>NC_090299.1:141207601-142457601 GCF_039906515.1 Pseudorca crassidens
CTGATTTAAACAGTCGCCAAAATTTCCACTCTGAGTCTTCCATGTATCTCATTAGCGCCTCCACCGAAGGATGTGTAAAGAAAAAAAGGGAAAGAGAGGAAGTTCAAAAGCAATAGCTGCTCTTTTAGAAACGCTTGTTTAAAAAGGATGTTCGATTTTTCATTAAAATGATATGTATATAATCAGAAATTGACAATTGAACAAGAAAATGTTTACTTCACTCTAAGGCAAAAAAAAAATCCCATATAAATCATTCATCATAGTTTACCTTCTGCCTCTTCAGTAAAGAATCTTGCCTCACTCTGCATCTGTTATGTAACATTATCTCTTTGTATTGGTTTTTATATTATCTCTTTCTGGAAGTTGTTACAAATAAAAATAGCCTAAGAAAAGCAAGCTTGAAGTCTTGAATTGTACAAGAAGTTTTAGTTTAACCCCATAGTGGGCTACGAAAAAATATCAAAGAGCTGTCAGTCCTCGAGTAGATGCTTATGATGTCCTTGCGAAGTCCTCATGGTGGTTAACAAGGTCACATAAGAGGTGGCTTCCAAATATCTCACTGGGCACCCTCTCCTCCTATTCTCCCTGTTCCTCATTCTGTTCCTCAAATGCACCTTGCGTGCTCCAGCTCAGAGCTTTGTGTCTCCTCTTCCTCTGCCTAAAACACTCTTCCCTTAGATACGTACTTAGCTTCCTCCATCACTTCCTTCCAGTCTTGGCTCCATTCTCACTTCGATGAAGCCTATCCTACCACTCCTCATATCACTACAACCACCCCCATCCCCAAATCTCTACTTGTCCCTACTGGACCTCTATTCCCAACATTCTAATGAAATTCTTCTTTCAAAGGTCAACAAATCCAATACATTTTTCTTATGCTGCCTTACTTGTTTTCCCCACTTATCACCTCTAACCACTCTAAAATAACTTACTATATTTATTGTTAACTGATTCCCTCACCCCTCTAGCATGTAAGGACCCCACGGGCCTGGTCTTTGCCCATTGTGTTCACTTGGATACTGCAAGCACTTAAAACAGTGACTATGCAGTAGGTGCTCGATAAATCTTTTTTTGCAAGTATTTCCTTTGACAAGTCTTATCTCTCTCTTCCTAAAGTACCTGACCCTTACTGCCACCTTACTCTCATCCCAATTACTTTTTCCTTATAAAGCTCTATCTGCCCTCTGCATTCTACCTGCACCATTCTAATGAAATTCTTTCAAAACTCAACAAATCCAATGAATTTTTCTTAGTCTTTATCCTTTCCATCCCTGGGCAACATGAGGCACTGCCTCTACTTCCCTTTTTAGAAGGCTCATTCATTTAAAAGTAAATTGAACAAATACAATACTTGCTAGAAGCTCTTCCTTTGGTTTTCATAATGAGGGCTTTACCCATCCAAGTTTCTTCCTCTCATGTTCATATAAACATAGATAACCATGATTCTTTCCCAATGATCTCTTCTCTCAAATGTGTTCCTTTGTAACGTCCAGGCTTTAGCTAATATCATTTCAACTACCAGACTAAATCTTTTTTCTGAACCGCCACCCAGCTATTTCCAACTACCACAGCACAACTAAGTATTACTACTACGCCTACAGCACTCCAAATTCTACCTCTCCCAGCTCTGTGGATGTTACCATACTTTCCAGCCACCTGGCTTTAAGAGCCCTTCTCACTTCCTATGTTTTGGGCCCTTTCCATTTGTTTGAGACAGAACTCTGCCAAAACAGAAGGTTAAAAAAAAAAGTCACAGACTCACTTTCTCCGCCTCTCCAGCAGGTAGGACATGACTACATGACTGAAATCTTCCAAATCAGATGTACCTCTCCCAGACTTTACACGAAGCTAACAGAGACCTCAGGGCATCCGTTCTGACCAGTGCTGGTGGGAGCAGCAGCTATGTTCATTCTCCACAGGCTGCAACAGCACCAGGTCTGGGGGCAGCATCTGGATCGCGCACTGACGATGTGAGCAGGGTAAGTGGTAGGGTCTATGCCAAACTGTGGTGACGATGGTGTCCTTATTACAAGATAAACGCTGGGCTGGAATTTTAAGTACTGTTCTAGGCTATGTCTCTTCCAAACCTGGTTCTCATTTCCTCCTGGAGAATCTATGAACTAGCAAATATCCTCTTAACAACTTTGTTTTCTGTGTAAATTAATCATAGTTGGTTTCTGTGGCTTTCAACTGAGAAATTTTGATGAATATACCCAGGAAGACCCAGTTGATTCCCTCAGTAGAAGTAATTGTTTCCTCTTGCAAACTTCCAGAGCACTTTACTGGTACCACTTCTATGACATTTATCTTATTATTTTACCCTGTGTTATAACTATTTATGCCTACTCTCTTCCTCACAACACTTTATGTTTCCTTAGGGTGAGGTGCCTGTCATTCATCTTTATCCTTTTACACTTCCTCCTTGTCTACTTCAGATATCTTTCAAAAACAAACAAAACATTGTTTGTACATTCTTTCTGCCTCAGGAAGTTGCCCTAAGTCCCTCCTTTCTGTGTTGTTGATCTGACAAGGTTCCGCCATTCCACTCTTGGAATTACCTTCAAGATTAACTTATTTAGTAAGTGTCTGGTGCCTCCCCAAGATTCTGTCTCTTAGGTGCTTACCTCATTTCCATGTGCTAAAGGCCCTTTTTACCCTCTGCTCCAGCAGTATACACAGAGCATCAACAAGGTTGCCAAGACCATTCAACAGGGAAAGGACAGTCTTTTAAACAAATGGTGCTGGGAAAACTGAATACCCACATGCAAAAAGTAAAGCTGGACCCCTACCTTATACCATATACAAAAACTAACTCAAAATGGATCAAAGAACTAAACATAAGAACTAAAACTATAAAACTCTCAGAAGAAAACACATGGGAAAAGTTTCACATTACTGCATTGGGCAATGATTTCTTGGATATGATTCCAAAAGAGCAGACAATTTAAAAACTAGATAAATTGGACATCAAAATTTAAAACCTCTGTGCAACAAAGAATACAATCAATATCATGAAAAGGCAACCTAGGAAATGGAAGACATGCAAATCATATATCTGATAAAGGGCTATTATCCAGAATATATAAGAATGACTAGAACTCAACAACAACAAACAACCCAATTAAAAAATGGGTGAAGAACTTACATAGACATTTCTTCAAAGAAGATATAAAAATGGCCAACAAGCACATGAAAAGATGCTCAACATCAGTAATCACAAAGGAAATGTAAATTAAAACCACAATGAGACACCGTCTCATACCCAACAGGATAACTACTATCAAAAAAACAAAATAAGTATTGGGGAGGATGTGAAGAAATTGAAACCCTTGTGCACTGGTGATGGGAATGTAAAATGGTGCAGCTGGTATGGAAAACAATATGATAACTCCTCAAAAAATTATAAATAGAATTACTTTATGATCCAACAATTCTACTTCTGGATAAATACCCAAATGAACTGAGTGCAGAATTTTGAGAAGATATTTAAACACCCATGTGCATAGCAACATTATTCACAAAAGGCAGAAGCAACGCTACAATAGATGAATGGATAAAATGTGGTATATTCATATGATGAAATATTATTCAGCCTTAAAAAGGAAAATCTGACACATGTTACAGTACTGATGAGCCTTAAAGACACTATGCTAAGTGAAATAAACCAGTCACAGAAAGATAAATACTGTTATACTCATATGTTGAAGCCATAACCCTCAATGTGATGGTATTTGAAGGTGGGGCCTTTTGGAAATAATTAGGCTTAGAGGAGGTCATAATGGTAAGGCCTCCATAATGGGATTAGTGTCTTTATAAGAAGAGGAAGAGAGATCTGAGCTAGCTCCATTGTGTTCTCTCTCTCTCTCTGTCTCTCTCTCTCTCTCTCTGCCATGTAAGGAGACAGCAAGAAGACAGCAATCTACACACCAGGAAGGGGGTCCTCACCAGGAACTGAATGTTCTGGCATCATGATCTTAGACTTTCTGGCCTCCAAAACTGTGAAAAATAATTGTCCATGGTCGTTTAAGTCACTCAGTATAATGTATTATGTTGCTGAGTTTCAACTTTGCAAAGATGAAAAGAGTTCTAGAGATTGGTTGCCCAACAATGTGAACATACTTAACACTACTGAATTGTAACATGTAAAAATGATTTAAGATAGTAAATTTTATGGTATGTGTATTTTACCAGAATTAAGTTTTTAAGGTTTTTTTTTTTTAAGGGAAAAAACAAAACAACTTTTATTCAACCCAGGCTTGCAGGATACTGTATCCCAGCCAGGGTGATTCAGAGAGTTGATTTCCTACTCCTGCATCATTCCCACCCTCTACAATGCTGTCAACAGTGATTAGCGGGTTAAAATCCTGCAGTGGCTCCATAATGTCCTCTCTGTAGGATCCAAGCACCTGCAGACAGAAGCATCTGCCCTGCCTCATTCTCCAATTCCATATACTCCCACCAATCTCCACGTACTCCATGTTCCAGCTGTAACTGTATTTCCAACTGCAATCTTCTCTTAAACGCCCACTTCTCTCTCAGCTCTCTGCAATTAAGTTCAACAAGATTTCATTGAACATGCACTATGCATTGAGCATTGGGAGATAGGACATATAGATTAATTTACAGAATGTTTCTATTCTCAAGACCTTAAAAGTCTAGTGGAGGGACACTCATAAACATATCCCTTCTACTATGAAAAGGTTATCTATACTCTCAAGGAAACTCATCATAATTCTGAGCTTTAGAATGTTTTAAAGATACACTGTTGGTAGCAAATGTGTGCCAAAAGTGTGTTTCAATGTAAAAAAAATTAGGAATCCATTATTTTTACTGTAGGAATTCCATGTATAAACCAAAATTAATAAAAAAATGGAAAATATTAATATGAAATTTAAGAAGCAAAACTCAAGAGGTGTGTGTATAAATATATATGAATATATATATTTATTAACATGTAATTATGTGTCAACACTATAACATTTTTATAGTAAAAAGGAAAAACTGCAGGTACATTTCTTAATAGCCCATTTACCACTTTGAACTTAGGTAATTTTGCCTCTTTACTGGTTTCATAATTAAAGTTTCTCCTGCCATTTAGAGTAAACACAATTTCAGCCATGGGAAACAAGAATGACCAGTTCAAGTTCAAGGGTTCACTGCACGTGAATATCCGTAAATGCCCCTTGACAGTCTTGGTAGTATAATGAACCCTGCAATTACTCAGCAGGCCATCACCACAATACATGAACATAATGCTTCCAACTTCAAGCAACAAAACATTATACAAATAATACCAACCAACTGTTACAGTTCACATGGGGCTTTTGGAAACTAATGAAATTGCAACAGTTCCTCTTAAACCTTTAAAATTTGCAAAGAGTTTTGCTTTACTGAGCTACACTTAGGGGAAATAATTAATACAGAAAGGTGTTGGCATTATATACAATTGGGAGATGCCAATTAGCAAAACCCTCCTTCAAAATGACACCAGTTAATTCCCACGTGAGCCCTCTGAGTGAAACAGCCTCTCTCTTCAACAAATGCCAGTGCCTCATTGTCTCTAGGAATGTCTCCAGTCATCCTACATATAACCTCCTGGGGTAAATGCTTCTGGCCCTGCCTTCCTGTTGCCTCTTCACTGAAGAAATCATCTTCATTAAGTTAATTCATCTGAATAATAGCGTGCTTTCGTTTACTCTGGTGGCTCCTCCACTGTGCTAAGTTTACTTCTGCAAGACAACCTGACAACAGCAAAAAGTATCACCCAGTAGAAAGTAACACACAGATAAAAGATCATTAATTATTAGCACCCTTAAGAAAAAGTATAGAACATATCAGACAATGTATGTGGACATGTGCATAAAAGTAGGCATCTCATCTCCCAACTTAGTTATCTGAGTGATTTGGAGATTAAAGTACAAGACTGAAAATGAAAAAAATTATATTCTATTTAAGATAATCCATTTTAACTTATATTTTCCCAGTCAATAAGCTGAAGACTGCTGATGTGCAAAGCACATTGTAGTATAGATAATAGGTAGTAAGTTCATGATTTTTAACTTGGTAAATAGCTACCCTGTGCTATTTTCATCACAAAGGGTTTATTGTTACTGTGGACATCTTCAGAGTAGGCTTGACATGATGGCTCAGCATTTATCATCCAGTTCAAAAGGAAAGATGAATAATAAAGCAAGCTGGGTTTCCCTCTCAGAACCACATACTGAGGGAAAAGCATGTAGGATCTGGTCATGAGAAATGGAGAAATTTTGGTTTTCCCCCCCTCCATGTTTTTAATCAGATAACTTCAGATAACTGGTTGAACATTTCAGACCCCAAGAGATTAATCTACAAATCAACTAGTATTGCTACTTCTAATTTTATTTTTGGTTTTTTAATAAAGTGAAACACATGAGAAAAAAATAAGTTAACTGAGAAATAGGTTCTCTAGGTTTGGAAACAAATATTTCTTTTCATTTTGTTTTACAAACCAAGCTAAGGGGTCTTCTGACCCTAAAAGAGTACTACTCCTTTTTTAATTGGCCACAGAGAAAGAAGCAATAACCTGGACTATAGATAACTTTAAGCATTTAGTTAAGAAAAATCTGCCTTTCATTTTTAAAAGTACAGACTTTATTTATATATATAAAACTACAGCACACTTCACCACATATTTTTTAAAATGAGATCCAGAATAATCTGATAATTATTATTTTTATCTAAAATAATATAGACATTATGGGGAAAACTTTTAATGTTATCTAGAAATTATATGAACATTAAATTTTTTTCCAAAAAATGAAAAAAACTAGTAACAAAACTGAGAACATAAAATATAAAGTACCTGACATAAGAAATGGTGAGAAATCATGCTTAAAGTGAATGGAGTAGTATGGACACAAAGTTATTTGATAACTTTACAAAGGTACAGCTTTACAAGAATGTTCTGAGGTCTATACCTTTGTGTAATATTAGAATTGTTCCTCACGTGATCATTTGAGGTTGAACTCCTCACCAAGATTACAGAATCCAATAGAAGATGTGTATGACGAAAATGCTATAAATTAAAAGACTCAAGTATCAACCTCCATATAATAAAATTATGTTCTATAAAATGAGCAAAGATGTACTATACACAGTGATTATACAAGGGGCCCTGATGTATAGTCAAGTGTACTTGTGACACATGAAAATGCAACCATAAATCTATTGCTAGTCATGGTAAAACCTAAACAAATGTTTAACAATTACATTTGCTATCTTAAAATAGGTTATCAGTACCATATCAGGTCTTTCAAATTCACAGCATAAATCTGAGCAATGTTCTTTACTTTCTCTTGGTAAATAAAACTATGGTCATCAGAGATGTTAGAAAACCATTCCAGTAAACTGACACTTTGATCACAGTTCTACAACAGGTATTCAAAAATGATTCCTAATGAAGATGATGTTTCTGAAAATCACTTAGAAGTTTAAAAGTAGACTCCAAAATTTATCCCGTTCATTTTCTCTTCTTCTGGCTAATAAGTGTATTTGAACCAACTAAAGTAGCAACTTCTAAGAAACAATTCAGGTGAAAAATGCTGATCTATCAAGATACTTCACACTTCCACAACAATGAATGAATGAATGAATGCAAACAGGCCAGCCAGCCAAGTTGTTACCATTTTAACTCTTCACAAGGGATATTTTCTGTTCACAATTCATTAGATCTCTCTTAACTTCTCTCTTTCTCTCAGGTCTCATAGCCAATACATTATATCAAGACCTGGTAGCACTATATCGAAAATATATCCCAAACTGAACCACTTCTCAGCACTTCCACTGCAAAAACTCTAGACCAAGTTAAGATCTTGCAGAAACTTGTGAAACAGCCTCCTCTTTACTATACTGATTCCATATGTCCCGCAACAGACGGAGTTCTCCACTCAGCAACCAAAGAAACATCCACAAAGTATAAAATCACATATCATTTTCCTGCTTAAAACTTCCAGTACAAACAAAACCACACTTGCTACTGTGGCCTACATGATTTGGCCTCTGCCTGCTTCTTTGACCTCATCTCCTATCACTTTCCCCTTTGCCCAAAATGTTCCATGAATGCTGGTTTTCTCTTTATCCCTCAAACACACCACACTAATTTTCTCTCACAGTCCCTTCACTTGTTCCTCTATCTTATTCTCATTATTTAGATTTCAGTTCCATGAACATCGTAAGAAAAGTAACCACCAACTTTTCTAACTCATTTTATTTTCTTCAGATCATTTCTGGTTGGATAATCTTTGGTTTTGAATTTACTGCCCGTTTCCTCCTAAGCTTCAGCACTTTGGAGGCAGGTACTTTGTCATGGTCGCTACAATATCCAAAGCATCTATAACTGCGCCTGGCGCACAACTGATGTTTACGGAATGAATGAAGTAAGCTCTATTATCTGTGCTCATACTGTATTTACAGATACAATAAACCCCTGTTGATTGTGTTCTGGAATGGCTTAGACCAAGGACTGAGTAAGCAGGAGGGCAACCCTCACAGTAGTAGATGCAGTGGGTTACAGAGGAAAGTAACAGCACTGGACACACCTCTCCCAATACCATGAGGTTTCTTAAGTTTGCCCTAGCAAGGACCTGGGAAGGAGGAGACAGTCAGTGGAATCCTAGAGAGTGGGGAAACCCTAAAAGGCTGAGACACTTGCCTGACAGATAAAATTTTAATCTGAAATGCAAGAAATATCTTCAATTGTCAAGCTCAATCATCTCTCATCATCAGAGAAAAAAGGGAATTTTCTAAAAGCAAGATCAGATACATGAATTAATGTTACTTCTTCCTTTATTGGACAGACTATGCAGTATGCAAATATAGACTCTAATATATTAGCTACTAGAATCAGTATTCAACCAGCTAAGAGTGTTGGCCTCATAGGCTAAATTACAGACAGATTCAGCAATTCTTAATTCAACAGTACTATTAATAAGCAGTGTCATCTTGCTGGGTTCTAAAATAGAATTTTTAGTGTGGTCTAATAAAAAGTGCCTTAGACTAAGGGTCACAGATCCCAGCTCCACTGCAATTAATCCCTCTAAGCATCAGTTCTTGCTAGAAAAGGGAAATCCCCTTATTCCTCACAATACTGTCATACTGAACAAATGACATATCATATATGAAAGCTTGTAACCTACAAGATATTGCACAACATTAAAGTCCTCACATTAAGACTTCTTGTAATAGATACTTTTTCATTCATGTGTATAAGCATGCATATATTAAAATGTATTTTGTGTGAGAGGTCTGTTTCATTTGTGGCATAGGCTTCAAAGCCAGAGAACCAGAAAATGTATTACACAAACGTATATAAACACATTATAAAAGAAGTGAGTGTTGAAGGCTTGCCATCAGTGCTTCTAGATCTGAAGTAAGTTCAAGGGTCTCTGACGTAAGAGTTGGAAAGAACACATAAATTGAAAACATTTTACCATACTAGAAGTTTTACTGGCAGGCATGTGCTGTACAGGAGAAGGCAGAGGTCTCTGAGGAGAGGAAAGAAAGGTATGGAGAAAGGTTTGGGGGGTATGTGTGTTTAAAATGGAAACATGTTAGGTTTCATTTATTTTGAGCCCTATGGGCTTTTCATTTGAAATGGGAAATACTTTCACGTAAAGGAGAATAAAGTAGTGGCAATTTTACTGTAAAGAAGATATACTTGTATTTATGGAGATAAAAAAAAAAAGCATTCAAAGTTTTCCTCAGTTATAACTTTACAGTATGATCCTGCTAACAGAGTAGATTCCATTTACTCTCTCTAACCTGAGCGCCAAGATATTGGTAATCCATCACACAGTCCTTCCTGCAATAAATCGGGTTGCTCTCTTTACCTCTGTCATAAGGAAAAGAGACTTTAACTTAAATCTTTCTCATTTAAACCAGTAGTAGTTTTATGGTAAATACTATTTTAATATCATTTTAATAAAGTCACATTTTGAACTCATTTCCGATAGTTTTACAAACTCAAATTTCAGAAATTGCATCAATGTAACAGAAACAGACTTGCAGATACATGCTCTTATAAACATCCCAGAAATAAAAATATTTTCCTGTCATAGAACGTAACACTAAAACTCTGGACTGGGTGTATCATGTGACTTTTTAAAGCACAGATAGCAAAGATCACCTAGAACTTCAATACAATTTCCTTCAATTTCTTATTTTGTTTCAAATACTGAACATCTGCCCAAATTCACAGGAAAACTGTGCCAAATCACTATCTAGGATTTCTAACATCATTCTAAAAGAAGCACACCCTAATAGAATTTGAGAAATGCTGATTAAGGTAGTTACTTAATCAACGTGGTTAGAAAACACATCTGTTTTGGAATGCTTACTAGTAACAGTGCACAGAAAGATATTTTCTGAAAGCCACTACCCTAAGACTTGCTTCCAAATGGGGAGTTTTCCTATTTTCTTTCCAGTAAAACAAAGTGGCGCTTTAACAACCATATGGCCCTGTGCTCTAAAAGAAGTTTCATTCAGCATCTATTTTTACACACAGGTTTCCTTATAAAATATACTGCAGTTACCAAGTTGAATGAGCCTTCGTGTTTCTGTAGACAAGGCCTCCTGCTACCAAATAAGTTCTCCACAGCACTACTGGCCACAGTGCCTGTCCTATTTCTTCTCTCCCAGGGAATAAGATATAAAAAAAAATACCTACCGAATTGTTTTTCAAACAAGTTACTTCTCACTTACTTAGAGAGCTATTTTTTGTGAATACATATGTTAACAGAAATCTTTCCCACCTCTCACACACTCAGTATGCATTCATTTTCTGCTGAGCTCTTTAAACATAATGTGCTTTACCAATAATATCTGAAAATAGACCAGTTCATAAAGCACACAGACATCCCTATTTCAGCCAATATTCATACAGCATTAACAACGTTAGTTTTAAATTTCTTAGGTACAGTGGTGGGTTCAGAAATATTTTTGTGCTCCATCGCTTACATATGCCCTATATATATATAGTATGTATAAAACATTACATAACTTAAAATTTTTTACATCGTATGTCTGCCCTATTATATACAGAAGTCAGTAAGAACTGATTAAGTGACTTTTAAAAGACCAATGATGAATACCAGAATGCTAAAAAAAAAAAGCATTTGAAATATACTACTGAGCATATACTTAGCTGTATTAATATCATGAAAGAAAAATAATGAGCAGATGAAATTTAAACTGTTTCATTTGGAATCAAGTTACAGTTTTCAGGCTTCCCTGGTGGCTCAGTGGTTAAGAAACCACCTGCCAATGCAGGGGACACAGGTTCGAGCCCTGTTCCGGGAAGATCCCACATGCCACGGAGCAGCTATGCCCATGCGCCACAACTACTGAGCCTGCGCTCTAGAGCCCGTGTGCCACAACAACTGAAGCCCGTGCGCCTAGAGCCCATGCTCGCAACAAGAGAAGCCACCGCAATAAGAGAAGCCACCGCAATGAGAAGCCCGTGCACCGCAACGAAGAGTAGTCCCTGCTCACCGCAACTAGAGAAAGCCCGCGTGCAGCAACGAAGACCCAACACAGTGAAAAATAAATTAAAAAAATAAAATAAAATTTAAAAAGTGACAGTTTTCATAGTAAATAAACACCTGATTTAAATTTTATCTACTGATCACAGGGTTAACAAAAAAATCACATATGAATAAAAGATGAGGACAAATTTTTCAAATCAGACGAACTGAAGCCTGAATTTGGCTTCTGGGTTAAAATCCACTTAAAAATCTCTAACGTGTAGCTACTCTACACCAAGGAAATCACAGAGGCTTTACAAACACAACAGCATGCAACATAGCACATACCGTCATATTCGTCACACTGTATTCTTCCTAGGCCAAGTTAATACCATATTTCTTCAATTTTAATATATAGTAAAAACTGAAAGAAAAAACTAAAAAGAATTTGTAACTGCTATTTCCCATATTTCGAACTATTTCCCCCATGAGTCACTTTTTTCCCTCAGTTTTATTTAGATATACTTGACTTACACCATTGTATTAGTTTAAGGTGTACAACGTAAGGATTTGATATAGGTATATTTTGCTAAATGATTACCACATTTTAGTTAACTATTTAGTTTGCATTACTGTAGTTAACACTTATCCTTTCACATAGTGAATCAATTTTTATTCTTTCAGTACAAAAATTATATTTTGAAAGGGAAAGAAAATAATAAAAATTAGGAACATGTTATTTATTGGTCATTCCCATACAACCCAATACTTGGATACCTACATATGAGTGTTTCCTTAAACATACAGCATTTCTTTGGGAAATTTCTAGCACCTTTACAATCCATTGATTATAGATGTGTAGTGTTTCATAAGTAGAAGGGCAGATTTCTCAATCTCTGCAATATTAACATTTGGGGGCCACATAATTCTTTTTCACGGGGGACTATCCTGTGCATTTTAGGGTTTTTAGTAGCATCCATCATTTCTCCTCACTAGACGCCAGTAGTACTCTTTCCCAGTGGTAAAAATCAAAAAATGTCTCCAGACATTGCCAAAACTGCCCCTGGCTTGAGAACCACAGATGTGGATTTCCATTTTAACTGCAAATTTAAATTAGGTTAAGATTCTCTGATGAGGCAGAGAAATAGCATAACGAAACTTCATTATTAAAAACGATAAGTAGATAATTAACATCCAAATTCACATAAAGCTACACTTTTATCTTAAATAACACTTAAATTTTATCATGGTACCAATAGCAGAAGTAACTCTTTTTGATTTTCCAAAAATGTCACCCAATTAAAATGCTACCTTTCACCATTTGAGGAAGATTTTCTTTTGGTTGTGGTATGGACCAAGATGGCTAGAAGTACAGGAAGTTTCATCTGAAAAATGAACATAGACCAAGTCTTATAAATTGGCCCTAGTACTATTTCTTATCATAGTTCCTGTTTGTTTACATTGGAGTTCTGATAAATTGGTTGTTATTTCCTTTCCACTAAGTTTCAAGGTATTAACAGCCAAAAAGGTGTTTTTTGACTTCTTCCTCCTTCATTTTATCCCACTTCCCCCAAATAAATAATACATTGTTTGTAACACAATTTTAAGACTGGTCCCCAAACTTCAAAATGATTATGAATTTATTTTACCTAAACCTACCCCTATACTTAAAAGCCTTTAAAATGGAAACTAGCAAAATAGGCATCTGCTAGTAGGTACCTACTTTCCAACAGAATCATTTATCTAGTCATTTCACAGCTAAAACAGGCAAATTCTTAAGTGAATCAGTTCCATTTATTTTGACTTCCTGCCTAGGCTCTTCATTCCAGAGAAAACATTACTCTAATATTTTCATCCATTAAGTACTCTTAAAATTAATGTCCCTATTTAAGCAAAATTTCTTACCCTCACTCCAAAAAAAAAAAAAAGGTACAATTAAAGGAAGCACAGATTTCTTTCATTTCTCTGGATAGTTATACTTGTCTGGTTTTAAAGAAGCACATGGTTTGTCCATCAGTGATTTCTATTTGTGTGAGTTAGTAACTAAAATGGTAAAACAATTGGCTTTGTATGCAATCTAGCAGTGTCTGACAATTGCAAAACTGTCCTTGCCCAGTGAACTTCCAGTGAAAAAAGCTGTTGAAAGTTCATGCACCCCGAATGCACATTCATTATAATTAAACAAGAAGATTACACAGACATTGCTGACAAGGATTATCAAAATAAAACAGTGCCACCTGCCCCTTCCTCTCCCATTAATTAGTACAGAGTCTGAGGTGGCAATTAACAAGAAGCAGAAAAGGATCAGTAAACACAGCTCAAGCTGAACTTGAAGATTAACTCTTCCGGTTCAGGTCTCATTTCTTAACCACACTATGTTGATTTGACTACGCAAGCCAAAATCAAATCCTGGGCTTTTGTTTGTTTGTTTGTTTGTTTTAGAAAAACAGTACCATTAAGAAGACAATTGACTTGTATAACATAATTCCCAAAATAGCTGCCCCAAAATTTCATATAATTCCACGAACAAGGGGCCATTCAATATTTCACAGAGATGCAGAATACTAAATAATCCAGGTAATCTCAGTGACTAAAATACTTTCACATTATAAATTACAAATCTGTGGTAGTTAATATTAACTCTGAGAAACAACTAAGGTACTGTACTGTTAGCAGTAACTAGCACTCCCTCCCACATGCCCCCTGCTACTACACAACACTTTACAGGCCTAAGACCAGAATTTTAAGTGAGCAAATGGCTTCATTATTGGTTTTATGGAACTATTATTAGTTACTTTTAAATGTAACCATTCACTCTTTTTAAAAATACTTTCCAAAAATAATACAGGTATTTCCATACAATTCCCAAACTGATCCATAACTTCCCTAGAGACTATTATTATTCTGGAAACCTAAAATTATTTCTTAATAAAAAAGCACTGTAAATGCAAATTATCGACAAAATTAAAATGCAAATTTTATTACACTGTTACGTGTACATAAGTGACACATGCCTAGGACCCTGGAATTCTCTTCCCAAAGACTCAGGTTGTACAATCTTTGGATGGCCAAGAGCCATTAGTTACTGGCCATGTGAGACACAGTTCGGACAAGAAGGTTGAGATGTCCACATATATGCAAGATAAGTCACTTGTGGTGCAGTAAGAAGGTAGGGGGAAGAATAAGGGTAGTGGGCCATGGGCCAGGGTCAGATCATCTCTCCCAAGGCAGCAGTAGTCCAGCCCAAAATTCAAGTAAATCTGGGGACTCTACGTTGAAACCTGGCCTTCCAACTTGTTTCATTTGAAAAACTCGAAAGAGCAATGTCATCAGAGAGGGGAACTGCCTGCATAACTTGCTGAAGATTGAAGATGAACTCTGCACACTCCTCATTTAGGCATTTTATTTGATGTCTAGTACAGTGCAGTTAAGGGAGCGGCACAAGGTGGATGAGCCGCTGAATCTGGAGTGGGGAGTAAAGAGCCTCCTCTCACACAAAGGAAGAGAAAGTGGGTATCTTTCCTGGAATTGTCAAATGTCTGGAAGAAGAGGCTAGAAGAGCAAAAAATGATGATAAATGTTCTTCCCTATCCTTCTCTTGTCTGGTCAATGCTGCTGGGTCTCCCTAGAACAAACCATAGTCCTTTGTGGAAAAGTAATTATTTTGAATCTGTGCTATGCACAGTTATTTGGCATAACCTGTTGATTTACATATATTTTTCTAATTGTTGGTAAATGGTATATTTATTTGTCAGGGCACGAGGATAAACATTTTTTATTTAACAGTGTGTTAGCTTAATCTATGAATTTTAAATATTTGACATAAGGCATGTAGTTATCCATTTGAACTCTTGCCCTGGGCCCTGCAAAAGTTAGGGGTAGATCTAGAAAACATTTTGCAAATACCTTGATAAAGCCCTCCATCTCTCTCTCTCTTTCCCATGTTCTTCTTGTCTCTTATCCCTACAATCTGTATATAATTGCATATATACGAAATATTGCAAAGATATATACCTCTTCCATACTTTCAAACATACCAGAAAGAAAGGGGAGTGAAAAAATGATATACTTGTTCAAGTATTAGCCAATCTCTGTCATAATAAAAGAAAAAACATGAAAACAAATACCAAACTACATCTTTATAAAGTTGAAGATAGGAAAGAAATTAAATATTTAACAGCTTCACCATAATTAGGGAAATTAAAAGTATAACACATAGACCTGGCTTCAGAGGAGCTTAAAAATAAGCACAGGACAGATTCTTTACTTGAAATAACTCCCACCACCTAACAAGGTACCTGGAGGACAGAGGGTACACAATAATTCGTTGAAATGAAAAAAATGAAATGGTAACAATTATACTGAGACAATACTAATATGTTAAGCAGTATTACTCTAGACCTTGGCACAGAGGTCCCTGCTCTAATTTAGGGTCTGGAGAAGTGTCAACAAATGTTTTGGTCTCAGGATTCTTTCACCCTCTTAAGAAATACCAAGGACCCAAAAGAATTTTTGTTTATTTTAATTTTTTTGGCTTTGTTTATTTACCATATTAGAAATTAAAACTAAGACATTTATAAAATATTTATTAATTCATTTTAAAATAAAAGTAATATACCTATTATATGCTACCATAAATATTTTCATGAAAAAGAATCCCATTTCCTCAAACAAAAATAATTTGGTGAGAAGTATCTGGCTTAACAGAAGGTAGATTCTCAACTCTGCTTCTGCTTTCAATATGTTGTGATAAGTTGCTGTGGTTGAAGTATATGAAGACAATCCTGTCTCCCACAGATAAAAAGAACTGAAAAAGGGGGAAATATTTTAAAAGGCTTTTCTGATGTTGTGGATATTCTTCCTTAATATTACACCAAAACTCAGCATGGAGTAGTTTTTAGCTGCAATGTGGAATCTGAACCATAACAATGAAATATTTGTATTCTTTTACATTAAAATCAATTCTACTACCTTGCACCTTGGATAGATCTTTTATTCATGCACAGTTTTATAACATCATACATTGATCCATGCAGAACTTGCAAGTGTTAACACATTTCCTTATACAATAACAAAAAAAAATCACATCTGTTAATATCAGCACCAATATCATCAAAAAAGATTTTAAATATTGATGTACTCTCAAGCTCATGGTGGCAAACAAGTTTTCCAAAATTTGAGTTTTTATTTGGATTTTCACTTGAACACTGAGATTTTATCAGCAGCACAAATACTGTCCATTATTTTCCTTGATAAGCTCACTTCATTATTTTCAAGAAAATGTCTACCAAATATCCAAGTCTAAATTGTCATAGTGTGTCAGTCATTCTTTCAATTTAAAATGATGACCCACTAAAAAGGAACTAGTTCTGCAACAATTCCTTGAGTAAGACCATTGTCTTTCAGTGTGCGGAAGGCCAAGCATACTTCCATTTCGTTACAAAGAATATTAATATAAGGCATGCAGTCAAGGGTTGAGATTTAATGAACTGATCATTTCTACTGCTTTTATCAAGAACATTTTAAGTTAAATGTTCTTTTTTTCCTTCAAGGGTTTGGCAGTGAAGAACGCAATGGTGAAATGTACAGCTGCCGCCACTACCTTGGTTGGCGCTGAGGTGCCAACGGTTTTCCCTACCATTGTTTTTTTTTTAAATTTTATTATATTTATTTTTTTTATACAGCAGGTTCTTATTAGTCATCCATTTTATACACATCAGCGTATACATGTCAATCCCAATCTCCCAATTCATCAGACCCTACCATTGCTTTTGAACCATGGGAGCAGGCATTGGCACAGTGAATAAAGGCAATTACCATCTTAGTGTTATTATTTGAATAGTTTTGAATTCACAAGTGCCCTAAAAGGTTCTTGGAGAGCTCCAAGGAGTTCAAGGACCATATTTTGAGAGCCATGGTTCTGGTCGCCCCTTCTCTTCACGGATCAGGGAGCTCGCTGGCACAAATGAACATCTCCTCACTCCCACCACCCCCCTGCCACAGCCCTTCTGCATGATGTTCCATGTAGTACAGAACCGTTTTGTTCTTAGCAGAGTGTATCTTCTTTAACCGGTATTTAGGGGGAAAATCATTGGGAAACACTGACATTTCAAAAAGGCATCAGTATGTACTGAAATCAGTAGATCTGAGTACTAATTAAACCTGGTAATAAAAATCCACAATTCTAAACACTTAAGTTCCAGGAATCTATTTTATGTGTAAAATATTTACACTAAAGATGTATAAGGTCCCTTTTAGAATGCTGATGTTATAAAATCAGATAAATGAGCCAGTATGATTTTACCCTACATGAAACAGGGAATTCGATCATCCCCAGACCATATTCCACAGCCAGGTTACTGAACTTTCACTCTTTGTAAAATGCGCTATAAATTGAAGAGGAATGTACTTCAATTAACTAATTGAGTATTAGTTGGAGTGTAGAATAATATTAAAGCTTAAATAGCTGCATCAAGTCCTCATTTTACTCACAACTCTCACCTTGTGCATTTTTTTTAAGTCAACGGGTAAGGTTTTTTCATTGTTTTTTAAATCACAGTAGATTAACCCAAAAAAAGACTGTCTCTATCAACATAATTATTCTTAATAGCTTTGAATCTACATTTCTTGGATGAATTCTGCCAACTATAAGATAGTCCAGCTTCTGAATTTGGATGCTGATATAACATTTGCTGAATTAACAAATACTTATGGTAATCACAGAACTTAGAAGGGAGTTGAGAGTTAATTGAGTAACAGAAAGCCAAATATGTTACCATTCTTCCTTGCTCTCTCAACTATTGCAGAAACATTTATTCATTCATCTAACAGATATTTATTTAGTACCTACAGCCTGTCAGGCACCATTCTAAGCTCCAGATACTGCAACATATAAAACAGAGTCCCTGGTCTAATTTAACACTATATATTTTTTTCTGCTGACACAGAAGTAGCCTCAGAATTCTCAAAACACTGCATGAAGGAACCACTACTCATCAAATCTGCCACCCATATTCAGTTAAATATCTTCATTTTAGGCTTATAAAGTGTCTGACATGATGCTAGATGCTACAGGAGATGCCAAAGAAATAAAAGATAATAGTTTCCACAGAAGAACTATAATCTAATAATTAGGGAAGATAATATATGATAAAAATAGTATGATAAAGTGCCTATTTTATAATATAAAATAACAACTACAACATACATCTAGATTTCAATGTAGGTTGGTGACATCAAACAGTATCTGTTTTCTAATTTATCACCTCTTTACCCTTACTATTTTCTTGTATACCCATGTATCAGTAGTACTGTTCTAGAAGTTTTACACATTCTAGTTTTCTTTAATCTTCTTTAAAAACACTGTTCACTACCCTGTATATAGAAAAAGAGAATACATAAATCCTGAGAAGCAGGGCAGTCTCAGTACCTGTTTTCTCATGCAAGTCAGCCTTTTCCAGAGCACAAATAGCTGGCCTGGGGCAGCATCTCTGCATGGGGTGGGCTGTCTCTTTTGTGAAGCCCATTCATGTGGGTCCTTTAGTACTCACCCGTACCTGTAAGTCAGCCAAGGAAGCAAATGTCCATGTTTTCTCAAAGGAAAATCAGATAACAATAATTTTATCCAAAATAAAATCAGTTGGAGGAAATATATGAGGAACTATCCTTGCAGGGTTCAAACTAGAAAATTAACTATAAAAACAAAATACTATGACTTCTACATAATCAAATTGAACAGATACAGAGTCACTGTTTGATGGGAAAAATAACTTTTGAAAGTCACATTTATTAAATTTCTTTCTCTATTTTGTATATCCTCCTAATTCACCTTAAAGACCACACACTGTTTTTTCAGTTGGAGAACTAGTTATTTAATGAAAAAGTTGCATAATTTTTTTTTAACACAAGACAAATACATTGAAAAACAACAACATAAATCTCCCATTTAAAGAAGTGATTTCACATTTTCAATATTACTATAAAGTTTAGTCTTCTGGGAGCTCTCTTAAAAATGCTTTCTTACTTATTTCTGATAGGCCCCTATTTGTTTTTATGAGAGACAGCATTACTAACCCAAACTGTGTCAATTATTAAGAAACTCTTTCCTCAGAAATTTTGTTCTTTCCTCCAAGTACTATTGTGTTATAGCATCTTTGTATAAATACTTTTAATTTGACCTGTGTTATAAAAGTCTATGTTTGGGGCTTCTCTGGTGGCGCAGTGGTTGAGAGTCCGCCTGCCGATGCAGGGGACACGGGTTCGTGCCCCGGTCCGGGAAGATCCCACATGCCGCGGAGCGGCTGGGCCCGTGAGCCATGGCCGCTGAGCCTGCGCGTCCGGAGCCTGTGCTCCGCAACGGGAGAGGCCACGGCAGTGAGAGGCCCGCGTACCGCAAAAAAAAAAAAAAAAGTCTATGTTTAAGATGTAGTTAATGAAGGACAGATGTTTAAAACATTGGGTTCACAAAGAAGTTGTAAATACTGCTGGCACAGTAAATTTTGTGATTAATTTTAGTCTGGTTATGCAATAAGGATATTTACACAGCTGGAAAAGCACCAAAAATAACTGTCCTATGTAATATTAATTCAAATCGATATTAATTAGAAGCAGCACAGGTACAATCATATCAAAGTATCTAAAGGCCAGGTTAGTGTTTATGGTTAAGACTAGAAATAAATCAAATATATCAGGAATCAATTTCTCTTGGATTAATAACACTGTAAATAACTGAAATAGTTCACAACTTATTCACTTTTTATCTTGGACAAATTAATACCTCACTTTCTCCTTCTGCCTAAAAACACACACTCTTCCTTGAACAGACCTTAGGTTCTGGACATATTTGTATATCCACAGACTTCTTTAGTTGATCCCTTAGTTCCTCAATTGTCTAACATATTCATGGCAATAGTTATTCAAATTTCTTCATGAAACCATGCATTTTAACTTAATGTGTTAAGAACAAGATAGGATTTTCTTTTTCCATTTTCTATGGCTAATGAACTTTAAAGGTATCCATCAGGGACATTTCAAAATGAGGCACCTACACATAAAATTTATAACTGTAGAGCAATGTCCATTTTTCTACTTTCACTGATACCTTAAGTTGAATACATGAGACAAAATAGGCTAGTCATAACCCATTATCCATTCTCTTCCCTTCTTCCTTGATAACAGAATCCTGGGTTTTGAGGGTGGCAATATACCCAGCTAGAAGACCATGATGTGGTCATTTGATTAAAAGCTGGCCATTGGACTTCCCTGGTGGCGCAGTGGTTAAGAATCTGCCTGCCAACGCAGGGGACACGGGTTCGTGCCCTGGTCTTGGAAGATCCCACATGCCGCGGAGCAACTAAGCCAGTGTGCCAACAACTACTGAAGCCCGTGCTCCTCAACAAGAGAAACCACCGCAATGAGAAGCCCGCGCACCACAATAAATAGCAGCCTCTGCTCACCGCAACTAGAGAAAGCCCGCGTGCAGCAACGAAGACCCAACACCGCCAAAAATAAAAATAAAATAAAATAAATAAAATTTTAAAAAAAAGCTGGCCATGAAATGTAACCAGAGTTGGGAATCTTGAACTGCTGCTCACAACAAGGTACTTGACTAAATGATTTCTCCATATGACCTGTCCCTCACTTCTACCTCTTTCCTACTGCCTAGAAATTAGACATGACAGCTGGAATGATAACAGCCACCAAGGACCAAAATATGTCTTTGGAGATGGAAGCCACATGCTAAGTTGGTGGAATAGGAAATTAGAAAGAGATAGATCCTTGATGTCTATGGAACTGCCACACCCTACCTGAATTGCCTGCCTCTGGACTTCTTTATATGAAAGAGAAATAACCTTCTATTTTTCTACCATTATATCCAGTTCCCGTTAACTACATCCAGTACAATTCCTAAATGATAGGAAACACAGATCCAGAATATGAGAAATTAAACATAGGCCTGATGAGGGTGACCCTAGCACTTCTACCATACGTTATAATCCTAACATATCTTTGACCTATGTGGACACCAAAACTCATTCTAAAACAAATCTTCCTTAGCTATTACTGAACAATTTGAGTGGTTTTCTTATAAAACATAAGGTAAATATACATCATTGTTCTGGATTGAAGGGTTATGGAACTCTTGGTTGCAAAGATTATTCCAATTCTCTGGAGTTGAAACAACTATTCTAAGGGAGGAGCTAAACAAATCTTCATATGGATCAAGTATTGCGTCAATAACTTGAGGAACAAAGACTCCCAACTCCATTCTCTTTGAAATTCAACAATTTTGGATTTTCTTTTTTACGAACTGGAATGATTCTGAGAGCAAAAAACACCAAGACACTAAAAAGAAAGGGAAAGAGCATCAAAATCAGGTCCTAGATGATGGAGCTGTTAGAGAGAACTGGTTCCAATATTGTGGATAACTGAGAATGTAAGTTTCTCCAAAACAGAGAGGGTATCACTTCAGGGTAAGCAAGGAACCATTGCAACAGGAGTAGAAAACATGCCAATGAACAACCGTCCACCGGAATGTATGTAAACAGTTTTCAAGAGTGACACAGAGTGGCAGGTACAGAACAACAAGAGCAGGAAAGATGGTGAGTACAATTTTCTAAGTCTGAGATGACTATGCTTACACGTGGAAATGCAAAGTACTCATTCTTCCTCTAAAATGGGCCTCTCCTATATTTTCTATCTCAATAAACCACACTAACATCCACCCAATTGGCCAGGTCAGACAACATGAAAATATATGTCACTATTCTCTCTCTGCCCTGCAAATCTGTTCGATTTATGCTTTTTTTAAGTCTTTAAAGTTTCCCCCATCTTCCAGCCCTCTGTCTCTGTCTTAAGCTAATGTCTTCCTTAGGTGTCCATCTGTCAGTATGCCCGCCCTTTGACTTCTCAACTCCAGTACACCCATTCTCCACACTGAGACAGGCACTCTTCTCAAGTGAAAAATCTCACTTTACAAATGAGGAACTTGGGCCCCAGAAGGTTAACTAAGTTTTTAAAGTTCATACAGAGAGCTTAGGCTCTCTACCTTCAGAGCCTATCCTTCTAATCTCTTATCAAATTATTAAGCCTTCTTCAGATAAATTATCAAAGTAGAGATTGAGGTTATCTTGAAAACTGATGCCTGAACCTGCCACATACTCTATAACTTTTTCTTAAATATAACATTTTTTTCAATTACACGAAGTCAACTTTAATCTACTTTGAGTTCTCTTTTGGGAAGAAGAAACTCTACTTCATTAAACATCCATGTATGCTTTATAAGATAATTGGTAATATGTGAAAGAACATTCACCTTAGGATGAAAGAAAATGCAGTTGTAGATGACAACGTCTACAATGCTGCAGGTACAACAATATGTTCTTGTATATAAGCTGGACTGTTTGGGGTATTCAGGTACACATGAGTCACACAGGGAAAACCTAACATATAACTTAACACATATTTCACTAAAACAGCAGCCTAGACAGCTTTCATTCAAATAGATTAGCTGACAAACAGAAATAATTTTTTTTTTTTTTTTTTTTTTTTTTAACGGTGTGCGGGCCTCTCACTGTTGTGGCCTCTCCCGTTGCGGAGCACAGGCTCCAGACGTGCAGGCCCGGCGGCCATGACACATGGGCCAAGCCGCTCTGTGGCATGTGGGATCTTCCCAGACCGGGGCACGAACCCGTGTCCCCTGCATCGGCAGGCAGACTCTCAACCACTGCGCCACCAGGGAAGCCCCAGATATAGTTTTTTTAAAACATCCATCCTAACTTAAGAAAGACTAGCAAAATGAGCCTGGTTCCACTGGGGCATGAAGGTTCATTACAAACTCAAGTTTAATTGGGTAGGTAGCAATTGTTCCAGCAACATTTGGGAAAATATACTCACTTATTCTTTAATTTATATTCATACACGTAAGTCATATTAATATATTTCATTAATGAAATCTTAAAACACATATATGTATATGTGTAATGCATATACATATATTTAGTACAGTAGAATTTCCCCTTCCAGAAAAGCTAATAATAAATTGAAGTTGGTTTTGTGGAACTGAGGAAATATGATATTTATGAAACCATTTGTGAGGTACGCAGTAATATAATGGAGCAAAATGGAAAAGGAAAAGGAAGCATGCGGTCCACATTTTTCTCTTCCTCCTCCTTTTGGCTTCTCTTTATTATATTTTTTGACAAAATAAGAAAATAAGGTTATTTTAAAAGTTAAGTACCCTATCAGTACGTTTGGGGAAGGATATTGATTTTGCCAAGTCATCCCAAAGTTGAAAATTTGTTTGCTCAGGGTTTTTACTATGAAACATTTTGGTAATGCCAAAAGCATAGAATGTAATGAATACACATGTTTATCATCAAGATTAAAAAAGCAAACATTACAGATACAACCCTGTACAGCCAATCCCAATCTCATACACCCTCCTCCTCCTTTTACAGGTAATCACTACCCTAATTTTGCTGTTTATCATTGTCAGACATATTTGAATGTGTGTATGTGTGTGTGTATGTGTATTATCTATATATGTATGTGTGTATACAGCATGTATATGCATACGAATATATGAGTATAAACCATATATACTCTTTATGGAATGTTTAAAATATTTTCTATAAATGACACAATCCATGTGTCTGTCCTGCAGTAGCTTATTTTATTTTATTCAATATTATATTTTAATGATTAATCCATGTTGATAAACATAACTCAAGTTTCTTCATTTACGTGCATAACTCTAGAGTTATTCATGTATACAGTTATTTATCTATTCTACTGTGGATGAACATTTAGATCATTTCAATTTTTTCCATTAAAATGTTACAATAAAGATGCATATTTCTGCTCACAGAGTTTTCATCACTCTCAATCTTCCCTGAAGCATTCTACAAGACGATCCAAGCTCAACAAAATGAAGCTCCGTATTGTCCAGAAGTATACACCACTTATAATGCAGGGGGAAAGCTTACTGAAAGATTACACTTACTGGCAATATTTCATGGACGCTTAACAGTTCTTAATGACAAAGTAACCAAATGTTGACTAAAGAGGTTTTACTGGTTGGGGAAATACTGTAGCTTTTGAGGATTACAGTTTAGTAGACAGGATACCTAACTGTTACAGAATGGATTCTCAAGTACAGAGTATCATCTAATACAACAGAGTGTCATCAAATTGAACATTTCCCAGAAAAATAAACTGCACCACTGCATTATTATTTTCAAACAAATTATTATATTCTTATAGAAAAATACATATTTGGTGATATATTCAAAATAAGAAGCTAACAGTACCTGAAATCACATTTTAAAGAATGTGCTGAACTGAATTTGTGTTAAAAAATTTTTTAATCTAATCTCATGGTTAAGAGCACAGGCTTTCAAATCAACTAGCCCTATTTTGTAGCTGAGCTCCACTTTTTACCACTTATCCAAATTTCGGTTACGTTACCTGACTCTCAGTTACATCACCCATAAAACTGGGATGATAAAACCTACCTTGTAGACTTTAATACAATTTAAACGAAATAATGTATAAAATGTAATTACCCTTGCTGCTGCTTTCTGCTGCTATAATGGTTACTGTTATTTATTGGGATCCAGGCTGCGTTCAAGGTTTAGATGCTGATACATGCAGTGACACAGATGTTAGGGCCTAATTCTCTCCAGCTAGGTAGTGCACCACCAGATTTATCTGGGGCCTGAGGAACCACCTGAGAAATAATTTAAACCTGATCCACAAGAAGAGTTTGATATATACAGGCATGTCTGAAGGTCTGAGAATCTAGGGTTGTATATGTGTGTATAAGCAAGAGAAAGAAGGAAGTGGGGGGAAAGGAGATGAAGAGACTGAGATTCACTGACTGACTGATTGATAAATCGATCTCAGGGCTGAAGCTACAACAGAATAGCAAAATTTCTAAAAGCAAATTTTTAAGTTGGAAGCAGGATCTCTGAGAGAGAATTATCCATAGGGAAGAAATGAAGCAGCAAGTTAAAGTTGGCAATAAGACCCGAGATTCAGAAGAGAGTAATGCTTCTGGTAATAACTCGATAAATGTGAATATAACCCTTACTGATCCATTGAGCTCGGGGACATGTGTGTTCCATAAGAACACAGGTGAAACCAGAACACACAATTCCACAAAATCTGTAACTCTTTAAGGCCTAAATAAACATGCTGTAGGTCCTCAAAACGAGAGCGATTAACAACAGCAGGAAGGCAGCTATTCCTCTTCTCAATTTGCAGCAAAGTGTACACTGTCAGGGTCCAAGCATTAGTGAGAATTGATGGGTACCGGACAAGACCTCACACCCCAGAATCTGGAACAAGCAGACAACCAGTCTGGAGATGCAGAAATAACCTGGTGGCCAGGGAAGATCACCATTATCAACGGTGGCAGCAAAAATACCTAGAGCATAGTGATAAACAGCAATGATGTAAAGCAGCAACACCTCCCAACTGAAGGGGTCTGGCTCAGCTACGAGGAAGAGAGCCCTAAAGATGGTACTGAAGATGGCAGCCTGGAGTCAGGAAAGGCAGCTTTGTAGAAGGCCATAGTGTCGGCCCCCAAAGTAGCCCGGCATGTGTGTGAACAAATATGGAAATTCCAGAGGATCCCCAGAAACACTGTAGGAAAAAAGTAACCTGAAAAGAGAGGGCTCAAAGTCCTGCCACTGAACTCATGGGAATCAATGAGCTAAAGAAATACGAATGTACGAAGGACCAAACGCCAGTGAGACATAGGCACCACTGGAAAACAATACTACCAGTAGAAAATCATGACACAGTGAGAAATCAGTGCAAATGAGACAATTCCTGGACATTAGAGCCAACAGGCAAAAGAGTTGTACTAAGTATAAACTATGAAAAATTTCAAACTTGCATGCACCTAAATAAAGGCCAAATAGCTCAAAATGGATTAATGACCTAACTGTAAGACCGGACTCTCAGAAACTCGTAGAGGAAAACATAGGCAGAACACTCTGACATAAATCACAACGAGATCTTTTTTGACCCACCTCCTAGAGTAATGGAAATAAAAACAAAAATAAACAAATGGGACCTAGTGAAACTTCAAAGCTTTTGCACAGCAAAGGAAACAATAAACAAGACAAAAAGACAACCCTCAGAATGGGAGAAAATATTTGCAAATATATAAACAGCTCATGCAGCCCAATATTATAAAAACAAACAACCCAATCAAAAAATGGGCAGAAGACCTAAATAGACATTTCTCCAAAGAAGACATACAGACGGCCAAGAAGCACATGAAAAGCTGCTCAACATCACTAATTATTAGAGAAATGCAAATCAAAACTACAATGAGGTATCGCCTCACACCAGTTAGAATGGGCATCATCAGAAAATCTAGAAACAACAAATGCTGGAGAGGGTGTGGAGAAAAGGGAACCCTCTTGCACTGTTGGTAGGAATGTAAATTGATATAGCCACTATGGAGAACAGTATGGAGGTTCCTTAAAACACTAAAAATAGAATTACCATATGATCCAGCAATCCCACTACCCAGAGAAAACCATAATTCAAAAAGACACATGCACCCCAATGTTCATTGCAGCACTATTTACAATAGCCAGGTCATGGAAGCAATCTAAATGCCCATCTACAGATAAATGGATAAAGAAGATGTGGTACGTATATATAATGGAATATTACTCAGCCATAAAAAGGAACGAAATTGGGTCACTTGTAGAGACATGGATGGACCTAGAGACTGCCATATGGAGTGAAGTAAGTCAGAAAGAGAAAAACAAATATCGTATATTAACACATATATGTGGAATCTAGAAAAATGGTACAGATGAACTGGTTTGCAAGACAGAAATAGAAACAAAGATGTAGAGAACAAACGTATGGACATCAAGCGGGGAAAGCAGGGGTGGGGGTGGGGGTGTGATGAATTGGGCGATTGGGATTGACATGTATACACTGATGTATATAAAGTAGATAACTAATAAGAACCTGCTGTATAAAAAAATAAATTAAATAAAATTTAAAACTGTAATAAAAATAAATAAAGGCCAAGTAGCATACCCGGATAAAAATTAACTTGAAACTTAAAAGGTTTTTTGAAGACAAAAAGGAAGAAATCCTTTCCTCCAATTGTTTTTACTGTACTATGAAATATTTCATATGTGTGCACTTTACATAATTACATTTTAATAATATATTAATGATACTTACAATGTTACTTACAATATAAATCCACTGCTTATAATAATATATCAATTATAATACATAACTGTTAATAATGATACTTTTAAATAAAATTTTTAAAGATCACCCACTTACATATCACCCAAGCTTTCTGGGCTCCTCCCTGGACCCAACTCCTTCACTCCTACTGGAACATTCAACAGCCTCAGTTTTGTTTTAATTTTTTCCTTGATTTTCTTTATATAGTTAGAGCACATATATAATGATTCCACAAAAATATATTACTCAGTTTTGCCTCTGATCAAAGTTTGTACAACTGGAATCATGTTGTATGTATTCTTTGTGACTTGTTTTTTCATTCAACATTACGTTTTGGGGAGTCATCCAGATTCACTGGTTTCCACTATTATGTTAAATCCACTGTAAATAAATATTCCCCAACTTGTCCATTCTACTCTCTGTTGTTTCCAAATTTGTTTATTTGTGCTTTGCTACATTATATTACATACGAGACTACAATAAAAAATAATCTTGTACCTGTTTCCTAAGGCACACAAGCAAGAAATTTCCACAGGAAATACTCCTAGGGGCGGAACTGCTGAGCAAGAGTATACCTATGCTCAATCTCAACCACCAATCCAACGGTACCGCTTTACATTCCCATTCCCAGGGAATGAGAGTTCCTGTTGCTTCACATCCACACCAGCATTTGGTATATTTCAGACTTTTATATTTTCAACAACATGATGGATATGAAACAGCATATCACTCTAGTTTTAACTTACATTTCTCTAACTATTAATGAGGCTTTCACATGTTCACTGACTATCCGAATTTTCTCTTTTTGAAATTCCTGTTCATTTTTATATTGGCTGATTTTACTTTATTAATTTATAGAATCTTCTACACACTAAACCAGTTTTCAACCTTTCTTACTCTTTGATGAACATACTTTTTAAATTTTAAGCCTGTTGAATTTATTAATCTTTTTATGGTTTGCTCTGTTTAGGTTTAAAGAAATTCTTATCTTTCTCTAAAATAATAAATATATCCTTTTCTAAATACTTTAAAATGGTATTGTTTTTCATAGTTAATTCTTTCTTCCATACAGAATTTGTTTCTGTTTATGAAATGAAGTGAGTAGGGATCAATTATAGTTTTCCATATGAATAGCTAATCACTGATTACAGTGGCAACTTAGACTCACGGCTCACTGGGATTCAAAAGAAGAGAGGATAGATGGGCTGGTGATTTCTGCATAGATGGATGCACTAAAGTTGAAGCCCCCGTATACCATTATAGAGGATGAAAGTGAGAACAAATAGAGTTTTGAGAAAAGAAAACCAATTTGATAAATTCACTCCATTCAAATTCTTATGACTTTTTATATAGTTTATATAACTCTTCCTAGTCATACTGTCATCATTTTACCCCATACAGTGTAAGACAACATTCAGTAGTTTATTTAAACAGGGCTGTATTCCTTATAAACTCTTTATTGATGTACCAACACAGCTTATGAAAATCTTGAGGAAAATATTACTACTGCAGTATATACTGAGTAAGAATTTTATGTGATAATTCAGTGGTTCTCAAACTAGACTCCCACATAATTCCACAAACTCAATACAGCTGTTCTGCCACTATAATAACATTAAATTCCTTTCTCCATTTCAGAAACAACTAAATTAAATTTACAAAACTTTCTCAGTATTAACACTCTCATAATTTTTTTAAATGACATAAACCTGCTACTCATTATTTCTACTAGAGTCTGGTGTGGGTTAACATATACTTACATACTTATTTCTTTGTATATTACAATTAAGCTAATCAAGTTCAATAACTATTCTGGTAAGGTCAAAACACTTTGCTTTTTTCAGTCTAGGATCTTCACCCCACCCTCACTTCATGTTAATTTTTCCATCCATAAGATGCATATAATTTGCTTCAAAGCATTTGGGGGAGCAAAAGGTCAAAAGCAACACTGGGTATGAAAATGCTTTTAAAATGTAAAACACTTTGCAAACAGAAGTTACAATTTATAACCTTAAATTATATCTTACAAATATGGGGTTAGAACAGTCATGGAAAAAATCAACAGGTAATTCCTAAAGGTCAGTTTTATCTACAGTTTTAATTTCTTTGATATCAAGTCTTTAAATAAAAAAAAAAAACAGGTTTCTTAACTAGACGAAAAATAAAATTTATTTGTTTGAATGTTATTTCCTGCCCCCACATAATTTCTAATAAAGTTCCTGAAAAGTAGAGCAAGGCAAAGGTAGAAAGTTAATCTATACAAGCAACAGAACTCATCTCCAAATAATCTGAAAATATCTATTTTTATAATGGTGTGATCTAAGAATCCATGCCATCGCAGTGTGATTTAAAACTAATGAGAAAGTCTATTAGAGTCCAACTGAAATCAAGAGTGTACAGTTTACAGATGAAGGTTTAATCTGCCTCAAAAACATCTTGCAGCATAGCATTGATTTATTTGGAAGAATATACTTTCCTAAGTATTTGCTTTGTTATCTCTTTGCATAAAGAAACCTTGGTAGAGCTACAAAAGTGAGAAAACCTTTGGATGAAACTAGAATAATACACTAAGAATAAGATTTGCTTTTCCTGTTGGTAAATATCAAGAGAGCCTTGTCTTCCTTGTAGCAAATGGACTTGCTGCCCTCTGGTTTGGAACTCTGTTACACTGGGAAGCCATCTGCCCGGCTGTGCTACTTCTCAAACTTTAGACATGTACAGGAGTAGGAAAGTGAAATTACCTATTTTAAAAGAAAGTCATATATTATACTGTAAAGCTTTTAGAGTCAGAAACAACTCGGTTCCAATCCTACGCCTCCTACTTTCCAAGCTGTGTGATCACAGGCATGATTATTTAACCCTGAATTTCTATTTCCTCATCTTAAATATAGGGACAATAATAACCACCTCCCAGAATTACAGTAAGGGTTAAATGAAAGTGTCATAAATACAACTATTCATAACAAAATGTTGACCAAGTTATCATTAATTATAAAACCAGAGAGTAAATGACTTTAGGGAAATTGTGAAATACACTAATCGCACTTTAACTTTTTTTTTTTTTGCGGTACACGGGCCTCTCACTGCTGTGGCCTCTCCCGTTGCGGAGCACAGGCTCCGGACGGGCAGGCTCAGCGGCCATGGCTCACGGGCCCAGCCGCTCCGCGGCATGTGGGATCTTCCCGGACCGGGGCACGAACCCGCGTCCCCTGCATTGGCAGGCAGACTCTCAACCACTGCGCCACCAGGGAAGCCTGCACTTTAACATTTTATGATACAAGTTTCTCTTACTTCCAGGCATTAATATTTCTGTTAAAACTGGAAAGGTTTTCTTCAAATTGCACAAAAAGATGTTTTCTGAAATAATTGGGAATAGATGAAAGATAGAAGGTAAGAAAAATGCTGAAGCTAAAATCAATAACAATTTAATATGATGGATAACTGGGAGCAGGGAAAGGAAGATAGTAACAAGTGGGGAAGCGGGATGGGAGGGAAGAGACAGTGGGAAAGAGAGAGGGGAGTGATAGCCTGCATGGCTCTGGGCTAGATGGGTGATCCTGTACTGGCCACCAGGTCATCCCAGGTCAACCTGTTTGTTGAACTGCTCAACATGTAGAAATGAGCCTTCCTACAGTATGTATGGGGTAGAAGTGCAGAGGACAACGGCTATCTGTGTGTTCCACATGCCTTACAGTATCTGCAAACCAGTGTTTGATCTGAAGTATGCTTATGTCTCTAAAAGCATCAATTAACGCCACTGACAATATATAGTTAATAAACAGAAACACACGTATATCACAGAAAATACTGTATTAAAATTTAACCAAAATTTTAAAAATTGATTCTCAACCTCTGGGCAAATCATATGCAGTTTAAATTATTAAGAAATTGAAATCATGTTAGCATAAATATCACATTTCTTTTCTATAAGAGGGAACATGCAGTATAAGAACAGGTTCAAATTGTTCATTGCAGCACTATTTACAAGAGCCAAGACATGGAAGCAACCAAAATGTCCATCAACAGATGAATGGATAAAGAAGATGTGGTAGATATATACAATGGAATATTACTCAGCCATAAAAAAGAATGAAATAATGCCATTTGCAGCAACATGGATGGACCTAGAAATCATCATACTAAGTGAAGTAAGGCAGACAGAGAAAGATAAATATCATGATACTAATTATATGTGGAATCTTAAAAAAAAAGATACAAACGAACTTATATACAAAACAGACTTACAGATACGGAAAACAAACTATGGTTACCAAAGGGGAAAGTTTGTGGGGACGCATGGGGAGATAAACGAGGAGTTTGGGATGAACAGATAGAAACTACTATATATAAAATAGGTAAACAACAAGGGCCTACTGTAGAGCACAGGGAACTATATTCAATATCTTGTAACAAACTATAATGGAAAAGAATCTGAAAAAATATAGAGATATATATTACTGAATCACTTTGCTGTACACCAGAAACTAATACAACATTGTAAATTCACTATACTTCAATTAAAAACAAACAGCTTCAAATTGACCAAAAAAGCCGGCTCCCCTAGTTAAGAACACATGGCTTCACAGTCATATTTTAAGCTCACACTTGTGCTTTGAGAGCTGTACCAATCTGCTTTAGACTGCAAGAAAAAAAAATCATTCTAAATAATCATCTATTTCTACCAATGATAATTTTAAAACATTACATATGGAGTATTAATGAGTAACTCAAAAGACTATACACATTGTATGCTGGCTAATTTAAGACAAATAAACAAAAATCTTTACACAAAGAAGCGTGAATTACTTCAGTAGAACAGTGTGTCCTAGGTCACCATGCTTTCCTTCCGTATTATTGTCAAGTCTGATTTGCCAACAAGCCTCTGATAACAAACACAGAAATAAATTTCAAGGTTATAAGCTAAGCTACTACTGTGAATAATGATATATTAATCTGCTGCTGAAGTTAAAAGTGGTATAGAGAGAAATGAAAAAGTGAGAGACTCTCAATCAAGTGAATTTTACATACAGAAAAAGCCAATATTTAAGTGCAGAATTAATGTGTGAAAGCATTTATGGAATTATGTTCTGACTATACACTGTGCAGTTCTTATCATCTTTGAGTAAAACAGGAGACTAAAAAAGATGAATGAGGGACTTCCCTGGTGGCGCAGTGGTTAAGACTCCACGCTCCCAATGCTGGGGGCCGGGGTTCGATCCCTAATCAGGGAACTAGATCCCACATGCATGCCGCATGTCACAACTAAGGAGCCCACAAGCCACAACTAAGGAACCTGCCTGCCGCAACAAAGGAGCCCACGTGCTGCAATTAAGGAGCCACCTGCCACAACTAAGGAGCCCACGTACCACAACTAAGGAGCCTGCCTGCTGCAACTAAGACCCAGCGCAACCAAATAAGTAAATAAATAAAAATTAAAAGAAATAAAAAAGACGAATGAAAAAAGGAGGAATAATATGAATAACTACTTAGAATTTTTAAGACTGTTAATTATTACAGATATTGACTAATGCATACTTTTCCAAGTAATAATATAAGAATAACCTGCTTATTAACTAAAAGGTATAATTTATTTTCAAGTGTTCAAGGCAGGGCTATAAACAAAACTCCAATAAACGGTACTGTAAATCTTGGCACAGATACACCAATGTATCAACAAAGGGCAGAGTGACCCAAGGAGAAAAAAAATCCTACATTATCTTTAAGCAAAATTGTTTGCCTTGAGTTAAAGAGGAAAACAAATTCCTTCACGATGGCTTAATGTATAACAAACAACTAAGATGGAAAATGTCTCTGTATAAACTTTTATATAGGAATTCCCGCCTCTGACATAAACAAACGCAAACCATATTTATGAGTTAAGTCCATTCATAGCAGATAAAGCTATCCTTTTGCACCATTCCAGGTAACCAATTAGTGCATAAGTACTGAGTTCTAGTGATACTAAAACATCTAGAATTTCCTTTCCTGCTGTAAATACCACAACAACCGTGAGTCCCTTAACTGAGCAGCTTAAAACAGAGATGACAGCAAAGGCTGCCAGTTAGGGAGACTCATGTCTTCCCTGAATGAAACCTGTAGTTACAAAAACAGAGACCCAGATGGAACAGTCACTGCCTGCTGGCCTGGCAGCTCTGTGCCAGTTTCCTTGCTAAGGTCATAAGCAGGTACGTGAGGGAGGGAATGGTGCTGTGTGTTAAGCCTATGAGGGAGAACTGAATAAGTTGGCTTGGAGTGAAGGACAATTATAAAATCAATAGAGGTACGAAAATCTGAAGAAGTTAAAAAAAAAAATTAGCAGATTTTAAACGGATTTAAAGTATAGGGTTATTTCTGTCCATCTGGAGATTCTTTTATCTTCAGCACTAATCCAAAAACATAGAAGGATCCTCACATCACTGATTTCACTGACTTGCCTCTATAGTTTGAAAGCCATTGTTCCTGAGTTGATTTCTTCATAGATGGACCCAAGTTGGGAAGGTTCCTGCCATCTGACCCCTAGAGACCTGCATCTCTTAACAGTCATGGCAAAAGCATAAATTCTCTATTTGGCAATCATTCCTTAAAAGATGGACTTTGGTCAGATCTGAGTTTAAATCATGACCCTATCATTTATTAGCTATGTGAGGCTGATCAAACTACTTTACATCTTGGGGTCTCAGTTTATCCTGAAAAAGAAATCAGAATAGGTCACTCAACGGTCTGTTACAAGGATTTAATGAAATCATATAGTTACAGTCCATGGTAGAAGGCCAGATATATTCTCAAGAAACCCTTGATAAATGGTGACAATTATTAATGCCTAAATTCTCACTCACACAGATTCATATTCTTATTATGTCTGCTTTAACGTAAGTAATAAATGCAGCCTCCTGCCTACAGTAATTTCAAGGAACATGACAAGTCCCACAACACCCTAACACGTTCCAGGGCTTACATCTTATTTAATAAGAAACATGAACTTTTATTCCTTAGAGATAAAGTTTAAATGGAATACAAATTGAGAGGTAACACAAAGATTTAAATTTGTACCACTGAAGTACAAGTTAAAGTTGACTTCAGAAAAAAGGGGACTAATGATTCAACAAAAGTACTGAAGTAATTAGTTAATAAATTCCTTGTGAATCATAGAATTAACAGTTAAATAAACCATCAAAATGTAGAAAATTTTTTTCATATTTCTGAATTGTAAAGAGCATTCTAAGTTTCGAAGGAGATGAAGAAAATATTGTTTAGCTTTACTAAGATATTTCAAACACACTTGTATTTCAAACCACATAAAACAAAATTTTCAAGTAATCAAAAGCTTATGAAAACAGTTACAACTAACAGGACTTTAAAGAATCAAGACTCTTTGATTAAAAAAAAATACTCTTTAAACCAATGAGACATAGAGCCTCTGAAAAAAGAGTAAGTGTATAAACAGATAAATCATAAAAATTAAAATAATAACCAATAATCTCCTCAGATTCATGTTAACTAGTAATTACGAACATAAATAAAATATCACTTTCCACTATCATGTTAGCAAAGATTTTACAATTATAAATCTCTTAGCAGCAAGAGTTTGAGAAGACAGATAATACATATCTGAAATGAAAAGTATCAATCCAACGGAAAATGTTTACTAAGGAACATTCAGACATGTTTCATTGACTGGAGAGGTGGGTAGAGGCAATCACTTTGGTTTTGTTTTGAGTGAGGCGAGGAGGAGAGAAGAAGGTATAGAAATCGTAGGCTGAGGCTGAGAACAAAGATTTCAGCTATCTGCTCAAAAACTCTTTCATCTTTAAATATACAAGCAATTATTTCCAGGGACCTTAATATTAATGAGAATGGAAGGAACCAAAGAGCTCCAGTTTCTTTGGGAGTGGTGGGGACAGCACTTAGAGAAGCAAAGTCTTACAAGAAGATGACATGTACAAAACAAGTTTGTTTTGCTCCTCTCTGCCCCTTTAATTATTGACATTTTAAAAGACTCTTAGATGAAAGGAAAAATAATCTAGAAAAGCACATTTGGCTCTCTGAGTTTCGTTGTAATCAAAAATTTTCCAGCTGCGGAAACCAGAGACATCTTAAAACAAAGCTGTAGAACAATATATAACTATATATTCCCTATGAGAAGCTCTTAGAATCAAAGTATTAAATTTGTTTCTGTCTTTTGCTTTAGGACTATCTGCCATGTTCTATTGAAAAGGAGAATGTTTATGAGAGCATAAATTTAACTGTACTACCAAAGAGAGTGGGAGAAATCAGGAAAGCCAGAAAGGGTATCTGTAATTAAAAATATATATATATATTTAACTATGATTATGAGTAGAAAAGCCCTCCATCTCAGTTGGAAGCAATAATTACTGGCTGTAGTAATTATTATTATTTATTATTATTATTATTCAGTAATTATTCAGGGGTTATGAAACAATGCAAAGGAGTCTAATACAATACAAAACACAGAGATACAACAATTAAGCTTTACATGCAATACACAGAATAAAAAGAGCAATTACAAACAGACGGGAAAAGCCACAATGATAAAATACTGGCCTACAAATATGTATTTTTTTTTTAATCAAAATCCTAAGTAGCTACTTTAAAAGCTGATGTTTGGCAAGTTACGTTAACACTTTGTACCACATTTGCCCATATCTATAAAATAAAACAGGTGAAGTAGAAAAGTCTGAAGGTTCCACTTCCATGATTAATTCATTCTTCTCCTTTCATGTTCTATGAATTCTATGCCATCCATAGCTACAGAAAAACACTGATTGGCCAGCTAAGTGGCGAATAATAAAATACTTGATTGTTCTGGCAAAATTATTTATGCCTCACTCCAACCAAAGTTCTCTAACCTCTTCTGGTTGGTGGTGGTAGTGGTGCTATTTTTCGCCTTTGTTTGGTTTTGCTATAATCTTTTTTTAAAAATTTTATTAGAGTATAATTGATTTACAATGTTGTGTTAGTTTCAGGTGTACAGCAAAGTGAATCAGTTATACATATATCCACTCTCTTTTAGATTCTTTTCCCATATAGGCCATTACAGAGTATTGAGTAGAGTTCCCTGTGCTATACAGTAAGTCCTTATTAGTTACCTATTTTATATATAGTAGTCTGTATATGTCAATCCCAAACTCCCAATTTATTCCTCCCCCTTACCCCCTGGTAATCATAAGTTTGTTTTCTACATTTGTAATCTTTTAATATTGAGGCAAACTCAGGTTTCTCTCATCACCAGCTTTTGGGAACAAGGTACATTTCTAAGTCCATGACCATAGAAACCCCTGCCCTTCCAGTTTTATAACGCTTATATTACTTGATAAGCCAGCAAGATACATAAAATTTATACCTATAACTCTTTGGTAAGGCAACTTATCCATACCTATTTAACTAGAAATACTTATGTGGGCAAAATAAATCTGAAGAAAAATTACAGACTGAATTATGGTCCATTCCAAGCAAATTAAAAAGCTACAAAATTTCCCTATGAAAATACCAATCTTGTTTTCATTCCTAAGACAGATACAATTCAAGATTAAACAAACAGAAGAGTCATATTCAATAGCTGGGAGAGGTTTATAAGGCTTCAACAGCAGTGGAAACCACTGGCAGAGCACACTGAGAAGTAAAAATAATCAAAATAAGAAAAGTTGTGAATTATTCTAAATCGTGCATAAAGCTTTACCTTTGATTCTTGTATACTTACTTTGTATATGAAATAATTTGTATTTTTATGTATGGTGGGGAAATAAAACACCATTAAAGACAAAATAAAATTTTATTGAGTATCAGAACTAAAAGAAGCAGCTGCTATTTCTCAAGTACTTTTTAAAACACTGACATTCTTTTCTTTCAATATTTCTATTTTGAGGAGAAAATTCTTCTTCTGACTGAACTGAAGTATCACCTTTCAGGTCTGAGAATTTTTTAAGCCATGATTTTCTATTACTTCCTTAAATGCCTAACTTTCTCTACAATAGGAAATAAAATTAGGAGGTGTAACTTTATTCATAACGTTGAGAGTCATTCCACTCTGTATCTTTAGGATACATGAGGATGGACCTATTCTCTCCCGAAATTCACTCTGGGCCTTTTGGAAGGTGTAACACTGTCTTCAATTTGCTAGAGCATCATTTAATTTATCACAGCAGTCCATGTGGGTGCAGCGACTAGGTGATTTTGCTGACAGATTTCATGAAATTAACTAAACAACATCTGCAGGCTATATATCCCGAATTTGTATGTGCTAACCAATATAATTTTGAACTTGCCATTCAAATGGTTTATGAGTTCAATAAATATCTACTTGCATGGATGAACACACAAAACTATAATTGTTGATAGAAAGAGAAATTAATTTTTTAAGTATTGTTATTGTTTCAAAAGACTTTACCAACTACTTAAGGGACTTCTTCAATCCAATTAATCAGTTTTAAATTATATTAAAATAAAAAGTCTATAAAGAAAAGTAGGTTTAAAATAAATATGGTAAGTTTTTTCTTTAAAGTTCTTGAATGTCTGCTTTAGGCTAGGTCTTGGAGGAACATAAAAGAATTAATTTTAAAACATGGCTACAATTAACTCACAAACTCATAAGGGAAAACAAAAAACATCGACTTTGCAGAAGTGCTGTGACAACGGTCTGTACAGGAGACCAAACCACAGAGGCTGACAGTGGACAGGCAGGGCATCTGGGAAGGGATACCTTCATTGAGGCTGAAAGCCAAAGGCCAGGAAGAGGGTGTTTCAAGATAGAGGAAGCAACATAAACAATTCCAGAAAGGAGTAAAACAGTATGGATTGTTCTGAGAAATACAAGATATTCAATAATGTTGGAGCATAAAACAGAGGGGAGGGGAATACTCTCATGGGTGGAGAAAAGCGAGATGTGAAAAACAGCCCAGAAGGAACAGCGGAAGATGAATATAGAGCAAAAGTAGCAGCTAGATGAAGAAGCAGCTCATCAGACTCGCCATGCCAAGAAAGCTGACCTTTACCTACAAGCAATAGAGAGCCAGGGACGGGAGGGCTTTAGCAGGAAGTGAAGAGTTCATCAGGGTGGGAAACTGATCCCTCTAAGGGTAGTACAGCATATGGACTGGGCGTACAGCGAATGAGACCGGGGCAGTGAGATCCATTAGGAGGTTAATATTAACATTTCGAGCTAAATTCACTAATCTTACTTCAACAGATAGTTAAAACATGATACAAAAGATCCCCTAACCATTTTTATATGTCTACATATGAAATGTTATTTACAAATGTGATGAATAACCAATATCAGGATTGACATTAAATTCAAAAATAATATTGAGATGGTGTTTCAAGTTTTAAAATGCTCAACCAGCCTTCAACCAAACTACATCCCATTTTAGACACTGTCAACCAATACCACAATTCTCTGTTTCCTCTCTTGATTAAAGGGAAGACTTTCTTTAGTTTATTTTTATTGTAGTAATTTTATTAGATTGTTCTCTGACAAAAGTTTCCACAGGGTACTTCAGAAACAAAACACCAGAATAAATAAAAATAAAACAAATTTTAAAAGGCATAAGAAATCAATTATCATTGATTGAATATCATGTTATGTATGCAACATATAAAGTGAATGAGTAAAAGGTATTAAATAAAGAACTGAAATTACAATATTGATCATGATATATTAACCAAAGGCAGTAGCAAAGAAAAATTTGAGTAATGCCCATTCTAGATCAACCATGGTTGCATTTTCAAAATAAACATATTATTGACAAAAATCTAAATCAAACCCATTAATAAAAGGGTAGGCAATACCCGAAAAAGTAAAAAGAAAATGCTTGATGCAGAGGCTAAAACAAGCATTAAATGAATGTTAAAATACAGTTTAAATTTAGAGATCAGATTAGCTTTAAAGCACACCTGAATTAATAAAACTGATTTTGAAGCATTCTGGATTATTTTTAAAATTTTATGTGATTCAACAACAATGATACTCTACAACTATGGGCCTCATTTTAAGATATCTACTTTACATTTAGACCTATTCCACCTGCTGTTTTGGACATGGTTTATCCCATTTTAGAATAAGCTGGTTCCTGAATATTAACCCTAATACAAAACCTATGCCAGAGTATTATCTTTCCCTTATATCTCTATTGTTCTACAGTTTAAGCTCTACAACAGCTTTCATGTTATATTTGTTTTTAACTTAAATATGTAATACAAAAAACCCTTTGGAACTATAATTGCCATCTATAACCTAAGCTAAACATTTTCAATACCATGCTAATGCTTCTCTTCCACAATTAAAAAACCAACAACAGGGAAACTTTCACTCTGTCAGTACATAAGTTTTATCTAGTTACACCTATAGTAAAGCAACATATTACTTTCCGAGTTATGTGTAGTAGACATGAAACACATAAGGATATAAATTTCATGGGTGTTCTAAATCAGAAAACACATAGAACACAATTCCTTTCTGTCCCCTTCAGCACCACTGCTTTTAACATCAATCTGGGATATGCAAAACAATGATGATAAATGAATATGCAATCGCACTACGGTCACACAGAGAAGCATGTGTCAAAGTTCTACCTGTGATGACAGGAAAAAAACTACTGATGTGGGGCAAAAGATGTTAATTTAATATCTTTACTAGAGAACCACTTTTGCAAGGAACCAACCTAGCAAGTCACTTGGACAAGCAGAGAAATTCTAAATGCTGAGTCCTTTGCACCTTGGATGAAGAAGTCTGTTCTTACTTTTCATCACTCCTGCTTCTCTCCATTCCCAGAAGGAGTCATTATTTCACTTTAATGCGCTGTCAAATGGACAGTGGCTTTCCTTTCAAAAGACCCCATGTTACTCACATTCACAGCCTGCACATTTTGACAGTGTGTACAACATCTTCACACATTCATCTGAATTCTTCCCCTATTCCACTTCTAGAACACCCTCCACTATAAACTCACTAATATTCATGTTTTAATAGCAATATAAAAAGTAAACACGAATTTACCAATCAGAAGACGTCAAGTCTGACAGAATGAAGAAAGAGAAATTTACTGACAGGACATAACATGAAATCAGTGTTCAAGAGCCATTCCCACCACCCACACCATTTAAGTGTATTATGACCATGCACAGCATTCTTAAGAGCAGAATATGAAACTACACTGCCACCAAGAACACTTAACCAGCAGGCAGCCCCTCCACATTAGCTTTAATGTGCCACACAGCCCTTTGCTTACTGATGTAGAGCAGCCAACAGGGAGATGGAGTTTACCAGTAAAAGAGAGACTGAACTGGCTAATTACTTACCTTCTTACGTATAGCAGGCTTGCTCGTTTAACTTTTTGTTTCCACTCTTGTCATAGCTCAGCGGCAAATGGTTGTGATTCAGCAGAAGTTCGAACCTGATAATTAAAAGAATTTTTTAAGAAAAAAATTGGAAATTAAAGTTCCCTCCACTGAAGTCTTTCTTTCCTTGCCCTCTGGCTGTACGTTTCTCGCTCTCGTTTTCTCTCCCTGCAAGGCAGCTACGTAGTGGTCTATAAATATTGACCCTGACACGTGCTCAGTGCTTCACTTGCTCATGGCACAGGTCTGTGTTACTGAACACCGTGGTAATACTCCAGCAAAGTTCTCAGCTGCTCAGACAAAGCTGTGGATTGGCTCACTACCCAGCAACCCTGTGCCTGCCTGGAAATACCATTTTGCTTCCAGTTTTACAGATGCTATGGGCCTTTCCTGAGGCCCAAATCAGGCACAGAAGGGCAATTATGAGGTTTGTCTGAAGAAATAGTTTTCCTCAAGCAGGTGGAGAAAAGGGGGGCTGGGTGGAGTGAAAGACAAGAAAGGAAATACTGCCTTTGTTTTGGCCAAACAACATAATTTCAAATCCTTTATAAAAGTCATACCTAAATGCCATTCAATCAAGCTTTATAAAACTGAACTACTACTTACTGTGAATAACCAAAAGACATAGGAAAGCATTTTTGCAATTGTTTTTAATATTGCTTCTCATTGAATAAGGCTGCAGTGACTGAGTAAGCGGCCACAAAGAAATGTGTCAACATAAATAAATTCATTTCCAGAATGATAGAAGTGCCCAGGAAAGTATAGTATTAATCTGATCAAATTAAATATCTGGTGAAAGAAGCTAAAATATAATCTGGAAATTATATGAATCAACATGTTATATGAAATACTTCTAGATTTTCAATCATCACAATTGAATTATTTTATTTTTTAAAAAATTAAGGGGACGGGCTTCCCTGGTGGTGCAGTGGTTGAGAGTCCGCCTGCCGATGCAGGGCATGCGGGTTCGTGCCCGGGTCAGGGAGGATCCCACATGCCGCGGAGCGGCTGGGCCCGTGAGCCATGGCCACTGAGCCTGTGCATCCGGAGCCTGTGCTCTGCAACGGGAGAGGCCACAATAGTGAGAGGCCCGCGTACCGCAAAAAAAAAAAAAAATTAAGGGGACTTCCCTGGTGGTGCAGTGGTTGAGAATCCAGCTGCCAATTCAGGGGACATGGGTTCGATCCCTGGTCTGGGAAGATCCCACATGCCGCAGAGCAACTAAGCCTGTGCACCACAACTACTGAGACTGTGCTCTAGAGCCCACGAGCCATAACTACTGAGCCCATGTGCCACAACTACTAAAGCCTGTGTGCCTAGAACTTGTGCTCCACAACAAGAGAAGCCACCGCAATGAGAAGCCCGTGCACCACAACGAATAGTAGCCCCCGCTCACTGCAACTAGAGAAAGCCCGCACACAGCAACAAAGACCCAACACAGCCAAAAATAAAATAAAATTTTTAAAAAGATATTATTTTTTTAAAAAATTAAGGATAAAATCTAAGCCATGACTATATAATTTGTAGTGATATAAACAAGGTCAGCATTATCTACATATAGCCAATATAATGTCCACGGTATGAATGATTAAAAAATAAATGAAGCCCATATTTTTTATTCTTCTTGGCAAGAAAAATCATATGTTTGCTTAATTGAAATTTCATCTCTTTGTTAAACCAAGAGTATAGGAAACTTAAGAAATAATCTGGTCACTTACTCATTTAATAGCTGATAAAACTGACCTCCAGGCCAGTTAATTTACCCACAATCGCATGGCAAGTTTGTGGCAGGGCCAAAACTAGACGTTCTTGCCTTATTGCTCACAATTCTGTTCCCCTTCTACTACAATAATGGTTCCTAAATTCATTTTTAGGTTCAAACTCTGATTTTCAGATGAAATCTTACCAAAAACCTTATCAGTAAGGGCAAATATTACACCTAGAGAAATAACCAGCATAAAATAAAAATAGCCTTTAACAGCTTAATTAACTCCCCCAAAAAGTTATGCATAAGAATTAACTTTCTAACAGTTGAAATCGACTATTCCTTGTTTGGTTCAATTATCAACATTTTCCCAATAAATTAACTTAATACCAGGAGAGGTATATAGTGAGGTGCTGAGGAGCCCAAGAGGAAACACAGTTCTCACGCTCAAGAAAGGAAAAAAAAAAAAGCCTAATGACAAAACAACGTGTTAGTACAGTGATGCAGACTAGGATGGCAGCAAGGGTGCTTGGAACCCTAGCTCCTGAGCCAGTCTGAAGTGGGGGAAGTCTTGATTCCTCAATCAAGACTTCTGCATCTTAAATAAATCAAAGATGACACAAACAGATGGAAAGATACATGATGTTCTTGGATCGGAAGAATCAATATTGTGAAAATGACCATACTACCCAAAGCAATCTACAGATTCAATACAATCCCTACCAAATTACCAATGGCATTTTTCACAGAATTAGAACAAAAAATTTTACAATTTGCATGGAAACACAAAAGACCCCGAGTAGCCAAAGCAATATTGAGAAAGAAAAACAGAGCTGAAGGAATCAGGTTTCCTGACTTCAGACTATACTACAAAGCTACAGTCATCAAAACAGTATGGTACTGGCACAAAAAAGAGAAATATAGCTCAATGGAACAGGTAGAAAGTCTAGAGATAAACCTGTGCACCTATGGTCACCTAGTCTATGACAAAGGAGGCAAGAATATACAATGGAGAAAAGACAGCCTCTTCAAAAAGTGGTGATGGGTAAACTGGACAGCTACATGTAAAAGAATGAAATTAGAACATTCCCTAACACCATACACAAAAATAAACTCAAAATGGATTAAAGACCTAAATGTAAGGCTGTATACTATAAAACTCTTTAGAGGAAAACACAGGCAGAACACTCTTTGACATAAACCACAGCAAGATCTTTTTGGATCCACCTCCTAGAGTAATGAAAATAAAAACAAAAATAAACAAATGGGACCTGATGAAACTAAAAGCTTTTGCACAGCAAAGGAAACCATAAACAAAACAAAAAGACAACCCTCAGAATGGGAGAAAATATTTGCAAATGAAGCGACCAACAGGGGATTAATCTCCAAAATATACGAGCAGCTCATGCAACTCAATATCAGAAAAACAAACAACCCAATCAAAAAATGGGCAGGGGCTTCCCTGGTGGCGCAGTGGTTAAGAGTCTGCCTGCCAATGCAGGGGACACGGGTTCGTGCCCCGGTCCGGGAAGATCCCACATGCTGTGGAGCGGCTGGGCCCGTGAGCCACAACTACTGAGCCTGTGCATCTGGAGCTTGTGCTCCGCAACAAGAGAGGCCGCGGCAGTGAGAGGCCCATGCACCGCGATGAAGAGTGGCCCCCGCTCGCCGCAACTAGAGAAAGCCCACGCACAGAAAAGAAGACCCAGCACAGCCAAAAATAAATAAATAAATGAAATTAAAAAAAAAAAAAAATGGGCAGAAGATCTAAATAGACATATCCCCAAAGAAGACATACTGATGGCCAAAAACCACATGAAAAGATGCTCAACATCACTAATTATTAGAGAAATGCAAATTAAAACTACAATGAGGTATCACCTCACACAGGTCAGAATGGCCATCATCAAAAAATCTACAAACAGATGCTACAGAGGGTGTGGAGAAAAGGAAACCCTCCTACACACCTGGTGGGAATGTAAATTTGTACAGCCACTATGGAGAACAGTAAGGAGGGTCCTTAAAAAACTAAAAATAGAGCTACCATATGATCCAGCAATCCTACTCCTGGGCATACACTCGAGAGAACCATAATTCGAAAAGATACATGCTCCCCAATGGTCACTGCAGCACTTTTTACAATAGCCAAGACATTGAAGCAACCTACGTGTCCATTGACAGATGAGTGGATAAAGAAGATGTGGTACATATATACAATGGAATATTACTCAGACATAAAAAAACCAAAATAATGTCATTTGCAGCAACATGGATGGACCTAGAGATTGTCATACTGAGTGAAGTAAGTCAGACAGAGAAAGACAAATATCATATGATATTGCTTATATGTGGAATCTAAAAAAGAGGTAAAAATGAACTTATTTACAAAACAGAAATGGAGTCACAGATGTAGAAAACAAACTTAAGGTTACCAGGGAGGAAAGAGGGGGAGGGATAAATTGAGAGACTGGGACACACTACTATATATAAAATAGATAACTGATAAGGACATACTATAGAGCACAGGGAGCTCTACTCAATACTCTGTAATGACCTATATGGGAAAAGAATCTGAAAAACAGTGGATATATGTGTAACAAATTCACTTTGCTGTACATCTGAAACTAACACAACACTGTAAATCAACTATACTCTAATAAAATTTTTTTTTTAAATGATTAGGCAGAAGGGAGGCAAAGATGAGACAGAATAACACAATAAAGACAAACAGGCAGGAAAAGCGATGCTATGGAACTTCCAAGTTCTTTCTTGCTGGAGCACATAACTTGAAGCAGGAAATGTTTAAATTAAAAAAAAAGAAAAGAAAAAGTCTAGAAGGAGAAAGGTAATGAAGGGTTTTATATACCAGGTTTAAAAACTTGGGTTTTAGGGACTTCCCTGGTGGTCCAGCGGTAAAGAATCTGCCTTACAATGCAGGGGACACAGGTTCAGTCCCTGGTTGAGGGAACTAAGGTCCCACATGCCACAGGGCAGCTAAGCCCGTGTGCCACTAACTAAAGAGCCCACGCACCCTGGAGCCTGCGCGCCACAACTAGAGAGAAGCCGGCTCGCCACAACTAGAGAGAAGCCGGCTGACCACAAAGAGTCTGCACGCCACAATGAAAGATCCCACATGCCCCAACGAAGATTCCATGTGCCGCAACTAAGACCCAAGGCAGCCAAAAATAAAATAATAAGTAATAAATAAATCTTAAAAAAAATAACTAAAAATAAATAAAAACTTGGGTTTTATACAGTAGGCTAGTAGTCTTCAACTAGTTTTATTCACAGACCCTTAAAAGAATTTTGAAAAAATACATAACCATTCACACATTACCAAGTTAACATCTATAATTTTTCACCTGTGGTAAAATATGTACTTGAAAATAATTTAATTTCCACCCAATTGGAAATATTGACATTTTAAAATAAAATTTATATCAACTATCTTAAGAATACTCAGTAGAATCTAAATCCACAGTAATAAAATGATTATCCATTTAAAAAATACATAAATAGACTCTTCTTTCAACAGCTGAAAATTTTACATTACTATTTTATTTTCTCGACCTTTATTTCCATTTTATTTCCTCAGAGAATTCTTACATAATGTATTTTGTAATTAAAAGCCTTTCATTTTTCACTCTATCATACTTCTCCACAACAAAAATATAAGACATTAATTAAAATTGTTTAATTGCTAATTTTTCTACGATCCCAGGACAAGGTACTATAGTATGATTTCAGATGGATAAGGGTGTGTTTTCTTTCGTAAAGTAAGAGAAAGAATGTTGTGAATAAAGCATTTCTCTTAGGCAGATCAATATTAATAAAGAGAAATTCATGCAGAAGTTGAGAATCTGGACACTGATTCCATTAAAACTATCTGACTGGACTACAGTACCACATACTACTTTTATATCAGTTACTTAAATAAACGGCAGAGGCAGTCCAGGCTAGGTCAGGAAATGAACTAAGCAGTGCCCTCACAAAGTCAGAAAGGAATCTCTTAGCCTACATTTCTCTCAAGGAACTGCTAGAATTTTTTTTTTTTTTTTTTTTTTTGCGGTATGCGGGCCTCTCACTGCTGTGGCCTCTCCCGTTGTGGAGCACAGGCTCCAAACGCGCAGGCTCAGTGGCCATGGCTCATGGGCCCAGCTGCTCCGCGGCACGTGGGATCCTCCCGGACCGGGGCACGAACCCGTGTCCCCTGAATCGGCAGGCGGACTCTCAACCACTGCGCCACAAGGGAAGCCCCAGAATTTTAATATTGAGTTCTAAGGGGTAGCAAGAAGATGAGATGAAGAAATTAATCAGCGGAAATCAGTGGCCAAAATTAAAAGGACTGATATGTCCTATAAAAAAAATAAAGGGTTTTGTCTTTGATTTGACTATAGGGTAAGGAATGCATAGAGAGTCAAAGGTGTGAAGACTCAATACTGCCAAAATGTCAGTTCTTCCCAACTTTACCTATAGATTCAATGCAATCTCAACCAAAATCCCAGCAAGTTATATTTTGGGATATTAACAAACACATACTAAAGTTCATATGGACAGGCAAAAGACCTAGAACAGCTAACACAACACTGAAGAAGAACTAAGTTGGAAGACTGACACTACCTAACATCAAGACTTACTATAAAGCTATAGCAATCAAGACAGTGTGGAGAAAGAACAGACAAATCAATGGAACAGAAAAGAGAGCACAGAAATAGACTCACTTAAGTAGAGTCAACTGATCTTTGACAAAGGAGCAAAGGCAAAACAATGAGGCAAAGACAGTCTTTTCAATAAATGGTGCTGGAACAACTGGACATCCATAAGCAAAAAAAATGAATGTGGACATATCTTACATCCTCCACAAAAATTAACTCACAATAGATCACAGATATACATGTAAAATGTAAAACTGTAAAACTCCTAGAAGATAACATAGGAGAAAACCTTATGACCTTGGATATGATGACTTTTTAGATAAAACACCAAAGGCATGACCCATGAAAGAAATAATTTGTAAGTTGAACTGCATTAAAATTAATAACTTTTTCTCTGAGAAGGACAATATCAAGGGAATGAGAAGACAAGCCACAGACAGGGAGAAAATATTTGCAAAAGACATCTAATGAAGGACTGTTATCCAAAGTATACAAAGAACTGGGCTTCCCTGGTGGCGCAGTGGTTGAGAGTCCACCTGCCGACGCAGGGGACACAGGTTCGTGCCCCAGTCCGGGAAGATCCCACATGCCGCGGAGCGGCTGGGCCCCTGAGCCATGGCCGCTGAGCCTGCACGTCTGGAGCCTGTGCTCCGCAACGGGAGAGGCCACAGCAGTGAGAGGCCCGCGTACCGCAAAAAAAAAAAAAAAAAAGTCTGGCCATAAAGAAAAGAGACTGACAGATGGGGGAAAGGATTTAAAACAACTCATCCCTGTGTAGAGACTGAGTGTTCTGAAGTCACACCGACTTGAGTTTTCATCTTTCTCAAGTTACTTTGTAAGTTATATAACCTTAGTTTCCTCAACAATAAAATGAGTTTAATATTTGTACCTCTGCACTGGGTATCAGTACCGCTTTTTACTGTGGAATAGTATTTCATTGTCTAAGATAGGCTTTTTAATTATCCATTCATTCTAGCTGATGGACATTTGGGTTGTTCCCACTTTTGAACTATTACGCTATTACGAATAAAGCTGCTATGAACTTTCATGTACAAGTTTTTGGGTGAACATCTGTTTTCATTCCTTGTGGGTAAAGAGCAGGAGTGAAATTGCTAAGTAAAATGGCAATTTTATGTTTAACATCATAAAGAACTAACAAACTATTTTCCAAAGTGGCTACACCATTTAAATTCCCGCCAGCAATGTATGAGGGTTCCAATTTCTACACATCCTTACCAACACCTGTAATCATCTGTCTTTTTTATTATAGCAGTACTTGTAAGTATAAAGTAGAATCTCAGTGTGGTTTTAATTTCCATTTCCCTAATGACTTGTAATGTTGAGTATCTTTTAATGTGCTTATTGGTCGTTTGGCCATTTACTCTTTCCAGTAACTACAATTTCAAAAAAGCCTAGGACCAAGTAAAGCTTAAAGTACATTTTCAAGTTATATATGGCACAGACACAGCTACTCACTTGTTAGCTGAATAAATGAATGAACTAATCAACAAATGGAAGATTAAGGAATAGAAATACTTGACTTATTAGTATATTGTTTCCGTTTTTAAACTAACTTAATTTGAATTCCCATGCAGTTTCGACAGAATGCTTAGTAAGGTAAAGAAACTTTTTAAAAATTGATTAAGAAATGAATGACCTTAAGATACACTGTTGACAAACTTATGAGATATGAATACTACAAATTTATCCAACAACATAAAGAATGAGACAATCCTCGGGGGCAAATATTAGTAGAACAGGAAAATGTTAGTAACCCAAGCTTGTCATCATTTTTCAAAAAGACCTGAGGAAATATATGACTTCCAGTGTAAATGACTGAGGAGAAAGAAAACTGACTCTACAGTGTGCCTAGTTACAAGCAAACTATGGATGGTTTCCTCCTTGTTTTTCCTTTATAGGGCTACTATTAGTCATACCATATACAGAGTCACTTACCTTTAACTCTAAGGTTCTTTGTTCTCAAGTAATAAATACTCTGGGCTCCCGAGACCCCACAGGAAAATCATACATAAGTCTACTAACCTTTACTGCTGCCAGTTTATTGTAAGTACCTACCCATTATTAGTTTGAGAAGTATTGACTGCACAGTTAATAAATAGGTCATTTGTTCTTTTCAACCAAAACAATGTTGTATTCAATATGTAAACTAAAAGAAGAAAAATACTAAACAAGAAAATGATATAGCAAAGAATGCATGTCCTTTTAAACTTGTATTTGACATCATACCAACTAATGCCAAACTAAACTTAAACATTTTATCATTTATAAATAGAAATCGTGTTGAAATTCATAGTGTGTGGAACGCATACAACCACAATCAATAATAAAGCTCAATTATGTTTAACAAAATAAGATAATAATAGTGAAAAGCATCAAGAATATCACGTTATTCCTACAGTTGTTGCTAACTTGACTCATAATAAAACTATACTAATGTCTCTTCATGTTTAATAAAAATAGCTGAGTTCCCAGCTACAAACAAGCATTTCCATTTGGTTTCCTCTTAAAGGCACACATATTTATATAACACTAGGGACAATCTCAGAAAGTGTTTGAAATATAATATTTATTTGCAATATAATTTCAAGCATTTTCTACTTTTACAAAAGTGTACAGTTCTTAAAATCATCATGTATCTTTAATATTTGTTTCTTAGATTTATGGAATTAATCATTAATTCAAATTTTTCTATCATTTCAAAATGGAAATTAGATTGTCTATGTGCCAATAAGAATCTTTATGAGAATTTTTTACTCCATTAATCTCTGAGTAGTTCTAATATTCCAGATGACAGATGACTATGATTATCCTACATCTGAAATAAAGGTTTTCTTTCACCAAAAAGACAGAGCTGAGCCGAACTCTCAATACTTGTTACTTTTTCAAGAACAACTCATTCGAGGATCTTTTTATTTATACAGATACCCATAATTAGCAATGTGATATTAATTTAATGGAACATTTCTAGAAAAAAATACACTATATTTTGTTGAACAGTGGAAATGATATCCTGAAAAAGTACGAAACGTCCTCTCCAAGGCGGGACGGACATAAAGGTGATCCTGAAATCGCCCCTACCAGAGGGATCTCCGTCAGCTGAAAGGAGAGCAGGAAAGATTGCAGGATTCACTAAAACAAGCTACCGCCAGGCATTCCTTAGGATGGAAAGGGGGAAATCCCAGACAGGAAGGATTCAGCAAAAACCAACTCAATGGGGGAGGGAAATACGTGTCTACCACATTTAAGCTGACTTTTTTTTTTTTTTTACTATTCATTAATCATATGACAGTAGTTCATAAAAATCTCACTGAATAATTAAATTTAACAGGCAGTAAAAATAGAAATGTACGTTAAATCTGATCATTCATAAAAACATCACTGCTTTATTTTACTGCTCTATGATGAATCTGCTTTCATATGAAAGAATTAAATTTGTAAAGCTGAGGAATATCATTATTCACCTTAATGCCACATTTTTCTAATCAAAACATATTTCAAAAAAAGGAGAAGAAATAGGAAGAAAACAATGAAGAAAACCAACTTTAACAAGAAATGAATGAGATATCCATCACTCTTGATTGGTTCACATATAAAATGTGGTTGTTTCTATTGGCTGTCCTGCTTGACAGGGCCTGAAATTTTCTTGAAATGTGGTTGGTGTCAAAGTTAACTAAAGAGTAATACAGAGAGACAAAAGTATTTTAAATCTTTTACATCTGCATTTTGGTGGATCTGAATATTGTCATATATTATACATTTCCAAGAGCAAGTTAAATCATACCTTTTTTTTAACATCTTTATGGGAGTATAATTGCTTTACAGTGGTGTGTTAGTTTCAGCTTTATAACAAAGTGAATCAGCTATACATATACATATATCCCCATATCTCCTCTGTCTTGCATCTCCCTCCACCCTCCCTATCCCACCCCTCTAGGTGGTCACAGAGCACCGAGCTGATCTCCCTGTGCTATGAGGCTGCTTCCCACTAGCTATCTATTTTACATTTGGTAGTGTATATAAGCCCATGCCTCTCTCTCACTTTGTCCCAGCTTACCCTTCCCCCACCCCGTGTCCTCAAGTCCATTCTCTACGTCTGCATCTTTATTCCTGTCCTGCCCCTAGGTTCTTCAGAACCTTTTTTTTTTCTTTTTTTTTGTAGATTCCATATATATGTGTTAGCATATGGTATTTGTTTTTCTCTTTCTGACTTACTTCACTCTGTATGACAGACTCTAGGTCCATCCACACCACTACAAATAACTCAATTTCGTTTCTTTTTATCGCTGAGTAATATTCCATTGTTTATATGTGCCACATCTTCCTTATCCATTCATCTGTCGATGGACACTTAGGTTGCTTCCATGTCCTGGCTACTGTAAATAGGGCTGCAATGAACACTGTGGTACAAGACTCTTTTTGAATTATGGTTTTCTCAGGGTATATGCCCAGTAGTGGGATTGCTGGGTCGTATGGTAATTCTATTTTTAGTTTTTTAACGAACCTCCATACTGTTCTCCATAGTGGCTGCACCAATTTACATTCCCACCAACAGTGTAGGGGGTTCCCTTTCCTCCACACCCTCTCCAGCATTTATTGTTTGTAGATTTTTTGCTGATGGCCATTCTGACTGGTGTGAGGTGATACCTCACTGAAGTTTTTTTATTAATTAATTTATTTATTTTTGCTGTGTTGGGTCTTCGTTTCTGTGCGAGGGCTTTCTCTAGTTGTGGCAAGCAGGGGCCACTCTTCATCGCGGTGCACGGGCCTCTCACTATCGCGGCCTCTCTTGTTGCGGAGCACAGGCTCCAGATGCACAGGCTCAGTAGTTGAGGCTCACGGGCCTAGCTGCTCTGTGGCACGTGGGATCCTCCCAGACCAGGGCTCGAACCCATGTCCCCTGCATTAGCAGGCAGATTCTCAACCACTGCGCAGTACACGGGCCTCTCACTGTTGTGGCCTCTCCCACTGCGGAGCACAGGCTCCGGACGCGCAGGCTCAATGGCGATGGCTCACACTGTAGTTCTGATTTGCATTTTTCTAATGATTAATGATGTTGAGCATTCTTTCATGTGTTTGCTGCCAATGTGTACATCTTCTTTGGAGAAATGTCTATTTAGATCTTCTGTCCATTTTTGGATTCGGTTGTTTGTTTTTTTGATATTGAGCTGCATGAGCTGCTTGTAAATTTTGGAGATTAATCCTTTGTCAGTTGCTTCCCTTGCAAATATTTTCTCCCATTCTGAGGGTTGTATTTTCGTCTTGTTTATGGTTTCCTTTGCTGGGCAAAAGCTTTGAAGTTTCATTAGGTCCCATTTGTTTATGAACTGAAGCAATCTTTCCAGTTTTTGTAAGCTTTGATTTCATTTGACTACTGTGGAATAGGTGAAAACTGCACAGGAGTGCCCTCTGAGGGTTCTTTTTTTTTTTTCCTTCCTCAAATTTGCTTCATTATCGTATTTGGCCTACAGTGACCAAGATCAGAGCTGGAACTGGGCTGAGGATAGGTGGGTGGTAAAAGTAGAAAAGGTAAAGATAAAGAATATCCTTATACTTTTCTTTCACGATCCAATAAAGAGATGAAATAATGTTAACAAACAGCACGTCAATTTAGGAATCAACCTGATAACATTTTTGTTTTATTACAAAGAGAATTTGTATTGAACCGTTAGATCAAAATAACTGCTTTGTATAAGTATTTGGAAAAACATATACAAACTGTCATTCTTTTTTTTGTGTGTGTGTGCGGTACGCAGGCCTCTCACTGTTGGGGCCCCTCCCGTTGCGGAGCACAGGCTCCAGACGCACAGGCTCAGAGGCCATGGCTCAGGGGCCCAGCCGCTCCGCGGCATGTGGGATCTTCCCAGACCGGGGCACGAACCCATGTCCCCTGCATAGGCAAGCGGACTCTCAACCACTGCACCACCAGGGAAGCCCTATACAGCATATTTTTAAGGAGTGTTTTCCCGTATGTTTTCTCATTTGATCATCAGGACAAGCCAACAGGAAAGCACCCCGACTTTACATATGAGGAAATGGAAGTTCAAAGTAGGTAAGGAACAGCCTAATGTGCCAAAGTTTCAAAAAAGACTGAAACTGAACTCGAGTCTTTTCACATTAAATCCTTGGCCCTTATCACTATACTTTTCAATAACACCCGAGGGGCCATATCTCTAGAGATTATTTTCTTATGGAAAAAAAATAATTCCTAGGGGACAAACTGAAGTATTCCAATTTGAGGCATATATATTTTTGTTGATAATGGCAACACACCCATTACTTGGGTAATGACAGTACCACTAGTTAGTCATCCAAAGTAAAAATTTCAGTTTTCCACTTCTGTTCTCCCCTAATTCTCATTAGTTACTAAATACTCAAGAGTCTGTCTTTGAAATACCTCTCGAGCTTGTGCCCTCTACCCTTCCCTCTGTTCCTACCAAAATTCAGGTCTAGCTTTTATATAACCTTAAATACTGAAAGGCTCACAATCGAGTCTCCTGTCACCACTCTGCCTTCTCCTCCATAAATCTTCTGCACTGCTACTACACTTAACAAAATGTCAACACCTCCTCTTGCCAGCAACAGAGGGTTCGAACTTTCAGCACAGAATATAGGCCACTCAGCCATCTCGACCCAGCTCTGCCCTTTAGGTTTCATTTCCCTTTTGCCCGCAACACAAATCCCACATTACACTCTGCTAGCACACCAAACCATATGTTCACAAGAAATGCCGTGCGAGGCAGCACTTCCACACATCTGTATCTTTTCAAAGAACAAACCGAATTCTCTGAACCCTGATTTCTATGGAATAACATTTGAGCTGGTGTAGAACTAGATCTGACTATGTGGGAGTGCAGATTCAAAAATTAAAAGACGGAAAACTTCTTTGGATGCTGTGATGCGGGTATTAAAACTCCTTGCCCTCCTTGCTTGTCTCATTCTTAGAAATGTGACAAATTTAGTGTTTCCTCCTAAAAGCAGAAGGCGAAAGCGCGTACCAGTTCCCAGGCTGCCGGCAGTAAAGCAGTGATAATAACACTGTACACTTTGGGATGATGTGGGGGGACCGGACCAGCATTTTTGTCCTGAGTATTCACTCGTCTTTCTCTGTTTTATCATCTTTGTGACAAAATGACGCAATAAACAATTCCACAATGTTACTGAAAATGTTCATTTCAACTGCATGTTTCTCCTCTTGAATCTAGCTTTCTGGTAAAATTACCCGTAGTGATAGAGATTTTGAAGCAGGATACCATCTGAAAGAGCGATCCTAAGCAGTATTTAAGTACTAAAATTATAACAATAGCACCAGGGAACTAACAGGGCTCTACACAGAGAATTTTAAATATTTATATGCCCAAAGATTGCTCCATTTTCTTTTGGGCAGAACAACAAGTTCAAAGTACACTGATGAAAGTTATCATTGGGTTTACTGACAATCAATACCAATTAAAAGGTACATTTTAAAATGCATATCAGGTGTTACTGGAAAATGCGTCCATCTGAATAGCAGCTATTGAAGTTTATCAGGAAGGGTAAATAATGTATAAAAAGTCCCAAGTGAGTGATGAAAACCTCGTGTAGATGACAAGCCACATATCAGTTGGAAGCCAGTGCTCAGACTTATTGGCACCAAGAATGTTTGCTTAATTTCCTAAGTGTGCATAACATCACATCCCCCGGTTGGCCTGGAATACCCTTATTTATTGCTTTATTCTATTAAAAACTTCTTCAACTTACTTATGTTCCTGACAAATCCATTTTATAATTTTTAATCAGTAGTTCTAATGCTTCTTCTGGAGTATTTCGTATTTGTTTATGCTTTCGTCCAGCCAAACACTTGCTGAGTACCAGTTACTGGCTTGGTACTACAGCACAATCCCTGTTCTCAGAGGGGCTGGTGAGGGAGACAGAGACTGGTGACACAGAGACTGGCAATGGCCATGACACAAACGAGCGGAGCACAGGAAACCTAACTCTTCCTGGAGACTGAGCTCAGCAAAGGCTTTTTGGAGGAGGACGTGATAGTTCTTAAAATATAAGTTAACCAGAAAGTACATGAAGATTTCAAACGTGTGGCACACTTTGGTATGATGGTTAGGACCCAAAGTACAGCCATGAAGTGAGAGCTTCACGTGATGGTGGGCGGCCCAGGCTTACGTCACCACCCCAAGGGTTTCGGCACTGCGGCGGCCCCATTTCTAGGTTTACCTCTTCTTTGCCTGTTGGCATTTTCACTCATTTCATCTTAAGGCTTTATTCTAATTTTTAAAATATGATACCATATTTGGTCTTGTTTTTGGAGAGAAAAAAGATATAATTATGTATATTCCCACTATCATTTTTCTATCAACATTTTAATTCATTTACTCAAAAATTATATATTGAGGAAACTGCTATATGACAGACTTGGCTTTAAATGTTGGGAATATGATGGTTAACCAGACATGCCTTCATGGACTTTACATTCTACTTGGGGGCGGGGGGGGGGGACTAACAAATGAATATAACATCTCTTGGTCCCCCTCAAATGGCAATAATACAAGTAACACAGAATAATATGACAATGCTGGGGAAAAGCTTTAGAGAGGGGGATTAAGAAAAGCCTTGCCTGAAGCAGAGCCCTGGGAGCTGAGTCCTGAATGATGAGAGGAGACAACCATATAGATCTGTAGGAAGCGCATTCCAGGCAGAAGGAATTGCTAATGGAAAAATCCTGGGATAAGAACAATCTTTGGTATCCAAGTGACCAGTAAAAAAGGGGGCGGGGGTAGGGTGGAGGGGAGAGGGGGCACACAATGAAGTCAAATAACTAGACAGTACTCAATGATGTAGGTGTTTTAGGCCAGTGGTTCTTAAACTGTGCTGCACATGAGAATCACCTGTAATGCTTTTAAAACTTCAGATGCCGAGGCCATATCCCAGACCAATCACTGAGGCAGGAGCCAGTAATCAGTATTCTCTGAAGCCCTCCATGTGATTCTCATAAGCCAGCCAGGTTGAGAAGCACTAATTTAGGCCAAGGAAAGATTTATATTTTAGTCTAATTACAAAAACAGCCACTGGGAGATTAAATTCGATCTGAAATTTCTGTCACGTACCTAAACTGTTTAATTTCTATCTGGATACCTGGGGAAAAGGAGGAATACACCTTAGGAATACATTAGTTTCCTAAGCAAATTCTTCTTAAGAACAACAAAAATAAAAGCAATTATTGAAACACTTTCCTCTAGAAATTCAAATAATTTAGGTGAAAATTAGTTCTTCTGGAAATGCCGCATGCAGTTATATCCATTCCTGATTCATTGCTTTAATGTATTCTCCCTGTAAATTTTGGGATATATTTGGTTATAATTTGTGAATAACTTTGTTTCTCTGAAGAAAAATGATACACAAAACATTTGAGATAGTAGTTGAATTCTGCTTACATTATTCTTTTTGATTATTTGTCACATTAACTGTGGGATTCCTCTAGTGTGAGTCACATGATCCTGTCCACTGTAAATGGTACATCATTTTGTAGCACGTAGTTCTGACAAGAGTTCACCCACTAGCACTGCTCTGGGAAATCATCTTTGAGGAGAAATGGGGTTTATTTAGTAGAACTGCTGTAACCTGAGAATCTCGTCATTGGTTAAAATATTTAGATACATTTATCAGGTACAGATGGCATTTCTGTTGTTCAAATAAACACCAGAGTACCTTTTCTTGGACTGCATCTAGTAGAGAATAAAGTCTCCTAATGGTAGTCAAATGTCTCATTTTCCAACTCTTAAGTGTCAACTTAATTCTTGTTTTTTAAGAGCTAATAATCATGCATAAACTGTACCTAAATTAAAGAAAAGCAAAAGCCATCAAGTCCTGGTCACATTTCAGGCAAGAAAACCAATCAGCTAAAAACTGACTTAACTATCACGTGGCTTTATAGTCCTACAAGCTCTGCTGAGATAGCCATCTCCTCCAGCTTTCACAAGTATATTAAAATACACCAACTACCTGAAGGAATTTTATTTAAAAAGTCAACCACTCCATAGAAAATAAGCTTCGGAGATTCCTTAATTTGCCTACCCCAAACAATATTTTATCAAAATTGCATATGTAAAAACTGTACTTCCACCAATTTTTCTTTAAAAGAATTTCAAGACATTAGACAAATTTTCTGCACAGTCCATTTGTCATGGAATTCACAGCATGTGAGTCAAAAGGAATGACAACTTCTACTGAACCCTTTCTTGTTAAAGTTCTATCTGATAAAGCCAGCTGAGCTATTCTAGCTCAAAACAGCCTTTGCATTCTTTTTGTGCCTTTATGAAGACGCACAGCATTCCCCACTTGTATTAGGTACCTCTTTTCTAGTAGACAATACATTAACTGAAATCAGGAGGTATGTTTTATGCACTTTTGCATATTCACAGTACCATTCTTTGTGGTGTTATACAAACACCTAATTAATGAATAATGAAGACTTATCAGCCTCCCACTGTTGAAGGTAAGACACATTAAAGCAGCACAGTGCTGGAATGAGCTTCTGCAAATACACATGACCACTGCCAAGCCCTGCCTAGCACTCTCTCCTCCTTGGTAAAATTGTTTAAAATTGAGAAATACTTGAAATGTGAAATGAGAGGTACTGCTATGCTCCAAGCAAGAATAGAGGACCAGTGAAAAAGAGGACTTGATGATTCAAGACTGCAGACTCAAATGAAAAATAAAATGGGCCATAAGTTCATTCCATCACTCATTCCTTCAGTAAACGATTTTGAATAGCTAATATACACCCAGCACCTATAACATACAAAACTAAATAAGACAAAACTCCAGCCTCCAAGTAGCACACAGGCAAAAGCTATAATACATATTAATAAAAGAAATGCAAGAGCTATGCGTAAGTGAAAAAATACAAGTGCCTAATTCATTAGGGAGGAAAGGTAGTCATGGAACTAAGCCTTAATGGGGTGAGTAGAATTAGTCTAGGAGAAAAGGCAGAGGAGGATCCATTCCAGAAAGAGGCAGAGCAAAGGCAGAGCTCTGAGAGTTAGTATAGTCCGTTCAAGGAATGACAAGCAAGTCTCTGTGGATGAAGCAGAGGCTGCAGTGCAGGGAGAGACAGGAGACAAGGCAAGAGAGGGAGGAAGGAGCTGGGCATGGAGGGCCCAGACTTCTATGAAAAGGTACTTTGGGCTTCCCTGGTGGCGCAGTGGTTGGGAGTCCACCTGCCGATGCAGGGGATGTGGGTTCGTGCCCCGGTCCGGGAGGATCCCATGTGCTGCGGAGCGGCTGGGCCTGTGAGCCGTGGCCGCTGGGCCTGGGCGTCCGGAGCCTGTGCTCCGCAACGGGAGAGGCCACAGCAGTGAGAGGCCCGCGTACCGCAAAAAAAAAAAAAAGAAAAAAAAAGGAAAAGAAAAGGTACTTTAACTTTTATCCTCCTGGCAATGAAAAGCCAGTGAGCAGTTTTAAGAAGCAGTGTGGCATAAGAAGACCTGCAAAGCTGTGTGGAGGATGGGTGGAGGAGAGGTAAGCAAGAAGTATAAAGGCCCAAAAAGACTTTTAAAATTATTAATAAATTTTGGTTTATCTGCCCCTGCATAATGCCAAACACATAAACTCAACACAATTACTACTCTGATAATCAGTAAGTTACTGACTTCCTTAGAAAAAAATAAGTTTTAAAATTTGAGGAGAAAACTAATAAATAGGACATCTTACTTCCTACTGAAAATGAAGGACAAGTTCAATTTTCATGAATAAGTAATAACACGAAACTAAATTGTTAATACCCTTCATAATACAATTAAGATGCTAAATTAATTAAATTGAAATGAGCTGAAAATATTTATCAAAATGTGACATTCCAATTATCTACTCACCTCATGTTACTTTTATGTTACTTTATGATCCAGTTTTCAATGTTGTCATATTATTTTGTCATTTGCTGCTTTTATAAGTTTACTATTTACCTAGTGATCTAACTTCGTTTCAAAAGCAATTCAGTAGTCTTAAAAATCAGGTTGAAATTAAATGAACAAACCTACCGCCAATTTCACTAGGCTGCTTGCTGGAATTCATATTGTATCACAGAGAAATTTACCTGAGGGAGAACTGTTGAGGCAAAATTATAACTATGACATGGAATAAGCAATCCTATGTTAGAGCTTATTATATTATAACCATACTTGGCATATATTTTAAAAGATCATTCAAATTACAGTTAATAATGCACTAAGTAATGCTGCCTTCAAGTTTACGATGACTGAATTTTCACTGTCAATAAACCAGGTTGATTGCTAAAAAGTGGTATACTTCCTTAGGTACTATAATTGCAATACACTGTGATGATTTATTCTGGTATTTTCCATTCATTTTATATCACCTTTGATCCAGTTAAGAGCACTAACTGGAACCTGGTCCTTGACAGCCCTGGGAAGACATAGTCATGTTTCACACAGCTAGCAGTTTTCTGGTCCTTGGCTTTCATAAGCTGCTGCATGGCTGGCACTCCTAAAACAGCTAGCTGGAGAGCACTGTCGCTGAAAGCCAAGGGAAGACTGAAGCAATAAGATGCAGTGACAGGGTCCAGCCTATGCAGACCAAACATCCAAAACAGTCAAAAATTTTCCAAAGCACACGTGACTCAGTTACATAGTGACAGAAGACAAACTAAGCTGATGTGACCAAGAAGAAAAGAGATGCCAGCAGCTGCACATCCATCGCCTTTAATGAAGGTCTCACTTCACTCATGAAGTTCAACCATATGTTCTTGGTATTTCAAGAGATTAATTTTAAGCATTACTGAGACAATCTGTCAGTTCTTATGCAGGGCTAGATTTTAGGAAGAAATGTAATTTTTCTTAATTTTTAGGAAATGTTTTTCTTCTTTTCTTGCAAAAACACAAGGTTTCTATAGCTGGCCAGTTAAAACTATTACTATTCATAAGCACTGCATGTCTGCGAACTTGATACAACTTAAAACAGGTACCACCCACAATCCTAATTTTGGCTTAGCCAGGAGAAAAACATCAAATTTAGATCCCCATTAAATGCTGTAACTAGAAATTCACTGAATGTTTAAGTAGTAAAATCTGAGGATGAAGGCAAGGATGTTAAGTTTGTTTTGTTTTGTGTTAACATAAAAGGCTCTAACTAGGGACTTCCCTGGTGACGCAGTGGTTAAGAATCCGCCTGCCCATGCAGGGGACACGGATTAGAGCCCTGGTCTGGGAAGATCCCACATGTCGCAGAGCATCTAAGCCCGTGCGCCACAACTGCTGAGCCTGCTCTCTAGAGCCCGCGTGCCACAACTGCTGAAGTCCAGGTGCCTAGAGCCCGTGCTCCGCAACAACAGAAGCCACCGCAATGAGAAGCGTGTGCACTGCAACGAAGAGTAGGCCCCGCTCTCTGCAACTAGAGAAAGCCCGCGCGCAGCAACAAAGACCCAATGCAGCCAAAAATAAATATAAATAAATTTATTTTTAAAAGGCTCTATCTATGGGCTTCCCTGGTGGCGTAGTGGTTGAGAGTCCGCCTGCCGATGCAGGGGACATGGGTTCGTGCCCCGGTCCCGGAGGATCCCACATGCCGCGGAGCGGCTGGGCCCGTGAGCCATGGCCGCTGAGCCTGCGCTCCACAACGAGAGAGGCCACAACAGTGAGAGGCCCGCGTACCGCAAAATAAATAAATAAATAAAATAAAATAAAAAGGCTCTATCTATATTTCTATCAACATCTATATCTATATTCCATAAACTTTGAAGTTAACCTGTAAAGACTGGATAGAAGTGTGGTAGATTTCATTTTCCAACAATGGCCACAACAATATCTCGCATCCTAAAGGCTCTTCTTACATCCCACTGAGAGATGGGGTATAAATTCTCTTCCTTGAACCTAGATAAGCTTATGGCTACAGTGACAGCGACACTGTGCTTCAAGGCCAGGTGATAAAATATGATTCAGCTCCCACCTGACTCATCAGAACCCAAGTTCTTGAAGTCTTTGGCTGCCATTTTAGCAGTCTGACTATGCAGAGGACATGATGCTGAAAGACCAAACTACCAATGGCGGGCACTCAGAGAGTCCATGAGACTCCATGAACAGAGATATGCCTGGACTGCTCCGAGCTGCTTCAGTCTCCTGCTGTTCTGGCTCCAGATACCACTGACCCTGAGTCAGAATCACCCAAGTGAGCTCTGCCGAAAATCCTGGCCCACAGAAACCACGAGAGGGGATAACATTGTTTTTGCTGTTTCAAGCCACTAAGTTTTATAGTTCTTTATTAAAAAGCAATAAATAACTAGAACATACTTTGATACCAGAAGAGAAGTGGTATAATAAACACAAGTAAACTCAAAACATATGATACTGGCCTTTGGACCAGACAGCAGATGGAAGCCTGAATGAGATTGTTAGCGGGAGCCTGTTGGGCCTCAGAGGGTTTGACTGTGAGGGCTCCAGGGAAATGAGAGCTACGTTTTTGGAAGGTGGAGAAAAGGAGATTCTTGCTACGTAGTTGAAGAACATTTAATACGATTGTCCACAGTGATGTGGAAAATAGAAAAATGTACCTGATGAGCTCCAAGGATCTAAGCTAAGGCGATTTCTGAGTAGAGTGCTGAGATGGGCACCTGCTTTCCCTTTGCTCCTTGTAAGGTGTGGGTAGAGAGAGGCGAGTTACAAAAGGAACTCTACGGTTGTCAGCAAAATTTGGAGGAAAACAATAAAAAACAGACAGAACTTGCTGGGTTTGAAAATAACACTTTTCATTCCCCATCACTTCAGAGAGCAAAAGAGCCTCAAGATAAAAAGAAGCCTCGGGGAAAAGATAAAAGGCCAGGTGTAGCCAGAAAAACCTGGTCTACAAGTAAAGGTGAGCATGGGACTATAAACACCCTGTATTAACACCTCAGGAACATCAAGGTGGTGGCCTCACAGATCCTTTAAAACAGATAAAAGGCCTTCAAAGGATCTTAAGGGCATAGGAGCCAATTTTCTCTGCTCAACAATAGGGCTACTAAGAATCCTATGCGTGAGAGCAGGGCAAGGGGCAAAACAGGGCCACTAGGTCTAAAACAGATAAGATACAAGGATATAATTACAGTACAGGAAATATAACCAATATTCAACAATAAGTTTATATGGAGTATATCTATAAAAATATCAAATCACTACGTTGTATACCTGAGACGAATACAATATTGTAAGTCAATTATACTTCAATTTAAAAAAAAACCCAAAACAATCTTAAGGGTGTTATCCTACCACAGTGTCAGAGGGAACCCCTGAAAAAAGAACAATTAGCTCAAAAATTTTCTGGGTGTGGCTTTTGCTAATAGAGTGGACTATAAATTAACATATAAGAAACCCTAAAGACTTTTTAAAGAATTATACCAGCTGGAGCTAAAAGGAAACAAGAACAATACAAAACAAAAAGTGGTTTTTGGACCTCTAAACTTCCATGCACAGGTAAAAGGCTCAGAAAACTTGTCAGGAATAAATACAGTCCATGTTTTTTTCGAAACAAGGACACGGTGGGAAGAAACAAGAGTCAAAGAGAACAATTCCCAGAAACAGACTGAGCCCCTACTTAAGCGAATGGCAGCAAGACCATCTGGGTTTGAGATCTGCTGTGGAATATAGCAGCCTCCCTTTTTGAACAGGTGGGACCACAGAATTTTCCCGTGCTTGTTATACCATAAAATGTTGGCTGTGTGAAGAGCAGATAACTTACGTCTTTAGTTCAAAGCTTTTCAGAAAATCCTCCAGTTCAAGTATTTTCAATATTCAGGAAGCCTTACTCAAGGAGCCTCATTTGCACCTGGACTTGACTTAGAAGACAAGATCCTGGACTTGAAGGCAATGCAGTAATGGAAGGAAACTTAGGGGCTTTGATGGCAAGAATAAGCATTTTTTACATGTGGGAGGGTGTAAATGGTTGTGGTCAGGGGATGGACAGTGGCAGATAATCACAATAATATCTCCCATTCCACCATTTTCTTCTTATAACTCTGATCCACCTCAAATTTTTTAAGCTAACATTAAGTGAAGCTATGTGATTTACAGAGTAGATCATAAAAGGCAATGCATCTCTCACCTTGCTCACTATAATACTCAGTATCTAAGTGTTCAGCTATCATGTTAGCAGGGTGACTGCCTTGAAGCTGCCGTGCTGTGAAGAAGCCCAAATTACCCCTTGTAGACCGACCACATGGACAGGCCCTGAGATTACATGAAAAGAGAGCGATGCTGGACGAGCCCCCAGCTGCTTCGGCTGCCTGCTGTCCCAAGTCCAGTCACTGACTGCAAATGCACGAGAGCCAGAGCAAACACCCAAACCCTACGCGCATTCCTGACCCACGAAGACAGTGAGAGGGAACAGTTGTCATGGCTTTAAGCCACTATGGATTGGAATGATTTATTTTACAGCTAGATAGTAGAAATTAAAAGCACAAATGATTACATCTCATTTTGGTTATATATGGGAATTGTCATAAAAATTTCTAAAAATAGGAATAGATATCCTGATCAAAATTTACAAAGAAAAAACAATATTTTTAAAAGAAGTTGTCTATAAATCTTTAGGCAAAATCATTACGACCTCAAGGTATTAAAAAAAGGCAAAGTAAAGGATGTGCAGATTCAGACACCAAATTACCGATGTCTCCAAATAAGGACCCGAATCTCTGAGAACCCTTGAGGACATTCCTTGGACAGAGTTAGTTGTTCTTCACTTGTTCACAACCAAGCAATATTCTGGGTCCTATCTGCAATGCTGGCCAAGGACACATACCTCCTACTCACCTGGCCAACAGCCAAAGCCCACATCCTGAGGAGATCTGGGAGCTTGCAGAAGCCCCAGCACCTTTTATGACACCTTAAGTAAACTGGAAGCTTCCTCCCTGTGCACTCACTGGCTCTTCAGTGTTGGTGAAGTGGTCTACCTATTTGTTGATGCTATATGGCTGTGGTCCCCGACCTTTTCGGCACCAGGGACTGGTTTCCTGGAGGACAACTTTTCCATGGACGGGGTGGGGGGAGGGGGATGGGGATGGTTCAGGAGGTAACAGGAGCAATGGGGAGCGGCAGATGAAGCTTCGCTCATTGGCCGGGCCCTCCCCTCCTGCTGTGCGGCCCGGTCCCTAACAGGCCATGGACCAGTACCCATCTGCAGCCTGGGAGCTGGGGACCCCTACTACGTAGATCCATATGAATCAGGGCACAACTGAACTTCAAACGCACTGAACTCCAAGTGAGAGATGAAGAGACCAGAGAAAAGACCAGAAAGTGGGGACCCCTGAAAACTAATCCAAGAAAGGCTAGAGAGAGACAGTAAAGGATGTGGAAAAAAGATTCAATGTGGAAAAAGATATTTGAAACGATTCTTCTATAGAAATTGCAGTTAAAAAGTTTTTTATAAATAAAATGAAGGGTAAATACTAGGCTATGAAAAATATCTTTTTAGAAATATGAAGTTCTATTAGACGTTTTAATACCCTTAATATAATTGAATTTAGTACACCCTTAATATAATAGAAAAATACTAAATAAAAGGCAAAATCATGCAGCGATGACTCACAGAAAAGAACCATACCCATGAAAATAATTTAGCTTTCACTTGTAATAAAACAAATGAAAATTAAAACAACTATGAGAGTTTCCATCTAAGCAAATCAGTTTATGTTTTGATAATATTCAATACTGGGAAGGGTATGGAGAAAACAGCACACTTGCACACTGATGATGGAGGTATAAATCAATATAAATATTCTGAAAAGTAACTTACACGTATGACTGAGTCTTTGAAATCTCAATACCTTAAATAATTTTTTGTTAGTAATTTATTTTTTAGAAATTTATCAAGAGTCATAAATTCAAAGACTGACTTTTGAATTCAGTAAATGAATTCTGAATCATCAAAGAATAATGATTATCAATTATTACTCTGACACTGACATTTATTTGGCAATGACTATGAACTGGGTTCTATAAAAATATTTTTACTGTAGTGCTTCTGACATTTAAATATTTCAAGATCAGCATTATCTCCATCTTACAAGTGGTGAAACTGAATAATATAAAGTTATAAATAAAAATACAGTTTTACTTGGAATTGAAATTTGCATACGTCTGACTCCAGAATTTGGCTCTTTCCTCTATGCTTCTATGCTCAAAGGTAATCATATGTATTTATAATAACAGAGAAATGGAAGAAATCTAAGCAACCAATGATAGAATCTAATGCAAATATTAAAAGTATATTTTAAAATAAAATTTAGTAATATGAGACATGCTCAAAATGTAATATTAGAATAGTATCAAAAAATTAAGTTACAAGGTACAGGCATACCTCATTTTATCGAGGTTCCCAGATACTGTGTTTTTTATAAATTGAAAGCTGGTGGCAACCCTATGTCAAGCAATTCTATCAGCAATATTTTTCCAACAGCATTTGCTCACTTTATGTTTTTGTAACACATTTTAGTAATTCCCACAATACCTCAAACTATTTCATTTTTATATTTGTTACAGTGATCTGTGATTATTTATCTTTGATGTTACTACTCTGACTCACTGAAGGCTGAGAAGATAGCATTTTTTAACAATAACATATTTTTAATTAAGATATGTAGTTTTTTAGACATAATGCTACTGCACAATTAACAGACTACAGTATAGTGTAAACATAACTTTTATATGCACTGGGAAACCAAAAAATGTGTGTGACTCATTCTACTGCAATATTTGCTTTATTGTGGTGGTGCCGAACCAAACCCACAGTATCTCTGAGTTATGCCTGATGACAAGATACTTATTAGGAAAATGCATGTATATGTATACACACCTAGAATAAGCAATGGAAAGAAATGCACCAATATGTTATCTATGGTTATCTGAGGTGATGAAACTAATGGACAGATCTGTTTTCTTCATTTTATTGTCTGTATTTCCCTAATGTTTTACAATGAGCAGATTAGTGTCCTATTCAAAAAGATCATAATAATGTTATTTGTTTAGGACATATATCCAGAAAAGATGAAAACTCTAACTTGAAAAGATACACGCATGTCAATGTTCACAGCAGCACTATTTACAATAGCAAAGACATGGAAGCAAGTGAAATGTATATGAATGGATAAAGAAGTATGGATAAAGAAGTATGGATAAAGAAGACATGGTATATACATACAATGGAATATTAGTCAAACTAAAAAAAGAGTGAAATAATGCCATTTGCAGCAACAGGGATGGACCTAGAGATTATCATCCTACGTGAAGTAAGTCAGGCAGAGAAAGACAAATATCATATGATATCATTTATATGTACAATAAAAAAAAATGATTCAAATGAACCTATTTACAAAACAGAAATAGACTCACATAGAAAATAAGCTTATGGTTACCAAAGGAGAAGGGGTGAGGGAGAAATAAATTAGGAGTTTGGGATTAACAGTTACATACCACTATATATAAAATAAACAGCAAGTACCTACTGTATGGCATAGGGAACTATATTCAATATCCTGTAATAACCTATAAGGGAAAAGAATCTGGAAAAAAAACAGATATATATGTATGTATAACTGAATAACTTTGCTGTACCCCTAAAACTAACACAATATTGTAAATCAACTGTACTTACAAGAGTTGTTTTGAAAAAATAAAGTATTGAATTAATTTAAATAACAATTAAAAATAAAAACAGATCTGAAAATCAGTATTAGTAGAAAAAAATGAAGTTATTTGTTTAAATACAGAGCAAATAAGCAACTTAGCTAAAGTTACAGATAGCAAGAGGAGAAAAGACATTGTTTAGGGAACCTAATTCTCCCCAAAATACTTTACAAAGATGACTCATAAAATTTCTACAGGGCTTCCCTGGTGGCGCAGTGGTTGAGAGTCCACCTGCCGATGCAGGGGACACGGGTTCGTGCCCCGGTCCGGGAAAATCCCGCATGCCGCGGAGCGGCTGTGCCCGTGAGCCATGGCCGCTGGGCCTGCGCGTCCCGAGCCTGTGCTCTGCAATGGGAGAGGCCACAAGTGAGAGGCCCGTGTACTGCAAAAAAAAAAAAAAAAAAATTTCTACAAAGAAGATTTTATGTTATCCATAGCCTGAATGATGCTTTTTTTCACCTTATTGTTTACTGCAGGGGGGAAAAAAGAAGAATATTAATTAAATAAAATATTATACATACTACATCTAGCATTAATAGTGTTTAAATACTTCCTCTAATTTCTAAAAGACTCTCAGGACAAATAATATATATATTACTTATAATAAATGATCACCCAAACCTTCAATACAAATGCAATACAATGTAATGTCAAAGAAAATCAAATGATCTTAAAATCATTTAGGGAAATTATTTTAAATTGTTATTCTTAAATAAGATTATATTCTACTTCTATAACTTTTATATTTAGCCCCTTTGTCTTAAGACATGAAATATTTGAAGTGCAAAAACTACCTACATTAGTTTAAAATTATAGGGTTATGTAAGAGATTAATTGTATCCTAGATTCCAACTTTATGGCAGCAAGTGCATTTAATTAGTTTAAATTTATTGCTAACATTTACTTTAGTCTCATTACTGCAATGTACATATGAACTTTTAGATGTTTCCAAAACTTGAATTTTGTTGGATTAAACAATCCAAAATATTCTGTAAAATTAATACTGAAGGTAGTAAGTCTATTAATAAATAAGCAATAAGAGAAAATGGTAATTAAATCTGATTTTTGTGGTGTCAGGCTCAATAAGATCTGGAAGGTAAATAGATAATAGAGCTGCTGCCTGCGGCAGAGGCATCTCTGAATTAAATTAGGGGAGTGCATGCTTATCCATCATGTTTAAATTCTCATGTGTAATTAAACATGAGTTAATTGACACAGGGGATAGAGGTGAGGACTAAATTGTTTTTCCTTAAAGTGACAAACAGAATAATAAACTACCTAAGTAAAATTTACTTTTTAATAGTGACTAATTAACAAACATTGAGTTCAAACACCATTCGAATCACTCTACTCCAATCAATGGATGCACAAATTGTTTACTTAAATAAAACGGAACCTTTCTAAAACACGTCCACTCATAGAGAGAAAAGTTATTTTTGACTTTAACACCTCACTGACACTAATGGAGAGATCATCCAAACAAAATTAATAAGGAAACACAAGCTTTAAATGACTCAACAGACCAGACAGATTTAATTAATATTGGTAGGACATTCCATCCAAAAAACAGCAGATTACACTTTCTTCTCATGTGCACGTGGAACATTCTCCAGGACAGATCGCATCTTGGGTCACAAATCAAGGCTTGGTAAATTTTAATAAACTGAAATCTTATCAAGTATCATTTTGGACCACAATGCCATAACAGTAGAAATCAATTACAGGGAAAAAAACATAAAAAAACACAAACACATGGAGGCTAAACTATACATTGCTAAATAACCAAAAGATCACAGAATAAAACAAACAGAAAATCAAAAAATACCTAGAAACAAATGACAACAAAAATACAATGATCCAAACCCTATGAGATGCAGCAAAAGCAGTTCTAAGAGAGAAGTTTATAGCAGTACAAGCCTACTTCAAGAAACTAGAAAAATCTCAAATAATCAATCTAACCTTACACCTAAAGGAACTAGAGAAGGAAGAAAAAAACAAAACCCAAAGGTAGTAGATGGAAAGGAATCATAAAGATCAGAGCAGAATTAAATGAAACAGAAACAAAGAAAACAAGAGTAAAGATCAAGAAAACTAAAAGCTGGTTCTTTGAAAAGATAAAAAAATTGATAAACCTTTAGCCAGACACATCAAGAGAGGGAGAGTACTCAAATCAATAAAATTAGAAAGGAGAAGTTACAACAGACACCGCAGAAATACAAAGCATCATAAAAGACTACTACAAGCAACTCTGTCTATAAAATGGACAACTTGGAAGAAATGGATAAATTCTTAGGAAGGTATAACATTCCAAGACTGAATCAGGAAGCAACAAAGTATGAACAGATCAATCAGAAGTAATGAAATAGAAAGTGTGATTAAAAATCTTCCAACAAACAGAAGTCCAGGACCAGGTGGCTTCACAGGTGAATTCTATCAAACATTTAGAGACCAGCTAGCATCCACCCTTCTCAAACTCTTCCAAAAAACTGCAGGTGAAGGAATACTCCCAAACTCATTCTACGAGGCCACCATCACCCTGATACCAAAACCAGACAACGATACTAGAAAAAAAGAAAATTACAGACTAATATCACTGATGAATACAGATGCAAAAATCCTCAACAAAATACTAACAAACAGAATCCAACAACACATTAAAATGATCATACACCATGATCAAATGGGATTTATCCCAGGGATGCAAGGATTCTTCAATATTCACAAATCATTCAATGTGATACACCATATTAACAAACTGCAGGAGAAAAACCATATGATCATCTCAACAGATGCAGAGAAAGCTTTTGACAAAATTCAACACCCATGTATGATAAAAACTCTTCAGAAAGTGGGCAAAGAGGGAATCTGCCTCAACATAATAAAGGCCATACATGACAAACCCACAGCCAACATCTTCTCAATGGTGAAAATCTGAAAGCATTTCCTCTAAGATCAGGAACAAGACAAGGATGTCCACTCTTGCAACTATTCAACATAGTTTTGGAAGTCCTAGCATGGCAATCAGAAAAGAAAAAGATATAAAAGGAATACAAATTGGAAAAGAAGTAAAACTGTCAGTGTTTGCACACAATATGATACTATACATAGATAATCCTAAAGATGCTACCAGAAAACTACTAGACTAATCAATGAATTTGGTAAAGTTCCAGGATACAAAATTAATGAACAAAAATCTCTTGCCTTCCTATACAATGACAACAAAAGATCAGAAAGAGAAATTAAGTAAACTTAATTTTGTCCCATTCACCACTGAAACAAAAAGAATAAAGTACCTAGGAAAAAACCTACCTAAGGAGGTAAAAGACCTAGACTCAGAAAACTATAAGACACTGATGAAAGAAGTCAAAGATAACACAAGCAGATGAAGAGATATACCATGTTCTTGTACTGGAAGAATCAGCATTGTAGAAATGACTATACTACCCAAAGCAATTTACAGATGCAATGCAATTGCTATCAAATTGCCAATGGCATTTTTTACAGAACTAGAACAAAAAAATCTTAAAATTAGTATGGAGCCACAAAAGACCCCAAATAGCCAAAGCGGTCTTGAAGGAAAAAAATGGAGCTGGAGGAATCAGACTCCCTGACTTCAGACTGTACTACAAAGCTACAGTAATCAAGATAATATGGTACTGGCACAAAAACAGAAATATAGATCAATGGAACAGGATAGAAAGCCCAGAGATAAACGCACACACCTATGGTCAACTAATCTATGACAAAGGAGGCAAGGATAAACAATGCAGAAAACACAGTCTCTTCAATAAGTGGTGCTGGGAAAACTGGACAGCTACATGTTAAAGAATAAAATTAGAACACTCCCTAACACCACACACAAAAATAAACTTAAAATGGATTAAAGACTTAAATGTAAGACCAGACACTATAAAACTCCTGGAAGAAAACATAGGAAGAACACTCTATGACATAAACCACAGCAAGATCTTTTTTGAGCCACCTCGTAATGGAAATAAAAACAAAAATAAACAAATGGGACCTAATGAAACTTAAAAGCTTTTACAAAGCAAAGGAAACTATAAACAAGATGAAAAGACAACCCTTAGAATGGGAGAAAATATTTGCAAAAAATCAATGGACAAAGGCTTAATCTCCAAAATACACAAACAGTTCATTCAGCTCAATATTAAAAAAACAAACAACCCAATCAAAAAATGGGCAGAAGACCTAAAGAGACATTTCTCCAAAGAAAACATACAGATGGCCAAAAACACATGAAAAGCTGCTCAACATCACTAATTATTGGAGAAATGCAAATCAAAACTACAATGAGGTATCACCTCACACCAGTTAGAATGGGCATCATCAGAAAATCTACAAACAACAAATGCTGGAGAGGGTGTGGAGAAAAGAGACCCCTTTAGCATTGTTGGTGGGAATGTAAATTGATATAGCCACTATGGAGAACCGTATGGAGGTTCCTTAAAAAACTAAAAATAAAATTACCATTTGACCCAGCAATCCCACTACTGGGCATATACCCAGAAAAACCATAATTCAAAAAGACACATGCGGAGACCTTCAAGATGGCGGAGAAATAAGACCTGGAGATCACCTTCCTCCCCACAAATATATCAGAAATACATCTAAATGTGGAACAACTCCTAAAGAACACCTAGTGAACACTGGCAGAAGACCTCAGACTTCCCCAAAGCCAAGAAACTCCCCAGGTCCCTGGGTAGGGCAAAGGAAAAAAAAACACAGAGACAAAAGAATAGGGACAGGACCTGCACCTCTGGGATGGAGCTGTGCAGGAGGACAAGTTTACACACACTAGGAAGCCCCTTCACTGGTGGAGATGGGGAGTAGGTGGGGGGGAAGCTTCAGAGCCACAGAGGAGAATGCAGCAACAGGAGTGCAGACGGCAAAGCAGAGAGATGCCCACATGGAGGATCGGTGCCGACCAGCACTCACCAGCCCGAGAGGCTTGTCTGCTCACCCTCCGGGGCGGCCGGGGCTGGGAGCTGAGGCTCGGGCTTCGGAGATCAGATCCCAGGGAGAGGACTGGGGTTGGCAGCGTGAACACAGCCTGAAGGGGCTAGTGCGCCACAGCTAGCCGGGAGGGAGTCTGGGAAAAAGTGTGGACCTGCCTAAGAGGCAAGAGACCATTGTCTCGGGCTGTGCGAGGAGAGGGGATTCAGAGCACCTCCTAAACGAGCTCCAGAGACGGTCATGAGCCGCGGCTATCAGCGCAGACACCAGAGACGGGCATGAAACGCTAAGGCTGCTGCTGCCGCCACCAAGAAGCCTGTGTGCGAGCACAGGTCACTCTCCACACACCTCCCCTCCTGGGAGCCTGTGCAGCCCGCCACTGCCAGGGTCCCGGGATCCAGGGACAACTCCCCCGGGAGAACGGACGGCGAGCCTCAGGCTGGTGCAACGTCACGCCGGCCTCTGCCGCCGCAGGCCCGCCCCGCACTCCTCCCTCCCCACGGCCTGAGTGAGCCAAAGCCCCCGAATCAGCGGTTCCTTTAACCCCGTCCTGTCTGAGCGAAGAACAGACGCCCTCCGGCGACCTACACGCAGAGGCGGGGCCAAATCCAAAGCTGAGCCCTGGGAGCTGTGAGAACAAAGAAGAGAAAGGGAAATCTCTCTCAGCAGCCTCAGAAGCAGCGGATTAAAGCTCCACAATCAACTTGATGTACCTGCAGCTGTGGAATACATGAATACTCAACAAATCATCCCAAAATTGAGGTGGTGGACTTTGGGAGCAACAATATATATATATTTTTTTTCCTTTTTCTCTTTTTGTGAGTGTGTATGTGTATGCTGCTCTGGTGTGATTTTGTCTGTATAGCTTTGTTTTCACCATTTGTCCTGGGTTCTGTCTGTCTGGTATTTTTTGTTTTGTATAGTTTTTAGTGCTTGCTGTCATTGGTAGATTTGTTTTTTGGTTTGGTTGCTCTCTTCTTTCGTTTTTTTTTCTAGTTTTAATTACTTTTTAATGTTTTATTATTAATAATTTTTCTTCATGTTAATAACTTTATTTTATTTTTTTCTTTCTTTCTTTCATTTTTTTCTCCCTTTCCTCTGAGCCATGTGGCTGACAGGGTCTTGGTGCTCCAGCCACATGTCAGGCCTGAGCTTCTGAGGAGGGAGAGCCAAGTTCAGGACACTTGTCCACCAGAGACCTCCTGGATCCACGTAATATCAAAACAGCAAAAGCTCTCCCAGAGATCTCCATCTCAATGCTAAAACCCAGCTCCACTCAACGAACAGCAAGCTACAGTGCTGGACACCCTATGCCAAACAACTAGCAAGACACGAACACAACTCCACCCTTTAGCACAAAGGCTACCTAAAATCATAATGAGGTCACAGACACCCCAAAACACACCACCGAATGCAGTCCTGCCACCAGAAAGACAAAATCCAGCCTCATCAAGCAGAATAAAGGCACCAGAACCCTCCACCAGGAAACATACACAACCCACTGAACCAACATTAGCTACTGGGGGCAGACACCAAAACCAACAGCAGCCACAAACCTGCAGCCTGCGAAAAGACGACCCCAAACACAGTAAAATAAGCAAAATGAGAAGACAGAGAAACACACAGCAGATGAAGTACCATGGTAAAAACCCACCAGACCAAACAAATGAAGAGGAAATAGGCAGTCCACCTGAAAAAGAATTCAGAGTAGTGATAGTAAAGATGATCCAAAATCTTGGAAACAGAATGGAGAAAATGCAAGAAACATTTAACAAGGACCTCGAAGAACTAAAGAGCAAACAAACAATGATGAACAACACAATAAATGAAATTAAAAATTCTCTAGAAGGAATCAATAGCAGAATAATGGAGACAGAAGAACAGATAAGTGACCTGGAAGATAAAATAGTGTAAGTAACTACTGCAGAGGAGAATAAAGAAAAAAGAATGAAAAGGATTGAGGACAGTCTCAGAGACCTCTGGAAGAACATTAAACGCACCAACATTCGAATTATAGGGGTCCCAGAAGAGGAAGAGAAAAAGAAAGGGACTGAGAAAATATTTGAAGAGATTAGAGTTGAAAACTTTCCTAATATGGGAAAGGAAATAGTCAATCAAGTCCAGGCAGTTCAGAGTCCCATACAGGATAAATCCAAGGAGAAACATGTCAAGACACATATTAATCAAACTATCAAAAATTAAATACAAAGAAAAAATATTAAAAGCAGCAAGGGAAAAACAACAAATAACATACAAGGGAATCCCCGTAAGGTTAACAGCTGATCTTTCAGCAGAAATTCTGCAAGCCAGAAGGGAGTGGCAGGACATATTTAAAGTGATGAAAGGGAAAAATCTACAACCAAGATTACTCTACCTAGCAAGGATCTCATTCAGATTGGACAGAGAAATTAAAACCTTTACAGACAGGCAAAATCTAAGAGAATTCAGCACCACCAAACCAGCATTACAACAAATGCTAAAGGAGCTTCTCTAGGCAGGAAATACAAGAGAAGGAAAACACCTACAGTAACAAATCCAAAACAATTAAAAAATGATAATAGGAACACACATATAGATAACTACCTTAAACATAAATGGATTAAATACTCTAACCAAAAGACACAGACTGGCTGAATGGATACATAAACAAGACCTATATATATATGCTGTGTACAAGAGACCCACTTCAGACCTAGGGACACATACAGACTGAAAGTGAGGGGATGGAAAAAAAATATTCCATGCAAATGGAAATCAAGAGAAAGCTGGAGTAGCAATTCTCCTGTCAGACAAAACAGACTTTAAAATGAAGACTATTACGAGAGACAAGCAAGGATACTACACAATGATCAAGGGACTAATCCAAGAAGAACATATAACAATTGTAAATATTTATGCACCCAACACAGGAGCACCTCAATACATAAGGCAAATGCTAACAGCCATAAAAGGGGAAATCAAGAGTAACACAATCATAGTAGGGGACTTTAACACCCCACTTTCTCCAATGGACAGATCATCCAAAATGAAAATAAATGAGGAAACACAAGCTTTAAATAATACATTAAACAAGATGGACTTAACTGAATATTTATAGGACATTCCATCCAAAAACAACAGAATACACTTTCTTTTCAAGTGCTCAGGGAACATTCTCCAGGATAGATCATATCTTGGGTCACAAATCATGCCTTGGTAAATTTAAGAAAATTGAAATTGCATCAAGTATCTTTTCCAACCACAACGCTAGGAGACTAGATATCAATTACAGGAAAAAAAATCTGTAAAAAATACAAATATATGGAGGTTAAACAATACTCTACTAAATAATGAAGAGATCACTGAAGAAATCAAAGAGGAAATCAAAAAATACCTAGAAGCAAATGACAATGAAAACACGATGACCCAAAACCTATGGGATGCAGCAAAAGCAGTTCTAAGAGGGAAGTTTATAGCAATATAATCCTACCTCAAGAAACAAGACACATTTCAAATAAACAACCTAACCTTACACCTAAAGCCATTAGAGAAAGAACAAGGAAAAACCCCCAAAGTTAGCAGAAGGAAAGAAATCATAAAGATCAGATCAGCAATAAATGAAAAAGAAATGAAGGAAACAATAGCAAAGATCTATAAAACTAAAATCTGGTTCTTTAAGAAGGTAAACACAACTGATAAACCATTAACTAGACTCATAAAGAAAAAAAGGGAGAAGACTCAAATCAATAGAACTAGAAATGAAAAAGCAGAAGTAACAACTGACACTGCAGAAATACAAAGGATCATGAGAGATTACTACAAGCAACTCTATGCCAATAAAATGGACAACCTGGAAGAAATGGAAAAATTCTTAGAAAAGCACAATCTTCCGAGATTGAACCAGGAAGAAATAGAAAATATAAACAGATCAATCACAAGCACTGAAATTGAGACTGTGATTTAAAATCTTCCAACAAACAAAATCCAGGACTAGATGGCTTCACAGGCAAATTCTATCAAACACTTAGAGAAGAGCTAACACCTATCCTTCTCAAACTCTTCCAAAATATAGCAGAGGGAGGAACACTCCCAAACTCAATCTATGAGGCCACCATCACCCTGATACCAATATCAGACAAAGATACTCTAAGGAAAGAAAAGTACAAGCCAGTATCACTGATGAACATAGATGCAAAAATCCTCAACAAAATACTAGCAAACAGAATCCAACAGCACATTAAAAGGATCATACACCATGATCAAGTGGCATTTATCCCAGGAATGCAAAGATTCTTCAATATACGCAAATCAATCAATGTGATAAACCACATTAACAAATTGAAGGAGAAAAACCATATGATCATCTCAATAGATGCAGAAAACAGCTTTCTACAAAATTCAACACCCGTTTATGATAAAAACCCTCCAGAAAGTAGGCACAGAGGAAACTTACCTCAACATAACAAAGGCCATATATGACAAACCCCAGCCAACATCGTTCTCAAAAGTGAAAAACTGAAACCATTCTTCTAAGATCAGGAACAAGACAAGCTTGTCCACTCTCATCACTATTATTCAACATATTGGGAGTTTTAGCCCCAGCAATCAGAGAAGAAAAGGAAATAAAAGGAATACAAATCGGAAAAGAAGAAGTAAAGCTGTCACTGTTTGCAGATGACATGATACTACATAGAGAATCCTAAAGATGCTACCAGAAAACTTCTAGAGCTAATCAATGACTGTGGTAAAGTTGCAGGATACAAAATTATTGCACAGAAATATCTTGCATTCCTATGCAGTAACAATTAAAGATCAGACAGAGAAATTAAGGAAACAATCCCATTCACCATTGCAACAAAAAGAATAAAATGCCTAGGTATAAACCTACGAAGGAGACAAAAGACCTGTATGCAGAAAACTATAAGACACTGATGAAAGATTTTAAAGATGATACAAACAGATGGAGAGATACACCATGTTCTTAGATTGGAAGAATCAACACTGTGAAAATGACTATACTATCCTAAGCAATCTACAGACTCAATGCTCCCTATCAAACTACCAATGGCATTTTTCACAGAACTAGAACAAAAAATTTCACAATTTGTATGGAACACAAGACCCCGAATAGCCAAAGTGATCTTCATAAAGAAAAATGGAGCTGGAGGAATCAGGCTCCCTGACTTCAGAGTACTACAAAGCTACAGTAATCAAGACAGTATGGTAGTGGCACAGAAACAGAAATATAGATCAATGGAACAGGATAGAAAGCCCAGAGATAAACCACGCACCTATGGTCACCTTATATTTGATAAAGGAGGCAAGTATATCTAATGGAGAAAAGAAAGCCTCTTCAATAAGTGGTGCTGGGTAAACTGGACAGCTACATGTAAAAGAATGAAATTAGAATACTCCCTAACACCATACACAAAAATAAACTCAAAATGGATTAACAACCTAAATGTAAGACCAGGCACTGTAAGAAGGCACAAGACTTAGCAGACTTCTAAACTTAAAGACATAATTATTTGACAAGGTAGAATTTCAGTCTACAAATATTTACTGAGCATACACTGTGCGCCAGGCACTGTTGTAAGAACTGAAGACACAGAGGAGAACAAAGCAGACAAAGTTCCCTGCCCAAATGGAGTTCACATTGTAGTGGGGAAGATAATAATAATAAAAAAACAATATTTAAATGTGAAATATCACGTTGGTAAGGAGAAAACTAAAGCAGAGAAGGAGGATTTCTGCTCTATTGATTCTGTTATTGTAACAAGAACATAGGCTCCCAATCCTAAAATGTAAATTTTTTTTAAATAATCAAAATTTGTCAGGATAAAACATGGGGGCAGAGGAAGGCTTTCTGATGGGCTACGAGTTTTCTGAGAATATTACCCAATGTCAAAATAAAAGCCTTTAGGTTTGGAATGGTATGAATAGCCTAGTCTATTGGCCTGGAAACTGTAGGCTTCTACACAAGTGTCTCAGGGTTAGAATGTAGTCACAGGGGTGGGTGGAATGCAGCCAACCAAGGAAACCTGGGATGTAGAGATGAACTATGATTGCCCAGAAAAACTGCTAGAAAATCCATAAAACAAGTATGAGTGAAGCTGGGAAAAACACGTAGAACATCAGGGAAATTTGACAGCAGAAAATGGAGTACTGGGTGGAGATATATCTCCAGAAATAAGACCTAATTACTTTGGAACATGGAACAAGGGTACAAGAACATAATGATGCCCGTGGTAAAACTCACTAATCAAGAAAGATCTTCAATTCTCACTGACTTAGCACAGGATGGATTCTCAAGTTATCTCAAACACCAGAGGCACATGGGCTGTGTGCCTGCCACCTGCCCAACTCCATGAGCTGCCCTCAAGTTTCAGTGTAGGGATCAAAGCAAAAACTAACTCAAGGAGTATAAAATTACTTTGAGTTTGCTGTTTCTCAAATGCTCCTCCTAACATTTCAGTGTCTAAAATGGCAGTGTAAATTTTCTGACATTTCTCAGTCCAATTAAAATATCTAATTTTTAAAATAAATGTATTTTGCCCACTATTCAATATAGCATTTTCATTTTCTCGTTTAACGTGCAGCCCATGAAAAACAGCTTTCTTAATCTTGCCCTTATATTTTTAAATTAATTACTCACCAAGTCCCAGAGCCTAGCATTTTAATGTTCCTCCATGGAGGCTCGGGGAGATCTTGTCATGAGAAGTGAGGGAGACGCGGGACAGATGCAGCCACTACTACCTGCAAGGTGTAATCACTTTGGTCTCAAACTACCTCATTCTAAATAAAAAATAAACCACACAAATATTATTAAGTAATGGCATCTGGAGAGATGCCAGGAAAGGCCAAAGATGACAGAAAGGAAAAGAAACAAAATCTCTCTTAATGTAAAGTTACAAGTATTGTTTATATTTAGACAGCTAATAGGAAAATTAATCAAATCATTAAAATGTCATTATCACCACTTTTTGGAGGTACCCTCCAAGTGAGATAACGAATATGGTCATGTGTGATGTCTCATATGTTCCCTAATAAATTTCTGGATCTTTTTTATTTATTTATTTTTTATTTTTTTCGGTACGTGGGCCTCTCACTGTTGTGGCCTCTCCCGCTGCGGAGGCTCCGGACACACAGGCTCAGCGGCCATGGCTCACAGGCCCAGCCGCTCCGTGGCACGTGGGATCTTCCCGGACCGGGGCACGAACCCGTGTCCCCTGCATCGGCAGGCGGACTCTCAACCACTGCGCCACCAGGGAAGCCCATCTTTTTTATTTTGAGTTCTTACAGTACCACAATGAGAGTTTTTAATGTTCTTACTATTTTATTAAATAACTAAAGGAAAATCAATCTCTTCCACGTGGAGACAAACGTGTAAATTAAAGTTATCTATTCTATAATAGAAGTTAGTAAGAAAATGGAATGCAATTACAGAAAGCCACTTTACACTAAACGTGGTTGATGTACATAATCTGTAATGAGAACGTTGCATTTATAATAGTCCCTACTTTCTGAATGGCTCTGATTCTACGCAGCCTTCTCAATTCAAATACATTAATTATTAAGCCCAAGAAAGATGCTAAAGGTGTTTGTATGTCTACTTAATGGGGTTGAAGATTGCACAAAAGGTCTAAAAGGGCTTAGTCTTGGTCAAAAGAGGAAACTATCCCTTCATTCAATGGTTTTATTTTTCTGTAAACTTACAGTTTGAATACAACCCAACTTTTGGATTTTTTGTCTTGGATTCCTAATTGCCCCCTACATATAAGTATTATATAAAAATACCTCGCATGCTTGGTTTTTCTGCCTCCTTTTGTTACCTCCCAGGATAAAATAATTGCTTTATTACAGACTGACTAACATGTCTCCAAGGGCCCTCATTCCCTTCATGGAACTTCCAGAATCTCTCCTTCAACTTTCCCACACTATCTCTTAGGATACAGCTGGTGTGTTCATGAACACTTTTCAGTATAAACCTACCAAGTGAAATATTTTTCAATGACTGCATATAATCTGAATTGAGTCATCAAACTTCAGGTTTTCAGTTCTTAATTGCACTTTAAATTAAAGCTAATAAAATGCAAAAATTTCTCACACATGACAATTAAGTCATAAACTCTCTTGAGAACATTTATGCCATATATACACAGACAAGTGAAGGTTCTGGAATTACCCAATTACTGGGAGATTTTCCATATAGCTCATTGTAAAGACTTCATGACTTAAAGAATATCCACTATATGGTTGAGAGTCCGCCTGCCGATGCAGGGGACACGGCTTCGGGCCCCGTTCCAGGAGGATCCCACATGCCGCGGAGCGGCTGGGCCCGTGAGCCATGGCCGCTGAGCCTGCGCGTCCAGAGCCTGTGCTCCGCAACGGGAGGGGCCACAGCAGTAAGAGACCTGCGTACCGCAAAAAAAAATTTTTTTTAAAAAAGAATATCCACTATATAATGGATGGCTCATTGGAAAAAACATCGTGACCAATTAAGAAGTTTGCATTTTTTCATTACAGTATATTCCTTACCCTGTGAGTAAGCAGACATATGCCTGTTTTTCTTACAGCAAAATTTTTACACTATTTTTTTTCAAGGGTACTTAAGTGTTCTACTTTCTTCTAAAACTGATCTATCATTCTTTGTAATTACTCCTAATGCTATTTTTGTTTCTATGCTTATATTTTTTTACTCTTTTGATACATTCTCTGAGAAAGGGAATTAAATCTATATACTGAAACCCCATTTTTAAATCTAAATATTTTTAAGTTGGTTATATAAGAATTCTCACTTTTACTTAGGTAGGTTTAAAGCTAATTTTAGCTTCAACATGTGTTCTCATGCAATGTATTCCCGGAACAAGAAAAATTACCAGGGCTGTAAATCAGAAACAACACAGTACTAGTTATCCAACAAGGTTATGTTATTGTCACTTAACATGTGGTGAGAAAGATATTGCAACATGGCATATATCAACTTTCATCCCATTTCAAAAGTCAATATTTAACCTAAGGAGTCTAAAGCCAAGACTTTGTGTTGAGAGACTCAAAATCTTTTTTCTACAACTGTGTGGCCACATGTCCATTCTAAGTGCTTTGCTGGTTAATGCTTTCCCTATGTGCCAATGAACCTGCTTTCCAATGTTTCTTTGTCTTTCTCAATTCCACAAATGCTCCATTGTTCTATCACAGGGCTGCTGCTCTAAATTCTGTTCAGAGCTGCTGAGTGCCTAAAGATGTGTTTATCATATCAATACTCCTGTGTATATATGTAAATAGGAGAACAAACACACAATTTACTCTTTCAGTCTAAATCAAACTACATTTCTTTGAAACACATCATCAAGAAGAAAACTTCAGTGTACCACTAAGTAAATTAAGAAAAAAATCAGTCCCACAAAATGTAAACAGTGAAAGTTACTAATTCTCCTAATTTTCTCCAATTTCTTTCAGCATTTTTAAACCAGGAGAAAATTAGCCTGAAGGAAAAAAACAGCTCTAACTTCAATTTGAAATCTCTTACATAACCCAAGCCAGAAAATAAATGGATTAGCATGGACCCTATCAAATACCTAGATCTTTTTCTTCAGCCATAGGGAGCTCATCTCAGATTTCTCCAGTGATAAGAAATACCAATGAACAGTTAAGTTTGGTGGGATGCCTACTATGTAAAAGGCTTTAGACATATGTTAGCTCTAACCCTCACAACAACCTTGAGAAAGTAGGCATTACCCCACTTAAAAATAAGGAATCTAAAGTCAGAGAGGTTTTAATTTGTCTAAAGGCACGCGAAGTTCTGATTCAAATTCAGATCTGACTGCAAAAGCAGGTCTCTCTTCTGCTTTGCTCTTTTATCTAATGGAAAATGGATAGAGAAGACTTTAATGTATTATCCCTCATATATACATAAATACAGCCTCACTTAAATTTCAGTCTCACCAAATAATGTTCAAAGCACATTTCCCTCTATTTCTCCTAATCTGAGCAACTAAATAGGTGCTTAATTTTCAAATGATCAATCAACAATAAATGTTAAGAGATACACAGTCGTCTTTTCTCAAGGCCTCTTCCACAAAGATTGATAAATTGGTGTTTTTTTAAAAAATTATGTTGTAAAAAATATCACCATAAATAAAATCAAAGTAAAAATGGCAAACAGAAATGGATGATTTGTAAAACATGAAATATACAGTGGGATCAATACACAAAGACTTTCTATGAATCAACAAGAAACAAAATAAAACTCCTAGAAGAAAACATAGGCATTATTACACTCTTTGACATCAATCTTAGCAATATATATATTTTTTTGATCTTTCTCCTCAGGCAAGTGAAACAAAGGCAAAAAATAAACAAATGGGATCTAATCAAACTTAAAAGCTTTTGCACTGAGAAGGAAACCATCAACAAAACGAAAAGGCAACCTACTAAATGGGAGAAGATATTTGCAAATGATGTATTTGATATAAGGGATTAATATCCAAAATATATAAAGAATTCATACAACTCAATATAACGAAAACAACCTGATTGAATTGGGCAGAGGATCTGAATAGGCATTTTTCCAAGGACGTCCAAAAGAAGACATACAGATGGACAACAGGCACATGAAAAGATGCTCAACATCACTAATCATTAGGGAATTGCAAATTAAAACCACACTATCACATCACACCTGTCAGAATGGTACTTGCCAAATTGACAACAAATAAGTGTTGGCAAGGATGTGGAGAAAACGGAACCCAAGTACACTGTTAGTGGGAATGTAAATTGGTATAGCCACTATGGAAAACAGTATGGAGGTTTCTCAAAAAATTAAAAATAGAAATAACATATGATCCAGCAATTCCACTCCTGGGTATATATCCGAAGAAAACGAAAACACTAATTCAAAAATAAATATGCACCCCAATGTTCATAGCACGATTATTTACAATAGCCAAATATGGAGGCAGCCTACTGTCCATGAACAGATGAATGGATAAAGAAGATGTGCTACACGTATATACAACAGAATATTACTCATCCGTAAGTAAGAATGAAATTTTTCCATTTGCAACAACATGGATGGACCTGGAGGGTCCATCCTTACTGAGTGAAGTAAGACGAAGAAAACAAATACTGTATGCTTTCATTTATATGTGGAATCTAAGAAATAAAACAAATGAATAAAACACAAATAGACTCACAAAAAAAGAGATACACAGAAATATGAGGTCTGTGCAATTAAGCAGATAAAGCTAATTGAGATGTATATATTTATGTATATGTATATACATATATATGTATATATTTATATATTTATTTATCAGAAGGTAAATGTATATATTTATATATTTATTTATCAGAAGGTAAATTCTGGAGAGAATATGCCTTAATATTTTGAAACAATATTAGGTTGTTTAAGGTAAGCAAAATGGGTGTCTGGCCAATCTACTTGCTAAAACACATTCCAGCATGGAAACTCTATACTGGGAAAACTCTGTACGTTAGGTTCTGGCTTATGTGCTGTGGACAATGAATGTGACAGGTACAATAAGCAAAGGAGCAGATGGAGAAGACTCCTTAGATGAGTTGATGGCTGCCATGGTCTTGAGAGAAATTTAGCACTAGGGTGAGGCAGAGGCAAGCACGCTCCAGTAAGAGAATATGTATATCTAAGTGAGGGCCAAGGGCTGGAATAAACCTGAAACTTAAATACACTTACATAGCTGGAAAGAAACACCAAGAACATTAGTTCAAACCTCTCATTTCAAAGATAAGAAAACCAAGTCCCAGAATAGTTAAATGCTTTGCCCAGTCACACGGGGACAGCCAGGGCTTGACGAAAAACACTGCTCACCTGCTGTTACAGCCAATGTTTTTTCCACTCTAACAGTGGTTTCCCAACCATCATCTAACCCTGAGGCAAGCCCAAGGGATTCTGGTAAGTTCCCTCAGGAGCCCAGTGAGGGGCCAGGGGAGGGGTAGTCAAACATGGCAGTTCTGATTTTATCTCTTTTATATATTGGACTTTCGATAAGATTTATTTGAAGAAAAGAGTCTCTCTGTTAAAAAAAAAAAAAAAGGACTCTTCAAGGCTTCATAAATTAACATTGTTGAGTTCCGTGCTATGTGACACAAACACAAAAGAAAAAAAAAATTTTCCCTCAACAAATTAATCTACTCATTCAACCAGCAAGTACTGAGCGCAGGTTGTGTGCCAGGTACTTAGTTACACATTGGGAAATTCAATGACGAGCACAAAGCTGCAGGTCTGGCCTAGGATCAGGTTCAGTGGTGAACTAGAAGGACATTAATCCAATAACAATACGAAGAAATACAACACACGACTATGATAACTGGCATGAGGGAAAGTTGCAAGATGCAAGGAGAACATATGACCAGGAAACTTCAGTCTGAAGAGTCACTGTGTAGTAGAGGTGAAATAACTGTGTGAACCAGTAACTCTTACAGTTATAAGTACTCAGTAATAAGTATGCACAAGGTTCTATGGTAACACAGAGGAGGGAGTTATGCATTCAGCAGGAGGGGGCAGGGACACCTCACAATGCAGATAGATGGCATTCGTGCTCCATCTAAGAAGAGTTAATAAGGACACATTATTATTGCAGAAAAGGGCTGGCAGGAAAAAGGGGAAAGAAGGATTCTTCAGACAGGGGTCCTGTATGTGCAAAAGGAACAGAACCTTGACAGAAATTTTAAAAAGGGCGAGCCCTCCAGGATAGAGTAAAAGATCTTCCCAAAGAAGAAACTGAATTACACAAAAAATGCAAGGGCCAAATCAGACAAAGCCTTGTATTCCATGCCACAAACTGAGATTTAACCTGCACAACCTGCCATGCAGGCGACGTGGGATCGCTGAAGGCTGCAACCAGGAGTGTGACGTTACCAAAACTGCATTCCAGAAAACTCATCCAGAAAGCGTTAAGAAAGACAATAGAGCAGAACAGAGAAGCCGAGTGGCCAGGAGACCAATCAGAGGCTGCTACTGTTTTACAAACAAAGGATCGCTGGAACTGTGGATTCACTCCAGATATCCTAGCACATGTTGGTATTTTAAAAGCTTGTTAAATGAGTTAATAGATGAACAAAAAATAACGTTGCTAGAGTAGGGCAAGAATATAAAGAATCGTAAAAGATAAGCACAAATGTTATGGCCTGATGCTGTAGGAAACAGGAAGTCACTGAAAGTTTTCGATCAGAGGAGGGACATAATGTGAACTATGTTTAAGAAAGCTTACCATGTTATCGCATATCTGACAGAATGAATAAATGATAGAATTACAAATGATTTAAGAACGCTTGCAACAAGACAGCTCAAGTAGTTCAAACATGAGCTAAAAATGTTCAGCCTGGTAAGGGACCAGTATAAGTACAGAAAAAAGAAAGATAAAAAAGACATTTTCAAAGAAAAACAAATGAGGTCAGTCAATAGACGAGATCAGCAAATTTTTTTCTATAAAGGGGCAGATCGTAAATGTTTTAGGCTTTGAGGGCCACATGGTCTCTAACACACCTACTCAACCCTGCCATGGTAGCAAGAGAGCAGGCACCGCCAGCCACAGACAATGTGTAAGCAAATGGGCATGGCTGTGTTTAAACAAAACTTTATTTACAAAACAGGCAGTGGGCTGGATTTGGCCAGCAGACCATTTACTGACTCTAGGAGTAAATGAAGCTGGGGAGACTATCTCACTCACGATTACATGCACTATGAATGATAGGAAAAACCTAACATAACAGTGGCTTAAACAAGACATAATTTTATTTCTCTCTTGTAGACAAAATCCCCAGGTAACAGAGACGTTTGGTATGGCAACTCTACAATCCTAAAAAAACCAGTCTCTTTCCATATCATTTTCACACCATCCTCCATGCATGACTGCTAGCTCTTGGGTCAAGATACCTGCTTGAGGTTCAACCATCAAATTAGCATTCTAAGGGAAAAAGAGTAGAAAAGGGCACACCCTTCACTCTGAGAACAATTCTATAAGTCACAAAGCCTTTCTACTTGGCTAGCTGTCTACTGTCACTGAAAGTCAAAAAAGACTGCACTTGTTTCAAAGTGAACAGCTAAGTGTCTTAAGCCTTTATCGTTCATTCTCCCTAAACCAGAAAATACTTTTTATTAACCTCTTGATTGTTGGCCTGTATAAAATTTCTTACTGGCTGAAGGTTACTCAATAAACTCTTTTCCTTCTGTCTGAAGTAATAAAACTATACAACACTATAAACATTTTCCACGTTTAACTCCAAGATATTTGGTTTTCTGGCCAGAAACAGTAGAGCTTTTGTTTTTAAAACTAAAGCAGTCCCTTAGACCTAATTTGCCTCAGAAGGCCCAATAGTTTTCTCTCCTTATATTCTAACATTACTATCACCTATTCCTAAAACACATCGATATATAAGAGACTGACCTCACTGACTTGGGTTGTCCCTGAAAATGGTTCACTGACATAAAGTCATAGGAAAAACAACAATGTCCAAAGATAGAGATCTCTTAAAGAGTCTAGTATACTGGAGATTTATGCTATGAAATTATGTTTAGATAAGCAAGAGGCTTAATACTACAGCGCTAATGAAGAGATAATTCCCTCAGAACTGGTTAACACGGCTATATTATTTCCTTTTATTGAGACATAATTTGACTTTCCTTAAAAGATGACATGACTAAAACTGCCATCAGAAAACAAAAAGATTTGCAAAGTTTAGAGCCCTTCATATTAGCAAAAAGTGATAAAAATTTAGCATCTCAGATAATTCCTACAAGTTAAGAGGGGTTGAGCCTTAGGACCATGCAATAATTCAAGATGTGCTGACACTCTCAATTTAAACAATAATTCAAGAGCTCTTAAACTTTTACTTTGACACTGAAAACATGCAGACAATTCAATTAACATTTAAATCTCTGAAAACTAATTTTTAGTTTATCTAAACTAATTTTTAGATTAACACATTGACCTCTTTATTTTTCACTTTTAAGGGGATTTCAAAAATAATCACAAAACTTTCCCAGTTGCAACTAAAGTCATACTTTCTACCCTAGATTTAATTTCAGATATATCTCAACTCACATAATATTTTTATTACTTGACATTTTAATCAAAGATCAAAAACTTCACCAGCCAAAGCATTTCCAAAAGCTCTGTGAATTAACTTTATGAAATGGAATCCAACTACATATTTTGTAATGAAATTTTATGTTACATTTCAAGAAAGAATGCTGTCCTTATAAATATAGCCCATGTGGCTCAAACAATAATATTGGTAAAAATATTTAAAAGAAATGTGAGAAGAAACATTCTAATAATCCAAAGGAATATTCAACTTTCAGAAGTCTCCGTAAAATGCTTACAGACTCTCTCAGGGACTACCCACATGTCCGACCTGACTGGTCTGGGAAGGATCCTTAGACCTTACATGTTCTCACAGAGACGCAGGAGGGGAGAGCACCTGACCACGTCATTTCAGGGCACTCCACATGTCTTATGAGACTGCTGACTACCTAAACATTACAATGAATTGCTAACAAGATCATTTCAAATGCTTTCGAAGGTACTTTAAATACATGAGCAATATGTGAAATAGATGCTCTTTTTTCATATTAAGAATATACAGAGATTAGTGTAGTAAAGAAATGTTTTTGACCCTCTTAAAATTCTTTTCACGTCACACTCCAGTTAATAACCTTTAACACAAGTTTACAAACCCAGCCTGGTTTTCAAGCAACTCTAAAATCTGGTCTCCCCTTATCTCATAGGCACTTAACCTCTCATGACTCCCAATATGAAGCTCTTTTAACCTGCCAAATCGGCTTTCTCACATTTTTCCAATCATCCCATGCTCATTCCAAACTTAGTGTTTTTTTGTTGTTGTTGTTGTTGTTTTTGTGGTACGCGGGCCTCTCACTGTTCTGGCCTCTCCCGTTGCAGAGCACAGGCTCCGGACGCGCAGGCTCAACGACCATGGCTCACGGGCACAGCCGCTCCGCGGTATGTGGGATCTTCCTGGACTGGGGCACGAACCCGCGTCCCCTGCATCGGCAGGCGGACTCTCAACCACTGCGCCACCAGGGAAGCCCCGAACTTAGTGTTTTAAACATCATTTATAACTCCTGACCTTTTGCTTACACTTGCACTACCATCCTCCCCCCCCAGGGAAAACCCCAATGTTCTCAGGTGACCCACCCGGACCACATGCTAACCTAAGCCAAGTCCTCTCATTTCACTCCACTACCGCTCTTATTCTGACACCAGACACCACCTGAGAATCCTTATATAAGCAGCAATCATTTCTGAATAACAACGAATACTGTGGGACTGCTGTTATGGCTGGAACTGCACTCCCCCCAGGTTCACATGCCGAAGCCCCAAGTACCTCAGAATGCGACTGTACTTGGAGACAGGACCATCAAAGAGGTAATTAAATTAAAACTAAACTGTTCGGGTGGGCCCTAATCCAATATGACTGCTGTCCTTATGAGAAGAGGAGACTAGGACACAGGAAAAGACACCACAGACTGTGCCCACAAAGGGAAGACCGTGCGAAAAGGTAGCAAGCAGGCAGCCATCTGCAAGCTCAGGCAAAGAAGCCTCTGATGCCTGCACGCTGACCTTGGACTTCTAGCCTCCAAAACTGTGACAAAAGCAATTTCTGTTGTTAAGCCACCCAGTCTGTGCTATGCTGTTTTGGCCACCCTAGCAGACTACCATCTCTGCCATGTGCTCACTGTGTAAAGTGTCTTCCTTATATTAATCATTTAACCCTCAACACAGCTCTGTGTGTTAAGTATGGTTATTATCTGAGAAAAATGAAAGAAATGAAGCCATTTGCTCAAGGTCTCCAAGTAGACCCCAGCACAAAGTAGAGCCTAGGTCTGCTTTCCTCTGAAGCTCATGATATTAAACACCATATTTCGCTGACCATATGTGAATGATCCAAAGATAACCTTATTACCACTAGTACTACTTTCTGAGTAGAATGCTGATGGGTGACGAACTGATAGGTTGAGAAGTAGAAAGCTTTTTTTCCTTTTCTTTTTTTCTTTCGTATGTATTTTAAGAACACATGTAGTAGTCAGCTTAATTAATTAATAAATGGCCCATTTAAAAGACCTGTTTTCAAAATGATCAAAGAATGGAATTCAGCACACATAGGTTTACCTTGGTTCCATCCATGTTATGCTTCTTAATTCACATCAAACATGAGCGATAACCCACAGTAGTCAGGACCTAATAAAAGTTACCATATTTCACTGATACAACGGCCTGCATGTTTTTCATTGTGACATCCTGGAAAAAGGTACATCTTAAATCAATAACACTTTACCACCCCTACAGGCATGTTTTCACACGGTGACATCTCTGAAATCGGATTATATCTTAGAGTTGATTAAATACTTTAGTTCACTATTTGAAGTTATGTGTTACTTCCTAGACTTGAGTAAAAAATGATCATGAGATCATCTACGAAGCACCCCTGTGATGAGCTAAAGTAATACAGGAAAGGTAGGTCAAAGGAAGATGGTTTTCATCTACATTTATAGTGCAGACAATGGGGGGAAAAGACAAGAGAGAAATGAAAGAGCAAATGCTGATTTCAAACATCCTGAAGTCTCCTAAGGAAAAAAAAAAACAGAAAGGAAGAGCCACAAAGAGTTCCTACACACATTCTCCCACCCACACACTGCAAAAGGAAAAAACCACCCAACAGAGGCAGACTCCATGGGCACAGTCTGTCCATAAAGTGGAAACCAGTCTCACACTTTATAATCACACTACCGCCACAGAAGGCAGGCCTCCTGCATAACGTATCGAGTTTCACAGCCATGCTCAAACACAGGACTGTTAAAACTAATCCACAGCAAGATCTGCGAATGAGAAGAAAGATAGGTAAATACCCACATGAAATATGGCCCCAATTAGAGAACTCAACACTTGTCCTACAGATTGTTTGTTTCTCTGGCAAATGCATAAACCAATAACAACTGAACCCTGTGTTCATCAACACAGCAATCCACACTTGAAAAGACTTTTTTAAAACCACAATCAAGTCTGCACATCTTTAGCTACCTCTTAAATGATTTCTATTTCTATTAGAAACTAAACAATTTTGATATCACAAAGAATACAGCCTACAGCTCATTAAAAAAAGACGCAGTTGTAAACTGAAACCAGGACAGTCTCTCTGATGAGTAAAAAAAAAAAAGATAGATTAATTTCAATTTTTTTCCTTTAAACAACATAATAAAAGTCAAAGTCTATTTCCACCAAAAGGCTGCCAAAAAAAACTACTGATGGGATTTGCCAATGATCCACAATTTATGTTATAAAGTTAGACAAGAGTACCACTAAGTCTAGCTAAGTTGTTAAAAAGCAAATTCTAGTCTGTTACTGGCACCCAAGTAGCTAGAAATTAAATCCAGAACTCTACCACCATAAATATTTTGCAAACTCAAAACTCCATTTTTTCTTGCTGGAGATGAGCTTTACCAGTTGTTTTTAATCAGACAAATAAGAAACCATTAAAATCTGATGTGCTGACCTAAATTATAAAAGAAGTTATAAAATAAGCTCTACCCCACATTCCAAACCAGGAAAGTCTTTTATCTTTTTGTGTTGTTGTTGATAATTATATTATGTCTTTATCAGGAGGGAGCTATCATAAAAACAACTTTCATTTAAAAAGAAATAAAAGAAAGATTATAAGGCATGATTAAAGAAAGTATGATGGAACATAATTTCAAAATGTTGGATCTCGAAAAACTGTAAAGGCTTTCATTTATTGTGAAATAAAGTTAAATTTGTAATCATGATCACAACTAAATAAAATCCATTGGCAATATCAAATTCCTTATTTTTAACCTGGGGATAATAGTAGTTCCTGCCTCATAGATTTGTTGTAAGAACTGAATGTGTTAATATGTGTAAAGCAGTAAGAACGTCTAGCATAGCAAGCTGCATTAGCGTTTGCTCTTAGGATTAATATTAGTAACCATCAGCTATTAGTATTAACATAAGCATGAACATTATCAGCATTGTGTGAAGGTCTAGTTCAGCATCATCAGTCCACATACAACTCCATTTAAGTTGCACCCCACAGGAAGCCTCTTCTCATTAGCCCAGCTCTTACAGACACTGCTTTCTTCTAAATTCCTACTGCTTTCTGTTAGTCTGACCATATACTACAGAATTTAATTACATTTTTAATTGTTCACTGTTGAGCATGTTAATCTTAAATAATCAAATGGATTATAAAAGGCTTTAAAAAGAAGAGACCATGAGTTTACCACTTCTGCTGTCCTTTCTGGTTCTCAAGCCTCAGACTCTTAGGAGAGCAACTCCCTACAGAGCAGAGAGCAACACTGGATCATTTTCCACCAACACCAGTCATAGTTGAGGCAGAAGGTGATAAAAGCTGAGAAAACCTTAAAGGTACAGATGAGGGCCCTGGTCTTCTAGAAAGAGAAATATGCATACTATAAAGTAGCATTAAGTTCCAAGCTACATCTCATGCCTACTATATAATTCCTGCTGTGTAAAATTCTAAAGAAGAAAAGATAATCCAACTATAAGGGTTAGAAAAGACCTAACGCAGAAGGACCAAAAATGTGAAGAATAAACCTTATGTAATGAACTACCAGTTACAGAGCAGCAACGCCACAGTAAATAATTTTCCTACTGTAAGAAAAATAGCTAACATATACCAGGTGTTCAGTAGATGCCAGGAACTATTCTAAGTGCTTTATAAATATGAACACATTTGATTTTCAAACTATCCCTATGAGACAGGCACTGTTGTTTCCGTCTTAAAAATATGGGAAGTGAGGTACAGTAAAGGTTAAATGATTCTCACAAGATCATGCAGCTAATAAGTGGAATGGCTGAGTTATAATCCCAGCAATTTGGGCTCTCAACTCCATACTCTTTATCATTACGTAAAACTACTCTTTATGAGCTCATGTAATTCTCATAACAATCCTGCAGAGGATGTCGGGCATTCCAAATATTGTAATCTATGTGAACAGAGTCCCTAGAGTTGTGCAGTACACAGTCTGAGCAGCCATGTGTGGCAGCCATAATGATCTGCATCGTAGAGGTAGAAAGTTTAATGATTTAGCCAAAGTTGCACAGTTTATACAATCAAAATCTGAAATATAGTCAGTCTCACTCTTCACTCAAACACGGAATCAGCGAAGCTGAGACAGGGTATTGAGCGAGATTTGTTCTGGGACCCAAGGAATAAACCAGTTTGGTTTAATAAGAGAAAGAATAAAGAAAAAGGATAAAGGTACTTAGCTCATTTCCCATCTAATCTCTATGCTGTGGGTGGGAGAAAAAAGTCATTGAATGTTCCTGAAAAGCACAGTGTATACAGCACTGTCCCAAAGAGCTGAACCTACCCATGTTATAAGGATGAACTGTGTAACTATACCAGCAGTATATTACAAAGGAATCTCTTCTCCAGAGGAAAAAAAATTCAAGCAGCAGCAAAGAGAAGAACTAAAGGCTCAGCATCGGAAAGATGACAGCAATGGATAGGGTCTAAACAACATGGAGAAGTGCTTAAAAACAGAGTTGTCACAGGATAGAATTCATGAATGGACATAAAAATATTCTGGAAATAGAAAAACTCTTACAAATGCAAAATGTTACAGCCCATTATAATGGAGAAGCAAGGAATACTGAATAAAGGGTGGGATGAGAATGCGGTCTAGTTTTCAAGATCAGCTGGAGTTTGTGTTACACAGTGATTTCATTTTTGATTTTGCATTTGCAATACTGTAAACTCCCTGAATAGCATTAAGAAAAATGTAAGAACCATGAATTACAAAGTTAAGATACAACTGATTATATTTATTACATGTAAATTTGTACTATTTAAATCCCTCTCAAATGACTAGGAAAAAAAGACTCAAATAAGAATATAAAACACTACGTAAGCCATCAAGATGCCCTTCAGTCGTAGGTAGATGGATAAACTGTAGTATATCCAAACAGAATACTATTCAGTGCTAAAAAGAAATGAGTTCTCAAGTCATGAAAAGACACGGAGGGAACTTACATGCATATTATTAAGTGAAAGAAGCCAATTCAAAAAGGTTACATACTGTATGATTCCAAGTATACGATGCCCTATAAAAAGCAAAACTGTGGAGTCAGTAAAAAGATTAGTGGTTACCAGGGGAAGGGGTGAACAGGCAGAGTACATAGGATTTTTAGGGTAGTGAAAATACCATAGTGATGGGTACATGCATGTCATACATTTGTCCATACCCATAGAATGTACACCACCATGGAGAGTAAACTGTTATATAAACTATAAACTTTGAGTGATCATACTATGTCAGTGTAGGTTCACCAGTTGTAACAAATGTACCATTCTGGAGGGGGATGTTGATAATGAGGAATGCTATGCATGTGTGGAGGCGGGGAGTATATGGGAAATCTCTATACCTTCCCCTCAGTTTGGCTGGGACCCTAAAACTGCTCTTAAAAAATAAAGTCTTAATATAAATAAACAAAACAAAACATACAAGAACTTTTTGGCTTCATGATCTGCACATGTGATGTGCTTATTCATGCTTCTATTTAGAGGCTGGAAAACTTTATTTGAGAAAAATAACATTTATTAAGACTTAATATTAAGTCTGATACTTATTTTTCAGAAGTCATTTTATTCTCAGCAATTCCATCACATAGGAATTAACACATCCATTTGGCAGATGAGAAAATTGAGTCTTGGTTAAGAAAGTTATGTAAGGAACTTGTGAGGGTGAAGATCTAGCAATCTGTAAGCCTCTAACAGGTATGATTACAAATCCAAAACTCCTTTTTTTCCCCCACTAAAATATCATGTCTCAAACCTCCAAGTATCGGTCAGTTCGATAAGAATTTCATAAATCTGAGTAGGTTCACCTTTGTAATCTCCGGCTCTTATAAAAGGAAATTAACTGAAAGCCTATGTCAGGTACTCTTTTCTATCACCTGCTAGTAAAAGCTGAACTAGCTTAAGATGCCTCTACCTTACTGTAAAAATACATTCTATAAAGGGAATATGAACTAATATTTTAATGGCAATGAGCAAAGAAATATAATGGCAAATACTAAAACCAAAGTCTAAATGAGACTGTTTTTTCCCCCACAATAAGATTTCTGGGGAAAAAAAAAGCAACCATTTCCAAGTACTCAGCAGAAACTGGAGACAAAAAAAAACAACAAAACAAAACCCTGCAAAAGTGACATTAAGCAGTCTGTGGCACATTCTTCTGTACTTGATAATGAAACCAAGTATTTTTTTTTCTATTTTTTTTTTTTTTTTTTTTTTTGCGGTACGTGGGCCTCTCACTGTTGTGGCCTCTCCTGTTGCAGAGCACAGGCTCCAGATGCGCAGGCTCAGCGGCCATGGCTCATGGGCCCAGCCGCTCCACGGCATGTGGGATCTTCCCAGACCGGGGCACGAACCCGCATCCCCTGCATCGGCAGGCGGACTCTCAACCACTGCGCCACCAGGGAAGCCCAAGTATTTTTCTTTTAAAAGGTTAATATAATTGTGATTTTAAAAAAATTATAGTTGCCTTTGAATGCTAATATATGAGGAAAATATAAATGAGAGGCAGAGATAACTAGCATAGTTCTTTTCTATCAATTAAAAGGTCTTTCTTCACCAGATTCAAAATCACCTATTTCCATTATTCCACCTTTTAGAACTTTATTGTAGTGACGTGGAAAGATGCTCAAATATAAAGAGGAAGAAAAAGAAAGTTCAAAACATAGGATGTACACTGAAAAAAAATATGTGAGACCCTAGCTAACAATTAACATTGATTTTCTCTGAATGGGGGGGGATCAATTTTTTATGTTACCTATTGCTACAATTTATAATTAAAATATATTACCTTTGCAATTAGAAAAAAAGTAATATTTTTAAAAGGCAACTTTACAGTTTCTTGTTACAGGAGATTACATGCTTGATACAAAGCCAAAAGAAATTTCAGAAATTCAACGTCTAAACTATGAGTAGATAATAGGTACAATTTTTGTTATATTAAAACAGGTAATTCATACTTATGGATATATTCATTGGTCTCTATCAGTGGCTTTTCTTTTGAATTTTTATTTATTTTTTATATGGCAGGTTCTTATTAGTTATCCATTTTATACATATTAGTGTATATGTGTCAATCCCAATCTCCCAATTCATCACACACACACCCCACCACTTCCCCCTCCTTGGTGTCCATACATTTGTTCTCTACATCTGTGTCTCTATTTCTGCCCTGCAAACCAGTTCATCTGTACCATTTTTCTAGGTTCCACATATATGCGTTAATATACGATATTTTTCTCTTTTAGATCCATCCACGTCTCTACAAATGACCCAATTTTGTTCCTTTTTATGTCTGAGTAATATTCCATTGTATATATGTACCACATCTTCTTTTTCCACTCATCTGTCGATGGGCATTTAGGTTGCTTCCATGACCTGGCTATTGTAAACAGAGCTGCAACGAACATTGGGATGTATGTGTCTTTTTGAATTATGGTTTTCTCTGGGTATATGCCCAGTAAGTACTCACTTCTTTTAGCAAGGATTGTACATGATTATTTGTGAGATCATTGTTATTCTCATAGTATAAATTTTAATGAAATAGGGAATTATAAAGGATATTCTTCTAAAAATTTTCCTATCTCAGGAATTTTGATCTTTCTTGTTTAAAACACTGTGCAGAATTTTACATATCCCAGGAAAAGACATTATTTCCAAGTTATTAATTTTTTTACAACAAAAAACAGACACATGGAAGGCATACAGTTTGTCACTGCAAATCAGAGTAATAAATTATTATTCATAAAGAAAAAGTCTGATAAGATACAATAAAGAATTTTAAAGGTAGGCCTGTAACAGTTATATAAATTTCTCTGCTAAAATTATTTATTTCTGCTTTACTATTACACAGATTAGAAATAGATATATTTATTTTCCTACACAAACATAATCCATAGATGTTTTAATCAAGATATTTTTTTCATATCATCACGTTAGATTCTTACCTTTATGGTAAAAGTAAGCTTTTTTTTTAACCTTCGAGGAAAATAATACTTGCTTTTTTTCTATTTAAAGGCTGGAAATGGAACGCTCAAATGCTGGAAAACCTGATATTTTCAAAATAAAATTCAACTGAAGATATGCTACATCTACTGACACAAACTACAAGTCAATTTCTTATTGATTCTGTGAAGTTATACTGAATAAGAGGTAGAGAAAAACCTTTTAGCCAATGTGCTAAATGACGGTCACCCCTGGTTTCCCCAGTTGTATTATGAAATGTTCCATACATGGGGCCCATGTCATTACTAGATCTGTTAACAGTTTCACAGCTCAGAGCCTGGCTTCATTTGTTAAGCATCAAGCTGCCCTATCACTTGTATAGAGCTGAAAAGGTTGTTATGGTTCATAATGTAAAACTCACCAAAGTGCACAGCTGCTGTTCATATTCTCAAAGAAGTCTGTTATAATAATGATGTCACGGAAAAAGGCTGGAATCTATTACATGTCCCAGACAGCCAAGCCATTCAATCTCTCCAGCCAATGCAGGTATATAGGTTGCACTATAAACATTGCGGTAGCATCACAATAAGGCAAAAAAGTTCAGTACAAAAAAAAAAAATCACTGAGGGCAGGTGATTAGGACCTATATTTATAGTTCTGTCTTAAGGAAGCTTCACTTAACCACTGGAACTACCCACAAAGCACGAACATCACCATCTAACTGACACCCTACTGTGAACACCAAGCTTTGCAAAAATTACAATATAAATCATCAGGCTCTTGAAGGAAACTATACAAGGTCATCTAAACAAACGAAACAATTTCTCTTTAGCTATAATATGTATCTACACAGGAAGTGTGATAAATTGAATCCTGGCCTCCAGAGAAATGCAAAGCAATAATACATTATTAATTTTAAGAGCTAACCTATGAATTTAAAAACTGCTATCACTTGTTATGGCACAGAATGTTAAGTAGCTCCAGACCCTGGCAGATAGAAGAGAAGATGTACAAAAGAAGGCTGGTTTCCTTATTTTATTATTCTTGTATAACAAGACATACAAACCATTTTCCAAGTGAGAATTTTTAAAGGGATTTTAGAGATATACGAATATTAAATAGTTTCTACTGTATACATCTGCAACATTTTAACTATTTTCATGAAATTAAAAATTAAAGAAAAGAGAAATTTTGAGCATCAAAAGACAACTATTAAAATTATTTCAATGCTCTTGAGATAAGAACAGAGCAGATGCCGAACACTGAAAAAGGCCTAGATTCCAGTTCCAAATCTGCCACTAATTACTTGTTTAACCTTAAACGATTCACTTAACAGCACTCCATTTCAATTCCCTTCACTTTAAAAATGAAAACCATAAGAAATGACAATATATGAAGTTCCACTTCCCCACAATAGTATTTCTCAACCTACAGTCTTCAGGTATGGGAGGACCAAGCCTCTGAATGATGACAGTTCAGCCAGACTTGCTTAGGCAGGGCGCTGTCCTATGCACTGAACACATGTTAATTCATTTAACATTCAAACAAACCTATGTGTTAGGTACTATTATTATTATCCTCATTTACAGGTAAAGACAAGTAGTGAATGGAAGAGTGAGAATTCACATTCAGGACAACCGACTCCGGGGCCAGCTCTTTTCTCCGCCATACGAGACTACTGCATTATACTGAGATATTCTTTGGAATGAAGAGGTCTAGCTGTTTTATTTTCTAGTAATAGGGAAAAGTAAAAGTTTCAGAGTGGAAGGTTTGCTGATTGAGGATACTGCAGTGCTTCAGGTCACAGCTGTTCTACAATACAGTACAATATGCGGAGAAAGTATTAGACAATCCCTAGCTCCTAATCAGTTTTATTTTGTTCACAAAATGCAAACATATCCTCAGGGTTGCACATATGACCATTTTATCTGCATGGACATACTCTATCGTATGCCTGCAACTCTAAGGTAAAAATTCTTAACACCCACTTATATTTGGTGTTATACTCTGAGGCTAGAATTCAGTACAATAATGGTATACCATAAAGCGGCAGCAACAGTTAAATGTGATATTAGCTATAAGATGACATTTAAACATAGTATCTGTTACACATAACTACAGTTTGAAAATGAAATGTTTCAACCATGATTATTTATGGCTGAAGGCAAACCCTACTTATGAGCATGAAAATGGCTCTGTTTAATTTACTGCCTATTGAGACTTGTTTCTTTGGTTGATTAATTGTAAGTAAACCAAGAACAGTTTAATCTCAGCAGCATGAAACATAAATATTCTGAAGTTCTAAAGTTTGTTTACTATCTTGACAGGAGTACAATATACTCACAAAATTTCCTACATGTTCCCAGTCAGTTATGATCACTAATCAGTTAACTTCACAGATAGAAAATACCTTACATATTTTTTACTTCTTCATCGAAGTGGTGAAATGTAGAGATTCTTTTCCTCTATTTTAATAGGCCACATAGCTCTAAAATCTCTGAGAATTCCAACTCCTTCACTGCATCTTCACGCAGCTGTGAAAATAAAGTTACTCTGACTGCATTTAAGTTCTTCCTTGCCACAATATAATATACATGCCAAAGTACAGAAGAAGAAAAGAAAAATCAATTGAGCAGCATCAGGGCTACAGAAAACCAATCCTCATCCTACCGCTTCCTCCTCTTTCTGAAGCAACAACGACAGGCAGGTAGAACTCAAATCCGACTCGCTTTTCTGTCTTCTAGTCCTTCACCTGTGCCAAAGAACTATGTAATCAGAGAACTCCTTTTACAGCAAATAGCCCCTGTACAAGGTAAGGGTGGAAACAGATTCTAAATCATGTGAAACGTTTTGGGCACAGCTGGCAGAACACCTGTTGGGCATGGATGAGTGATGTGTGAAACACAAAACAACAGAAGCAAAGGACTGTTCACACAGCTCTCACTGCACACTTTTCAGACAATTTTAAATTTGCTCAAAGACTCTGATGAAAAAGCAACAAACTAGAATTAGATTAACATTTTATTTTTCTTCTTGAGCACAGAAAGCCACGCACTGAAAATAAGCTCCCCAAAACGAATCGTTATCAATTCAATTCAACAATCTCACGGATGTAAGAAAGTACTATTACATGCTAATTTTTCTTTCTTTTACTTGTTTATGTGGCCCACACCACCTGCCAACTTTCACCATAATTTTTAATCTTTTTAAATGTCTACATTTTACAGACAAAAATGGAAAACCTCTGTAAAGAAAATATTACTTTCAACTTTACTATTTTGAACTACTAAATGTTTACTCAAAGTTAATAACCGGCACTTTTTTTTTCTTTCATCACCTATAGGAGAGCCAGAGTGTACATTTCACAACTAAAGTGTAGAAGGCGTGTAAAGAAAGAACCTAGTTGAATTTCATAAGATTTTTCACCAAACCAAAAAAATAAATAAAATATGGCTTCCATCATTAAAGTTCCAACATTCGAATAAAGCATCTGACTTTCTACCTCTGAGAACTTGTTTCTAACCACTCAATAAGCATCTACTGCATCCTTATAATGTACCTACTACCATGTACCTTAAAATTCAATCAACTTTTCCACAGGGAGTTGGAAAAAAGCAAGCAGAGAAATCCGTTAACTATCTGTGCCAAAATCCAGTCATTCAAGGATGAAAGCCTTGAGAGGATTATGAAAACGAGAATGCACTTTAGGGGTGAACTCCGGAGATCAAAAGAGGATGAGTAACAGAACTTGGTAATACATTCAATTCAGCATAAAGGAGAGGAACGAGTTTGGTGCGATTACAGTGGCCTTAGTGCATAGCTAACGATATGGTAAAGAAACGCTGAAATGAGTAATAACCTAAGTTGACTAGCAATCCAGCAGCCTCATAGAAATTCAGCCCATACGTATTGTACAACTCAGTAATGTTTACTTCTTCACATGTTCAACACTTGTGATAAAGGCAAAAGAAAAAAATCTTTAAAAACTTAAAGCTCTGGCAAAACTACAGAAATTTTTATCAGGAACTATGACATGTTGAAGATATCATAAGCAATGCTGCAGAAGCCTGAATTTATAAGAAGTCAGGTGGAAAAACTAACCAGACCCAGTGTCTGTGTCTTGAACAATTCTTGCTTTGTTATTTCATAAATGTTTGGTTTTTACATCATCATCATAATAAACCCCCCCCCATGCATTAGTATTGTTGGCTTCGTTTCTGGACAAATAAAAAAGAGGGGGGAGGGTAGTATTAGATTAATTTGTAATAGTATCTGATTCAAAACAAACAATTCAACTTGAAGCACTGACCACACTGACTAACCAGAATACTGTTGAAATTCACCAGGTACTTACAGGACGGCTGGATTCCTTCAATTGTGGCAAAAGTATCCTAAAATGGCTTTGGCTTTCAAACGTGTCACACCAAAACAAGACATTTTCCTAGGTAATATCTAAAAACAGTTATATCAAACTATGAAAATCTGAAAATATAACCACTAACCCTAAAAACTGGAAAATAACAAATGAGACTTTTTGCTACATATTACCAAATTGTGTTAGTAATATGCCACCTCTGCCGATTGTTTCCAGCAAGAAATTAAGAGAAAATAAGAAAGCTATGGCTAGATATCAAATGTTAGTTTTCAGTTTGCTTTGGACCTGACTTTAAGTGACAAAGCTTATGAATTTTACAAACTTGACAAAGTAAAGAAACTCATACTACATTAGTCTAGGAAAATTTACAAATGTGCAAGTACAATGGGCCCTCAGGCCCACTTTCAAATTGTAGTTTAAGTTTTCATGACAACCTAATAACATCACAGACCACCATACTGTCAAGAACTATTACTTCTATGTTGAAGAGTTCAGTTATTACCCTGGTTTTAACTCATAGTGTTGGTTACTCCCTAATTATAAAAGCTGTAAAAATTATTCTACCGCAAAGGAGAAGTGTGGGAAAAACTTAAATTTGTAGTTGTAGTTCTTTTTGGCTCACATACAGAATTCTCAATCTATCACTTTAAGCTTCTGGTTCCATCACCAATTTCCTTAATCCTTTGCTGAAAGTTGGTGATTCCCAATTTACGATGCCAGAGTCCTAAAAAAATGTATTCGTCAAACAGTAAAGGGGACACAGTGACTAAAAGTTGAGTTTATGTTATCAGATGGTCTGGGGTCTTGGGCAAAGCTTAAAAACCTCTCTTTGCCCTAGTTTCCCTTCAACATAGGGTTGAGGTAGAAACAGTGTATTGTGGAAATTATGATGTGCTTTAAAAGAGGGTTTGGCATATGGTAAATGTAGCTATTATCAGAGTCTGTCTTTTGGTGCCTAGAAATACGCAGCAACTTGAAGCCACTACTACCTCCCTATGTTTGAAAAGCTATCAATTCAGCACGCTCTAATCCTAAATTGCAAGGACCAAACAGGAGCTTTAAAAATTATAAGTGATTCTGGACTGAGATGGATATAAGTATTTCTTCCTGTTTCTCCCACTAGACAACGACAACTAAAAACTCTGAACATCATCTACAAAATGCACATAGGAAGACTATGGACTGTGCAGAGGAGATGACCAGCCAGGGACCTCAGGACCCAAGGGAAACAACATGGCTTAGAGTTCCCTAACTTTCTTTCTGCCTCACATATCCTAGGCTGAGGCAGCATTATCTTCAATGTACTCAGGAAACTAATAGACAAGTGAGAAATGTATAGTTAAACATTGTGGTTATAGATTTCAGCCTTTAGAGCCCTACATAATTACTTGCTCAATTTGTGAACCTTCTACACCTTCCCACTGGTATTCTCTCTTTTGACTCCCCAGGAAGATGGTTTCTCTCCCATCAAACAGTCGTGCCCCAACTCAGTTTAAACCCTTTCTCACTGTTCCCCTGATAACTAATGAATTTGGCTTGTTTTTGTTATCTCTGGTTTTCTTTTCATTTTCCCCATGAGGGTAAAGAATGTTCTAGACATAACATCTTTGACCCCAGTAAATACTGTTCACAACTATTCTTTAGAAGCAAGCTAAAGAGAGGTCTTACCTCACTGCCATTATAAGATGATTCTGTCAATCATTCCATTTCCTACTTGGGCATCTGCCTGTAGAACTTTATTCAGCCCAGATTCTGTTTCATATGGATTAATCCCTTTCCAATACATACCTAGTATCCACCTCAACTTTCATGCATTGTTCTAATTTCCCCTATTTGATTTTTGGCCCTTTACAAAATAAAAATATTCAACATTTGCCTATACAGTAAACCTATCTAAGACTTACTAAAAATAAGCTAGACAAAACATGCACAGGAAAAGGACTCATCAATCCAATAACCAACACTTTGCTCATGCCTCAGACCACGAACCAACCTCAACTCCCTCACTATCCCATGAAACTTTTATCTAGTCCAAGAAGCTTATCTCATAACTTAAACTTGATCTTTGCCCTTCCTCCAAACCACCATGTGTATTATGTGTGTATATGTTAAACTTTTAAAATACACATAATTCCTTTGTATACTATGCTTTATCTTGTGTTCCCAATTATTTCATGTGTTTACATCTTGTCCACCAAATAAAATCACAACCTGATTGAAAACAGGAACTAAATCATATTCTTAGAATTTTTCCTACACTATAAATAGCATGGTGCTAAAACACAAAGCAGTTATCAATTTATTCATTCAGTGCATGACAGCTGTATCACTGCTAGCTAGTGCGTTGAAGGCTGGGGATGAAGAGGAAAACAGAAGGCGGTGTCTGTCCCCAAAGGGTTTACTGAGTACTGTGAGGGAGCCATGAAAACATTTACATTGAGAATCAAATCAGAGATGTAGTCAAGGCATTAGGAGAAGACAGAGGGGAAGAACCAAACTCTGCCAAGGGAAGTATCACAAACGAAAAAATATTTCCTTCAAATAGAATCATGAAGGATAAATAAAACTTCGCCAGGCAAACAAGAGAAGAGGTAGGAATGACATTCCAGAAAGAGGAAGCAGCACTGTGCCAAAGGACAGAATCATGAATGAATGAGCCAGCAGATAAACTGAGGAACCACTAAAAGTCAATAGGCTATAATGTAGGGAGGGAAAGGGCAGTGACAAGGACAGAATGGCAGGTAAGGATTTGATGAAGCTGAAGGGCCCTGTATGCTACAGGATGTAATCCTGGAAGCATTAAAGGTCATGGATGAGAGCGTGGTAGGATCAGATATCCCTGCTGCTCCTGTAATGGTAGACAGTTTGGAAAGGGGAAAAGTAGACAGATGTTAGGAAGCTATTTTAAAGTATAACTGAGAAATGATGAGGATACGAGAAAAGGGGTGCAAGAAATGGAATCATGATCACTGAAAGTATAGGTGTGGATGAAAACAAACTGAGTGAGAAGAGAGGCAAGCCAAGGAAAGACTGTGCGACGTGGACATTTAACATGAATCTTTACTGGAAGTCCAATCCATTCTTAGTTTGTGAATAAATATTTCTTCTATCTTTATAACTGTAGTTCTCAATGTATAAACAAGAAAAAACAGGCCAAGATGAACATTTTAAAACCTCAACTGGAAACCAAGTTTATCCACCTACTGATCTTGGAATGTCTTTCAAACACTAAGTGTGCAGAGATAACAGAATTCCATCTCCCCCACCCACCCCAACCTGTCAAAGTGAAGACACTGCCAACATACCTGTTCATCAGGTTTTCTTTTGAAATGGGTACAAAGAAAATTCACTTCAAGGCAGTAAACAGAGTCTACGTCACTCTTTCTGTTTGGCCTCTATACAACTTGACTTCCCGCCTTCACTAGTACCTCCCCTTTAGCCCCTACCCCAGATTTCAGATTACTGCTTTAACACCTTAACTAACCTTTATGTGACCTGGTTAGACATATGGTGAATTGCCTGTATAACTTGACACACAAACTCATTTTATGGTTCTTCCCTTAAAATCAATGATTTAATTACCATGAGGTGAAGTATCATGGCAAATCTGACTTGCTTCGGATACCAACCAGATAAACAGGCCACTGATAACTGAAGTAAACAACGTTCTTGATGATTATGCGCAGTGCATCCACGTCAGATACATTCACTCTCTTGACCACGCTGAAACCTATTAAACAAGTAAATAAACGGAAAAAAAATGCAATGTGAGGTTCACATTAGATTTCAACAACAACATGCACACAAAACCTAAAACTTTCACTCCACTACTGGAAGCAACATAACTTTAGAAAGGTAAAGCATTTTCCTCTCAATTCATATGCCAGTATCTATTTATTCTGTTCATCCTAATATCCTGTGAGCATCTACTATATCTATGCACTACGCCTTCACTGAAAAGTATATGAAATCTTGCATTTTCGTTTTGGTAAAGTGACTGCCAATAACCGAATGAAAACGGCATCTACCCAAAGGCTACCACCTCATCCTTTAGTTCTCAGCTCCAATACTGCCTCCCTGAAAGCTATTCACTGAATATTTTGGCTACAACAGCATCTCACACACCTTCCAGTCACTCTCTGTCCTTTCAGCTTGTTTCACTGTGTACATAATAAGCAGCCTTGTCTTGAGTTACATTATTACTCTTTGTGTATGACTATTGCTACTGGACCGTAAGCCTCCGAAGAGCTGGGAAGCAACAGTCTTGTTCACCACTTTATCAGCAGTGTCTAGAAGAGTGCCTGCCCTGTGCTCAACAGACATTTGGTGGCCTAATGAGTGCTTCCAAATCCACAAACTACCAAAATATTAAAACTCTGCTGTAAATAAAATCCTAACAGAAAAGGGTTTATTTGGTACTTCTGTGAGTTCACAAGACCCAGAGAGATGCATAACCAGACATTGACAGGCTAACATAAACAGATTTTTTTCATTTTGGCTTCTATCCAGCACTGATAGTGAATTCAGTGGCAGTCAAATGTTAACCGCCCTTGAAGAATATTTAAACTGTCTCTAAAATGAAGAAGGGAGAAAAGGAATATAAGGGGAAATAAAATTAATAAAGTTAATCTTCTTACTGATAGAAGCATAAATAGCAGAGTCAGGAATTCATAACATAAACACTTTTTTTAAATGTCACTCAAGCGTCAAGTTCCTATTTTTTTCTAGGAGTGACTGTGGTTGTTAATGAGCATACTACACTGGAACAGATAATACAGAAATTGTGGGAGTCTATATAAGTTGGCTCCTCTGGAGGTCAGAAGGATATTTGGATCAAATAATGTGAGGGCTTTGTTCAGTACTACTATAAAATATAAAAGAAGAAAACTGAAACAAAAAGGCACACAGAACCTTGTAGTATCTTACTTCCAAAACATGCGATGGGATAAAGCTACATTTTCAGAATCTGTTTCCTAAAAGAACCCAATATTAATTGCATGTTGATGTGTAAAGCACACAAAAGTTGCATTTTCTCTATTTAGGATCCCAGACTCTCAGTTCTGAAAGTATAGCCCATTGTACATAATTCCCAGGTCAGAGGTGCAGTGGACAAATTAATTAGTCTATTAAGTTTCAGTCGTATCCTGGCACTGATGTTTAGGTTAGCACCTTCAGCAACAAGTTTCTAACATTTAACTATGCTGCCATTTGTTCCTGAGAGAAATTAGGAATGAAGGGGGGAAAAAAAAAACACATAGCTGGGAAAAGTTCCCACTGACCTAAAGGCAGAAACATGCACGTGAGTCTGGAGTAGACTGATGTATTCATAAAAAGGAGAAAAACTTCAGTTGATTGGTTCTTGCTATTTTAAGTGATTAGGAGAAAAATAAATGGCTTCATATTGAAGTGAAATTTAAATAGCATTTAACACTCTACAAAATCAACCTAAAAAAAGATGATAATTTGCTATGACTTAGCACTGAAGAGAAACCACTTATTTCATAGGACGAATCTGTGAGGTATTTCACGAGATGATTAAATACTTGACTAAATATTTGTGGATGCTAAAAATGACTGAAATGAACCAAATCGCGTATTTGAAAAAACAGACATGAGACACGAACACAAACGCACAGAGGGAAAGAGGGAAAGAGGGAAAGGGAGGGAGGGAGAGAGAGAACTACCAGTTATCTTTCACCTTATAGCCAATAGCTACTGCAAGGTACATCCAAAAGAACAACATACCAGACATAGTTTGAAATTCAACAGTAAAAGCAAAATTTGTTGATTATCCTAGAGCACAATAGAATACCTCTGCTCTATGTAGGAATTTTCTTTTCTCTTAAATTTTTCCTTTTCTTTTATTCAGGGGGTCATGGTAAAGTTGAATGTTTTCACAGCATCAGTGACCCAGATGTGTGTAAGATATTAGGGTCTAAAAGCTGTTCTGTGCATGAGCATTGGGTGTTCAGACTGTCTCAGGTAACTCTGAGAACAGTAACAAGAAATGAATGACTCAGTTTCTAATGACACTATCTGTCAAAACAAATATCTGTTACATACTGAGCAACCACACTATGTTAGAACCTGGATACACCTACATTAAAGTGATGTTAAAGACCAGGCCATTTAAAATCCAATCAGAATGCTGGATTACTGAAAAGGCAATCAGAGTAACTGTGGCTTACCATTTTCTCCTGAATATCCTATTATTTGGGCTCTATGAGAGTTTAGGTTCACCTAACTCTCCCCAAACACAGTGCCATTAAATTGAGGATTATTAAAATTTATAATTACATTTCTTAAGAGTTTTTCTTCAGGAAATAATCAGATATGTTCAAACAGAAAAGAGTTCTAGAGGTAAAAAATAATAATAGTATTTGTAATAGCAAAAAGCTAAAACAATGTCTAACAATAAGAAGATATTTCAATAAATTATGATATAATAGAATACTAAGAAGTCATTGAGGGCTTCCCTTGTGGCGCAGTGGTTGAGAGTCCGCCTGCCGATGCAGAGGACACAGGTTCGTGCCCCGGTCCGGGAGGATCCCACGTGCCGCGGAGCGGCTGGGCCCGTGAGCCATGGCTGCTGGGCCTGCGCGTCCAGAGCCTGTGCTCCGCAACGGAAGAGGCCACAACAGTGAGAGGCCCGCGTACGGCAAAAAAAAAAAAAAAAAAAAAAAGTCATTGAATGTCATGCTTTCAAGGAAAATTTAATGGGACAGGAAAATTCCTAGATTACGGCAGGCACATAAGGAAGAACTGAATAAAAATGCAGTGTACAAAACCTATACAAAAACTATATGCATAGTTTGATTCCAATTTTAATATATATGCACATTATATGAAAACATATCCATCTTTTGTACATAATATGCACAGTCATACAAAAAAGAGGAAAAAAAGACACACCAACATGTTCACAGAGGTTATCTTTGGGTAGTAGAACTGAACACAACTCTAATCACAAAAATATAATGCTTTTATAATTAGAAACGAAGCTATAGTAGCTACTGTAATAGTTTGAGCCAAGTGGAGTTGACCACAATTGAAGATAATGTTCCTTGTATAAGTCATCAGTGGAACAAAGGATGAGTTAGACATTTCTCAGTGATGTCCCCCTCAACCACTGCCTAAGACCCCCAAGTCCAACCAAGTCCACAAATCGTGATAACCTCCAATACTATCTTTGTCCCAGGTATGATTAATCCCTGTTCTTAAACTGTCTCCTCTTAATATGTGTATTAATCAAATTTCTACTTATCTGTGACATGTATTGTAAAAATGCACAACATTTCTGTATCTATGGCCTTGGAATTTCTTCTCTGAGGCCAAAAAAGGGTGTGTGTGTACGTATATATTTGACAAACTCATTTATTTATGATAAACTACCTTAAACCTGCCTCACATACAGCAATGGATATTTGTACAAGCTCTGCTGAAAAGAATCCCATCCTTCAAACTGACAGTTACAGTTTCCCCAAAACATGTCATTTTAAAAGTGGGTTTTTAAATAGCACTTTGAATCAACACTGCCAACTTTTTAAAGTGTTTAAAAAGATGCAGTTACTCCCTAGATTCTGCTTCTTAAGATAATAAATTATTTTGTGGGCAAAGTCCATTCCAACCTCTCTCTTATAGACAGATTTTTATACCATCATCTGTGTCACCTCTAAGCATCTCCTTGTGTAGTTTTCCTTCCATCATTATGAAATTAAAGCAAACATCACTCTTTTTTGTTCTATTTGTGTGGTTACCATGGTAGTGACCTGAATTTTGCACCTAGGATAAGCCTATTTGGGGCAGGGGAGAGAAGAAAGGGACCAAAAGAATGGAAGAATACGTTCGGGTAATGGTCAGCACCTTTAAACATTTACTTTTCTCTTGGAACTGCCTTTGGCCAAAATCTATAAAACTATGACCTGACCCTCAGCTTCCCGGCATAAAGTACTTCGGCTTATGATGTGAACACCATGAAACTGGCAAGATCGTCAACCCTTTCCCTTGCTCGTAAGAAGAATTAAAATTCTGTTTCTCCCAACCCCAAAATTTCCACCTCGAGCTCCCCCTAAACCTAGTCAGGCCCTGGTTCACAGGTTCTAAAGACCAGACCATGGAAATACCACGCGGTGACTGACAGTCTTTGATGGAAAACAGATGAGACAGGACACACTGCTTGCCTAGCACTTTTAAATGTACGGCTCCCCTTCACTGTCTTTCAGGATGTCACTGTAGGTGACACATGGAAAGAACAGTTAGTGCAAAAGTTTTGTACATTTTCTACTTTCATGGGTTATCTCAGTTGTCCACAAGGTGATTTCCTTGAATATCTGCCCCACGTGAACCAACGGTTTGAGGTACTTTCAAAGTTTTTCTCCCCTTAAATGATATCCTTTACAAAGAAAGGCCAACAGATAACAGATAAAGGCCAACAGGCAGCAGATATGATAGAAGAGTGGAAGATGCAAGAGGGCTACAGAAGTTCACCCACAGCCTGCCCACCTACTCCTCAGCTTCCCTACAGGGCTCCTTAGACACCCCTCAGAATTCCAGAGCCCTGAGGGACACAATTTGAAAACCAAGTAAACAGATTCTGCCCTTGCAAATCTCAGAGTTAATATTCACAGTGCTGACTATTCTAAAAGCCCATGACACACATCATTTAAAACTTTAAAATTCAGAAGCTGTCACTAATTTTTTCAGCAATATTTTACTCCATTGTTACGAGGAAAATTATGTCATGATGGCATTTTTAAATCTGAGGGATCATAAAAGTAATAGGCCCAAGTTCTTAAAAATGCATTATGTCTTCTTAAATTGCTTCAGAGGAAAAAAACACTATATTTCTTGTAATTAGCTAATTAACTATAAAGCATAAAGTCACGTGAAATCTTATTAGATAATAGAAATTGCTGTAGTAGTTTCAGAAAGGAAAAGAAAAATAAGCTCTGATCCTCATACGTCCCAACTAGCTAAATAAGATATCTAGAAACTTAATACATCCTGCCTCACTTATGCTGAGTCCTCATAAAACTGACAAAACACAAGACAGAGTAAAGATTTAAAGAGTCAATAAAAACGTTCTTTAAAGTACTCTGAATACCTTAAGTGTTATAATAAGACCTCATTTCAAAGAAACATGGTTGAATGCCATGAAAATTTGTTTAATTCTATTATATCCCCTCAAGAGACAGTCCCTTGAGATATTAGCGTTTAATGACTTCTTACTTGAAAACACAACATTTAATAGCTCCTACCACACTACATTGTAACTGTTTGTTGATGGCTTTTTAAAATTATTTGTACTTGTGAAACTTCTCACTAGGCAATAAGGTACTTGCGAGTTGAATGTAGGTTTTATTGATCTTAGTTTGGTTACTCATTAATTCATTCAACATTCTTATTGTATATCTATTAGCCATATGCTAAATACAATAAGTACATATGGAAAAAAGCCACAGTCCCTAATCTATCAATACTTAAAAAAAAAGTTTAAGGAAGAATAAGAAAACAAATGATTGCAGTTTACTGTCTTAGAGTTAAACACTATGCCACAGGAGCACAGGGAAGTGACAGAGGGCTCACCTGGAAGAGCAGGGAACAGGGCAGGTCTGAGCTCCAGGGGAACAGGTTCTGACGACTACTGGCAGTTAACCACACAACACATGATGAAATACAAAATCCAAAGACTGAAGCAGCACCATATATCAAGAGCCTCATGCGCCATACTGAGGATTTTGTACTTTATTCTGTGGAACCATTCAAGAACAAGTTTTAGAAAAGTCACTTTGACTATAAATCAGATACCAGAATGGAAGAAGCAAAACCGGTTGCAGGGAGACCAGTTAAGAAGGCAATTATGGTGATTCAACTGAGAAATGATGGAGTCCTTAACTAAGGCTGTAGTAATCAAAATAGAGAATGGTAGGCACACTCAAGAAGTATTACGGAAATAGAACAGGCAGGATTTAAAAACTGAGTTGAGGAAACAGACGGCAGTCAAAACTCCATGGACAACTCCTCAGTTTCTGGTTTTGGCAACAGGGAGAACAACAGTGGTTTCCTAAGATAAAGAACATAGAAAAAGAAGCAAATCTGGGTGGGGGGGGCAAAAAAACTTCAAAAACACCTTAAAAACCACTGGTTCACTTGATGCAAATATTCAAGGAAATCACCTTGTTGACAACTGAGAAAACCCATTCCAAGGGGGATCTGTAGAAATCGTACAATACAAGAGGGTTTGGCGTGTGTGGAGGAGACCTGTTCTGGGAACAGGAATATAAGCGCCATCAGTATTTAATAATGGTAAATGAAGTCATGGAAGTATACGGAGTGAACCAGGAGAGGGCCAGCAAAGAAAGCCTCAGAATAAACTCCGGGGAGCAACAAAAATGGAGGCAGAGGAAGTGGAGAAACCTGTAAAGGAAACGGAAGCAGCAGCACAGGTGGTAATAAGTGAGTTAGGAGAGTGCAGAGTACAGAGTTTTGAGAAGGGAACACCTAAGTGTCAAATGATCCTGCGATACTGCAAAAGGATTAGAAAGAGGCCAACAGACTTTGCAACAAGAGGTAATTCATGACCTTTGCAAAGACAGTTTCAGCAGTGAGATAACAGAGTAATACAAAAGTTACTGAAGGGGCTTCCCTGGTGGCGCAGTGGTTGAGAGTCCGCCTGCCAATGCAGGGGACGCAGGTTCGTGCCCTGGTCCGGGAAGATCCCACAGGCCACGGAGCGGCTGGGCCCGTGAGCCATGGCCGCTGAGCCTGCGCATCCGGAGCCTGTGCTCCGCAACAGGAGAGGCCACAACAGTGAGAGGCCCGCGTACCGAAAAAAAAAAAAAAGTTACTGAAGAACAAATATGATGTGGAAATAGAGAAAACTGCATAGCTCCTGGAACATATTAAATGTTCCAACTGTTCCTAATTTACACTTCTCCACTGCATGTCACCCTGTCCAAGTTTTTAAACTATGCCACAATCCCCCAAGGCAATACCAAACGAATGTTTATAATGATGGCTTTGACTACAATTGAAACCTCAGTGGGAAGTAAGAGAAGTGCTCTAAGACACTCCCTGTGTTATTTGGGAATCTCTTAAACCATTACCTAAGCCAAGTTTCATGTTCCTCAGTCTAAGGAAGCTGGAATTGTGAGGAGGCACTGGCTTTGGTAGATTTTAAGTACATGTGTTATGAAAACTATTCAATGAGTTGTGTCATAAATCATTTTGGGTTTTTTTGAATGAATCTTAAGGGAATAAATAAAGTCACTTTACTCCTATCTAAAACATGTGGAAAATACAGGCATATCTCATTTTATTGCACTTTTCTTTATTGTGCTTCACAGATATTTTATTTTTTACAGAATGAATGTGGCAACCCTGCATTGAGCAAGTCTATCAGCACCATTTTTCCAGCAGCTTTTGCTTACCTCATGTCTCTGGCACATTTTGGTAATTCTTGAAATATTTCAATTTTTTTCATTATTATTATTTTTGTTATGGTGATCTGTGATTAGTGATCTTTGATGTTACTATCCTAATTGTCTTGGGGCACCATGAACCATGCCCATATAAGATGGCAATCAATCGACGTTGTATGTGTTCTGAACACTCCACGAACTGGCCATTCTCCCACCACCAGTCTCCCTCTCTTTGGATCTCCCTATTCTCTGAGACACAACAGTATTGAAATTGGGCCAATTATTAACCCTACAATGGCCTCTAAGTTTTTAAGTGAAAGAAAAAGTTGCAAGCCTCTCACTTTAAACCAAAAGCTAAAATGAATGAGCTTATTGAACAAAGCATGTTGAAAGCCAAAACAGGTGGAAAGCTAGGCCTTTTGTGTCAAACAGCCAAGCTGTGACTGCAAAAAGTTCGTGTAGGAAATTGAAAGTGCTACTCCAGTGAACACACATGAATAATAAGAAAACAAAATGCCTTATTGCTGATATGGAGAAAGTTTTAGTGGTCTAGATAGAAGATCAAACTAGCCACAACATTTCCTTAAACCAAAACCTAATCCAGAGCAAGGCCTTAAGTCTCTTCAAATCTATAAATCCTGAGAGAGGTGAGGAAGCTGTGGAAGAAAAGTCTGAAGCTAGCAGAGGTTGGCTCACGAGGTTTAAGGAAAGAAATCATCTTCATAACATAGAAATTCAAAGTGAAGCAGCAGGTGCTGATGTAGAAGCTGCAGCAACTTGTCCAGAAGATCTAGCTCAGATAATTCATGAAGGTGGCTATACAAAACAACAGATTTTCAGGGTAAAGGAAACAGCCTTCTACTGGAAGAAGACGCCATCAATGACTTTCACAGCTAGAGAGAAGTCAATGCCTGCCTTCAAAGCTTCAGAGGAGAGGCCAATTGTCTTGGTAGGAGCTAACGCAGCTGGTGACTTTAAGTTGAAGCCAATGCTCACTTAACATTTCGAAGGTCACACGGTCTTAAGAATTACACTAAATCTATTCTGCCTGTACTCCATAAATGGGACAAAGCCCAGATGACAGCACATCTGTTTACAATATGGTTTACTGAATAATTTAAGCCCACTGTTAAGACCTACTGCTCAGAAAAAAAAGATTGCTTTCAAAATATAACTGCTCATTGACAATGCACCTGGGCACTCAAGAGCTCTAATGGAGATGTACAAGGAGATTCATGGTGCTTTCATGCCTGCTAACACAACCACCATTCTGCAGCACACGGATCGCCGAGTCATTTTGACTTTCAAGTCTTATTTGAGAAATATATTTCATAAGGCTAAAGCTGCTATAGATAGTGATTCCTCTGGTGGATCTGGGCAAAGTCAACTGAAAACCTTCTGGAAAAGATTCACCATTCTAGATGCCGTTAAGAACATCTGTGATTCATGGGAAGAGGTCAAAATAACGACATTTACAAGAATTTGGAAGAAGCTGATTCCAACCCTCATGGATAAAGACTTCAGTGGAAGAATGAACTGCAGATATGGTAGAAATATCAAGAAAACTAGAATTCGAAGTGGAGCCCGAAAAAGCGACTGAATTGCTGCAATCTCATGACAAATCTTTAATGGATGAGGAGTTGCTTCTTATGGATGAGCAACGAAACTGGTTTCTTGAGATGGAATCTATTCCTGGTGAAGATGCTGTGAAGACTGTTGAAACAACAAAGGATTTAGAATACTACATAAACTTAGTTGATAAAGCAGTGGCACAGTTTGAGAGGACTGACTTCAATTTTGAAAGCAGTTCTACTGTAGGTAAAGTGCATGCTACAGAGAAATCATTCACGAAAGGAAGAGTCAATCAACCTGGCAGACTTCATTGTTGCCCTGTTTTAAGAAACTGCCAGAGCCACCCCCAAATTTAGCAACTAACACCCGTGGGTCAGTCAGCAGCCATCAACGTCAAGGCAAGAAAGACCCTTTACCAGCAAAAGTATTATGACTCGCTGCAGGCTCAGATGACGGTTAGCACGTTTTAGTGATAACATATTTTTTAATTAAGGTATATACATTTTTTTTTAGACATAATGCTATTGCATGCTTAACAAACTGCATGTAGAGTACAAACGTAACTTTTATACGCACTGGGAAACCGAAAAATCACGTGACTCAATTTATTGCAATATTCACTTTATGGCAGTAGTCTGGAACTGAACCCACAATATCTTCAAGATACGCCTGTATGTCAAGTGTAAAACATATAAAATACAAATATAATATCAAACTAAATCATGCCATGGGTTCTGTGTAACTTAATAAAGTTACCCCAATTCATTGTTCAATTCATGATTATTAAATATCAATGGCAGGACAGGAAGTATTTATTATGAGTTCACTTGTCTGCTTATATTACCCATTACACATTTCAGTGAGGTCTAGGAGCTTTTAAGAATTAAAGAATTGTGGACTTCCCTGGTGGTGCAGTGGTTCGATCCTGCCAATGCGGGGGACATGGGTTCGATCCCTGGTCCAGGAAGACCCCACATGCCACAGAGCAACTAAGCCCATGTGCCACAACTACTGAGCCTGCACTCTAGAGCCCAAGAGCCACAATTACTGAGCCTGCGTGCCACAACTACTGAAGCCCGCATGCTCTAGAGCCCACACACAGCAACTACTGAGCCCATGTGCTACAACTGTAGCCCATGAACATACAGCCTTTGCTCCACAACAAGAGAAGCCACCCCAATGAGAAGCCTGTGCACAGCAACGAAGACCCAACACAGACAAAATCAAAATTTTTTAAAAAATTATTAAAAAAAGAATTAAAGAATTCCATGTTATCATTTGTAAATAAAATTGATACATCCAAGGGCTTATAAAGATATAAGCAGGTAAAGTAGCTGGTATGAACCAAAGATCAAAAAGCAAAAGCAAGGACCCAATTTTACACATCTTCCAAATATGTTCTAATACCTATGGCCAAAAGGGAATAGTGCCTGAGGTAGGCGAAACAGGTGAAGGAGGTCAACTATATGGTTATGGAGGGTAATTAAACTTGTGGTGGTGATCACCTTGTAATGTATACAGATGTTGAATTATAATGCTGTACACCTGAAACATACAATAAAAAAGAAAAAAGTACTCCTAGCCAGCTGTTTATTTCCACAGCACCTGGCCAAACAATATTCTCCTCTTGTTTTACTGTAGAACTTCTCGAAAAAAAATTTAAGCCTTTCATTTGCGTGAGAACACAGCAAGAGGTGGACCCCACCTACTGCTGTCACAGAAGAATCATTCAGATATTAGACTGAGGTCTCAAACCTTTGAACTGTTCTTAGTTTACCAAGGTTAAAACGCAACTGGTCTGTTCATAGCAGCACTTTTTACAATAGCCAAGACATGGAAGCAAGCTACACGTCCATCGACAGATGAGTGGATAGAGAAGATGCGGTACATACATACAATGGAATATTACTCAGCCATAAAAAGAATGAAAAATGCCATTTGAGCAACATGGATGGACCCAGAGACTACCATATAAGTGAAGTAAATCAGCCAAAGAAAGGTAAATATCATATGGTATCACTTATCTGCAGCAGCTAAAAAAAAGGATACAAATAAACTTATTTACAAAGCAGAAACAGAATGACAGACATAGAAACAAACTTATGGTTACCAAAGGGTAAGGGGGAAGGGATAAATTAGGAGTTGGGGATTCACAGATACACACAACTACATATCACATAGATAACCAACAAGGATCTACTGCATAGCACAGGGAACTATATTCAATATCTTGTAAATAACCTATAATGGAAAAGAACCTGAAAAAGAAGATATAGAGATATAGTATATATATCTACATATATAGTACATAATATATAGTATAGTATATAGATATATATACTACATATATCTATATTTATATAATTGAATCACTTTGCTGTACACCAGAAACTACATTATAAATCAACTATACTTCAAGAAAAAATAATAAATTTTAAAAAGATATTAAAAAAATTTAATTGGACAAACCTCTTAGATAGCTTCATCCACCAGACGGCAGACAGCAGAAGCAAGAAGAACTACAATCTTGCAGCCTGTGGAACAAAAAACACATTGACAGAAAGACAAGATGAAAAGGCAAAGGGCTATATAGCAGATAAATGAACAAGATAAAACTCCAGAAAAACAACTAAATGAAGTGGAGATAGGCAATCTTCCAGAAAAAGAATTCAGAATAATGATAGGGAAGATGACCCAGGACCTCAGAAAAAGAATGGAGGCAAAGATCAAGAAGATGCAAGAAATGCTTAACAAAGATCTAGAAAAATTAAAGAACAAACAGAGATGAACAATACAATAACTGAAATGAAAAATACACTAGAAGGAATCAACAGCAGAATAACTCAGGCAGAAAAATGGATAAGTGACCTGGAAGACAGAATGGTAGAATTCACTGCTGTGGAACAGAATAAAGAAAAAAGAATGAAAAGAAATGAAGACAGCCTAAGAGACCTCTGGGACAACATTAAACACAACAACACTCACATTATAGGGGTCCCAGCAGGAGAAGAGAGAGAGAAAGGACCCGAGAACATAAGAGATGAGAGTCGAAAACTTCCCTAACATGGGGAAGGAAATGGCCACCCAAGTCCAGGAAGTGCAGAGAGTCACATACAGGATAAACCCAAGTAGAAACATGCCGAGACACATAGTAATCGAATTGGCAAAAATTAAAGACAAAGAAAAATTATTGAAAGCAGCAAGGGAAAAACGACAAATAACATACAAGGGAATTCCCATAAGGTTAACAGCTGGTTTCTCAGCAGAAACTCTACAAGCCAGAAGGAAGTGGCATGACATACTTAAAGTGATGAAAGGGAAGAACCTACAACAAAGATTACCCGGCAAGGATCTCCTTCAGATTCCACAGAAAATCAAAAGCTTTACAGACAAGCAAAAGCTAAGAGAATTCACCACCACCAAACCAGCTCTACAACAAATGCTAAAGGAACTTCTCTAAGTGGGAAACACAAGAGAAGAAAAGGACCTACCAAAAAAACCCCAAAACAATTAAGAAAAGGGTCATAGGAACATAAATATCGATAATTACCTTAAAAGTGAATGGATTAAATGCTCCAACCAAAAGACACAGGCTTGCCAAATAGATACAAAAAGAAGACCCATATATATACGCTGTCTACAAGAGACCCACTTCAGACCTAGGGACACATACAGACTGAAAGTGAGGGGATGGAAAAAGATATTCCATGCAAATGGAAACCAAATGAAAGCTGGAGTGGCAATCCTCAGATCAGATAAAATAGACTTTAAAATAAAAAATGTTACAAGAGACAAGGAAGGATACTACGTAATGATCAAGGGATCAATCCAAGAAGAAGATATAACAATTATAAATATATATGCACCCAACATAGGAGCACCTCAGTACAGAAGGCAACTGCTAACAGCTATAAAAGAAGAAATCGACAGTAACACAGTAATAGTGGGGGACTTTAAAACCTCACTTACACCAATGGACAGATCATCCAAACAGAAAATTAATAAGGAAACACAAGCTTTAAATGACACAATAGACCAGATAGATTTAATTGATATTTACAGTACATTCCATCCAAAAACAACAGATTACACTTTCTTCTCAAGTGCGCACAGAACATTCTCCAGGATAGATCACATCTTGGGTCACAAATCAAGCCTCAGTACATTTAAGAAAATTGAAATCATATCAAGCATCTCTACTGACCACAATGCTATGAGATTAGAAATCAATTACAGGGAAAAAAGCAAAAAAAACACAACACATGGAGGCTAAACTAAATAACCAAGAGATCACTGAAGAAATCAAAGAGGAAATCAAAAAATATCTAGAGACAAATGACAATGAAAATACGACGATCCAAAACCTATGGGATGCAGCAAAAGCAGTTTTAAGAGGGAAGTTTATAGCTATACAAGCCTACCTCAAGAAACAAGAAAAATCTCAAGTAAACAACCTAACGTTACACCTAAAGGAACTAGAGAACGAAGAACAAACAAAACCCAAAGCTAGCAGAAGGAAAGAAATCATAAAGATCAGAGCAGAAATAAATGAAATAGAAACAAAGAAAACAATAGCAAAGATCAATAAAACTAAAAGCTGGTTCTTTGAGAAGATAAACAAAATTGATAAACCATTAGCCACACTCATCAAGAAAAAGAGGGAGAGGACTCAAATCAATAAAATTAGAAATGAAAAAGGAGAAGTTACAACAGACACTGCAGAAATACAAAGCATCCTAAGAGACTACTACAAGCAACTCTATGCCAATAAAATGGACAACCTGGAAGAAATGGACAAATTCTTAGAAAGGTATAGCCTTCCAAGACTGAACCAAGAAGAAAATATGAACAGACCAATCACAAGTAATGAAATTAAAACTGTGATTAAAAATCTTCCAACAAACAGAAGTCCAGGACCAGATGGCTTCACAGGTGAATTCTATCAAACATTCAGAGAAGAGCTAACACCCATCCTTCTCAAACTCTTCCAAAAAACTGCAGAGGAAGGAACACTCCCAAACTCATTCTGTGAGTCCACCATCACCCTGATAGCAAAACCAGACAAAAATACTACAAAAAAAGAAAATTACATAGCAATATAACTCAAGAACACAGACGCAAAAATCCTCAACAATATACTAGCAAACAGAATCCAACAACCATTAAAAGGATCATACACCATGATCAAGTGGGATTTATCCCAGGAATGCAAGGATTCTTCAATATACACAAATCAATCAATGTGATACACCATATTAACAAATTGAAGAATAAAAACTATACGATCATCTCAATAGATGCAGAAAAAGCTTTTGAGAAAATTCAACACCGATTTATGATAACAACTCTCCAGAAAGTGGGCATAGAGGAAACCTACTTAAACATCATAAAGGCCATATACGACAAACCCACAGCAAACATCATTCTCAATGATGAAAAACTGAAAGCATTTCCTCTAAGATCAGGAACAAAACAAGGTTGTCCACTCTCACCACTATTATTCAACATAGTTTTGGAAGTCCTAGCCATGGCAATCAGAGGAGAAAAAGAAATAAAAGGAATCCAAATCGGAAAAGAAGAAGTAAAACTGTCACTATTTGCAGATGACATGTTACTATACATAAAGAATCCTAAAGATGCCACCAGAAAACTACTAAAGCTAAAAAATGAATCTGTTAAAGTTGCAGGATACAAAATTAATGCACAGAAATCACGTGCATTCCTATACACTAATCATGAAACATCTGAAAGAGAAATTAAGGAAACACTCCCATTTACCATTGCAACAAAAAAAATAAAATACCTAGGAATAAACCTACCTAGGGAGACAAAAGACCTGTATGTAGAAAACTATGAGACACTGATGAAAGAAATTAAAGATGATACCAACAGACGGAGAGATATACCATGTTCTTGGATTGGAAGAATCAATATTGTGAAAATGATTATACTACTGAAAGCAATCTACACATTCAATGCAATCTCTATCAAATTACCAATGGCATTTTTTACAGAACTGAAACAAAAAATCTTAAAATTTGTATGGAGACACAAAAGACCCCGAAATAGCCAAAGCAGTCTTGAGGGAAAAAAACAGAGCTGGAGGAATCAGACTCCTTGACTTCAGACTATACTACAAAGCTACAGTAATCAAGACAATATGGTACTGGCACAAAAACAGAAATATAGATCAATGGAACAAGATAGAAAGCCCAGAGATAAACCCACGCACCTACGGTCAACTAATCTATGACAAAGGAGGCAAGGATATACAATGGAGAAAAGACAGTCTCTTCAATAAGTGGTGCTGGGAAAACTGGACAGCTACATGTAAAAGAATGAAATTAGAACACTCCCTAACACCATACACAAAAATAAACTCAAAATGGATTCGAGACCTAAATGTAAGACTGGACACTATAAAACTCTTAGAGGAAAACATAGGAAGAACACTCTTTGACATAAATCACAGCAAGATCTTTTTTGATCCACCTCTTAGAGTAATGGAAATAAAAACAAAAATAAACAAATGGGACCTAATGAAACTTAAAAGCTTTTGCACAGCAAAGGAAACAATAAACAAGACAAAAAGACAACCCTCAGAATGGGAGAAAATATTTGCAAATGAATCATGAGACAAAGGATTAATCTCCAAAATATATAAACAGCTCATGCAGCTCAACATTAAAAAAAAAAAAAACCCAATCCAAAAATGGGCAGAAGACCCAAATAGACATTTCTCCAAAGAAAACATACAGATGGCCAAGAAGCACATGAAAAGCTGCTCAACATCACTAATTATTAGAGAAATGCAAATCAAAACTACAATGACGTATCACCTCACACCAGTTAGAGTGGGCATCATCAGAAAATCTACAAACAACAAATGCTGGAGAGGGTGTGGAGAAAAGGGAAGCCTCTTGCACTGTTGGTGGGAATGTAGATTGATACAGCCCCTATGGAGAACAGTATGGAGGTTCCTTAAAACACTAAAAATAGAATTACCATATGACCCAGCAATCCCACTAATGGGCATATACCCAGAGAAAACCGTAAGTCAAAAGACACATGCTCCCCAATGTTCATTGCAGCACTACTTACAAAGCCAGGTCACGGAAGCAACCTAAATGCCCATCGATAGACGAATGGATAAAGAAGATGTGATACATATATACAATGGAATATTACTCAGCCATAAAAAGGAACGAAATTGGGTCATTTGTCAAGACGTGGATGAAATCTGGACACTGTCATACAGGGTGAAGTAAGTCAGAAAGAGAAAAACAAATACTGTATATTAATGCATGTATGTGGAACCTAGAAAAATGGTACAGATGAACCAGTCTGCAGGGCAGAAATTGAGACACAGATGTAGAGAACAAACGTATGGACACCAAGGGGGGAAGGCTGTGGAGGGTTGGGGGGGAATGGGGGGATGAATTGGGAGATTGGGATTGACATGTATACACTGATGTGAATAAAATGGATGACTGCTAAGAACCTGCTGTATAAAAAAAAAAATTAAAAAATAAAATGTAATTGGTCTGCCATCATGCACTTCACACGTTTTTGCATATAACTCCAAATCTAAGAAATTTATATAAGAATTTCGCAAATTACAATGACTTGCAGATACTAATATAAAGAAACACACACATGCATTTAATCATCAGATAAGACTTTTTCCTGCTAGAGCTGTGGGAAAAAAGCACGTGTGAGGTTCATTATATCTAATTCCTATGTTTTCTCTTCACAAACAGCTCCTTCTTTGACTTCTCAATTTCTGTTAATAAACTAAGCAGCATTCCAGAGACACTCAGCCTCAAAACTTTTGAGTTATCCTTAACACCAGTCTCCCTCATCCTCTTTACCCAAATATTTGCCAAATACAATGGATTCCACATACTCAATATGTCAGGAATTTGTCTCTTTCTTTCCATTACTTCTGCCACGATGCAGTTCAGCTTTTTACTATCTGTGCAACTTCTGAATGTGTTCCAGTCCTTCCTAAGCAGAGTCCCAATTTTTTCAGCCCTGAGTGGTTCCCCTCTACCAATAAAATTAACTGAACACTCCTTGGCCTGGCATTTAAGATCCACTACATGGCAGTTTTCTTCATGCAGAAACTATTTAAGGTTTACTATTCTGAAACTTCATTTCTCCACCATTTCCTGGTCGTACTTCCCTATCTTTACTCATGCCATTTCTGCCCATTGAATGCCCCTTTTTCCCATCTCCTCTCACCAAAAAGGCTGCCTGACGTTTCAGTGATCATCTCAAACATTGGTTAGTTCGTAATTTTATTTTTCCCCATCTACCTCTGACCACGCCCTCATAGAACACTGTGTCTTGTATAGTTTCTACATTTATCTTCAACATTGTTTATTTTTGCTTTTACATAATGCCATTAGTAATCCATCGGCTCCATGAGGGACAGGAAATGTGCCACAGCTATTTCTCATCTAGAGGCACCTAATGATTTGATCATAGTAACAATGTCAGTATTTGCAGATTTAGTTGAAAATGTAAATGCATTAATGCAGGTTTGGAAGCAAATCAATTCATCAAGGAGTGAATGAACTGGTCTGTCCACCACCGCTTTTACTGCCCCTTTCTTGGGCACCAAGACTGGGACTTGTGTTGGTTGTGTGCAGATCATCCAAGTTTACCAGTAATTGTCAGTGCAACAGTAACTATGGATGAACGGATTATATACAAATAACTTTCAAGCAAACAAAGTAAATATTAGGTTAATTTTAAGAGAGGAACTATCTTTTTCAAAGTAACTCCTATCATTCTACCACAGGAAAAATTATCCTTTCAGTAAATTTCAAAATAAAATAAAATGCTTTAAATGAAACATGTTTTTTAGAAGCCAACACGCTAAGTTAATTTCAGGTCATTTGTTTTCTAAACTTTACTCGATTTCCACCTTATAACACTACTCAAAGGTATTTTAACTATGTTTTTAAACTGCAAGAAGCATATGTAGCCATCACACACACACAAACTATAAATCAATGTAACACTATAAGATTCAATGAAAATAGTGACAGCTCTAAAAAATGCAACCCAACGTAGAGCCAAATAACTCATGAAACTCAGCATGCATTGCTGACTTTGGACATGATTACCAAATTTAACAAGGTGTTCTCGAGAGAAACAAAATAAGACAGGTCCCCGGAGCATCCATTCAAAATGGCATCTGAACTCCAGAGCAAACTCCTCTAGGCTAATATTTTGGTTGGCCTTAAAGAAAAATTATAAAATTTAAATATATTTAATTTAAGTAATACTTTAGAACATAGGAAAACTCGTTGCTAAAGTCTCGCTAGCAAGCATAACAGAAAAATTAGAGCAATTTAAGGCCTAATTGTTCTTTATGGATGAGCCCAAGAAGAATTTGGTACAAATTTTGCAAAAATCTGTAAAACATCTGTTCAGAAGAAAAAGCACTGAATGTCCTACAGTGCAGTCTGGAGGAACATACCTATTTTTCATTAACAGTATTTCACAGTCATTTATTGTTGAGTCACATATATCAAAGCTGTCATTTTCAAAAACAAACAGGAAAGAAAAAATGAAAAAGAAATTTATGTCTTGCAAGTAATCTTTGCTGCATGAAATTGGATTGCTACAGAGTACCATTCACTAAATTCATATAAAGCCCTGACCGCGGCCTGCCATTGTTCAGCACAATCCAATAAAAGTTAATTCTCACCAATAACACCCTTCCACCACCACCACCACTGCTCAGCTTTAAAAATCTACTCGGTTCTTTACATTATCTTTTTGAACAGATGGTTAATGTCCTTACGAATATCCAAACTCTATTAAAATTCCCCTAGTACCATGTCCAAGTGTCAAAGCACTTCTGTGCTTTTTTTTTTTTTTTTGCGGTACGTGGGCCTCTCACTGTTGCGGCCTCTCCCGTTGCGGAGCACAGGCTCCGGACGCGCAGGCTCAGCGGCCATGGCTCACGGGCCCAGCCGCTCCGCGGTATGTGGGATCTTCCCGGACCGGGGCACGAACCCGTGTCCCCTGCATCAGCAGGCGGACTCCCAATCACTGTGCCACCAGGGAAGCCCACTTCTGTGCTTTTCTTTACATGTGAATTTGACCTGGACTTAGAATATCTTTAAGGCATCTGCTCTGATTTGTTTTTCTAATACTGGGTTAAATATTTGGGTTGATCTGTGACTAATCTCAAAGTAATTATTTTAACTATGGACAACATTTAGGATATAGCTGGCTAAGTTTAGGGAGCCAGTCTGTTATAGATAGATAAGTAAATAAGTAAATCAGCAAAATTAACTGATTTATATTGGGACAGACTGCTTATCTTTAGTGCTATTAATTCTTAGACTTCCCTATTATCACTTGTTTCTTAATTATAGATTATTGGGAACATTAATGGGAAAATAATCATTCTTCATCATTCTTGTGTCCATCTCTTTCTCTAAACTTGCATCTCTAAAAAACTTATTTCTTGGGTAAAAAAGGAGAGAGGTAATCATACATTGTGAAATTGACTAAAAGTATATGAGATTTATACTGTTCTATGTGTGGTATTGAAGGAATCCACATTCCTAGACTCAGGATTGCAGCAGGATAGGTCTTTCTAAATAGGAAGAGAGAGGTTAGCAAATTTCTGATCTAAGATACAAGTTCCACTACTTGGAAGAAGAGGGAAAAAGTGATCCAAGGGATATTTTGTACAGGCAGTTCAAACACTGCATTTAACAGGTTAAGGAACTAAGGTCTAAACAGACAGAAAATTTTACTTCTAGAAAAATAAATTAAATTAGGAAGGTCTATGCAAAAGTAGAAAAGGCTTTCATGTATCAATCAAAATTCATTCAGCGGCAATGCTTTATTCAAGCTAACTTACACATAAAGGAGATTTATTGGTTCCCATAACTGAAAAGTTAGGAAGTAGGATGAGCTTCAGGTAAGACTTGATCTAATGGTTCATGAAATAACAAAGGACCCATTTCTCCACTATACCATTTTAGCTCATTATTCCAACACTGGGACCAGCAATTCCTGAGGCTAAATCCTCCCCTTCCCCAAGTTCACCAAGAAAGAAAGCACTGTTGTTCTAAAATGCTCTGTGATTCAGTTTGACTGAATTGGCTTAGGTCACATACCCAACCTGTATACATCACTAGAGCCAGAAGAATGAAATACACTCATTGTCTTGATCTAAAATGTATGCAGGAAGTAAAGTCTGCTTTTCTGGAAATTCACAGATACTCAGAGGGAAACCACAGGTCATCGGTAAGAGAAAAGTCGGCAAATGAATGCTAGGGAGGTAGGCAAACAGTCCACCCTACGAATCAAGTCTGGGACACATTCTGATCCTGAGACTTTTGCCTCTGCCCCTTTTTAAAGTCTCTGTTTTGACAGATTATGGTGAGGTACAACAAGAATACATTTACATTGAAATGAAGCAAAATGTCACTATTCCAAATTAAGGTAGTTAGTGGACTAGGTCTCCCAATAGGCTCTTATTTATACCTTCCCGAATTTTGTAACCAAGAAACATAAAGAAAAAAATATTGTTTTTCTCAGATTTATGAGTACAGTAAGTTTTACCTAGAGATGTAAGAGCAAGAACTCACTAAACAAGGAAATAGCTCAGCTGGTAGGATGATTTCAGTAATTCTACAGCTCCAACTTTACCTTGCTTGTCCCAGAAAAAGTGAAGACAAGTAACTACAGTTGCCAAAGAGGAGTAACAGAGATATATCAAGTAAATGTTTTAAATGCCTAAGGGCAGGGAGGAAAAGGATAATTATTCTCAGAAGGAAGAGGAATTTCTTCCAAAAATGAAAGAGAATACCACAGTCCCCAAAACACCATATGCTAGTCAATACATAACACCCTTAAACTGGGTCCCATAATAAATAATTGGAAATGACTGAGTGCTGAAGGCAACACCCCCCAACCCCCCAAGAGTAGTTTATTCACCATGTTATTTAGCTCCATACTGCAGATTCACCTAAGGCCCAGTCCAAGTCAGACCTTTCAAAAGATTGTGGCCAAAGAGATTTGGGACCCAAATTACCTTTGAGCTGAAAGATCACCTCATCTAGTATATTTCAAGCAGCCTAGGGGTAGGGATAAATAGAGCAAAGGAGGTTTCATAACGACTCCCTCCGTCCACTATTACCTCTCCAAGAAGAGTATGTCTGCTCTTATCTATTATACAAAAACAGCTCATCTAAACTTATTTTAAAAACATTTTTTCAAGTTTAAAAAAAATTTTAATGCTATTTTACTGTGGTAAAAACACATAATATGAGATCTACTCTATTAACAAATTTTCTGTGTAAAATACAGCACTGCTGACTCCGGGCATAATGTACAGCAGACCGCTAGAGCTTATTCATGTTGCATAACCGAAACTTTATGCCTGCTGTTTAGTAACTCTCCATTTCTCCACTCCTCAGCCCCTGGCAACCACCATTCTACTCTTTGATTCTATGAATTTGACTATGATAGATCCCCCATGTAAGTGGAATCATGCAGTATCTGTCTTTCTCTGAATTGACTTTTCAGTTAGCATAACGTCCTCAAGGTTCATTCACGTTGTCACATATGGCAGAATTCCCATCTTTAAGGCTGAACAGTGTTCCAGTATGTATATCCCATATTTTCTTTATTCATTCATCTGTCCACGGAAGCTTAGGTTTTTTCCATATCTTGGCTATTATGAATGGTTCTGTAATAAACATGGGAGTGCTAATATCTTTTAGAGATCCTGGTTTCAAGTCTTTGGATAAATACCCACAAGTGGGATGGCTGGATCATATGGTAGTTCTATTTTTATTTTTTTTTAATTTTTATTTATTTATTTATTTTTTGCGGTACGCGGGCCTCTCACTGTTGTGGCCTCTCCCGTTGCGGAGCACAGGCTCCAGACACGCAGGCTCAGCGGCCATGGCTCACGGGCCCAGCCGCTCCGCGGCATGTGGGATCTTCCCGGACCCAGGCACGAACCCATGTCCCCTGCATCGGCAGGCGGACTCTCAACCACTGCGCCACCAGGGAAGCCCTATTTTTAATTTTTGAGGAGCCTCCTTACTGTTTTCCATAGCAGCTGCACCATCTTATATTCCCACCAACAGTGCGCAAGCATTCCAATTTCTCCACTTCCTTGCCAATACTTTTTTTTTAAATAACGGCCATCCTGACAGGTATGAGGTGATATCTCATTGTGGTTTTGATTTCCTTTTCCCCAGTGACTGGTGATATTAAGCATTTTTTACGTTCCTGTTGGCCATTTATATGTCTTCTTCGGATAAAGGTCTATTCAAGTTCATAACCCATTTTTTAATCAGGTTAATAGTTACTTTGCTATTGAGCTATAGGAGTTTCTTACATATTTTGGAGATTAATTCTTATCAGATAAATGGTTTGCAAATATTTTCTGCCATTCTGCAGGTTGCCTTCTTACTCTGTCATAAGTTTCCCCTGCTGTGTACCAGCAGTAGTCCCACTTGTTTATTTTGTTTTTGCTGCCTGTGCTTTTTATATCACATCCATAAAATTATTGGCAAGATTAATGTCATGAAGCCTTTCCCCTATGCTTTCTTCTAGGAGCTACACATCTTCAGGTTATGTTTAAGTCTTTAATCCATTCTGAGCTGATTTTCGGGTATGATGTAAGAGAAGGGTCCAGTTTCATTCTTTTGCACATGGATGTCCAGTTTTTCCAACACTTAAATACATTCTTTTTTGATCTGAGAATAAGTACTAGAAGGTTCAGTAATATATCAGTATCCAGTCTAAATGCCAAAACTTGAAGCCAGGGCTCTGGAATGCATTCAACAATTATTGGGCATATACTATTAGTAGTTACCCGAGAGCAGTCTCTGTAAACCAGACACCAATCACCAAAAATGAAAAATAAATCAAAATATCTAAACAATCCCTTCAATTTCAATACTTCCTTTCACAAACATAAAATTTCAGAGTACAGTTGACCCTTGAACAACATGAATTTGAGCTGCACAGGTCCACTTATAGGTGGACTTTTTTCAATAACTATACAGTCAGCCCACCCTATCCACAGTTCCTCATTCACAGATACAGAGGGCGAACTATGAGACTTGAGCACCTGTGGATTTTGGTATCTGTGGTGGGTCCTGGAACCAATCCCCTTCCCTCCACAGATACTGAGAGATGACTGAACATAGCCTGTTGCATTTATATCCCAACTCTGCTTACTAGCCACATGACTGTGGGATAGCTTCCTAACTCCCTTAAGACGCAATTTTCTCCTCTGCAAACAGGAATAACATAATGCTACCTCTACAGGATTAGAAGACATATATATATATATGTATGAAATGAATTTGGAATTGAGAAAAGTATTAAATATATGTTAACTTGTAATATTAACTGAAAACAACTCAGAACACTTTTATGAATTCTATTACTGATGTGGCACAGGGTTTGTTTTTCATTTTCAAACTTCACCATCACGTACATAAAAAATGCACACAGGATGTTCAATAGAACAATTATAATGACAGCAAAGTGTCTTACGAAGAAAAGCAAGCTGGCTAAAGATGGGTTAATTATACACAAGAATATTTTGCATGACGAAGCCCACGCTGTTTAGAGGCCCACAACGGAAAATGAGTCAACGAAACGGCACTTTCAATGTGAGTTCCACTGGGATGAAAGAATCTAATGGCAGCACAGAAGCAGTGGTAAGCACTCTATGTAATCTGGCCCCTCGGAATTGAAAAGGAAGGGAAAAGTTTAGCACAACCTACAGAAGATGTGTTGGCAATGGTTAAAATGTTTCATAATTTGGGGTCTGAACTTTAAATGACAAATTTAAGCTCATAGGAGAAGTTGTAAAAGACAACATTTATCTTTAATAGACAGGGTATGGTTGGTTTTATGGATCAAACAACTAAGTTGGTTCTTATTCAAAATAAAGATACAGCAAGGGGTCATCCAGAGAGAATATCTGGCTTTAAGGAATAATTTTTCATATAGTAAGTAATAGCATGTTGACTAAAGTTATTTTACATAGGTAGATAATTATAATATAGATTAAAATTGAGATTAAAATTTCTTGGAGTCACAGTGATGAGGAAATTACCATCAAGGGTTTCTCTCTGCTTTAGATTTTGCAATCTTATATCCAACTTTGAAAGAAAAAATATAATTTTATGAATAAAAGACTATTAACAGACAACTGAAGGTAGCAAAACCTAACTCGTTTCGTACTTAATATTGTATAATGTTTTATTTGTGGTTTGCTCTATACATTATACAGTGATATTGTATTATTACTAGTATAACAGAATGGCGTAAGTATTATACACATGCACCACACCCAAGAAATAGCCACGGTATGCACATAAGAAACATGCTAAGAAAAGAATAATTTTTTCATAAAGAATTGCAAACTCAAGATTATTTAAAATATAAGAATCTTTTTAATGAGCATATTTCAATTACAAAGAAGAACTCTACTCACTTTTCTCCTTCACCAACTTCCAAAAAGGTATTTCAAAATTCGCAAAAATCTCAATATGTCGTTTAGTTTTAAGGCTATCAACCTGCACGGAGACAGGTTGTACTACCTTCCTACAGAATACAATATTTCTACTCTAGGCCTTACTGAGGTATGGCTCATATAATTCTGTTCACATGTCAACATTAACCAAGCTAAAAACACTAATTTCATGGTGTACCTCAAAAATATCCTGTTCAGTGTCTAGAAGGAAGACAGGTTCAGAATGCCAAGCAAATGCTTGAGACTGAGAACAACACAACGTCAGGCCCTGATGAGGGAATAGGAGTTTCAATTCTGCCACTACAATTCTTCTTTAAAGTTTAGAAGGTACTTTTTTTAGTATAGATACATGTAATGGTTAATAGGGGGTAAATAAAAACATACTTCCTTCGCCTTTTCAGAGGAAAAAAGATAATGAAGCAAAGAACTTCGAACACGTTATTCTAAGACTAAATGTTCACAGATAACCATGATTAGTTATCTCCCCTTGAAAGAACACATTAAAATATTTAGTCACTTGTATTTTTTAACCACTTGAAGAAACACTAATTTACCAGTGCCAAACTTTCAGATGAACATTAAAATCCATTTCGGATCTATCTGTGATTTGATTTTCTTTCAAAAATGTAATGAAGTAAATATTCTCTGAAATAGGGGGTCGCTGTTTAAAATCAGTCCGCATTTGGCATGTTTTGTGTTCTGCTTATGCTCCTTGGCAACAACAGTACAGCTAACCAGGATTTTTTTTTACTGCTCTTTCTGGGTATGTTTGACAACTCGTTACTCCCACAGTCTTTTGACATGGCGCTTCCTCAGTCGGGGATGCAGATCCCACACCAAGCCCGTAAAACAATTAGTGGGAGGCCTTGGCATTGCATTCAAAGACCTTTATAAAAAGCGAATGTAGCTGGCTGTGTGAAATTTGACGTGTGGGAAGCTCCCATAAAACTCTTTAATGGAAACTGGGGGCCTCTTCTGGAAAAGGTTGAGAAGGTGAGCCATCGCTGTATAATTAATGCAGTTATTTAACAAGAGACAATAAGTATTTCAATAAAAACAATCAAAAAGCAATAAAAACTTTAAAACTCTGGGCAATATTTTACGTTTATAAAAGAAGTTGAAATGACTGCTCTTTAGAAAGAGGAGTTTCCTTGTGTATTGGCGAGGTGGTTTTGTTTGTTACATTTAGAAGAATTTCTCTGGATTCCTTTTTACTCGCGGAGAAAACACAATTAACATCAATTTTCCTTTTTTCAATGTACCTACCATATCTGGTTTTGTTTTGTTTTATGATTCCTTTTTTCTTAGTGAAATACAATTGACATGAAACATTTATTAGTTTCAGATGCACAACATAATCATTTGATACATGTATATATTATGAAATGACTACCACAGATTAGTTAATATCCATCACCACACATAATATGTTACAAACTTTTTTTTCTGGTCATGAGAACTTTTAAGATCTACTGTCTTATCAACTTTCAAATATACAAGGCAATACTGTTAACTCTAGTCACCATGCTGCACATTATATCCCCAGGACTTACAAAAATTGAACTCTTAGATACAGAGAACAGACTGGTGGTTGCCAGAGGCAGGCGGTGAGAGAAATGGGTGAAAGTGGTCAAAGACACCAACCTCCAGTTATAAGAAAAATAAGTCTGCCACATCTGTTTTCTTTTTTTTAAGATTTTTTTAACATCTTTATTGGAGTATAATTGCTTTACAATGGTGCATTAGTTTCTGCTTTATAACAAAGTGAGTATCAGCTATACATATACATACATCTTCATATCCCCTCCCTCTTGCGTCTCCCTCCCTCCCTCCCTATCCCACCCCTCTAGGTGGTCACAAAGCACCAAGCTGATCTCCCTGTGGCACATCTGTTTTTAAACCTCATACAAAATTGAGTTTGCAGAATCTCCTGGAAATTCTGAACCCTAACACAGTGAAAACTTGCAAGAACACACTCTTTCTACTAGTGGCACAACAATCCAATACAGAGTTCAAAGAATTATTAATATTCATATATAACTGAAAGACAATTACTTTTGAAGAACAGAATAAAGAATATGACAGCGAAGTAACAGCATTGTTCCTTTATTCACCAACTTTTTCAAATAGAAAAAAATGATTCAAAGTATATCCTAACATAGTAGCATGATCCTAATCGTGGTCTTGGGGCTTACATTTTTGGGAAAATTAATTTCATTGGTAATCCCCATTCCCATACCAAAGGCTGGATGACTGGATCACAGAATTTACCCGTAATATAGAAAGGGCTCAGCCTACGATGAAAGGGAAGCCCCAACGAACAGAAGAAGATCTGCCCCTTTTGACCATGGGAGAGTATGGAAAGGAAAGACAGATGGAGAGCAAGGAGATCAAATTTAAATGACATCACGTAACTAGACTGTATGGCCTGAACCTTTTACTGGGGGAGAATGGCAGGGGGAGGGGAATGGGAAGTAAAGAAGTGTCTCTGTTAAAACATCCAGTTAGATATAAGGCACCCAAAGAACATCTCCCCTAGAGAACCACATCTCAGGCATAACCTGGGGGAGGCTGCAGGTCTCTAAAACAACGTTCATTAAACTTCATGTGAAGACCTATTACTAGGTCATAAATCATTTACCAGGTCACAAGTAGCATTTTTAAAAAATTTATTAGAATAATATAGAAGATACCAAGTTTATCTTAAGTAGCAAGGATAAATGTTGATTTGTGAAATTTTTGTTTCCATGCTCTAGCTTTAAACGTGTTTACTATAGTTCATAGCCAAACAGTGTGAAAGCAATTGCCCTAGGAGAAGACCAGCTATCAGTTCAACTCCATATATTACAAGAATGAAGGACTGCATTATTTGAGGCCTTCAAAACTAAAAGTAAATAGCTGGGATCATGGGCTTCAGCAGTACATACCTACATGCTGATCAAAAAGGCCAGCGAGAACCAGGCACCCCACAACAGACACATGTCTAGACTCACATCAAACCAGGCTCCCAATAGCGAAGCACTCACCACTGCAATGATGAAGACAACACTAACTAGACAGAAGAAGTAAGTTTCCTGAGACAGGTACAGATGATATTTTACAGAGTAATATGGGAAGAGATAAAATAAAAGATTGAGTATTTACACCAAACAGAACCAATAAGAACTGGCTAAAAAATTATTAACTGGCAAGGTTATATTTTTAAGAGCCAGTTACTTGGCAGAGTGAGTTCATGAGGAAATTTACATCTATTAAAGGTAGAAGTCGCATTTCTTTGTGAATAGTAATGAGTGAAACTACCCTCTTGCTGTATCTACCACTTAAGATGAGGCCACACATAAGAATAAAGAAGTGAACTTCTAATTAACTTGCTATAATATGCATATTTATACAGTTTTAGTAGAATTTCCTCAATACTTAAATCTGAGAAAATTAGAGAATAGTATCTTTCATTCCAGAATAATTTAGTTGGAAAAAATCCATTTTGGTTGTTATATGCAGAGTTGTTGGTAAGATGATCAAGTGTGTTTGCGCATATACACGAACAAGTGGCAACTATGAAGCAACATAAATAATCATGACATGATGTTATATACAGAAAACCTTAAAGACTCCACCAAAAGATTTTAGAATAAATAAATGCAGTAAAGTTGCAGGATACAAAATCAATATATAGAAATCTGTTATGTTTCTATACACTAATAATGAACTATCAGAAAGAAAAATTAAGAAAGCATTCCCATTTACAATTGCATTAAAAAGAATAAAATATCCTGGAAGAAATTTAACCAAGGAGGTGAAAGACCTGTACACTGAAAACTCTAAGATATTGATAAAAAGAAATTGAAGATGGCATGAATGGAAAAATGTGCTGTGCTCATGAACTGGAAAAATTAATACTGTTACAATATCCATAATACCCAAGACAATATACAGATTTAATGCAATCCCTACCACAACTCCAATGGCATTTTTCACAGAAATGAACAAACAATCCTAAATTTGTAAGGAACCACAAAAGACCCCAAATACCCAAAGCAATCTTGAGAAAGAACAACAAGGCTGGAGGCACCATGCTCCCTGATTTCAAACTATATTACAAAGCTATAATTATCAAAACAGTATAATACTAGCAGAAAAACAGACAAATAGATCAATGTAACAGAATACAGAGCCCAGTAATAAGTTGACACATACATGGCCAATTAATTTATGACAAAGAAACCAAGAATATACAATGGAGAAAAGTCTCTTCAATAAATGGTGTTGGGAAAACTGGACAGCCACATGCAAAAGAATGAAATGGGACCACTGTCATACATCATACACAAAAAACTAATTCAAAATGGATTAAAGACTTGAATTTAAGCCCTGAAACTATAAAACTCCTAGAACAAAACATAGGTGGTAAGCTCCTTGACATCAGTCTTGGTGACAATTTTTTGGATTTGACACCAAAATCAAAGGCAATAAAAGCAAAAATAAACAAGTGGGACTACATGAAACTAAAAAGCTTTTGCATAGCAAAGAAAACCATCAACAAAATGAAAAGGCAACCTACTAAATGGGAGAAAATATTTGCAAGTCATATATCTGATAAAGGGTTAATATGCAAAATATACAAAGAACTCATACAACTCAATAGCAAAAAAAATCTGACTTAAAATTGGGCAGAGGATCTAAATAGATATTTTCTCAAAGAAGACATACAGATGGCCAAGTTACATGAAAAGATGCTCAACAACACTAATCAATAAGGAAATATAAATCAAAACCACAATAAGGCCTGTTATAATGGATATATCAAAAAGACAAGAAAGAAGTGTTGGAGAGGATATGAAGGAAAGAGAACACTTGTGTGCACTATTGGTGGGATGTAAATTGGCGCAGTCACAATAGAAAACAGTATGAAGTTTCCTCAAAAAAATAAAAATAGAACTACCATATGATCTAGCAATTCCACTTCTGGAATTTATCCGAAGAAAATGAAAACACTAGCTTGAAAAAGATATGTGCACCTCTGTTCATTGCAGCTTTATTTGCAATAGCCAAGATATGGAAACAACCTAACTGCCCATCGGCAGATGAACGTATAAAGAAAATGTGGCGCACACACACACACACGCACACACACGATTATTCTTCAGCCATAAAAAAGAATGAAATCTCGCCATTTGCAACAATATGGATGGACTTTGAAGGCATTAGGCTAAATGAAATAAGTCATACAAAGAGAAACAAATACTGTATGATCTCACCTATATGTGGAATTTTTAAAATACAGACAAAACAAGCTCACAGACACAAAGACCGGACTGGTAGTTGCCAGAGGGGAAGAGGGTGGGTGGGATGAGTGAAGGGTGTCAAAAGTTACAAATTTCCACTTATATGATAAATAAGTCATGGGGATGTAATGTACAATATGGCAACTACAGTTAATAACACTGTATTGCATATTTGAAAGTTGTTAAGACTGTAAATCTTAAAAGTTCTCATCATAAGAAAAAAATACTGCATGTATGGTGATGGATAATAGCTAGAATTATTGTGGTAACTATTTTGCAATACATATAAATATCAAATCATGTTTTACACCTGAAGCTAATATTGAATGTCAATTATATCTCAATTAAAAAAAACATAAAAAAGAACACTGAAATCAAATACTTTACCATCACCACCACCCCAAAAGTACAGATTGTTATGTTCTAGCTACCAAAAAATTAATCATATAAATCATAACTGAAAATTGGTATTTACATTTATATTTATATGTCATTCGTTTATCCTAATATCTTCATTAGTTAATTAAATGTCTTGATTTCAAAAATATTTATTTAAAGAGAAGAAAAGATGTAACATTTGTCAAACTGGGCAATTATATTCAAATTATTTTAAACTAATTTTAGAACTATATTTTACAACTTAGCCTGAAGTAAAAAGGCCAACTTATGTGTGCTTTTGCAAGCATGAGGGGAGGGGTGAGAATTGATTCAGAGATGGTAATTCAAAATCATTTTGATAACTACCTACTTCCCTGAAGGTATTAAAACTTCATTGGCTTTTTGAGAATAAGATTCAAACAACTCATGTTCTTTCCAGGTTGTGGTTTCGGTTAATTATAAAAGGAAGAAAAAAATGTAAGGGCAGCTAAAAAGTCAATGCCAATGAAAGATGAATGATCAAATACTCAGTTTTAAAGATTTCAAAGCATGGACAGGTGATTTAATTTACATAGTACCTTCAAAGCCACAAATGCAAAGTTCGAGGCATTTTATTATTAGTATCTGCTAACGTTGAGGAGCCATATAAATTTTTTAAATAACAGGGTAAATCATCTTTAATCATTTTCAAATGACTTACCACAACAAACCTTTAAATTCTGAATGATCAGAAGCTCCCTAAGAGATATTATGTGATCATTAGCTCTACTGTGTACCATAACAAGTATTATATAATGTATGTATTACTATTTAAATAGATGCGCATTATGAAACACATTTTAATACCTTGTAATTCTAACAAGAGAAACTTTTAGACTTTTTGAGTTTTTGTCAAAATGGGATTAAATATGTTTTCATTATAATTAACCTGTATGGCTCCCTTAATCCCATGACCACCTTTCTCTGCTTTATGTTAGTCATCCATGCCCACAGGCCGATCCTGAAGATTACCATGACTCCTAAATATTCCATCCCAAAATTCACTTTTTCATACATCTTAAACTATTATCTTTTCTCCTCCAAGCCTACTCACCCAACTATATCAACTAAGGCTATTCTTTGACTTCATTGGAATCTCAAGTTCCTTGAATTTTCAATTCTCTCAGAATCCATCGTCCTTGTCTTTCCTCTACATGCTAACCCACGATCAAGCATGGGAGTTCCTCGGTTCAGTCCTCTGCACTCTCATCATCTCAACTTATGCTCTCTTTCTAAGTGAACACATGCTTGCTTATAGCTTCAATTACCAAATGTTTATGTCCAGTCTAATCCTCTATTCTGTGTCTCGGGCCTGTATATTACAAAACCAAGCTCATTTGCTTCACCCACAAACCCGCTTCTTTTTCAACGTTCTCTTAGTGAATAAGTCTCATCTCTTCAGTTGTACAAGCGAGAAATCTAGAAGGCATTTTGAAACCATCACCAGACCCTGTCCATTTTATACCCTATTTATCCTTCAAATTTATCCACTTCTCTCCATCTCTAGCACCCAAACCTAAGCCTTTATGACCTGCCTACATAAGTCAAATAAAACTCAACAGGTGCTCAAAGCATCATATGCATCTACTTCACACCACTTATCAGTCTTGCAATTTCACATTTTGTAGTGTGATTATTTGAACAATGTGTATTTTTTTCCCTAGGCTTGCGCTGTCCAATTAGATAGCCACTAGCCAGGGCTTCCCTGGTGGCACAGTGGTTGAGAGTCCGCCTGCCGATGCAGGGGACACGGGTTCGTGCCCCGGTCCGGGAAGATCCCACATGCCGCGGAGCGGCTGGGCCCGTGAGCCATGGCCACTGAGCCTGCGCGTCCGGAGCCTGTGCTCCGCAAGGGGAGAGGCCACAACAGTGAGAGGCCCACATACCGCAAAAAAAAAAAAAAAAAAAAAAAAAGCCACTAGCCAGAACATGCAGCTATTTAAATTTAAATTAAGTAAAATCAAATAAAATTAAGAATTCAATCCAAAGAAGACATGCTGATGGCCAACACGCACATGAAAAGATGCTCAACATCACTAACCAACAGGGAAATGCAAATCAAAACCACAATGAGATATCACCTCACACAGTTAGAATGGCTATTATCAAAAAGACAACAAATAACAAGTAGAGACAAGGTTGTGGGGAAAAGGGAAGCCTTGTCCTCTGTTGGTGGGAATGTAAACTGGTGACTATTATGGAAAACAATATGCAGATTACTCAAAAAATTAAAAATATAACTACTATATGATCCAGGCATTCCACTCCTGGGTATTTAACCAAAGAAAATGAAAATACGAATTCGAAAAGATATATGCACCCCTATGTTCAATGCAGCATTATTTATAATACCCAAGGTATGGAAGCAACCTAAGTGCCCATCTATTATTAGTGGATAAAGAAGTGGTGTGTGTGTATATATATATATATATATGTATAAAAATAGAATATTACTCAGCCACAAAAAAGAAGGAAACCTTTCCCTTTGCAACACATGGATGGACGTAGAAGGTATTACGCTAAGTGAAATAAGTCAGAGAAAGACAAATAATGTACAATTTCATTTATATGTGGAATCTAAAAAACAAATCAAATGAACAAACATAACCAAACAGAAACAGAGTCACAGGTGCAAAGAACAAACAGATGATTGCCAGAGAGTAGGGGGTCTGGGGAGGAGAGAAGTGGGTGAGGGAGATTAAGAGGTACAAGCTTTCAGTTTTACAACAAATGCGTCACAGGTATGAAACGTACAGTGTGGGGAATACAGTCAATAATTATGTAATATCTTTGTATGGTGACAGATGACAATTAGACTTACCATGGTCATCATTTTGTGATTATGGAAGTATCAAATCACTATGTTGCATACTAGGAACTAATACAGTCTTGTAGGTCAACTGTACTTCAAAAACAAATAAACAAACCCACAGAAAAAGAGATCAGATTTGTGGTTAAAAGAGGTGGGGGAAGGGGGAGAAGGGACTGAATGAAGGCAGTCAAAAGGTACAAACTTCTAGTTGTAAGACAGTTAAGTGCTAGGGATGTAATGTACAACATGATAAATGTAATTAACTCTGCTATAAGTTATACTGATATATGAAAGTTGTTAAGACTAAATCCTGAGTTCTCATCACAAAGAAAAAATACTTTTTCTGCATTTCTTTAGTATTTTATCTACAGGAGATGACGGATATTCACTAAACTTACTGAGATAATCATTTCATGATGTATGTAAGTCAAATCACTATACTGTATATCTTAAACTTATATAGTGCTGTGTGCCAATTATAACTCAATAAAACTGAAGGGAAAAAAAGAATTCAATTCCTCGGTTTCACTAGCTACATTTCAAATGCCTAACAGGCCACATGTGGCTAGTAGCTACCGTACTGAATAATACAGATAAACAACATTTCCATCATCTCTATTAACAATGCTACACTAAAATGTAAGCTGCATGAGAGCACTTTGTACCCACCATCCACAATCTGGCACTTATCAGAGGGCCTGAAACATAGCAGGCCATATGCACACCCACACACAACTATTGAGTAATAATGAACATAAGACAGTGGGACAACAACCAGAAATCATTTGTGGTTCAAGTCCATCACACTATGAATCTCATTTACTGTAGTAGCTCCAATCCTTATAAGAACTGGTGAAAAGAAATGACTTTTTAAAAGTCAAAATTATCAGCAGTGGCAGAAATTCTGAATCTCATTCCAACGGGGGTAGGGTTGCTGTTATTAACCTTAGGACTCATTACTGCTTCTTAGATAAGTTTATAAGTTAATGACGTAAATCTTACAACATCTATTGTTGAAATGGAGAAGGAAAGGAGAATGCACAGTCGGTCTCTACTTATGAACTAAATAATACACATATATTATCTACCTGGTAATTACTTCCTACTAAAATCTTCATTAACTAAAATTATATTCAAATAAAAAATTAAATCAAATCTCCCCGAATCCAAAGATTGTCACCCCTCCCAAAAGCAGTAAAACATGTATTTAAAACTAATGTTTCCTAGGAGTTGTAAGAATTTTAACAACTTTAAGAAAAACGGACTTCGAAAATTGGCTGGAAAAGCAAAACAAAACAAAAGAAACAAAACACACTAAGCGCACTATGGTAGAAAAATCAAAGTCAAAATGATGTACATGAAATACTAAATCAAAATTCAACATTTAACTCTAAGACTTACCCTCCCTGAATTCTGAATTTCAGAATCCACACCTGTACAGGAAGACATTTAGCTAGTATTAATAGTAAGTTAAGAAGAGAAAAATGCCCTAAGAGGACATATCTGCGTCACCTGCAAGGCTTTCTCAAGCTACTTATAATTCTGAAATCCTCTTACTCCTTCCTAGGGATTCTAACATACCCTGGTTGTAGAGGCAGCTGATTGCCCAGCAAAGATTTACGGTCATCTTCCGTGGCACTGAGTCGTTCAGAAGCAGTGGTCCAGCAGGGGACCACATTCCCCATCCTCCTTTGCATTTAGGTAGAGCCCTGTGGCTGCTTTTCACCAATGGACCATGAACAGAGGTTATGTATGTCACTTCAGGGCTTAGCGTAGATAAAAAGCTGACAGGCCTTCTCCACATTCTCTCTCCTCCCTTATGAAACTTGGATGGGAATACTCAAGGCAACTTTGGAAGCTGTATGCTAAAGACAATGGATCATCTATCAGCCTAGATCCCTGAGCAACTATATGCAGCCAAGCCCTCTCGCCTCCTACCTAACCTCCAGCCACCCCATACCCAGGTACCAGTCAAAAACTCTCATCTCGGGCTTCCCTGGTGGCGCAGTGGTGGAGAGTCCGCCTGCCGATGCAGGGGACACGGGTTTGTGCACCGGTCCGGGAAGATCCCACATTCCACGGAGCGGCTGGGCCCGTGAGCCGTGGCCACTGAGCCTGCGCGTCCAGAGGCTGTGCTCCGCAATGGGAAAGGCCACAACAGTGAGAGGCCCATGTACCGAAAAAAAACCAAAAAAAACTCTCATCTTGTACTTTACTTAGATGAGAAAAAAATACCTAGTGTGTTAACCCATTTGTATTTAGAGATTTATATGTTACAAGGACTAGATTAACCTTAGCAAGTATATGCCTCTATGTGGGCATACCCCATACCACTGCCCAAGACTGAGCCTTTGCCCAAGATTGAGACTTACCACCATGCTGAGCCACCACTACAAATGGGAGTACATTGCATAGATGTACTGGAGCAGAAGGGAGATTGAAAATGCTATGATTGTAGTATTATATAATACTTTTCAAACCCCTGATACTGTGATATCAATTATCAGGGCTTAATTTACATTCACTTATGCAAATATTAATTTGATATCATATTATCTCTTTAAATGATTTGGCAAGTATCATGAGGTTAATAAAATTTCCTAAATTTCCACAAACTACAACAAAAACTACAGCTACTAGGAGTCCTAGAAATAGAGGGACCATTAACTATAAACTTCAGCAAAACCAAGTTGCTTGTAGTTCTTAAACACATCATTATATTTTATGATGCATACTTTCTTCTCTGTTCATAACAGCAACAAGCTTTCTTTATGTTTCAAAACACAGCTCAGATGTCACCTTCTCTGAGAAAACTTCAACCCCCCCTCAATCCTTGATAGAGTTAATCATTGCCACCGCTTGCCTTTTTCACACCATATTGTAGTGTAGTGGTTTACACATCAATTCTCTCTTCTAGATTTACTAACCAGAAGTTTGAATCTCATTCATCTCAGAAGCTGGCACCAAGTCAGTAAAATGTGCACTCTAAGTAAATACTGATAAATGAATGAGTGAATAATTCAGCTCATCTCACTGAACAAAGACAAGAAACTAGACTACTCTGTTTTGAATACATTAGTATGTATCAAATATCCAAAAACAAGTCAAGGAGGTGGAAAGCAGGATAGAGTATATGTGGTTAATGTAAGTACTGGATGAGTCAATTTAATCTCATAAATGTTCTCTTATCAATAAAAATTTTTGTACTGATTATCTGAAATTTTTAATACTGTAGCTTAACTTGAAAATATAGTAGAAATAAGCAGTTATATGTATTTAAAAAACCCACACATTTATAAATTATATCCAACAACCAAAGTTAACATGTATCATTTACTAGGCTTGACTAAGTCTAATTTTTTGCCCCTGGCCTGTAATGACGGGAAAGAATTCAATAGACTTGAATTTACTTCAGTAACTACCTCAGGGGTCCCAAGGTAAGCTCATAGCACTTCTATGACCAGAGATACTTGGTATATCTTTTTCTTTAATTTTGAGAGAAAAATAATACTGCAGAGAATAATATGAAATGAGGCATGCTTTGAAATAAAATCACTTCTAATGAGGCCAGAAGGTTCTCAAAGGAAATATGAGAGTACCTTTCCTTATCTCAAGGTCCCTTAGTTGTCAGAAATGTACCTCAGTCTTGCAGAGCACACTGTCTAAAGTAATCCCAGAATCTTCAGTGGGAATATGTGACCAAAAGCTCCACCGCTAGATCTGGGAACATATTTTACACCAACTTTGCAAACCTAGAATGCCTTTTACAGGCTCGTAAAAATGACCGGAAAGCTTCAAGTACAGTCTTCTCTGACGGTGTTAGTGAACGAGAATGCCACTTTGGAACCCAGCTCAGAAACTCTTTGTTCCAGCTACAGAAGTAACTTAAAGGGAAATATGAAAATTAATGAACATTCCAGGGATCCCATGCCACCCCAGGCATTTGGAAGAACAATAGGCTCCACAATCTCCAGCCATTCAGCCGTGTAGAGGCTTCTGAGTGGGAGGTTCCGGAACTGACCTTGAACGTGTGCAAAGGCCGTCTACACTACCATAGTGTTCCTCTTGCAACACCTCACACATGATGACACGGACAAGGGGAAAGCACTGAATAATATTTAAGATCAGGAAGAGGGAGGAGAAATTAAACTGGGAGAAAGTTTTCAGGAAAGCATCTTCATAGGCCTATTAAGTAAGAAGACTGACTGTGACAGCACTTGTCACTAACATTTGCTTACTTTGCGCTAGGATTCTAGGCACCATACACATATTAAATATTTTAATCTTTACAACAATTTCGTAAGCTGGGCACTATTATTATCTCCACTTTATCCCTGAGAAAGCTACAGCACAGAATAATTAAGTACCTTGCCCAAGGCCACACACCTATAAGTGGCAGAATCTGACACTCATTTTCTAGACTTTGCACTCTAGTTCTACTTGACAGCTGCCTCTCATTTTGGTTAGTTGGCATGGATAAACCTACAGTACAGTGGATTAGCGTCCTCCAAAAATTCATTCCACCCAGAACAGTGGAGATAGGGTCTTTAGCAGAAATAATTCATTAAAATTAGGTCATGCTGGATTAAGGAAGGCGCTACCTGCAGTGATGTATATCCTTGAAAGAGGAGAGGACACACAGAGATAGACACAGAGAAAGAGACCATGTGTAGATGGAGGCAGAGACTAGAGCGACACAGCTAGAAAGCAAAGAATGCCAATGACCGCCAGGAGCCCGCAGATGCTGGGCAAGGGCAAGGAAGGCTTCCTTCCTAGAGCCTTCACAGAGGGAGCATGGTCCTGCCAACACCTTGATTTCAGACTGCTGGCCTCCAGAACTATGAGCAAAATAAGTTTTGTTGTTTAAGCCACCAGGCTTGTGGCGATTTCTCACAGCAACCCTAAGAAACCCAACCCAAGGAATACGATTACGACAAGGACATCAGCATCATGGTGGAATGAGACGTTCCCTCTGTCTCGCCCCTTTGATCTACATCTAGTAAAACATGCGTAATTCAAAAAAAGGTTCCTTTTCTGCCCAACACAGTAGGATGCCAGAGAGATCCACACATCTATACATCTGCATGTGAGTGGACTGGACACACAGAGAAGCCAGAACTGGGGGTTCAGCAAAGGCCCCATCCCAGACCCCAGCCATGACAGCTGAGCCCACGGCCCCAGAGAACTCAGTAGCAGCAGCAGAGGCGGCACACACAGCTGCAGCCTCTCGGCCAGAGCAGCACCTGCAGTAACAGAGGACCAGGCAGCACATGTGGTGGGGCCTGGGACCCTGCCTTTCCACCCACTGCAGTGCCTGCAAATCTGCCCCTCACCCACAGTGGCAGTGCTCATGACCCTGACAACTCCAGCTTCCCCATACACTCCCCCTGTCTACACTGTGGCAGCACTGCCCATGACCCAGGAGACCCTGGACACAGCGGACGAGCCTGCCAACATGGTGCCCTCAGTAGCAACATCAGCTACAGCAGTGAAACAGGCAGTAGCAAAGTACCAGCTACCCCCGAGGTACCAGCAGCGAGGACAAGGGCACCGGTAACACCTCTGGCATAAATGGTGAGGGTGGATAGCACCAATTCTCAGAAACGTCTCAGAGGCAAAGATAGCCAGAGGCAGCTCAGGTGAGAGAAATCAGAAACTACTGCTACAGCTCCATCTACTGAAAAACAAAAGAAGGGCCTCTCAATACCAATCTGTTGAACTGTTAGAATCAATGTAAACGAAGCTTTACTTAAATAAGGAAAGTGTTCACTACTCCAAATACACCAGCCAAAGAACAGGTCATCAAGCACCACGAAAACCCACAGTAATATTATCACAAAAAGAAAATTAGAATTCTCCAGAAACCAAACTTAAAATCACAGAAGACTGTAATCTCATACGGAATTCAAAATAGCTGTTACGAAGAAACTCAATGAGCTACAAAATCTCAGAAAGACAGTTCAACGAGCTCGGGAATAAAATTCATGAACAGAAGGAATACTTTATCAAAGGTGTTGAAACTCTAAAAGATAAGAACCAAACAGAACTTCTAGAGCTGAAGAACTCAATAAATGAGATGAAGAATGCATTAGGGGGCTTCCCTGGTGGCGCAGTAGCTGAGAGTCCACCTGCCGATGCAGGGGACACGGGTTCGTGCCCCGGTCCGGGAAGATCCCACACGCCGCGGAGCGGCTGGGCCCGCGGGCCATGGCCACTGGGCCTGCGCGTCCGGAGCCTGTGCTCCACAGTGGTGGGGGGGGGGGTGCCGCAGCAGTGAGAGGCCCGCGTGCCGCAAAAAAAAAAAAAAAGAATGCATTAGGAAGCACTGGAAATATAGCAGATCATTTGGAAAAGAAAATTAGTGAGCTCAAAGACAGAAATCTAAAAATGATTCAGGTAGAAGATGAGAGAGAACTAAGATTTTTTTTTTTAAATGGAGAAACTCCATGAGAGCTATCCAGCTCCCCTAAGAAAAGGCAACACAGAGATACTGGTATCCCAGAAAGAGAAGAGAGAGAGAAGAAAGCAGAGAGCTTACTTAAAGAAACAATGGCTGAGAAGTTCCCAAACCTGGAGAAGGAACAAGGTATACAAGTCTATTGAACTAACAGAACAGCTAATTATCTCAATGCAAAAAGACATTCTGCAAGACACATTATATTAAAACAACCAAAGTCAATAACAAAGAAAGAATTTGTTCTGTTCAAAACAACCAGGGGGAAAAAAAAGACAGTAATGTACAAAGGTACCATTAGGCTATCAGTGGATTTCTCAGCAGAAACTGTACTGACCAGAAGAAGGTAAAGTGACATACTCAAAATATTGAATGATAAAAACTGTCAGTCAAGAATACTCTATCCAGTAAAGTTACCTTCAGATAGGAAAGAGAAACAAAGGCTTTCCCAGACAAACAAAAGCTGAGAAAGTTATTACCACTAGACCTACCTTGCAAGAAATGTTGAAAGGAGCTCTTTTGTCAGAAACAAAGAGGCAAAAGTACACAAAACTTTAACACATTTTTGACTAGAGGCATATTACGGCCACAGGCACTGGTCTCTGCAAAAATCCCCTGGTCAATAATGTGTTAAATAAGGTGATAAAAAGAAAGAATCAGAAAATTGCAACTCTATATCAGAACAAGTTGCTAAACAATTATAGTATAAAGGTTAAAGGAAAAAAGCATCAAAAATAACTATAGGTACTTTGATTTGGTAACAAATGCACAACAACAACAAAGAAATAATTTGCAATTAAAAACTGGAAAGGAAAAGGACAAAACCTGTATACACAAATGAAGGTAAGATGCTATCAGCAGAAAAAGGACCATGTTATCTATGAGATGTTTTATACAAATATCATGATAAACACAATACAAAAACCCAGAGCAGAGACATGAAACAAAGAAAAAGAAGACCCTGAGAAAAACATCATAGAAAACCACCAAACGAAAACTGCAGACAGAAACACAAAGGAAAAGAAACAATAAAGATATACAGCAACTAGAAATAAAAGATAGAGAGATAATACCAAGTCCCCATTAACAATAATCACTCAATGTAAATGAACTGAATTCACCAATCTAAAGACACAGAGTGGCTGGATGGATTAAAAAACAAGATCCAACTATATGGTACCTCCAGGAGACTCACCTCAGCTCTGAAGACAAACACAGGCTCAAAGTGAAGGGATGGACGATGATACTCCACACACATGGCAGCCAAAACAAAGTGGGTGGAGCTACACTCATAACAGACAAAATATACTTCAAGACGAAAAAAGGTAACAAGTGACAAAGATGGACATTATATAATGATAAAGGGGACAATCCAGAAAGAAAACATAATATTTATTAATAAATATGCACCAACACAAAAGCATTAAAAAATATAAAGCAATTCTTAACAGATCTAAAGAGAGAAACTGACAGCAGCACAATAATAATAGGGGACTTTATATCCCACTTACATCAGTGGATAGGACATCCAGACAGAAAGTCAACATGGAAACACGGCTCTTAAATGAAACATTAGATCATACAGATTAATAGATATATACAGATCATTCCATCCAACCACAGCAGAATACCCTTTCTTCTCAAGTGCAGATGGAACGTTCTCTAGACCATATGTTGGGACACAAAATCAGTCTGAATAAATTTAAGAAGACTAAAATCATATCACGCATCTTTTCCAACCACAATGGTATGAAACTAGAAATCAACTACAAGAAGAAAGCTGGAAAAATCACAAATGTGTGGAGACTAAACAAAATGTGACTGAACAACTATTGGGTCAATGGAGAAATCAAAAAATACTAGAAGACAAATGAAAATTAAAATATGACATACAAACATCTATGGGATGCAGCAAAAGAGGTACTAATAGGAAAGTTACAGCAATACAGGCCTAACTCAGGAAACAAAAAAATCTCAAATAATCTAACTTTACACCTAAAGGAACTAGAAAAAGAAGAACAAAGATCAAAGTCAATAAAAGGAAGGAAATAATAAAAATCAGGAAAATAAATGAAATGGAGACTAAAAAGATGATAGAAAAGACCAATGAAACTAAGCACTGGTTTTCTGAAAGAACAAACAAAATTGAAAAGCCTTCAGCTAGATTCACTAAGAAGAAAAGAGAGAAGATTCAAACAAATATAATCAGAAACAAAAAAGAAATACAAAACATTGTAACAGATTACAATGAACAGCTATAAGCTAACAAAATGGACAACCTAAAAGAAATGTATAAATACTTAGAAGCATACAACCTTCCAAGACTGAAACAGGAAGACATAAAAAATCCGAATAGACCAATCACTAGTAAGGAGATTGAAACAATGATCAAAAATCTCTCCCAAAAAACAAAACTCCAGGACTAATGGCTTCACCTGTAGATTCTACCAAACATTCAAAGATTTAATACCTATCCTTCTCAAACTCTTCCAAAAATACTGAAGAAAAGGGAATGTTCCCTAACACATTTTTTCAAGGTCAGTGTTACCTTGATACCAAAATCAGACAAGGACAACACAAAAAAGAGAAAATTACAGGCCACTATCACTAATTAAACACAGATGCAAAAATCCTCAACAATGTATTAGCAAACCGAATTCAACAATACTTTAAAAGGATCATACACCATGATCAAGTGGGATTTATTCCAGGGATGCAAAGATGGTTCAACATCTGCAAATCATTCAACATGATACATCACTTTAACAAAAGAAAAGATAAAAATCATACGATTATCTCAATAAATGCAGAAAACGCATCTGACAAGATTCAACATCCAATAAAATGGGTATAGAAGAACTGTACCTCAACATAATAAAGGCCATAGATGACAAACCCACAGCTAACATCATACTCAATGATGAAAACTGAAAGTTATCCTTCTAAGTCCAGGAATAAGACAAGGATGCCCACTCTCACTACTCTTATTCAACACAGCATTGGAAGTACTAGAGTAATTAGGCAAGAAAAAGAAATAAAAGGCATCCAAATTGGAAAGGAAGGAAAACTGTCACTATTTATGACATTTTATATACAGAAAACCCTAAAGACACCACCAAAAAAATCAGAAATAATAAATGAATACATTAAGTTGCAGGGCACAAAGTTAATATACAAAAATCTGTTGTACTGCCATGCACTAACAATAAACTTGCAGAGAAAAACAATTAAGAAAATAATTCCATTTAAAATCACAACAATACCTAGGAATAAATATAACCAAGGAGGTAAAAGACCTGTATGTTGAAAACTATAAGACACTGTTGAAAGAAATTGAAAGAGACACAAATAAATGGAGAGATATTCCATGTTCATGAACTGGAAGAATTAACATTGTTAAAATGTCCATATTACCTAAAGCAATCCACAGATTCAATGCAATTCCTATCAAAATACCAAAGACATGTTGTGGGGTTTTTTTGTTTTTTTTGTTTTTTTACAGAAATAGGACAAAGAAAATCCTAAAAATGCATGAAAATACAAAAGATTCCAAATAGCCAAAGCAATCCTGAGGAAAAAACAACAAAGCTAGAATCATCAAAACTCTGATTTCAAGTTATACCACAAAGCTACAGTAATGAAAACAGCATGGTATTGGCGGAAAAACAGATACGCAGATCTATGAAACCAAATTGAGAGCCCAGAAATAAACTCACACATATATGGACAACTAATTTACAACAAAGGAGATACAAACATACAATGGAGAAAGGAAATTCCCTTCAATATGGTGTTGGGAAAACTGGACAGCCACATGCAAAAAGAATTTAACTAGACCACTATCTTATACAAAAAAATTAACACAAAATGGATGGAGGACCTGAATATAGGAGCTGAAATCATAATAATCCCAGAAGAAAACACAAGCAGTATGCTCTTTGACATCAGTCTTAGCAGTACCTTTCTGGATATGTCTGCTCAGGCAAAGGAAACAAAAGCAAAAATAAACAAGTGGGACTACATCAAACTAAAAAGCTTCTGCACATCAAAGGAAACCATCAATAAATCAAAAAGACAACCTACCAAATGAGGAAAGATATCTGTAAATCACATATTCAATAAGGGGTTAGTATCCAAACTATATTAAAAATTCATACAGGGCTTCCCTGGTGGCGCAGTGGTTGAGAGTCCGCCTGCTGATGCAGGGGACGCAGGTTCATGCCCCGGTCCGGGAAGATCCCACATGCCGCGGAGCGGCTGGGCCCGTGAGCCATGGCCGTTGAGCCTGCGCGTCCGGAGCCTGTGCTCCGCAGCGGGAGAGGCCACAACAGTGAGAGGCCCGCGTACCGCAAAAAAAAAAAAAATCATACAATTCAGTAACAACAAAAACAAAAACAACCTGATTAGAAAATGGCCAGAGGATCTGAATATTTTTCCAGAGAAGATATACAGATGGTCAACAGGTACATGAAAAGATGTTCAACGTCACAAATTATTATGGAAATACAAATCAAAACCATAATGAAATATCACTTCATGACTGTCAGAATGGCTATTATCAAAAGACAACAAGTGGTGGAGAGGATGTGGACAAATGCAAACCCTTATACAGTATTGACAGAAATGTAGGTGAAGCCACTATAGAAAACAGAATGCAGATTCCTCAAAAGATTAAGAACAGAACTACCATATAATCCAGTTGTTCCACTTCTGGATATTTATCTGAAGAATACAAAAACAGTAATTCAAAAAGAAATATGCTCCCCTACATTCACTGCAGCATTATTACAACCCCTACATTCACTGCAGCATTATTACAATAGCCAAGATATAGAAACAACCTAAGTGCCCATGGGCGGATAAATGGATAATGTATATAGATAGATAGATAGATAGATACACACACACACACACACACACACACAAATGGAATACTACTCAGCCACAAAAAGATGAAACCTTGCCATTTGTGATAATATGGATGGGCCTTGAGGGTGTTATGCTAAGTTAAATAAGATAAAGACAAATAATAACACCATGTAAATGCACTCATGTGGAATTAAAAAATAATAAACAAACAAGATAAAAATAAATGCACAGAATCAGAGAACCAACTGGTGCTTACCAGAGGGGAATGGGGAAGGGAAGGAGGGCAGAGGAAGGGTGAAATGGATAAAGAGGGTCAACTGTACGGTGACAAACAGAAACTAGACTTTTGGTGATGAGCACACTGTAGTGTATACAGATGTCAAATTATACTCTTGTACACATAAAACATATAAAGTTATAAATCAATGTTACCTCAATAAAAAATAAGTTCATGAGGAGCACATAAGAAGTACAGAAGAAGAATTAATCAAGAAAGAATATGGGTTTTTCATGATTCATTTAAAGAGAAGATATCTGACACGAATGCATTAATGAAGCACCGCTGGATTTGATGAAAAGTCCTGTCTTCATCTGCAGATATCCATCAGTCTACCCTTTACTCATGACTGAGCTTCTGAAATGAATTACTACCTATAATAAAAGGATTGAAGCTGAAGATAAAATCTGGGGATCATTGACATACAGACGGCATGGAGGGCCTCAGTGATATCATTACAGATAACGGTATAGAAAAAGAAAAGAAGTTGATGTGAACAAAACCTTGAGGAGCTCTACCATTTAGAAGTTTAGGATGAGAAGCAAGCAAGAAAGACAAAGGAGCTAAAAGCAGTAAGATAACTATGAGAAGAGCATCAAAGAAAACATGATAATAATGTTTTAAGGAGACTGAAATAATGCTTATTGAATTAACAAGTGACCAAAAAGCCAAATTCAAACGTAGTGTATAAAAAATCAGACACACACTAGTGTGTTAAATTTACTCTTACAAAATTCTGAAATTCCAATATAGTGTCAAAACTTGTAATTCAGTCTAGAAAGAACAATTCCTAGGAAAAACATCTTCTTGTCACCTATTCAAGGTTAGCAGGTGAAATCTCCCATATTTATTTAGAATGGACCCTCCCTAAAGACCTTTTAACCTGTAAAGATCTCAGACATGTGCATTCCCATTAATCCTACTATTGAATAGAAAAAGCAAAGTCATTCAGCAAACACTTAAGACCACCTGTTACGCTTGGCACTGGAGCAACAAAGATTTCCCAGGTTAGTATGTAAGGTGCTGTCCCTTCCCTGAATAAATCCATAGGCTTGGGCGGGCACACACAGTAAGCCATAACAAACAACGTTTTTGTACAGTATGATACACAGGCGACAGTGACATGCTAAGGATTCTAGACAGCTATAGAGTTGGCCTCTAATTCTACCTAGAGGTTCTGGTAAGGGTGTCAGTGAAATAAGATGGCACTGCCTGAGTTATGTCTTAATAGAGAGTTAGGTAAAGAGAGAATGGAGAAGAGAAGAGTTCGAGAGACTGAGCATATGGACAGGCAATTACGTTGTTTGTGGCTTGAGTGTTGAATGCTGAATACTCCTACCACATCATAGGCACTAAATAAATATTTCCTGCATGGATGACTTAATGCTGAATAATTCTGTTCCCTGTTAATAGAGCACGATTTTCTTTCACCTGTCATAGGTAATGCCATTCTGGGTCACAAACCACATGAAATGCCTTCCTCTCATTTAAATGAAGAGTATTGCCAATGACACATTTTCAGGGTTTATGGTATAGTCAATGTCTCCTAACCATGAGAGTGTGTCACAATATACTGAGAGGCTTGCCCAGTTACCACCTCCAATATTCTAAAGCAGTACGTCTGGAATAAGACACAGGCATGCACATTCTAAAAAAACCTCCCTGCATGACTGATTCTATTACACTTCCCAGAATTACTGATCTGAAGCTGAGGGCTGTGGCATAAACATTATGCTAGTTGGTACTCAAAGGTGACGGCTGGTGAAATGTTCTGAGATATCTACCTAGATGTGGGTGGAATAATCCTGGCAGAGACTATAATCCAAAAGTTGCTCCACAAAACCCATAAATTAACCAAATTACAATACAAAGGATCTTGTTTTTATTAAAGAGACAAAATGTGAGCTATCCCCTAAAAATTAAAAATAAAAGACATATGATTGCCCTCAAGTGTTTAATTCGGCATTGAGAGATGAGGCCAGAGAGATGTTAAAGAAAAGGATGTGTCTTTCTTGGACGAACAGTCAGGAAGACTAACTGTGAGTCATAAAACATTTCTGCTTTTGGCTATTGCCCCTCAAGTATGAATATTTTATGTGATTATTTTGTCCACATAAAACTCAAATGTCTGGTCTGAAATGCACTGGTATTTGAACTGGGCTTTTTGACATAACAAATATAAAGGGAGAAAAAAAGTTTCAATTTTATTTGGTCTCCAGAGTCATTTTCAAGGGATTTACTCATTTGGGTTCCCAAATCAACCAGACGACTCAAACTGATTGGTTTATCAAAACACCTAGAGGGCTTCCCTGGTGGCGCAGTGGTTGAGAGTCCACCTGCCGATGCAGGGCACACGGGTTCGTGCCCCGGTCCGGGAGGATCCCACATGCCGCAGAGCGGCTGGGCCCGTGAGCCATGGCCGCTGAGCCTGCACGTCCGGAGCCTGTGCTCCGCAATGGGAGAGGCCACAACAGTGAGAGGCTCGCGTACCGCAAAAAAAAGAAAAAAAAAAACCTACAGAAAGAAAATATCAATCTGAAGAGTTACTCAGCTTTAGCGGCCAGGAAAAAGTAGAGTCACTGGAGATAATGTGAATTACATCCAAATACTATTCAGAAAAGAAAAATCTTGGCTGAGCAGAAACTAAGAGTTTCCTTGAGAAGAACAAACCTTAGCTGTGAAATACTTCTTTAAAATTACTTTGTTAATTTTACTATCCACTCAATATTCCTTTGTAGCTTAATATTTTCCCAAAGGGAAATAAATTTCTATCAATGAAAAAACAGAATGAACAGTTTATTAAAAAGATGAATTGTATTTAAATTGTAAAGTACGGCATTGTTTCCTTAGTAAATGTAAAAATTCCAAACTTTCCATTGGGACAAAAAAAAAAAAAATACAAAGAAAATCAGAGAGAGACATACTGCCCTGCCCTCCACATGCCTAGCTGTGACAAATTTAGCCTTTAAGTAAGCTGGTAAAGCCAGAGGTAAGTAGGCATTCTATATAGGGAACCCCCAGCATCACAGCTCAAGGAATGCACAGGAATGCAGAACGCATAACATGATCACACCAACTACCTTTTGGGTACACAGGTAATGGGGTTAGTTAAAGGAGGAAAACTGAAGGAAGGCTACAGATTAATTTTCACTGATTAATCTATATAAACAACATTTATAGTTAGGGTTTGTTTTTGGACTATAAACTGATTATAAGAGCTATATATTTTAAACTGTTAACTGTTTGCATTAGAAATTAGTTGCTGTCACTACAGAAGCAATACTAAATGGCAGTAAAATCTACATATTCTAAATATGATTAAAACTGGGAAATTTCAAGGAGTCCAATGAAAAATGAAAAATAATTTGCTATTTAATTCAAATGAGAAAATTCATTTAAATTAACTCATGCCACTAGGTCAGTTGAGAAATTCACAACACTAACAATCATGACCGTCTTAAACTAAAGGAAAAACTTCCCATCTTTGAAAGACTCTGTAAAAGGATTCACAAACAGCTCATGAGTCACATGAAGATATCTATTTTACAATAATTTACAAGACAATTTTCATGGTACCTGCCGAAAATAGGGATTACTTAAGGATTCCAAGACCTTTAAAGCTCAAAGTTACTTAAATAGAGGACTCAAAATTTAGCACAGGCTACTTCAAATGATGTAGATTAGGACTTGAATATATGAATTCGGGGGGATACAACTCAGCCCATAATATTAAGTAAGCATTTGCTTTGTAAAGTTCATAACCGAATTCTGTTAAAAATATTGGACCTCAGGTACATTTTAAATGATGCATTTTCCAAAAAATGTAGGTAATATACAACTTTAAAGGAATATAATTTTTTATGGAAATAATGACATAATTTTTTCAAAAAAACCTTTTGAGACAGTTTACATTGTTAAGACTATATAAAATATGATAACAGAACAGCAATAAGAACAAAAGCAAACAGAAATTGGAAACCATTAGACACTGATGAGATACAGGTATGCATAAATTCATTCTACGGTATCCAACAGACAATAAGTTTAATTCTGAATTAATCAGAAAATGAGGCATAAAAAGAAAGGTAAGAGTAGAAGTAACTGGGTTCTTATCTTTTAAAGAAAGGTAGATTACAAGTTTGTCCAAAGAAAGAAACTTGGTCCCGACAGTAAGTTCTCAGAGGAAAGTCAGGAATGGATTAACATAGAAGCATCTCCTAATGTCTTAACTTCACCTGGCATGTAATACGCACTGGCCGTGCTACACGCATAAACTAACAGACTGTGAGATAGCGCTCAGAGCTGGAGGTTCATTATTTATCCTTTTATTCATTCATTCAACAAAAATTACTGAGCCCTACCAGCGCCAGGCATTAACTACTCTAGATGCTGGTGAGCCAGAGACCAAAATGCCAGCCCTCATGGCCCTCTGTTCTGGCGAAGGTACACTGAGAACAGAGACTGAATAAGCAAGAACAAAGAATCAAAGCATTTCACATTATTCCCTTCACATTCCTTCACTGAAATGAAGCCAAGTATAGCAGAGATCAGCAAATGAGACTGTTGAGATACAAAGTTTACAAATATTAAGTTATAAGTGAACGCATTCAAAGTTAATGGAAATTCAAAAAAAAACCTTATTAATCTATAACTCAAAAATTTTAAATGCTACTTTTTAAAGACAGGATAGACTATATTATAAGTTGTTTAACGTTTAGGACAAAGAGAAAAGTTCAGAAAACAGTATCACACCCATGTACTTACAAGCCACATTTACCAAATATTAACATTTTGCAATTTTGTGCTTCAGAACCTTTATTTTTTTGGTCAGAAATGGTACAGATAATAGCTAAAATATCATCACCAGGTACTATTAAGTATTGTATTACCACCATCCTTTCTCACTCTCTCCCTCTACAAAGTTGACCAAACCTCAGAATATTATTTTCCACTCAAGCTGTTTATTTTCATACGAATGTCTATTAATATAGATATTATTGTATTTTGTGTATCAAAGTTTTACAAAAATAGCATTAAACTATGTGAATTCTCTGCAGTTTGTTTTTTTTCTATCTTCCCTGTTATTTTTTATGTGTTCCATTTGCACAGGTAGGTCTAACCCATTCACTCCAACGGCTATAGAGTATTTACTGCATAAATAAACCTCAGTTTGTTATCTGTCCCTTAGTAAAGGGATGGTCAGGTTGTTTCCTTCACGCACACAAACTATACACACACATACACAGTTTGCAGAAACTGAATTGAGAATAAGAAAAAATAAATTAAAAATCAAATGATTAAGAGCATTACCTTCTTAATCATTCCACTGCTGAAATGCAGCAGAGGAGAGCAGAGGTCAGATCTCTGCATCTATATAGTCATCTATCTATCTATTTACATAGAAATATAGACATGTATAGATATATATATGAATGGTGAAAGAAATGCCCTCGTGCAAGTGTTCCTCTGTGCATGAGAAAGAGTTCCTTCCTCCACGGTGAACACGTAGCCATATAAGTGCTACAAGGGTCAGAGAACACACCTATCTTCAAATTGACCAAGACTTGTCAAATTGCCTTCCAAAGCGATAGAAAATAATTCCTCTATTGCCACATTCAGGCAAAGTTGGGGCTATCAGTTTGTTGTTGTTGTTGTTTTTGCCAATCTGATGGGTATAAAGTGGTATTTCATTGCTGTTTTGGTTTCGATTTCCTAGATTATGAACAACCTCTTGAGCTGACTAAATCCACAATTTCAGGAGCGTGAATAGCGGGTCAAGAACTCAAGGGAAAACTCTCTCAGCCAAGTTAAAAACAGTTTATCGCTTAAGATCTTTCTGCATCTGCTTCTACCTCATCTACGTACCAGCAATACTAAACTGCCATGCAGGTGTCTCCACCCCTCCCAAGGTCTGAACACAAAGATCCAGTCATCCGTTAGAGCACTTCCCCATGAATGAGGGAGATCTCAGAGTAGCTTATTAGAAGATCTGTGCATTACACTGCAGAATATAAACAAATGCACAAAACAATGCTCACCCTTACATGTGAAGCACTCTACTTTCTATTTTATCGTATCTCAACGTGCGCAATTGCTAGTTGAGACCTATTAAATTGATGTCATTAACTCCATTTATGGGTCACGACACTCAATCTGAGAAACACTGGATTTTTCTAGCCCCAAAGTGCCTAGAAAGAAGAGAATACATTTACTTACAAGTTTCAACCTATAATGACCTGACGCCCCCTACCTACTCCACACACATACTGACAGCAAAGTATGCCTAAATAGGCATCAGCCCAAAGAGTTCCAGGCTCTCAGCCCATTAGTGTCACAAGACCTCTTTCTACCTTTCATATAGATGTGCACAGGACAGGCTCATAGGAGGTCTGACACTCCTGAGGCATATTTTTAAGAGCTATTTTAACTATTCTAGGGTTTTGTTGTTCGGTTTTGTTTTATGGTGAATTATGTTTCAGATTCCAGAGATATGGACCAGGGGCATATTTTGAATATGCCTAGAAGCATACTTTATTTTGTCAGTTATCTGAGTTCCAAGATTCACCATAACAAAAGGCAAAATTGTTTCCACACCCCTAGGAAGCAGGCAAACAACATATTGATATTCTTGTTAATCAAATAATTCAGACAGTTTCTTTGCTGTTCCAAATACAGCATCAAATAATATGGACATTTGCATTCTTGCACAAAATAATCAGGCTTAGAATGCTCGGCTTATTTTATTTTATTTATTTATTTATTTTTTTTGCGGTACGCGGGCCTCTCACTGCTGTGGCCTCTCCCGTTGCGGAGCACAGGCTCCAGACGCGCAGGCTCAGCAGCCATGGCTCACGGGCCCAGCCGCTCCATGGCATGTGGGATCTTCCCGGACCGGGCACGAACCCGCGTCCCCTGAATCAGCAGGCGGACTCTCAACCACTGCGCCACCAGGGAAGCCCTCAGCTTATTTTAAATTGATTTTTTGGCTAACTTTTCTTTTTCTCAGAACTCTGCCCCTGTTTTTAATATACTTCCATTGTATTCAATGGTCCTAAGCTAATCCTAAGCACTAAAAATTTGTTTGCATATACACAGGAAAACTTATACTGTATCTTTATGATTTTGCATTAAAAATATAGGACCTAACATTCTGATTAACACGTGAAATATTCTTAAAACTCACTAGTGCTATGCTGACTATATTTTGCTGGCTATTTTATCTTTTCATTTCACTAGATGCAACATAAAAATACACCATCCAGCCACTGACATCTGAAATTCAAGTTATACACAAAGGCAGTACTGAAGCAGACTTGGGGACCTAGTGCATTACAGTGTGGTGTCTTTCTAAAAGTGTACATGCACTCAGCATGGAATGTTATGATTGGATAAATTACAGGTTTTCAAATTTTAAAAAAACAACAACACTGTTTTTATTCCAATCTTGTTTATGCAAAGGTTCTGAAGATTAGAACTGGCAGGTTACTTCTAACCCTTGCCTTTTCTCGCACTTTCCCTGAGCTCCTCTCTCATACTGGGAGTCTGGAAGTAACAACCTGCTATTTTCTGGAACTGTACAGTAGCAATTTGAATCGCAAGCTCTGAACCTGGTATAGATTGTCACAAATATATACCTTGTCAATGACATCTCAATTTTTTTTTAGATTTTTAAAGAAATACATACCTGAAACTATAACTACACTATGTGTGGGCGAACAGGGAAACTTAGCTGATGTCACAGGTATCTAGAGGGAGAAAAATGCCCAATTTAATTCTAGTAGAAACACTGCCACACCAAAAAGTAAAGTTTTACAATCTTGCTTAAGCTTGACGTGACTATAATAAATTTTCTCAGGAATTTTACATGTATTTGAATTAGGAAATATCACATTTCTAATGAAAAGTTGTTAAACACCAACTATAAATATCAACTATACTTTTGTTGTATCTCCATAAATATATATAAACCACGTTTCATAGCAGGTCACATAATACTAGTAAGAGAATACTGCTTGGAGCTCTTCCCATCTTTATATTCATATTCATACTTCATATTCAACTATATCATTTCCCAGCAGTATCTGTTATTTTGCTCTAAATACATGAATTTAAAAAAAAATCCAAATCATCATTCAAATTACCTTACTCATCTTAGTAATAAATTACTGTAGGGGGCTGAAGGGTGGCTACCAAAGACATCAGGTCCCACTCCCTAGAACCTGTGAATGTTACCTTATACGGTAAGATCTATGCAGATGTGATTAATGACACTGTAACAGGAAGAGTATCCAGGATTATCCAGGTGGACCCTAAGTGCCATCGTAAGTGTCCTTATACGAGAAAGAGTGAGGGCAATTTCACACAGAAAAAGAGGAGGTAATGTGGCCATGGAGACAGACTGAGTGATGTGGCCACAAGTCAAGGAATGCCAGCAGCTAGAAGAGACAAGGAATGGATTCTCCCTAGAGCCTCAAGAGTGAGTTTGGACCCAATGACACCTTGATTCAGCCTTAGTGAAACTGGTTTTGGACTTCTGCCCTCAAGAACTATAAGTGAACAAATTTATGTTGTTTTAAACCACTAAGATGTGGTATTTTATTGCAGCAGCCCTGGAAACTAATACAAATATAATTGCTACTATCTCAAGATAACAGACTGAATTTTTAAAATAAATTAATAAAATTGGGGATGGGGGGTCACCAAGCACTTGGGAAAATGTGAGAGCTTCATCAAGTGTGCTGAGAGGAGTCTGGAAAGGGTTTTAGAAAGAACTAGGCCTCTAAGAGTGTTTAATGCGAGAAAAGCAAAGAAAATGCCTAGTCCAGGGGAACATTTTAAACTACATTTAAAATCTTCCAGAAAATAATTTCTCAGTAATTAACAGATCATTAAAGTACTTCTACCCCTTGATTCAGTAATCCACTGCTAAGAATCAATATTAAGAAAATATGCCAAAATCAGATCAAATTTTATGGATTAAGATCTTCCTGTAGCACATATCTTTAATATGAAAATGACAAACAATCTGGCCAATCGGCACATGGAAAGATGCTCAACATCGCTAATTATTAGAGAAATGCAAAGCAAAACTACAATGAGTTATCACCTCACATGGTCAGAATGGCCATCGTTAAAAAGTCTACAAATAACAAATGCTGGAGAGGGTGTGGAGAAAAGAAAACCCTCCTACATTGTTGGTGGGAATGTTAAGTTGGTACAGCCACTATGGAAAATAGTATGGAAGTTCCTCAGAAAACTAAAAATAGGATTATCATATGATCCAGCAATTTTGCTCCTGGGCATATAACCAGACAAAACTATATTTCAAAAAGATACATAACCCCCTATGTTCACAGCAGCACTATTCACAATAGCCAAGACATGGAAATAACCTAAATGTCCATCAACAGGTGAATGGATAAAGAAGATGTGGTACATATATACAATGGCATAGTACTCAGCCATAAAAAAGAACGAAGTAATGCCATTTGCAGCAATATGGATGCAACTAGAGATTATCACACTAAATTCAGTAAGTCAGAAAGAGAAAGACAAATACCATATGATATCACTTATATGTGGGATCTAAAGTATGACACAAATGGACCTACCTATGAAACAGAAACAGTCTCATGGACATAGAGAACAGACGAGGTTGCCAAGAGGGAGGGGGCTGGGGGAGGGATCGAGTGGGAGGTTGGGGTCAGCAGATGTAAGCTATTATATAGAGTATGGATAAACGACAAGGCCCTACTGTATAGCACAGGGAACTATATTCAATATCCTATGATAAACCATAATGAAAAATATAAAAAATGTATAAAAAAGATCTAATTAATGCATTAAAACTGAATACAAAATTTTCTGTGCATTTAAAAAAACTAGAAACAATCTAAACTTCTGAGTATAGAACAAGAGTTAAGTAAACCACAGTATGTCTTCTTGGATGAACATCTTACATATCCATCAAACAAAATGTTTAAAAAGAATTCAGAAAAAAAAAGTTATGATATTACACGTAAACAGGAACTTACAAAAGAATACATACATTATTGCTTTTAATTCTTATTTTAAATGCATAGAAAAAATACCAGAAAGAAATATACAGGATTACAGCTGACTTTTTCCTTCTTTCCAATTTTTTAACTTTTACTAAAAATACAGTAGATACTTTGAGGGCAGGAGGTGCTGAAAAAGGGGTAGTTGGCAGATACAAATGTTCCAGTTTTTTGGGTGGTTAGAAGACATAAGGCTAATACCTCACCAGGAAAATCTCCCAAATGCCTTCAAATATATCACATCATCTACAGTGACTTTAATCTCTGTGAATCACAGGTATTACTATCACTTATTTACATGGGGAGCACAAGAAGTTTCGGAGTCCACTCAAGGTCATCCTACATAAGCAGAAAAGCTGGGGCAAAAGCCGCATCATGTCATTTTAGTCAGGGGTCTGATTCCCCTCCTCTATAATGGTGGTGTAGCAGCAAAGCCAGGCTTAGCCGTGGGGACGGGGCAACTCTTATCAGAAAGCTTTAGAAAAACAAGGTTGAGGCCTCAAACCTATTCTGACTGGCTGACATTTAAGTATGGAAATTCTATCAGGTAAATATCTCAGGTTTCCCTATAACCTTTCAGACTCATGAGTAACCGAAGGTATAAATAAATCAGAATTTTATAAATATTGCCTACTATATATAACCTACTCTACACTGACTACTAAATATAAATACAAGAGATACCCAACCTTTCAAATCAATACCATCCTTTCATTTTCCTTATTTTTGAGTCAGGATATAGTTTATATTATTTTTTTTTTTGCCCAAGCCTCTCTATACAACAGCGTCTTAGTTTTGCTCTTAATCATTTTATGACGTATTCTAATATTCTGAAAGCCAACAATTTTTGGCAAACATCTGCTTTAATTTCACTTATTGGAACAAATGAAAAAACTCCTACAAAACTTCTGGAGACTTAATGTAACCCAAAATATGTTAAAAAAAAAAAAAAAGAAAAAAGTTTTATAACTACATAGTTATGTTTTTTCAAAAGGTTTACATTCTCATTTAGATTGTAGAATAAATTCATAAACATTTTACAATTGTAAATATACTCTAGAGCACTTTACTGATTTTTGGTAGTTTTGAACTTTGATAAGTTCCTAACATTAAAATATAACAAATAAATGATATTCATAATTATTGGTATAAAAAATCATGCTCAAATTAGAGCTAATTTTCAACTTTCAGATTTATATACAGCAAACTCAGCATCAGATCAATCATGTAAGACCAAATATCAAACGTCAATTTAAAAAACTCCATTCTCAAACTTTTCTCTTTCTGTACTGGAAGAGATGCTTTGACCATCAACCTAAATTTAACTGTCAAAAATACTCATGGGCTATGTAGACATACACATATATCCCACTAATTTGAGAGTTACATCAACTTCAACAAGGGGATAAACATTTTTTCAAACCTCTAAAAGAAAGATACTATTTATTCACTTTTATCCTTTGAGTTAGTATTAGGGAAGTTTGGTTTTTTTTAATAAATCCCCAAAGAGCTTTTAACCAGGACTACATCATTCAATGAAAAATAAATTTCTAGAAGTAGAAAGTCTTTACTGCTATCCTTGCTAAAAGAATGCTAGTAACATCCAAAATGTCATACTGGTGTGAGTGGTCACACAAAACACTCAAATATATATTTATGTCACCAACAGACTTCAACTCAAATGCCAATCAGAAGCTCTTTTAAGAAACCCTATATATAAACACAGATAGGTTGATTCCTTTTTTTTTTTGTGATGATTGGTATGTTTGCGTCACATTTTAGCATTAAATAAAGTATACAGTGCAATCACTTTTGCGTATTTTAGCATGCTCATATGATGATTCCCAGTAGCTGGACACAAAAGAAACATACCAGTTTAGGAAATGTTTAAATTAAACAATCAGAAAATTAAGTGATATATAGAACTTATTTTTGATACCTTTAAAAAACACAAACTTCACCCACCTCATAAACACCAGCGTATTTCTTAATGATTACTTCCAAGGGCCGTATGTTCAAATTTAACCAATGGATTATATGTATATACTGTCAGCTGCCTCTAAGATACCAAAACCAAGATAATTTTCCTTGATTCAACTGCCTGATGGAGCAACTCTTGAAAGAACCTGAATGTATAACAACATCAGAGCTGAATCACAGCAGGCTAAGCCTTCTTCATTAAGTGAATTTTAGAATTAACAGATTTTTGCCTAAAACGTCCTTATTTTTGTTTTTTTAAAAACAGACAAAACATTTCAATTTTCTCATAGATTATAAATCAAGGAAAAATTGAGGGCAGCTACATAAACAGTCCACTGACTGCATCTGTTGTATATGACGCTGATCTCTAATGCTGTGCAATTAGCCTATTCACCTCTTTGCTGCCATCTTTGAATAAACATGTCTTGAAGCACCATTAATCTAAGTAATGAGGGATATTTTTCTTTCAAGAACAAACACATTTTCAACTTTGGACGAGGTATACAGCTGTAAAACCAAGAGAAAAAAGAATGTTGTGATACTTGTTTACGTTAACAGTTGGACACGATACTACCAGGTCTCTCCAAGGAGAAGTTACATTAAAGAACTTAAGACATAGATATTAACTATTTTCTACTACTATTCTTCTGTATCCTGGTACTTGCAGAATAACTGTTCCGCCTAATCCTCAGAGAACCACGAAGAAGAAATTAGTAGAATCGTGATGGATTTAATATAATTTTTAAAAATCCAATAATGATCAAAAGACTCTTTATACAGTCATAGTAAGAAGTACACTAAAATGGGAAAAAAAAAAAAAAAGAACCAGCAGCCTCTCTCAGTATTCAGTGCCTAAAATTAGCAAGTTGAAAAAAATTGGAAGTTTCTTTTCTTCAAATAATTCCAAAATAACCAAAAGTCAAATCTACAACTCCTCCCTATTAGAAAAGCAATCAAATGATATGTCAAGGAAAATACATGTCTTATTTCATAAGTATCTTTTAAACTGTTCTACTGGGGGCAATAAGCAATATAAAGTATTCTCAAAAGGAAATCCTGAAAGAGCCAATCTTTTAAAATTAAAAAAGGGACAAATGTGAACTAAAATCAAGTGTGACAACATTGCCCTAACGCTGTGGAAACTTCAATACAAATGGTAATTAGGACTCCTTTCTTCCTTTCTCTTTTTCTTCTCTCTTTTCTTCATTCTCTCCCTCTCTCTCCCCACCCCGTTCTTCCCTCTCCCCCTCCTTCCTTGCTTCCTCTCTTCCTTTTTCTTCTTTCTCTCTCTCTCTCTCTCTCTCTCTCTTCTATAAAGACTATAATAGCTTATGTTCCATAAGGAAAAATAGGTGGGAAAAAGGTATAAATGCTTACTGTTTAAGAAAAGCTGGTCTGTGCCAATACGTTGGAGAAGCTGTTCAAGGAAAGTTGATCCATGCGAAAAGGTAACCCCTGAAATGTTGCCAAGGTCACAGAGACCCAGGGTGATCTCTGACATACAATGGGTACCATTTGTGCATTTGTGAAGAGAACTTGGTAGTGGGTTAGTTTTACATTATGCATCTCATTGCAAGCAAGTTGGGAAAAGAAAACACAAGTCGTTTGTGTTTTCACAGTATTTCATTTCACTATTAGCAGTGCCCTGCTTATGAGATACATGTGATCTCTCTCAAGGTGGGAGTTAGCAGCACTGTTTTTAAGTGAAATGTGAGAGTAACAGTACAATTTCCAAATTCAATTTCAATAACTACATTAACATGACAAGGTTCCTAAGAACTGCCAAACATAACCACAATGGACTGTTTACCTTGAGTAGCACATTTCACTGTGGGACTCAAATTCTATCCCTCAGCCCACTTTATGTTGTTACCCATTTCTGCCTATGCCACACAGCAGCAGGTTCTCTGCACCATTCTCATGTTTCTTCAGATTAATACCTCCCATTGACAGTTTGCCTTCTACTGGTGGTTCTCAGATGGCCATTTTAAATGAATGGGAAGGCACCAAGAAATTCTGCCTGAAGTCAAGTGAGACTCCAGCTACAGAACAGCAAGTAAACCCAGGTCCTGAGCACTGAATAAAGAACATTTCTTTCAGAGAAAGCCAATTTCCATTTCTGTTTAATGTGAGAAAGACTCAGCTGCTCTATATTAGCCTGGAACTTAAATGTGTTTCCCAAATTCATGAAATAAAAAAAAAAGAAGTCATATTTTTTCTAAGAACACATGGATGTATTTCTTCTTAGGAAGCCCACACACAACATGGTGAAGAGTCCACTTCACACAAATTTACTATTCAAATATTTAAAAGGCATTAAGGTGAAGCCTCATTAAGAAGGACTGAAATGGCCCACTACTACAGACAGAGGAGGGCCTGTCCTGGGACGCACTATAAAAACTAAAGTGTAGAGTCTAGAGCCAGAGGAGAATGTTGAGTTCGTAAGTATCCTCTTTAAGAAGGTGGAAATATTTTTTTTCAGTGTTTGGACATGATGACTCATTATTTCTCATTTTTAATCTTTTCATGTCTTAGATTATAAAGGAGGATTTATTGATATTTTTTATTATTACTATTATAGGGGAGTATTTTTATTTTAAACATGTCACATTGTTGTATTTTCCTTTTGCTAAAATAAATTAGCAACATTATGTGAAAAAAATCATTCTTATAAACATTAATAAGTTACAATTTATTGGACTCCACAGTGTTAAATTCTTTGCACCAGTAATCTTGATTAAAACCTTGCAAAACTGACATTCCCACTTTACAGATGAAAAAAAAACTGAGGCTCAGAACGTAAAATTACTCACACTGAACGCCAATGCTCATTATGTCACATTTCCTTAAGAAATAATATACTCATCCCATTGACAAAATGCACCAAAATACACAAACCTTGATTTAGGTGCTACCTAATAATTTTTAAAAGACTCTCAAAAGCCTATCTCTAGTAATTCACCTATTCAAAAGTTGACAGATAAATGGAATCTGAGAAAAGAATCTGGGATATTTCTCGCTCTCCTCCTAAAGAAATCCTTGCCAAACTCTTAAGGTCTGGTTCAGATATTATGTCTTCGCTAGAAAGTTTCCTTACTCTCCATACTGATATAATTACTTCTTTACTAGGTTATAGAATTTATTTAGCAATTAGTTGTGGCTAAAAGTTGTTTGTTTTTTGTCCTCAGCTCCCAGTAGAGTACCTGGTACATGTTCAGTAACTTCTTGTGTTCAATAAACGCTTGTTAAAAGAACACATGTGCAAATAAAATAACTCAGCTATGAGATCAGATAAAATCTCTTCTCATATAAATATAAGTCAAACCTTGTATTAAAGCTTCCTAAATTTCAACATGTATATGAATCAAGTGTGGAGATCTTATTAAAATGTAGACTCAGCCTCAGTAGGTCTGGAGGGAGACCTGAGATTCTTAAACACTTCTAGTAATCTCTATCAAGTGATGACATTGCTGCTGGTCCTGAGACCACCCGTTGGGTAGCAAGGACATAAACTACTGCGATAACACATACCAGACCTGGTGAATGGTTTGGAAAGCTATCTGTCCCTCTTGAATGTTAACTTCTGTTTAGACCTGGCACCAAATCTCAAGTTACTAAACTTAATAACTAAGAGCAAGTATGTGTTTGTGTGTATTTCCCTAAATGATACACAAGGTTTTTTGAAAAGAACCATTTTTAATGATGTTTGTAGCTTCAGTCCCAAGAGACAGGACAGTACTGTATATGTAGGAGGGACTCAATTTAATACTGGTTAAGTAAATACAAAATTAAGTACCCAAGGGTAAAAGCGATCACTGATTTGTCTCTCTGTCACAGTGCTTGGCATGGTGCCTCAATACACAGGAGAACCTCAGTAAATCAATTTTGAATGAATGAATGAACAAGCAAAGAAACCATTCCTTCTCTGTAAATCATCAGGTTTTTATCACCCTGATCAGTGCCAACTTCTGGTACTTGATAAAAATTCAAACTGATCTGGTAAGCCCTAAATATTAATGAATACAAAAGATTTCTTTGCTCTTCTTTTTTTTTTTTTCTTTTTCTTTTTCGGTACGCGGGCCTTCACCGTTGCGGCGTCTCCCGTTGCGGAGCACAGGCTCCGGACGCGCAGGCTCAGCGGCCATGCTCACGCGCCCAGCCGCTCCGCGGCAGGTGGGATCTTCCCGGACCCCATCGGCAGGCGGACTCTCAACCACTGCGCCACCAGGGAAGCCCATACTCTTCTATTTTTGAATGGTACTTTTTTCTTCCAAAGGTTACAAACACTTTCAACATTTTTTTGCTGTGCCAGAATTAAAATGTGTGGCCACTACTGCCTTGTTTTAGATTCAGGATTACTGCCACTTCAAAAACCACTAGTCCCGGGCTTCCCTGGTGGCGCAGTGGTTGAGAGTCCGCCTGCCGATGCAGGGGACACGGGTTCGTGCCCCGGTCCGGGAAGATCCCACATGCCGCGGAGCGGCTGGGCCCGTGAGCCATGGCCGCTGAGCCTGCGCGTCCAGAGCGGGTGCTCTGCAACGGGAGAGGCCGCAACGGTGAGAGGCCCGCGTACCGCAAAAAACAACAAAAAAAACAAAAACCACTAGTACCAAAAAGATTAGTGTTAACCGTACGATGGGGACCACTACAATCATCCCATTTATCTCTTCCCACTTACTTTTTAAGTATCAGTCTTAGCTTTACATGCACACAAAAATGATTAATCTAGGAAAATATGAAACTTTACATTACTTCCTAAACATACCTTGTTAATCAGCTTTTGCCATCAGAGGGGAAGAGAATTATCTGCAAAATATGTTTCTCCTAATAATTGAGAAGATGTGACTATTTCACTGAACCAATTTTTATTGGTTTAATCTTTGTATATTTCAGTAAATTAAGATATATGTGGTATGTACTGTAGGAAAGTGCTAAACGTGTTTAAGTTTTTAACCAAACAAGTACATACAATGCACACATTAGGGTACTGTGAGGACTATAAATATAAATATCCCAATAAAGCTTTGAGAAAATTCATATAACAAAACTTCACAAAGACAACAGAAAAAGATAAAAATATTACTCAATTTTTACTTTTAGGTTATTCAATTATTACCTTTCAAGTAAATTTTAAAATAAAGTTTTAAGGACATACACTGGGCTTAAAAAAATGCAATATTTGTCTTTGCCTTTAAATTCTTCTCATGGACTGAATTGTGCCCCCCCTCCAAATGTGTATGTCGAAGCCCTACCCCTCAATGTGATGGTATTTGGAGGTGGGGCCTTCGGGAGTAGTTAGGTTTAGATGAGGTCATTGGCGGGGGGTGGGTGGGTAGCTGAGAATAGGATTAGTGCTCTTATAAGAAGAGACAGCAGAGAGCTCGAGTTTAGCTCTCTTTCAATCTCCCCTACTGCCCCTCTCCCACCCCCAAGTGAAGATACAATGAAAAATCATCCATCTGCAAGCCAGGAAGAGAGCCCTCACCAGGCCCACCATGCTGGTATCTGGATCTCAGACTTCCAGCCTCCAGAACTATGAGAAAATAAATTTCTGTTGTTTCAGCCACCAACTCTATGGTATTTTGTTAATGGCAGCTTGAGTTAATACAATAGCTCTCTGGCTGTCTCTTCTATCTTTACATAAGAATTATTCTAACTTGTAATTATGTACTTTAAACTTCCATGAATGTATTTTTATGGTATAGTAAGAGTTTTAGAAGTAGAGTTGGAGTTAGTAAATAAATATTCATTCTTCAATTGCCAATTGTTGGTAAATTTCAGAGAAAGAGAGAGAGAGAACTCTGCATTTATTTTAACAAGTAACTCAGAAACATGCTTTGGGTGACGGGTTACCTCATTAGCAATAAGCGCAGACATGCAGACATTCCCCTACACAAAACCTCTTTCAGCAGCATCAGAAAGAGAATGCTTTTTGCATGTATCACTTCTCAGGTCCAAGCCTCTAACACGCTTCTTGTTATATGCAATTAGCTCCATGCCAAGATTTAGTACCTTTCATAATAAATCCCTTGACCACATTAACTGCAGGCTTGGCAAAGATGGAAAGGCTCTATTCAAGAAGGCAGAAAACAAGCCACAGGACTTACCCCACAGCAAAACTCACTTGCTAGACGCCAACACACTACAAATTTCAACAGCCTGCCATGCCCTCCCTTCATCCCTCCTCCTCTATTTGGGGTAAGGAGGGGGCAGAAAAATACAACCTTCCACGCGACTGTGACTGTGACTGAAGAGTATATAAGAGTGAAAAAAGCTACAGACAAATTTGGTTTGTTTACTTCTTCTTCCTTTTTCTCCTCCTAAACCTTGTTACTAGCTTGGTTCCCCTGAGTAACCCTCCAAACCCACCCACCTGGCAAAAACCTAAAATCACTTCATAGATGAGATCCAGAGTTTAGCCTCATTTAAACAGTAACCATCTGTTGCTTACAGGAAGGCTGTAGCTCCTTCTCAGGTTTCCCCGGGGCTGTGGTACTTTATGGTTGCTCTGTATGGGAAAGCTCTCTGCAGGACAGCAGCATCAGTGAAAATAACTGGGGGAGGCTTAGAACTAATAACCACTTCCTCTGTTCACATCAGAAAAAAAGAGTAAAACCTTCTATTTTTTTTCAATGACCACTTTTTGTTCTGAAAGAACCAGACCGTTAGCACCACAGAGTACAACATGCATGAGCTCTGGAGCTGCGCAAACCTAAATTTTAATCTTGTTTTCACTGTACTAATTTGAGCCTCAGTTTCTTCATCTGGGAAACAGATAATACAGAGTTGTCATAGGGCTTAGACATGTTTGGCTCAGAAAAGGCCTGTCATGTATAAGATATTTGATAAATTCTAAATATAACACTATTATTGAAAATATATTTTAATCACAGGCAAATTAGGATAAAAATATAGAAAGGCAAGGGATAAAATATCTTTATTAAAATTCCACTAAGTTCACTTCTGGATAACACATTTGGAACATCACCATTATACTAGTGACAATAAAAATTCATTAGGAGAGAGGTCTCTCTTGGATTCCACACAAGAGACTTCTGGTACTGACATAGTAAAAGGACTTCGTTATAAATTTCTTTCTCATTCCTTGAGGTTCAAGTATACACTTAAAATAAGAAAAATAAGGACCTTGAAGTCCATACTTTTAACTACTCCTATTTCGGTTTAGTATTGTGTATTATAAAATTTAGAATGTTTTAATACTGGTGAAAAGTGAGGTTTACAGTATAAGAAACAATGGAGTATGTGGTTTTCTTAGTAATCTATCATCAGTAGCTTTTCTGACAATAAAATGCAATAAAATAATCCAATCCCATGTAAATAACCTTATAACAGAACTTTGAAATTGGGACAAGCCCAGAAATTTTGGTTCACTGGTCACTTTACTTATGGGTACAAGCACAAATCTACAGTCAGCCTTCCTCTGTCTGATCCCAGCTTTATCACTTCCCAATTTTGGACCAAGTTACTACTTAATCCCACTAGGCTTTTGTTTCCTTATCTGTAACATGATTAATAACAGAACCTACCTCATGTAAATGTGACAAAATTAAATAATGTTTACAAGATTGGAATAGTGCCAAGCCCATACAAAGTACTTAGTATTATCATTAACTATTGTTATTATTCATGCTTTTATGATGGTGGACAAACATACAGTCACAACTATTTGCATTTCCCCAACACAGTCTAAATTTTCCTGCCTCTGCGCCTTTAGTAAGAGAACTTTATCTACCATGATCTTCCCCACTTTTGCCTGTCAAAAATCTTCCCCAATTCTCCGAAACCCAGAAGCTACAACGGGGAAGAACAAATCTGACTCCATATTAGATGTTTCTTTTACTTGAACATTTGTATTCTATTGCTGTTGTTTTGAGGTAAGAATGTTGCCTGTAACCTGAAATATACAGGATAGCCCATTCTCAAGGCTCCCACCTCTAAGAGAGTATAACACTTCTCCATTCATATAGAGATAAAATATTGCAGAATAGAGCATAACGTTTGCCTTGAAGGAGGTTTACAAGAACATGGTGACCTGACCTACATGAGCGGCTGGAGAGCTGCAAGAACAAAGGATTCCAACATGAAGAAGTTTGCAACAGCCAACACGCCCCTCCCTCACCCTGTCTTTAAAAATGCTTTGTTGAAACCCTTCAGGGAGTTCCGGGCTTGGTTGCAGGCCTATCTCCTTGCATAGGCCTGCAATAAACCTCTCTGTACTCCAGACTCTGATGTTTGGTTTGTCTGCCCTCGACGGCACATGAGGCACACAAACTTGCATTCAGTAACAAAGCCACCATCTCCAAGGCCTTCCTCAATCTGCACACTTGTAATTTATCTTCCCTGGTACCACCATCACACTGTGTAAAAGAACAGTAGATACAAAAAGTATTTTTAATTCTACACAAAGAGAAGGTGCAAATGAAAGAGAAGGAGGAAGAAAGAAAGAAGCTAAGGAGGAATGGGGAGATGGCAGAGAGAAAAGTGCAAGAATACCGACCAAAGTACGAAAAGTGCTCATCTGGGTAACAGTGTAAATATTTATTTTCTTCTTTTTGTACTTTGCACTTTCTAAATGATGTAAAATAAACAGGTCTAACTCAGGTTATTAAAAAAGTAAAAGTTATTTTGTACAAATAAAAACAACACAACCAGCCATCTCACTGCTATTCCAAAATGAGAAAAGAGATCCTAGAGCAGGAAGCATCTCAGAAAAGATGTGTTCAGGCGAAGATCCTCATGTATGAAGTGGAATTATAATCTCTTATTTTAAAAATTATCATAACGTGTAAATAATAAGACGATATAAAGTACTTGTAAACTACAGAAGGGAGATCAATAAAAATCATTAGTTGCACTTTAATTGAACTGAATACCTACTGTGTGCAGTCTATGAACCATGATTTGCATTATCCAGGCCACAAGGTATAGAAGAAAAACAGCACAGGGTTAGGAGGGCTTCTACCTGATAAGACCCTGCTCCTCCACAAGCAGCAAAACTGTAGAATTATTAAATTAGAAGCTGAGTATTTTCCCATAGTACTTGATTAACTCTGCCACTGCAACAACGATCATAATTACCCACCTCTACTGGGAGTTTCTCCAAGGCAAGGAAGGGTTTTCACTTCTGAACACCCAGTATTTTGCAGAGTAGGAAAAACAAAGTTTTGCTGAATTGAGCTTAAATCCAACACTATCACTTTGACATCAGTGAAGATTCACGCCCCCGCCATTCTACAAACTAGGTGCGTATGTTTCTGGTCTACCCCCTGTAAACTGATCATTTCTATTTCCTTCAAAGCTCGTGGTATGCTTTGTTTTTGTTAGGAAATTCTATTTTTAGTGCATAGTGATCAGAGAATGCTATTTGCCATATTCCACATGCCAAAATGTTATTCCATTAACATTTTCTTTATGAATGATACGTGATCGATTATTGTGCGTGTGCAATAAGCACTTAAGAGGAATCTATAATCTCTACTGTCATGGTGTAGAGTTTCCATTATCTCCATAAGACCCATCCTACTGATTATGTTGTTTATATCTTCCAACTCCTTACTGATCTTTTGTCCACCTGATCTGCCCTGTGCTGAGCATCATGGACTTGGAGTCACCTATTATTTAGGGGGTTGCTACCTGCCTTCTTACATCTCCTGTAGTTTTGTTTCAGAAGGGCTGCTGCTGGGTTATTTGGAACATCCACACTCATAAATATTATAGATTCATTGTGGATCGTGGCTTTTAGCATTGAAGGTGTCCTTCTTTGTGATGTTTAATGCTCTGAGGCTTGCATTCCACTTGGATACCAGGAACCCTGCTTTCCTCTGTGCCCTTTCGCTTATGTTCACCCCTTTATTTTTGGCCTTTTTGAATCACCTTGTTTTAGATGTGTCTCCAATAAAATAGTATACAGTTGGGTTTTGTTTTGGGCGCCAAAATGAATCTTTTTCTCTTTTAACTAGGTGAGTCAACCCCATCTGCTGTGGCTGGTGCATTTGGTCTCAACTGTATCAATCTTGTGTAATTATGTATAATTTACTACATTTGCTGTTTGCTCTTTTAAAAGATTTGCAGTAGTATTTAGGAAGGACTATACTTTTGTTACATTCATTGAGACTAATAATGATAATAATAGCAATAATAAAAGAGTTCGGGCTTCCCTGGTGGCGCAGTGGTTAAGAATCTGCCTGCCAGTGCAGGGGACAGAGGTTCAAGCCCTGGTCCAGGAAGATCCCACATGCCACGGAGCAACTAAGCCCGTGCGCCACAACTACTGAGCCCGCATGCCGCAACTACTGAAGCCCGTGCACTGGGAGCCCATGCTCCACAACAAGAGAAGCCACCGCAATGAGAAGCCCACACACAGCAACGAAGAGTAGCCCCTGCTCAACGCAACTAGAGAACGCCCACACGCAGCAACAAAGACCCAACGCAGCCAAAAATAAAATAAATAAATGCTTTAAAAATAAATAAAACAGTTCTATTGTTGCCCTGCTTTCTTTGTATGTTGGTTTTGAAGTCTGATACCAGTCTAATTATTTTGCCTTTGTATGTGACTTGTTCTTTTTGCCTATTATCCTTGAGAATACCCTGTACCTTTGAAACAGGCTAAATCTCAAGAGTTAGTTTTTCAGGTTTAATTTTCCCTTATAAGCACTTTCCATGTGTAGAGATTCAGGATTTTTTCTCTTTCTGAAAAGTTTTACTGGATTATAGTTTTAAACGTTAATTATGAACACTGTTTTTCTTCTTCAGAGAGTCAAACCATACAAAGATTATTCCTTCATTGCCTATCTTACGTTTCTACTAATTTCTCTGATCTATTTTACTGCTCTATGTCGTCTGTATTCTCTTGAAAGTTTTCCTATCTTTCCTTGATGCTTCTTATTAACCTTCATTTGAGTCAATTCTCCCTTGGGTGCTTTGTAATTCATCTTTATTTTTGAAGTAATTTTGCCTTTTTCCTTCCATTTATTTCCTGAGCTCAATATGAATACTATTTTTCTTTGTTTTTCTTTTCCAATTAGTTTTTGGTTTTCACATTTCTTATTAAAGGCAGGTTTTCATATACTTATATGCTTTATATTGAATTCTGTTTGGAGTGCAGACATAGTTTTTCTTCTACTTCTTGGTTGTTTTTCAGGGCAGGGGAGGTATTTCCCTCCACCTCACTGTGTTGATTTGTGTGAACATTAATTTCCTGATTTTCTTCAATGTATCTGTATAGATTTTACTCTCCTTTTGTTCACTGTGTGATATTGGACAATCTTTGGTGCTCTTTTCTGTCAGTCTGGCAAAGTCCAGTACTTCAGCTGGTTTATTTGGCTCACTTTTCTGTTTATTTGATTTGGAGGTAGGGAAAATGGTTCTGAGTCCTCTGAGACTGTAGTTTTGTTTTCTGCCCCCTTTCCTTCTTCTCTCCACCATCCCATTGCCAAAGAACCCGTCTTCGCTCCTTTTCACCTTTTCTCCTCCTCTCTGAAAAGCTATGCATTTGTAAGACTGTCTCATCAAATCGCTGGCCTAGCCCTAAAAATAACACTTTAACATCCTTTTCTGATTTGCTCAGTTTCCCTTTTAGTGTTTTCAGATTTGGGTTGTATTTCATCTTTGTGGTGGTCTCTCCAACTCTTCCTCAAGGTCCCAGTCAGCATCCCTCTTTCTCCTAGCAGTTTTCCTCAGTCTGCATTTGTACCCTGCAAAGCTCTGTCATGAGCATGACAGGGGAAGAACAGGAGTGTGTAGGACTGCAGGGCTCATAGTTATTTTGCAGTCTTCACATCCCCTGTCTTCAAGCAATGTTGAAGGTGTACTTCTGCACAGAAATGAAGTAGTTGTGAATTTATTTCATATCATTTGGAGAGAAGATCTGGGGAGGTTACTTAGTATACCACTCTCCACTGTCTTCAGCTACCTAGAAGGTCTATGGTCATTTATTAAAACATTTTCCATTACATTGAAAAGAATGTGTATTCAACAATTTTGTAGTGCAGTATACAACACAGAGGTAGTGTATCAAATGTAGTATTTGGTGAGTGGAGTAATGTGGTGACTCCACTCACCAATATTCTTATTGATTTGGGACCTGCTTGGTCAATCAATAGCAAAGAGCATTACATTCAAATCTCCTACTGAAAGGGTTGATTTGTCAACTTCTACTCGTAATTCAGTTCATTTTACTTAAGTAAAAAAAAAAAAAAAGAAAATTTAAGCCATGCTTTTAGATACACACAAGAATTGTTTTATCTTTCAGGATATTATGCTTTTTCATCTTAAGTGTTGTTTCTTCTCATGTTAAATCTCTCCAAGCTCTTTTTTATTATTATTTGGCTGATATATATTTTCCACTTTTTATTTTCAAAGATTTCTTAACTTATATTTTAAGCATGGTACTCATAACCAGCTTATAGCTGGATTTTTTTTCAATGTCATGAGACCACCTCTGTGAACTAAAAAGTTCAGTACCTTTACGTTTATTGTGATTGCTGGTACCTTTGGACGCACTTCTACCGTCCTAGTTTCCTCACTTTTACTAAGCTTTCTTCTCTCGGTGCAGTTTTGGCCAAGCACACCCTCTCACTGAGAACACCACATTTTCAGGGCCGGGCCGCTAAGGCTGTCAGATTTAGAGCTCTCTTTCTTATTTTTCTGGATTCATGTTTTCCTATTTTTGGCTTCTGAAGATTTCTCTTAGTATCTTGCCAGCTTAGCAGTGCACTTAAAAATTATATTTAACATTTGATTGTGCTTTTTACATTATGTATTTTTTAGATCTTGAAAGCTTTTTAAAAATATTCTGCCGTAATATCAAAAATGGAAGTCAAGCGTTCTTTTTTCTATGTAAATTTAACATTTCCTTCAAAAACCACAGGACAGACATTTTGGCAAAATGTCTTTTGTACTAGTTTCTTCTCTGGTAATAATCATGTTAGCTCTAATGGTTCCAGTTAAAAAACAAAGATACTGTGCATGTCCTTTCTATGGTTTTTAAAATAAATCTGAATAGAAAAATGCTCAAACTCCACCATTCTATGCAAATTCTTAGGAATAGGGAGACGCATTTGTCAGATCCTCCTAAACATCAAAAATGATTATTTTCTAAATACAGATGTAATATTTTCTATTTTTTTACTTAGTCTTCTTTTCACTAACTCTATGGAAAAGGCACTAGTATCTGTACCTATTAGCAACTGCTACAAAAATAAACTACCCTAAAACTCAGTGACTCCAAACATTAATTACTACTCATGAGTCTATGGATCAGCTGGACAGTTCTTCAGACCTCAACTGGACTCACTCAGGATTGTGTGGTAAGGCACAGGTTGGGTAGGTGGCTCCGCTCATCTCTGCGGGGCTGCCTTGTATATTTCAGGACCAGCTGGCTGGTGGCTAGCCTAGAATGGCTGCTCTCAAGTGTAACAACTTAGCTCTCCACTTGGCTGCTCTTCTTCACCAGGTTAGTCTGTCCTTGTTCTCCTGGCAGTGGCAGCGTTCCCAAAAGGGAACAGACACAAGCAACGGTTCTTGAGGCTAAGGCTGAGAATTGGCCCACCCTTACTTCTGCCACATTCTATTGGCTAAACCAAATCACAGGGCTAGCAGATTCAAGACATGGGGAAATAGACTCTACTCTACTCCTTAACAGGAAGAACTGTAAAGTCACGTTGCAGAGAATACAGATACAAGAAGAGAAGCACTGGAGCCATTTTTGCAATTGATAAGCCACAACCTGTAAATATGAAATTTAAGTTTGCAGTCAGTATTTCATGAGATGTTATTAGTGTCTAGAAATTCCATAACATGAAAATAGATTAGGTAAAAATTTTGATACAACCCTGGAGTAGTCACAACTCTTATCTAAATTGGAGGGATCCTCTTTTTAGCTGACCTGAGGTTTTTACATGAGGCTTGAAGATCAAGCAGCTAGTTAAGATTCTACCCTAAGGGCAAGTGAAAATCTATTAAAGACTTTTAATTGAGGGAATTATATTATTAGTTCTGAATCCTTCGAAGATCACTCTGGCTTCAGTGTGGAAAGATTGACATGGACCAGACTAGAATCAGAAAAATTCTTTTGGTAAATTATAAATTACAGTAGTGCCCTAGATTAGTGCCTAGATTACTGATGGTGGAAATGCATAGGAATAGGCAGGTTTGGTGGGGAATCAGGGGGCAGAACTAACTATACTATTAAATGTTTTCAATACGCTACTATGGGCCAAATAATCTGGTAGGTTCTGAGGGGTCAATAGTTCATCTACTCATGGAATTTTCAGCTTAATGAAGAACAGAGACCGGGATCAAAGAAAAAAATCACATGTTCCTCCAAGTATGACTGAAAAATCATTTGCTTTACATTGTAACAGTTTAACTGCAAATGTATCCAACTTACTGACATATCTTTAGCCCTACAAAGGGAGCAGAACAGAGGCCACAGACATCTGCCCTTGCCCATGGTTGTTAGGCTATCAGCATTTTTCCTACACTGTGAATGTAAATGCTTTAGCAGTGCAATTATTTTCTATTTTGTCATAGTTCCCACTACTCCCTATTGTCCTGCCCTCAACCCACTCTACTCCCAATCAACCCTCAAGGCGTTCAAGTTTTCAACCTCTGGATTAGAAAAATAGTCAAATTAAAACTTGGCAAAATCATTATAATGAAGCAATAATAATTTACAAAGAAAAAGACAAGCTAAATAAATCCTATATTCTGCACCTTAAATTTTCTATATTTCATATATATTGACCACACCACAATAAAGAATTCTCCATCTAGAAACCATCTTTAAAGTAAGTATATTAGATGAAGAGCTTATGAAATGTATTACATTATGAAAAGTATTCCTGTTGGATAAAAATCAAGTTATTAATAAGTTGTTTAATCCTTTACATGAACAATCTCAAATACTTTGTGAAAATACAGGAGAGGTGCAAACAACAAATAAATGAGCATGTGTATTAGCGATGAATAGGGAAGCCTTGGGGAATGAGCTATCACATTAATATTTGATTAGTAACAGAGATAAAAATATAAGATAAGACCATCTAGAATATCAACGTGATGGAATGCAAAAGCTCTTTGTTCCGTCTTGTTTTTTGAACACAGACTCCTTGGAGACTCTGATGAAGTTATGGACCAGAAAATGTACACACAGACAAATCTGGCATGTAGTATCAGAGTTTGGAGACACTCTGTCCCAAAAAGCTACCTCATATTCATAACTACCATATAAAAGAGCAAGCTCTGGACTGGAATCCAGCTAACACAGTTGCCTCATCAGTGGAAGAAGGGAGGTAAACTAGAACCATGTTACTTTTCCAGGTCTAGTTTTCAGTGTTTCTAAGGGACACTGCCAGGAAGGGCAGATCAGTAGAAAGGACCTTGCACTGAGAACTGACTACTGCCTAAAAACGTCAAGATAACTGAAGAAGGAAAAGGAGGAGAAGGGCAAGGAGAAGATGACCCCACTGAGTCTCATATTTTTGCCTGGTGCCAATTCTGATTCTACATATTAGCAACTCTGAAGGCAAGGAGCTATTCATTTAATTTGCATTGCCAACCAAATTTGAGCAGTGATAACATTTTAAACTCACTAATTTCTACATTTATAATAATGGTATGACAAATGCCTTTTACAAAAACCAATTTATTTTACCTATATCTCATGATCCTTGAGGAGGTCTGAAGAAACGATTTGAAAACCAGACACTGTACCTTTTAAAAGTACTGACAGTCACACTGAGCTAATTACAAATTCAAATCTCCACTCTACCAATTCTAGCCAGGTTCTCTGGACCAGGTAAATAAAATCTCTGCTTCTGATTTTCCTCATCTCTAAAATGAATAGATTAGAGCAGCGGTCCCCAAGCGTTTTGGCACCAGGGGCCGGCTTCCTGGAAGACAATTATTCCACAGATGGGGCGGGGCAGTGGGGTGTTGGTGGGGGATAGTTCAGGCGGTAATGAGAGCAATGGGAAGCAGTGGCAGATGAAGCTTCACTTGCTCCCCACCACTCACCTCCTGCTGTGCGGCCAGGTGCCTAACAGGCTGCTGACCAGTACCGGTCTGTGGCCCTGGGTTAGGGGCCCCTGGATTATAATATCTTCTCTCCCTTAAAGAGTTGTTGACAAGATAAAATGAAATAATGTATGCTGAGTATTTAGCATAGTACCTGACAAGTAGAAGACAATTTTAACAGACAAGAACAGCAAAGGAGAGCAAAGGCAGAAGGGCAAATCTTCAGCTCAGTCTTTACGTATCTCCACTCCCACTCCTCAACCCCAAGCTAAACTCTGATGACTGGAACGATGTTTCTCGTTTCCAAGATAAGGCAGAGTTATACATGTTCCCGTATGAAAACATTTATCTGGTGATAGAACAGTTCTTGCTTCCTAGAATAGAAAAGACACAAAAGGCTATCCACTTCCCTCTGCAGGCTACTAAAAAAACTTCCTTTGTGGAAAGGATGACAAAAATTTAAAAATGAAAGAATCCACAGAAAGATGTCCTCCTCCACAGCCTTTCAATGGAGAACGAATAGAAAGGGACAGCAACAGAGGAGGCTTTTTTAAACGAGTAGTTCAAAACTTGGCTAATCCACTACGTTCACATGACAGTGTTTTGTTCTTAAACACACAGTCCTGAGTCTGGAATCCGGAATTTGGAATCACAATCTTCCAGTGCAGGGAATCAGCATTTTTCAAAGCTTCACAAATTTGGTCAGGTGAACAGCCAGCGTTCACTGTCTTATCCTTAAGAGGTTTTCATTTCACTTATAAATTACTCCAGGATATCTCAGACTATTTTACAAAGGTTATATTTAGAGCTGGAAGGGACCACAGCCACCCACTGAGGTGAAATCAATGGCCTTATTTTACAGCTGAAGAAAAGGAAGCCTAGAGAGTTTAAAATATTTGCCTAAACCTAGAACTTGAACCCAGCTCCTTTCATTGCCAAATTCTTGTGTTGCATGTTCTTTGCCCTCAAGCCTTTGAAAGAAAGAAGAGTGGTTTTCTATCTTTGGAAGTTGATTAAAATACCATTTTAATTCCTTGTATTGAGGGCAAATTAGCCGTTCTGCCTTGAATTTATAGAGACAATTAGGATTCAGAAAGTACTCTGAAATTCTGCCATTTTGTAAATGAGAACCAATCAAATATGCAGTCAACTGTTCAGCTGCTACTTTTTTTTAGTAAATAACAAAAAAATATACATACAACAGCATCTTACACTTTTTAAAAAGTAAAAAAAAAAATACTAATAAAATTGGAAGGATTTTTGTTGTTGTTTTGCCATTTTATGTAATAGGATGTTCCATAAAAAATTATTTTGTTGATGTGATCATCACTTCTCTTAGACATGGAATGAAAAGCACAAATAAACAACTCGAACTACTTAAATTCAAATTTAATCTAGGAAACTTGAATAGTCCGTATGGTTCATGTAACTACAACATTTACAACATATGAAGTTTTTTGAAACGTATCAAACTTTGTATTAAAAACTAATTTTTCGGGCCTTCCTGGTGGCGCAGTGGTTGAGAGTCCGCCTGCCGATGCAGGGGACACGGGTTCGTGCCCCGGTCCGGGAAGATCCCACATGCCGCGGAGCGGCTGGGCCCGTGAGCCATGGCTGCTGAGCCTGCGCGTCTGGAGCCTGTGCTCCGCAATGGGAGAGGCCACAACAGGGAGAGGCCCGCGTACCACAAAAAAAAAACCAAAAAACTAATTTTTCATTTTGTCTATTTAAGTCTTGTCATAACACAGTGATCTGATGACACTAAAATACATATCAAACTACAGCTAGACAGAATATTTTCCTAAGATATTGCTCTAATTCTATAATAATGTAATTGTCTAAAGATCTTTTGGAAAACGATCAAAAGAAATCACTGAATATTAGAAAAATGAGAATCAAATTCAAATATTAGATAAATCAAGTATCTTTCATGACACTTTCCATTAATATTTGAAAAGTACCCTTGTCTGTTCTGTTCTAGGGAAGTGCAGGGTGGTGGTGAAAAGCATGGGGTTTGGAGTCATACGACCAGTTTAAATGCCAGTTCTACCATTTACTTACTGGGTTATCTCAGACAGATAACTCACTCTCTCTCTGTTTTAGTTTTGTCATCTGTGAAACAAGCTACTAACAGAAATTACTTCTAAGGTGGTTATAAAGAATGAATGACAGAATAGGTCCAGAAATACAGTACATGCCTAATCTATTAACTATTTTTACCATCGAAATCGCCATTTGGGGGCTTTCTAAATCTAAAAACTAGAAGAAGTTGTAAAAACAAAAAGATTATTAGACATGAATATACAATGTGAAAACTTTATGCTTCAATAAATTCAATGTGAAACCTCTATACTTCAATAAATTCGTTTAAATTGAAGATAAGCAACAAACTATAAAAATATTTGACATCACAGCAAAAAAAAATCAATCATCTTAATTACATAAGGATCTCATACAAATTAGTAATAAGCTAAAACTACAATAGCTAATTGGCAAATACATGAACAGGAAAATCACAGAAGATAAAGTGCAAATGTCTATCAAAGTAAATACATAAGAAGTAAAAAGGGGGCTTCCCTGGTGGTGCAGTGGTGAAGAATCCACCTGCCAATGCAGGGGACACAGGTTGGAGCCCTGGTCCAGGAAGATCCCACATGCCGTGGAGCAACTAAGCCCGTGCGCCACAACTGCTGAGCCCACGTGCCACAACTACTGAAGCCCACGCGCCTGTAGCCCATGCTCCGCAACAAGAGAAGCCACCACAATGAGAAGCCCGCGCACTGCAATGAAGAGTAGCCCGCAGCTACTCTTTCTTTCTCTTACCGCAGCTAGAGAAAGCCTGCACGCAGCAACAAAGACCCAACGCAGCCAAAAATAAATAAATAAAATAAATAAGTTTATTTAAAAAAAAAAGTAGAACCTCAGAAGGGATCGAAGGATAGAACATTAGAACAACACAATACAATTCTTCCATCGAATTAGCAAAGATTTCCATAATACTACTAATCAGTAAAACCAGTCCCCTCAAACTCCTGAAATAAATATAAATCACACAGCATTCTGGAAAGAAATTTTGCAATGTGTTTTAAGAGCCTTAAAAAAGTTCCCATTCCTTGATCTAGTTATTCTTCTGTCAGGAATATATTCTATATATATAATCTGACACAACACAATAGAAGACTATACAGCCTTTAATTAAAATTGTTTTAGAAGACCATGCAACAGCAAAGGCAATAAGATTCCAACTTAAAGGGGGGAATAGATGGAGGGAGAATATAAAAATGCTAACACTGAGGTGACAAAACTCCTCTTACCTCTGCTTTCTCTACAATAAGCATGGACTATTTTCACTAATAAAATGTTTCAACTGTCCTAATATTACATTTCTAGACAATGTATTAAATGAAATGCAACACGTTTGATAGTTGATGTCTCTGGAAAAATACATATGCATATCAGTTTCTACCTTCCTCAAGCTCACTGTTTTATAGAATTAAAATTTTAACTTACAGGCTAATTGTAATGAGCAACTCCCATGTTCTGGCGTATGTTCACAAAGCCTTGTGTTAGAAGCCTTACACGCTGGGGGTGTGGGACTGAGATTAATCCTGCAGTCTAGACTCTAGACTAATGCTACATCTAATTCCTAGAGAAAGGAGCCTGTAGGCACCCTCTTTCCCAGCAGGATTATGAGGGCCCAGTCCACAGGCTGAGGTTCTCCCTCTTTTCTGATTTACTCCAGTTCACTGACTAGCAGGAAATCCGAACTCTGAAGCCAGTGCATCTGACTAGTTCTCTGACGCCATCCCAAGTCCGACTAAAAGAACCCTCCCCCTCTTCCTTAGGAGTTAAACTCTGATCCCATCGACAACTGGGAGCATGAATCAAAAATAGATGGAGGGCTTCCCTGGTGGCGCAGTGGTTGAGAATCTGCCTGCTAATGCAGGGGACACGGGTTCGAGCCCTGGTCTGGGAGGATCCCACATGCCGCGGAGCAACTGGGCCCGTGAACCACGACTACTCAGCCTGCGCGTCTGGAGCCTGCGCGTCTGGAGCCTGTGCTCCGTGACAAGAGGCTGCGATAATGAGAGGCCCGCGCACCGCGATGAAGAGTGGCCCCCGCTCGCCACAATTAGAGAAAGCCCTCGCACAGAAACGAAGACCCAACACAGCCAAAATAAATTAATTAATTAATAAACGCCTACCCCCAACATTTAAAAAAAAAAAAAAAGATGGAAACCTTTTCCGAACTCCTCACCCTGGCACTGCAGGAGTTTCCTGATGCCCTGCCCCATACCCCAGATGCCATCCTTTGCAAAGAGACAGCAGCCACATCAAGACCTACTGTTTCTTGCTTGCTCTCCCACCGTCTCTCCCCATGAGGGAAATTCCATGATTCTGCTACCCAAGTCAATGTGTATTTTTCAGTACAACAGCATAAGGTAGTGGCTCTGGATTTTATCATGTTGAAAATTTAACCTCAAAGTTTTTTCCTAGGTTAAGTGTTTTAAATTGTACTGAGAGCCCAAAAAGCAGTAATAATAATACTTCTAAATTGCATTATTTATTCATTCTTACTTAAAATTATCCTGTCATCTTTTAAAATGGTCATTTTTAAGCAAGCAATGGAATCTTTTATAAATATGGATTAAGTAACTTTCTGAAAACTGTACTAAGTATATTTAGTAATGATTTAAAGTATAAAAATTTGATACAGTGTACTATAGTAAATTAAAGTCAAGCACATTAAAAATCTAATTTTTATTCTCCCTACTGCTCATTTGTTATCAGAAAAGATATAAGGAAATAAAGCACATCTCTCTATCATTATTATGAACCAGTTTGCCCTATATTCACACAGAACAAGTGTCAATCAACCCTTTCATGATCTCATCTTTTTTCTTTTTCTTACGGAAATGAACTGGCTCAATCTCACTGAAGCACCTGGTGAAAAATTCTTATTCTCTTTTCAAGTTGCACTAAGATTTCACCTAGTCTATAATTACCAAGAACAAATTAGCACTTCTCTAAATTGACTTATAAATTATCTGACATCAGATCCTTAAGAGTTATTAATTTACATTCATTGTTCTCTTTCTTCATCTAACACCCTGTCTCATGCTGAAGAGATGTTTCTTCACCTCAGGTGTAGTTGGTTGTCAATCAGGAGATTTAGGTTTGAAAGCTAATAGAGTCTTATATCCTCCCTGCACTAGGTCTATAATTCAGGTTGCTGCCACTAGGTGGATGATGCTACCTTTCATTACAGAAAGAGCAGAAAGAAGGGCACATGGTTTCTGAAGAGTTTACTTCCTTTTTTCTTTTAAGAAAAATATAAAAATACAGCAATTGTACAATTACTGGTATCCATGAGCCTTTAAATAGAAGTATCATATAGAACACCTTTGAACAAAAAAGAGCTCTTATGTGTAGATCTCCTTGATCTCCTACACTCTCTCCTCAGGTTTTCTAACCAACATGTCCTGCCTCCATAACCAGTCATGTTGTGAAAGTGAACTTCTTCACTCCAACAGTATTTAATTCATGTTCCTAAATATTTCATTTTCAAAGAAATATGCAATGATTTCCTCTCAGAGAATTTGAAATTAATCTTGTAATGCTTTGTGCAAATATTCCAGGAAATATGAAATAATGAAGCAAATATTTTCCTGAGGAATTTTTTAAAAGAAAAATTAGAAAACATGATAAATCACTAATCAAAGGGTAAAAATTATATTCTCCCTTACCGAGTATCATCTCCTTCCATTACAACAATTTAAATCTTTAAAAACACAGACAGAACTGTGCAGATTAAATTAGAGGAGAGTCATTATATTGATATTTCCACAGAAATAATTTTTATAATTTCTTTTTGGCTGAAAACAAATTAAGCAGTCAAAAATTGAGATATTTGTGAAATACAGAATTTTACTTAAAGGTAGGATCTGACCAAAAATTTGGGTTTGCAGCTGAAACTGTCATTCGTTGTGTGATAACCAAGGGTCTGCCACAGGATAATTACTGAAATACTGTCATAGGTTTTCAGTATAACATTAGCAGTAAAGAACATGAGGCCATGATTTCATCCCAGCTCTACCACTTACTGGCCATGTAATCTTAGACAGCTTTCTTAACCTTCCAGTGGTCAGTTTTACCATCTTTAAAGTAGGAATATTAACAGAAGAGTCTGCACAGAGTTGTCACAAAGAATACTGAATATCCATCTATATTTATATATATGTGTGTTTATATATATAAACTGCATATACATGAAGTGTCTGTAGCATTGCCTGAACTATGAAGCACACTATAAAAAGTAACTACACACAAGGACAAACCGGTTAGAAAAGAGTCCCTAAATGAACAGTCGCTAAGGTCCTGCCAATCTCTTCAGGGTGGGGGCCTCCAAACTCCTCACACCTGTTTCACATTTGCCCTCTCAAGTGAGTGAAGCCAAGTGGAACTATCAGCCCGAAAATATAATGGATTGGATTTGCTTGAAAACAGCATAATTCTGTAATCTAGTTTGCATTAACCTGAAAAATGTTATCATGTTGATATCAGCAATATTTAGGAAAAGGTTATTACCCAGTGTGTAAATGTTTGATAAACAGACTATGTGTGTAAGCCAACATTTCAAATGAAAGGCACAAGTTACTTTCTCATTGTATAACAAGTCACATCTACTTTGTCATGTTGATTTATACCAGTTTCCTTATCTTATGTGTTCTTACTGATAACTAAAGGAACAAATGTACATTCCATTCTCTATATAAAACATATTATCTTTCTGTTAACTTCAGCATATCCCAAAGTCAAAATGTCAAAAAGCAACAATGATACCCAACAAACATCCTAAACTCTTTAATAATTACTATGACCTTATTTTTATCAACACAGCTTGCAATGACCTTCCCTTCCTTTCACATCTAAGAAAGAGGAGGTTGAATTCCACGCTGTCAACAGAGGGGAAAAAAATTGAGATATTATTTGTTTTAATCTACTGCTTTGAGAAAAGGGTGGGTGACCTTTTACCAATTCAAATGCAGAGCCAATGGTAATACATAATTAAATTGGGGGAAAAATTTGTACTACAGCATCTCAAAGCTCTAACTTTTGAGCTCCTCGCTTGCAAACATAATACAGTACTCTACATAATAAAATTACAAATACCATATGAAGTTTGTGTGGCATCTTTCCAAAAAGAAGCCAATATTAAGTCTAAGTAAGTATAAGTAAGACTAAAGATTTTACTTATATAAAAGGACAGCAACAGATTGAGAGTAAACTATATAAATTAGATTTTCATCTATAACACTTTTCTAACCAAGTTTATTTAGTAAAAAGTGGAAAGCAAGAGAAATAATTGTATTTTCAGAGCCCTTTGTTAGTATTCACATCATCCGATTCTAGTAAAATTTCTATAAACCACAATTAGATCTTAATTTGGTAGGAAATAGTTTTTCTAGTTAAAACACATAAACAAGAGAGACAAAGAATAAGGAAGAAGACTAAAAGCAAAATGTGTGGTAAATAAGGTAAAAAAAGACAAGACTGTACATTTTTCATTATAATGGTATCAGATTAAGTAGGCAAATTACTATCTGAATTAAACTGACAAACTGACCTGACTGCCAGATTAGTGTAATAAAGTTCCCACAATCTCAAAACAAAATAAAATCCATTTCTTATATAGTTCAAAGTTACAAAAGGAACACTGTTAGAATACAGTTGTATTTAACCCCAAATCAGTAGAGACCTTGAGTTGGATTCAAGGTCTGAAAAACAAACTTGTATGAGATTATGATGCCAAGTATGAATTGATTTTCTTTTTAAATAACCCTGTGTTTTACAGTTACTGCAAGCTTATGAGCATTCAAATCACACACAAAAAGTATTAATAAATGGCAAAATCAGCATAAATCATATCACTCTACACAGAGCATCAAGTTGAAATGCTTAAATACACTAGGCAGTCTTGCCTGAAATGCCAACATGAGACCAATTCACTGAAAAACACAGTCTTGGTACATAATAGACATCTGTTAAGTAACTAGGAATTAATGAATTGATAAAACATTTCAATTTATCCTGGCCTTAGATGAGTTACTGAACTTCCTTTGTGCTTCAACCTCCTCATCTGTAAAAGGCCACAGTGTTTCAAAAATGCCTAACACTCAGTGATAAATGTTAGCTTCAGTATGATTAATGAGTAAATTCGACAATTTTCAAGGTCTAGTTTACCTACAGTCTCTTCAGCAAATGGTGCTGGGGAAACTAGATATCCACATTTGAAAGAAGGTGGATGAAGCTGGACCCTTACCTTACACAAAAATTAACTCAAAATGGATTAAAAGACTTAAACTGAAATACCTAGAAAAAAAACATAAAGGGAAAGCTTCATGACATTGGATTTGGCAATGAGTTCTTGGATAGCACTGAAAGCACAGGCAACAAAAGCAAACAGACAACTGGGACTACACCAGACTTAAAAAGCTTCCGCCCACTAAAGGACACAATCAACAGAGTGGAAAGGCAAACTATGGAATGGGAGAAAATATTAGCAAGTTAAATATCTGGTAAGGGTTTAATATCCAGAATATATGAAGAACTCCTACTCCAACAACAGCAAAAAAAGGAACCCAATTAAAAGATGGGCAAAGGACTACAATAAAAGTTTTCCAAAGATGATATACAAATGGCCAACAAGCACAGGAAAAGATGTTCAACATCACCAATCAATAGGGAAATGAAAAATCAAAACCACAATGAGATATCACCTCACACCTATTAGAATGAATTTGACTACCATTAAAAAAGAAAAAATAATGCAGCTCAATAACAAAAAAAAACAAACAACCCAATCCAAAAATGGGCAGAAGACCTAGACAGACATTTCTCCAAAGAAGATATACAGATAGCCAACAAACACATGAAAGAATGCTCAACATCACTAATCATTAGAGAAATGCAAATCAAAACTACAATGAGATATCATCTCACACCAGTCAGAATGGCCATCATCAAAAAATCTACAAACAATAAATGCTGGAGAGGGTTTGGAGAAAAGGGTACCCTCTTGCACTGTTGGTGGGAATGTAAATTGATACAGGCACTATGGAGAACAGTATGGAGGTCCCTTAAAAAACTAAGAATAGAATTACCATATGATCCAGCAATCCCACTACTGGGCATATATCCTGAGAAATCCATAATTCAAAAAGAGACATGTACCACAATGTTTATTGCAGCACTATTTACAATAGCCAGGACATGGAAGCAACCTTAATGTCCATCGACAGATGAATGGATAAAGAAGATGTGGCACATATATACAATGGAATATTACTCAGCCATAAAAAGAAATGAAATTGAGTTACTTGTAGTGGGGTGGATGGGCCTAGAGTCTGTCATACAGAGTGAAGTAAGTCAGAAAGAGAAAAATAAATACCGTATGCTAACACATATATATGGAATCTAAGAAAAAACACGGTTATGAAGAACCTAGGGGTAAGACGGGAAAAAAGACACAGACCTACTAGAGCATGGACTTGAGGACTCGGGGAGAGGGAAGGGTAAGCTGTGACAAAGTGAGAGAGTGGCATGGACATATATACACTACCAAATGTAAAATAGATAGCTAGTGGGAAGTAGCCGCATAGCACAGGGAGATCAGCTAGGTGCTTTGTGACCACCTAGAGGGGTGGGATAGGGAGGGTGGGAGGGAGGGAGACGCAAGAGGGAAGTGATATGGGAACATATATATATGTATAACTGAGTCACTTTGTTATAAAGCAGAAACTAACACACCATTGTAAAGCAATTATACTCCAATAAAGATGTTAAAAAAAAAAAGAAAAGAAAAAATAACAAGTGTTAGAAAGGATGTGGAGAAACTGGAACTATGGTACACTGTTGGTGGGAATATAAAATGGTGGAGCCACTACAGAAAACATTATGGCAGTTCCTAAAAAAATTAAAAATAAAAATACCATATGATCCAACAATCCCGCTTCTGAGTATATATCCGAAAGAACTGAAAGCAGGATCTCAAAGAGATATTTGTAGAACCATGTTCACAGCAGCATTATTCACAACAGCCAAGAGGTAAAAAGCATCCCAAATGCCCACAGATGGATGAATGGATAAACAAAATATGGTTTATACATACACTGGAATATTATTCAGCCTTAAAAAAGAAGAAAATTCTGTCACATACTACAACATGGATGAACCTGAGGACATTATGCAAAGTGATAGAGGCCAGTAATCAAAAAAACAAACCCTGTATAATTTCACTTATATATCTAAAGTGGTCAAACTCACAGAAACAGAAAGTAGAATAGTGGCTACCAGAGGCTGGGGGGAAAGAGAAATGGGAAGCTGTTCAACAGAAATGGGAGCAGAGAGCTTCAATTTTGCAAGATGACAAAGCTGGAACAATCTGTTGCACAACAACATACATATACTCAACACTACTGAACTGTGCACTTAAAAATTGCTAAGATGATAAATTTTATGTTTTCTACCACAATTTTTAAAGGCAATAAAACACAGGTGATAAGTAACACACATGAAGTTACAAAGTCATAATTCATAGCCTTGAAGTATGCATAAGATTTAGAAAAGCAGAGAAAGAAGTGGAAAGACCAGGCAGAAGATCCAACCTACATAAAAGAGGAGAAATGCAAAAATCTAGGCAAACAGGCAGATAAGAGAAGAGAGGCCCAGATAAAACTAGAAAAGTGGATTGAGGATCATTTGGTAAGGTGGTCAGTACTCAAGGAAGAGTCTCTGAAGTGACAGAACAAATAAAGCGCTGGCCAGACAGAACAGAGAGGCAAAAGAATGCCATCAGGAATACCTGTAACAAGATTGCTCAATGATGACCCAGGAAGTTGAACTGAAGGTAAATAAAATTCAGATAGAGTATTTCTAAATATAGCCTAGGTACATGTGATGTGGGCCTGGGGGACCACAGGCAATCTAATCAGCTGGGTTTCCTATAAATGAAGACATCCTATAGCATCTTTCAAAGCCAGTGTGGACTTACACTACCTGTAAATTAGTTCAAATTATAATTTCCTTACTCCAAGCTTCTTAGAGCAGAGATCATCTCTTATATCCTTTATCCAAAGTTCAGTTTCATGCTCACAGAAAGCATTTATAAGTAACTGGGCAACCAAAGATCATCTTCTACTGCCAAATGTTTACACAGGGCTATGCTAAATACTTGAAATTGTTAATAAGAATCTTAAACAATAAGCAGTAGATTCATCAATCATACTATTCATGAAAGATGAAGAAATTTTTTCCCATCTGACAAGTAAGATTAATAATTTCATATACTTCTACTTTAATCAAAAAATAGAATTTCCAAATTTATATTTCAAACAAATACTTGTAACCATCACTAAATATGTGATACTGATAGGGACTTTTCACACTATATTGTTCCTGGGTTTAAAAAATAATTTTTAAAAACATTTGTATGCTTTTAAAGGGTATTTAAACCACAGTTTCAACTATAGTTTAGACGCGAGGGCTTTGTCTACAAATATGTATGTAAATTAGTTTTACTTAAATTATCAGTTTTTAATTCCAAAACCATATTCTAGAACTTTGCCTTCAAAGCTACTAGAGGTTAAAAGATTTTTTTAAAACGCCACTGTGAGGTCACAGAGGCTGCCGAGGCCAGTAAGAGAAAGCAGACCTCACTGCCGGGATGTCAATTATCCAGCCCTTGGGCACTGGCTCACAGAGTGCCACAGCTTAAAGTCATTATAAAGATAGCATTAAGACAATTAAACAAATTACCTGGAATCAAGAGTACTTAAAATCCATTCCTAACCTGAATAAAAGGTACCAGAGGACAACCTCAGAAATTGAGGGAAATTACAGAAAAGTGTTACAACATGAGTAAGCATTCATTTGTTTTCCTCTTGCAATTTAAAATTTTTCAAGCTTTCTAGAATCAAACCTTAGGGTATTTCAGCAATGCATACTAAGTAAAGAAGGCATTAAAGTATTTCAGTAATGCACAACACTCACAACAGCTTGTATATACAGGTAGTAAACTAAATTGTTTAAAAGTTTTTGACTATTCAGTATCTTCACTGAAGCAATCAACCCACTTTTTTTAATGTGTTTACCTTGGTTTTTTGTTTGTTTTTTTAGAATAGTGGAGGGTTAAAAGATCCTATTCTCCAGCATTAAATAATGACTGAATAATATAAAAAATTATTAAATTCTGAAGTTCAGAAAATCCTAAAGAAGATTCTGAGGTAAAACTATTGATTTTTTTTTTTTTTTTTTTTCAGAGCAAAATTCCATGGACTACAAGGGCAGGGAGAGGGAATCATAGATTTCCTTCTCTCTCAGTAAAGGTTTTAAAAAATAACATGAGTACTTCCTAAATCAAAAAACATGACATTGAAAAAATATTAGCAATCCTGAAGGTGTAAAATATTTATATATAAAATTATGAAGTAAATGTAAAGCCTTAAAATAGCATAAGGGATTAACAACAGTTCCAACTCCAAACATGTCCACATTTTACGATACTAAGACTAATAGCTTACTTTACAAAGGATATACATATTAGCTTATTTAATCTTCACAATAAGTACATGGTACTTTACAAGGAGAATACAGAGCAGAGAAGAGCCAGGTCTTAGAGTCAGACATTCCCTGGGTATGAATTCCAGCTCTATATTTACTGGCTGTAATCTTGGGCAAGCTGCTTAACTTCTCTAAACCTTGGTTTCTCAATCTGTAAAATGGAAATAATAATGCCTAGCTTACGTTGACTATAAGAATTAAGATAATGCACATGCAGCATTTAACATAATATTGTACCTCTCATTGAAAAAAATTTATTTACAGTTGAGTGTCTGAAACTCGAAAACAACAGAGTCTTCTTGAGAACTCGGGTTACTCAACTCATCTGAAGCTATTTCCACTGCTCCGTAATGGCCCTTCAAGAGCATACCACAGAACAGCTTCCAGGGCTGATAGGGGAAATCCTGAACTCTGAGTCATGTTAACCTTTGTATCATCTCAGTTTCAGAGAAAAACTTGCAGAGTCAGGTCAGAATCCAATGCAAGACTATCAATAATGTTGGAGCACTATAAATTCACTGTGCTAACAGAGGATACTTTGTGCCGGAAGAAAATCAAATCCACAGATAATGCAAAAGCCTCATTGTAACAAAAACGTTTACATTTACTCTCACGTACTCAAAAAAGTTGAATTAAATGATGAAACATTAAGTCATTTCTTTTCCTTCCCAATTCTCCATTCTCTACCATATAATGAAACAAGAAAAAGGACTGAGAAGAAATAAAAGCGAAGGATGCTTTAATCCAAAATGTGCACTGATAACTAAGTTGACAGCTTCTATTATCGCAGTAATTCCACAATCATCACACAGCAAATAGCATAACCAGGTAAAGATGTTCTCCATCACAAGTGGTAAATTCGTAACTTTTTTTGTTTTTGGTTGAAACATTTCCAAAATCTTGGCTGGAAATAAGAAGTCAATACATTGCGAGCTACATTAGCAAGACGCTCCACAGACACAGTGATTAAGAGTTAGTGTGTGACTATGATGGCCCTTGAGAGACAAAAACCTAAGACGGCATTCCAACTTCAGTGGAAGAAAATCACAAAAACAAGCCCCAATACAGCTCTATTGATTCTCTATTGAACTCTATTAAGTTCACATTGAAGGAACTCATGTAACATGAATTTTTACCCAAAGTTTTAAAAGCAAAAGTTAGTTAAGACTGGTCAGAATTTATAAAAATAGAATTGTAAATGGCTGTTTACAACAACACGATACATTTCGTTAGAATCTAAATTTCTCCACAATTTCTTCCCTAAGTAATGTAACTTTATAACATATAGATGACATATATTTTCAACTCTATTACCCATAAGACTTGCTAAATCTCACCTTGAAAGTACTACCAATAATTTATTCAGTCTGCAAGATATTTGCTATTCCTTACACAGAAATTGACTAGGTCTCAAAGGGGAAAGTGGAGCTGCTGGTGTTTATAACCATTCAGCTTCATTTCTTTAGGAAAAAAAGTTTAAAAAGCCAAGCATATATAAAACATGAATCATTATATTAAAAAAAAAAAAAAACCTAGGGCTTCCCTGGTGGCACAGTGGTTGAGAATCTGCCTGCCGATGCAGGGGACACGGGTTCAAGCCCTGGTCTGGGAAGATCCCACAGGCCGCGGAGCAACTAGGCCCGTGAGCCACAACTACTGAGCCTGCGCGTCTGGAGCCTGTGCTCCGCGCAAGAGAGGCCACGATAGTGAGAGGCCAGCGCACCGTGATGAAGACTGGCCCCTGCTTGCCACAACTGGAGAAAGCCCTCGCACAGAAACGAAGACCCAACACAGCCAAAAATAATAAAAAATAAAAAAACTAAAAATTTTAAAGAAATGCTTACATGATCTCAAGGAAAATAATTTAAATACAGTATTACTAATTAGGAAAAGTATATATACTTAGAAACAGTCACAATCTATTTTATAATAAATAAGAGTAATTCAAAATCAAGCAGGTCTTTTGAACCCATACAATGCAGATGGAACACACCCCTAACTTCAGTCTAATCTAAAAGAAGAAAACTAAATACCACCTGGTTAAAGTGCAGCCCATATGCAAAGCTGAATACTGCAGATACATGCTATCTGAAGAGTTTAAATTTAGACAGAGTAGCTCTCCCATTAAAGACCTGGCCATATATACTTAAAAGTCTACAACTGATCACTTCAGAAGGACCTCAAAGGAAAAACAGAAAGGGTACGCTTCAGCATGTGATCTGGAAGAAATTTTAGCATCACAAGAAAAATTTGGCTTTCTTCTGGTGCTTAGTAATATAAAGGGAAAAGGTTTGAAGAAAAGAAGTGTAAAATTGTTTTCATACAATATATGAATAATGATTCTAGACTTTAAAAGAACAGCTATGGAGGTTTTATCCTTTACATTACAGAAAGAATAAATGAAGTTCACAAGTTACCTAGCAAGCAGAAATACAAAGTAGTATGCCTCCTTTATGTGTGTGTATATGTGTGAAAGACAGTAAGAAATTATTTTAAACAAATTACAGCTTTATTGTTTAAAAAAAAGAAAGGAGGTTTTAGACAAAGTTAAGAAACAGTCTTTTATTTTTGGCCCTATCCTCAGAGTGTGCTAACATTCGACTTTTAAATAATGACTCCATGGAGACTCATACTACTATGTAAATAAGCAGTGCTAACAAGAAACTAGGAGTTGCGGAAGAAATTAAAGGGCAGCATTCAATCCATCACAGGTAGTCTGCCAAACTGGGAATCCCTGAGATGAAGTATTTGTCTAAATAAATTAACGTTACTAGGCAAACATAAATATTCATCTTTTCTTACCAATACTTTTGATTAAAAATCAGTCAAATGAGGGACTTCCCTGGTGGCACAGTGGTGAAGAATCCACCTGCCAATACAGGGGACACAGGTTCAAGCCCTGGTCCAGGAAGATCCCACATGCTGCAGAGCAACTAAGCCCATGTGCCACAACTACTGAGCCTGTGCACCACAACTACTGAAGCCCAAGTGCCTAGAGCCCATGCTCCGCAAAAAGAGAAGCCACTGCAAATGAGAAGCCCACACACTGCAATGAAGAGTAGCCCCAGCTCGCCACAACTAGAGAAAGCCCTCACACAGCAACGAAGACCCAACACAGCCAAATAAATAAATAAATAAAAATTTATTTATTTATTTAAGTCAAATGCATTTGCATAAATCCAAACATTACTTTCATGTTCCAAGAATATCTTCACTCTGCTTCTTTTCATTGCATTAAGCACTGGCTTTTGTCTTCACTCTGCCTAGAATGGCCTTTCCCTCAAATACAACTGTTAAAAGTTATACTTATCCTTCAACACTGGAAACAAAGGACACTTTTTGGTCCCTTCCAAGGAAATGTGATCCCATTAGTTTCCCCATGCCCAAAGCCAACAACATTGAGAAGCTCTCTTTTTAACTGAATAAAGAAGTAAACTGCGATCGTAATATGCAGCTAAAACTAACTTCAAAAAATACAGTGACTGTATGGAAATCATAAACATGTATTGAGCAATGTGTCAATCACTTTTGGAAGGTTCTGAAAAATTCTGTTTTTCTAAGGGTTCACAAACAAATATTTTCAATCTGCTCCAGAAAAAAAAAATTTTATGCACCCCAGTGAAACTCTAAAAACTTTTCTTTAGGTTAAAAAATAAATAAAAAAGAGAAGAAAAGAAAAAGAAAACATAGATAGCCAAAGCTAGAGAGGCACATGGAGAGACTAAACTAAGTCCATTCCAGGTGAAAATTGAGATGGCACTGACCCAGGCCCTAAGATGGAGGAATAAAGAGAAGAAGAAGACTCAAAATTAAGTTATTAGAGGCAGCAAGAATTAGACAGTTGTTTCCAGATCTGGTTTCAGCGTTCAGAGTATCTGGTGATGTCACTTACAGGTAATAACATAAAAGGACTACACTTTACGGGACAGATCATGAGTTCAAAATTGAACACCCTGAGTTTGAGACTCCATGAACACACAAAAAGATTGAGGTCTTTTACTATGAGCCAAGACTTAGGGTGAGAGACCTGCTCCACATTTGGAGATATGTTTGTAAATGAAGTTTCTATCCAGAGAAGGGTAAAAATCATGCTAGAATGAGAACCTTAGAGAGAACACAGATATTTAAGAAGCCAGTAAAAGAGCCTAGAGAAGGTGACGTCAGATAAATGAAGAGAAGATAATGCAAGTGAAAGATGTCATCATGTAACAAATATTTACTGTGTGCTTAATATGCAGCACCACTGGATACAGGGGATATGCCAATGCCTGAAACAAGTATCTATGAGATTTGGCAAATCAATAGTCATTAGTGACTTGATGAAAGCAAGTCTAGCTACAATGAAATGAACAATGAATGGGCAGTCAGGAACACAGACAACTTCTTTCCAAAGAGTTATGGCAACAGTTGGATGCTCAGATTGGGCCAGGGAAGGGTTCTGCTAAGGGAAAAGAGTTTGTAAAAAAAGGAGTTAGCAAAGAAAAAGACAGGAAGAGTAAGAGGAGATAGAGAGAATACGACTGTATAAGAATACTGCTATTCTAGGGATTCCCTGGTGGCACAGTGGTTGGAGGTCCGCCTGCCGATGCAGGGGACACCGGTTCGTGCCCCGGTCCGGGAAGATCCCACATGCCACAGAGCGGCTGGGCCCGAGAGCCATGGCCGCTGAGCCTGTGCGTCCGGAGCCTGTGCTCCACAACGGGAGAGGCCACAGCAGTGAGAGGCCCGCGTACCGCAAAAAAAAAAAAAAAAAAAAAAAAAAAAAAGAATACTGCTATTCTAAATATCAGGGAGAGCATGGGTGGACACTGGTACGAGGCAGAAGGTTGACAGACGTCTCTCAAGACCTATATTTTATCTATTAAAAGCTACAGGGATGTGTTAAGGTAACACTTGAGAAGATAGATGGTGACAAAACCCCTATGAGGAATGGGACAGGGAGCAGACTGGGGACAAAGAGAAGCTTTGCAAAGAAATAAATGAAAAAGATGAGGCCTCCTTGAAAGAGATGTTGGACTTCATCTTGAAGGCAACAGGAACTGCTGAAAATATTAGAAAACAATATGAACAGCTTTGTGCTTTGAACTACATACTATATTCTTTTGAGTTTTAATAAATAAAAATAAGTCTACATTTATATTTCTGAATTAAACTAGACTATATCCATAAACTTAATTCTTATTCTATAAATTATTATATTGAAGTATATCGTTTGTTAAAATTATAAACAAATTATAAAACAAACCTCCATAAACCGAAGTTATTAAAAGCATTTGTGTCATATAAAGAACATACTTAAATAGAAAAAACTAAGTTTAAGATTTACAATTTTAAATATGATTTAAATAAACTTGATTAAAAGGCAATCAAGAGAGTTTGACTTTTTGTTGACTTTCAACCTCCAGTCCTAGTATTTTCCAAAACATAATTAACGTGCCTTGAGCTTGTACCCCTTTGTCCAGTGCCTAATATAAGTCAAGTTCCTAATCTACAGTCAAGAAATTCTAAGAAATGATCTACTTCCATACAATTTAAGTCTTTCAATGAGTCTCTGACTCTTATTAAATGAACCATTTGTAAAAGAAATACAAAATTATGTGGCTCAGAAATGGCACCTAATAAACATTTCCTTCCTATGGAATTCACGTCACCCTAATATCCAAAATGACTTTCTAATCCTCCTTATACCTCTACTCCTCCCCACAAAATCTCCAACAGTAACTTGAAGTTGAATTTTGTTAATAACTGAAGGTTTTTTTTAATCCAGGCTTTTATCCTGACATCCTCCCACCTGCCACCATTACTGCCCACCTGCCATAAAGGAGGTGCAAAATGGGAGAGGTTGAGATCCATGTTGGGGTGGTATCCCAAAGAGAGGGTCTTCTGGAGACTAGATTCCAGTAATTACAGTGATGGGCACTCTAGCCACAGACCACTGTTTCTTTACAGCACAGCTACTGCAACATATATTCCTTGAATTCTGCCCACTCCAAACGTTGATACCTGAGAACATAACATGACCTACCAACATTTTCACTGACTTTTTCTTAATTTATATATGCCAGTAGGAGATCAACTAAAATCTATAGTAATTAAGAGAACAATTTAAGTACACAATTTGTCATGTACATTTGAATCTATCTTCCGTTACCTTTAACCTCATTACCATATACTACAGACCCACCTTTATCCATGTAGGACGTGGATGCTCCAAGACCCCCAGTGGACATCTGAAACTGAGTAGTACTAAACCCTATATATAACCATGTCTTTTCCTAGACATACATACTTATGATGAAGCTTAATTTATAAATTCGGCACAATGAGAGAATATCTGAACTGCCAGCATCGCTACTCTTGCATTTTGGAGCCATTATGAGGTAAAATAAGGGTTACTTGAACACAAGCACTGCAATACCTCAACAGTTCATCTGATAACTGAGTCAGCTACTAAGTGACTAACTGGTGGGTAGGGTATACAGCATGGGTAACACTAGACAAAGAGATGATTCACCTCCCAGGTGGGATGATGTAAGATTTCATCATACTACGCAGAATGGTGCGCAATTTAAAATTTATGAATTGTTTATTTCTCAATTTTCCATTTAATATTTTGAGACCTTGGTTGGCTGACGGTAACTTAGACCTCGGAAGCCAAAATCACAGATAAGGGGGGACTACTGTAGCTACCCATATGCTGAATCTCATCCTACCTGACAACCACACATTATTGTGCAGTCATTTAATTAACTATAACTTCCAGGGGGCAAGTATAAAGTACCTACCAACATTAGAAGATGTTGTATGATTATTCAGATATGGTTTTAGGAATGCACTACAGTGCAACTCTGAAATGTGTAGATGAATCAAAAAGATACTGCCTCTTCCATTTGTATAATTAACACTATTTCTGAAGTAAGTTTGAGTCTGGTTCTCATCACATGTGATTCAAGTAAATAAAACACAGCCACATTGTCGCCTAGAACTTAAAAAAATCGTATCATAAAATGTTTATCCACAAGAAAAGTCCATTTTAAAATATATTATGTCAAAATGAAACATTCAAGGAAAATACACAGCCTAAATTAGAAACCAAATAGATACTGCAAAATAAATACAGAGTGCTACTATTTTCTTCACCTTTCAGTTTGAATAGCCTGAAGTCCTTGGAGAGACTTTCAGTGGAAAAGAAAATCTCAGAACTGTTATTCACCACTCCATGTTGCAAGGACAGTATCCTCCACTGTCCCACTTTACTTCTTGTGGTGACCTCCTCCATCTGATATCTCCCAGAGCCAGATAGAGCCCGGTGAGCTATCTAGAAGCACCATCTCTATTAAACACAAAACTCTCTAAACTAAAATCTTTCATTAAAAAAAGAAGTTTCTAACATTTATAATTAAATTTGGAATCTCCCCAAGTCATCTTGTCCTCATTTTTTTTTAAAGCTTTTCAGTCCAGATTCAGTGTTGGTAGACAGGTACCATGTGGCACATAATAAGCACTATATAAAGTTAACTACTACTACTATTTTTTAATTTTTATTATAGTTGATTTACAATGTTATGTTATAGTTCCCGCTGTACAGCAAGGTTAATATTATTATTTTCACTAAAATGTATAGGTTCCTCATAGCTTAAGTGTATACCAAGCAGTAAACACAAACTATTCACCAACCTGTATGAAATTCAGCCTTAGGATGATCCTACTTCATTCAAACAATAGGTTCGGGGCATATACAATGTGAAAACAATGTCTGATTATTCCTAATCTATTAGTAAGCATACAACTGGAATTGTAAATAGGAAAAGTCTATTCAGACATATATTATTATATATCATTTCTCTTTTATTAAATAGATTAGCAACAAGCACAATTTTATCATCAGCATGTATTTACTGGGTAACATTTTTGCTTAGTGCTGTAATATAGAATGTTTGGGGATACCAAAGAGCAATTTTCTGTGTCTGCACTAAACAGGTTTGCAATCTCTGTGGGTTTTGTGAGTTCAGGGACCAGGTCTTTACTTTGATAGTAAGAAAAGTGTAGGATAGAAGGCTTGACATGCACCCTCCCAGATAATTAGAATTCAAGTAGCTGAAGCAGTGTGGAGAGTATCCTAGGAACATGCAGGGCAGACCAAAGCAAGAGAGCAAACTTGGTCAAAGTGAAATACGACCATCCAACTGGGTCAGAAAATACTCCGGGATGAAACAGGTAATATCAAGTTCTAATCAGTCTTCAAAGATAGACAAAGGAATTCAGATGTGCACTAAACATTGTTCCAAGCACTTTACATGCAGTATCACATTTAATCTTACAACAGGTCTGAGAGGTAAGTGATATTAGTATCCCAATTTTAACTATCAGGAAAGTGACACACAGAGGGCTTAAATAATTTACCATAAATCGTCCAGCTAGTAAGTAGCAGAACTGGAATTTGAATCCAGTTTAGCTGCAGTGTCCTTTCCCTTAATCACTGCACTACACTATCTATAACTCTCAAGACCAAAATGAAAAATATATACACATATAGGAAGGAATAAAAGAATGGGATAGAACAAAATAGGATGCAATGGGATCTGTAAAAGAGACACATAAGGTGAACTTTTAGGTGGACTTTGTCCAAGAATTTCTAGGAGAGACTGGCAGCAGAAATGCCTAGAATCAAGAAGACATGGGTCTGACAAACTTAAAAGCTAGTTCCAACTATTATAAAACAGCATTTCCTATAATATCTCAGTACTTATTAATAGGAGGATGAGAAAACCCATACAAAACCTGAAAAACATGCAGTATAAGTAGCAAACACCTCTTCTTTAAAAAAGAAAAAAGATGCCTAGCTGTAAAAGACCAACAGATAGAACAAGTTTAATAAGATAGATACAATTTAATTCATAAACTGAATCCTTATGCCTCAGTTTTTTAACTTTCTTGATGGATATTTAAGCAAACCTTTTATGTAAAAACTGCTATTCAAGACCTGTGAATTAACAAATAAGAAATGGCCCTTGTTCTCAAGAGCTGCCCCTTGGTATTATGTATCTCATTCTGTAACATCTGATGACTATTTGGGTTACAGTAGTTGTTCAGCATCTTAAGGACATTTCTGGATCTCTAAACACTTATGAATACACAATTTTTGCTCCTGAAGTTTGTAGCATATATAATTCTCAGACCTTACATTATTTCTTCCATACCCAAAGGAGACCAAATTTTCCCCTCTTGGTAAAAAAAAAAAAAAAAATCTAGATACAGAATAAAGTGACAGGCCACATTAATTCTTTCAACCTTCAAGTTCTCCCTTCATCAGCAGCACTACACCCAGTTTAGGAATTGATAGGGAATCACTTGTGAAGAGAGAATGGGACAGAAAAATTTGCTTTTCTTATTCCAATTAGAGAGTTTCACCAAGGAGGTGGAATTTCAAATTAAGAAGAAAAAACACGTTCTAATTAGTTACAGATGAAAATCCCCAAAACCACATTGATCACAATGCAAAACATTAACTGAGCTCCTGGAGACCCAGGAAGAAGAGGACTTTTTCATTGGATGAAATGGAAATAATTTACTTTTGAAATCCTAACCACACCACCCTTTAGTCATTAATATGCAATTAAATAATTTTTGCTCACAGTCGCAGCCAAAAGAACTCAAAAGTATTTTTATTTTCATGGGTTTCTCTGTTATTTTTACTGCATATTAACCCCTTTTTTTAAGCCTTGTCACTGAAGCCCATTGTTTTAAGGTTCATTATCTTTACACCACCTGGTTTAGGATTTGGCTGCAAAACTGCTACACTACACTGATCAAAGTGTTCACCAAATCAAGATTGCAGGAGCTAACCACTTGAGGATTCCGGTACTTTCTTTGACTGTTCTAAAAATAAATGTGCAGAAGGTCTTCTGAAATTATGTCTTACCTAGTCAATTAATGTGAGGGAAGAAATGCTCTTTTACCCTATACACACTGCAGAACACCAGGTAAGACTGGTCTATTGACTCTTCGGCACTGAAGCACCCCTCATGGGAAGGGTATGCATGTTGTGTGCTATATAGCCTTCATTTAAATCATAAAAAATTCATTTGGATAACTGAAAAGATGGAAAGCTGTTTTTTTTTTTTTATAAAAAAGAATTATTAACTAAAACATGCATTTCTTTCAACTTCACTTTACAACTTTCTAACAAAGCGTAGCCTCCTGAAGCTTAATTCTCTCACCTTCCAATTTAACTTGCTCTAGACAGTCTGATGGGACCACAATTCAAATTTTTCAAAAAGGCAAGGATCTAAATCACTTCCAGATTTTCCTCTGTTAGTCCAAAAATTCTTGCATTAATAAAATATGATTAGGGCAACAGTAAACTAGATTGATGTGCTTATCAATTAATATAGCTGCAAAAAGAAAGGTAGTCATCTCTAAAAGAAAGAGAAAACAGAATAACATGAACAAAAATTCTTTGGACTTAATCTCATCTGTGAATAATTAGAAGAATTTAAGTTGATTTGGAAAGGGTGGAGAAAGACTCTGAAGAGGTAGGATTACAGTGTTTTTCACTTTGATGTATTAAAAATGAAGAAATGAAGAAGTTAGAAAGTTTAAACACACAGCGTGCACATACACACACACACCCCTCAACCATCAACCACAAGTAACCTCCCTGAACTATTTTTCATGTGGCTAGGGTTAATAACAAATAATATAAGGGTTATATTCAGTTCTTTGATTAAAACAAACAATAACTATTTTCATTCTATTTTGACTCAGGAGAACTCAATTTGTTAGTCTATTGAAACTCATCATTCATAGTTAAGGAAGAACTAAGTCAGTATCATTAAAGATTTGGTCAAAGTATCTCCCTCCACATTATAAAATACATGTCTAATCCAAAATTCTGTAATAGCAAGTAATCATGACATGAATTCCACCAGAATGATGGTTCCTCTAATGACTATTAAGTTTTATAGCTGGAGTTCCCCCCAAATTTTTTAATACATTTGCCGTACTTTCTTATATTAGAAAAAAGTATTGCATTCTTATTGAAGAAATTCTTGAAGAAAATTTGAGTTACATATAAGTATAGAACAATTCCACTATTCAGAGATAATTTTAAGTTATTTGATGTATTTACTTCTATTTCATAAACATATTGTTTCCCAAACTGGTATTTAAAGAACATTCTTCTGGGAGATGTTCCACTAAAAACAGTGTTTTTATGGTGTAAAATGGTTAGTAGATGTCTTTACTGCAGGATTTCTCAGAGCCTATAATATGCTAATGTTTATTATGACTTTTAATAAATGACTTAGGAAGCAAGTCATACCAAATTTGGGTAGCAAGCAGCTTCCCAAATTTATTCCCCACTTAATATATTTTCCTTTTTCCTCTATTATCATTCAGCTTGGGAAACACTGAAACTACATTATTAGGGAAGGACACTTCCATATCACAAGGTATTTTCAAAACCATTATTTTAAGGCTATAAATTATTACTACATTTAAGTCTCTCACAGTTTACTGGATTTTTTCCAATTTCTATTTTCCTTATATATAAATCTTATTACATATGCATTATTCCTTTAGATAAAGTGCTAACCTCTTTAAGAAAATGTTATCAATCTAAACGACTGTACATTTTTTATTGAAGTGCAGTTGATTTACAATGTTGTGTTAGTTTTTTATTGAAGTATTAAGTAACTGTACATTTTAAACAGCATCTTTTTTTTAACTGAACTTGTGTCAGAAGTGTGTCATGATTAATATTTGTTAATTTGATTGGCCCAAAGTGAGAACTCATTATTTTCATTTACATTTCTTTGCATAATAAGGCTGAATTATTTTCATATTTTTATCAGCCATTTATATTTATCTTTCTTAGATTGAATTTCAGTTCTCTCTGCCATTGTTTGCACTCCTTGATCCTCTAAAATCTAAGAAACTTCCTGAGGTTTGTTCTTCACATCACTGATTTAGTTTTTCAAGACAGTAATTCTTCTTGCCTCCTCTGCAGACTTACATCTGGCTCTCAGTTTTAGTGTTCCTTGCAATCTGTCCTCAGCATGAGTTTGTTTTCTTATAGCTCCCTGCTGTAGTTTCATAGATACCATATCTTCTATGTTCTCTTACGGTAAACTGTTTTCTAAATGTTCTTCTAGTTGTAAATACTTCCCCCAAATGTGCTTCAGGATGATCAACTTTTATCCTCAAGTACAGTATTTGTTAATAGATCACACATTGGGGAGTTTTTCTGTTGCCTCTTCTATGATGATGGTGTCCACCCATCAACAGAGGGTGTGGCCTGGCTCACTGCACTCTTGGATGGTCATAGAAACCCCTTTTCAATGCTGTAGCAGGAACGTGAAGAGTTACAAGCCCAGTTCTCAGTGACTCTCAGGCATTATTTTAAAGCTGCTCTTCTGGACTGCAGAGGAACCTTCTCCTTAAATACTGCTGGTCTGAAAAAGGATCATCAAAGACTAAACTGCCTACCATTTAGTTCTCCACTCCCACCTTGAACCCTCTACCCGAGGAGACCTCTTCCGTTCAGGATGCAAGCAGTCAGCAGCTCCAACTCTCCCAGTCCTTCATGTTCTTGCTGTTTTCTACTGTTCATACAGCTGCTGGACGGATGTGGAAAGACATAAGACAATGGAGGCATAAGGGATGGTAATACTATAGCCACCTAAGAAAAACAGCACCCCTGCAGCAGATGGAGAGCAGCCTCATTTTCTCACTGTTTAAAGATCATGGGTGTTTGAACAAGCAGCAGATGTCACGAAAGCAGCAAACTACATCTCCTACTTGAGACTGGCTGGGCTATCTGTTTCATCAGACAATCTGGTTCTTCCCAGTTCGGTTCCTTCTAGGTGGAGGAAATGCATTAAAATTTCTAGCAGGGTCAGTCTTTTTTTCCCTCCAATACTGTATGTGTTTCTAGGTCTTCACTGGTCTTCTAGCAGAGGAGGGAAAGAGGCTGTGTCAGCAACTATGACAAATGCGATTTTTAATGGGAAGCCTCTCCACATTTTAAACATAAGTGAAAATCTGATTATTTCACTGTCAAGCACAAGAATAATTCATTTGATCCATTCATACGACTTTATTTTAAATAAATGTATTAATGCTGAAAAGAACACCACACAGGAGACTAAAAGGTACTGTTTATCTAGAAGTCACAAATATCACCGGTGGCAGCAACGTAAACTCATTTTCTTCACTGGTAACTGGCACCAGAAGAATTTTCAAGCGGCTTTCCCATTAGTTGAAGTTGACAAAAATTAAGAATTATCCTCTGCCTTCTGGGTTTTATTACTTATGTCGTTTTTGTCAAGTACATGGTAGTGTTTTCATATTTTCTATCATCTTAGACCACACAGGGAGACTAAGCTCATATGCTTATCACTGATAAGCAGCATGGTGCTGGCAAGTTTGGAGTACTGGTCACCATCAATTTCTCATGGCCATTTTGAAAACACCAGCAAGTAGAATTTCTGTGTATATGTCACTTTTATATCCCATACATATAGCTGCCCCTAAAAAGGGAAACTAAGAGGAATTACAGACAAATAGGTTATTAAAAATTAAGAAAGCTTCTCTGAAGGTCTGTGCTAGACACATTTTAACAGTGGTGATCCACTTTCAAAAAGATTTTATCTGAACACCACTGCAATTTTAGAACAACTGCTGTAGAGTCAGAAAAACCCAAGTTTAAATCCTGGCTCTACTATTTAATAGTTGTGTGACCTTGAGCAAGGTAACTGAGCTCTGATTTTGCTTCTGTAAGGTGAAGATATAAATAATACCTGCTTTATCAATGGTTAGCAAACTTAAAAATAAGAGATAAGGCAAGTAACATAACTGTTACTTAAGTGTCCTACAAATGTTTGGTGTTATTATTCTATCCCCACACATTTTAAAATAAAATGCTCAATTTTTACATGAAATGGAATTCCACTTAAAGAAGATGAAAGGATCTCTTTGGTAATCACCCACAATGGTTTGTTAGCAACTGGTCATTTGACTGAAATTTTATTTGTACACCTAGATTATTATAGCTGCACCACTCAATGTCTATTAGGCATATTCTGAGATATGCAAATGTGAATTCCTTATCCTTATTGATTATATTAGGATTAAAAAAAAAAGTGGACAGTCTATAGAGGAGGAGAAAAAAACTACTGATGCTTTAAAAAATAGGCCCTAAGGTTTAAAAGCTTATCCTAGAGCAAAGGTTCTCAAAAGAATCACCTAGGGCTGGTCTTTCTGAAAATAGGTGATCACATTTTGGCTTGCACAGTGACTAGGGAATATTACTGGCTTTTCATGGGCTGAAAAGAGCCTTGCTTATGTTTGCTGCCAATACAGAAGACAGTCCCAAACAAAGAATGTTCTTGGGTCCCTGAAGTCTTCTGAATGAATGGCTAGAGACTCATGAGTGTGAAAAATATGTTTATAATTATCTGAGTCTAGAACTTTACTCCGTTTTACACAAACACACAGCAGTTATGGAAGATTTTTAATACACACTAAATTTTTCAAAAACACAACTATGTAAGTCAAGAGATTTGTTTTGTTCAGAGCCTTGTCAAAAGTGATTCACCATATCAAAAATTCGTACCCACATTCTCAGCACCACTTGTTTTTGAGTCATTGATACAACCAATTTCTTTTTAACCTGCATTTGTATCAGTGGTCTTCCTAGTGATGCTACACATACGTACAAGAACCTAACTACTTCATTATTCCTGTTATGGTCTTGCCCAAACATTTCCATATTGAAATTCATGTTATTTTTGAAAATGTACTTGTTAACATTTTTTATAAAAATAATTTTAATGTAATTTTTCCTTTACACTGCTATAAAATTATAGTAGAGTATCATGTCATTTCAGGATACTAAAGGAGTGTTATAAAATAGACGAGGCAGCATGGGGTTTGAAGGAAGAGAGCTAACAAGAATAGCGAGCTTCCTAGTAATCCTCAAACATACAAAGGCAGCCTGGAGAAAAAGCAAATAACACGGTTACTTTCCCTCCAACTACAGACTGAACAGGAAAAAGTTTAACTTGCAATAAGAAGAATTGAGGTTAGGTATTTTAAACACCATCCTGAAAAACAAGACTGTAAATCACTGGAATGAGAAATTTTTATCAGCATATTTAAGCCACTGAAGAATATGATAAGCAAAGGTTTCTTAAAATTAAATTGGACTGTAAACAGGTAATTCTGTTTACAGAAATAATGTTTCTTTTAATTTTTAAATGTTTCAAAGTGAATTCATGGAAAATTAAGTCTTCAGTAACAGCTTTAGTGCTTTTACAATGATCTGGAGAAACTGGTGGTGGAGTGTGATATTCTCATCACAGAAATCATAAAACCACTTGCATCTTCCAACCAAAGTTTTAATGTAGGATAAAAAGTAGCTCATCAAACTTTTATATTCACCATAAAGTAAAATTCAGAAATGACCAATGGTGGTCAAAAGGCACAAACTTCCAGTTATAAAATAAACAAGCCCTGGGGGTACTATGTACAGCACGGTGATTATAGTTAATGATATTGTATCGTATATTTGAAAGGTGGTGAGAGTAAATCTTACAAGTTCTCATCACTGGAAAAACAAAAAACAAAAAACCCGTCGTAACTATGGGGTGATGGATGCTAACTAACTTTCCGTGGTGATCATTTCACAATATATACAAATATCATATCATTATGCTGTACACCCGAAACTAATATAATGCTGTATGTCAATTACACCTCAATTTTTTAAAAAAGTAAAATTCACCTAAATAGTCTTTCTTTTTAGCTTTACAAATGAATACATTAATTCAATCAATCAAATCTCTAGAGGCAACAATCTCACATATATGACAGTTGCAGAGATCAGGCTTCAGTCTGACATGAGTCTTTCCCAAAGGAATTTTTTGTTATTTTTACTCCATGAATTCCATCTTATGAAAAATTCAGTGAACTAAACAAATTGCCATTTTTAAGTAAGAAACAATATTTGCTCATTTTTAATAAATCAATCAAAGATAAACTACTTCAAATCAGTACTTTTGACCAGGATAATATGACCAGTGGTACCAATCTGTTTGCAGGTCCCTAGGAGTTTGAAAACTGCAGACTGGGGACCATGAACCCACAATATATTAGGTTCTAAAAACAAAATATGGCTATTAACAGCAAACCAATTTTTCACAAACGGACCTTCAATTTTAAACCAGCCAATATTTCTTTGTCTAAATCCCAGAATTTTTCCTGTAGCTGAAATTCCACACATGGTCTCCATATCCCCAAAGAAATGCCCTTTCCAGATGAGTTCCTAAGAACAGAACTATGCTTCTTCCAAGTCAGCAAGCTATTTATAAAAACTACAGTAGCCCCCAAGGGAAGATCAATTGGCAAGTATAAAATTACTTTATGCATATATATAGTATAGTAGTTGCTCTGCCTTTTCTTAAGGGGGAGGAATAAGACAATGATGATCAAAGCATAAGGTACATGGAATGTGGTAATTTTAATGTGGGTGCTTATCACTACAAGAAGAAAATGCTACTAATTTTTATGACCCTGTAAAATATTTGAGTTCCCTACTGAACTGGCAAGTACATAAATGTAATAAAACCAATAATAATGTACTTCCATGACCATGACTGCCATTTGGAACTAGAAAAAGCACCGTGCCACATGTTAAAGTATCTTGTTTTTAATAATATTAAAATATAGCTTACTAATTTATATAGGTTAATATATAAACGGTTTATATATGCTAAAATATCAACCACTGCTTAAAATCAGACGTATAGTATTTATCAACAGTGCTTCACGATGCTCATTAATTCTATCAGGATCTTCCCTTCACATATGTGTGTATACATATTTTTTTCTATCTACACAGCTTAACTGAATAACTTTTCTTCCAAATATTCACTTAAGGCCACAGATAATATTCAAAATACTATCCAACTGATGTGGCCTTTATTCTGGCTAGAATAAAGGCTAGCCAGAAAGAAGCAAGACAGCCATGCCAGTGTGTCCTGGCTGAATGATGTACCTTCCAACACCTCATCCACTTTCCATAACCATAGTCATTTTGTAGTTGTAAGAAATATTAATTGCACCAACTGCACATACGTAAGAGGCGGAAACGTGCTCATCTTTATCACGAGTTACCAAAAAAATCTCTACTTTCTCCATCTCTCTTCCCACCTTATATGACCACTCCTCCTTAGCTTACATTCATGCAACAAATATTTATTAATAGTCTACTATGGGCCAGACACTGTGCCAGGTATGCCTGGGAGAAGGGAATGTTCAAGAAAAACAAGGTCCCATGTTCACAGAGTTTACACACAAGTTTATAATCTAGCTGGAGAGAATAAGTGTTAGTGTAGATATATGTTTGTGGTTCCTTATTTTATTGTACAGTGTTCATTATGTGCCAAGCACTGATGTAACAGCTTTACAGTTACCTCAACTGCCTCATTATGTTGGCATAAACATATATATACATAGGGCTTCCCTGGTGGCGCAGTGGTTGAGAGTCCGCCTGCTGATGCAGGGGACGCGGGTTCGTGCCCTGGTCCAGGAGGATGCCGCGGAGCGGCTGGGCCCATGAGCCATGGCTGCTGAGCCTACGCGTCCGGAGCCTGTGCTCCGCAATGGGAGAGGCCACAACAATGAGAGGCCCGCGTATCGCAAAAAAAAAAAAAAAAAAACACATAAACATAAGTAAACAAAACATAAATTTTTGTAAAGTAAAATTTGGATACAGAATTTTTTTTGTAAAGTAAAAAAAACATAAATTTAACTCACCCTTCAATAATTAAGGAATAGAAAACAGAACAAATATTATAAAATAAAGATATAATTCACAGCTACATAAATTAGAGGTATGTGTTCAAAGAATATTAGATATTGGATTATGAGAAAAGCAGATTAATCCAAGACAGGTTGCATTAATTGATAGAATAAAAATAATTTCATATCAAGGACAAAAACATGTTCTAATACTAAGAGTGAATACCTCTCCAAAACTAAATTCTATTGTCACTGAATTCTATCCTTTTAATCTAAGATAACTCACGTCTCCATTAATCTACTACAAAATTTAAATCAGAACTATATTTTTAAACATATACATTTAAACATTCGCAACTTAATGAAATTGAGGTTAATTGTATTTTACACATACAGTTATAAATTATAAATCGTTCCACATTTTCTTATCAGATTATCATGGAAACCAATGAACAGGTTTGACAGACAGTCACTCTCAACTTTTCTTAACAAAATTCCTTAAATTTGGAAATCTAGCACATCCCTGCAGGAGAAGGTTAACTTTCATGGACTGGCTGATGAATTACCTATTACTCTACTCAGTTTACCAGTGGGGCTTATTATGATGCCCATTAATCCTGTGAGGATCTTCCCTTCACCAGAAGGAAGACAGTTACAGCATTTGCTCATTGAAACACAAGTCTGTGAATTTCCATGGGAAAGAGAAGTACCTGTTTATTTATTCTAAACATTTAGTGAGCACCTTCCGCAAGCAGTAAACGTTTAAAGAGCACGTACCAGTCAATGCACTGACCACATCCAGGCAAGTTAGGCTACTTACTGCCCTCACGCGAAACAGAAGCTGGATGAAATGCAAGTGCATTCCGTGAAAGAAGGGGAAAACCCATGCTAGAAAGATTCAAGATATAAAAGCCATCTGGGATATTTGTTTGGAGTGGCTCCCAGAGAAAATAGAGAATAGGGGCCCAGACCATGAGTGACGGGATCAACCTTGGACAGGAGAGGTGCAGTATTTCCTCTGAGGCAAGAGTGATTAGCCTGAAGCTGACACTTCCAAATGGGTCACACACAGAGTGCAGGATATAACCTGAGTGGGGTAAAATATTTCACCTCTGTTTTTATGAACCTTTAGCTGAAATTTAGCACTTCCTTTACCTATGAAAGTAGGCAACAAATCACAGTACCAGTACCTGTGACCTAGTCACCTGTGGAAATCACAAACATTTTCATATTATATCTCAGTCGCTACAGATAACTCGGAGTAGTGTTTACCCATTGACTACTTTGAAATTAAGGTAGTCATGCGACCTGCCGCTAGATCTTGTTGTTTAATGCACAATACTCACATATTATTATATCACAAGTGTGTTTTTTTATATTTTGAAAATTGTATCTTTTTAATTGGTTTCCCCTGAAACACTATGAATGTTTCACCTAAAAATTATTGGGGGAGGGGTGGTTTATAAGCTTCCCTAGTTTTCCAAAAGGATCCATAGAACAAAGAAGGAAGAACAACTGCTCTGAGCATGAGGGAAAGGATTTTTTTTAATTAAGGCAAGAAGGATTATGTTATAATCTCCCTCCACTGTCTCAACTCTTTAGTCAAAGTCCGCTGCACACAGGAGCCCTTGCGCTCAAGGTGCAGAGGGGGACTGAAATTACGGCAACAACAGAAACTCAGAGGAAGGGAAAGAAGCAAGTCAGGGGACAATCCTCTCTGTGCTATTGGTTTTGACTGAAGAGTTAGAACAAATGGAGAGAATACAATATCTCCGAGGACAGGCAGCCGCTGTCATAAAACTCCACTGACCACCAGCCTTTCACTTTGTTTCTAGGACTGCTTTTCTGTCTACAACCCTTCCTTACTTCTTATTCCCACACCCTCCACTCCTCTCTCTAGGACAGCCCACAGAAAGTAAAAAAACAAAAATTAACTAAACAAAACTTTTAAACACACACCATTAAACCCCTCTTACTTCATCATGCCTCACCACACCTTATTATCAACCTGCAACTGTGTCCATACACCCCACCTTCCTAATTGAACAGTCTGTGTGCGTATCCGAGACCTCCTCCCCTCACTCCCCACCCCAGGGTCCCTCTCTGGACTAGGGCCCATCCCCCCTGGCTAACCTAAGGGCACCACACACACACACACACACACACACACACACACACACACACACACCCCGGATCTTGATGGGATCACTCCTGTGCTGACTTTACGTACCATTTTTTAAAAAACAAACTGAAAAAAAACACTTATCTTAGCCTCATTTCCTTTCCAAGTATCACTCATCTCTCAGCTTCTTTCTTCCTCAAGAGAACTGTCTATACTTGCTGCTTGCAATTCCCTCCTCCACTCTTAGCCTCTCTTGAAACCAACCCAGGCTCCCTTTCCCTCAACACCACAGGCTGCTTTTGTCAAGGTCACCCGTTGACCCTCCCTGTCGCTGAACTTTAAACAGGATTTAACTAAGATTATCAATTCCTTCTCCTTGAAATACTTTCACCACATGGCTCCCTGGATACACACAATGTCCTGATTGCCCTTACCTCACTCATCTTCCTTCACTAGTTATTCATCTCCCCAACTTCCAAACCTCAGAGTTCTCTAGGATGTTTTTGAACTTCTTTTCTATCTACACTCACTCTCTAAAACAGTCTCACCTAGTCTAGTGGCTTTAGGCAAAACCGACATGCAAATGAAACTCCAATTTACTATCTCCAGCCACAGTCCTCCCTGAACTCCAGCCTCACATATCCATTTTCACTGACATCTCAACATGCCCAAGAATAAACCCGATTTAACCCACACCTTTGCTTCTCAGCCCCCCTTTGGCCCCATAAATGGAAACATCATCCTTTGATCTGGAAAAGTCCTCACACTTGTTCCTGACAGTTCCCTCTTATGTATCCCCCACATGCAATTTAAATGCTTTCGGTTCTTCCTGTGAAACACATTTTGTGTTTTACTTTTTCTTATCAGCTCCACTGCTGCCACCCTGGCTCACCTGGGATTGCTGCAGGAAATTTCAGCCAATGTCTCGACTGCCGTCCTTGGTCCTGACATTACTCCCATGCAGCAGCCAGAATGATCTTTTTAAAGCCAACGACAACTCATGTTACTCATTTGATTAAAACATTCCAATGACTTTCCATATCACTAAAAATACAAGCCAAGGTCCTTAACACGGCCTACAAGTCTGAACATGATCTCGTTGCCTCCTGCCTTTCTGATGCCTTAGTCCCCTCCCTGTGGACCATGCCACTGCAGGCGTGCTGGTCTCCTTGCTGGTCTTCAAGCAGGTCAGTCGCATTGCTGCCTAGTTACCTGCACGTGTTCTTCACTCTGCCAGGACCATCTCCCCGCAACATAGAATGAAATAACTGAAATGTACCTCACTCCTAATATGAAAATCCCTGCAGTGATTAATTCTTTAAAATAACTTTTTTCCCTTTTTTTATACTTCTGTTACTGAAAAATGTCCCTGTTGGGTACTTCGGGGATTAATTATAGAGAGCTGTTATATATAGCAGTTCAATGAATTTTAATTTCCCTCCTAAAATAGCTTTCATAGACTCAGTGAAAGAACGTAACTGAAACTTAGCTTCACCTTGCTTTGAATTCCTGAGTCCTAAGATTATGACGGACAGGCCAGAACGGCACTTACCAACGCTTCAACGAGATTAAGCTGGATCATTTTTATGGTTACTTTTACAATTCATAAGACACATTTTACCTCAAGTCAAAATGATAACACTAACTTAGTATTTCTTCCTAAAGGTTTACATGAATATGGACTAGATCTCAATGTCTTCACTTACTCCTAGTCAGAATTTTAATCAAAAATTGATTTTTGTAAAGTTTAAATACAGGATATAAATATGAGGTAGAAACTTTAGGTTGTGATTGAAACAAATGAGGGTCTAAGTTTTGAAAATAGTCTTAGAAAAATAATTTCCTGGTTATTGTCAGTCTCACCTTTTCTAACCTAACAATTTATTTTGAACTGCCTTAAAATTCAACAACCTTCTGATACTGAAATTATTAATACAAATATAACACTCCACCCAATTATTCACTCTTTAAATCCTCTACGAAATACGTCATCTGTGAAAATACTTTATAGAATTCTAATTATCAACATTCTGTGATGATTTTTTCTCCTCCTTTAGTGTTACATTCTACTTTGCTCTCTTCTTCGTTGGTGAAAGCAAGAAGTCTTGCAAAAAAGCTAAACCAGAAGAATCAGCAAAATTACTAATCTAATTCTTCTCCCTCCTTCCTCTCTGGGTTTTCCCTAAGGAAGGGGCCCAGGTAAAAATATCCAGCTTCTAGGTTCTGGCCCACTATTATCCTCTCAGCCACATTCATTAATCTTATCAATTTGCATGCCTGATTAGTGAAAAACATGACTCACTGAGAATTCCCCGGCGACCAATATGAAATTGATTTGGAATCCAGAGCCATTACTTCTTTTTTTTTCAGCAAGTCTTTCTTCCCTAGAGCAAAATCCTGCTCAAAATCAAATTAGACTGCCTATGTCTAGGAGTGTGCATGGAATCCAGAGAGAGAGAGACAGAGAGGATATGGGGGCGGGAGGGGGGGAGGACCTGGCCAGTTCCAGAGTCCTCTGAGGCAAGGCCGTCCACATAGTACACCCCATCCCTCCAGCCCAGAGATAGGCTCAGGTGGGGCGCTGACTTGGGTCCTCCCACACTTTCCCCAAATTCTGTAATCCTGAGCAGAAAAGGTGACCAGAGATGAGTCATCCACGTGAAGGATGTCTAGACACAGGTCAACAAGCAACTGGCTCCAATCCTAAAGCCTGGTTAACTCTTCCTTTGAGCCACTCTGAATCCTCCCAATAAATCTAAAATTGGTTTCTGTCTCCTGTAACCATAACAGAGGGGGCTGGATTAGGACGGAGGGAAGAGGCGAGAAAAAGCAAGCCACAGTGTAAGACATCTGAAAGTAAAGAGGTATTTTTACATTTAATATTTATTCAAAGTTACAGCCCCAGCTTATCCTTCACTATTCCAACAAGACTGGAAATGCATTGTGGAACTGACAGAAGCATGAGGTGAGCATCCAAAATAAAGGAGGTGAAGGTGAACTGCATCTCAGTGAGGCTGGGAGAGAAAATTATTTAAGGCTTTTCACCCAGTCGTTGCTTACCAAAACACAAATGGAATTCATTCACCACACTTCTTTTGAAGAGCAGTTGATATTTCCAAAAACATTATGTAAAAGTTTCTAATTTAATCTGTCACTGAATGGATAAACATAAACAAAAATGGATAAAATAACAACCAGAAAATAAATCTTAAAACTCAACATTCTGATTAGTTAAAATAAACCTCCCTAAAAATCCAGCATACTATGACCAACATAACAACAAGGATAAAAGAACCCAAGTTCCATTATGTTATCGGTCAAGAATGGCACCATTACCATTCATCTGAAGTTAGACACCTGAAAGGAACCTGGACAGAAGAAACACATCAAAGACCCAGTGAAGCATGACTTCAAAAGGTACAGCACAGATGTGAGCTTCTGGGAAATAGCTGCTCTGATGCCAGAGCTCAAACACAGGGTTGGCCGTTCACTTTCCAACTAGAAAAGTCTGTGAACAGTATCACCACAAACTGTTTTCATAACGAACTTGCAGAGATTTACCTGGCACAGGTTCCCTTTTTATTAATAGAATAACTAGGAATCAGCACAGTGTGTAGTTAAGATCATGGACTCCAGAGTCAGGCTGCCTGGGTTCTCCAACTTGACCATTTACTAGCTATGTAAATAATGTTGGGCAAGTTATTTAATCATGCTGGAACTTGACTTCCTCAGGATTGATGTAAGTATTAGATGTGATTATGTCTTAAACATGAAAACAGTGGCTGGCACACAGTAAGTCCTACTTCTGCTTGAAAACAATTAGAAGTTTTTCTCTACTATCCAAGTCTCATACAAGATATGGGTACCACAGAAAATGGTAACTGTTTCCTAAAAACAGACAGACGTAAGTGTGTGTCTGTGTGTGTAAAATGAAAATATCATTAAATTTAAAAGGTATTGAACGGTACTGTGAGGCATTTTTATTAACAAAGATAAATCGATTTTTTTTCTTTTAGTCATTTTTCATCCTGTAATTATCTCAGAGGAAACCTGGGGTTGAGAGTTCAGTTCTAGTTTTTAAAATGTCCTACAGCACAATTACAGCTACTAAACACATTCTCAGACTAAGTTTAATGACCCAGGGTACAAAGAATGTTTTTTAAAAAGTATCCTCAGATATTTTTACCATGGTTATTAATACCCAAGAAGTGGTTAATCCCAGTGGTTACATGTAGTTGTAAATAAAAGTGAATTGCAGAAAACACCGTTAACATGGGCAATACTTTTTAAAAATCATGGCTCAAAATTTATCTAGGATATAGTATTTAATAAGCCTTTCAGTGTTCTCTTTATTTTGTAAATCAAATATTTGTTTGTATTACAGAGTCCATTACGTTAAGATTATACAAGACTTGTTCACAAATACCTACTGATACACCAAGGGATGTCTGGAGTCACAGGTTAAATGACAGCTTTGGATCATTCATTTTACTCAAAGATTTTGAAAGAATTTTGATATATACAAAAGTGTATTATAGGATATAGTGTAAAATTATAATTAATATTTAATTTTAAAAAGGATACACTGAAATAAAAATCTGTGCTTCAGGCTACTTGCCCAAGAGCCCCAGGATGTGTGTTCACCCTCCCTTCCCATTGGTACTACAGGAACTTGGTTGTATCACCAATCTGTTTTCCCACTTCCCAATAAGGCCCAGTTTCCATTGAGGATATGTAATCCCAGGGAATCTAACTCCATTCCCAGCCCCAGGAACAGAGTTTGCAATCTAGCTAGACTCTAATCAGAGTGAGTACAGTATTCTCAATAGAATTTCTGAAGTCAATGTTCTTGGCTGTTACATCTGGACAGAATGGCATGAATATGTGAGATAACGAGGACATCCTGCCTAGCGATGCACAAACTTGTGGAGCAGGACAGAGTCCAGAGTATCTCAAAACAGAGCTGGATCCCAATAACACCCTGAGCCTCTGGATCAAACCTTGCCTGAAGTCTGATGTCCCTGAACTTTTTGATTTTGTAAACCAGTACATTTCTTTCATTGTTTAAGAGAATTTGAGATGCATTTTCTGTAACATGTAATAGTTTTGTGAAAAAGCTGAAAAAACATTGACTTAAAGACAAAGACTGTAATATCCATTGATATCTTCTATCACTAAAGTCAGTGTCTCTTTCTCTCCCTACATTCTAGTTTTCCTCCTCTCCCTCACTACTCCCATGCGCTAGACATCAAGAATTCCTATTGATCTGTGTCCATTCCTTCCTTTATAAATTAGCTTAAAACTTCCAAGACCTTATCTGTGGCAGAGTCATTCCTGTATCACCCTACCAAAATTTGGGCAAAGCTGCATTGGTTTCTTTCATGACATTTCTTGCGATCTATATTCTATGGCCCTCAGAATCCTAGGCCATTTTTCCAGTGTGAAGAATTAATGTTATTATAAGGGGGAAAATGAACACAGAAAATAGAGTTCTTCATTTATGAACAATCTGGATTTTCTTAAATTTTCATTTTTCTTCCTGAAAGGCTATACTTGAAAATGCATTTTAAATTTTTCCTAGACTTTCAAAACCTCCAAAGAGACACAAATCTTTATCTTCCCTTCTCCTCCTAGTTTCAGAGGAAAAGTTCTCCGTTCTACCAATCAAGACGAATCTCTCCAAACAGACTTCCCCAATTGGTCTCATATTTTGAATTATTTCATTCTTCCTATCCTTCCTTATAGCTTAAAGTATGTTTAAGTCTCTTCTTTCACAAATTAAAAAAAAAAAAAATTCCACACCACATACCCCGACTCTCATCCAATTTTTCTGCCTGGATAAAATAAATTAACTTTACCTGTTTATTTTTCACTTTTGGTAATGTGTTACTAAAATTTTAAGTTATATACGTGGCTCACATTGTATTTCTGCTGCACAGCACTGTCCCAGATGCAACGAGTTTCAACACTTAACTGTGTGTTCTCTTCCCTTTGGCCACTCTACACCCCATTCAATCCTTCAGACAGGACTGTGTGTGTAACTCCCTATTTATGTAATGCTGCTTCCTCCTCTTTCAAGATGTGGTTCAGGTGCCATCTCATCCACAAAAGCCTTTTCCCACCTGCCTTCCTTTCCTTCTCTGGTGGAATTGTCTTCCTCCTCCGTGACCCACGGTATAATTCACTGATTTCTATCACAAACCCATGAAATTTGACTGCAGATAAGCCCTTAAATTACGCAGTTTTTAAGGCAGTAATTTTTTTTCATTGCAAGCATGTTAAAAAGCAGTATCTTCTTTTAAACAAGTTTTTTATATTTAAGACAGAAAAAGAAAAAACAACTATTCACAAAAGGTCTTGCTCAATAATAGGCTTATCCAGAAAAGAGAAATTTCGATCTAAGGTATTTAGATATCCTCTGGCCTTTTGCCGATCTTTCTGAATTTGGGAGTCCCGTAAAAACATGACTCCACGTCTATGTGTTATCTGACTTAGGGTTTTGAGATGCCAAGAATATTCATAATAATCTAACATTTACACCACACTTAAGATCCAATCATAGTAAATAAGTATTCTCATTTTTTTCAGACAGAAAAAGATAAGCAAAACGCAGTACTATTTATAAATATTACCTTTCAGATATCAGTTTCTGGCATGCCTAAAACTCTTTTCATCAAATATAAAAATCTGAGCATAAAAATGCTTCTCTAATGCTTCTCTAACTGAGAATAATTCTCAATTTTACTTTGAAGTGAGTAGTAAATCAGTCCCTATACTTCTATTTGGAAAAAAAATAATTAAAATATACACGTGCTAATTATCAGTTGCCCATATCAGGAAGAAAAAATTCTGTGAGTTAGAACTTTTTTCAATTCAGGAAAATTACATTTTTGTTCTTTAAGAACAGACTCAGGTAGTATAGGATGGTAGTTAAGAGGGTGGGTTTGGGGGTCAGGCTACCTGAGTACGATTTAACTTTGAGATTCTGGGCAAGTTACTTAACTTCTCGGGTTTTTTTTTTTTTTTAAGGATCAAAGTTTATGAGGACAAATTAAAGGTCTTAAAAAGAGTGTCACCGAGTAAATGGCAAAAAAAAAATGTCACCCATGTTCCTGAATCAAAATGAATCATAAATCAAGTGAAAATACAAACTGAGTAAATATTTCCATCACAAAGAACTATTTTTCTCTAATATAGAAAAAGCTCCTAAAAATAAACAAAAACAAAGACCGACAATGTATGAAAACTAATCAATATGATATGAAAACATTTTACAAAAATTCAAATGTAAGTGGTTTTTAAGTATATGAAAAGATGCTTAACATCTCTCATAAGAAAAATGCAAAGTAAAACCATCAAAAAGATAGTATTTTTTCTTTGAAAATTTTAAGAGTTTGATAAAATATTCACTGGTAGCAGAAACTCTCACGTTGTGGGTAGGCATGGAAATGGGTACAAATTGTGTGGTGTACAGCTCTCTCTGCTCTAGAAAATGCTCCTGCAGTTACACGCACACATGTACATAAATAACAAATGACTGGAAAAACCAAACACATGATATTATATCCACACGCTACATTTAAAATAATTGTATGAGGCATTTAAAGGAATGACGCAGTTTTGTGTGTATTAATACGGAATGACTGACAGCATATATCAAGTAAAAGCAAGATACAGAGCAGTATGTGTAGCTACTCTAATTTGTATTTAAAAGCAAGAGACAGACATATTCTACATATTTTATATATGCTATATACACTGTTCTGTACCATGTACACATGCATATGTATGTATACATGTATACAAACATGTACACACACTCTCTGGAAGGATAACAAGAATCTCGTCACAGGAATTCTCTCTGGGGAGGACTTCTGAATGGATGGACCAGTAGGAGGAAGCTTACTTTTGTAGCTTTTGAGTTTTGTACCATGCACCTAAAAGAAACCTATTCACCAAGTAAATTAAATCATTTATTTTTTAAGAAACAGTTCCTAAGCACTTTCTACTCTGATGCACCAAGGCCTCAACAAAGCGTGGGTCCATGCTGAAGGAACACATGTAAGTGAGTTATTATTACAACAACGCCCTTCCATTTTTCCAGCAGTTATCTCCTTTAAGTGGCTCACTAGGGAAGATTTCTAAAGTCAGATTAGAACACATACCAAGACACATTACTAAAATCCACTTCATCTGCAGTTATTTTCATCATTACCCAATTAACTACCATCAACAGGAAACACAACGGCTTTTTAAGTGCCTGGTAATCTCACATTTTAATAAAAAATAGCATGGTCTTAGGGGATAGAATCTTTAGATAGTAGAGTTTTACAAAACTTATACTTAATATTCTCAATATAAACTGGCATCTAAAAATATATAATTGCATCTTTCTGCCCATATGTGTTTAACACCAAAGAGATTATTGCTATGATAATATAAAATATTTTGCCAACTGATATAATTTATTGCAATTCTGAAAACTGGTTAACCTTCCTAGAAGAATATTCCATTTTTAAAAGGCATTTCTTTAAGAAAACAACTTCAATGTTAGCATGCACAGGGAATGACTTTGTAGTTGAAGTTCCTGTGTGAACACTGCTGACAAAAAGTGAACAAATCATGTCTTCTATTCAAACACTGCTGTAAAGATAACACTTGCTGTTCTACAGAAAATTAAAACACCTATAGAAAACTCTTCATGATTGTCAACATAACCAAAGGTGACTCAGACAAACTAAAAATCTATATGTCTTCCCAAATGGGCCTAGAGACTGCACAAGAAAATGGTTGTCAAACGGATAAGGCCTCATTCGGGTGAAGAGAAGGACCATTACCTACCTTTGAAGGATATTTTCAAAGAAAAACAGAAAAACTGAATAGATTCCTCTGAGATTTTAATGTCAGCCTCTTTCTTAAGAACTGTTGGATTCAACCAGGGGAAAAATTAGTCCCTTTCATTATCAAAATATCTGAAGTAGGCACTGCCACTTCCCTTTCAGAGTAAGGTATGGACAAGCAGCTAACATGTGTTTCGGTGATGCTGAACTTTCTGTACTAAATAATCAGTGATCCAGAAAGTGGAAAACACGCCCATTCTGGTGAACCATTTTATTGGTTCTGGTTCATAAGGTTCTGAACTATAGAATTTCATTTCCTACGCCAAACCTTAATCTCCCAGTCAAACAGGAGTTTAACGTCTTTGAACAGGTTTAGTTTTGATCGTTTTTCACTGCCTATGTCTAAGTTGTACAAGCCTTCAGAGATACACACAGAAATTTTAAAGAGTTTCAGAGGGGGAAGAAAAAGTCTCCATTAACTTTTCAAACCAAAGAGGAGGTAGAGACGGGAAAAAAAGATGTTTTTCAAGTGTGCAAAGTTAGAGGAAGGCGAGAAAAAGAAAAGGGGAACAGCTAAGAGTAGAAAAGATAGTAGGAAAAAAAGGATAGGAGAAAAGGAAGATATGCAGATAATGAATTCAACCTAATGGAACTACTCTGTCCCGCAACCAAATCTGTACTTAATAAAGCTCGTGCTGGAGCCTTCAGGTCCAACTTACTCTGATTCTCAATGACTTCTTGCAGGCAACTGCCTCAGGGTAATCACCTGCACATGCACACCAGGGACACAACTGCACCTCCTGCAGGCCCACAGCAGCCTAGGAAAACTGTTGAAGCTGCTTATGTTTAAAGCCCCAGGTATACTGGAAAGTGACTGGCAATGTTCATACTATTATTAGCATACTTCAAGAACAAATACTTCTACTCTGTTTCACACAATTTGCAAAAGTCAAGAAGATTTTTTCCATTTAATCAACAAAATCAAACATATTTACTCTGTATTGGTAGTTCTCAAATACATCTGCATACAGTGAAGCAATTATCTTCTCAAGCATCAAGAACAATGAAAAATGTCTCATCTCATGTTATCTGGTACCTGTGTTTTTAGTACCCAAATATGCATAATACCCAAGTGCATTCGGGGCAACTCATTCATTCATAATTTACTCACTCCCTCTCACATATACACATTCAAATATTTTATTTTGTGTCCAGTATGTGCTAAGAACAGTTCTGGGTCCATAATATGCTATGGAATAAAGAGGCAACAAATAACCTAATTGTATTATTATCAACTGTTAAAATTCTATATGAACACAGCTAGAAACAGGGAGCAGAATCTCATTTGGGGGTATGGAAGGCTGGTGGGGGAATAACAGGAAAGGTTAGGCTAAGAATGTATTTTTTGAGCTCAAATCTTAAACAGGAGAAAAAAAAATCAGTTGGCCAAGGAAAGATGAGGAAAAGAGAATTTCAGGAGAGACAATAACAAACAGTTACAAAATCCCCCAAAGATGGAAAGTAGCTTGGACGTTCAGGGGGAAAAAAGGTACAGAGAAGGAATAATGGCCAGAAAATGGGGCTGTTTTATGGGCTTTGCTAAGAACAGAATCTTCTTTACCCTAATAATGAAAGATTATTAAAGGTTAATGAAACATGATAATTACTAACATTTACTGATCATTGACTATGTGCCAGGATCTAGTCTAAGCACTTTGTATTAACTTTTTAAGTTCTCATTACAACTCTGTGAAGCAGGTACTATTTGTACCTACATTTTAAGGATAAGGAAGCTCTAATGCACAGAAAAGTTAAATCATGTGCTCTATGTAAATGCAGACTGGGGATGTGACCTATGCAGTATGACTTTTATACTCCCTTTCTACACGAGACTGACCTGATCAAACAAGTCATCAGCTGCGTTAATGTACAAATAAACCTTCCTCTACCAACCCACAGGGACTTTAGTTATCTGGAGTAGTAACAGTGTCCAGAGTAGATAATCATTTACCTCCAATAGTAAATCCAAAAAAATTAATACATATAAAATCAGCAACATCATTAACAGCTCCCTCTACTATTTCAGACATTATGGCAGTATTTACAGGTAAATTTTCCGAAAGGTAACCATACTAATAACAGTACCTGGAAGAGTTTTTAAAACGGGAGGGAGGAGGAATCGAAAATTATAAACTACACAGAATAAAATCCTACCTATAGTGCTGATATAATTAACAGCTAATAAAAACTAGTGACTCAAAAAATACACTAAACACTGGAATTTTAAAATTAACACTAGCTTTACTGACACAGTATGAATAGCCTACTCATTTAAAGAGATAAAATTATATTCATAAAAACAAAATACACTAAAGCACACAAAAGTAAACATATACATAGGTAGAATTCTATAATCACACATGGTGTTTACACATCAACATTCCTGAAGGAGGTTTTAAGTCATAAATACTTTTAATATTACTTTTCCTAAATTTGGGGATTTTTCCCTTTTGAAGGTATCCAAATAATTTATTATATTATTTATTACTTACATGGTTATTTAATGTAAATATTCTTTCTTATGACAGCCTAAATACATTACTCATCAGAACAAGCTTGGATAACTCCATCATTAAATGTTTTTTATTAAGATTCATTTCCAAATTTTTTTTAAATTCAGGATGATACGGTCTTTGTTTTATCCTACAACAATCTACAAAAGACGGATGCACTGCATTTTATCCTACATGACCAAACTGCTCACTAATCAGAGATGCTCCCACACTAAGTACTGTTCCTCCTTCCCAAATTAGAAATGAGTTAGAATATTCCTACACTATTTTTCAAGTTATCACTGTGCAATTTAATAAACTGCTTCTATCATATCACAATATTTTATTTACCATTTCCTCTGAGAAATGGTAAATAACCCCTAATGCTGAAGGCCTAGGTTATGTGCCCTTCCTTTTGGCCTGGCATCTTGGACTTCCTTACCAGACAGAGCACTTCACTCCTTAGGCAAGGTCTGTTTCCTTGCCTCTGCCTTCCCATAACTACAAGCTCTGTGATGATCACACTGTATTTACCAGCGTATGTCCAAGACTTAGCACAGCGCCTACCAAGCACTAAGCAGCCAATAAGTAACTGTTGAAAGAACTTCCCACGAGCAGTATCATAAGAAAACTGGGATTCCAAATTGTTGGAATAAATTAAGAGAGTCAGGAAGCTTAAAAAAAAAAAAAGGATAAAAGCATAACCCTTTACGGAAGTTTAAATCCTGAGGAATTCTACTCTAATCCAAGATGGCCAAGTACGCATGTTTTCAATTTACAAAAGGATAAATCTGAAGTAGTCAGGGTGTGGTATTATAAAGTCAGATTTATAATCTAAAACTAATCCAACTCCATTTTCGCTAAATCCTGAATCATAAACTTTCAACGCCTTTTTCATTCTACCACACCTATTCTACTTGGCAAGAATGCATTTTTTTTCTTTGATGATTTCATACACACACCTACAGGAAAACTTGAAACCTAAATATTACTGCTCAGAATAGAATGATGGCTTTCTTTCAGAAGCATATGTATTTTAAGTTCATTAGATCTTTATTTTCCAAACTACCTTCCTGGAACCCAGGGCAATGGTTCTCACATACATCAGAATCACCTGGAGGGCTTGTCAAAACAGACAGCTGGGCCCTACCTTCAGAGATTCTGATTCAGGAGGTCTGGGGTGGGGCCCAAGTGATGGTGATGCTGCTGGTCCTGGGACCACATTTCGAGGACTAATGCTGTGTTGTTAATAGATGGTAACAGCTGAGAGGAAAATATCCATTCTCAAATACTGTTGGAAAATGCTATGAATTTTGTCTGCCCTCATAAAATTTCACTACACACATTTGCATATTAAAAGCTCTGAAAAGTTCTGCAGTAAACTAACAGTTTTAATTGTTTATCAAACAAAATTATTTAACCCTAGAGTCAAAGAGCAATCAACGTCTTATCATGATCTGTAGCATACACTTTGGAGATGCTCAACATTGCTAATTATTAGAGAAATGCAAATCAAAACTACAATGAGGTATCACTTCACACCGGTCAGAATAGCCATAATTAAGGAGTCTACAAATAACAATGTTGGAGAGGGTGTGGAGAAAAGGGAGCCCTCCTGCACTGTTGGTGGGAATGTAAGTTGATACAGCCACTATGGAGAACACTATGGAGGTTCCTTAAAAAACTAAAATTAGACCTACCATATCATCCTGCAATCCCACTCCTAGTCATATATCTGGACAAAAATGTAATTCAAAAAGATACATGTACCCCTATGTTCAGAGCACCACTATTTACGACAGCCAAGACATGGAAACAACCTAAATGTCCATCGACAGAGGAATGGATAAAGAAGATGTGGTCCATATATACAATGCAGTATTACTCAGCCATAAAAAAAGAATGAAATAATGCCATTTGCAGCAACATGGATGCAACTAGAGATTAACATACTAAGTGAAGTAAGTCAGAAAGAGAAAGATAAATACCATATATCACTTATATGTGGAATCTAAAATATGACACAAATGAACTTTTATGAAACAGAAACAGACTGACAGACATAGAGAAGAGACTTGTGGTTGCCAAGGGGGAGAGGGGAAGGTGGAAGCGGAATAGAGTGGGAATTTGGGTTTAGCAGACACAAACTATTATATATAGAATGGATAAACAACAAGGTCCTACTGTATAGCACAGGGAGCTATACTCAATATTCTATGATAAATCATAATGAAAAAAATATTAAAAGGTATATATGTATAACTGAATCACTTTGCTGTACAGCAGAAATTAACACAACATTGGAAGTCAACTGTATTTCAATAAAAGTCAAAAATAAAGAAAAATAAAAAAGAATACACTTTGGAAAAATCTATATTTGACACTGGAACTATTTCCTTAAATGCATTTTAGCAGAACATTAATTCTGTCTTTGGAAATAATCGAACTTCTTACCATGTACGATTCCTGTCCAAATAAAATAGCTTCTCATCCAATCGTGTATGACATTTCTTGCAGTGCTAACTTCGGTAGCTCTTGGTGTGAGGTAAATATCAAAATCCCACAATGCTTCAATCATTAAAGCAATTCATTAGAAGTTATGCATAATTTAACATCATTTTGAATTTGAATTACTGAAATCCACTTGGTGTGTTCACATTTACTAATAAATCACTTGAGCAATGTTATAAAAGACCTTAAACATGTTCAGATCGAAATGTTTTCTCATATATGATCTTACCTGGTGTTTACAAACACCTTGCGTGAAGCTGATATGGCAGGCATTTCTCTCTCTGTGTTACCATGAGTTAGTTCGCTGAGAAAAGGAGCAGCAAAATGAGTCACCAACTCATGGAACTAAGTGATGAAATGTCTTTTGACTCACGTTCCAGTCATCTTTCCATTACACTGTACTGTCTCAGTGGTAACTTGTATATTCATCCTGTTCATTTTATCTAGGAAGTTTTTTTCCTTTTAATCACAAAAATTGCATGTGAAAATACATATTTAAAATCTTCCATATTATGGTAATACAGATACATTCAAATACTGCTAAGCAGCTAAGCACTGCTGGCTGCCCTAAGAATAGCAAAAATGAATTACTAGGGGAATAAAAAGAAAAAAGCTAATTCTGAATGAAGGCATCAGTTAACAGTTAATAGGATTTAAAGAATGTGAGCTCCATGAGGCAAAGATTTTTGTCTGTTCTGGTGCCTAACCCAGCGCCTGGCACACTGTTGGTATTCCACATATATTTGTTGAATTTGTGAATGAATGACTGAGAGGCAGTAATTTGAAAGCAGCACAGAAACATAAATAATGTTTAAGAGATTTTTCTCCTTTATATAAACTTTGCTTTAAAAGGACTATTTATATTTCCAAAGGGCAGTAAGGATCTCAGATAACACAATCATACTGTGTAATGTTAAGGACAGAGGATCCACCCCTGAAAGCTCTTACCCTACAAAAGGAGGTGCTCTTCCTGCTCAAGCCTCAAACAATTCAACCAGAGAAACACAGCAGGGGATTCGGAATGGGGTACAGGGAACACCTATCAAATAGAATGCCATTTTAGAAACTGTTCATTTAAGGAGCCACATTATATATCATAGAAAGAAAAAGTGTTTCCTTAAAAAAAAAAAAGATTTTTTTTTTTTAGAATTCAGTATTTTGGGCTTCTTTTCGTATCAATTTTGAAAGTAGTAACACGCTGCATTTTTAACCACATAAATTATATTCATTAAAGAATTTACATCTGTTTGGCAAGTCATACCAAAGTTATTGTATTTTAACTCCTACATTTTATGGGCAAAATTGTTTCTCTTGGAAATGTAAGATTTTTCACCGAAATCTCTAATACTAATATAAAACTATGCATTTCACTTTCAACAATTTAATATTTAAGTATATATTTACCTTTCCTTGTGGGTAGGCAGAATAAAATTTTCCCTAAATTACTAATAACAGAGACTTCTGACAGGAGGCAGGGTAGCAATTATGCATCTGTTTCCATTTTTATTATTGTACAGAATTTTCCAGATGTTCCTCCTTCATTGGTATTCCCCAAAGAATACATTTACTAGGTTCCCTTTATAAACACCTTACTAATGGTAACGTTAATTGAACAGAAAAAATTTTTTTTTAATAGGAATCTCAATGATTCCATATTTTTTATATTACAAGAAAATCCAAAATCCACAGTAACAACCTCCCCTATGAAAATGGGTTAAATAAATGAGAGTGAGGACACAGCAGAAGAGCACAGTGGAAAAGAGAACAAAGTGAGCAGGAAGTAAATCTGGAAGCAGTCTGGCCCCTAGTGAGCTTTTATCCACATTAAAAGAAGACCCCACTGTTGCAGGTGTGCAAATGACCACACCTGACAGAAGAGTTAACATCTGCAATATCCCTTCAACCCTTATGTAACCTTAACATTCTTAACAAGCTATAAACTACCAGCAACAGACTGCAGCCAAAAGTCTCAAGTGAGATTTCTAGCAATGCTCCATTTTTGTTTCACAATGTACGTTCAAATATCTAAGTTCTACACTCTGCACCACTCTGTCAATTCATTTATCTCTTCACTGGCTATTATCAAAGAAAATATGATTTCCTATCCTTCTCATGAAGTTCAAAAGTTTAAACATTTTTCCACAAATACAAATAAACTTTTAGATCCTTTCCCAGTAACCAATGGCATGGTTGGAAAAAAGTAGCATCCTTGACTGCAAAAGCATAGAATTAAAAGGGAAATGTTATCATATGCCTGGCTTTAAGGTTTAGAAAACCAGGGAAAAAATGCCCTTTGTTAGTAGCATTTAATTCTTTATAAATGTAATGTGTATTTATGAGATTTGATTTTATTTTCTCATAAAACTCTTATCATTGATGTTCAATGAAATCCATTTTATTTCCATATCCCACAAAGCACTTTGAGATTTGTACATAGGCAGTATATATTTATCTATCATAGTCACCACTCTGATTTACTCACCAGCATCTATTAACACAAATGATAAGTCTAAGCCAGTCATCATCATCCAACAGCCTAATCTTATACCGAAAGCAACTACAGAGAAAACAAACAAAACCCAGAGTTAGAAGAAAAGAAGTCATAAAGATCAGAGAAGAAATATGAGAGAGACTAAAAAAACCAATGGAAAATAGCAATGAAACTAAAAGCTGGTTCTTTAAAAAGATGAACAAAATTGATAAACCTTTAGCCAGACTCATCAAGAAAAAAAAGGGAGAGGGCCCAAATCAATAAAATCAGAAATGAGAAAGGAGAAGTTACAACTGACACCACAGAAATACAAAGGATCACAAGAGACTACTAAGAGCAACTATATGCCCATAAAATGGACAACCTAGAAGAAATGGAAAAATTCTTAGAAAGGTACAATCTCTCAAGACTGAACCAGGAAGAAATAAAAAATATGAACAGACCAATCACAAGCACTGAAATTGAATCAGTAACTTTAAGACTCCCAACAAACAAAAGTCCAGGACCAGATGGCTTCACAGGTGAATTCTATCAAACATTTAGAGAAGTTAACACCTATCCTTCTCAAACTACTGCAAAAAATTGCAGAGAAAGGAACACTTCCAACTTCATTCTATGAGGCCACTATCACCCAGATACCAAAACCAGACAAAGATGTTACAAAAGAAGAAAATTACAGGCCAATATTACTGATGAACATAGATGCAAAAATCCTCAACAAAATACTAGCAAACTGACTCCAACAATACATTAAAAGGATCACACACCATAATCAAGTGGGATTTATCCCAGGGATGCAAGGATTTTTCAATACCTGCAAATAAATCAATGTGATATACCACAGTAACAAACTGAATAATAAAACCATATGGGCATCTCAATAGATGCAAGAAAAGCTTTTGATAAAATTCAATATTCATTTATGATATTAAAAAAAACTCGCCAGAAAGTGGGCACAGAGGGAACATACCTCAACATAATAAAGGTCATAGATGACAAACTCACAGCTAACATCATACTCAACAGCAAAAAGCTGAAAGCATTCCCTCTAACATCAGGAAAAAGACAAGGATGCCCACTCTCGTCATTTTATTCAACATAGTTTTGGAAGCCCTAGACACAGCAGTCGGAGAAGAAAAAGAAATAAAGGGAATCCAAGTTGGAAAAAAAGCGATAAAACTGACACTGTTTACAGGTAACTACACATAAAAAATCCTAAAAATGCTACCAAAAAACTAGAGCTCATCAATCAATTCAGTAAAGCTGCAAGATACAAAATTAACATACAGAAATCTGCTGTATTTCTAAACACTAACAATGAAATATTAGAAAGAGAGATTAAGGAAACAACCCCACTTACCACTGCATCAAGAAAAATAAAATACTTAGGAATAAACCTATCTAAGGAAACAAAACACCTGTACTCCAAAAACTTTAAGACACTCATGAAGGAAATGAAAGATGACACACAATGGAAAGGCATACCATGTTCTTGGACTGGACAAACCAATACTGTTAAAATGACCATAATACCCAAGGCAATCTACAAATGCAATGCAATCACTATCAAATTACCAATGGCATTTTTCACAGAACTAGAACAAAAAAAAATTTTAATTTGTATGGAAAACAAAAGACCCCAAAGAGCCAAAACATCTTGAGAAAGAAGAACAGAGCTGGAGGAATCACACTCCCTGGCTTCAGACTATACTACAAAACTACAGTAATCGAAACAGTATGGTACTAGCACAAAAGTAAACACACAGATCAAGGGAACAGGATAGAAAGCCCAGAAATAAACCCACACACCTATGGTCAACTAATCTATGACAAAGGAGGCAAGAATATACAATGGAGAAAAGACAGTCTCTTCAGTAAGTGGTGCTGGGAAAACTGGACAGCTACATGTAGAAGAATGAAATTAGAACATTCTCTAACACCATATACAAAAATAAACTCAAAATGGATTAAAGGCCTAAATGTAAGACCAGACACTATAAAACTCCTAGAGGAAAACAGACAGAACACTCTTTGACATAAATTGCAGCAATATTTTCTTGGATCCATCTCCTAGAGTAATGGAAACAAGAACAAATGGGACCTAATTAAACTTAAAAGTTTTTACACAGCAAAGGAAACCATAAGCAAAACAAAAAGACAACCTATGGAATGGGTGAAAATATTTGTAAATGATGTGACCAATAAGGGATTAATTTACAAAATATATAAAGAGCCCATACAGCTTAATGTCAAAAAAACAAGCCAATCAAAAATAGGGCAGAAGACCTAGATAGACATTTCTCCAAAGAAGACACACAGATGGCTAACAGGCACATGAAAAGATGCTCAATATTGCTAATTATTAGAGAAATGCAACTCAAAACTACAATGAAGTATCACCTCACAACAGTCAGAAGGGCCATCATTAAAAAGTCTACAAATAATAAATGCTAGAGAGGGTGTGGAGAAAAAAGAAACCTCCTACAGTTTTGGTGGGAATTTAAACTGGTGCAGTCACTATGGAGAACAGTGTGGAGGTTCCTTAAAAAACTAAGAATAGAGTTACCGTATAACCCAGCAATCCCACTCCTGGGCATCTATCTGGAGAAAATGCTAATTTGAAAAGATACATACACCCCAATGTTCATAGCAGCGCTATTTACAATAGTCACGACATGGAAGCAACCCAAATGTCCATCCATTGACACTGACAGATGAATGGATAAAGAAGATATGGTGTGTGTGTGTGTGTATGTGTACACACACACGCACACACGAATATTACTCAGCCATTAACAAAGAATGAAATGATGCCATTTGCAGCAACATGGATGGACCTAGAGATCATCATATTAAGTGAAGTAAGTCAGACAGAGAAAGACAAATATCATATGATATCACTCATATGTGGGATCTTAAAAAAAGATACAAATGAATTTATGTACAAAACAAAAATAGACTCACAGACATAGAAAACAAACTTATGGCTACCAAAGGAAGAAGGGGGAGGGATAAATTAGGAGTTTGGGATTAACCGATACACACTACTATGCATAAAACAGATAAACAGCAAGGGCCTACTGTATAGCACAGGGAATTTATTTGTTTGCTTTTGTTTTTGTTTTTTTTGCGGTACACAGGCCTCTCACTTTTGTGGCCTCTCCCATTGCAGAGCACAGGCTCCGGACACGCAGGCTCAGCGGCCATGGCTCACGGTCCCAGCCGCTCCGCGGCATGTGGGATCCTCCCAGACTGGGGCACGAACCCGTGTCCGCTGCATCGGCAGGCGGACTCTCAACCACTGCGCCACCAGGGAAGCCCTAGCACAGGGAATTTAAATTCAATATCTTGTAATAACCTATAGTGGAAAAGAATCTGAAAAAGAATATAGATATGTGTATAACTGTCACTTTTCTGTACACCTGAAACTAACACATTGTTAGCCAATTATACTTCAATTCAAATAAACTTAACTGATTAGTCCAAATATCAGGCAGATGCACTACACTGGTGTGGGCATATTGGGGGGGTTAATTATGCAGTGGTTAAAGTTTGGAAGCTTCACAGGTGATTAAGATATCGTCTCTGTTCACATGTTCAGGATCCGCCAAAGAAATTCGACATATTATCTGGTGATTGTTTGTTCTAAGTGCTACTAAAGAGTTGTGTACCAGCATAAAAAGGGAGTACCGCATTAACTGGGGAGTCCATGGAGAAGGAAAATGATATGACAAGGAAGGTTTCCTTAGCTCCCTCCTGAATAGATGCATGGGAAAGTGTCAGCAATGATCAGGCTAATTAAAATTATGTACTAAGTTAATGCATCAAAATCCAAACAAAAATGGTTTAAACTGTTAAGCACTTGGATCAGGAGCTCAATCATACATTTGATTTTACTTCACCATAATTCTGAAATAAATTTAAATACCAAATGAGACTTTGAACTCCAAAAACGAAAGGGACAGTAAGATAAACTATTCAAGCACATCTAACCTTTTCTCTACTCCCTATCTCAGGCAGAATGTAGCACTGGGAAATAAATGTAGAGTCAGTACTCTGCCCTATAGAAAAGTTAGACTGAGTATGCAGCAAAGGGCTCCCAGTATGTCATCTCAGGTCTTTTTACTTTTATTTTTTTCATAAACTATGACCACAACTCCCTTCTCCTCTGCTAGTTGTCTCTAAAATCACTTTCTAGCAACTGGTTCCCCAAAGTGTCGGCAGAACTCCCCAAAGCAAAGATCTAAGAAAATAGCTTTGCTCCCAACTTTTTCCTGTAGCTCACGCATATCCACCATGGAACCTGGCAGCCTGTCAGGAGAGAAGCATACGAGAGAAGGGAACCACGCTAATTTTCCGTAAGTCACTTCTCCCAACAACACGTCAACAGCAAAGGACCCAACCCCTTTGCCCACTTCACTCTAGTTTTAACCAAAATTTTGAAAAGTAGCTTTATCTCAGGATTCTTTAACACCTTAAGCTGCTCTTCCATGAGGTAACTTTAAGATGTGAGCTGAGAAAGGGCACCACAACCTCAGTAAAGAAATGATTTCAAAATATTTTGACTAAGCATTTCAAGGAGTCTCCAGTAAGAAAGCTTGCAGTATGGCACAGCGGTTGCCAGTGGAAATGTTTGCCAAATGTTGATACCAAAAATTAACTTGAAGACATTTGTCTTTTGACATGAATGCTTTTTAACTGGAAGGCAAAAATATAGTTTTATCTAAAGGACACATTTTAGGAATATCATTTCCCACTCAAATGCAATCATCCTTCAAAGCTTATCTTTGGGAATGGCCACTGCACTGTGGAAAGATCACTGGACGATGAATATTACACTAAAAAAGCCTTGGTATCCTTCGCACTTGATGAGCAGCTGATGAGGGAATGCGGCTGTTCAGGAGCCTAAGCAGAGACAACCAGGTGTGCCATCTGCCTAGTCCTCTGGGTACCAAGCCTACAGCACTGATATTTCAGTAAGCCTTAGAGGCTCACCTCAGCCCAGACCTGGCTTTATTGCCACTGCTATCATGCCCTCTCCAGAGCCATGGGACAGAAGGTCACAGCTGGTCTCATCTGAAGATGACAGGGAAGAGAGGTAGCCAGCCATCTCCTATTTTCTCTCAATATTCCCTTGTCTCTTTCTTTTCTACCCTGTCCATCTTCCTCCTTATTCTTTTTTCTCTCTTTTCCATTTTCTCCCTTTCCAACTTATTAATTTACTCACTTACCCAATCATAGTTAAATATGACCAATGCACTGGGAAGCTCTGAACTGTAAACGTAAGAGTAGTCTCTGCTTTCTAAAAGCTCACAGTCCAGTAAAAAATTAATCAGATAAATACTCACCACACAACAGAATAAGCACTACCACTGAGATTGATACCAGCACATAATGTGTTTCATTAACTGGGGAGGGAGGAAGGGGGAGTTGGAAGATTCACTTACCTACCACCTAAGTAGATGCATGTGGTATCAATTTGCCAAAAGCAACCCAATTTTTTTTTTTTTTTTTTTTTTAACTAGCAGCCAACACACAGTTCTACCCAGGTCACTAGAAAACATTTATGAATCTTGTTCTTATTATACTTATGACTAAATCCATACAATCTAGCACTTACATCTTGTTCACTCCTATATCCATATTGCCTAGCACAATGCCTAGCAAACAGTAGGTACTCAAAAGTTTTAGGGAATTAACTTTAATAGTTTGTGTACTATTGTTTCACTGAACTCTTATTTTGATTTAAGATCCTTCTAGGCAGGAACCACTTCCAAAATTATCAAGCCAAATCTTAACTCTTCTGTATGAATTCTGTTTGGAAATAGAATTTACATTTGTTTTAAGTTTAAAACAATATTTATGTTGTTATATATAATATATATATTCTAGCTAAAATTACTTGAGAAAATTTTGCTAGTATTTTTAAATCTGAAGGGTTTTTTTTAGCATTAAACTTCAAAAACATTAAATAAAACTCACCTTGAAAGTGCCTTCTAACGCTAACTAGTTACAGAATACATGTTTTCAATTAGTAGGTTGCAACACCTTTTGGCTTTATTTTCGCCACAATTTTCTGTGGCAGTAAATTTAATTTTAAAAGAAAGTAGCTATTGATTATGGAACCCGGTACAGCTGTGTACCACATAACTAAGTTCAGCCAGCTTTAAAGCATACTAAAGAGAGCTGTGAAATATACGTGTAAACACGAAATTCTTAAGTGTTAATCCAGTGACACCTAAGTATTGGTTCCACTTTATAAACAGATTCTTTTAAAGCTTCTACACAAAACCTGATGAACAGCAACGGCGTGCCCTGTCACAGCTGGTAAGAGTTAAAGCATATTGTGAGCTCTAATGATCGCTCTTAGAATCCATTATTCTAATTATTGTGAATACCATATTTCTGAAAAACTCCAATTTTAGCAACATATGTTATGTGGTTAAAGTTCGTGCTAAAAGTAGAATGAATCAGGCTCTCTTCTAACAGTTTAAATGTACCTCTTTTCATTCATGAAGTTTCTAAGTATAAATCAGATCAGGTATCTATGTGATGTTAACACCTATAAGAATTGAAAATATATTTACATTTCTGACCTTGTTTAGATTTTGCAACTTGAATTAAGAATCCTAGGTACAACTGCCCTTTGAGAATCAGTTAGTATCCTTCTTAAAAGTTTTGAGATCTTTCAAGTACTCAGAGAAAAGGCTTCTGTCGCTGACGCAAATCACAACTGCATGTTGATGAGAAAAGTCTGTTTTAATCACAAGGCATCAAGTATTTTAAACACTTTTTCATGGAACACTCTGTATAGTCCTGGGAATAAACAATGAACAAAGCACTCTCCCTGCCCTGGAGGAGTTTACAGTCCCACTGGAAAGGCAGACCAGCAATCAGGTTACATGGATTGGCAAATTGCTCACAAACCATGAGCTTCGTAAAGCTCTCCAAGAAAACAAAGGGTTTTTGTAGATGGAATACGTTCCAATGGTTTTTTTAATTCACTTAACAGTCGATTTTTTGGTGAAGTTAAACCATAAACTTTTGAATCAGACTCCCCGAGTTAAAATCCTGCTAGTCAAGGCCTAGCACCCTAGGAAAATTCCTTCTTGCTTTCCTTACCCCTTTTCTCACGATACAGTGTGGGTCTCATTGGGCCTCAATATAAGTGGTAGTGAAATAATACTCCGAACAAGAAAGACATGCTTCCTAGGCTTCAAGGATCTCGGTTTTGTAGCAAAGACTGATAATAAATCCAAGCAATTTCAATTTGTTTAGCTACTCACTAATCTTGAGGCAAACTGAAGGCCCAGGAGTGAATCAAAGTTCAGAATGACAGACTGTTTCAGGAACTGTTCCTTTTGGCAGGAAAGCGCTCTTCACAATGCTTTCAAGCCAACCTTTCCAAAAACAAAATTTCATTAGGTAAATTCTGTTCCACTATTAAGGTACTACCAACTCTGTCCAAATGTACAGTACTGGGTGAGCTCCTTGTTAAAAGATCTGTTTCTCACCATGAAGCAGATCCTTACATATTCCCATAAAATCCCTGTCAGCATGTACTTGAACATCTCAAGAGCATCCAGATTAGGGTAAAAGGTCACAAGCAGTGCTATATTCCTGAAGGATTGAATAAGGGTCTCAAATCTAGGTCCTTGGGGAGGAGGGAGAAGAACTTGTTTACACACGCAGAGTAAGCACCTGTTTAAGTGGTAGGACTGGAGGGGGTGATGAAAGGGCCTCTGGGCTAAAAATACTTGCATTGGCTGTGCCACCCTGCCTCAAATTCCCACACAGTTCCTCTGCTGGAGCTCACAAGGAAACTCCTGCTAAGACACAACTGGTATCAGCATGAGTAGCTCCTTCAACTATTATCAGCCAGTATTTTAGCTCAAATTAGCTTAGTTCATTAGCCGCCCGGAACACTTAACAGTGCCCAAAGAAAGAGATGCCACCCAGAGAAGTTGTAAAGGTGAACGAGGATTAATAAAGATTTGGATACGTATTTAAGTTTTTCCAGTTAGGAAAAACAGGGAAAATATATTAAGTCCCTTCATCCTGAGAGGACTGAGCAAGTTCTAACTATAAAATTGTACCCTCCGGCCCAAGGCTAACCCTTTCAGAGAAAACTAAACAGTCTTGAGACTGTCTAGAGAATGGGTGTGAAATTTTTTTTCTAGAAATGTCCACTTCCTCATCTCCCCACCCCCACCAAATCAGTCTAGATTAATAAAACATTTCGTGAAGATACCATATATTTTCAATTATACAAAATTTTAAGTAATTATATAGGATGAGGGAATAGCTTAGGGGTACAGTATTTTGAGACACAAGACCTTGACTAAAAATGAAGAATTTCCATCACGAGTAGGATTTTCTTCTGTTCTATTCCCTGCGTCAATCTCAGCACCCCCAAAGAGTCCCTGGTATATAGCAGGTGCTCAACTACAGAGACAGTACTGCCTGGAAGCTAAAAGCTTACACTCTACCAGTGAGGTCCAGCTCTGTCTCTTATTAGCTGCATAACCCTGAGCAAGGTATTTTACCCTCTTTATGTCTCAGTTTCCTCATATGTAAAATGGGGGTGATAACAGTACCTATCCTATGAAGCTGCCATGTTAAATAAATGAGTTCAATATATAAAGTTACTTATAGCAGTGTCTGGCACAAAATTAGCAGTATATAAATACTGGATATTATTATTGTTTGCTAAATAAATGAGACGACCTAGAAGGCTAAACTAAAATAGCAAGAGCATAAATAAAAGCAAAAGACAAAGATACTGTAATGAACGGACCACAGGGATATCTGTAAAGGAGTCCTTAATAAAGTAGTAAAAAAGAATACAAAGAGCAGTACCGCTTTCATTACAGGAAAATAATCCAGAGTACTTTTCCTTAAACGTAGGTTAACAAGAGAATCGTCAGCAGAGCTTTCCAAAACGCTAACGCCTGGGCCCCACTACAGAGTTTCTGGCTTAATTTTTAAAGTTCCCCCGGTGATCCTCCTGTGAAGCAACAGTTAAAAACCACCTACCTAGGGCTTCCCTGGTGGCGCAGTGGTTGAGGGTCCGCCTGCCGATGCAGGGGACACGGGTTCGTGCTCCGGTCCGGGAGGATCCCACATGCCGCAGAGAGGCTGGGCCCGTGAGCCATGGCCGCTGAGCCTGCGCGTCCGGAGCCTGTGCTCCGCGGTGGGAGTGGCCGCAGCAGTGAGAGGCTCGCGTACCGCAAAAAAAAAAAAAAAAAAAAAAAAAAAAAAAAAACCACCTACGTAGAACTGTGGTTTCCAGGCTTTTCCACCTCAATGCATTTGAGGCACATAGCACATTTTATCCAGTATGAGAAGCTCCCCATGGAAGTGTTTGGAATTGAAAAAGGGTGGAGTCATCAGAAAAGGTTTCCTGTATGAACCTGATACCTTCTCTTGAGGTATCTCCCCCGACCCTGGAGCACAGAGCAGATACTATCGCTCATCCTCAAGAAGCAAAACCAAATTTTAAAGTACTTAGCAACCAATTAGACACAGGCACCAAACAATCAGGATGACACCAGTTGAATGCAATAATAATCTATGGTTAATGATTAGCCCCTCCTGCAAGGGAGACCTTAGGATTTCCATTTTGCAGAACAGGAAGAGAACTTGAGGCCTTGAGGCCGATACGCCAAAGGCCACAACCTAAGGAACAGTATAGCCAGAATCTGAACTAATCAAAGAATGAAAAGGGGCAATTTCTGAAACTATGAAAACAAAATGACATTCAGTATTTGAAAACTTCAGTGCCTGAAAACAAATTTCCTAGGGATTTGGAGCATTCTCCTCAGAACTAACTGTTGTCTTCTATACTGACCATGAATTCTCAAAGGACTTTACAGGTGTGAAATTACTGTCTGCATAGACAAACACATGCAGAAGCAAAATTACTTGCACCTTTCTTTTCCAGCTAAAGACTTCAAGAAAAGGATGAACCTGGACCACTTTGTTTTCCTTGATAACAGTGCCTTCTAAGTTTTACGACTGTAACTTCTGTGAAATCCACTTTTTAGAAGATAAACTGTGGAAAACAATGCAATAGCTAGATTTTTTTAAGAAGCATTTCATATCTTTTTTATTTCTACAGAAAAATAACTTGAGCTATTGAAAAACAATGACAAAGTAAAGAATAATGGTCAGCAATTCAGGAATACTAATTTAGACCCGTATTTCACATTTTACAACGAATTCCAAATAGAATGAAGAGTTACGTCCGAACAGTTCAGTTTACATAAATACTAGCATAAACTAAACCTATCAGATAAATGAGAAGGGGTTGTAATGACACATACCTTTTTTAAATAAAACAGAAGTGAAAGAAACGAAAACCAACAGACCAAAGAAATTATACAATGTCAAAATACCCAATAAAATGTACGTATATATTCTATGAAAAAGTCATTGTTTAGCACAAAATACGGCTAAGTCCTCCCAAAAAAATCCACAGAAAAGGAATAAAAATGTAAACAAATATCAAAACTGTTTGACTTAACTGTTCATACTGGGAGTCAAAAACAGAGAAAGAAAAAAATTGAGTGTAACAGTAATGACCTTAAGTGTCAGACACTAGGCTCTTTTTCGGTACGCGGGCCGCTCACCGCTGCGGCCTCTCCCGCTGCGGAGCACAAGCTCCGGACGCACAGGCTCAGCGGCCATGGCTCACGGGTCCAGCTGCTCCGCGGCATGTGGGATCCTCCCAGACCGAGGCACGAACCCGCGTACCCTGCATCGGCAGGCAGACTCTCAACCACTGCGCCACCAGGGAAGCCCCTAGGCTCTTTTTATACATATCACCTAACTTATTCCTTACAATAGCCACATTAGGCAGGCTATGGCAGTATTCACACTTTACAGACCAGTAAAACCAGTGCTTAGAATAGGTAAGTAAACTTCCCAAGATCACACATCTAGTCAGGGGGATTCTGGGACTTGCACCCAGACAGCCTAATTCCAGCACCCATGTTCTTTATCACAATGTCCCCTCAAATTAGCAAAAATAATATTATTACTAATATTTTGGATATGAATTTATCGATATTACCAATACCACTAAATTAGCAAAACAAAAAGTATTACCAATATTGACTATATATTGTTAATAGCAGGATATGTTGCACAGTTTTGAAAGATATTTAGCAAAATGTTTCCCAAGCATACATTCATTTTCCTAGTATTTCTACTTTTAGGAATATAACCCTGGGAAGTAAGTGAAATAAAGGAGAATTATTTGCTGGAAAATATGCATAATTCCTAATATTATACAACAGCACTATTTATAATTATAATTGTCCAAATATCCAGAGGTATAACCGAGTAATTTTTGTTACATTAAAATGTATAATCATTATGACCACACTACAACATGGAAAATGACAGAAAGATACATTAAATACGCAAGAGAACATGTCTGAGAGGGACTAAGAAAGAAATTTTAAAACCCTCATTAATTCGAGGTAGTAGAGTTCACAGTAATTTTTTAAAATTTAGTTTCCCATTAATGCTGTTATTTTCTGCAATAAATATATTCTGTGCAGAAAATAGTTTAAAATTATACAGTACAATAATATAAGCAATGTGCCCACTACAAGTTTTGACAGATACTAACCATTTAATCAATAGCAGATAATAGCTAACATTTATGCACTTACTATATGCCCTGCACTGTTCTACTGACTTTATATGCATTAATACCTTTAATGCTCACAACAATCTTATAGTTGCATTATCTCTAGTTTACCGATTAGGAAAACAAGGCAGAGGGATGGTAAGTCATTTGCCTAAGTTCAGCCCGCAAATGAACTGCAAAGCCAGAATGTGTTCCAGAGCCCACACGCTTAAGAGTTCTGCTCTTTGGCACTCACTGTGTGACCCTGTCTAAAACTCTTATTACTGGAAAGCAGAATAAGGACATAGGTAAACAATTAGTAAGCATAATGTTTACATATGTCAGTAACACGCTGTGTTTTTAGGAAAGCTTACTTTCTGAGCCCAAATTAAAGTTAAACCATCTCTTAAGTTCTCCTTTACCAAATTCTGGATTTATAAATGATTGAGAATATGTTCTTTTAAAAAAGAATTTTTACATGAATAAAACAGGAAAAAGTCACTGAGAAATACAGTTTTGTAGAAACAATCTATTTTTTCTTGTTATTACAACATATCCTTATTCATTTTTAAGTGTTATAATCTGCTTAAATATTTATAAACAGGTGATATTTGAGTTATTTAAAACCAGTTTTAAATTAACTCTATTTTTTATCCAACACAATCACAACATATTCAAACTTCTACTCTGACCTTCAGACTTCCAAGGTAGTCTACGTGGCAACTGCCTGCTTGCTGTTTCCACCTGTATATCTTATAAACAGAGCAACTTAATGATGCTCAAAACTACACTCCTGATTTCTTGCTCTCCCCATCTTGACACTGCTAACTCCATTCTTCCAGATGTACAGGCAGAAAACCTCAGGGTCATCCTTGACTCGTCTCTCTCACACCACATAGGCCATCTGTCAGCATATACGGTCTGACTTGAACCATTTCTCACCACCTGCACCTCTATCACTCTGGTCCTGGCCACCATTTTCTCTCTCTTAAGGGAGCCTACTCACCGCCTCTGGCCCACTACAGTCTACCCTCAACATAACAGCCAATGCTACCCTTTTAAAACTTCAGTCAGATGGTGTCACATCTCTACTCAAAACTTTCCAGCCCATTTAATTCAGGGAAAAGGCCAAAATCCCAACAGCAGCCTACAAGGCTACAGCGATATGGCCTCCATCTCCCACTCAGACCTCATCTCCTTCCCTCTGTCATACTCTTCCAGCCACACGGCCATCCCTGCTGTTCCTCACATACAGGCCTCACAGGTTCTACCTCTCCTGGCACTGGCTGCTCCCTCTACTTGGAAATCCTTTCCCTAGGATTCTGGATAGCTTGTTTCCTCATGACCTTCAGGTCTCTCCTCACATGCTGCCTTCTCCGAGCGACCTCCTTGATCACTCTCTGTAAATAACAGACCTTTCCATTGTTGCCATGCCTCTCTCCCTGCTCTATTTTTCTCCTTAGCTCTTATGACCACCTGCCATCGTATGTAGATTTTTCTTCTTTATTTGATATATTATCTGTCTCCCTTAAGAGAATATTCTACTCCATACTGGCAGGAGTTTTATAATTCATCTTCATGAACTAGATCATCTCTGAGCATATGTAGGTACTCTGTATGTAATTGTGTAATCACCAATATGTTACTAAAATTAGAACAATGGTTAAAATCCTTATGGGAGATGAAGCGAGGGAAGAAGCCTTAGAGTAAAACATCAATTATTTTCACAATACGAAGCAGTAAAGGTTGTCTTAATCTTCTTGGATATTTTTAACTTTTGTTTGTTTTCCTGTATTTGACATATAATGCAAAATCTATAAACTATTTAAAATAAATGCATTAAAGTTTGGGTCAAATATACTACTCAATTTTATTCATCATTATCTTTTCAATTTCTCATGACAAACTAAAAAAACCACTTTCAGAATCAGAATCCAACTGATGACAAACTTTTGGCAATTCTACTCGTGGACTCTCTCTCCTAGCCATTTTGGGCTCTCCGCTCCCAGAGACTGCCCTCATCCTCTCCCCACTGCCTCTGGTCTTTTCAGCAGTAGCACATCATTTGCAGAGCTAACAGGGTTATCTTTATAAAATACAGATCTAAAATACAGCTTATATCATTGTCCATATGAAAAACTCACATACCTATCTAGTGCCTACAGAAAAAAGCAAAAAGCCTCAGTATGATCTGCAAAACCAGTCCAGACTATTGGGAAAGGCACACATCCCACATTTCCTCCCGAAACTGCCAAACTTCCAACCTTTCAAAACTAATTCCAGGATCCCAATCATGTCATGAACTGTCAAAACCTTCATCACTTTGCCCATGTTTTTCTTTGCCTTGAATACTCTAACCCTTTCTATTCCAGGCAAATACCAATTGATTATTCAAGGCCAAGATGATATGTTATCTTCTGTAAAAAAACTTCAGAAACTCCTTAAAAACATCAGTCGCTTCCTCCTTCACCGTTTCCTCTGTAATGGAATGGATTATGTGTTGAGTTCACAGACTAAGAGCTTCTCTCCCCAAACTGACTTTAAATTCTAGAGAACTAGGGAATAAATGTGTGCCAATCACACAACACACAGCTGGTGTCCAATAAATGTTCTGAGAAAATAAAACAACATCCTTTGTCAAGCAGACCACTGTCCTCTAGATATTGTTTCTATCATTCCTACAACATAAATTTTTGAACTATAAAAGTTAAATATTTTCAAGTTTTCAAACTGCACGAGGACTTTATGAGGACCCTTTACATCTCAAAACCTATAAATTCTATGGAAAAAATAAATTTCCACATCTCCGAATACGATAAAATTATGTTTATATGAAAACACTGGCACCATACTTCAGTAGAAAACTTTTTCTGGCACTCATTCACAGGGAGAAATAAATCATTTCCTTCTGCAAATGAATGTTATTGTGGGTGGGCCTTTTATACAGAGAAAATATTTTGATTCAAAGGTTCCCTCCCTGGCACTGGAGAAATTTGTCAGGACCAAGGTACTGAAGCTTAGCAGTTCTTAAACTTAGGAATTTTGTACTCAATCATTCAGTATGACCTTGATTTTTAGAAGAGCCATTAATTCTCTTAATAATCAGCCTAGATTGGAGAATAAAAGCCCTACTGGAGTCATTTTATTCATGCGTGAAAAGAAACAGTGATGAAAGAAGACTGAGTTGCAGTTGATTATCTATGGTTTAGCACATAGCTAAACTATATTTCTAGTTCCTTGCAGGTAGGTGAGGACCTATGTTTGAGTTCTAGTCAATGGGATGTGAGCAAAAGTATGTGCAGCACCTCCAGACCTGGCCCATAAGAACCTCCAATGTGCAATTTCCCTGGTCTCTCCTCTCAGTTCGCTTGAAGTACATAAGTACCATGGAAGCCATACATGGGAAATGATGGAGCCATAAAATCAGATCAGCTTGGGTCCTTGAATTATTAATCAAAGAACCATCTACTAGTCAGAAAACCTGTTCTGAACTTTATGTGACTAAGAAATATACTTCTATTTTTTCTAATGGTTGAGCACTCTACATTTTGAAATAACATCATTATGCAACAGTCAGCATTATTGTAACTAAATATACTCATTGAGTCTGAAAATAATTTGAGAACTTTAGTAAGTATCCAAGTCCCCTTTATTATGCTACCTTTTTCTCATTTCACAAGGAATCATATAAACATCTGATTTTTCCTTATAACCCGTAAATCTTCTACCCAATCTTCCTAACACTATGTTATGCACTGTAAAAGAATTTTACATTCAGATATTTGTATATTATACACAAATAATTAAGATGTTTGATCCCTGATTTATATATATAAAGCACATAAATATATAAAATTTACATGTAATATAGTTTATAAAATGAATGTATATTATATATTATACACAACATACATAATAATGATATCTGATTCCTGTTTTAAAGAATCATCCCAAACTAACTCAATTAGCATCAATTATCTACCCTACTACGTGCCTGAAGCCACTCAACACACAAGGGTGAAAACAACACAATGCACCGCAGGAGAACTGAATACCTGGCACATTTGTTCTCTCACTACATGTAATCAACAGCTTCAAGAAAAACAGTTTAGGTTCCAACTTTAGAGTAGAAGAGATTCAGATATGAAGTGTATTTTATCTATTTTAAAAACAGACTTTTTAACACTTCTTAATTTAAATGACAAATCAAATTGCATTTGGTTTGTCTCTGTGATGAAACATTTGATGTAGGCTTTCATGCCAATCTTGTTATATTCCTGACCTTGGGACAATAACGCAATTTGCTGCTAGTTTCCAGTCACACACCAAATTTACACCTTCTCCCCCTGCACTTAATTTCTAATCCTGGAAAATGACTAGACACTACTCCAAGAGACAGGAACAAAATGACTTGTTCAACTACTGGGAGTGATTGGTTATATAACTACTCAGAGTGTTACCAAGTTTATATGGTACTCATTTAAGACAGAATATGCCCAACAAGTGCTGAACAAACTGGAACAGGTCTTCAACACAAAAAAATAAAAATACTTTGGTTTGGAAGCAAATAAACACCAACGTATGAAATGATATGGGAACTTGACTCAAAAAGCTATATACCTTGAGTTGATAGATAGCAACAGCCTGCATAATTCTCTCTTCTTATCCCTGACAGTTTTGTTTTAAAGCACATAAGACAGGAAAAAAAAAAAAAAAAAGACTGTTCCATTTGGACCTCAGTCCATTGCCAACCTATTTTAGGGTCAAAAAAGCTATAAATTCAGCTGTTCCTCTGTGCTATTATACAGTTGCAAAACAACGGAGAGGTGGCACTGACGCACATACTTCCTTCCTTTCAAGAATTCAGGTTCTAAAGTAAAACAACAGCCACCTGAATCCCTCCTTCTCCCCACGGGCAAAGGCTTGGCTGTACTTCTGCCGCAGACCTTGGATGCTAGCAGAAACCAGATGGATATTTAGCTTGATGCAAAAGCACTTTTTCCTACAGTACAAAGTTGACTGGTATTCTTGAGTCCTTCTGATTCTTGGACACTGTTTCTGAAGAGTAAAGCAAATGTGTTTTAGAAAGAGAAGGAAAACAATTATTCATGCAAAGTACTGCTGCTCTTTTCTACAAGTTGGCAGGGAGGGGCTGTATAGTGTATACAAAAGGGAGGGAAAAAACATCAGTGCAAAGAAGCATTTAATAAGAATATTTAGTAATTAGTAATTGAGAAGAAAACAGCTATACTAGATATCTGTTGCTTATACTCTGACTCGCCAGCATGACGTTCAGAGACTTGAAAGTGATATCATCTGAAGCTTATACATAATAAAAGAACTGATGTGTTGTACATTTCTCAGAGTAACCTCATTTCAAGTAAACCTGTGGAGGTTTTTTTTTTTTAAAATTATAATGGTGTAAAGGAGGTGAAACTAGAAAGTGTTCAATGAGGACAATTGTATATGATGTCTTACCTACAAACAATATTCAAGCAACAAGCAATTAAGCTCCCCTCATGTGCCCAAGTACATTGTTACTCTCAAATTTGATTAAAATAGCATAAAAAGTAAACCAAAAAATATCAGTGGCCAAATGTATTTATAAACGTTGAACCATAGTAATAATCAAAGAAACGTAGAATTGGGTTTTTTTAAAATATCAAATTAGCAAAAACGTACGAAAATATAAGAAATGTCAATGCTGAAATGGTAAAATAAAACAGAAACTCTGACACACTGCCAGGGTTGACAAAAATAAGCACAATCCCTTCATATACTGATTTTGAAAGTCTATATCTAGAACCTTATAGTGTACATTTCTTTGAATCATTAAAATTCCACCTTTGGTAACTGGCCTAAGGCAAAATCATGACGATATAAAAAGCCATACGGCAAAAGTGTTCATCCCAACATGACTTCTAATAAAAAAATATGCAACCAAACTAAATGCCTAAAAGTATTGGACTGGCTGAGTGAATTACTGTATACCAGCAGGATGTAGCATTAAGTAGTCATTAAAGTTATAATTTTGTAATTTTGCTATATTATAAAATAATACAATAATTATGACCAACCCTAAATATGTGTGGAGAAAAAGGTGAAGACTAAAATACAAAAAATAGAGATTGATCAAGATGGAGACACAGCAGGATGTGGAACTCACCTCCCTCCCACGAATACATCAAAAATACATCTACTTGTGGAACAATTCTCACTGAAAACTAACTGGAAACTGTCAGAAAGACTCCTGTACAACCAAGGCTATCAGAAAGATTCACAGGTAATTGTATAGGAAGAAAAATACCTATACCCCTGGGAGGTGACTCAGAGGAAAAGGCAGAATACACAGGCAGAGACCCGCCTTGGGGAGTGAGCAATGAGAGCCGCAGATCGGGTGCCCCTGTCCTGGGATTTATACAGGGGAGACGAGCCCCCACGGCTGGTTGGAGAACTGCTGAGACAAAAAGGAAAACTGTGGGAAGCCTGGACTCCGCTCAGGAGGAGGACACACGCTGACTTCCCCCAGGCAGGGCAGAGAGGGTGGAAAGAGAGGTTGCCTGTGACTGCCTCAGCACACGCACCAGCCCAGGTGAAGAGAACGCTCCAGCCACGTATGCCATGTCACAGCGCGGCACTGGATCTAGGGCTGCTGCAAGTGGGGAGAAACCCCCGCCACAGTACACAGAGGCAACATGGTCCCAGGGCAGAGCCTGGGTGGGGCAACGGCAGCCATTACTGGTGCTCACTCAAGCAGTGCATCAAAGCAGCCCAGAACGCTGATGGAGACCAGTCTATCACAGCTCACAATCTGATACACATCAACAGTCTACACGGGCCCCACCTGCCCCGTAGCACAGCTCCACAACAGAGCAGGGGCAGCAGTGGCTGGGGGCAGTGATCAGCTGTAAGGGACAAAGGGGACCTGGACCACAGGCTGCGTCTAAGCCCAACTATGGAAACAACGGCAGGCGGCTGCACAAACAGTGCATCGGAGACCACTAGGACCTCTGACTGCAGCTGACATGAGCTCAGAGCCCACACAGGCCCCACAGTTCAGCACTCCCCTGTTCTGGGGCAAGGGTCCCACTCTGGAACAGGGGAAAACACGCTCAAAAGGAACAGAGCCGGCTCCAGCCAACCTGCAGGGCTTTTTGCTCCAGGAAATTGGGATCAGACCCCACCCTCATAGGGCAGTGATAGCCACTGAACAGAGAGGAAGTCCCACCTCACCCCCAGCACCAGCTCCAGCCCCTCCATCTCCAGCCACACCCCCTAGCAAGGTGACAGCTGCCAGCACACCCTGAGGAAAGACGTGACTTGCAACCATGTCAAACCCAGCTCTCCCACCAAAGGGACTGGACACATGCAGTCTCTATAGATACGTTCCCACATAAGAACCCCCCTTCAAGACCACAATAGGTAACTTTTCACCTAAATTCAAGCAAAATCAAAAGGCAGAGGAACTGCTCTCAACTAAAAGAGCAAGAGAAAGCCCCTGAAAAAATAATGAAACAGAAAAACAATTTACCAGATAAAGAACTCAAAGCACTGGTAATAAGAATGTTCGGGAAAAACCTGCAACCAAAATACTCTACCCAACAAGATTATCATTTAGAATCAAAGGAGAGATACAGAACTTCACAGAAAAACAAAAATTAAATGAGTTCATCAATGCTAAACCTACCCTAAAAGAAATGCTGAATGGTCTTCTCTAAGTGGAAAAGAAAAAAAACTCTATAGGAATGGTAAAATCCTACTAAGAAAAGCAAATATATAGTAAGGACTGAGGATCAACCACTTAAATAAGCCATTATGAAGATTAACAGACAAAAAACTGTAAAAGTAACTATAACTACAATAAACAGTGAAGGGATAGGGACTTCCTGGCAGCACAGTGGTTAAGAATCTGCCTGCCACTAGAGGGGACACAGGTTTGATCCCTGTTCCGGGAAGATCCCACATGCCACGGAGCAACTAAGCCTGTGTGCCACAACTACTGAGCCTGAGCTTTAGAGCCCAGGCTCCGCAACAAGAGAAGCTACCGCAGTGAGAAGCCCGCGCACCTCAATGAACAGTAGCCCCCGCTCGCGACAACTAGAGAAAGCCCACAAGTAGCAATGAAGACCCAACGCAGGCAATAAATAAAAAATTAATTTTAAAAAAATGAAATAAAAAGTTTTTAGAAAATAAATAAAGTGAAGGGATAAACATGAAGATATAAAATATGACATCAAAAACACAAAATGTGGGGAAGAGGAGTAAAAATGTAGATCTTTTAGACTGTGTGTGAACTTAAATGACTGCCAGTTTAAAACAAGTAGATATAGTTATAGGTCAACATATATGAACCGCATAGGAACCACAAACCAAACACCTACAAAAGATACACAAAAACTAAAAAAGGAAGGAATAGAAACATACTGCTATAGGAAATCATCAAAACACAAGGGAAGGTTCAAAAAGAAGAAATGAACAAAGAACTAAAAAAAAACGGAAAAGAAGTAATAAAATGGCAGTATGCACATACTTATCAATAATTACTTTAAATGTCAAAAGACATAGGGTGGAGTGTCCCTGTCCCCGTTCTAAGCCACAGCTGCCCCCCACCTCTGCAGGAGACCTTCCAACATCAGCAGACCTTCAAGATGGCAGAGGAGTAAGACGTGGAGATCACCTTCCTCCCCACAAATATATCAGAAATACGTCCACATGTGGAACACCTCCAACAGAACACCTACTGAATGCTGGCAGAAGACCTCAGACCTCCCAAAAGCCATGTGGCTGACAGGGTCTTCGTGCTCCGGCCGGATGTCAGGCCTGTTCCTCTGAGGTGGGAGAGCCAAGTTCAGGACATTGGTCCACCAGAGACCTCTCAGATCCATGTAATATCAAATGGCGAAAACTCTCCCAGAGATGTCCATCTCAACACTAAGACCCAGCTCGACTCAACGACCAGCAAGCTACAGGGCTGGACACCCTATGCCAAACAACGAGCAAGACAGGAACACAACCCCACACATTAGCAGAGAGGCTGCCTAAAATCATAATAAGGTCACAGACACCCCCCCAAACACAAGACCAGATGTGGTCCCGCTCACCAGAAGGACAAGATCCAACCTCATCCACCAGAACATAGGCACCAGTCCGCTCCACCAGGAATGCTACACAACCCACTAAACCAACCTTAGCCACTGGGGCAGACACCAAACAGAATGGGAACTACGAACATGCAGACGGCGAAAAGGAGATGCCGAAAACAGTTAAGATAAGCAAAATGAGAAGAGAGAGAAGCAAACAGCAGATGAAGGAGCAAAGTAAAAACCCACCAGACCAAACAAAAGAAGAGGAAATAGTCTACCTGAAAAAGAATTCCGAGTAATGATACTAAAATGATCCAAAATCTTGGAGATAGAATGGAGTAAAAACAAGAAACATGTAACAAGGACCTAGCAGAACTAAAGAGCAAACAAACAATGATGAACAGCACAATAAATGAAAGTTAAAATTCTCTAGACGTAATCAATAGCAAAATAACTGACGCAGAAGAACAGATAAGTGACTTGAAAGGTATAACAGTGGAAATAACTACCGCAGAGAAGAATAAAGAAAAAAGAATGAAAAGAATTGAGGACAGTCTCAGAGACCTCTGGGACAATATTAAACGCACCAACATTTAAATTATAGAGGTGCCAGAAGAAGGAGAGAAAAAGAAACAGACTGAGAAAATATATGAAGAAATTGTAGTTGAAAACTTCCCTAATATGGGAAAGGAAATAATCAAGTCAAGGAAGGGCAGAGTCTCCCATACAGGATAAATCCAAGGAGAAACACACCAAGACATATATTAACCAAACTATCAAAAATGAAATACAAAGAAAAAATGTTAAAAAGCAACAAGGGAAAAACAACAAATAACACACAAGGGAATCCCCATAAGGTTAACAGCTGATCTTTCAGCAGAAACTCTGCAGCCAGAAGGGAGTGGCAGGACATATTTAAAGTGATGAAAGGGAAAAACCTACAACCAAGATTACTCTACCCAGCAAGGATCTCATTCAGATTTGAGGGAGAAATTAAAACCTTTACAGACAAGCAAAAGCTAAGAGAATTCAGCACCACCAAACCAGCTTTACAACAAATGCTAAAGGAACTTCCCTAGGAGGGAAACACAAGAGAAGGATAAGACCTACAATAACAAACCCAAAACAATTAAGAAAATGGTACTAGGTACATACATATGCATAACTACCTTCAACGTAAATGGATTAAATGCTCCAACCAAAAGACACAGACTGGCTGAATGGCTACAAAAACAAGACTCATATATATGCCGTCTACAATAGACCCACTTCAGACCTAGAGACACATACAGACTGAAAGTGAGGGGATGGAAAAAGATATTCCATGCAAATGGAAATCAAAAGAAAGCTGGAGTAGCAATTCTCCTATCAGACAAAATTGACTTTAAAGACTATTACAAGAGACAAAGAAGGACACTACATAATGATCAAGGGATCAATCCAAGAAGAAGATATAACAATTGTAAATAGTTAGGCACCCAACACAGGAGCACCTCAATACATAAGGCAAATGTTAACAGCCATAAAAGGGGAAATTGACAGTAATGCAATAATAGTAGGGGACTTTAACACCCCACTTTCACCAATGGACAGATCAACCAAAATGAAAATAAATAAGGAAACACAAGCTTTAAATGATACATTAAACAAGATGGACTTAACTGATATTTATAGGACATTCCATCCATGAACACCAAAATACCGTTTCTTCTCAAGTGCTCATGGAACATTCTCCAGGATAGATCACAGACAGGTCTCAAATCAAGCCTTGGTAAATTTAAGAAAATTAAAATCATATCAAGTATCTTTTCCAACCACAACACTATGAGACTAGGTATCAATTACAGGAAAAAAAACCTGTAAAAAATACACACACATGGAGGCTAAACAATACACCACTAAATAACTAAGAGATAACTGAAGAAATCAAAGAGGAAAACAAAAAATACCTAGAAACAAATGACAATGAAAACATGATGATCCAAAACCTATGGGATGCAGCAAAAGGAGTATTAAGAGGAAAGATTATAACAATACAATCCTACCTCAAGAAACAAGAAACATCTCAAATAAACAACCTAACATTACACGTAAAGCATTTAGAGAAAGAAGAACAAAAATATCCCAAAGTTAGCAGAAGGAAAGAAATCATAAAGATCAGATCAGAAATAAATGAAAAAGACATGAAGGAAACAGTTGCAAAGATCAATAAAAGTAAAAGCTGGTTCTTTGAGAAGATAAACAAAATTGATAAACCGTTAGCCAGACTCATCAAGTAAAAAAGGGAGAAGACTCAAATCAATACAATTAGAAATGAAAAAGAAGAAGTAACAACTGACACTGCAAAAATACAAAGGATCATGAGAGATTACTACAAGCAACTACAGGCCAATAAAATGGACAACCTGGAAGAAATGGACAAATTCTTAGAAAAGCACAACCTGCCAGGACTGAACCTGGAAGAAACAGAAAATATAAACAGACCAATCACAAGCACTGAAATTGAAACTGTGATTAAAAATCTTCCAACAAACAAAAGCGCAGGACCAGATGGATTCACAGGCAAATTCTATCAAACATTTAGAGAAGAGCTAACACCTATCCTTTTCAAACTCTTCCAAAATATAGCAGAGGGAGAAACACTCCCAAACTCATTATACAAGGCCACCATCATCTTGATACCAAAACCAGACAAAGATGTCACCAACAGAGAAAACTACAGGCTAATATCACTGATGAACATAGATGCAAAAATATTCAACGAGATACTAGCAAACAGAATCCAACAGCACATTAAAAGGATCATACACCATGATCAAGTGGGGTTTATCCCAGGAATACAAGGTTTCTTCAACATACACAATTCAATCAATGTGATACACCGTATTAAGAAACTGAAGGAGAAAAGCCGTATGATCAACTCAATAGATGCAGAAAGAGCTCTTGACAAAATTCAACACCCATTTATGATAAAAATACCCTTCAGAAAGTAGGCATAGAGGGAACTTATCTCAACATAATAAAGGTCATATATGACAAACCCACAGCCAACATTGTTCTCAAAGGTGAAAAACTGAAACCATCTCCTCTAAGATCAGGAACAAGACAAGGTTGCCCACTCTCACCACTATTATTCAACATAGGTTTGGAAGTTTTAGCCACAGCATTAGAGATGAAAAAGAAATACAAAGAATACAAATTGGAAAAGAAGAAATAAAGCTGTCACTGTTTGCAGATGACATGACACTATACATACAAAATCCTAAAGATGCTACCAGAAAACTACTAGAACTAATCAATGGATTAGGTAAAGTAGCAGGATACAAAATTAATGCACAGAAATCTCTTGCATTCCTACACAGTAATGATGAAATATCTGAAAGAGAAATTAAGGAAACACTTCCATTTATCACTGCAACTAAAAGAATAAAAATACCTAGGAATAAACCTACCTCAGGAAGACAAAAGACCTGTATGTAGAAAATTATAAGACACTGATGAAAGAAATTAAAGGTGATACAAGCAGATGGAGAGATACACCATGTTCTTGGATTGGAAGAATCAACATTGTGAAAATGACTACACTACCCAAAGCAATTTACAGATTCAATGCATCCCTATCAAACTACCAATGGCATTTTTCACAGAACTACAACAAGAAATTTCACAATTTGTATAGAAACGTAAAAGACCCCGAATAGCCAAAGCAATCTTCAGAAAGAAAAAGAGAGCTGGAGGAATCAGGCTCCCAGACATCAGACAATACTACAAAGCTACAGCAATCAAGACAGTATGGTACTGGCACAAAAACAGATATATAGATCAATGCAACAGGACAGAAAGCTCAGAGATAAACCCACGCACCTATGGTCACCTTACATTTGATAAAGGAGGCAAGAATATACAATGGAGAAAAGACAGCCTCTTCAATAAGTGGTGCTGGGAAAAGTGGACAGCTACATGCAAAAGAATGAAATTAGAACACTGCCTAACACCATACACAAAAATAAACTCAAAATGGATTAAAGACCTAAATGTAAGGCCAGACACTAGAAAACTCTCAGAGGAAAACAGGCATAACACTATGATATAAATCACAGCAAGATCCATTTTGACCCACCTCCTAAAGAAATGGAAATGAAAACAAAAATAAACAAATGGGACCTAGTGAAACTTAAAAGCTTTTGCACAGCAAAGGAAAACATAAACAAGACGAAAAGACAACCCTCATAATGGTAGGAAGTATTTGCAAATGAAGCAACTGACAAAGGATTAATCTCCAAAATTTACAAGCAGCTCATGCAGCTCAATATGAAAAAAACAAACAACCCAATCCAAAAATGGGCAGAACACTTAGACATTTCTCAAAAGAAGATATACAGATTGCCAACAAACACACAAAAGGATGCTCAACATCACTAATCATTAAGAGAAATGCAAATCAAAACTATAATGAGGTATCACCTCACACCGGTTAGAATGGCCATCATCAAAAAATGTACAAACAATAAATGCTGGAGAGGGTGTGGAGAAAAGGGAATCCTCTTGCACTGCTGGTAGGAATGATAATTGATACAGTCACTATGGAGAACAGTATGGAGGTTCCTTAAAAAACTAAAAATAGAACTACCATACGACCCAGCAATCTCACTACTGGGCATATACCCTGAGAAAACCATAATTCAAAAAGAGTCATGTACCACAATGTTCATTGCAGCTCCATTTACAATAGCCAGGACATGGAAGCAACCTAAGTGTCCATGGACAGATGAATGGATAAAGAAGATGTGGCACATATATACAATACAATACTACTCAGCCATAAAAAGAAATGAAATTGAGTTACTTGTAGTGAGGTGGATGGACCTAGAGTCTGTCACACAGAGTGAAGTTAGTCAGAAAGAGAAAAACAAATGCCATATGCTAACACATATATATGGATTCAAAGAAAAAAATTGGTTCTGAAGAACCTAGGGGCAGGACAGGAATAAAGATGCAGACGTAGAGAATGGACCTGAGGACATGGGGAGGGGGAAGTGTAAGCTGGGATGAAGTGAGAGAGTGGCATGGGCATATATACACTACCAAATGTAAAACAGACAGCTAGTGGGAAGGAGCCACATAGCACAGGGCGATCAGCTCGGTGCTTTGTGACCACCTACAGGGGTGGGACAGGGAGGGTGGGAGGGAGACGCAAGAGGGAGGAGATATGGGGATATATGTATGCATAGCTGATTCACTTTGTTATAAAGCAGAAACTAACACACCATTGTAAAGCAATTATACTCCAATAAAGATGTTAAAAAAATTTTTAATTAAAAAAATGAAAAAATAAAAAGGACATAGAGTGGCTAATTGAATTAAAAAAGCAAGACCCATATATACACTGCCTACATGAGACTCAGTTCAGAGCTAAAAACGTTCACAGACTTAAAGTGAGGAGATGAAAAAAGATATTTCATGTAAACAGTAACAATAAGAAAGCGGGAGTAGAGATACTCACATTAGACAAAATAGACTGTAAAACAAAGGCTATAACAAAAGACAAAGAAGGGGACTATAGAATAATGAAGGGATCCATACAAAAAGAGGATATTCTTCTCATTAACACATATTCACCTCATACAGCAACACCTAAATTTATAAAGCAAATACTAACAGGCAGAATGGGAGAAATTGACAACAATACAATAATAGTAGAGGACTTTAACACCTCACTTACATCAATGGACAGGTCATCCAGAGAGAAAATCATTAAGGCAACAGGGGTCTTAAATGACACAACAGACCAGTTGGACTTAATAGATATCTAAAAAACATTACATCCCAAAATGGCAGAATATACATTCTTTTCAAGTGCACATAGAACATTCTACAGGACAGATCACATGCTAGGCCACAAGTCTCAACAAATTTAGGAGGATAAAAATTACATCAAGCATTTTTTCCTATCACAATGGCATGAAACTAAAAATCAAGTACAGAAGAAAAAATGGGAAAAGAAGAAACACGTGGACACTAAACAATATGCTACTTAAAAACCGACGCGTGAATGAAGAAATCAAAGAGGAAACAAGAAAATAGCTCAAGACCAATGAAAACTGAAACACACCACACCAAAATCTATGGGATGCAGCAAGAGTAGCTTTAAGAGGGATGTTTATAGAGATATAAGCCTTCCTCAAGAAACAAGAAACATCACAAACAACCTAACCTACCACCTAAAGGAATTAGAAAAAGAAGAACAAACAAAGCCCTAGAAGAAAGGAAATAATAAAAGTCAGGGAGGAAATAAAGACAATAAACAATAGAAAACATCAATGAAACTAAGAGCCGGTTTTTTGAAAAGATAAACAAAATTGATAAACCTTTAGCCAGGATCACCAGAAGAAAACAGAAAGGACCAAATAAACAAACACAAAATAATAATAATAAATGAAAGAGGAGAAACAACAACCAATACCACAGAGATACAAAAAATCATAAGAGAATACTATGAACAGTTATGTGCCAATAAATTGGACAATCTAGAAGAAATGGACAAATTTCTAGAAACATACAATCTGTCAAGACTGAATCAAGAAGAAACAATTTGAACAGACTGATCACTAACAGTAAAACTGAATTTGTAATTTAAAAAATCACAGAAGTTCAGGACCTGATAGCCTCACTGGGGAATTCTATCAAACATATAAAGAACTTACACTTATCCTTCTCAAACTATTCCAAAAAAATTAAAGAGGAAGGAACACTCCCAAAATCATTTTATGAGGCCCCCATTACCTTGATATCAAAAAGAGACAAAGACACTATGAAAACAAAATTATAGGCCAATATCTTTGATGAATATCGATGCAAAAACCCTCAAAACAATATTAGCAAACCTAATCCAGCAATATATAAACAGGATGATATACCATGATCAAGTGGGATTTATTTCAGGGACACAAGGATGGACATAAAGGATGGACATAAAGCAATCCATGTGATACACCACATTAACAAAAGGGTAAAAATCACATGACCATCTCAATAGATGCAAAGAAAGCAGTTGACAATATGCAACATCCATTTATGATTAAAATATATATCAAAGCTGGTGCAGAGGGAACATATCTCAACATAATAAAGACTATTTATGACAAACCCATAGCTCACATCATACTCAATAGTGAAAAACTGAAAGCCTTTCCTGTAAATTCAGGAATAAGACAAGGATGCCCACGCTCATCACTTCCATTTAACATAGCATTAAAAGTCCTATACTATACATAGAAAATCCTAAAGATGCTACCACAAAACTACTAGAGCTAATCAATGAATTTGGTAAAGTCACAGGATACAAGTTAATATACAGAAATCTTTTGCATTTCTATACACTAACCTGAACTATCAGAAAAAGAAATTAAGGAAACAATCCTATTTACCAAAAGAAAAAAATACAACAAAAGAATAAAATACCTAGGAATAAACCTACTTAAGGAGGCAAAAGACCTGAACTCCAAAAACTATAAGACACTGATGAAAGAAACTGAAGACACAAACAGATGGAAAGATATACTGTGTTCTTGAATTGGAAGACTCAGTATTGTTAAAATGACCATACTACCTACGGCAATCTACAGATTCAATACATCCCTATCAAAATACCAATCTCACTTTTTACAAAACTAGAACAAAGAGTTTTAAAATTTATATGGAAACACAAAAGACCCCCCAATTCCCAAAACAATCCTGAGAAAGAGCTAGAAGGGTCACATCCACTGACTTCAGACTACACTATAAAGCTACAGTAATCAAAACAGTATGGTCCTGCAAAAAACAGACACACAGATCAATGGAACAGGATAGAAAGCCCAGAAATAAACCCATGCACCTATGGTCAATCAATGACAAAGGAGGCAAGAATATACAATGGAGAAAAGACAGCCTCTTCAATAAATGGTGTTGGGAAAACTGGACAGCTACATGTAAAAGAATGAAATTAGAACATTCCCTAATACCATATACAAAAATAAACTCAAAATGGAATAAAGACCTAAATGTAAGATCTGAAGCCATGAAACTCCTAGAAGGGAACATAGGAAGAACACTAACATAAATCACAGCAATGTTTTTTTTTTGATCCATCTCCTGAAGTAAAGTAAATAAAAGCAAAAATAAACAAATGGGACCTAATCAAGCTTAAAAGCTTTTGCACAGCAGAAGAAATCACCAACAAAACGAAAAGACAACCAACTGAATAGGAAAAAATATTTGCAAATGATATGACCAACAAAGGGTGAATATCCAAAATATACAAACAATTCATACAACTCAAATCAAAGAACAACCCAATCAAAAAATGGGCAGAAGACCTGAATGGACATTTTTCATAAAAAGACATACAGATGGCTAACAATCACATGTAAAGATGTGCAACATGGCTAGCAGAGAAATGCACACCAAAACCATAATGAGATATCACCTCACACCTGTCAGAATGGCTATCATCAAAAAGTCTCCAAATAACAGATGTTGGAGAAAGTGTGAAGAAAAGGAAGTTTTTCCAATTTTTCCAATTACACTGTTGGTGGGAATGTAAATTGATACAGCCACTATGGAGAACAGTATGGAGGTTCCTTAAAAAACCAAAAATAGGACTACCATATGACCCAGCAATTGCAGTCTGGGGTATATATATACAGAAAAAAATTAAAACGCTAATTCAAAAAGATACATTCACCCCAATGTTCATAGCAGCACTATTTATAATAGCTAAGATCTGAAAGGAACCCTAGTGTCCACCAACAAACGAATGGATAAAGATGTGATACATGTATACACAATGGAATATTACTGAGCCATAGAAGAGAATGAAATTCTGCCATTTGCAGCAATGTGAATGGACCTAGAGAATAGTATGCTTAGTGAAATAAGTCAGAGAAAGCCAAATGTTTGATATCACTGATATGTGGAATCTAAAAAATAAAACAGACGAATGTATATAAAAAAGAGACAGACTCACAGATACAGGAAACAAACTAGCTGTTACCAGTGGGGAGACGGATGGAGTGAGGGGCAAAACAGGGGTATGGGACAAAGAGATAAAGACTACTATGTATAAAATAGATGAGCAACAGTGATATACTGTACAGCATAAGGAATTATAGCTGTTATTCTGTAATAACTTAATGGAGTGTAATATATGAAATACTGAATTACAACAGAAATTAATAATATGTTGTAAATCAAGTATACTTCAATAAAATTTTTTTTAAATAAACTATCTATAAAATACTAGTTGTTTTCTTTGTGTAATAGGCCGTGAGTAATTTTTGTAATTTTCTGTAAACTCCAAATTTTTATATTGGGTATACAATGCCTGTACAGCAAAGAAAATGCAAAACCTTTATAATAGCATTAACAACAAATATGTTCATTCAATTTTAGAAATGCTACAAAGTAACAATCACAAATAACTACAAAACATTATAAGTAGTAATACAATGTTGCAATGAAAATATGTTACCTTTATTATTTCAAATGCTGAAGCAGTATAAAACAAAGTTCCATTAAATATAATGCTGGATCCATACTGAATTTACTTCCTAGTCTCCACAGATTACAAAACATCATGTTACTCTCTCTAGTTACAATATCCCAGGTATGGCTGACACATCCATGGGATTTACTGTTATCAGATCTCACTCTCTGAAGTTAAATCATTCTTAATTACCTAAGTGTGATTCATTTCCTAAGTTAATTGATTTACAACCAAAAGTACATTCACAATCTCTCTCTACTAGATTCTCACCTACCTCCCTCCCTTCCCCCTCCCCCTCTCTGGTGGCTTACGAAATAAAACACAGGCAATTATAATAAAAAATCATACCAAAATTTTTATATCAAGTCTGATTCTTTTAATATATATGACTTTCATTATAATATATAATATTGTAATACACAAATAACTAGCATCTAGTATTTACTATTCCTTATAACTTACTTAATAATGTCTTTAATAAGGAACATCAATCGCTAATAATGTAAAATTCCGCATGTAGTAATAAAGTTGCCAGATTTAGCCAATAAAAATACAAGATATGGGCTTCCCTGGTGGCGCAGTGGTTGAGAGTCCGCCTGCCGATGCAGGGAACACGGGTTCGTGGCCCGGTACGGGAAGATCCCACATGCCATGGAGCGGCTGGGCCCGTGAGCCACGGCTGCTAAGCCTGCGCGTCCGGAGCCTGTGCTCCGCAATGGGAGAGGCCACAACAGTGAGAGGCCCGCGTACCGCAAAAAAACAAAAAAAAACAAACAAAAAAAAGACACTCAGTTAAATCAGAATTTCAGGTAAACATGACTGATTTAGTATAAGTATGTCCCATGCAATATCTGAGACAAATTCATAGTAAAAATGTATTCGTTGTTGATCTGAGATTCAAGTTTAACTAGGTATCCTGTATTTTACCTGGCAGCCCTAGAAGTAATGAAGAGATTATTAAAGCGTTGGAAGCAAAACTAACTGAGTTATTTACATTTTGACCTGCAGTACAGTAAAAGAATATAAAGGAGGGAAATGTGTAGAAGGAATTACCAGTTACTGGTGCAGTAACCTCCACATGAACTGCACTGGGCAGCTGGCATGTCGAATGATCCATTTCATTCTCACCCAAACCCTGTAAGATAGGTATTACCCTTATTGTACAATTGAGGAAACAGAGCCTCTGTGAGCTTAAGTAACTAGTTTAAAGTCCAGCAGCTAATAGTCTACTACAAACAATGGGGTATACAGTCAAAGTGAATGACTGAGCCAACTAATGAATTCTGTTCCAACTCCCAGCTATGATGCAGAAGAATGTTAACTCCAGACCTGACATATAGAAACTCACTATCAACACTGACTGAATTCACTGAATATTGTTAAAAGTGCCTTGACTCAGCCTGAATTTAAGTTGTATTACATGTACACTCCCTTGAGATCAACTTGACACAATAAGGAGACGATCTCATTTAGATAATAAGAGGTTGGTTTTCTCAAATAAAGCTAAAGTGGACTACACTTAGAAGTCACCTCAGAAAATGTATTGCTTGGAAAATATATGTTGACTTGCACTGGATTCTCATATGTACAGTTATGGCTATATCCAGGCAGTGAAAGTATCAGATGAATGTACTGTAAAAGAATTGAGAGTGTCTTAATTATATGGAAAAACTTCCTCCCTTATACTATTACTGGCAACAATTCTCCAGATCTATATTTATTCATTCATTTATTTTCTATATAACTTTTCAGCTGCTACTATGTGTTAAAATCTGGAGATTTCAGCATAAAGAATAAAAAATTAAGGACAAAATTTAACAGATGTATTTATTCCCAGGGCATTTTAGGTTAAAAGCCAAGGTTTTGCCACAATCTCCATCTCCATCCACATTCCTTTCCCAGTTTCCACACTACTCCCCATAGTAACTTTCCTACCCCCATCAAAGCAATATAATTATTCTGTGACTTTTCTATTTAAAACCCTTTTTAATTTCTGGGAACAATAATGTAAGTATGATTTATAACTGCATTATAAATTCATTCCATTGTGGCTCATAAATACAAATTACTCCAATTGGGGGACAAAAGCCTTCTGCAATAAAGTTGTAGTGAAGTTGTAGCTTTCATTTATCGTCAGTCACAAAACACTCCTATCTTCAAAATAAATTAAAAGTTGAGGCTGTTCCTCCACATATTTATAAGTTTTGTAAATATACTTCCTTTCAGTGAATAAAATATATACAGACAATGGGGAATTTAACTTCCACAATGTGCATCTGGTTTAAGATCTTAAAAGGAGTCAGATTCCTTGAGTTACAGTGTAATGTTTCAAACAAAAACAAAGTTACCTAAAATGTTAAATTATCATTCAGCTTACCAAAAGTAAAATTATATTTTACTGCTCACTACAGAATCTTAAAATTGTTATTTAACTTCTCTGAGCCTCATTTCTCTGGTTTGATATATGGTATATAGAGGTACTGGCTTAGTCTCTTCCAGCTCCAAAATTTTTTGTCTTTAATTCTGTAAGTCTCAATCTATCTTTTTATCAGGCACAGCATCTTTTTTCTTCATTTTGTAGATCACAGAAGAACTCTAAAATAAGCATATTAGTTGGTATATTACTTCAGACAAGTGTATATCCTGGATATTTCTGTCTATAGTGAATTCTAGAATTATATAAACATAAATATTATTAATATTATACTCCTCATCTACAGAAAGCTGATGCAGAAGTGGTCCCAAATGAATCTGTTTGCCTGTAGCCAAATGAAACAAAATTTCAGAGTCTCACAATTGGGAGAGAAAACTAACTGGCTCTAACAAAAGGCTCACTGCTTAGGCATACGTATTATGAAGCAGTTTCCACATCACGTAAGCTACTTCCCCGAAAAAATACTTCACAAAGAAAATGATTTCTACCTGGAGTTCAGTTCAAAGCAAATATTAGGTGAACAGGTTTAAAATACAGATTTACTTTGAAAAATACCTTCATTAGAGGTTCAGTAATGGTCCTTGGCAAAAAAGCATTACAAAGCAAGTTGTATAAACAGCCGTTCAAGTCTCTGGTTTCTCTTTGGTTTTAGGCTTGAACTGGGATGGCCATGACCATGCCCTGAATTTAGGTCAACCATGGCTAAAAGCTGTTTTCCACTAAGAATCAGTAGGTATTTAACGATTTTTTTAAGCTTCATGGTTAAAACTTAACAGATACTTTTTATATGCAGGACTTTTCAGAACCTTTAATAAGCTAATATTTGTTGTGACTCTCTTAAGAGGCAGATATCCTCTTTGGCCATACATTCCTTTTGGAAGGAATCATTTTACACATGCTATTAACTAATCACAGGATAGAGCTTGGAAAATCTGGTTCAAAGAACCTGGGTCAGTTTTCTGAGTCACTTTTTTACCACTTGTGACAAAAAACACTCTGAAATGTTAATGTGCTTTTTTTTTTTTTTTAACCTTTGGACTTTTTGAGCACATGACCTTTTCCCAAATCTGCCCCATGCTTACAGCTTGGGGTGATTAAGATTTATCATAGAATAACTGCAAATGCAAAGACCAAGAGAGAAGAAATTTTCAACTTCTAACATTCAGAAAATAAGATTTTGCAGTAAAACAAGAGGCTTGTAAATCAAGTTGTTATCTTGACGGAAGATTATCCTTCCTTTGCCATCTTTGCTCAGCTGAACTATAGACTCCTACCTAAGGAAGACCTGAGAGGAAAAGGAAGAATCCTGCCTGTTTTTGACACTGAAAGAATTGTAGGAAAAGAAGGGGAGGGAGGCACTGAGATGAGTAGACATGTCAATTCCTTTTTACTTCTCATGGTCCCACTCTGCTCACAAGCTTCTTTCTCCATAAGGACCTGGGTGGAGCCGTATCAAAGTAAACCACTGGCAGGCAGGGGATCACTGAGGTTTAGCTTTCCTGAACTGTGAGGGGTAGACCAGATGCAGATGTAGTTATGAATCTGACCAAGAAGCTTCTCAGAGGGAGATCACTGCCATAAATTGAGGTAGCTCTGGAACTACGTCTGCAGGGTGGACTTCTCAGGACATGACCAAGTGGGTGTCACAGCCAGGGTTCCATGGTCCAGCAAAAGCCAAGGAGAAGACCGGAGTCACCCAGTGTGTACCCCCTGAGAGATATTGTTTTAAATGGACCTTGAGTTCATCAGTCACAAGCATGAGCACTGTAGGTCAATGAGGCATTCAGCAACCAGGGAATCAAGAGACGCTGCCCCACAGATAAGGGCAATGGACAATGGGCACGAGGCAAGTAACTCTGCCCCACCCACTATCCTGTACACCTCGCCATCTTGGAGAAGTGCTAGGAAGAAGGGTGACATACCTGAGAGATAAGCGATGTTTCCTGGAGAGAAGTATTATTACCCAAGGATATTGTTTATATTATAAACTCAAACTACTTTTAATCTAGACTGGCTTTAATGGTTGTTTTGCCTTCTAAGCAACGAGTAAATGAGCCTTACTAGAAAGACCATATCACTTACATATAAAATAATGCACACATTTCTCTGCATATCTGAGTTATAACGGGTGGGTTTTACTCCCCCAGGAAAAATTTTCCTCTAATCCTATCAGAACTTCCACTACAACCCTCAATATGGCATCAGTTCTAGGTCTAAGCTATTGTCTTCTGTATAGCACATCTAAGTAAATCCTACCATCCCTCAAAGTTCAGTTCAAATCCCACATTTATCACAAAGTCTTCTACTTTTACCTCACTCATCTCTCTTCTCACTGACCTCCTTGGACAAAGATAATTTTAGGCAAGATGGTTGAACTCCTGAGATGACAATGATCCCTTTAAAAAAACACGGAGGAGTTTCCCCAAGTAGCAGAGTGTACCTAGCTCCTGAGCCTCCAGGCCCCTCACCAGCCCTGCTGCCAAGGAACAGTTCTGTCATAATCATAGGGCAGACCAATGTTGACACAAATGCTTGGGATTCAGCCAGAACCAATGACCTGGAAAAAGCAGGAAGTCAAACATCCAATAAACGGGATGTCTACAGCATCTGTCTCTCACCACAATTAGAGGAGGCAACCATGACATCTATAACCTAATACAAAACATTTCTTGCCTGCAGGGAAAGTGTTCCTCCCAGCTAAAAACAAACAAAATCACTTTTGAAAGATTAATCAATTTGCCTTGGTGTATATTCAATTCATTTGTAAAATATGAAATGAAATAATAGAATCCTATCACCAAAATAAAGAATTTTTTGGACTTACATAATATAAAGTATCTCACACAGTGAAAAGAAAAAACACATTCTTAAAAACCTGAGTCAGTTTTAATTAACTCTTAATTATCTCAACATATTATTGATCCTTTATTGATTTAATCCTAAGGTTCATTTTATCTATTGCTTTGAAAAATTCAGGAAGAAAAAAAAATGGGGAAAGTTTCCAAAGTCTATTTTTGTTTTATTTTTTTCTCTCATATATTTACATGCAAAAACTTGTTAAAATCAAATAGTTAAAATTATCTTTCAGTGGTCCATCATTGAGAAGAACAGATACACAGGCTTAGTTCAAGTCCCAGTATGTACTATTAGCTAAAAGATCTTGGACAAATTACTTAAACATTCAGTCTCAGGGATTTTCATTATTATTTATAAAATAAGGACAATAATAGCACTACCTAAGTCAGGAAGCTATTATAATGGCAAAATGAAATGATACATTTAAACTACGTACCTAATGCTAAGTCATAAGTAATGGAGCCCTCCAGTAGGTACTGCAGGAACGCAGAGGAGGGCAGGCTTAATTGAGCAGCAAAGGCTTAACTGAGCAGCAAAGCAAGGAGATGATACTTGATCGTCGTAAGATATACGACACTGGATTGGAAGAAGGAAAGGAGGAAAATCATTCCATGAAGAACTATGATATCCAAAGGAATGAGCTGAGATCCAAATACTACAGGAATACACTATGGAGGGCTTTGGAAGGCATATGAAGGCAGACAATTTTCGGTTCCACGGCACCTGGGTGAAATCAGGTTGATCAGCTTACCTACCCTTCCTTCCTGCCACCATGATCACTCTGTGTTCCAGGTCTAGGTATCTGCTAACTCTCTGCCCGACCCACACTTAAACAAGCTCAAACCCTCCTTCTCCTGCAAGCCTCCTCTCACTAACCTGCCTACCATCTCTCCTTTTCCTGATCTTCTATAAAACATAGAAACTGCTAAAAAATTTTAAAAAAATTAAAAAAAGAGAGAGAGAGAATTGCATTTAGTTATATGCTATTTTAGGCTGCTCTCTAAATATTTCTTTTAGGTAAACCTTGTTCAAATAATTCTAAGTTCCTGAAGGACAGTGATGATATCCAAAAACTAGAGTAAAAATACCACCAAGTAATTTTTAGATAATTGTATTATTGTTTAAAAAAAAGACATAGCTTCTCTTGATCCTCAGAAAACAAACATTCGACCCAATTGGAAGGCAAATAGTGTCCATGATCTGAGAGTTTCCATTTCACAGCTGAGGACACTGAAGTCCAAAGATGGGACAGGACTGGCTTGAGGTCACACGGATAATGAACGGCGAGCTGACTTCACCCCTTCACGGTTGCCCACGTATATTCTAGAAGAGCGCGAGACTCATATTAAAGTACTTAATAGTCTTTGTCTTACTCACTAATAAGCCATTTGCTGACCAAAAAAAAAAAAAATAGGGTAAAACAACTAAAAGACCTTAAAATAGTTTTGCTTCCCACCACAGAGGAACATCTAAATAATCCTTACTGTTAACTTCTATGCTCAGCCTATTTCCTAATCCCTGAAACGGCATAAATCATCTCCTATACACTCTTAAAATATAAACTCTAAAATAAAATCTCACACCTAGATTCAAAAGCTGGTCCTGTACAAATGATATCTCTGATTAGAAGTGCGTAAACCTTGCAAAAGATTCCTGACTTAATATAGCCAGTGAGGCAGTGAACACAGTCTGGAACTTCTTTCTGTAGACACAGCAATGAAAGAACACCTTTTGCTTAAGAGGGTACGAAGGCAAAGGATGAACGCAAGAGAAACTGGAGTCATCCTCCAGTTCCACCTAAGAAGAGAACACTTATTCCAATCACAAATACTATCCTATTCTGACTGAATTCCACTTCAAAGAAGTGACACCCATTGAATCAAGTGCACTCAAAACAAGAGGAGAAAAAAAATCACAAATTTAAAAAGTCATTTTAAACCGCACAAAAGTGACATTTTTCTCTTTAAAACTTGGCTTTCATTTCTCCTTTGTCCGAAAGTCTGAAGTATCAATAATTTCCCAATGTCTTCTCTTCCTGGAGACGGAAGGTTGGGTCAGTGTTACTCTCCAACCTAATCCCTTGTGAATTCTATTCATCACAGCATCACAAAGATACGATCTTTTCCGCGATCAAGGGAACAGCAGAAAGAACAAGTTCTCATCCTGTACGAATGAGGGGCAGGCTGAAGTGAAAAATCACATTCTGGAAGTACAAGTGCTAGCCGTTGTTTGTTTTCTGTTTGCTTGCTTGCTTCAAGCTGGATTGGAGAGAAAAGCTTTATAGGGATGGTCTGAGAAACATACACTAACATATGCCTGGGGTGCTCAATGGGAAGGTTTAGATGAAAACCACAGTGACCCACTGAAGCCAAATATCTTGCTGAACATACTTCTTGTCTTCAGTCTTCCTCTCTCGGTACTACTTTCTAGAAGAGCAACACAAGCGAAGAGATTCTCAACACGGAGGTTAATTAATGCTTTAAAAATGGAAGGTAGGAGGGGGAGAAGAGAAACCTTCAGTACTTGTAATCCTGAGGACTGAGAGGGTAAATCACACTCTGCAGTTCTTGACCTTCGCCACTGTCAACTCCTTAGATTATCAGCACCCTGATTAAACTCTGGTCTGCGGCTCTAACAGGCAGATGCCAACGTGAAGTTATCACTTAGGACTGAGGTAGTTAAACCTGCCAAAGGTCTGTCAGTAAGTGAAAACATGTGAAGGACAGGCACTGCTGCCTGGCTTCAAGGATATGTGTGTGTGGAAGGATTCATATGATGGGATTGGGGGGGGCGGGGTAATGATGTGGTGGTTTTATGTGCAACTCTCAGCTGATAGCTGGAGACTCATAACTAAGAATGAGGGATCTTCTAGGACCGTGTCAGGTCACTTGTGTCTCTCCTTATTCTAAAGCATTCTTTGAGAGCTGTGGGACACACTTCATTGGGAATGGCAACAGTCCCTTCCCACAACTCCCAACAGCCAACACTGAGTCTTGCCATAATTGCTTTCTTATTACAGGGATGCTGGGGTTAAGAACCTTGGAATTATAAACTCTCATCAAAGGAAGAGGGAATCGAAGCATACAATATACTTTGGTTAAGAATACTAACGCTGGGGACTTCCCTGGTGGCGCAGTGGTTAACAGTCTGCCTGCCAATGCATGCCACGGAGCAACTAAGCCCGTGTGCCACAACTACTGAGCCTGCACTCTAGAGCCTGCGAGCCACAACTACTGAGCCCACGTGCCACAACTACTGAGCCCAGGCGCTTGGAGCCCCGTGCTCCACAACAAGAGAAGCCACCGCAGTGAGAAGCCCACGCACTGCAATGAAGAACAGCCCCCACTCGCCGCAATTAGAGAAAGCCCATGCGCAGCAAGGAAGACCCAATGCAGCCGAAAATAAAATAGATAAAATAAATTTATTTTAAAAAAAGACATATGGGCAACATAAGAATTGAAAGCAGAGAAAAAACGCCCTCTTCTGGGAAGATTTCTGTTACCTTAAAGTCTATCTTTAATGAGATGAAAGAGAAATCAAGAGATGTGTTTAAATAACATCCCTTATTTTCACTTATTCAGTCCTGATCCTTACTCAACTTAAAACTTCAAAAACATTTTTAAAAACCTCTTCTCAAAGTTTCAATTACTTCCTGTTTGCATATAATCTGAGAAAGGCTCAGAACATGGTTTTATTCAATATATATTGATACTGTTTATCCAGGCTACTCAGAAACACAGACATCTGTTTATGTCACAGACATCTGTTACAAGTCTGCAATTTTACCAAACACGACTCAATAGAATAGAGTCAAGCCCACTGTTACAACACGACTTCACCTAACTACTACGAACAACAGGGCATGTCTGCAGAACAGGAGAACATTGTTAAAAGCTCATGTAAAATTGGCCTGACAGTTTATTGGCCATCTCCAACTACGCAAAGTAACATCATCAGTTTTACAAATGTAATATGAATCTACCAACAGAAAATCCAAAAAGCAAAATCTGAGGCTAAACATTTTATAGTTCTGCTTATTGTCATCTAACTCCGCAACTGTTTTAGTGTACGTAGATGTGGTACAATTTTTTACTTTCTTTTAAATGTTAAACCAGACCCAAATTATTTTTTTAATGTTCCAATAAGAGGTTTCTGATATATCCTTCCATAGGAAATTAGTTACACCATATTTTCCCCTTTTTTGTGACTATTTGAATGCCACTGCTTTGAGACAGTAACTTTCTAAAAGGTAAAAGCAGAACCCATTTAAGTTGATCTGGGTATTTTTCAGTTAAGTTTTGTGTATATATGGTTGTTCAGTGAACACTATTTTAAAAAGACAGTTTTATTTTCTTGGATATGCTTCCATAATCAGTTCTGCTTCACAATTCATATGTAACTATCTAAAAGTTATATTTCTACAATAGCATCTCAATTAATCTAAAGTCATTTTTAATAAGAAAATTCAACTCTCTGGCTTAGCCAAGACTGAAAAGCAAATTAAACAAGGCCACTGACCAGTTAACAGAAATGCCAGTTATTTTACTAATAGTAGAGCCTCTTGGCTTAGATATTTTACTAATAATGTGACTTAGATATTTTACTAATAGTAGAACCTCTTGGCTTCAGACTAAAGCTCTTGTTTTTTTGTATATTGCACATAATTCTCATTTTTCAAGTAACCAAAGCAATACAAACAGCAAAAGGAGTGTGTGTGTGCGTGTGTGTGTGTGTGTTATGTATGTTGTGTTATGGAAAAAGGGGTGATGAGAAGGGAAAGGAAGGAGAGAGGGGGTACTGGCATGGGCCCACTAGGGGCAAAAACACTGCAGCAAATAAATGACAAAAATCAGAGGCCAAAAGAAACAGAGAACACTGAGAGTAAGGACAAAGAGCCTATTTATATCATCAGTATTTATGAAAGCAGAGTTTTTAACAGGATGTCTATAATAATAATTGAGTAATCAAAAGAGATTATTTTCAATATAAGCTATTTTATGAGGTAAGAAAGCATATATTTTTAAGGTTACCTATCAATAATTAAATATTTTAATGATCAAAGATGTAAAACTTAATTATGTGAAAATTTCTCTTAATTTGAATAATCCATTATTTAAATATACCAGATACATAAGGAATTGCTCAATTTAGTAATTTTAAACATTTATACCTCTTTTCAAAACATACTATAAATCAAACAGTGCCAAGTAATGAAAAACTCAGGCCACTGATCAAAGGAAAAAAGAATAGTTTTAAAACAACCAGTAAAGATGGGATTAGGAAATAAAGAACTATTCATTTCAGAAAATAGCCTGGGGTTGGGGAAGCCGCTTCTGGCTGGTTTGGGTTAGCTTTTCTGAAAGCATTAACATACTTTGGAATAAACTGCATTTAGGATATAAAACTGGTGGCCAATAGGAAAAGAAATTGTAGAACTAAGTTCATTCTCTTTCCATTTATTTGACTGTATATCATATTTTAAGTAAATAAAAAAAATTCAGAAAACTTAAGTACTTTTGCAACTGATTAGAAGATTCAATTTCATGAAATTATTTTAAAATTTAACAAGCGCATAATTGAGACAAAACTCTTCCTTAAGCATTTAACTAGTTTATAAATATTTTTCAGCTCTCTCCAAAAAATTAAAACACTAGTGAAAGAACATGAAGTAGTGACCATATCTAAACTTCTTGGAGATAAAAATCTTAACTCTACCCTAAATAAAATCACCACAGGAATACTGAATAATAAAAAGATATACTTGGAAAAGTAGATAACTTCACAATAAAACTATCAAAATGTTATTAATTGCAATGAAAGAATGTAAATCAAGGAAAATTACACAGAATTTCTACAGAACAGATGCCACATCCTACCAAGGAGCCATTCATCGGGATGAAGCATGAAGATACTTAAGATAACAAAAGGTAAAAAACTAAAAGGTATCCTTTTCTTATTGTTCAAAAATTACCTTGATTAAACCTAAAACTGCTCTAAAAAACAGAGTCTATTATTTTAAGATAAAGGAGAAATTTCTTCTACCTCAACCAAGTGTAGGAAGATACAGTGAGAATTTTTTCAATGTGGACAGTGGGAAAGCGTAGGATGAAACCTAGAGTGCCAGGCTCCTACTTGATGGACAGCTCCACAGAAAGTTAGATCCAGGCCAGGGCTGAGAGCACACAGGAAGAGGGATAAGGTAGTGAGACTGAGACCTCAGCATATGGAAGTCTTAAACCTCTTAGCTGGTCTTCCTGCCTCCCAAAAATCCCGATATCCCACCCGGCAACCTATCCCAGACAAAGTTATCTTTCTAAAACCAGTATCTGAAGTTAGTCCACTATGTTCTAACAGTAACAATTCACATTGGTTCTCCTTAGCATCTATCAATTATTTTCTGTTATATATGAGATCTACTGCACTAAGATATTTATATACATAAAACAGAAATGTACGAAGGATGACACTAAAAATATGTATTCATATAAGTTTTAGTATGTTCTTCCTACATCCCCATGAACAAGCACACCATCTTGGAGATCACTAATAAACTTTAGGATAGAGTTCAAACTGTTAAGATCAGGCCTTTATCTGCCACTCAAATCTCATCTTTTCCAATTATCCTATGATCTCAACTTACCAAAATATTTCAGTTCCTCACAGGCTACCTTTTCCTATCTTAACAATACCACAGAGGCTCCTGTCCTTATTGGGATCAACAAGTATTTCTCCTTCTGCCCCAGGTTACCTGTTAGATTTATATTCATCATTTACAACACAGAAAGGCTGATAGGATCACTGCATCTTAGAAGGATCTGTTGAAGGCAAGAAAGATGAGCAATTGACTCCTTCCCATCTCCCATCTCTTATTAGACAAAGATTGCCACCCAGGGTGTTGCCTCCTTTACACTCTAGGCTGTGCTTCCTAGCCCTTCTGGGCAGCTTCCTAGAAAGTCACAGCTTCTCCATTCAGGTGGTACCCGAGCACTGGAGCTACTGACACTTATATTCCAGTGTGAGTGATGGAGGTAGGCAGAAGCCAGGTCCTTGTCTCCTCAGAGGAATGAAGTGATAAAGATGAAGTGATGGGGCTTCCATGGTGGCGCAGTGGTTGAGAGTCCGCCTGCTGATGCTGGGGACACGGGTTCGTGCACCGGTCCGGGAAGATCCCACATGCCGCGGAACGGCTGGGCCTGTGAGCCATGGCCGCTGAGCCTGCGCATCCGGAGCCAGTGCTCCGCAACAGTAGAGGCCACAACAGTGAGAGGCCCGCGTACCGCAAAAAAAAAAAAAAAAAAAGGTGAAGTGATGATGGCAGAGGCAGAGCACCACAGTTGAGACCGGAGATACGCTGGGGCTGCCCTGAAGAAGCAGCAGAGCGAGCTGCTGAGACGTGGGCAGTGGGATCCAGAAGACCTGAAAGGCACATAAACTGATTTGAGGGCAACCCTCCCCTTGTGCCACCTGGGTGACTTGCACACTCTCTAGATACGCAGATCTCATACAAGAAGAAGGCTGCCCGTACATCTTCTCTAAGAGAGGAAGTACAAGTGCAATTCCACACGATAGTAACTCCCAAGTACCAAAAAGAGGGTTAGTAAACCAAGCTACAGTTTGTGCCATTTGCAGCTGGTTCTGTAAATGTACATTTATCATCTCCTCTTCCACCTCTCATTTTAGATTCCCTTCGCCCTTGACCTCTGGGCAATCTGGGTTTTTGCCTTACGAGGTGACTCAGACATGTATTCTCAAGTGGCTTGGGCCTTTAACTGTCTTAACTCTGTCAGGCTATACTTGTTAAATTGCCCAACTACAGTTACCACAAGGCAGGGAAACACCAGACGGCGGCCCAGCGAACCCCCTAAGCCGGAGATAATGCTCCTTGTACGCACGCGTAGTAGTAACCTTAACTTCTCCTGGTGTTCAAGGCTGACTCGTCTAGCTGATATTCCTTTTATGCCCACTGGTGCACTGTCGTAAGCCCAAAGTGAACAGGTGGGATCATAGCTCCTAGTCGACGGAATTCTTACTGTGTCCTCTGGCTAAAGTGTTCTTCCTCCTGCCCTCCAGGACCTCTGAACCAGCAAACGCTAAAACTGCAGGGACAGAAAGCACAGTCTGCAAGTGGGTCATTGAGACTGATGGTAAAACGCAAGTCCAACTTCCACCCCTATATTTTCAGATTCCTTTAATCTGTAACCAATTCAGCACTATCTATCAGCTATCGAATCAGCACCCTGTGTAGTGCATCCAACCCCACCGAGTTATCCACAAGCTGCTTCCTTCACTGAACCTTTCCTCCATTCCACAGGCCATTCCACCCTTTTTATCCAGATGCTTCTGGGTGTTGAAGAATACAGAAAGACCCCGAAGCCTGTGATCATGGGCTCAAGTATAAAACAGGCCCCTTAGTCCAAGGAAATCTTATATGGGGTACCATACTGACATATTAGTCATCCAGGCAATGGACTAAACACTCAGATGGTGATACGCACAGGTTTCTGCAGGAAGGGGAATAAAAAATCCTCTATACGGTGTACATATCAATTCTGATAAGGACAATTTGCTACCTCTTCCCAGGTCAAAGGTGTCCAAGATAACCCACCTGCCACCAGAGGACTGGCTAGATCGTGCCATATCAAGGGCTCCGTGTCTACCTCTGCTTATTAATCAGCAGGCTGGACACCCAGCAGAAGGTTGGGCAGCGCATTCCTTGTTGCCCTGCTGAAGAGAATGCCCGAAGGAATACAAGAGGTGGGTTCTCAAGTCTTACCAAGCAAATCCTTTCTAACATGCCTGCCCACTAAGACTTTGGACTCCTTTCTCAACAACAGACCAGAGAAATTCCACCCTTTCCACATGTCCTAGACAGATCATTTACTCCCAAGTCCCAGTTAAGTACCCACATGATAACTAATTTTCACCCAATAGTACCTTATATTCCGTGTCCCACCATCTTTGAACATCCTCAAGATCTACTCCCACAGATATTCACACAATGCCTCAATGTACATACTATCTTGCAATTATTTGGACCCACGGTCCATTTCTTCTTGGAACAGGGAGACCCTACGCAGGCTACTCAACCTGGAAGTAATGAAGGGTGACGTGGACAGTGCTTACAAAGCACTACCTTCGGGTAAGGTCACTGCATAGACTTCAGATGAAGGGAGGGCTGTTTTCCCCTAGCCAAGAAACAGAGGGCAATGTGAGGGTTTCACCCAGTCAAGCACATCCACCTCAATGTCTCCACTCCTAGTGTCAGAGTCCTACTGTCTCTACCAAAGTCCTGAATTTGCCAGACGTGACCTGTCAACACCGTACACTTAGGCTACTTTGCAGCCCTGCCACGCTTACAGTCATAGCCTGGGCCTGCTTTTCAGCATAGCATTTGCTGTGGATGCAGAAATGATTCTCTCCTGAAGCAATTACAGAGGTCCTCTGGCTTTCACACTGCGCCGGAAGTTGACTTTCAGCTGCCCCGGGCCTAGCCCTTTTCTTTTTCAAAGGCTCTGGTGATGCCAAGACATTAAAATCCTTATAGTTATCCTCATCCTGTATCAGTCAAGCTCAGAAGCCACACATGTTGCCTTTCACACACACCTCACACCAAATAAACAGAGCTGGAAGCTGTATCACTGTGATACCACTGCACACTGGGGGTCATTTTCAGCTCCCTTACCACCAGCAGTCCTTATGGCTTTCAAAGAGGTAAGCAACCCAACTGTAAAACCCCATCCAAGATTTAGAAACAAATAACTGCTTCTATTTCTGTTCCCTAGAAATCAGAGTTTGAGACAAAGCTTCCATGCCAGTGGTTTTCTGGTGAGTACAGTAAAGACCGAGAGTAAAGGGGAAATGAGGCAAGACAGGAGGAAAAACAAAAATATAAGGTGATACATTAATAAAATGACAAAAGCTTTCTAAGAAATCACAGCTGGCTGAAAGTCTATTAGAGGCCAACTGGAAGCCTATCTTCTTCCTATCTCCCATCACTCATTGGTCACTGCTTGTTACACAGCATGGTGAGTCCCCTGCATGTCCAGGCTCTGTTATCTAGCCCCTCTAGGTAGCTGCTGGGGATGGCTGAGGCTCTGTATATCTAGATGGTTAGACCTTGCTCTGGATTTGCTGTAGCTCCCAACCCAAAGATCATATGAAGTCTGCACTGAAGCATGGACGAGGTGGCTAAGATAACCTATAGTGTCAAAGATGAGGTTATGATGAGAATGGCCAGGGCTTACGACCATTAGAAGGGCATGACCTGCTACTGTGAGCAGTATGTCAAGAAAGTGGGGCGAGCAGCTGAATTCCAAGGGGTTGGTGGAGCCAAACGAATCTGAGGAGAGAAAAAATGGAGCCAATACAAACTTTATGCCCGTATACTAAAATTCAGACTAAAGAGCCAATTCCAAAAAATATATATATATCTACCTTTGGGAAAACTGACTCAAGGAGTTAGAGAAGGCCTGAAAACTCCTACAAGAAATAAACCTAATCAGCAGTTTAAAACTAATCCCACAGGTTCAGATGATTTTATAAAGTTCTATAAATGTTTCAAGGAACATAAGATTCTAACCTTATACAAGTATCTTAGTTCAGACTAGTATAACAAAGTACCATAGACTGGGTAGCTGAAAAACAAGAGGAATTTATTTCTCACAGTTCTGGAGGCTAGAAGTCCAACATCAAGGTGCCAGTATGGTCGAGTTCTGGTAAGAGCCCTGTTTCAGGTTGCAGACTGTTGACCTCATTATATTCTCACATAGCAAAGAGAGAGACAGAGGAAGCAAGCTCTTCTTTGACTCTTATAAGGGCACTAATCCCATTCACGAGGGCTTCACCCTCATGACCCCATCTAATCCTATTTACCTCCCAGAAGCCCCACCTCCTCATACCATCATATCAGGGGTTTAGGGACTAAAGAAGACCATGCTTTAAAAAAGTAAAAGATATCATAATGACAGTGTCTTATCAAACAGGATTGAAAAATTTTATTGATAAAGAGATAGAAAGTACTTTTTAATGTTAATTCTGGAGATACAGTAACTGCTATAAAAAAAAAGAGCGGAAGGGCTTAACAGCAGATTTCAACTGGCAGAACAAAGGTAAGCAAACCAGGGACAAATCAACAGAGATTATACAAAATAAGCAGAGCCTCAGAGAAATGTGGAACACTATTAAGCACATGTATGTGTAATGGGATGATCAAAAGGAGATGCGAGAGAAAGGAGAAAAAATTTTTGAAGAGATAATGACTGAAAATTTTCCAAATTTGATGAAAAACATTAATCTAATTAAAAGCAATAAGCCAAAAAGTTCAGCAATGAAAGACAAAGACAATAGGACTATCTTAATAGCAGATACACCAGAATGACTTTGCATGTGCAAGGAAACTGCAATGAGATTAATGGTAACTTCTCATAAGAAACAGTGGAAACCAAAAGCACTGGGATGATAATACCCATGTGTTAAAAGAAAAAAACTGTCAACCATGAATCCTGTATCCATCAAAACTATCTTTCAAGTATGAGGGTGAAAACTCTTACAAGAAAACACAGGTGTAAATATATATGACCTGGGATTAGGCAATGGTCTCTAAATATGATACCAAAAGTACTAACAAAAAATAGATAAATTGGACATCAGCAAAATTAAAGACACTTTTGCTTCCAAGGACACCATGAAAAAAGTGAAAAAGACAACTCAGGAATTAAGAAACAAGATCTGCAAATCATGTAACTGATAAGAGACATATTTAGAATATGTAAAGAACACATACTTCCTTAATAAAAAGATAAATAACCCAATTTTAAAATGGGCAAAGGATATGAATAGACATTTCTCCAAATATGATACACAAATGGCCAATCAGCACATGAAAAGATGATTACATCACTAGCTATCAGGAAGCTACAAATCAAAACCGTAATGAGATACCACTTCACACCCACTAAGATGGCTATAACCAAAAAAACAGATAATAATAAATACTGATGTGGATATAAGGAAATTCGAACAATCATATACTGGTGGTGGGAATGTAAAATGCTGGGACCACTTTGAAAAACAATCTGGAAATTCCTCATAATATTAGATATAGAGTTTACCATATGACCTGGTAACTCTGCCCCTATGTATACACCCAAGAGAATGAAAACACATGCCCACACAAGACCTTAGACATGCATGTTAGTAGCAGTGTTATTAATATAAGCCTAAAAGTGTGAACAACTCCAATTTCTATCAACTACTAAATGGATAAATATGTGGTACGTCCATACAGTAGAATGCGATCTGGCAATGAAAAGGAACTAAGTACTAATACATGCTAAAATATGGAGGAACCTTGAAAATACCATGCTAAGTGAAAAACGTCAGTCACAAAAGATCACGTATTGAATAACTGCATTTATACTGACCATCTATAAAGAAAAATGTATAGAAACAGAAATTAGATTAATGGCTGCCTAGGGCTGAGAGTGTTACAGGGAACAATAAAACTGATGATGAGAAAAAAGCTAATGTCATTAATGAACGCATACGCAAAAATCCTAAATGGGACATTAGCCAACCAAACAGCAGTCTATTAGGAAGGTAATTAAGGAGGTGGCCAAGATGGTAGAGTAGGAAGATTCTGAACTCATCTCCTCACACAGACACACCAAAATGATGACTATTTATAAAGTAACTATCTGTGAGAACACCCTAAAGTCTAGCAGAAACGCTTTTCCACAACGAAAGGCATAAAGAAGGCATAAAGGCATAAAGAAGGCACCACAATGAGACAGGTACGAGGGGCAGAGATGTGGTGAAGTCAGGACCCACACCCCTGGGTCAGTGACCCACAAGCAGAAGAAATATCACAATTATAGAGGTCCTCCCCAAGAAGTGAGGGGTCCAAGACCCACACTGGGCACCCCAGCCCAGGAGTCCTGCACCCAGAATATCTAGCTTTGAAAACTAGCAAGGCTTATGTTCAGGAGAACCAGAGGGCTAGAAGAAACAGACACTCCACTCTTAAAGGGCATGCACAAAACCTCACATGTTCCAAGTGCCAGTGCACAAAGGAACCTGGGTCAGACCTACCTGCTGATCTTGGAGAGCCACCCAGAGAGGCAGGCAGCAACTGGGACTCACCCTGGGGACGGAGATGCTGTAGCAGACATTTTTGAGAGTTCATCCTCCAGCACTGGCAAGCAGCATTTTGACATCATTCCTCTAGCCTATTAGTGCTGAGGACCCAGCCCCACCCTCTGGCAGGCCAGCACCAGCCCCAAGCTCCACCCCCAGCATGTGTAAACAGCTATATGGGAAGCCTACCTCATCCTCCAGCAGGCCCACAACCACTGCACAAGGCATGACCTCACAGCCAACCAGGCCAGGAACCAGCCCTGCCTATCAACAAACCCACAGTAGTCATTCCCACCACAAAAGAAAGGCACACGCAGCCCACGTGAGGGCACCCCTAGAGCGTACAGCTCTACTGGCCACAGGGGAGCATGCTTCTGGGTCCTACAGGCTACCTCCTACATAAGGGCACTTCTCCAAATCAGGAAATGTAACCAACCTACCTAACACATAGAAATATATACAAAAAACTGGGGAAAATGAAAAGACAGGAATATGTTCCAAATAAAAACAAGACATAACCTCAAAAAAACAAATGAAGTGAAGATAAGCAATCAATCCATTAAAGAGTTCAAGGTAACGATCAGAAAGATGCTCAATGAGCTCAGGAGAAGGAGATGAGCAGCGAGAATTCCAACAGGGCTAAAAAATAGAAAGAAGAACCAAACAGAGCTAAATACAACAACTGAAATTAAAAATACACTAGAAGGGGCCTTCCCTGGTGGCGCAGTGGTTGAGAGTCCGCCTGCCGATGCAGGGGACACGGGTTCGTGCCCCGGTCCGGGAAGATCCCACATGCCGTGGAGCGACTGGGCCCGTGAGCCATGGCCGCTGGGCCTGCGTGTCCGGAGCCTGTGCTCCACAACGGGAGAGTCCACAACAGTGAGAGGCCCGTGTACCGCAAAAAAAAAAAAATACACTAGAAGGAATTACCAGCAGATTAGATCATACAGAGGAATGGATTAGCAATCTGAAAGACAGACTAGTGGAAATCACTCAAGCTGAACAGAAAAAAAAAAAGGAATTTTTAAAAAACGAGCATAGTTTAAGAGATCCCTGGGACAACACCAAATGTACTAACATTTACACTATACAAGTCCCAGAAGGAGAAAGAGATGGGCGGGGAGGGGGTGTGAGCTAAGAATCTATTTGAAGAAGTAACAGCTGAAAAATCCCCTAACCTGGGGAAGAAAACAGACGTTCAGGTCCAGGAAGTACAGACCGTCTAAAAGAAGATGAACCCAAAGAAGAACACACCAAAACATTACAATTAAAGTAGCAAAAATTAAAGACAAAGAGAGGATCTTAGAAGCAGCAAAAGAAAAGCAACTAGTTACGTACAAGGGAATGAACATAAGACTATCAGCTGACTTCTCAGCAGAAACTTTTCAAGTCAGAAGGGAGTGGCACAATATATTCAAAGTTAGGAAAGGAAAAAACCTACAACCAAGAATACTCTACCTGGCAAGGTTATCATTCAGATTTGAAGGAGAGATCAAGAGTTTTACAGATAAGAAAGAGCTAAGAGTTCGGCACCACTAAACTGGCTTTATAAGAAATGTTAAAGGGACTCCTCTAGTCAAAAAAGAAAAGTCCACATAGAAATATGAAAATTATGAAAGGAAAAATCTCACTGGTAAAGGCAAGTATACAGTAAAGGTAGTAGATTAACCAGTTAGAAAGCTAGCAGAAAGGTTAAAAGACAAAAGTAGTAAAATCATACTATATCCACAGCAAGTAGTTAAGGGATACATAAAAAGATGTCAAATATGATGTCAAACATATTCAATGTGAGGGGGGAATAAAGCAGGGTGATTAAAATGTGTTTGAACTTGAGAGATCATCAACTTGAATAATCATTTAGACCTACTTCCAGAGAAGACGTACAGATGGCCAAAAGGCACGTGAAAAGATGCTCAACATCACTATTCATCAGGGAAATGCAAATCAAAACCACAATGAGGTACCACCTCACACCTGTCAGAATGTCTACCATCAAAAAGTCAACAAATTAGAAGTGTTGGCAAGGATTTGGAGGAAAGGGAATCCTGGTGCATTGTTGGTGGGAATGTAATTTGGTGTAGCCACTATGGTAAAACAGTGTGGAGGGTCCTCAAAAAATTAAAAAATAGAACTGCCATATGACACAGCAATTTCACGTCTGGGTATTCACCCAAAGGAAAAAAAAAAACACTAACTCAAAAAGATATATGGCACACCAGTGTTTACTGCAGCATGGATATGGAAGCGTCCACCAATACATGAATGGATAAAGGTGATACACACACACACACACACACACACACACACACACACACAGAGGAATACTACTCAGCTATAAGAAAAGAACGACATCTTGCCATTTGTGACAACCTGGATGGATCTAGAGGGTATTATGCTAAGTGAGAAAAAGACAAATCTCATATGATCTCACTTATATGCGGAATCTAAAAAACAAAAGGAAAACAGACTCAGATAACAGAGAACAAATGGGTGGTTGCCAAAAAGGAAGGTGCTGGGAGGCGGGCAATTAAGCGAAGGGAATTAAGAGGTACAAACCCTCAGTAATAAATGAGCCACGGGGATGTAATATAAAGCATAAGGACTACGAGCAATAATATCGTAAAAACTTCATATGGGGACAGATGGTTACTAGACTTATAAAGTGGTAATCATTTCATAATGTATTCAAATATCAATATTCAAATAATGTATTCAAATAATAACTTTGTATGGGACAGATGGTTACTAGACTTAAAGTGGTATTCATTCATAATGTACTATGTAGTATACCTGAAACTAACATTGTACGTCAACTATATTTCAATTAAAAAAAAAAGACTCACAATAAACTTTCGTAATTAAGACAGTGTAGCATTACTACAATAGACAAACAGAACCAATGGAACAAAATTTTAAAGCTCATAAACAGATATACATATATACATACAGACACATACATAGTATACAGACATGTATAACAGACACATTACATCTATAACACATAGACATTTATAACATACAAGTAAACATTTATAACATACATATAGACATACACATATATAAAAGAGCTGAAATAAATGGACAGTCACTCTGAAATGAATGGATAACAAGGTTATACATGTGGAAACAGAATTAAATTGGACCTTAACTCACACCTCACAATATTCAATGGCAGATGGATTAAGGATATAAAAGAATATCATTATGACTTTAGGGTAAGCAACAGTGACTTAAACAAGGGACTGAAAATGTAAGCAATAAGGACTGGAAAATCTGGGTACATTAAAATTGAAAACTTCTGTGGTTAAAAGCTGCCATACAAACATAAAATAGACAAAGCACAAGTCAGAAGATATTTGCAAAGCATTTAATTCATTTTTTAAAAATCAGTATTCACAATTTAAAAATACGATCTTAATAACACGTTAATCTTGGATATCAGAAAATATTTAAGAAATCTGACAGTATGCAGCATAGGTTAGGAGGTGGCACAACAGGAACTATTATATGCTGCTGACAGGAGTTTGAACTACTTTGGAAAACAATAGAGCATGATTTTAAAATTTTTAAATGCATTTTTTCTGTGACCAAGCAATCCCATGTTCCTTGTACCTGTGCACTGAGACAACAGAAGAAGCCCATAACATCATTTTTTATAATAGCAAAAGTCTAAGAAAAAACCTTCAACAAGAAAATGGCAAACTAACCTGTGGTCTATCCACCAAAAGAATATCACAGAATAATGAAAATAAGTGAAATACAGCTTTGGGCACCATGGATAAATTTTAAACACGTTAAGTTTGAGAGAGGGAAAGTAAAAATATACAACTACTGACAGACTGATATTTTTATAAAGCTCAAAAATACACTGTTTAGGGATACACAGGTATACGGTAAAAAAAAAAATTAAATTAGTGAATAATGAAGATAAAACTCAGGTTAGTGTCTATTCAGATGGAAAGGACAGAAGCAAAATGTAATTGAGGAGTACACAGGAGGCTTAAAAGGCATTGGTATTACTTTGTTTCATAAACTAGTAGATGTAAAAACATTCACTCTATCATTCCTTAAAATGTACATGTGTTATGTACCCTTTAATGTGGAAGAAATGTTTCATTTTAAAACTTACATTTTAAAAAAAGAACAGGAATCAGACAACTTAGTTTCTGCAGCTCTGCTACAATACAAGGGCATTTTCACAAAGCACAAAACCGTCTTAAATTTTATTTTACATATCAAATCACTTGAATGAGATCTTTTTCTTAAGGTCATTTCTGCCTTTGACTTCAAGGGTTGTGTAAATTAATTGCTTTTTCCTTAAATCATTCCTGTTGTTACAAAGAACCAAAATAACAAAACAAAAAACAAATGATTGGAGTTAATTTGTATTTATTTTACACATTTTAATATATCAAGAGTAATGGTCAGTACTTCTAAGTAGTAAAAACTCCTGTTTTGTTTTTGATTTTTTTTAACAAAAATAACATGAAGCACGTTCCCATTTATTCAAAACTACTTTATTGTTTGGGTCTTTCACATTTTGTTTTGTCTTTTTCTGAACCTTATGGAAATTTAATGGATATAATTGAAATATTTACTAACATACCTAAAAATATGAGTAAAATTAAAATGATATCCTGCTGGTAGGATTATAAATTAGAATGATTTCACTGGAAAGCAATTTGGTGTTATATATAAAAGCCTTCATAAAAATATTTAAATATCTATTCCTAAAGATGTTCACTGCAGTATTATTTATAATGAAAAACAGGATAAAATATTAAAAATGAATATTTTCCAGTCATTAAAATATTTTGAAGCATATTTAATGATGAGAAAATATTCATAATGTAATTTCAAGGAAAAATTAAGATGACAACTTCACAGTTTTTTAAAATCTAAGAATACATAAGAAAGAGGGAAGGAAATATATCAAAATAACAAATAACAGACTCTAAGTAGTGCAGTTTTCCTTTTGACCTCTTCCTATGTTTTAAAAAGCTTCCATCAAAAATATGTTCGTTTAATAATTAGTTTGAATCAGAATGAATTCTGAACTTTGGGATATCACAAGCTTTTTTCCTACCAGTTTAATGAGCATGGTTTAATAGAAAATTTAAATTCTGATGTTTTTTTCTCTAGAGAGCATTAAGTATTCTGAATGCAGTATGACAAAGACTCCTTTTCAGAATTAAGAATAAAACATATATACAACCAACTAAAGAAGTACATTTGCTGAAGAATTTTCTAATGTCATTGAGGCAAAGAAAAAAGTTAGGGCACTTTTGCTTATTGCTAAGGGAGTAAAATGACACCAAATTTATCTAGAATTAGCCTTCACTTCATAAAGAAAAAAGAGAAAGATGGAGGGAGAAGGGCACAAAGGTCCCCAATCAAAAAAGCTGGCTTAAACGCCTCTGATGCATCACTATACAAATTTGCTTTCAACATAAAACAAAGAGGAGTCTTGTTTTTTTGTTCTTCCATAAAGTACTTCCAAACACTTCCTTGGCTTTCCTTTTGTACAGATATTATATAGGTTATGAATGTGATTTTTTAAATAGCCTTAACATCTCAAAAAACTATTTTAATACATAGAATAGGAGAATAGGAGACAGAAATAAAAGTTTCAAAAGGGCAACTTTGAGACTTTCAGAAAAAAAAAAGCTATTAATTTCTAACTGTAGTAATAATATTTGAAACAGATGTCTATCTACTTTCAAATCCAAACTAGATCATGGTTTACACAGTTTAATAAAACTTTAATTAAGGTTCTGCAATAGTGTAAACTGATCATGTCATGCAACTAAATGCTTGCTTAATACTAACATCTCTTCAAGCTCCACGAATGCTAAACTTAACCAGACTTTTCATAAATCATCAAGCAAAAATGTCAAATTAATAAAAACACACAATTTATCCTCTTATTTCATTATATGTACCTTTTTTTAGAAGTAAGCATTTGAAATAAAGATGGAAGTATCCCAAAATGAATAAAAAGGGAAGGAAATACTTTGTTTCTAAGAGCTTCTTGTTTCTAACTAGGCACTTACATTTTCATAAGAATATGTGTGACCTAAAACATTTTGCATTCGGAAGCATTTTGTAAGAGAATTATTTCTCATGAAAATTGATCGATCAGCTTTGTAAATTTTCTTCATTCCATTTTAGTAGAACAATATCATACAGGTACCTCAAAGTAGGCTGAGTGCCAAAAAAAAAAAAAAAGTAGGCTGAGTGCCAATGCCACTTAAAGACATCTAAAATAAAGGACAAGAGTGAACATTCATTGAACAATGACTGTATGCCAGGCAGAGTTCTAGGTACTTAACTCCCACAGCATCCTTACTGAATAGTACTCCTACTCTCCCCATTTCACAGATGAGGGCAATGAATGGAAGAGCCAGGATACAAATGCAGGTATCGGACTGCATAGTCCAGTGCAGAACATCCATGTTGGCTTTAGTCAAAATACAGAAGAGAATTTTTCCCCATTTCATGCCCTAGAATGTATTTATACAGCAAACACAACAAATGGTACATTTTTTAAAAACACTAAGGCTCCTCACATATTCTCGAAGGGAAAATTTCCATAATTACAAGGAAATAAAGATTATATCCATACAAAGTAGGGAAGGCAATCAGTCGATCAACACTGATCAAACATCTTTTATGGTATATTCCAAATTGTGAAATATGAGGAAAATAGAGAAACAGAAGACAGTTTTTGGTGAGGATACTAATTACACTAACAATTCAGGAAACTAGTAATTATAAATGGATACAGTGCAGAGCATTTAGAATGGAAGAAGGTACAAACAGAGTAAAGGAAGAAAATGAATCCAGTAGAATGGGATTAACAGAACCTCTTCTGAAAATGAATCAATTTTCCAAAGAAGGAAAAAGCGCAATACTATCAGTGTGAGAAATTCATACGTAAAGTGATAAATGTTGGGCATAAAGGTAATCAGATTATTGTTTTCATTTTCCAACTTCCAAGACGACGAGTCCATATGAAGGGGATTTGCCTTACTCATTTCACACTTTCTCATTTTTGATTCAAGAGTTTTAGTATCATGAACTCTAATCCATTCACTATGGACAAAACATTTTCAGCATTACTTAAGAACATCAACTTTTTCCTTATCTTGCTTCCCTTATCTCATAACAGCAAACAGTTCATGTAAAACAAACAACTCTATAGTTTTCAGTGGAGGCTTCCTGCTTTATATCAACGGTAAATGCTCTAGGATGAATTTTTAGGGGCTTTGTTTTCTCAATTTTATTTTACTTAGGTTGGTAAACATAACTTTCCTCTTAGTATAGATTCTTGCAACACATACTGACATACTATAGGGAAAGTTGCACAGAAGCACACTAGGATTAAAAATTTGTTATGGATAATCTAAAATTACCACTTAAATCTTCACACATATAAAAATAATGGAGTTGACTGTTATACGAAAATATAGTTCTTGGGACTTCCCTGGTGGCGCAGTGGTTAAGAATCCGCCTGCCAAGGCAGGTGACAGGTTCGAGCCCTGGTCCAGGAAGATCCCACATGCCGCAGAGCAACTAAGCCTGTTCACCACAACTACTGAGCCCGCGTGCCTAGAACCCGTGCTCCGCAACAAGAGAAGCCACCGCAATGAGAAGCCCACGCACCGCAACCAAGAGTAGCCTCCACCCGCCGCAACTAGAGAAAGCCCGCATGCAGCAAAAGACCCAACGCCGCCAAAAATAAATAAAAAGAAAATCCTACCAGCCTTTAAAAAAAAAAGAAAAGAAAATACAGTTCTTAAAAGTAACTAATCAACTTGAAAATAAGAATATATCAAGTTGCCTAGACATTTAAAGGAATCTGAACATTAAACCAATCCTGGAACAATATGAAAAAAGAATATTTTAGAAAGAGAATAGAATGGGCATTAACTTCTCATAGAAAGAATCAGGTTATCTGCACATCTAAACCTGGTTCAGTCCTTGCTTTTATATTAGAAATGGCTTTAAAAGAGAATACTTAGTATGCGGCATCACAGAAACAAAGGTAACCAATAAGGCACACAGAAACAATCTCTGATTAGTGAAGAGTTATAACCACCAAATCACATTTATCATATTGATGGCATGCTCTGCATATTCTACCTTTAGTAAAATTAGCCACTATAATCCAATACAGTCAAACTGCAAACTGAATCTGGTTTCTGAACAAAACCATTTTCAACAACTGCCTTAAAGTTCTTAGAAAATAATTCAAAGAAAGTAGTACAACAGTATTAATTGCAGAGTGACTTCCTACTAACCAAAATTATTTACAACCCCCAAGTAAAAGGTTTATTTATAAAAGCATATAGAATGGTACATAGTAATAATTATATGATTTGTAAGTATAAGTCTCTCATGTGAAGAATTATAAAACACCCAAGGTGATTAGGTTTGGAAAGGACTTAAATTTGTGAACACTGTTTTGTCTCAGAAATTCCAAAAACCACCTGAAGGAAAAAAACAAAGACAAATCAGTTACAGTGCCTTGCTCTAAAGAAACTAACGCCATACTGTAATTATTAACCATGATAAGATTTGCCCATTTGGGTTATAGAATGATAGCATTTCAAGCCAGAAAGACCTTAGAGAATTGGTCAGTCTTTTATTTAAGTGATCAGTCTCAGGTTCCAAAACTAATTATGGCCTTACCTATCTCCCAATCGTGTGCTGTTTTCAACATACCACTTGCCTCTCCCCCCTTGAAAGAGCGAACAGATGTAAAATGCTAAAATAATAATAAATGTACTGAAACATTATTACTCTGTCTCATCCATTACTGTGATGAGAAATTGCAAAACAAGAATTATCTGACCTGAGGAATGAGAACACAAAGAAGATCTGAACTATATGAGATTACGAAAGTTAAAGTAAAAAATAATCAACTAGCCCTTCCTTATTATATGGTTTCATAATAACATTATGAAGGATCATTCAATGATTTAAGTGGCAGGTAAAATTAAAACAAATAAAAGGAAATACCCTTGACATGCATAACAAGCCTCCAGAATACACAAGGTCACAGAACAGAGGTCGCGTCGTTAAATCCAGTAACATGATTTTACAATAATCTGGATCATTAGTGAAGCAAATATCTGATTATTTATGTGCAACATAAATATAATTTTCCATAATGGAAAAATTGTATTTTGGAATATAAAGAGTCACTAAGGAAGCTTTCTGTTTGTTACAAATTGTACCGTAACTTAATGTTTTTGTGATATATGTATGCCTTTAGAAAATCAAATGGTGATTACTGGACTAGTAAAAATGTGCTGATTTAACATATATATAATATTTGTAACATCAATTTTTTAAATTTACCATTTCACTTTTAATGCCTAAGTCCATTTTAAACTTTGATTTCCCCATAGCATTTTTTCTCCATGTCAAATACACGTTTCATGTGGTTATTTTGAAACTAAAGATTTCTTTAATTTAACAACTCTGCCTCAGCTAAGCTCCACGGCCACAGCCAACAGACCCCATTTCATTTAAACCTGCAAAAAATAAAGGTGTTATGCTTAAAATAAAGAAGAGGCTTTATGATTCCTTGAAAACCACTGTAGTAATTTCATCTTCACGCTAACACATTCTGACTAATAAGAATAGAGAAAAAATATAGGTGATATCTCTATTACAGATGATGACCCAGAGTCCACTTAAATAGATCAAACTCTCCTGGAAGGTTTTTACCGTATTTTTAGTAGATACCTCTGGTCCCTCCCAATAACCGAACTTTTGCCAAGCCCCCAAATCCAATGTTTACCATTAGGTATATGTTATGGTGTTTCCTTCAAAATAATGTTTTAAGTTTATTAATGTCATTTCAGATAAATTGATCAATTTTAAATGATTTTTCATCATTTGCATCTCTATATTCTTAGCAAACTGCCTGAGCTATTTGATTTCCGAAATCCGCTAAAACGTCACTACATTTAACCCATGTTAACGCCCTTCATGTCCCTCTCCCCTGCCATCTCCCCTGCCCTCACAAAAAAATGTACACATAAAAAAATGTGGATCAAATGGAAGTCAGTTTAAGTAAAAATGTGGTAACTTTTTTTTTCTTTTTTTTGCGGTACGCGGGCCCCTCACTGCTGTGGCCTCTCCCGTTGCGGAGCACAGGCTCCGGACGTGCAGGCTCAGAGGCCATGGCTCACGGGCCCAGCCGCTCCATGGCATATGGGATCCTCCCGGACCGGGGCACGAACCCGTGTCCCCTGCATCGGCAGGCGGACCCTCAACCACTGCGCCACCAGGGAAGCCCAAAATGTGGTAACTTTTTACTTAAGTTTTACTTAGCTCACGACACCTTCCACATTGCAATTACCTCTCTTACAGTTGTGCATAGGTCTCTTCCTTCCTTCAAGGGACTTTCAAAGCTCCTGGACCACACGGGCTTAGTTCTGCTCATCTTTGTATCATCAATAACTAACACAATGTCTGGCTCTAACAGCCCTCCATCATTTAAGCACATATTTAGAATCAGACACCTATCTTAGAATCCTGGACTAACAACTGCTGAACCTCACTATGTCTTAAGTTCCTTCATCTGTAAAATGGGGATGACAATCACCGTATTAACCATGATGGGCTTATTTAGCTCATTGGCTGGAACATAGGAAAGTCTCAAACACGGTAAACTCCTTTTTGTTTGCTTATATGTAATTGCATTTCAACCATCAACATTAATGCTAAATTTCATCTTTCATCCACAGCCTTTCAAATTTCCCCAATTCAATGTTATAATTATTTCTTGGCAATTTGGCAAATTTGCGAGGTCCATATATGCTAAAGCATAAGCTCACAGAAGAGTTTAGCAAACAATGGTAAGGGGGTGGGGGCTTAGCTTTGACTTTGTTCAGGGGTAATCATGTCTTGGCATAGTAAAAGCTGTGTGGAACCTCAAGGGAGAAAGTAAATATAGTCCACCCTATTTTTAAAAAAAAAGCCCCTGACAACATACTACCACTAAAGTTACTAAAAAGAACTGAGTCGTTATAGGATTAGATGAACTTTTAACTGGAGAAACAATGACTAGTTAAAAAAAAAAAAGCATTATTTTGGCAAGAAAACTACAGATAGGGAAGGTGCTAGAAGTGGTCTTATTTAACATCATTATAAATGATGTAGAAGAGGAAATGCAGATTAAATTTTCCAGGTCTGCAAAAGATACTGCTTTTCCAGTATGTGAGATGCCAAGTCAGTGGGATAACCTACAAGATTTCCAAAACTGTATGAGTTACGAGGAGGAAAACATCAAATAAGATTGAAAGTGGAAAACTATAGGGTTATACATGTAGGGGAGGAAGTATACAGAGACTGAAGTTCTTAGGGTAAATGGGCCTTAGTTATCATAAAAAGGAGCATAGAAGTCACTGTGTTAATTGTTCCCATAGCCAACAAAGGTAACGATGGCACTGATACCACTCAAGAACAAAAAACATGTTTCTCCCTCCTATTTAAAACCACAGTTCATTTTTACTTAAAACGCTACATACAGTTCTAGTCTAACACAGCCTAGCACTCCAATACCTGCTGAAATGAAAGAATGAAAACTTATAACTCTAATTTCACCAAGAAAGAAGAGGAAATAAAGACTCAGAAACTGAGGAAAATCCAAACAAATAAAAATAAATGATCAAGTGGACCACAGGACAGCCCTGTGAAGAAAAACAAGATAGGTGAGCATTCTTTCAGTCTAGAAAGGTGACAGTTACAAGGAACCATACAGCCTCTATACAACAATGGAAAGTATGGACAAGACATAGAGAACTAAGCAAATGCTGTTGTAACTTCAAATAGAATACACAAATATAAAGCCAAGAAGTTAAACAAACTGAAAAACTCTCATCAGTTCCAAAAAAAGAGAGCACTGGTTTACACTGAGGAAAACTAAGATATCTGAAGGATATAATACTAAATCTTAAAAGTGAAACCATACAACAGCAGTCATACCCTTCCCTAACATATTCCCTGACGGCATCACCTAAAGACAGAATAACAGACTGACTCAACTTGGCACTTCATAGATGTGCTCATCGACTTCTCATTTTGTCATTCCCGTATTCCATCTGTTTATGCTCTGCATTCATTTTTTGATAGTGTATCATCTATGATTTTAAACATCTTTCCCCTTAGAGCAAGACTCAAACTATCTCTTTGACACATATGGCATCAAGTTTATTCGTAGTGCATAAATATCTAGTAATTCCATTTGTAAGAAAGACATTATTCACAAACTAAAGATATAAAATATTATTGTTAAACTGCATTATAGGGGCTTCCCTGGTGGCGCAGTGGTTGAGAGTCCACCTGCCGATGCAGGGGACGTGGGTTCGAGCCCCAGTCCGGGAAGATCCCACATGCCGCGGAGCGGCTGGGCCCGTGAGCCATGGCCGCTGAGCCTGCACGTCCGGAGCCTGTGCTCCGCAACGGGACAGGCTGCAACAGTGAGAGGCCCGCGTACGGCAAAAAAAAAAAACAAAAAAAACAAAAAAAAACTACATTATACCTTCTAGGTTTAGGAGAGATGAGCCAAAAAAGGAATTTATAGTCTCATGGTAAGCCAGGCTGCATGCTAGTAAGTTATAAGAAAAATGTTTAAGAACGTATAACAACAGCTTTCAAACCACAATTATAAATACATAAAATTTCAAATAAAATAGGAGCTAGAGAGTACTTGGTAAAAACCTAAACAAACATCTATAATTGCATTACATATCAAAGAAATGCATAAAGGAATGAAACTGTCTAGATCCAAGTTATATCTAACAATATGTTCTATATAATATGTGCCATTTTTAACTTGTTTAGCCACGAGAACCCATTTCTTTCAATGTTTAAAACATGGACATTTCATAAAAATAGTATTTGTGAAATTATATAATTAAGTAAGTAATTTCATAAAATAGAATTGCATTTTGCTATTATCATTCTATAATATTATTAAAGTATGTTAAGATTATGTCTACAGAATAGCAAGTCATAATTCCAGTTATGCCAATTTAGTCAAAACTCTAATCAGTCAGAGGATGGTAAAGCTAGGGAAAGATCTTGAAAATATCCTAGAGGTTCAGGATCATAGAAATGAGCATATTTTAATCCCCTCTAGCTCAGAAAAAGTAGTCAGAGGAAACAGTGTTTTCAAATCAAGTGCAAAAGTGAGAAAAAGTAAGGGGTGGATGGAGAGTGGGAAGGTGGAGAGTAGAAGAGAATACAAATGAGCATTCATGTATTCACAGGCCTGAGGAGAAAAAGAGCTGCAACTCCAACAATTCAGATTGTGGCAGATACAGGCAAAGGTTTTTTGTTTTTTTTTCCTTACGCTAAATATGTTTTCGGTATCTTTAAACTGCTAAGCAGGAAGTATTCAAGAAATAAAGGCATCAAGTCATAGTCCTGGCCCAAGCATATAATATATATCCCCACGCTGTGGATCACAAAGGATAAATTTCGCAGCTAAAAAACTTGAAAATTGAGTTTTTCTGAGCAATTTTCAAATTCTTCGTGGCTCTGTGAAATAACAATGTAAGAGAGAATGTAGAAAAAAGTAGTACAGAAAATGTATGCACAAAATCGTTCACATGCCTAAAGTACAGATTGTTTCAAGGCAATATATTTACAAGCAGCTTTGGATTCTCTATTTTTAGAAACAACAGTACCCGCTTTTATTAGTAAAAGGTGTTAAAACAAACTTCTTTGGGGAAGAAGTTAACTTACACATATGACTTTTATCTCAGTCTTAACATACTCTACAGAATGCTAAAAATGATAAAATTTAGATAATTTTAAGTTATAGAATTAAGAATTTCTTACACCCCCTTTAGTTAACGAGGAAGCATACATTATTCCATAAATATGCATAATTATGGAGTAGGAAATGCCTAATTTGCCTACATAAATTGCAAGGGTTTGATGACTGAAGCAAGGAGTGAATCAGGTCCATTGAGAATTACTAAGAAAAACATAATCAAACATAAATGCCACAGAATACAAAGATCATTTTCCAAATTGGTTCCAGAAACAGCTCCTAGGTAGATTTCCATGAAAAGCTAATTTAATTCAATTAAACAGTATAGCATGGTTTTCTTCTTCAGAAAGAATTTAAATATTTTCATTTGCTACAGATGTTAAAGATAAGTGTTTTAAAGAATAATTGATTTAATCCTGAGAGAAAGATTCAAAAGTGTTGAAGTATATTGAATGGAAAAGGACTTACTGAGCAGATATATTTTAATTACAACAGCATCCATCATTTATAAAGCACACAGAGTAAAACCTACAACAATTAGTCTTTTTAAAGTCTTTACCTTATGTACTGACATAAATGCAACATTGTTTCTCACTCAAAATTATAAAATTACAGGACATGATAAAATACTCAGAGAATGTTCGTCCTCCATATTAGTATATTATTCGAATCCTACACCTCCATCATGCAATGGAGGGAACAAATTTATCATTTAAAAATTAAATAATAGTTAAATATCTTCTGGAATAATTCAGGTTTCCCTGGATAACTTTCCTAGTTAATCTCAACATTACGTAAGTTCACTCACAGTCACTCAGGATGAGTAAGTAATGGCTTCAAAGCAGCCTGGTCATGGATTCTTGTGGGTCCATCTGGCTGCTGGCTAGAACACTGGAATGACTCATAAATGAAGCAACCTGAGGTCACCTACTTCAGGTCTCTTAAACAGAAGAGCCAACTGCTTACCAGGTGGTTCCAATTTCCAAGAATACTTAAAATGAGAAACTCGTTCTAGGTACACCATTTTATTTTCATATTGTCTCTGGCCACAGAATTGGGTAAATAAGGAAGGAAGCTCTTTTGAAATATAGATTACCAATCATCTGAAGGCCAGAACTCACTACATGGCTTGGATTGAGAATATTCTATAAAGTCAAATGAAAAAGAAAGGCAGGACACAAAACCATATTATATTATGCTCCCAATTTTGTAAAGAAAAAAAAACCCAAAATGTTAATAAGAAGTTATTTCTGTGTGGTAGAAGAGAGTGATTTTAATTGCTACAATTCTCTGAATTTCCCAAGTTCACTTCAAGGAATATGTATTCTTTATTAGGAAAATGTAACAGTAAGTAGTTTTTCAAAAGACCTGGCTCAGTGAGCCCCAGAGACCCTGAGTATACTTACATCTATACAGGCAGGAAGTCTTTCCCTGGGTAATGAAGAAAAACATTCATTTTACCTTTAAAAAGAAAAAAGGGGAAGGACAGGGGAACAGGAACTGGGTCCCCACTCTATAATAGGTGTGACAGGTAGAGGAACAAGTCCTCTCTCTCAGGAGACAATAAACTGGTGAAATGTTTAGCCAATTATTTTTATCAATTTTTCCAAAAGTGTGTTCTGAGGAATATTAGTCCAGTGATATATGGAGGGGACAATATCAGTATAAGCCCCAAGGTCAAATACCCCTTTGGGGGATGGTCACAATGCACATGAGCATAATTAAGGCTCAGAAAAGGCTTCAGTTTAAAAATATCAGCAATTCCCAGATTTCTTTGATCATTTATTTACTTATCGAAAGCCTCTGGGGTGTTTACTGTGTACCTGGCATTGCTCTCAACACTATACAAATATTCACCATTATAATCCTCAAACAAACCTATGAAGTAACCACTATTATTGTCATTCCCAGCTTACAGATGATGAAGCTGAAACACAGAAGGTTCACTAACTTGCCCAAGGTCACACACCTATTAAGTGATAAAAAAGCAAACTCCAGAGTCTCCACAGTTCAGCAGGAGGCTACGGTGCCACCCATGGGATCCTTCTTAGGCTACACAACCTGACCTTCCCCAAAACCACTGTTCCGTGGAACAGATCATGAAAACAATGCAATCAAGTAAAACATACTGTTATATGTAAACTGTGTATGTGAATTAGTCGGACAGCTCATACTGCTTCAAAACTCTCACTTCTCAGTTAACGTGAGGTGAGATTGAATCAAGCTGCAACGGTGTTAGGCCTAAAATTTTCTAGCATTACGAAACGAGAGAAATTTGCTTAGATTGTTTTACCGCTCTGTGGCCATTGAATAAATCACAAACTTGATTTGTAAATATTATGTGTAGTTTTTTATTTCTTGTCCCCTTCCCAATCCTCAACCCAAGTAAGGACAAACATCTGCCTTTCTGCATCCACGCCTAGCACAGTGCGTGGACCTCAACAGTGACTCTACACATATGCACTGTGTTAATAAATGAATAAAAAAGTTAAACAACCAAATTACATATGTAGAAGGCTTACAGACTATCAAGTAAAAAATTTAAGCCAATAAACTGGTTGACAGAAAAGTATTTACATAACACAATGTAAGTTTTCTGTGCCATTGCTGCATGGATAGAAGCATATAATTTGGGGTGGAAAGCAGATGTCCAGAGTTAAGGGGAGCCAACTGCTCTTATCAGTCGAAGAAGGCTCCAAAAAGGAGGTGGCTTTCAGAAGCTGAATCAACAGAAAATGGGACCTTAGCTGTTACAACTTCTGATAAACTGAAGAGGAGTTGTTTACAAACAAACAATTTAATAAGGTATAGGTAGGAGTGCAAAAGAACCTGAAGGGTAGTGCAGTAAATCAGGGTAGTAAGAGCAGAGGAACTAACTCCAGAGATTACTGGACTCCTGAGGGAGAGACTGACATAGAGGTTACCTGAAAAGAAGCAGTGACTTTCTGTGCAGAGACACAGGCAGTCCAAGCTGATCACGGAAGGAGCAAACTGAAGAATCAATACCCTCCCCCTAATCTCCCACTGGAGGTCTCCAGTGACCTAAGGCATCTGGAAATCAGCATGGTTCAGCCAGGTATCGTCCTGGGCAGAGACCATAGAGTAAAAGGGTTGAGGGCAGATCTGGAAAGACTAACAGAAGATATCTGACATAGAAGCCAATGGGTATAATGCATGAGGTTTTAGCAAAATAAAGTTAGACGGGAAGAGACAACAGAAGAGACTCTTAACTAACTGAAAAGGATCTAAAGAAACAATGAAAGAGAACTGCTAGATACATAAAAGCAAGGTAATGCCAGCTGTTTGTAAGCCCATTTGAGGAGAGCACTACACTTGTTAATAAGAGGAAGGATCTGGGGATAATCCCCCATTACGAGTACTATTAGGGCTAAATGTTTATTGGACAACAGCAGAACAGTAGCCTGTTTCCAGAAAAGAAACCGATGATAATTTAGTATCTTTTATAGATGGCTGTAAATTCTATTAGTTAGATGAAACTCACTGATTTCTATCAAGAGATTAATTTAGACAAAGGCACCATCATTACAGACTTCCTTGGAATCCCTTCAGATTCGTAAATCAGCAAATTAACTAGTGACAGATGTGTCTGTACTTGTTTAAGTCCATATCTATGTAACTGCTATAAAAATGACGAAAATGTTTATCTCAAGACAGCCAAGCAAGAAATGTTATAAAGAGATATACTGGATTGTGTCTCTTTTCCTTTAGCCAATAAGTAAATGCAACCTGCAGAAAAATCACTTCCAAACTTGCTACTTATTATCTTCTAAAGTTGAAGGCACATGCAGCCATATACTTGTTGAAAGGCAGGAAAAATAAAGTCAGCGGAGTCAAAACTATGGGTCTCTAACAGACTGTATCCAACAGCGTTCCACAAATATTTACTAAATGCTTACTATATAGCAGCTCTTTGGAAAGGGCTGGGATGCGACGGGTGAGATCCAGATCTAAACTGTGGACTTTACAGTTAAGTCTTTCAAGAAGCATGTGAAGTTTTCAAAGCTGAGGGGTACAAAAATATGACACTCAAACATGATGAGAGGAATTGTGACTTGCTTCCTTTCCTCTGTAACCAGAACACAAATTTTATGCACAATGAAGTGCAGAGATGTTAGCTGGAAGACCCAAGCACCCCCAGGTGGTTCAAAGGTCACTCTGAGTCCTAAAGAACCTTATCACAGCACTTCCCAAAACACCCTGCTGCCTCCAAGTCAAGACGCTTGCTTGCAGCCCAGGAGATATTTGAAGGAAGGTAAAGAGGTGACATCTGGGAACTGTAAGGTGTCGAGGTCTGCTATTTAAAAGTAAAAGCTCAGAAAGAGTCATGCACCACAATGTTCACTGCAGCTACAAGAGCCAGGACATGGAAGCAACCTAAGTGTCCATCAACAGAAGAATGGATAAAGAAGATGTGGCGCATATATACAATGGAATATTACTCAGCCATAAAGAGAAACGAAATTGAGTTATTTGTAGAGAGATGGATGGACCTAAAGTCTGTCCTACAGAGTGAAGTAAGTCAGAAAGAGAAAGACAAATACCATATGCTAACACATATATATGGAACCTTAAAAAAAAATGGTTCTGAAGAATCTAGGGGCAGGACAGGAATAAAGACACAGACATAGAGAATGGACTTGAGGACACGGGGGGAAGGGTAAGCTGGGACGAAGTAAGAGAGTGGCATGGACATATATACACTACCAAATATAAAATAGCTAGCTAGTGGGAAGCAGCTGCATAGCACAGGGAGATCAGCTCGGTGCTTTGTGACCACCTAGAGGGGTGGGATAGGGAGGATGGGAGGGAGGCTCAAGAGGGAGGAGATATGGGGATATATGTATACATACAGCTGATTCACTTTGTTGTACAGCAGAAACTAACACAACATTGTAAAGCAATTATACTCCAATAAAGATGTTAAAAAATAAGAAAAAAATAAAAGTAAAAGCAACCACTGAACCAGTGGACTGCTGCAATGTAGATCAACTGCAGGGGGACGCGGCGGGGACCACACACCATGACTCGTGATTCAGCCCAGCGACTCTTACTCACAGATAAGAACAATGTCTGATCAGTCTCTGAGGGTTTCACCCTTGGCCAAACCACCAAACTCTGCTAGATCCTTCTCACAGCTTCCCACATCATCTTCAGACATTCTTGCTCACACTACAGACAGACATGCTAAGTCACATTTGCTCACTTCTGTTTAAAATCCTCCAGGGGGACTTCCCTGGTGGCACGGTGGTTAAGAATCCGCCTGCCAATGCAGGGGACACGTGTTCGAGCCCTTGTCTGGGAAGATCCCACATGCCGCGGAGCAACTAAGCCCGTGCGCGACAACTACTGAGCCTGCGTTCTAGAGCCCGTGAGCCACAGCTACTGAGCCTGCATGCCACAACTACTGAGCCCACATGCCACAACTACTGAAGCCCGCGTGCCTACAGCCTGTGCTCCGCAACAAGAGAAGCCACTGCAATGAGAAGCCCGCACACCACAACGAAGTGTAGCCCCCGCTCGCCACAACTAGAGAAAGTCCATGCATAGCAACAAAGACCCAACGCAGCCAGAAATAAAAATTAAATTTAAAAAATAATATAAAAGAAATTTTTTTAAAATCCTCCAGGATTGTTCAATAAAATGTACTTTGAATAAAATGCATACCTTTTAACATGGGCCTGGCAGTCTCTGTGACCTCACTTCTACCATTTCCCCTAACTGCCAGTGTGCCCAGCTTACTGCTGCTTTAGAGACACTCTTAATGATCCCTGTGCCCGAAGTTCTCCCAGATCTTCACTGGGCTGGCTCTTTCTTGTGCAGGAACATCCTTAGAGAGGCCTTCCTTGGCTACCTCATATAAAGTAACCCCAGTCATTTGCTGTCATATGACCCTGTCTTAGTTTCCTAATGGCAATCTCCATTATTGAAAATTATCTTACTCATGTGCTTGTTTATAGTTCATTGTATTTCCACTCTCTAGAATGAGAGTTCAGTGGCAACAAAGATCTTGGGGCTCTCATGGCTGCAATGTCCCAAAGTATATAATAACACCAGGCAGAGAGCAGGCTCTCAAACATTTAAGTAAAGATGAATGTAATTAAGATAACTGGCATGTAAGTAGATGCTCTAAAACTCATTAAAACAGGTTACTGCCTGACGTAAGTCATGCATTACTTTTTTTATCTTAATACTACAGATGAGCTTTAAAAGTACTCAGAAGTAACATCAAATGTCCCTGTCCCCAAATCTTCACTTCTCTCTCCAGATTCTACCCCTAAAAAGTTTTAGTTTTCCTTAATTTTAATTATTAAAGTGTGAGGGACTCTGAAATCTATGTTTCTAGCCCTGGCCCCTCCCCACCCCTGAATCCTAGCCTGCCTCTATATATTATAACACCTCCGCTTCAATTTCTGTCATCACATCAAATCTGTCCCATGGAAACCTGAAATTAGTATCTCTCAGGCAAAAGCAATTTCTCCTTCTATCCTTAACACTTTTATCAACTATCCTCCAGATACCCAGATTTAAAAGCTAGAAATTATCTTGATTATGAAATTCAAGACCTGGAAGGGAGATTGGAAAACAAGTGAAGTGGTCTTCAAGCTTTTTTTAAACTACATTAGCCCTTTTTCAAACAAAAGCTCACAGGGAAGTCTGACATGTAAAAGGGATGAATCTACAGTTGTTCTGGGAGTTAAACTGGTAGTCTCTGAAGAAAAACTTCAGAAAGAGCTCTTAACCTGGTCCAAACGTCGTTTTTCTCTCCCCACCCCTCTTCAACATACACACTGAAAGTTACAGAGGAGACCACTGAAGTCCAGAGAGCTTAAATCTTCGCAGGTAGAACTATCAGTCTGCCCAATATGACAGTTAGCAAGCAGAATGGCGCTTAACACATAAAAGCACTTAGAAGGCAATGTTCTCAAGGACAAATATTACCTCCATGCACATGTGTAACAAGAGTTACTGCAGATTGATATATTTCATGCATGACTTTTATTGGTTGGCCTGAGAAGGGATTTTCAGAGTTGCAACAATTGTTTCCTCCTAATAATACATTTATCCACGTCTAGTGGAAGCAAGCAAACAGGAGTCCAGTAAAGAGAACTGTGGCCCAGTGAATATAACACGAGGTCTCAGCTGTAGAGCCTATGTGGCTTCATTGTCTAGTTTTGAGTGTGGTTTTCAAATTCTCTGGTCCTCATCTGCTTCATCGTTCATATTGTGTGATGAGACGCTTTCTACGACTCTCTCAACCCGCAGTCTATGTGCCACTATGATACCACACTAAAGTATTTCCCTTGAGCTACTGCATCTACAAAGGGTTAGAATCCCAAGTTAGAAACAAATTGGAAGAGAGCAAATCATCCTTCGAGGATTTTTTGAGTGTCACGTGGCATGTAATGTGCCAGGCATCTGAAATGCAGAGGAGGTAAGAAAAGGACACTATCCCACCTCAATGAGAAAACAGCCAGAGAGTGACCCAAGCAAGTAATTACACGGCAGAGAGGTGAACACTGAGGGAGGCGTGCATAGAAGCCGGAGAGGCAGAGATGAGGTGGCTTACAGAAATTAGGAAAGGCTTTGCTGGGTTGGAGTAGATGACAGTCGACTTTAGATTTAAATGATAAATATGAGTGGAGCGCGGAGGAAAAGTAAAGGGTGCTACATGTACCCCCCAAAAATCACATTTTAAATTGCCTTGTACTCTTAAATAAATACTACAATCATTTACTGTAACAAAAAAAATTTATCAGGCCATCTCACACAGTTTTCAACGTTGATGAAGAAAAAAATTAAGTCAATATCCTTTTAATAAAGATTATTTAACGACTGGAACATTTTGAAGGGCATATATGAACATATCATGAGTAGAGGCAGCACGACACTCAGGGACAAAAATCTAACAGGGAATTTCAGACACCCCTGCCCAGGCTAAATGCGATGCAGCACCTGGCAGACAAGGTGGCAAAGCCCCTATAAAGAGTGATGATTCACTAACATGACATAAATCAAGATTTTAACTCACCAAAAACTAACGTTTTGATTTAAAATCACAAATCAGTGCCATTAAAATGCATCAGCAGACCCCAGCACATGAGTAATGAGATCAAATCAACTCATATCTTGTGACCAAAAGGAAAAGGTGGTTTTCTAAATGGTAATTCAGATTGGACAAATAACACACTGTATCAAGTTTTAGAGCCCTAGACCATATTTTGCTAAAAACAAAGGTACACTATGCATGACTAAAGAAAACGGAGCAAGTGAAAATCAGAGCAATTAATTTCCCATAAAAAACCATTGCTGCTATGATTTGCTTACAGCACACAACCTTTTTTTGCATCGTACAATGAACTAAGTGTGTAATAACTTGCATATTTCACTAAGATGTAATATCCTTCAAAACATCCTTAGAGTGAAAGTTTTCCAAAGAAATTATTGATCTCTGGAATGTCTCGTGTTTTAAAATTACTGACAAATCCTTTCCTATTTTCTTTGCAGTTAGAAATAATTCTTCTTGATCACCAGAGTGTAAAGAGGTATAAGAGTACAAAGACGGAATATTTTCTTAAAGACAAGTGTCCCAGTTGACACGACATTTCCCACGATTTTCCCAAAACAATAATTAAGAGAGCTGTCACTAGGATCCTAAAAATGTATGTAAGAAAACAGTTATTAGTTGGCATCAGTTTAGGATAGCAAGAAATTTCCTTAAGTGCTCTTTCAAATTATTTTCAAATACTTTTCAGTTAATTCGTCTCACTACTGGTGGAGCCTTTTCTGTTTCTTTCCAAAATCCAGGAATCTTTTCTCAGGTGTATCTGCTTCACTTCAGATATGTTTGGTACACTCGCTTTATATGTCAGGGGCAGTAAGTAGCTCTCTTCTGTTTTCTTTCACTGGCACTTTTGTGGCTGCTCAGTCACTGACCTCACCTTGGTGGAAAGGTGACTGAGAAAAGAGCAATTCCTAATAACTCAAGGAAACCAGTGTTCCCACGTCTGTGGAGAACCAACACGAAGGACCCAGGATCCAGCTGGAGTGGTGCAGCTCAAAACGAATAAGGCACCGCACTGAACAACTTCCAGAGGATCTTGTCTCATGTCGAAAACCCTAACACCGCCAGAAACCGACAGAAATACGGAGCCCTGCCAGAAACGCGGACGAGTAGACTGATGGGTGCAGAGAGCGAGAGATAGGGGAAAGGAGAGAGAGTGAGACAAGGGGCAGAAAGTCAGCCTCTAAATGAGAGAGACACCGAAAGTGTGCGCTCTCAGGGTGGAACATACGGAGACCGAGAGGGAGGGACACATTGAGAGACAAGAGACAGAAAAGGAGGTGGGAAGAAAGAGAGAAACGGGGGGAGGGGGGAGGGAGAAAGACAGAAATAAAGGGAGGATGGGAGGAAGAAGGCAGAGAAACACTGAGAACGTGAGAGAGAGACAGAACAACAGACTGAGGCACAGAAGCACCAGCGGCAGAGTCAAGCCGGGTCCGAGGCACCGGGACCAGCCCGCTGCGGACTTTCTCCGCCGCGAGGCTGGGTCTCGGGAGGCGTCCGGGGCAGGTGGCTCCGCACGGAGCTGGGGGCCCGCGGGTCCTGCCTCGGCCCGCGAAGTTCCCCCCCGACTCCGAGGCTGCCCTCCGCCTGCTCCCAGGTCCCGACTCCCCGCCTCGGCGCGTCCCTCCTTCCCCAACTCCGGAGCACGTGTCCCGCCCGCGGCCGCCTCTGCCCCCCGCTTCTCTGCCGGCGCGGGCACGAGGTCCGGGGTTCCCGGTAGAGCCGCCAGCGCACAAAGCGCGGGCAGCCGCCGCCCCACGGCCGCTCTCCTCCCGCCAGCACGCCCGCCCGGCCCCGCGCCCGGCTGCCGCTCGGCCCGCGCCGCCCTCCACCCTCCCGCCGGCTCGGCCGCCCCCCGCACACCAGGACGGCGCCCGCGCGCCTTACCCGGCGCTGGTGTCCTCGGCGCCGCGGTCCCGGGTCCCCCGCCCGCTCCCGGCGCCCCGCAGGCCCGCGCCCGCTCCGCGCCCCGCGTCCGGACCCGCCGTCAACTTCTGGCCGCCGTGGCTGCTCGGCCGCCGCCGCCGCCGCCTCGGGACTTTTTTTTTTTTCTTCTCGCTCCTCGGCTGCCTCTGGAATTTTTTTTTTTTTTTTTTTTTCACTTGCCCTCTCCAGCTCCCACTAGTGATTGGAGCCTGAGAGCCAAGTACTTAGCGGAGGGATTACACTTCTCGACGCGCTTGGAGCTGCCCCAGAGCCGCCGCCCGTGTTTGGAAGGGTGAGCGGACCTGGGGAGCCCGGTGCCGCCCACCCTTCCGCTGCCCTGCGTCTCCTGCATCGAGGGGGACCCTCCCAGCTCAGTCTGCCTCTCAGAGCCTCACCTCGATTTCAATCACAGATGCTTTCTCGGTCATGCGTAAGAAGGGGTTACCAAAAAAACTAGGTTTGAGGAACAAAAATTCGTAGGATTACTGTACCTGGAGAGCCGGAAGGGGATCCCAAAGATGATTGTCTAGCGCAGTAGACTGAAACTCTTCAGGGCCCCTGACACTTTTGAGAAGTTGATAAGACGTTAACGCACCTCGTAAAAAATACACTTACATGCCAAATTATGCCTGCAGTTCTGGACGAGGAGTGTAGGAACCCTGAAACACAGGTGGGCCTCCTAGGGAAAAGAAATATTTCCTTTCTTCAAATATTTTGAAATTGTCAAAAAAAAAAGAAAAACACCTCCCATTTGTATTTGATGAAATTTTACAATTAACATGTTTATTTTGAAAAAGTATGTACTGTCTTTGTGGTTTCCTTGCTAAATCGTTAAGTGTTGAAATAGTTTCTGCAGAGGTAAATATAAATCAAGCTAGTCCACAGTCTTTCAGGAAACTTGGGGAAAATAATTAACTTTTTAAAATCAGCTATTTTGCCAACTGTATCTCCCAGGGAGACATGTAATAACTTCCAATTTTTTTTCCTCCCAATGTCTTTCAGCAGCCTATCCTCCAGAATTAACTTCCTCCTTTTATAAAATTTTTCCATCTTCCAAATATATTGATAAACCCTCTCTAGTCACCATCAAGTGTATGATTCAAATAATTTAATACAATTTCACTCTGATGCAGTTTTCCAATTTTTTCACATCTATTTCTATTGTCTAATTCTTAGCCTACCATTTTCTTTCAACTCCTCCCTTTTCTTAAATTATTCCTATTAAATGATTTTATGTTAAACATTAAATACAATCCTTTGAACGTATAAGAAATTCAATTGTGTAGAAATGTACTTTATGCACCTCCCACTCAGGAGCATGTGGTGCTCCAGGCATTTATTGATGAGTCTGTGAAACATGGGCACATTTTCCTCAAAGACATGTCAGGGTCCCCACAAAACTCTACTTGCCCCATAACAAATCATGATATTATCTGAACCATGATAGTACCAGGACTAACCTACATTATGGTTTCTGGTGCCAGGCTGGAAGAGGAAAGTTCTGTTTGGCATAACACTAGAAATTTTCCAAAACAGGTAGCGTTTGTCATTGGCATCCTCTCACCTCTCTTATTCAACCTTCATTCTAATCCTTAGTACCAGTAATCAATTATCTCACTGTCCCCAGAATCCCAAGGTAGAATCCACACATTTCACCCTTACCACCAAATTCTCTCTGCTCCTAAATTACCTTCCTCATTGTTCTCAAATTTCCTATCATCTCCATCTTCTGACATTAACTAGGTTTAAAGAGGAGATCAAGCTGATTGAATTGATCCCCTCTACTGTGTGAATTTCTGGTAACTTTTATTTGACAAACGTATCTTTTCCTTTTAGAGTTTCAATCCTCACAAATTACAGTGAAATAACTGAGACATTAAAAAAGTTTTGGAGCAGAGAGTGTGTGGGTTGCCCATGTCTTTTCAGAAGCTGTACTAAGAATTGGCTTACCTCTACTCAGCAAATATCCCTCTAAGCATCTACTGGACATAAGACTAATCCAGAGAGTAGCATTTCAATAGGCAGGGATGAGGAATCTGGGGTATAAGCCATTCAACAATCTACTGTTACCGAGTACCTATGGCATGCCATGCACTGGTGTTTCAGATTTAAATTCTGTCCATCCCTTCTTGAAACCCTTAAGAGACATATATTTTTTAAAGATTCGAATATTATAGGAGAAATACAGTAATCAGTACACGAAAGCACAACTATTGGAGCACAGAAAAAGGAACTATCCTGCCTGGGAATGGCAGGAAAAACTGCATGGAATAGTCCCATTTTATCAGGGTCCTGAAAGATCTTTAGAGACCAAAGAGCCATTAGAAAGAGAATAAGCATTCTAAGTAGAGGGAACAAAATAAAAAAGCATAGTGCATTTAGGGAGCAACTGGTAGCTCAGTGCTTCTACCCAAGTTATGAGGAGAAGGTGCAGCAGATAAATCTCAGGCTAAGCAGTGTTCAGGAATGACCTTGTCAGATGGGCCAATGAAATAGGTGTTTCCTTGCTAGGTGATAAGGAACATTGGAGATTTTTAAACCAAGGAATTATATGGTGGATTAAGACTTTCAGAAGTTCATTTAGAAGTACCTGGAGAGGGAGACATGGAAGCACAGAACCAACTAGGAGTCTGTCGTGTAAAGAGTAAAGATCTGAACCAAGATAGTGACGTGGCTACCGAGATCACTAGCAGACTTGGAAAGCACTTGAGATAGAGTTGTAGAAGCACATTCCTTGGCCTCACAGCCTGGGATGGTGGTGCTTTTAAAGGCAATAGAGATCACTGAGGCAGAAGCTATTGAGGAGAAGAGGAGGCAAAGGCTCAGTTGGATGGGATGACAAATCTGAGCAAAAGCACAATTTCTCTTTTCCTCCAGTTGTTAAAAGTAAATCATTTAAAAGTTCCAAGTATCTCAGGAGAGGACACCAAGGCAGTAGAAGCCAGAGCTCTCATGGCAGGCTTATTTCCCACTGAGGAAGATATTTACCCAGCTCCGCTGGACTCAAACTATTTGGGGAATTGACATGCAGCTAAATAGGACAGACCTGAGAAAGTGATTAGGTGAGCTTGCTTCTCTGCTTTCAGCTTCCCCTTTCTGCAACTGTTTCCTCTTCATCGCTATCCTTACTCTCAACATCTTTCCCTTTTCCACCTCCCAGTCTTCCAAAACTATAAAGGATCTGACCACCATTATTATTTTCTCATAAGTCAAGGCATACTATGGTAAGTAACATTCTAGAGTGTGTGCTTTTAAGTTATTTCTCTCTAGATGTGGCATAAAATATTCTCTCTTTTGAGATATCTTAGGAATCAGGTGAAAGAAAAATTTCAGCAGAAGAAAAATCTTTTTCTTTCCCCGTGATTCATACAGCCATGGTTGTCTTAGAACCCACTGCTAATGCATTGACCCTCCATACACAAAATAAGAGATTAAGCCTCTCAACTGGTATTAAAATCCTTGCTTGTTAATATAATATAAATATTGGCAAAATGTGTACTTCTATAACACAAGCCAAATTTATTAATTACCCTGTGCTAGGCACACTACTAAGTACTTCATACATATGAACATATTGAGGTCTCATAACAAGGTAGGTACTATTTTCTTCCCAATTTTACAGATGAGGAAATTGAGGCACAGAGAAGTTAGATAACATGCTCAAGGCCATGCTACCAAGTGCAAGAGGCAGGATACGAACCCAGGCAGTGTGGCCACAGCACCTCAGGCTTATTCAGTGTACTAAACTACTCTGCAGCAGCGAGAACGTTTTTAAGTATCCAATGAACAGATACCAGGCAAAAATACCTAAAGATTTTGAATGTAAGACAATATGTGAGCCAGATCCTAGAAAGTATGGGAAAATCAAAGTACTTGAATCCTTTATATTTTATTAAACAGTTTCCTAAGTGTCTTAGAAAGCTAGCACCTGGGTTAAAAGCTGGTGATGCCAGAAACATGGGAAGCAACAGGGTCTGTGGCTTTTGAAATGTCCCTCTCTGGGTCAGTATATAATGCCTTTGACTAGGCCCTCTGACAAGTTGTAAACTTCCTGAGGATCCCTTTCCTGTCTTTTATCACTCTCCACAACCATATCTTTTTTAAACACAACTACTTTTGCTAGCTAGATATGAGTGAGTTGAGCGCAGTCAGAATTTTTCACATCGTACAGCAGATTGCATCATAAGGTGGTGAGATTCCCATCTCAGGGATTCAAGCAGAGGTAGAGATGGAATATTATGCAAGAGGTTCCCACAGTGGGCGGGAAGGCAGACCAAAAATCTCTAAGAACCCTTTCTATTGATACTTTCTGAGTCTGTATTTAACATAGGGTGAAAAATTTAAACTATTAACACGAATACAACATAAATATGATATATATAATTCATATGAATATTAATGTTCATAGTATTAAAATAGCTACTAAATAACTTTAATATTAATATGAATGAATATGTTGATAACTCACTCTGATGCATGTCAGTGATGATCTCACAATTAAAATATAAAAATTGATTCCATAGTTGTATCCTGAAACCTATTTTCTGCTGTTCTCTTTATTTGATTTTATTTAAAACAGCTGTGATTGTATAAGGAAAAATAACAAATTCTAGTTCTGTAACTAGAACTAAATTAATTTTGTCCAATATGTAAGCTCAAGAAAAATAGAATTCCTCAATTGAAAGAGAAATAAGCCGTGAAAAAAAATCTGAAGTAGAAATGCTAAAATGATTTCACTTTCTTTTGCTGTCAACATTGTTCCAATTTTTCTTAATAAAAGCAGTTATAATATCTACCTATTTTTATGCTGCCAAATTATCCAGGGCCTGATGTAAATTAATCCCTTTGAAATCGGATTTGAATACAATGTCATTTCATTTCAATTTTTTAGACTTTCCAGAGCCCAAGCATTTTTTCTTCTGAACTACCCTGACCCATACACCTACATAATTCCTAAAACTGGAAAATTAGGAAAAAATTCTGCAATGAAACTTATAAAAATTCCTACATCTGTTTCTTTGGAGTCTCATGTTCCTGATGACTTTTTCCTTCTAAAGTGATTTGCCAACCTTGGAACCTCTCAGTGTTTTCCTGACTCACAGTATATTTACAGTGTGTATCTCAGGAAGAAATATACAGCAATTATTTCCTTCTGTACTAGAAAAAATAAAAGTTAGGAAACAAAAACATGAAGAGCAAATCTTCAATTAAACTATCTGAAAAGAAAGGGATTTGACTCGTTAAATAAAAGCCTATTTTTTTCCATCATATATTCTTCAGTGAATAGAATTGTTTTAAGCTAATGGAAAAAAGAAGTTGAACCTCCGTTCCATAAATTCAGAGCTTTGTACCTTATATAAATTCATAAAAACTTAACACTGCGTTAATGTCAGAACAATATTGAATATAACTGCATGAACTATAAAGTGACATTTTCGGAAGTTCTTATTGCCATTCCTAATTATAAGAATATCCTGTGCTTTGAAATGACATACTGTGAAGACATTCATACTGGAGCACTGAAAGCTATACAGATTTCTCTACCACAAAATAAAATACCTAGATTGATTATCTCCAGGGCATACTGCAGCATAAAGCCACACAGCCTTCCTTGGGAATCTTCAACAAATCCTGGAGGTTTCACACTGCTATTAATGGAAAGAAAAATGACAGAACTGAAGTCTAAGGAGGAAAGGACCAAAGAGAAAACAAGTCCTCCAAGTAACAAAAACTAGCAGGAATGAGGAAGCAGAAGATCAAGGAGGAAATGTAAAGAAATTACATTATAGGGCTTCCCTGGTGGCGCAGTGGTTGAGAGTCCGCCTGCCGATGCAGGGGACACGGGTTCGTGCCCCGGTACGGGAGGATCCCACATGCGGCGGAGCGGCTGGGCCCGTGAGCCATGGCCGCTGAGCCTGCGCGTCCGGAGCCTGTGCTCCGCAACGGGAGAGGCCACGACAGTGAGAAGCCCGTGTACCGCAAAAAATATATATATATACATTCTAAAATATCTCTTTTCTTTCTGGCAGAATTGTTTTAACACACAGATAGGATTTGTGATTTTGTCAAGCAGCACTTTTCATTAAGTTGAGCTAGATATTTACATAGTAAATCAGAACACATGAAATGTTGAAGATCTAATTATAACTCACCTGCTTACAAAAATGGTGGGGTTCTCCTTTGCCTACCAAATAAGTCCATGCATCCCAATAAGACCTTTAGGGCTCATCGCAATCTGACCTCAGCATCCCATTCCAGCCACATCTCCTGCCAAACATGCCAGCCTCATGGACTGCTTGCCAAATATCTTCACACCTCCCACCATTTCTCCTGGCTAGTATACCATCTGGCCCCTGACCACTATCCCTTCCTCATCTGAGGTTCACCTTCTAGACCTTAGTCAAATACCTTTCCTTTCATAAAACATGTCTTCATTTCCCCAGGCATATTAGTCACATCTTCTCATACTTCTGCATTACCACTCTCATACATTTTATGCCGCTTATATTCTTAGCACAGAGCACAGTGCCTAGTACATAATAGGCGTTCCATATATCTTTGCTGTTAAAGGAAGATGAAACTATAAAGCTTCACGATTATGTTAGACTCATGAGGCCAGATTTTAGAACCATCTGTAGATTTCCAACTGTATCAGCCACTCAAAGGTCTTTGAAACAACAATCAACATCCCACACGTGGGTTGTATGGGCAGCAGTATATATGGGGTTTTGTTAGGGATTTATAAAAACAAAAAAATTAAAAAGAGGAAAAATTTAAGAGAAGGAAAAAAACACACAAGTTTATGTACTGTAAGGTCAGGGCAAGCAATGACCTAGCACAAGAAATGGGCAGACCAACCTGCAATTTGGGTTGGGTGTGGGATGAGGAAAGCCCAGATGATGGAAGTTCAGTCCGGCATGGGAGTGACCGTCTCAGGGGCAAAATTTCTTCATTCCTTGCTCAGGGATTCAAAGACTATTATCTTAGTCCAATCAGCGTGCTAAAACAAAAATACTACAGACTGAGTGGCTTAAACAACACAGTTATTTCTCACAGTTCTGGGAGAACTGGCTGGGAGTCTGAGACCATGGTGTTAGCAAGGTTGCGATCTGGTAAGCCCTCTCTTCCGGTTCACAGATAACTGACTTCTCATTGTACTCTTACATGGCAGAATTGTCCTTTCATCCACCTGATAAAGGCACTAATCCCATTCATGAAGGCTTCACTCTCCTGACCTAATTACCTCCCAAAGGCCCAATCTCTTAATAGCATTAAAGGTTAGGATTCAACATCTAAATTTTGGGAGGACACAGACGTTCAGTCCATAACAACTATTATCTGTAAATGTTAGAAAACAGCCAGCAAACTCATCATACTGTTGAGAATGTTATCAGATTTTCAAAGCATTCATATCTGAACACAGAATGTTTCAAGATGTTTTCTGATGCATATGAAAGCTCCTTCAGGACACAAACACGCAGTTAGTAACCTGGCACATATTCAGGGTTTGTTGAATATGTGAGGAGTGAATGAACATAACATGTTCATAACTGATGAACATAACTGATGCGTGGATTGACTAAATACTTCTTTTTTCCATATGAGGATTAGGAGCTTTATTTTTATTTTTTATTTTTAATAGCTTTTTATTGGAGTATAATTGCTTCACAGTACGGTGTTAGTTTCTGTTGTACAACAAAGTGAATCAGCCATACGCATACATATGTCCCCATATCTCTTCCCTCTTGCATCTCCCCCACCTCCTACCCTCCCTAACCCACCCCTCCAGGTGGTCACAAAGCACCGAGCTGATCTCCCTGTGCTATGCGGCTGCTTCCCACTAGCTATTTTACATTTGGTAGTATATATATGTCAATGCCACTCTCTCACATCGCCCCAGCTTCGCCCTCCCACCCCATGTCATCAAGTCCATTCTCTACGGCTACCTCTTTATTCCTGCCCTGCAACTAGGTTCATCAGTACCATTTTTTTTATAGATTCTATATATATGTGTTAGCATAACTTATTTGTTTTTCTCTTTCTGACTTACTTCACTCTGTATGACAATCTCTAGGTCCATCCACCTCACTACAAATAACTCAATTTCCTTTCTGTTAATGGCTGAGTAATATTCCATTGTACATATGTACCACATCTTCTTTATCCATTCATCTGTCGATGGACACTTAGGTTGCTTCCATGTCCTGGCTATTGTAAATAGTGCTGCAATGAACATTCTGGTACATGACTCTTTTTGAATTATGGTTTTCCCAGGGTATATGCTCAGTAGTGGGATTGCTGGGTCATATGATAGTTCTATTTTTACTTTTTTAAAGAACCTCCATACTGTTCTCCATAGTTGTTGTAACAATTTACATTCCCACCAACAGTGTAGGAGGGTTCTCTTTTCACCACACCCCTTCCAGCATTTATCATTTCTAGCTTTTTTGATAACGGCCATTCTGACTGGTGTGAGGTGATACCTCATTGTAGTTTTGATTTGCATTTCTCCAATAATCAGTGATGTTGAGCACCTTTTCATGTGCCTCTTGGCCATTTGTATGTGAAATGTCTCTTTAGGTCTTCTGCCCATATTTTAACTGGATTGTTTGGTTTTGTATATTTCGGAGATTAATCCTTTGTCTGTTGTTTCATTTGCAAATATTTTCTCCCATTCTGAGGGCTGTCTTTTTCTCTTGTTTATGGTTTCCTTTGCTGTGCAAAAGATTTTAAGTTTAATTAAGTCCCATTTGTTTATTTTTGGTTTTATTTCTATTACTCTACAAGGTGGGTCAAAAAAGATCTTGCTGTGGTTTATGTCAAAGAGTGTTTTTCCTATGTTTTCCTCTAAAAGTTTTATAGTGTCTGGCCTTACATTTAGGTCTTTAATCCATTTTGAGTCTAATTTCATTCTTTTACATGTAGCTGTCCAGTTTTCCCAGCATGACTTATTGAAGAGGCTGTCTTTTATCCATTGTATGTTCTTGCCTCCTTTGTCATAAATTAGGTGCCCATATGTGCGTGGGTTTATCTCAGGGCATTCTATCCTGTACCATTGATCTATATTCCTGTTTTTCTGCCAGTACCATACTGTAAAATATAATACTTCTAACCGAATCTATTGTTTAGTTCTTTTTGCTGTTAGTAATAGATCTTTCTAGAAACATGGACTTACTTTAGAATGTTGTTCTATAAGGAAGCAGAAAGAGGTAAACAGTTAATGACTGCAGATATTTTATCATGTTTCACTGTCTTAAAGTTACTTCACTGCTGTTACCTATGGACGTGGTATCGCAGACCATGAAATGTTTATGACAAAACTATCATGCAGACAACACAGGACTTACATCATTTGATGTTAAAGATATTTTTATGCTTGATTAAAATTCCAACATTAATAGAGAAATGAGGAAATATTTTAACTTAAGATCCCCTTTCATTTTGTTAAAGATTTTAAAGAACTGAAATTATATTTAATTTTAAGTTTTTATTTCATCTTTCTCCTCTACTAGTTGCTAAATTTCTTGAGGTCAGGACTGCATCTTTGCCTTTTGTGTCCCCAGCATTTAGCATACTCTGTAGCATGTTAATCAACATTAATACATGTTAATGAATAGGTAGATAAATTACATAATTCTAGTCCCAATTTGGCATCACACTAATTTTTCTGACCTATATGTGTTGGAGATATATGTCAGAATGAAAAAATTAATAAAGTTAAGCCATAATGATAGTATAACATGAGTTCTGAAATAAGGACAGATCTTCCTTCGGACTTCAAGTATTAGCTCCGTAAGAGAGAGAGAGTTCTCAGAGCTGACAAGAAGCCCGGCACAACGGGTGACAATAGTCTACTGTTCACATTATACGGAAGATCAGAGACAGTAATTTGAATGGTGTTAACAAGTCACAAGACACTGAACAAGCATGAAGAATGTTCCATGAGCAGTGAGAAATGCACTTGGAGAAAAGCTCCTCAGTAATAAAGCTGCCACGTTGCTGCCCAAGTCACTGTACTTGGGAAGAGAACAGCAATTGAAAAAGCTTGAAAAACAAAAGTTGAAGAGAAAGCAATCGAGGCGATTAACCAAAAAGTTAATGATTGCAAGGGCTCTTAATGACTTCCAAATCATTCAACAGAACGTTTCACATGAATTATTACTGTATCTGCAACTCACCCTAATCTCAAAATTACTGATATGCATATTTCTACATTTAGCAACTTCACAATTTTGTGTTTAGTGCACGTTGTTCTGAGGGCAGATAAGTGTATACTATACATAAAATTCATATAGAGGTAGCCAAGGTATTAACCAAGATATTGCTTCTGTGGAAGCAATTATTTATTGTTTGTTTAATGACCGTCACATGCGAGGATGACATCGCCATGGGAGTATGAGAGAACAGTGTGCATGTGTGATGCTCGCAGGAAGCTGCAAGGTTAGAAATCCAATTACCTACAAGCTTTACTATCTATTCTGCCAAAAAGACATTAACCTCAGAATTCCTTACCATTCTATTTTGTCACTTTACTTCCCAATTAATAAAAAACAGTTTGAAGGCATTATTTCAGTATACTCATGAGATAACAGACAACTGAATTGAAGATTCCTGGACTTTACTATGTTATTAAGAAGCAGCATTCATTTCTATATAACCATGACCAGGCTGGACTGTATTCCACACATTCCTAACATATAATATAGGTCTTGATACAGTAACAGATGGGAAGCCCTGCTACCAAGATTTCCATCTCTTTAAAACTGACTCCCAGGAAATTATTTAGGTCTGGGGTCTAACTTACATAATGCATACCTAGAATGTGTCAATAAAAATGTAACACATTTGGGGCGTCCCTGGTGGCGCAGTGGTTGGGAGTTCGCCTGCCGATGTGGGGGACGCAGGTTCGTGCCCTGGTCCCGGAGGATCCCGCATGCCGCGGAGCGGCTGGGCCCGTGAGCCATGGCCGCTGAGCCTGAGCGTCCGGAGCCTGTGCTCCGCAATGGGAGAGGCCACAGCGGTGAGAGGCCCGCGTATCGCAAAAAAAAAATGAAACAGATTTGGAAACAAAAGAAGATTCAGACAGTTGAATTTCCCATAGCCTAGCTTTGTAGTAAGTCCTGTAAGTACAGGGAATTCATTAAACAGCAATTCACAAGACTTTTTCTTAATGCCTTTCCTGTTTTTGTTTTTATTTTCTTGTAAAGCAGGTCTTACCAAATCCTTTAGTCATGGTCTATTTTGTTACAGTCATGTGGGTGTTACTGGGAAGGTGAAAAACTTGTGACTGCAGCAGGAAAAAGTATTGACTTGTCATGAATTATGGCCCTGTTTGCACTTCTACTTTAACCATAATCATTTGTTTAAACAAAAAGTTCTACATTTGAATTTCCACAATTGTGTGCATATTATAAACATCTCATCTTTCACCCAGACTCAGCCAACACTTGAGTTTGTTGACATTCATCATCAAGGAATAAATCATACGCTAACAAATAATTGTCCTTCATAAGAGAGTATCAACAGAACCCAGATTCTTAAGCTTGCTAATTAACACTTCTAGTTGCATTGATTAACATTTTTGTTAAAAGAAGTAGAACTTTATGATATGCTAATTATTTATTTAAAACTTTCTCCTTTATCTCTCAAAGTCTTATCTGCTCCTAATGTTTGGCTAAGGCGGCTGATGGTATTGATTTTACCTCTAAAAAAAATGTTCGTATCCTTCACTGGGGCATACCACCGTAGCCACTAAGTATACATTACATACCTTCTCCTAGGTCATATTATAGTTCATGTAATTTCCTCCTCCGTGTGTTTTTTTCTTATAGAGGGATTTATAAGATTTAGGATTCACTTCAATGTGCAGCACATTCTTTCACTTTGGTTTTCCTATTGAAGCCAGTGTATTTTCACAGAAAACACATTAGTAACTCTGCCTTTCTAGGTCCTACATCTGGATGGCAGCCTCCTCCTAAAGGAGCACCATAATTACTTCATTCCCTAGACTTTATCAGAATCCATGAGCAAGCACAACTGTTAGATGCACTCTCCTGGTAATCAAGTCTAACAGGAAAATCAGCAAAATGTTCAAAGAAGAGTGTTTTTCTCATTCTCTATTAACAACAATGTATTCACAACCTTACTGTTGGCTACCTCTGGATCTTTTAAGAAGTCAGTATTACTGTGGTGTCACTAAAACCCAAAAGAGCATAACCTAGAATTTCATAGTATAAATTTACCTTAGTAACTGTACCTGAAAAGATGAACAGTGATTAAAGAGTCTACTCATCTAAGCTAAAGCATATTCAATTCCAGGTTAATTCTCACCAAGTTTTTGTCTACTTAATTTACCATGTAGAGAACATATTCAATTGATTATCTAAATGGTATGCTTTCACAGTGATTTTTGGCCTCATTAATTCAACATATATTATACAAATAGACCGTATGCTGAGGATGCATTAGGCAAGACAAAAACCCATCTCCATTGAGTTTAGAGTCCAGGGAGGGAATTTAGTAAATAAGAAGCTACTAAACAGGGGGGCTATTTAATCATGGTTTATAAGCCACCGTGCTAGGTGTTAGGTATACAGCTGTGAGCGAGACACCCAGGCCTCTGCCCTGGTAGAGGGTAAGTGTTAAGAGTCCTAAGATAACATCAAGCATTAGATCCTATCACATAGGGAGTACTTAGGCCAGTCTTTAGGGGATAAGGAAGTCACTCTAGAGGCAGTGACGGTTTAGCTGAGGGCCCAAAGGAAAATAACACTTGGCCAGACAAAGGCCGAGGAGAAGCAGAGTGTCCTGGTGCGTGGGCCAAAAGTCAGAAATCATCCCATAGTCAGGGGAACTAGAGGTTATTCAGTATGGCTGAAGCCGAGGATGTAAAACAGGCATCTGTGAAAGCACAGGTAAGCCACGTCATCAGGGGCATGTCCATAATAAGGTGGACCATTATAGAAGCTGAGGCAGGCTGCTTGGGTTCAGACCCTGGTTCAAACACAAACTATGTCTTGGTGATTTTAGGTGTGCTGAATCATTCCATCATCAACATGGTTAACCTGAGAATTGTATTTCATATTCCCTTTCCCTGGATAGTTCTGTTATCATTGAGGAGGTAAGGAACGTGTGCAAGATTTAGCAGATGGACGTGAAGCAGCAGCCATCACCCTCTGAAGGCCCTCCTGGTTGGAGGTACAGACAGACCCAGAGGAGCCTACAGGGTTCCAGCTTGTCCTCACTTGCCTCTGTTCCAGTCCTTCCAGCTCTTCTTCTCCACTTGCTCCTCTGACCAGGAGCAGCCTTGGGATCATCACCGGATGCCTGACTGCAGACACACAGAGGCTACAGCTCCGTAGACTCACCCACTAGCACCCTCACAGTTCCACGTCAGTGGCTGGACCTGCTAGGCTTTTCTTACTGACTAGCTGGTAACCCCTCTGATCTTCCAGCTTCTCCTGTAAGACCTTCCTCTCCAACATCTCATCATACTACATACTATAAATAAATCTCTTATCCCATAACTCATAGTGGATCGGTTTCACTGACTGATACATTGAACATATTATATAACCTCTCTATGCCTCAGTTTCTTTATCTTAAAAGGGGATGATAATGGTTATAATAGTATCCAGTTTATGGGGTTGTCTTGAAGAAATAATGAATGCTAACTAAATGACAGTTATCTGAAGGAGTTTATATTTCACCTTGAGACGAGTGGGAAGTCAATAAAAGATTTCTGATGAGGAAGTGACATGACCAGAATTATTTCAGAGCAAGAACCTGAGTGAGATGTGAAAGACAGATTTGAGAGGGGACAAAGAGACACTTTGAAGTCTGTCAAAGCGGTCAGAATTTGAGATGTTGGTGATCTTACCTAAGGTAATGACACTGGGATTGGAGATCAGTGGACAGATTCAAGAGCCATTAAGAAACTAGAGGGCTTCCCTGGTTGCGCAGTGGTTGAGAGTCCGCCTGCCGATGCAGGGGACACGAGTTCGTGCCCCGGTCCGGGAAGATCCCACATGCCGTGGAGCGGCTGGGTCCGTGAGCCATGGCCCGCTGAGCCTGTGTGTCCAGAGCCTGTGCTCCGCAATGGGAGAGGCCACAACAGGGAGAGGCCCGCGTACCGCAAAAAAAAAAAAAAAAAAGAAAAGAAACTAGAAATGTCTCGCTCCGTCTGACTTATTAGCATAATGTCTCAAGGTCCATCCATGTTGTCACAAATGGCAAGATATCCACTGTATGATATCACTTATATATAAAATCTAAAAAAGCTACACTCATGAAAAGAGTAAAATGGTGGTCACCAGGAGCTGGTGGGGGTGGGTGCGTGGGGAAATAGGAGAGAGATTGTGTAAGGATACAAATGTGCAACCAGAAGATAAGTAAGTCCTGGAAATCTCATGCACAGCATGGTGACTATAGACAACAGGACTGTATTATAAACATCAAACTTGCTAAAAGACTAGATTTTAATTATTCCCACCACAAAAATAAACGATAATTATGTACGTGATAGAGGTGTTAGCTAATGCCACAAGGGCAACCATATGGCAATATATATCAAATCAACATGCTATACACCTTAAACTTATACCATGTTATATGTCAAATACATTTCAATTAAAATAAAAAATTTAAAAATAAAGATGAACACACACAGAAAGATAGTTGGAATGACATAACTTGGTAAATTATTAAATATGAGAGTGGAGGAAAGCGACATGAAAGATTACTTTCAGGCACTGGGTGGATTATGAAGCCATTTTTCTGAAACAGTTAATAGTGGAAGAAGAACTTGTTTCGTGAGGAATCGATGAAATTTAGCTTTGACGTGATGAGCCTGAGGCGCCCGTGAGACATCTAACTGGAGACGGTAAGAAGCAAATTTTTTGTGCTGGACAGTTGAACGCGGAGATCAGATATGAATTGTTGCCCCTTGTTCTTCCATTATACTTACGAGGTAAATGTGTTTTCAATAAAGGCAAGGAAACTCAGAGGCTAAGATACTGAATTTTTTTTTTTTCCCCTTGGGCTACATCAGCACTTTTTGGTCTCATGAAACCTTTACACTCTTAAACTTTGAGGACCCTAAAAAGATTTTGTTCATGTATATTTACAGCGTGAGAAATTTAAACACAACTTTTACATTAAAAATTATATTTTAATTATTTTCAAAATAAACCATTACATGTTAACATAAACAACATATTTATGAAAAATAATTTTTAAAGCAAAAAATTGGAGATAAAAGTAACACTTTTACTTTTTATGATTTTCTAATGACTGGCTTAATAGGAGACAGCTGGAGTCTCATATCTGCTTCTATATTCAATCTGTTGCAATATCACACCTCATGTAGCCTCTGGAAAGCTCTACTGTGTCCTTGAGAGAGAATGATAGTGAAAAGAGGAATGACATCTTAGAATTATTATAAAAATACTTTTGCCTTCACAGACCCCCCCGGAAAGGTCTCAAAGAAACCCAGGATCCCTTTCAAAACTACTGTTCATTGTGAACATTAAGTCAAAAGGGATGATGGCTCAGGATGGGAGTAGAGAGAAGACCCAGAAACTCAACTCTTGAGTGAATTAAGAGCAGTGATTGAGAAACTGATGACTGACAGTGACAGAAAGGAAATATGATGTAGCTGAACAGCCCATGGCTCAAGTGATAAGGGGTCTCGGGAACAAAAAGGATTAATGAGTGGTCTTGAAATAGTTGTTGGGGAAGCAGTGTCTTCTAGAAGAGTCAAGTTTTGACTAGCAAGTAACAGAAATGTAAATGTTATGTTAATGAGGTGAGAGAATTTCTGTCCTACATATAGCAAGTACTATTACTTGCCTATAAATATCTATTCTCCCTTTCTTCCTTGGAAATAAAACCCCAGTTGCTAACCGGGCATACTGCCACCCAGAATAAATCCTATATTTTCCAGCCTCCCACACAGCTATGTACGTACATGACTAATTACTGCTCCTTACGATATACATGCAAGTGTTGTGTAAGGCGCCTAGAAAGACTTCTTAAAAGTAGCTAAGTTCGGAGAAGCCCATTTTTTTGCCTTTCTCCTCATTACTGCCTGGAATGTGTGTGTGACAGCTTGAAAGCATGATCTAATAAACAGAGATAGAACTCTGCACTCAACAAATGTAACAGACACATTATTTTCAATCACACAGAAAAGACTGCCAACATTCTACCACTTACTGCAAACATGAATGCATTTCCAAGTGTTGGTATCACACAGACCACGATGGGTTTGAACACACTATCTCCCAAATATTCCCAGCATTTTCTTGGTGAATAAAGACAGGGGAAGTGTTCAGGCCTATCTGGAAAGATCACCTCTGTCCTGGATTGACTGTGCTCCCAAAGGAAATCCTTGTCCTTTGAGCAGGAAAACAACAGCTTTAACTTAATTCCAAGGACATCCAGCACGCATGAGAGAAAGCAGAGTAACTGGATACAGGAGGATTTTCAGACCTTCTTAAGAAAGAGTCAGGCACAGCCTAAAACTAAAAGGATTAAACTTCTGAAAGGATCCTAGATCAGTTAATCCAGCAGGCATCATGTAGATCAAGTCTTCCCACACTAACAGCCTACAAACTGCCTGGGGATCTTGTTAAAATGCACATTCAGTAGATTTGGGATAGGCTTTGAGGTTCTGTACTTCTAACAAACTCCAAGATGATGGTGATCCTGCTGGCCCAGGAACATCATTTTGAGCAGCACGAATAAAGACAGTGTGGAATAAACCTACGGCCTTCATGTAGGCCATGAAGCCAAAAGCCTAATTATCAGCCCCAAAATGACTGCTTGTGGGCTTCCCTGGTGGCGCAGTGGTTGAGAGTCTGCCTGCCGATGCAGGGGACGCAGGTTCGTGCCCCGGTCCGGGAAGATCCCACATGCCGCGGAGCGGCTGGGCCCGTGAGCCATGGCCGTTGAGCCTGCGCATCCGGAGCCTGTGCTCCGCAATGGGAGAGGCCACAGCAGTGAGAGGCCCGCATACCGCATAAAAAAAAAAAAAAAAAAGACTGCTTGCATATGTTATCTCTATTTAATGAATATTTATTGGAGGCTCATTATGTGCCAGAAATATGCTTGATTCTGGAGAAAACAATGATGAACAGAAGAGAATCCCTCTTCCTTCTGCTTCTTAAGGTTTGTTAGGGAAGTCAACCATTAATGAATTATACAGCTTCCTAGATTTAAAAAGGGTAAGGACTTACGTGGTTTTGTGAGCTGTCTGAATTGATTTACCATGTCCTCTATAGATAGGGACATCCAAATTAATATGACAGGTAATTCTAAATCAATCAGATTGGTAGTCAGTTCAGTGATTTCATGTAACCATACCCTAAATTTTAGATATTGATATGAAAGGTAAAATTTTTTAATTTTTAAATTTCTTTACATACTCAGAAGAGTCCAAGCCAGCAGAATAAGGCAACAGAAAAAAGTAAAAGGATAAGAATTAGAAAGAAGGAAATGTACAGTTATTCACAGATACTATCATTGCCTACATAAAAAAATACAAAAGAATCTTCAGATTATTAGAAGTCATAGATTAGTAAGACTGGCAGATAAAAAATATATAAAAGTCAATTATATTCCTATATGCTGGCAAACAAATAGAAATGTAATTTTTTAAAGATGCCACTTACAATACCATCAAAAAATATAAAGTACCTAGAAATAAATCCTTAAGAGGTCTATTAAAAAGAACACTATAGAGCTTAAGGAAGACAGAAAAATACCATGATCATAGATTGCTTCACAATCATAAAGATGTTCATTTCTCCCAAACCAACCTCTACATTAAACACAAACCTAACCAATACTCAAAATATCATGAGGGTTCATGAACTTGACATGCCATTTCTAAATTTACATGGAGGTGAAAAGAGCCAAGTCACTATAAATAAGAAAGAACAAGTTGAGGAGTGGAGGTTGTTCTACTAGGTAATTAATACTAATATAGAGATACAGGAACTAACACAGTCTGGTATTCGTGCAAATGTGGACACAGTAACCTATGGAACAGAAATGAAAGCATCAAGAAACAAACTTATACATGTGTAGAAACTTGATTTTAAATAGAACGTGCATTGAGAACAGTGGGGAAAAGACAGACTTCATAGTAAATGCTGTCAAGACCATAGGTTAGACATATGAAAAGAAAAAAAGGAGGAAAGGGACAGGGAGAGAGAGAGAGAAAGGTAGGAAGAAAGAGACAGGTGTGGAAGAGGAGTGAGATAAAGAAAGAAATAAGAAATTGACTAAATCACAAAAATCTAGCTAGATTAAAACTTAAATGTAAAGAAAAGACAAAAGGGAGATTATTTTCAGGATAGGTAATAATATTTTTAAGAAAATATAAGACTTCCCAGGCAGCACAGTGATTAAGAATTCGCCTGCCGGGCTTCCCTGGTGGTGCAGTGGTTGACAGTCCGCCTGCCAATGCAGGGAGACACGGGTTTGTGCCCCGGTCCGGGAAGATCCCACATGCCGCGGAGCGGCTGGGCCCGTGAGCCATGGCCGCTAAGCCTGCGCGTTCGGAGCCTGTGCTCCACAACGGGAGAGACCACAACAGTGAGACGCCCGCGTACCGCAAAAAAAAAAAAAAAAAGAATCCGCCTGCCAATGCAGGGGACACGGGTTCGATCCCTGGATCCAGGAAGATCCCACATGCCGTGGAGCAGCTAAGCCTGTGCGCCACAACTACTGAGCCTGAGCTGTAGAGCCTGCGAGACCCAACTACTGAGCCCACGCGCCACAACTACTGAAGCCTGCCTGCCTGTCTAGAGCCCATGCTCCTCAACAAGAGAAGCCACCGCAGTGAGAAGCCCGTGCACTGCAAGGAAGAGTAGTGCCCCCACTCGCCGCAACTAGAGAAAACCCGCGCACAGCAACGAAGACCCAAAGCAGTCAAAAATAAATAAATAAAATAAATAAATCATTTATTTAAAAAATACAAAAGTGCAAACCATACCAATACTCTTGAAAATTGTCATGCCCTTTTAGCACAGTAATTCTATTTCTGCTAATATCACAAATGTTGTATTATTAATTTCTAATAATTAATCCAAAAATAATTAGACATACCCAAATCCTTAAATGTAATGATCACAATTTATCATATGTGTATTATTATCTGAGGCAGCAGGGGTGAAGGGAGGAAGGCCTCAGTAAGGGAGATTGGTTCAAAGTCAGTTTAAGAAGCAACCTGGGACCTCCCTGGTGGTCCAGTGGTTAAGAATTCGCCTTCCTATGCAGGGGGTGCAGACTCGATCCCTGGTGTGGGGGCTAAGATCCCACATGACTTGTAGCCAAAAAACCAAAACATAAAACAGAAGCAAATTCAATAAAGACTTTAAAAATGGTCCACATGAAAAATATCTTAAAAAAAAAAAAGTAGCCTGACTCCCAGTTTCCATCCCTTATACTGTACCACTTAACTAGGTGACTGTTCTTTCCTCACCCTTACAAAACAAACAAACAAAAAAGCACGAAACCGAAACCAAAAACAAAAACAAAAATTGAAGTTTTCTCTGTGGAAAGGGCAAAAGCACAGGGTCTCTGGATTGAAGGCAGAGGACAGTTGGTGGCTTAAGTGAATATACGCTCTCTGGAGGCGCAGACAGCTGCCCTCTTCTCCACTCAGGTTCCCAGTGCTGGCCCAGGGGCCTGCCTGTACCCCCTGGGCAGGACCCTGAAAGAGCTAGGTGCCCCTGGCAATTTACCATCCTCAGGGAGCTTCCCTCTCTCACCCTTAACATAGGGATAAGTAGTACCTACTTAGAGAGCTCTAGTGAGGACTAAATGAGGTTCTATGAACATTAGCATAGTGTCTGGAATGTGTAGTAATTAACTAAATAAGTAATAAAAAAAGTTTGCTACAGTAATTATTTTTCTGATAAAGTGATATTTAGTAACTGATTGTTTACATATTCATATTTGCTTCTCCTACTCAACTTTAAGTTTTACGAGAGTAAGGTATATACCTTTCACCATTTTATCTGAAATGTTTAAGATAGTACCAGACACACAGTGGAAGTGTAATAAGTATTCGTTTACTATTGAATGAGTGAATGCTTATGTGATGATGTCAAGAATCCACAGGGCCACTATCAGGTATTTGAAAGATAAATGAGCGAGAATGCAGAAGTCCTAAATTCTAGATCTTCTGGTTCTGCTAGATAACCTTGAACAAATCACCACCGTCTCTCTCGACCTCAGTTTTGTTTTCAATTAACTATATTCATCTTACTGAGATCTCTAAAGCCTCTTTCAGCAATAACCTTGCTTCTCCACTGGGAAGAGGTGACTGTGGTCTTCAGTGTGTCTAATGGCTATTCTTTTTTTTTTTTTTATAATTTTATAATTATTTTTTTTTTTGACTGCGTTGGGTCTTTGTGGCTGCATGCAGACTTTCTCTAGTTGCAGCGAGCGAGGGCTACTCTTTGTTGTGGTGCGCGGGCTTCTCACTGCAGTGGCTTCTCTTGTTGCGGAGCACAGGCTCTAGGCGCACGGGCTTCAGTAGCTGTGGCACGTGGGGTCAGTAGTTGTGGCTCACAGGCTTTAGTGCTCAGGCTCAGTAGTTGTGGCGCACGGGCTTAGTTGCTCCACGGCATGTGAGATCTTCCTGGATCCAGGGATCGAATCCGTGTCCCCTGCATTGGCAGGCGGATTCTTAACCACTGCACCACCAGGGAAGTCCCCTAATGGCTATTCTTAAAATAATACCTGACAGCCTATTTTGCTCACCTTCAGTTAGTGAACAGGCATTAATTGATGGTTAGCACTATAATAAGGCTAGGAAAACAAAGATGAAAACTATATAGTTCTGCTGCTTTAAAACAAAATAAAAATATGGGAGCACCAACAAACCAGGAATTCAGTACACCGTGATAAATTTTTTGCCCTCAATTTTAAGAAAGTTGTAACTCTACAGTTTTTTGAAAGACCCAATACAGCATTTTATCTTCTTATTAGCATGAGAAGAAATATCAGAAGGAATTAATACTCTAGAAAAGTAGCTCTTGCAAAGAAAAACTGTCAAGATTTATTCTTGTATCTGATTATTTTAACAACCTATCTTTTTGTATTTACAATGACATGACTAGAAGTGATATTTTTTGTAGCTATACATTTTTAAGGTTTGACAACTTAAGAAAATGACATATAAACATGCTTACTGAAATCATTTCACCCCCAACCCTCAGAAAATTAAAAATAGCATCTGAAGGCATCTTCTTACTCCAGACTTCATATCATTAATGTGGAATTTCTGTCCATGTTAACATGGCTGATTGAGGTTACTATATGTGACTATTTGGGACTGTAAAACGATATCCTCTTTCCTGTCCATTGTGCTTTGTGGATATGGCCAATATGACAGCGCCATTGAGTTCCAATTTCCTAGAAAATTTAGTAAGTCGTGTTTCAAATTAAAACTTGAAGTATTCTCAGAATAAAAGGAGCAGCAGAGAGGAGAGAGTAAATCAATTAAAGAAATGTTGAGCCAAGTTGTTACATTATCCTGGTTGAACTAGAAACTTAATCTTTCTGCAATGGATGACCTAATTGTACTAGATTCCCTTTCTAGTGATAGAAAAGTCTTCTCGGTATCCCATAGTGATTAAATATATTCCTGGGAGCTGCTTTTTCATTTTTACTAAGAATCGAAACTATTTTTCAATCTGCTTTATTGAAGCATAATTTACATATAATACAATTTACCCATTTAAGTGTATAATGCAATAAGTTTTGACAAATGTATATAGTAGTGGAACAACCACCAGTTATGTTACAGTACTTCTAGAGACTATCTTTTAAAATATCCAGCATCTCTTATTCTTTCATTTATTTAACAAATGTTTTTGAGCATCTATTTTGCAATAACACACGCAGTATATGAACACACTGCATGAATAAAACACACAGTGTTATCACGAGCACTTGAGACCAGAGCCTATCACATGAGGCCTGAGAGAACAGGGCCAGAATAGCAATCTAGACAAGGGAATCCCAGAAACCCATCCAAGAGGAAACTGGAAGGAAATTAACATTTATTGAGTGCTTACGTTGTGACAGGCACTCTACACCCGTGGATGCTTTTAATAAAATATTTTACTCAAAGAAAGCAAGGCGGTACAGGATGATAGTTAAACGTCACATCTACGAAGCTGACGATGGGCATTCAAATCTCCCACTCTGTCACTTACTGGTTTTGGAATCTTGGGCAAGGTACTAAACATCTTTGTGCTTCAATTTATTCATCTGTGAAATGACTAGTAATCACCCCTCCCTGGCTGGGTTAGGACATGCAAATGAATATACTAAGAACTCAATAAATGTTAACTTTTTTTTTTTTTTTTTTTGCGGTACCGGGCCTCTCCCTGTTGTGGCCTCTGTCGTTGTGGAGCACAGGCTCCAGACGCCCAGGCTCAGCGGCCATGGCTGGCCCAGCCGCTCCGCGGCATGTGGGATCTTCCCGGACCCGGGCACGAACCTGTGTCCCCTACATCGGCAGGCGGACTCTCCACCACTGCGCCACCAGGGAAGCCCAATGTTAACAATTAATCAATCTTTATGATAGCCCCATGTGAAAGTATTCTTAGCCTCGTTTTACAGATGAAAAAACGGAAGTATAAGTTTAATACCTTGTCTAGGGTCACACAGCTAGCAAGGGTCGGACTGTAATTTGAAAACTGGTCTGACTCCAAAGCTAATGCTCTTTCCACTACATCTTGGTTGAATTAGAAAACGGCAATGAAAAGCGGGGCAGGGAAGGACATGCATCTGTTCGTCTTTCCCTCCTTGAAATCCTTTTGTCCCTTCCCCCTCCTAGTACCTCTGAAATCGTGATTCTGAACTGCAGTGATACTATGGTGCACCACCCAGATCACCCCTTAGGACCAGGGCACCGATCCCTTCCCTCCTCCAATTCAGCAGTTAATAATTTAATCATAATTTGGTTTATGAGTCACCACTGCATCCCTCTCTGGGAATTACTTTTGGCCAGAGGTGGCTGCCTCTACCCAACGTCATGTCCCATCCTCAGGGATTGCTTGCACTTAATCACTGGTTAATGTGGTATTTCCAAGTCCCCCGGGGCCCCTGGCTTCAATTTGGGACCATTCTGAAGGACCATTCCACTTGCAGAGCTTCCTGTGGGATCAGCTAGGGCCTCTGTTGCAAAACTGATTTCTCACTCTAATCATGCTTTCTTCATGATTAGACAGGGGCTACTCCAGAAACACTCCCCATCAAACCTGCTACTTGCAAACCTCTATCTCAGAAGCTGTTTCCAGGAAATCCAACCTAGGGCTTAAAACTGGGAGTGTCCTAGGAACAATTCTATAATGGAGCTGTGGAGGGGAATCAGAGGTGAAATACAAAAGCCCCTGGCCTACTGGAGCAATGCAATCGTTCACCAGCAGGGAAGCAATCTAGGAGGCCAGTGGAAAGGAATGCACTGAAGGATGCTGTGATCTCAGGCATTTGAGAAGTATGGGGGAAATAGTGGTTTAATGACCACGGAATTAGATGGCCGTTGCTGGATTGATGCATTACAAAAAGACAAGGGAGACAATGGTGATTAATCACCAACTTTAAAAGTGTGAGTAGGAGACCTTCCTTGGCAGCATAGAAAGCAGTTCATCTCCTGCAGCTGAAGGCCAGTAGAAGCTGAGGTCCAGGCTTTAAACTTAATTAGAAAGAGTGAAATCCAGAAGTTTGCATTCTCAGATCTGACAAGTGGGCTTGATTACAGTGCCCTGATTGGGAAGCATGAGACTTGGGATAGGAACGTCTCAGCCAGCGCTCTCAAGACCTTTGAAAATTCAGATTCTGCTGAACCCTTTGCGCCTGTAAAGGTGGCCCACTCCTCTCCTTTGAAGGCTAATTCTCCTCTCCTTTCTTAAAGAGGATGCAGAAGTCTCCGTCTTGCAAGATACGTATACTTCAGAGGATGGGAGAGTTCCTATGAAGGTTCAGGAGTCTGCCTCATCAGTGACATTTTTTTTTTTTTTTTTTTATAATTTTTTTTTTTTTCCGGTACGCGGGCCTCTCACCGCTGCGGCCTCTCCCGTCGCGGAGCACAGGCTCCAGACGCGCAGGCGCAGCGGCCATGGCCCACGGGCCCAGCCGCTCCGCGGCATGTGGGATCCTCCCGGACCGGGGCACGAACCCGCGTCCCCTGCATCGGCAGGCGGACTCTCAACCACTGCGCCACCAGGGAAGCCCAGTGACATTTTTTAAGGGCATGCAAGGAAACCCCCTCAAAAATAAATGAAAAATTATTTCATCGTGCATCTGCCACCACTGAGAAAGAAGCACAGTGCTTTGCAGGCTTTTTCAGGTTTTGGAAAGAGCTCACCAACTCCCTCAGAGCCACTGCCCCTTCTTTATATAATACACATCGTGTAACGCCCCATTTAGGACCCTGAAATTAAATAGATAGTATATCTTCACAACACACATGTTTAAAAACATTCAGTAAAATCTTCTAATATAAATGAGAAGAGAATTTATAATAAATTAGTACATATTCCAATATGTAAATACTTTGATTCAACAGCATTATAAGCCATAATTAAGTAATCAGATTCCTAAACCTGTATCTTTCATCACTAATTGTGACAATTACAATGTAGATTGGTACAGTTGTGTAACTCAAATACTGTGATTGCGTCCTCAACTGTATGATTTTCTAAAATGGTAAGCAACCCGTGGTAAAATTCCAAACATAAAGTATAACTATTTATCGAGTGCTTACATTTCTGGGGATTAAAAAACACAATGTAGGGCTTCCCTGGTGGCACAGCGGTTGAGAGTCCGCCTGCCGATGCAGGGGACGCGGGTTCGTGCCCCGGTCCGGGAGGATCCCACATGCCGTGGAGCGGCTGGGCCCGTGAGCCATGGCCGCTGAGCCTGCGCGTCCGGAGCCTGTGCTCCACAACGGGAGAGGCCACAGCAGTGAGAGGCCCGCGTACCGCAAAAACAAAAACAAAAACAAAACACAATGTATATTGAAACCGTGAAAAAAAACCTCTGTTTACATATAAAATGGGGTCAGGTTCTAGACTCAGAACAAGTTTTTACCTGCATCAGTGTCCCGCAGGACATTCAAAAGTACAATAATTCTTTATTGTGTAGAACTGTCCTTTCACTGTAGGACAGTAAATGCCAATAGCACTACCAGTCATTGTGATAACCAAAATCGTCCACCTTTTAGGCATCAGCTCCCTTCTCCCTTGATGAGAACCATGGCTCTACTATACACCTCAATTCTCTGGATTCCTTTGCCCCTCCTTACATGCTGACTCCTCAGGGGACCTGTTGAATGCTGGCAGCTCCAAATCCACATCTCCAGCCTAGATCTCCCTCAAGCTCAGACTTGTATCATTAACTTTCTGCAGGATATAGGGCCTGGATATCACACCCATACCTCAAACTCAATATGTCCAAATGGGTTTGTTAACTTTTATCTAAATGTGCTTCTACTCCTGTGGTCTTAATCTGGGGCACTATCATATCCCCAATCACACAAGCTGGCTGTTGCCTGTCTCCTCCAACTTCTCCCTTCCCTTACTCCTGCCTCCACCCAAACACTAAGACTATCCAGTTTTACCTCTTCTGCATTCTACCGGCACTGCAGAAGGTCAGGTCCTCATACAACAACAACAGCACCATCTTTCAACCAGAGTGAGACAGCAGGATGTGAAGGTGATCACCTCACTCTCCTGCTTCAGACTCATCAGGCTCTACTAATGCTTCTGTTGACCTAATGCTTGTGTTGATCAATAATGCCCTGTGTGTGTCTGTTATGGTCCATACTACATTGTATTATAGTTATGTTTTCTATCTCTGTCCCACTAAGCTATCAGCTCCTTGGGGTTAGGGACTGTGTTCTATTCAATCACTATATCCCTAGTGCCTAGCACAGTGCGGGACACAGCATAGACAATCAATAAATATTTACTGAATGAAACATAAGCAAGCATGATATTGATGATTAACTTAATGTGAGTAAAGTAAGAAATGCCTTGATTATATGAGACACAGATTTTTATGCTAATTGTAAACACTGCCAATAAAATGATCGACTGTCCTCCTTTGGAATTATTTTAGGACAATATAGGTATTTAAATAAACAATATATTTTTGGCTTTAAATGAACAAAAAAAAGTTTGGCCCAATAACTTGATAAGCTTATTTTCCCTGTTTGAACAAAGGAGCTGTTAAAAAACCGTCTTCAAATCATAAGAGGAAAGCAGGTATTCTGCTGTCATTTTTCTCATATATTGAAAAATGGTCATTAAACGTCAACCATGTGCCAAGCAGTGTGCCGGAAAATGAAGAAGGTTAGAAGGCGGGGGGATAACAACGGTGACTAAAATATGGTCTTTTCCTCGGGGTTTTCAAAGGAGGACAAGGGAAAGCGTCACGTAAACAAGACTCACCATGTACTGTGGCAAGAGCAATGATGACATTATGTACAAAGCGTTATGAAAGCACTGAGAGAGTCATGAACAATGTGCTTTCACAGGAGAGGTGGGCAGCAGGCTTCTTAGATAAACTAAGATTTGAACTGGATTTAGTTATGGTTATCAGCCAGGGTAGGCAAGGTTAAGCCACGGTAACAACCACCACCAAAATTTCTGCTGATTTAACACAGACACAGGCGTTTATATCTCACTCACATTACACATCAAGTTCTAGGTAGCAGGGAGCTGCTGCTCAACACGGTCACTAGGCGACCAGGTGACAGAGACTTCATTCTCAACACGTGCCGTCTTGAGAGCTGCAGTAGGGGGGCAGGGTGGGAAGGGATTCAGGACCTCTCATTCTCTTAATTTCTACCAGGAAATGTCTGCCTGACACACAGCACATCTGCTCACAACATATTGGAAAGAGCAAATCACATGACCATGCCTGAATTAAAATGGGAGAGGGAAAGAGTAATCCTACCAAATGCCTAAAAGCAGGAGAAACTGATCATCTGTGAACAGCCCTAGACATTGCCACTTATTAAGGATGAATGAGATTATAAAAAGGCAGAACACTCTAGACAGAAGGAATGGCAGGCACACTATCACAGAAGTGCGCTGGGTGCTGTATATGGGCAATGGTATTACGTTTGCTGTTGGCTGGGGTATAGCCTACACAGCTAGAAATATTAGAAGAGAGTGCAAAAAGTAGGTTGAGGTCGTGCTGTTAAGGGGCCATGTTAGCAGGTTAAGGAGTTTAGACTTTTATCCAACAGTAATGGAGAGTACTTTTCAAAAGGTTTCAATCAAACCAGTGTATCCCATGGTAACTGGGAAACATTAAAGAAGTAGTAGAGACTGTTTAGAACAGCTATGCTTAAAAAAACAGACCACACAGGAGAGCAAAAAACCTTTGCATCCTCCATAACCTGCATCCGTACACTCTGGATGCAGGACCTTGGGCTGAAGAGGGGCATGATGTAGATCACTGCATTCTGGATAGAGGCTCTGACACTTCCCATCAGGGAGTTATAGGCCCTGAAAACAACAGGGTGCTTTGAATGGTTAACTCACCTGGAACAGAAAAACCACAATTTGCCCTGTGGCTTAAGGGTAACTAAGGTTTTCTTTTAAAATTAAAAGTACTTTACTTTTAAAAGTAAAAGTACTTTTTACTTTTAAAATTAAAAGTAAAAAGTACTTTTACTTTTAAAATTAAAAAGTACTTTTACTTTTAAAATTAAAAGTGAAGTACTTTTACTTTTAAAATTTAGAGTAAAAAGTACTTTTACTTTTAAACTTAAAAGTAAAAGTACTTTTACTTTCAAAATTAAAAAGTACTTTTTACTTTCAAAATTAAAAGTACTTTTACTTTTTAAATTAAAAGTACTTTTACTTTTTAAATTAAAAGCAAAGTACTTTTACTTTTTAAATTAAAAGTAAAGCAAATTACTTCTACTTTTAAAATTAAGAGTAAACTACTTATGTTAAAGATGCCCTAGGGACTGACTAGTAGGTACCCATCATTTAAAATCCTGAGATTATTAGAGTTCCTCTAGAGGATGTGTTGGGCTGTCCCCTACTGTCCACTTAATGGCCTGTTTATTAGGAACTTTTGTGAGGATTCTATATCAAATTCAAAGCTTTTTCCACTCAATCATACAGAGAGGGTCTAAATAAATAAAAAAACACAGGAATAACTAACTTATCTTTCCAACAGACATTGATGAGAGATCTCAGGTTCAAACTCCACTATGGCAACTAATACCACATACAGGCTTTTGCTTTTTCCCCCATCTCAAACCAAGTTTAATAAATCAATTGAGACATATATATGGATATTAAAATCCAGTCACTCATGCATTTATTCACTTACTCAAACTCTAGCAAGGGTCCATGCTCGATTCCAAGCACGAAATCAAACATGACAAGCATCCTTAATAAATAGATGCTGTAGGGTCCCTAAATGGTGAGTGAAAGTTTCTTATGGGCACAGAGAGTCAGGATTAGGAGAGGGGTCAGCAATTCTTTCTTCTCAAATCTCAGTCCCACCACACTTGACTGGGCCTTGTGTAGAATGAGGCTATATCCAGAAGCTGAAGCTGCTGTTTACGGAAGGGACAGGACACAAGCAGTGCTACTTCGGTACTCAGGTGTCCAAGTGTGTCAGAGCAGAGAAGGAAAGAGCACATTCTGCATTTCTGCACTAACACATGCCATTGGCACATTGTGAACTCCAGGAAATACAGCACCATGTTTTTAAACTTTTTTTTTTGCCGTACGGGGGCCTCTCACTGTTGTGGCCTCTCCTGTTGCGGAGCACAGGCTCCAGACGCGCAGGTTCAGCTGCCATGGCTCACGGGCCCAGCCGCTCCGCGGCACATGGGATCTTCCCGGACCGGGGCACGAACCCGTGTCCCCTGCATCGGCAGGCGGACTCTCAACCACTGCGCCACCAGGGAAGCCGTAAACTTTTTATTTTATATTGGAGTACAGTTGATTAACAATGTTGTGTTAGTTTCAGGTGTATAACAAAGTGATTCAGTTACATATATACATGTATGTATTCTTACAGACTGCTATATTTAAAATAGATAACCAGAGCTTCCCTGGTGGTGCAGTGGTTAAGAATCTGCCTGCCAATGAAGGGGACACGGGTTTGAGCCCTGGTCCGGGAAGATCCCACTTGCCGCAGTGCAACTAAGCCCGTGTGCCGCAACTAAGCCCGTGCACCGCGCCGCAACTGCTGAGCCTGCGCTCTAGAGCCCGCGAGCCACAACTACTGAAGCCCGCACACCTAGAGCCCGTGCTCCTCAACAAGAGAAGCCACTGCAATGAGAAGCCCGTGCACCGCAACAAAGAGTAGCCCCTGCTCACCGCAACTAGAGAAAGCCCATGCGCAGCAACGAAAACCCAATGCAGCCAAAAATAAAAATAAATTTGTAAAATGGATAACCAACAAGGACTTACTGTATAGCACAGGGAACTCTGCTCAAATATTCTTTAACAACCTAATTGGGAAAAGAATTTTTTTTTGATACCTAGAGGTAATGCAAGCAAAGCCTTGTAGCACAATTCCAGGCAGTGCCATTCACACTGAGTGTATGGAAATAGTGCTTCCTGAGGTTGTGCAGGGCATAACCTTTATGGTCCTACACAGACCTTCCAGTGGCCTTGTGCAGAAGATCAGAAGGCTGCCACTTAGCAAAGATATTAGCACGGCCATGTTGAGCCTCTCAAGCAGTTTCCAATCAGCATAAATCAAGAAGGGAGCTGGAGGGCTTCCCTGGTGGCGCAGTGGTTGAGAGTCCGCCTGCGGATGAATGGGACATGGGTGCGTGCCCCGGTCCGGGAAGATCCCACATCCCGCGGAGAGGCTGGGCGTGTGAGCCATGGCCGCTGAGCCTGCGCGTCCGGAGCCTGTGCCCCGCAACGGGAGAGGCCACAGCAGTGAGACGCCCACGTACAGAAAAAAAAAAAAAAAAAAAAGAAGGGAGCTGGAGTAGAGGTCATGACAAACCTTTTCAACTCAAAAATATGTTCCTTTCAAACTCCCAGGAATCACTGCATGAGACACTCAGGGAACTTGAAGGTCCAGTAACTAGCATACAGAACAAGTTATTGCTGTTAGTTTAACAATTTGGGGCCTAGAGGATCTTGGGTTATAATTTATTAAAAACAAATTTCTTGAGCACCTAATGTGCTAGAGTACTGTGCTATAAATTCCTCAGAGAACCTTTTCAAGAAACATAATAAAAAATCCATGCATTCACCCTGGAAGTTTTGTCTATAATCACAGATTTCCCGCTACGCAGCATCCTATTCTATGCTTCCCTCATTCGGAACAGCAGCCGTGTCTGAGGGGGTCGGGCGGCGGGGTGGGGGGGGGGGAGCGCAAACGCACACATTCAGGTTTTTCTTACTCTATTCATATTTTCATTTAAACAGAAATAAACCCTAACGTCCCCATGCATGCTTTTTTTCCTGACTACACCCAGCATAAGTGATAAAACAGAAAAGATTTTCTCTCTTTCCTTCCAAATTCCAAGTGGTATTAAAAAGAACAAGTTCCAATAAACATTGGTGGTGTGGCCAGGTTTGGTGGAGGCGTAATCATTGCTTTTGTATTGCAATTTATTGCCTACCTTTAATTTGATGTATCCACAGAATGTTACCGCCAGAAATGTGATGCTGAGAAGGGAGAGACTAATTCAGATACATTTTACCCTCAAAACAACTTTACTGTAGGTATTAAGATTATCTAACACAGGTGTCATCTTCCCTTAAATATTCTTGTTTTGTCCTTGGACTTTGATTACTTACATGAATATAACTCAACCTATGAAAATGCCTCATAGAATTGATTTATTCTCCACATATGTAAAGTCTCTATTTTACTTTGAAGTCTAGTTTCAGTGCTACAAACCAATACAACATAAAAACAAGAAGAAAAAAAAATCAGGACACTGCCAGCAACGTCAACTTTCCCCCGCAAAATCCAAATATTCCAGGTTCACAGCACACATAAAACCTTTTATACTGTTGCATTGAAAAGGATATTTCCAGTGATTCACCCATCTATTTTTTTTTAACTTTAAATATCGTAATCCCCTGGATCATGCTTCACACTGGAGTTCCCACCCTGGACATGAAACTGTTAAGCTCCAAGTGACAGATTTTTGTTTTAGAACAAGCAGCTCACTACTCAACAAAATAAATTCCTTTCCTCATATAGATTGAAGTTTGAAGACTGCCCCTCCCTCCCCAAGACTCAGTCTCTAGATCAAGCTAATGCTGAAGCAGCAGTTTACCTGGTACTCTGACAAAAGTTCCATCAGAGGGCCTTTGTTTAAGGTCCTTTCAGAGGTGATAACTGAGAAAGCACTTTAACAGAAATTGATTTAAGCAAACCCTTGGCTCACTGAAAGCTTTTTCTCACAGTATTCTCTCTACTGATGTAAAGTCCAGGTCAACAACTAAGAAAGGACAGGGACACCTTAGGGGCAACAATGTTTCTGACAATATGATAAAGAGGATATTGAGAATTGAGATTTCCATAAAATTAAAATAGTTTTGCTTGATCTAATGATCAAATGGGACTATTTCAGAATGAATTCTAAGCCATCTGTAGGCTTTCTGTTTTAGTCATATTGGAATTTGTTCACCTTCATGAACATTACTTAAGTCACATATCTATGTAGAGGCAAACCATTCATATATTTCTGTGTGAGGTTGTTTGCATTTTTCTTTGTTTGATATAAAGAATATATTTTACTAAGTGTTAGTGCCTGTCACTTAAAAAAAAAGAAATCAGTGCTTATTTCACACCTGGAAAAGTGATCTCTTAGTTTTAAATTGCTTCATGGAAAAACAATTACATTTTGAGTAATATTTCAATTATACTTCCCATGAGGCTGTGGAAGTAAATTCAAGCTCTTGTTGCTTCCTAACACCTACCGCCAAGCACAGGTTTAATGAGGAACTGAATATGATAATATCGTACCCAGATATTTAAGGTGAAAAACAGCAGCTGTGTTTCTGGCTTCAACTGTGCTAACAACATAAACTGCTTTACTGTTTAGGATAAAGCAGAATAGTCAATTTTTTTTTTCATACACACACACTGTATTTTATTTTTACAAGAGATAAATAAACTGACACCAAGCATTGTAAATGGATGGCCACAACAAAAGCAACAGTGATTGCAATTACCAAACATGAAAGAATAGTCCATTTAATATAAAAATAAACACTGTGGTCAGATCAGTTAAAATAGTCAAATTGTTTAACAGTATCATCCACATTTATATTAGCCAAGGTTCCCAAACCTTTAATTATCAAATGTTTCTTTTACCAGTTAATGAAGAAAATTTTCAATATTAAAAGGACCTGGGATGAGTGATAATTGAACAGTAGAAAAAAACTACTGAGAAATTGATGCCTGATGTATAAGAATGGAAAGAGTTACATTACATTGGATGGTAATTATAGCCTGGTTTAGGCAACATAAAAATCATAATTTAAATGTTTTCTTCTAATAGAAAACATGTAAATAGGCTGCCGTATTCTTAAGTAAACTAGCATAAATATGTCTGCATATTCTTACGAAAAATAAGTGCTAGTTGTAGCAGGTGAAGGATTCATGGCCAATTTTGCGTTTATCACATCTCCCCTTACAGGAAATGAAAGTGAGTGAAATAATAAATAAATAAATAAATAAAGCAGAAGGCTGCAAATATGGTCAAAGGCAACTGATGCTTATGAGTACATACTTAACCTTCCTGGCTAGCATTTTACAAGCTTGCCTGTATCATTACATACTGAAATCACATCTACAGACAATTTTGTCCTAGTATAGTGACAGTCTGATCCTTATTTTGGAGGGTGGCTAGAGACAGGGCAAGCAGGGATAAGAAACCCAGCCCAATTTAATAAAATGTGTATATCTGAGTTTGTTAAGGAAGTACATTTTTATTATTCTCAGATATATAATAGTAAATTTAAACTGGAAGTTAGTGCAATTCTTTGATTAGAATGAGAAGAAAAATTAAACCGGCTTTAATGAGTAGAAAAAGACAAATTTGTAGTTTAGGGGAGGAAAACAAAAACTTTCAACAGGGCCACCGAGTATGATTGTGCACCCTACACAAGGGTGCCCAGCCCAGGAGGCCAGGGGAGTTGAAATCCAGCAGGCACTCCTCTTGCCAAGCCGTATACCCCAGTGGGGTCCTGTGTCTGCCCAGAAAAGGGGCACCTTTTTCTGATGCTTACAAAGGCACCCTTCGGACAAGCATAGGCCCTACTTTAAAGAGAACGCTCAGTTTTTGCTAGGGTTCAGGAAAATAGAAACTCACATATACTGCTATAGGAATAAAATTAGTAGAAATTGGCTGGAAGGCAATTCAGAAATATGTATAAGCCTTAACATGTTCCATATCCTTTGATCCTTCAAGTCCCATCTTTAGGAATTTAAGGTTCACAAGGTTAAGGACATATTTTAAGTTTTTGAAAGTATGTCCGTAAAATTTTTTAAACACTCCTCCCTTCAAAAGATGGAACCTAATTCCTCTCCTCTTGAAGGTGGACCAGATTTAGTCAAGACTCACTTCTAAGAGAGACAATGTGATAGAAGGGCTGCTATACGAATCTCAAGGCTACATCACAAGAAAAACAGCTTCTGTCTGGCTTTCTATCAGATAAATTGCTTTGGGCCAGGAAGTCAGCTGCCATGTTGTAAGAATTCTCAAGCAGCCTGCGGAAGGGCCCACATGGGGAGGAACTGAGGCCTACTGCCAAAACCCAACACTAACTTGCTGGCCATGAGAGTGAGCCATGAAAGTCAAGCCTTCAGCCTCTGGCAAGGCTTCAGATGATTCTTCAATAAGTGGTGCTGGGAAAGCTGGACAGCCACATGCAAAGAATAAAACTGGACCCCAATCTGACAACGCACAACAAAAGTCAACTCAGGAATTCCCTGGCAGTCCAGTGGTTAGAACTCAGCGCTTTCACTGACACGGCCCTGGTACAATCCCTGATCGGGAAACTAAGATCCCACAAGCCACATGGTGCAGCCAAAATAAATACATAAATAAATTTTAAAAACAAAATCAACTCAAAATGGGTTAAAGATTTGAACGTAAGTCCTGAAAGCATACAAATCCTAGAAGAAAAGGTAGGGGGTAAGCTCCTTGACATCAGTCTTGGAAGTGATTTTCTGGGTTTGACACCAAAAGCAAAGGCAACAAAAGCAAAAACAAGCAAACAGGATTACATCAAACTAAAAACAGCTTCTGCACAGCAAAGGAAACTATCAACGAAAAGGAAACCTATGAAATGGGAATAAATATTGCAAATCATATCTAATAAAGGGTTAATATCCAAAACATATAAAGAACTCATGTAACCCAATAGTAAAGAAACAATTCAATTTAAAAATGGGCAGATAAAGTGACTGGACATTTTTCTAAAAAAAGAATACAAATGGCCAACAGGTACATAAAAAGGTATTCAACAACACTAGTCACCAGGGAAAGGCAAATCAAGACCACAATGAGATTACCTCACACCTGTTAGAATGGCTGTCAACAAAAAGTTAGTAAAGATGTGCAGAAGAGGAAACCCTCGTGCACTGTTGGTAGGAATGTAAATTGGTGCAGCCACTATGGAAAATAGTATGGAGGATCCTCAAAATTTGAGACTAGAACTACTATATATATGATCTAACAATCCCACTTCCGGGTATATATCTAAAGGACATGAAAACAAGATAGCAAAGAGATATCTGCCCTCTCATGTTCACTGCAGTATTATTCATAATAGCCAAGATATGAAACAACCTAAGCATCTTTCAGTGGATGGATGAATGGATAAAGATGTAGTACATATATACGATGGAGTATAACTCAGCCATAAAAAGGAATGAAATTGGGTCATTTGTAGAGATGTGGATGGACCTAGAGACTGTCATATAGAGTGAAGTAAATTAGAAAGAGAAAAACAAATATCATATATTAACACATATATGGAATCTGAAAAAAATTGGTATAGACGATCTTATTTACAAAGCAGAAATAGAGACACAGATGTAGAGAACAAACGGGGAAAGAGAGGGTGGGATGAATTGGGAGATTGGGATTGACATATACACACTATTGATACTATGTATAAAACAGATAACTAATGAGAACCTACTGTAGAGCACAGGGAACTCTACTCAATGTTCTGTGGTGACCTAAATGGGAAGGAAATCCTAAAAAGAGGGGATATATGTATACGTATAGCTGATTCACTTTGCTGTACAGTAGAAACTAACACAACATTGTAAAGCAGCTATACTCAAAAAAAAAAGATGCGGTGTATTTTCAATGGAATATTACTCAACCATGAAAAAGAAGGACATCCTGCCATTTGTGACAACATGGATGGATCTTGAGGACATTATGCTGAGTGAAATAAGTCAGACAGAGAAAGACAAATACCATTCTATCTCACATATGGAATCTAAAAAAGCCAAGCTCACAGAGACCAGAAAGGTAGTTACTAGGGGCCTGGGGTGGGCGCATTGGGGGCAGGAGAGGAAGGAGTGATGTTGGTCAAAGAGTACAAACTTCCAGTTATAAGATACATAAGTTCTGGGGATCTAATGTACAGCACAGTGATTACAGTTAATAATACCATATTGTGTACTTAAAAAAAAGAGAGCCTTCAGATGACTACAACCTCGGCTGACATCTTGACAACAGCCTATGAGAGACCCTGAACTAGACCACCCAGTATGCCTCTAATTCCCGACTCACAGAAAATATGAGGATAATAAACGTTTGTTGTTTTAAGCTATTAAGTGTGGGATAATTTATTAATGCAGAAGTAGACAATACAGATATATACAAAGCTTTGACTACACGGATATATATTGTAATGTTATCTTACAAAAAGTAAGAAAAAACTTAAGTGCTCAATATCAAAAAGTGAATAGAGTATTATATGACTACCCATAAAATGAAATAGGCACATAGCAAAAATTATATTCTAAATAAGATTTACTAAGGGAATATTTTAATATTAAATGAAAAATTTAGAAACCGTTAGGCCCAATAGAATTCTATTTTGTAAAAAAAATTTCCATATATTTATGTCTCTAAAAAAGACCAAAATAAAATGTTAGCGGCAATTATTTATGAATGGCATCAAATTAAAGTTTTTTTTTTCTTTTTTCCCTGCTGGTCTCTATTTTTCAAATTTTCTGCAATAAGCATATGTTACTTTTGTCAAAAACATTTTTAAAACTCGCGGTGGCAGGGCAAGTTAAATGATTAGAACAGGGGCATCGGATACCCCTGATGTTTAAATCCCCTCTACAGTACTCCTTACGCTCAGTCCCTCTACAGCGAGGTGGAAACTTACTGTTCCACCAGATGGCCCATTCCATCATTAAGCAGCTTTGACTAAGAGAAAGTTATTTTTATATGATCTGAAATTAGTTTTCCTATAACTTTCATTCAAAGTTTCTGAGAGATTGTACAATAAATACTGTACAATCTCACTTATATGTGGAATCTAAAACAACTGAATTCATATTTACAGAGGATTGCCAGAGGAGGGCGTAGCGATGTGGGGTGGGCAAAATGGGTGAAGGTGGTCGAAAGGTACAAACTTCCAGTTATAAGACAGACAAGTCATGCGGATGGAATGTAGAGCCTGGTGACCACAGCTAACAACACTGTACTGTATATTTGAAAGCTGCTAAGAAAATAGGCCTTAAAAGTTCTCATCACACACAAAAAAATTTGTAACTATGTGTGGGGTGACGATGTTAACTAAACTTATTCTGATAATCATTTTGCAATATATACATATATCAAATCATTATGTTGTACCCCTGAAACAAATACCACATTATGTCATCTATATATCAATTTTTTAAAAGTTACTTAAAATTACAAAGCTAAAAACTAGAATAAAAACGTTTAATTTCCAAATTATTAGAAAAAACACACTTAAAACAAAGCAAACAACTGAGGAAATCTGAATAAGATCGGCGGTTGCATCAATGACAACATCCTGGTTGTGATATTGTACTAGTGTTTTGCAAAACATCACCATTGAGGGAAACTGAGTAAGGGGTACATGAGATTTCTCTGTATTATTTCCTATAAATACATGTGAATCTACAATTATCTCAATTAAATTTGCAATAAAAAAAGTTCCTGAGAGAGAACACACCCTCTGTGTGATAATAATTTGTGAAGAATTAAAGGACATTTTTGTCTCTTCTACATATAAACTCTTAGTGAAGCAGAAGATCTTATTAACTTTTGTCACCTCTTTATATTATCAATAAATCCGGAGCTTTCTGTCAAATACAAATCATAAATTTTTTCCCAGTTTTGCCACAAGCACTATACCCAGCCTCAACTTAATAAAAATAATTGACATTTGTGCAGAAAAGATTTTTCAAATATTTTGAACAAGGATTTTCCTTTAGTCATTTAAAAGGATTTAATATTCAGTAAGATGGGTCCTGGGAATCCATACCTTTAATAACACGTTTTTCAGATGATTCTGAACCTCAAATTACACTTTGAAAAACACTGAGATTTTTGTAAGAGTTATATAGCCTTGCCTCAGAAAAACACTCAAAAACTTTGCACTCAATTTTAGGGGTTTTGTGGACTTTCTCAAACCCATCATTTGTCCTCTAAACTGATGGTACACTGGTCCATTTTAGGGGTCTTACTTTTCAGCATAATTTACCTCAACTGCAGATTTTCATTCCTTCCAACATACTCCAACATACTCCATATTGTGGCACACACAGAAAATGATCATTGTTGTAGTGCTAAGCAGATAAGGCTGAGGGCAGGTTGTTCCAGTTTTTCAGACTCCACCCGGCCGCCAAAAGGAGCCAATGTTACCACCTACGTGTAACCTGTTTGTGGCACACTTGTAGGACCCACTATTTGGTAATCATTGGCAGAAATCAGGTATTTTGAAGTATAAAACCAAAATAACTATTTTAAAATATACCATGTTAACTTATGCAAGAATAAAAGATAATGTCTAGATAGGAAGCTAAATTGTTTTTTTGTTTTTTGGTGGAGGGGGATGCCCAATATATGAAAGAATGGCATGGACTCCTAAATGACCCTTAGTTGGGGCATAAAAACCCAAGTGTGAAGCAGTTCTTAGGTATCTTTATTTAGTAAACATTGATCAGTGCCTAATATGCACTAGATATTAAGTGCTTAATAAGCTCCTAAAAGTCAAAGATTTGAGAAAAGGACAAGATGAAGGAGAAAAATTGGCATGTTTATATGATTTGCGTTTGTAAATGGAGAGTTCGGACTAAAGGAAACAACTGGAGTAATCTCATTAGACAATTTAGACAGGCGACAGGTATATCATAGATTCAAAATTTTAGGAAATGTTGACCTAAAGAATAGAATAAGAGACTTCTGGTTTAAGGTGGTAGATTGGAAAGAACTCTCCACTACTGAATATTTTATAAAGTTAGCCATAATAAATATAAAAAGATTACCTGACATTAAGTTCTCTCTATATGCCAGAGACTGTTTTAAAAGGTTTACTTGTATTAATTGATTTCATCTTAATCTTTTGAGGAAGATATTTGGCAGGCTGGGAAACTAACACCATGGAAGCTACTTTTCTGATTCCAAGTCTCAGGATGAGCAAGAGGCTGAGACTTAAAGCCAGGCAGTACGGCTCCAGAGTTCATGCCTTTATGCGCGGTACTAAAGTTGCCTTTTACAGTTTAAAGAAAAAAAAAGTGAAATGCAACAAAAAGAAAAATTCACCAAGCCGCCAAATAAGGAAAGAGGTATAATCTATTGCAATAAGAAACAACTGATTTTGGAATGAAACAAGGATGAAAGACATAGCTTGGCTCAGAATGCAGCCCTCAGCTTTCCAGAAACTATGATGGTGGGTTCACAAAAATCTGAGAATTCCCATAAAAACTTCCAAATATGGAGAAAAGGAAACTGAGTTGGTTTTATTATCCAATTCCTCTTCTGACTGAGGAACAGTGGAAAAGGACTAAAGGGGAGAAATGGGTGAAACAGAAAGCAATCCAAAGCCCAAGAGGACTCCCCAGTGTGAATGGTATTAAGTGTGAATGGTATTAAGCCCTAATTAACTGAAGTGAATCCGTGTACAGGATATGTGATAAAATCTCAGAAAAAAAAGCACAAGACCCCACATCATCTGACAGCCTGCATGCTACCCTTCCGTTCCTCACCACTCCTTTAGGGTACAGGGAAAAAAAAGTGTAAGAACATGTAGAATCTCAAGCTGTAGGTAGGAACTGGAAAAAAACAACAAACCCTCAGATACTGTAGAAACAGTTAAGAAATCACTCCCACCTTAGCAGAGCAAATAGAGTGGAGAGTCACTCAGGCATGAACAATGCAAAAAGAAACAGCACAGCAACTCTGCAACTTGCAAACATTAAAATGGCAAGAAACAAGGAAAACCCACCAGTAAAATGAAGCAAAAGGATAGGAACAAACCATTCAAAAGACGGGGGGAAAAAAAAATCAAGCCAGAAAAAAATAAAAATTCCAAACACAGGAGTTAATTCTTAAGTGCCTTGCATCATTCACCCTAATAAGAATATCAAAACAATAATAATAAAGAGCTTAAAGATGTGATTATACAACGAAGTGAGATGAAAAGAAGCATGGCAGTTGAAATGATACAAAGTTAATAGCTTGGGAACATAAAGTCAATTCCAAAGTAAGAATAATTGAGAGCTCAGAAGCAAAGAGCCCAGGAAAAGAATAGAGCATATATTCACAGATAATATAAGAAAATTTCTCTAAAATGAAGGGAAAAACAGTATTTGCAGGATACAGACTCAGGAAAGTTTGATACAGAAATCTTAAGCTTCACACACAACAGTTAAGTTATGCAGCTTCAGGTCACAGATCAAAAAATATTTATTTACAAATCTAGTCAGAGAGAAAATTAGTCTAGACTCAATCTAACTTATAGCAAAGCTTAATGCTAGAAGGTCAACGAAGCAATGTTTGCCAAGTTCTAAGGAAAAGAAAAGCATGACCCATAATTATGAGAGCCAGCACAAATGTTTAAATATAAATGCAACAGGCAGAATTCTCAGTGGTAAAGGAACTTAAGAATACAGCCCTATGAGCCCTTCTGAAAAAAATTACTTGACAATGAAATCCAGCTTCTAAGAACTGAATCAAAATACAGAATATAGAAATAAGAAAGTTGTGATAAGAGCTGATGGCAGCACTAAGTAAATTTAACCATAGTATTATTAAGAATGGGCATGTGTTCTATAGAACAGAATGGTAACATTATAAACCTGGGCAATATAAAACAATAACATAAATGACAAAAGTCAGGATGTGAACGAGGGAAAAGGTATTATGAGGGTGCTCGTGTTCAAACTTTCATAACCAAGGATCAATTTCTACTATTTAAAAGAACTTTAAAAATAGCATGACCCTGTCAACTTTTAAAAGTTATTTGTAAGTTATTTTTTAGACTTAGCACAGTGTTTTAGGAAATACTGTCTCCTGAGGTGTTTATGTACACCATATATGTGTGCATATGTGTATGTATGTACTTAACAATTCATTCTCTTCCATTCTCTTAGCATTCAAGTAAAATTAAATGCTTTTATATTAAAAGTAGCTTCTATAGTATGATCCCAATTTTGTAAAAGGATTTCTACATATCTATATGCATAGAAACATTTTGCAACTGATGTTCACCTAATGTTAATGATGAGTATATCTGGTGTGGGATTTGGGGTATTTTTTCTTTCATTTTGTACTTTTCTGCACTGTTGAAATTCTTTATAATCAACATGTATTATTTGAAAAAACAGAAGAGTGATGAAGATGAAGGAAGGGAAATAGGAATTAAAGAGGAAGAAATATGTAAAGATTGGTTATAATCCTGGATGGTAAAAATGTGAAACAACATATTCTTTGTGAATTTTCCTTTCTTAAACTTCCAATAAAAAGTAAAAAAGGGAAGTAGAACTATAGGTAAGATGGAGGTTCTTTGACGTACACACAAAAATCAAAGGATTACATGTAAATTTTATTCGGTTGGAATTACCTGATTTTAGAAAGTCGGGAACTGAAGACCTAATTCAATCCCCATGTTTTATGTTTTGTTGCTAACCACCTCCCACCTCTCCATGGTTCCCAGAAATACCCCTAGAAAGTTCTGAAACTTTGACCCTAGGCAATTCTTACTTTTAAGGTAGTCAGAATGAAACAAGACAATGTTTTAATTCCTCTTCTGTTGGCTTCGGGTCACCAGACCAATGCAAACTAGCAAGAATATGTTTCTTCTATTATATTAAAATCAAACATAAACAAAAACAAACACAAGGTTCATCAGCGTTTCTCCTTCCCCAGCCTTGCCTGGGTTGAAAGTCACAAGTGGTGTTTGAGAAGACAATTTTTTCCTCCATTCTCCCTTCCTGGTGATTTGTAAGAAGAACCTCACTGCCCCCTCATGTCAGGGGCGGCTATGAAAATGGTTATTTTAATATCCTTTGGAAAACTCTTGAAAAAACTCAGCTGACAGAACAATTACCCTGAAGCTAACGGTTAAAGTGGAGAGTCACAGAGTCAGGATATAGATTGAGTGAACCACTTCCGGCTTTCTAACATTGCTTTTGACTCTTCATGTGTCCTCTGATATCCTACAGCACCTGCTGTTATGCTAACACGCAAAGGAACTACAAAGACAAACTAACAAGCCACAACAGCCCTGACTAGATTTTTTTGTTTGTAGACAAACTGTCAGTAATAAAGTCATGCTTTGATTTAGTTGAACAACTATTTTCAGGTGAAAATACTTAATTTTAGAAAGTACTGAAAATTGATAATCAGGTACAATGCTATTCTCTGATACTATACATTAGACAATTAAAGATACACAATTGGCACTGTCATCACCAGAGGGGTGAACTCGGGCAAAAATACTCAATTTTATTTCCTACTAAATGTGGGTACTTTCTACATACACCTCTCCTCATTTTCCTTTTAGTGGAAGTTAGTTCACAGCCTGAGACTATAAATAATCCTAAATACATGAAGAGAAATTAAACTGTATTTCAAAGATCCGTATCTTTGAATCAATGGAGTTCCTCTGAAGAATGGAATTCAGATTAAATGAGAGGGAAATGTGCTAATTATTCCCTTTGAGGATCATTCTTCCACTCATTCATTCAATAAATATAGTATATTGAACACTAGTGAACCTCTGGTTCCTTCCCTCTCCTCTTTTTTCAGTTACAGCTCCTATATGTTCCTTTGGGGAATAACTTCTTCTCCCTTCCCACTCAATCTACTTGGTTCTGTTGGTGTGATTTCCATTCCTGTCACAAGACCCACAATTGGTCCATAGCATTTCCTGCCCCTTTGGCCGTAAGGATTGGTTCAAGGATGGCACAGACCCAAAGACAGGCCCATGGGACTCAACTCTGGACTTTTATTGGAAATACTGGCAAAGAAAGAGAACTTTTTCCACTGGGTTGGCTGGATTGAAAAAATGTGAATTTGAGGCCACCAGCAGCCATTTTTCTACCTGAATTTCATTCAGTTAGCGGCTGAGGGCCCTTGAACTTGTAAAGTTAGGCCCCTCCTCCAGTCCTAAGGGATCATGATTGGTGTTTTAAGTAGCAGTCAACCTTGGCTGCACATCGGAATCACTTGGGAAACTGAAACAAATAAACCTGATGCCTGGGTCACACCCAGAACAGTTGCATCAGAATCCCTGGAGGTAAGACTCAGACCCCAGTATTTTTTAAGTCTCCCAAGGTGATTTCAATGTGCAGTGAAATCTGAGACATGCTGGCCTATGTCAATCATGGTAATCCCTTTCCTTTCACTAGGGATTGATCTGCATAGGCATGTGACCCAGTTTTGCCTAATGTGTATAGACTGCAGTTCTAGCCAAAGGGATGTTAGCCACAGCTCACTGCTTCTGAAAAACAAATATTCTACCCAGGTGAATAGAAGCAAAAGCCTTCTAGTAGGACCTTCTCTTCCTGCCTTGCACCAGTTGAGTGAGGAACAGTGACAGCCAAATTATCATCACGAGAGAAGATGGTAGACTAGAAAAGAAAAAGAACCAGGGTCCTTGGTGATATAGCCAATTCCTTCTGAAACCTGCAACTGCCTACCTTCACTTTTCCTACTGTGTGAAAAAATCAAATGTCTTTATTGCTTAAGCCACAGCTAGTTGGGTAATCTTATTACTGCTGTTGAAAGTATTCCTAACAAAATTAACTGATAACTTATTTAAGAAACAGGTTTTAGAAGGGAAGTATCTCAGCAATAGTCAAATATGGCTCAGGTCATAGTCTTTTTATACATCAAGTGTTTACAACATGTGTAAGGTGGAAACGAGAAGCAAACTTGGAAGATTTGTAGAATGCAATGCTAAGAAATATGAAGGCATATATGCAAGAGGATGGAATCAAAGAGGACTTTTCTGACTCTTGCTTTGCCCTCCAATACGTCTGGCTTTCTGAGTCCCCAACTAAGGATCTGCCTATTTCACCCTTACTTTTAAGATCAATCCAGATTTGAAGCAGACAGTAAGTACTTAAACAACCTTAGCCATAACCTGCCTCCCCCTCTGGTGAAGCAAAATATCAACACTTTCCTTTTTCATCTGCAGCGGGGTCGATGCCCCTGGGTCAAAGCTCTATCCCCACATTTTTCCTACGTGTACCAAATGTATGCTTCTGGCTCTCCACTTGCATTACTCTTTGCCAAATAAAATTACAAAAAATGTTAACCTCTTTGTCTAATATTTTACCTCATTGTCCAACCTCTTATACGTCTACATTTATTTCTACATTTATGTTGAGTTCCCTTGTCTGAGTTTTCCTGCCTCTGCATGCCTTAGTCACGTAACTGGGGTTTTCTCATGCTCCCTCTTTTTGAGGAATCTGATACCTAATGTAGTATCCCAGCACACTTCTAGTAAAGAAGTCCTATCCTGATCTTATTAATCATCTTCCCTAGGATAAAATTCTGTCCTTATATCCCTGACCAGGGTCTGATCTCTCCTTCTTACGGTTGGTCCTCTCTCACATAAACTGCCAAGGATCCCCTATCTTGGGTTTTCTGTTACTGGGAATTCACCTCTTACAGTCTCTCATTTCTTATTGGATCTCTATGCATTATACAGTGCATCAGTAAGTGTAAACCTCTTGCCAAGAACTGTGAAGGGTCTGACATTTTGCTCTACTTGCAAGCTATCAAAGTTAGCCTGCCTCGGTTTTATGGATACTTGCAGAAGATGTGAGTTTTGAGTTAGAGGCAAAGGAATTTATTAATCAACAGCCATAGCCAGAATATTAGCATTTTCTTACATCAGTTCCTCAAGCTCCAATTCCCACAGGGCAATGCAAAGAGGGTCAGGTAACACTTGCACCAGTGGTTTGCTTTCCAGGAGAGGAGACTTGAACTTGGAGAACTCAAATCTTTTGTGATGGCCAATAAGCATGCCTGCCCTTTGTTCCACAGAAAGACACTATCTGTTCTCCAAGATTGTTCCTTACACAGATATAGTCAAGAAAAGATAGTCCAGAGAAAAAACCATCAGTGATTCTTCTTGTAAGACAAGTAGAAATATGAGAGACGCAGAGAGAATTGTCTCCCAGTCCCCCACCATACAGCACATATTCAAGTATTTCTCTTTTCTTCTCCCTTAATCAGTATAACCGTCATCTGAGACTACTGCAGTAGGACTCTAAATAGTCCTCCTATTTCCACTATCATTCTCTTACAATCCATTCTACACACAATATAGTCAGAATGCTATCCTTAAAATGTAATTCAGACTTTGCCTTAAAATCTCTTTTCCAGTGGAAAAGCTTTTTATAATATCCAACTCCATATGGTTGGCACATGTGTTTGGGCCTCCACCTCCTTCTTTGGCCTCAACTTCTACCACTTTCTCTCTCCTCCACTATGCTCCAGATCCCTGGCCTTCTTGGTTTTCTGACATGTAAGCTTATTCTCTCTGCCTGAATACTCTTGGCCTAGAGTTTTGCAAACTCTGGTTCTTAATAAGGCCTTCCCTGATCCCTATCTAACTTCACTGATTCTGTTTTCAACTGTGGTTGCAGTTAAAGTTATCTACAGAGTGCTTAACTCAGTTATCATTTGTCTAGTTTTATTTGGTTAATTTTAAAATCTGCTAAGACTTTTTAAAATAAGTTTTCTGTTCAGGTATTTTTAGGTTTGTCTTTTCTTTCCTTAAACATGATTTGTTTTAAAACATAAATTTATACTTAAATTTTGGGTAAATATGTCTCATATTAACCCTGAAAATTTCTATAGGTCTGCTTTTGTTGCCTGTTGTTTCTGCTGGTTCTTGCTGATGGTATCTTACTTCTTTGTGTGCTTGATTCTCTTTGGCTCTGAACTACTTTTTTACCTTGAAAAATTCTATGTGGGAAATCTTTGAGGCCTGGGATGTAGGTGGGTTTCTCTAGAGGGGATTTGCATTTACTTCTGCCAAGTATACAGGGTACTACCAGTTCTGGAGCACTTTCAGTTATATTCAAGGCTTGCACTTTTGGGGGTTTCCCAGAAGATGTGAATTTTATCTATAAAATTCTTTTAGGACAGGCTTGTGATTTCAGCTTCTCAGGGATTGCTTTATTATTTTTTTCCCCCAACACCCTGCTTTGTCTAGTAACATTCATAGCAATTCTTACAGTCCCCTGATGTTGAGGGAAATGAAGAAACAGAGTTTATCATTAGTTCAGTCTTACATCCTTACACATGTAGCATAACACTTTGAGGTCCCAGGGCTAGTAGGAATTTACTTTTTAGACTGCCTGGCATTACATTAGAAGGGCTCTGTCTTCTACCCTTCACACTCCACAAGGCCTTGATAAATTAAGCTAGCTTAATTTAGCGTAACAGTTCTGCTTAACTTTCTGGTTACTGCCTTTTACGTGGATTTGGGCTTGATGTTTTTTGTTTGTTTGTTTTTACTATTTTTTCCAGCATTTCTCACATATTTTCAGCAAGAAGTTTAGTGTAAATACTTTGATGGCCATATTATAGATGTGGAGCTCAGAGGCTACCATTAGTTCCAAAACATTTATGGAATCCCTTCCCCTTCTCTCTAGTCCTATGATTCTGCCCTTGTTTAAGTCATTGCTTCTTACCTGAATTGTTGAAAGTCTTTTAAACTGTTTTCTCAGCCTCCAGTCATTCCCATTAATCTCATTTTCTACCCTGCTGACAAATACACTGTAAAACAATGAACTGTCATGTGACTCTTTAAAATATCAATGGCTCCCTGTTTCCTATAGAAATCAAACTCTACTCTTGTCCCAACTTGACTTGCTTCATGTTCAAACGCTTTCTTCTCCACACACCAAAGTATGACACTCATTCCTAAATGACCGTATACTTCCATACTTCCATGCCTTTGTTCAAACAACCTATTCTACCTTATGTACTATTCTCTGCTTGGTAAATTTCTTCTCCCTCTACATAAACCAGGTCTCAAATCTTCACTTCTAAGGGCAGCCTCTACTCCTACAGGAAGAACTAACCCTTTTCTTCTACTACTCTACCATATTACATATTAACGGTTTGCATGGTCATTTGTCAGCATAGATTGTGAGGCTGAAATAAGTCAGGGAATGAATGCTATTTATTTAAAGATTTCTAGCCTTTAATATAGTGCCTGCTACATAGCCAGTGTTTAACAAATAAATAAATGAAGACAGCTGGTTTGGACTTTCTAAAAGTACAATGTGCACCTTTTTGTTTTAAATTCCCCACCTTCGGCAGTGTAGTCATAGCACTGCAGAGTTAAAAAGCACTTTAGACGTCATTAGTATGATCACTTTTATGACCATAAAAAACTGAGGTCCAAAATAGTTAAGTGCAAAACTGCATGGAAATTCAATGGATGTTTGTTGTGAAAATGAGTACTATTTATTCACTGTTTACTGTATATCATACACAGCCATCATTAAGTATTTTTATCTCATTTTCCCCATGACCCTATAAATTAGGAATACTTACTTCATTTTGTGCACAGTGTTTATCAGTTTACCAACTGAACTTTGATCCGAAATAATGCCACAGGTTCAAATTATTGTACCTTTTCATGGCCCCTGGCACCTTCTCCTTCAGCCAGTTCCTGGCTGCCATGTAGAGGAAAAGGTTTTATTGCTTCCTTAACACCTTCTAGTTACTCTAGGCTCTTGATTTTTCTCCCGCAGGGCTGTTCCTGATTTAGAGGCTAGGGCTTGGAGTCTCTGTGCACTTTCTGCTGTTATCAAAATAATGGCAAATAATGTCCAGAAGCTCCCCCCACACTGAGAGCTGCTTCTTCTTGGAACAATTCCTTTTTATATCTATTTTACATGTATTTTAAATATATTTCCTCCCATACCATGTCAACCAAATCTGAACAATTAACTCATTTAAACAAGCATCATCTGATTCAATCCGGATTCCTTCAGTCATAAGTTTTCTAATTCTGTGGGTTTTATCTCATTATACCAAATTCCCCTAAGTCTTTTGTCACAGAACAGTTTTCTAATTGTCTCAGATTCTATATGATTTTCAAAATGGAATCTCATGAGGCTACATTAGTTGGAGGCATTCAGTAAACCAGTTGATTAGGCACTGGGAGCCATTAACTGCAGGAAGCCTTGGTAATTCAACCCGGATTTTGATAACCACATCCTGGTGTTAGTAAAAATACTGTTTTCCTAATTATGGGTATCATGATCATGCCCCAATCAAGAACTGACTAAGAAATCATGGAATTCTTAATAAATGGAGAAAGAATGAGAACATCTTAATAAACGGAGAAGGAATGAGAACAGAAAAACACCACTAGGCAAACATTGTTTTAAGGCAAGAATGAATCATCAATAGATGACACATTTAGTGAGCAAAAGTACAATGAGCAACAGCATATTTGCATCCTATGAAAGTATCTCCTCATAAGATATTTCTTAAAAACAAAGAAAAAATAATTACTTCATAGTAGAGAAGCCTGGCAGACACCAGATTAACCAAAGGTGCAAAGATCACCAGTAAGAAGATAAACTGATGTTAAATAAACACTGATGTGATGCACCTAGAAGGGCACAACAAAGATACATAACCTGAAGCTAATCATAGGAAATGCCAGACAAACCCAACTTGGGAGACATTCTACTAAATAATTGACCAGAACTCTTCAATAATGTCAAGGTCATGAAATACAAGGACAGACTGAGGAACCGTCACAGACTGGAAGAGAACAAGGAGACATGATACTTACCATAATGTAGAATCCTGGATTGGATTCTGTACAGGTAAAACACTTCCCTGAGAAAACTGGTGAAACCCAAATAAGGTCTGCAGTTTAGTTAATAATATTGTATCGATGTTAATTTCCTGGTTTTGATCACTGCACTACCGTTATACAAGATGCTAACATTAGGGGAAGCTGGGTGAAGGGTATACAGGAACTCTCTGTACTATTAGTGCAACCTTTCTCTAAGTCTCAACTATTCCTAAATGAGAAGTAAAAAGAAATCATGCAATTTCAACAAATAAGATCTCTGGGCTGTTTCTCCTTTTCAGTTTATCCCAGGACAGAGAAAAAGAAGCCTGGACTGGGCCACTTTCCTGCACTCCGACGGCCACTAATGGTGCCCTGAGGAGACTCTCCAATCATTTTCCTACAACCAGATCTGAGCCTTCAGTTTCTCCTGAGATCTCTGTGAGCTGTTCAGTATCTTTCTAACAAATGATTTCTTTTTTCTTAAGACTGTCAGAGGTGTTTTTTACTTTGTAAAATCTAAAACTTTAAGTAGTTACAAAGCATTATTACACCTAATGAAGTACCTGTCTGTACAAGGTGAATAGATAAAATTGACTCTTGTTTTAGGAGTTTACAATATGCTTATCACTGATAAATACTTGCCTCTTAAGAGCTCCTATCCTCACACTCCCAGCCTCCACTGCTGTCTACTTTCTTCACTCCTGTAGAGCCATCCAGAGTTTGGTTGTGTTGTTTGTAAATAGCCTGTACATAGACAAGGTTAGAGCTCACCTCACACGTATGACTTCTTATCCATCCTCCACATAATTTTCTCTTATTTTATTTTGGTTTTAACTTGTACAGTACTTTTATCTTAACTAATACTTTTTTGTGCTCACGAGCTCTCTAACTCTCCCTCAAATTTCTAAGCACATCTTACTGTATCAACTGGCAGTTCACAGTGCAAATTAATACCCACTTTCAGATCTTAGATTTCTGATTTTTTTAATATCTTTATTGGAGTGTAATTGCTTTACAATGTCGTGTTAGTTTCTGCTGTATAACAAACTGAATCAATATACATATACATATATCCCCATATCCCCTCCCTCTGCGTCTCCCTCCCACCCTCCCTATCCCACCCCTCTAGGTGGTCACAAAGCACCAAGCTGATCTCCCTGTGCTATGCAGCTGCTTCCCACTACCTATTTTACATTTGGTAGTGTATATATGTCCATGCCACTCTCTCACTTCAATCCCAGCTTACCCTTCCCCCTCCCAATGTCCTCAAGTCCATTCTCTACATCTGCATCTTTACTCCTGTGCTGCCCCTAGGTTCATCAGAACCTTTTTTTTTTTAGGTTCCATATATATGTGTTAGCATATGGTATATGTTTTTCTCTTTCTGATTTACTTCACTCTGTATGACAGTCTCTAGGTCCATCCACCTCACTACAAATAACTCAATTTCATTTCTTTTTATGTCTGAGTAATATTCCATCGTATGTATGTGCCACATCTTCTTTATCCATTCATCTGTCAATGGACACTTAGGTTGCTTCCATGTCCCGGCTACTGTAAATAATGCTGCAATGAACATTGTTGTACATGACTTTTTGTATTATGGTTTTCTCAGGCTATATGCCCAGTAGTGGGATTGCTGGGTCAAATGGTAGTTCTAGTTTTAGTTTTTGAGGAACTTCCATACTGTTCTCCATAGTGGCTATATCAATGTACATTCCCACCAACAGTGCAGGAGAGTTCCCTTTTCTCCACATCCTCTCCAGCATTTATTGTTTATAGAATTTTTGATGATGGCCATTCTGACCAATGTGAGGTGATAGATACATCATTGCAGTTTTGGTTTACATTTCTCTAATTATTAGTCATGTGAGCATCCTTTCATGTGTTTGTTGGCAATCTGTATATCTTCTTTGGAGAAATGTCTATTTAGGTCTTCTGTTCATTTTGGGATTGGGTTGTTTGTTTTTTTGATATTGACCTACATGAGCTGCTTGTATATTTTGTAGATTAATCCTTTGTCAGGTGCTTCATTTGCAAATATTTTCTCCCATTCAGAGGGTTGTGTTTTCATCTTGTTTTTGGCTTCCTTTACTGTGCAAAAGCTGTTAAGTTTCATTATATCCCATTTGTTTATTTTTGCTTTTATTTCCATTTCTCTAGGAGGTGGGTCAAAAAGGATCTTGCTGTGATTTATGTTATAGAGTGCTCTGCCTATATTTCCTCTAAGAGTTTTACAGTGTCTGGTCTTACATTTAGGTCATTAATCCATTTTGACTTTATTTTTGTGTATGGTATTAGGAAATGTTCTAATTTCATTCCTTTACATGTAGCTGTCCAGTTTTCCCAGCACCACTTATTGCAGAGGCTGTCTTTTTTCTATTATATATTCTTGCCTCCTTTATCAAAGATAAACCCATGCACATATGGTTATCTTACCTCTGGACTTTCTATCCTGTTCCATTGATTTATCTTTCTGTTTTTGTGCCAGTACCATACTGTCTTGATTACTGTTGCTTTGTAGTATAGTCTGAAGTCAGGAGCCTGATTCCTCCAGCTCTGTTTTTCTTTCTCAAGATTGCTTTGGCTATTCAGGGTGTTTTGTGTTTCCATACAAACTGTGAAATTTTTTGTTCTAGTTCTGTGAAAAATGCCACTGGTAGTTTGATAGGGATTGCAATGAATCTGTAGATTGCTTTGGGTAGTATAGTTATTTTCACAATGTTCATTCTTCCAGTCCAAGAGCACAGTACATCTCTCCATCTGTTTGTATCATCTTAAATTTCTTTCATAAGTGTCTTATAATTTTCTGCATACAGGTCTTTTGTCTCCCTAGGTACATTTATTCCTAGGTATTTTACTCTTTTTGTTGCAATGGTAAATGGGAGTGTTTTCTTAATCTCTCTTTCAGATTTATCATCATTAGTGTATAGAAATGCAAGAGATTTCTGTGCATTAATTTTGTATCCTGCTGCTTTACCAAATTCATTGGTTAGCTCTAGTAGTTTTCTGGTAGCATCTTTAGGATTCTCTATAGTATCATCTCATCTACAAACAGTGAGAGTTTTACTTCTTCTTCTCTGATTTGGATTCCTTTTATTCCTTTTTCATCTCTGATTGCTGTGGCTAAAACTTCCAAAACTATGTTGAATAATAGTGGTGAGAGTGGGCAACCTTGTCTTGTTCCTGATTTTAGAGGAAATGATTTCCATTTTTCACCATTGAAAACAACATTGGCTGTGGTTTGTCATATATGGCCTTTATTATGTTGAGCTAGGTTCCCTCTAATGCCTACTTTCTGGAGAGTTTTTATCACACATGGGTGTTGAATTTTGTCAAAAGCTTTTTCTGCATCTATTGAGATTATCATATGGTTTTTACCCTTAATTTTTTAATATGGTGTATCACATTGATTGATTTATGTATATTAAAGAATCCTTGCATTCCTGGGATAAACCCCACTTGATCATGGTGTATGATCCTTTAAATGTGTTGTTGGATTCTGTTTGCTAATATTTTGTTGAGGATTTCTGCATCTATCTTCATCAGTGATAATGGCCTACAGTTTTCTTTCTTTGTGACATCTTTGTCTGGTTTTGGTATCAGGATGGTTGTGGCCTCGTAGAATGAGTTTGGAAGTGTTCCTCCCTCTACTATATTTTGGAAGAGTTTGAGAAGGATAGGTGTTAGCTCTTCTCTAAACGTTTGATAGAATTCACCTGTGAAGACATCTGGTCCTGGGCTTTTGTTTCTCGGAAGATTTTTAAGCACAGTCTCAATTTCAGTACTTGTGATTGGTCTGTTTATATTTTCTATTTCTTCCTGGTTCAGTCTCAGAAGCTTGCGCTTTTCTAAGAATTTGTCCATTTCTTCCAGGTTGCCCATTTTATTGGCATAGAGTTACTTGTAGTAATCTCTCATGATCTTTTGTATTTCTGCAGTGCCAGTTTTTACTTCTCCTTTTTCATTTCTAATTCTATTGATTTGAGTCTTCTCCCTTTTTTTTCCTGATGAGTCTGCCTAATGGTTTACTGATTTTGTTTATCTTCTCAAAGAACCAGCTTTCAGTTGTATTGATCTTTGCTATTGTTCCCTTCATTTCTTTTTCATTTATTTCTGATCTGAAATTTATGATTTCTTTCCTTCTGCTAACTTTGGGGTTTTTTTGTTCTTCTTTCTCTTATTACTTTAGGTATAAGGTTAGGTTGTTTAGGTGTAAGGTTAGGTTGTTTGAGATTTTTCTTGTTTCTTGAGTTAGGATTTTATTGCAATAAATTTCCATCTTAGAACTGCTTTTGCTGCATCCCATAGGTTTTGAGTCATTGTGTTTTCACTGTCATTTGTTTCTACGTATTTTTTGATTTCCTCTTTGATTTTTGCAGTGATCTCTTGATTATTTAGTAACGTATTGATTAGCCTCATGTGTATTTTTTACAGTTTTTTCCTGTAATTGATACCTATTCTCATAGCACTGTTTACAGAAAAGATACCTGATATGATTTCAATTTTCTTAAATTTACCAAGGCTTGATTTGTGACCCAAGATATGGTCTATCCTGGAGAATGTTTCATGAGCACTTAAGAACGTGTATTCTGTTGTTTTTGGATGGAATGTCCCATAAATATCAATTAAGTCCATCTTGTTTAATGTTCATTTCAAGCTGTGTTTCCTTATTCTCTTTTTGGATGATCTGTCCTTTGGTGAAAGTGGGGTGTTAAAATCCCCTATTATTGTGTTTCTGTCAATTTCCCTTTTATGGCTGCTAGCATTTGCCTTATGTATTGAGGTGCTCCTATGTTGGGAGTATAAATATTTACAATTGTTATATCTTCATCTTGGATTGATCCCTTGATCATTATGTAGTGCCCTTCTTTGTCTCTTCTAATAGTCTTTGTTTTAAAGTCCATTTTTTCTGATATGAGAATTGCTACTCCAGCCTTCTTCTAATTTCCATTTGCATGGAATATCTTTTTCCATCCCCTCACTTTCAGTCTGTATGTGTCCCTAAGTCTGAAGTGGGTCTCTTGTAGACAGCATATATACAGGTCTTGTTTTTGTTTCCATTCAGCCAGTCTATGTCTTTTGGTGGGAGCATCGAATCCATTTACATTTAAGGTAATTACCAATATGTATGTTCCTATTACCATTTTCTTAATTGTTCAGGTTTGTTATTATAGGCCTTTTCCTTCTCTTGTGTTTCCTGCCTAGAGAAGTTCCTTTAGCATTTGTTGTAAAGCTGGTTTGGTGGTGCTGAATTCTCTTAGCTTTTGCTTGTCTGTAAAGGTTTTCATTTCTCCATCGACTCTGAATGAGATCCTTGCTGGGTAGAGTAATCTTGGTTGTAGGTTTTTCCCTTTCATCACTTTAAATATGTCCTGCCACTTCCTTCTGGCTTGCAGAATTTCTGCTGAAAGATCAGCTGTTAACCTTATGGGGATTCCCTTGTATGTTATTTGCTGTTTTTCCCTTGCTGTTTTTAATATGTTTTCTTTGTATTTAATTTTTTTATAGTTTGATTAATATGTGTCTTGGCTTGTTTCTCCTTGGATTTATCCTGTATGGGACTCTGTGTTTCCTGGACTTGACTATTTCCTTTCCCATGTTAGGGAGGTTTTCAACATAATCTCTTCAAATATTTTCTCAGACCCTTTTTTTTCCTCTTCTTCTGGGACACCTATAATTCAAATGTTGTTGCATTTAATGTTGTCCCAGAGGGCTCTGAGACTGTCCTAAATTCTTTTCATTCTTTTTTCTTTATTCTGCTCTGCAGTAGTTATTTCCACTATTTTATTTTCCAGGTCATGTATCCGTTCTTCTGCATAAGTTATTCTGCTATTGATTCCTTCTAGAGAATTTTAAATTTCATTTATTGTGTTGTTCATTGTTGTTTGTTTGCTCTTTAGTTCTTCTAGGCCCTTGTTAAACATTTCTTGTATTTTCTCCATTCTATTCCAAGATTTTGGATCATCTTCACTATCATTACTCTGAATTCTTTTTCAGGTAGCCTGCCTACTTCCTCTTCACTTGTTTGGTCTGGTGGGTTTTTACTTTGCTCCTTCATCTGCTGCATATTACTCTATTCTCATTTTGTTTAACTTACTGTGTTTGGGGTCTCCTTTTTGCAGGCTTCAGGTTCGTAGTTCCCTTTGTTTTTGGTGTGTGGTTGGTTCAGCGGCCTGTGTAGGTATCCTGGTGCAGGGGATTGGTGCCTGTGTTCCGGTGGATGAGGCTGGATCTTGTCTTTCTTGTGGGCAGGGCTGTGTCCAGTGGTGTGTTTGGGGATGTCTGTGAACTTAGTATTTTAGGCAGCCTCTCTGCTAATGGGTGGGGCTGTGTTCCTGTCTTGCTAATTGTTTGGCATGCGGCGTCCAGCACTGGAGCTTGCTGGCCGTTGAGTGGAGCTGGTTCTTAGAGTTGAGATGGAGATCTCTGGGAGAGCTCTCGCCAATTGATATTACATGGGGCCAGGATGTCTCTGGTGGTTGAATATCCTACACTTGCCTCTCCCACCTTAGAGACTCAGTCCTGACACCAGGCCAGAGCACTAAGACCCTGCCAGCCACACAGCTCAGAAGAAAAGGGAGAAAGAAATTTAAAAAACGAAAAAAAAATTAAAATACAAAAATAAAAGAGAGCAACCAAACCAATAAAGAAATCCAATGATAACAAGCGCTAAACACTAAACTAAGATAAACATAAAAATAACACATCAGTCGCAGACAGCAAACCCCATGTCTACAGTAGATCCCAAAGTCCACCACCACAGTTTTGAGATGATTCATTGTCTATTCATGTATTCCACAGATGCAGGGTACATCAAGTTGACTGTGGGGATTTAATCTGCTGCTCCTGAGGCTGCTGGGAGAGATTTCCTTTTCTCTTCTTTGCACAGCTCCCGGGGTTCAGCTTTAGTTTTGGCCCTACCTCTGCGTGTGGGTCACCATGAGGCATCTGTTCCTGCCCAGACAGGAGGAGGTTAAATCAGCGACCGATTCAGGCTGCTGAATCTCCTTGCTCATTCAGGCTGGGGGAAGGGAGGGGCACGGTAGTTATAACTGGAATAAAGGGCAAGCCTGCGGTGCCAGAGGCTGACATGAGATTACAACAGCCTGAGGTGTGCTGTGTGTTCTCCCAGGCAAGTTGTCCCTGGATCACGGGACCCTGGCAGTGGCGGGCTGCATAGGCTCTCAGGAGGGGAGGTGTGGATTGTGACCCTATGCTCACACACAGGCTTCTTGGTGGCGGCAGCAGCAGCCTTAGCATTTCATGCCCGTCTCTGGTGTCCACGCTGGTAGCCGCAGCTCGCGCCCGTTTCTGGAGCTCATTTAGGCAGTGGTCTGAATCCCCTCTCCTCGCACACTCCAAAACAATGGTCTCTTGCCTCTATAGACAGGTGCAGACTTTCTCCTGGACTCCCTCCTGGCTAGCCGTGGCGCACTAGCCCCCTTTAGGCTGTGTTCACCCAGCCAAACCCCAGTCCTCTCCCTGGGATCTGACCTCTGAGCCCGAGCTTCAGCTCCCAGCCCCGCCCGCCCTGGCAGGTGAGCAGACAGGCCTCTCAGGCTGTTGAGTGCTGGTCAGCACCGATCCTCTGTGCGGGAATCTCTCCGCTTTGCCCTCCGCACCCCTGTGGCTGCTCTCTCCTCCATGGCTCCAAAGCCTTCCCTCAGCCACTCCCTGTCTCTGCCCGTGAAGGGTCTTCCTAGTGTGGAAACCTTTCCTCCTTCACGGCTCCCTCCAAGAGGTGTATGTCCTGTCCCTATTCTTTGGTCTGTTTTTTCTTTTTCCCTACCCAGGTACGTGAGGAGTTTCTTGCCTTTTGGGAGGTCTGAGGTCTTCTGCCAGCATTCAGTAGGTGTCCTGTAGGGGTTGTTCCACGTGTAGATGTATTTTTGATGTAGTTGGGGAGGAAGCTGATCTCCATGCCTTACTCCTCCGCCATCTAGAAAGTCCTCTTCGATTTCTGCTTCTTAAAGTGCATTTGTATGCATTCCTATATTGGACCTTGTGAACTAGATGTGCCTGTTATTTATCCTGGGTTCAGACAAGGAAATTGAGTCCCAGAGATGCTACTTCACCCATTAAAGAAGCAAAAAAAGACTGATAGATCCTGAGCAATGAGCCCTGCAGCTTTGAGACCCAGAGGGCTCCAGTAGCATGGGGCGGCGGGGGGCAGTACCGAGAGGGCTGTAGCACCAGAGGGGGCAGCAGCCCCCAGTGTGTGATGGCAGACGTGGGGAGCACATCAAGATGCCCCTTCCCGAGTCCTCCCAGATGTACACTTTGCTGGGAAGGACTCCCAGGAAGCAGAGTACTGGGAGACTCAGTACTTCCAGCAGTGGGGACCTGTGCCTTTCATTTGCTTTCTTAGTGGAAAAAATCGCAGCTTCAGAGTCCTCCCCATAATTTCTCTTTCCAACACAGAAAATTCTCGCAACTGTCCTAGTTCGTATTTTCCAAAATATAAAAATAAAGGAAAAAAGTTTCGTTATTCCAGTGCATTTGCTCTCAAAACATACAGTGATTAGAGAGAGCTATGTCGTTTGGCAGTGACTACTGGACCACCCTTTGGTTTTGTCAGTTCCATTCCTGAAGGCCATGGGAATTCTTGGAGCTCAGCTTTCTGTTTTCACAGCTTTGCCCCAGCACCTGTTCCAAAATCAATTGGAAGGGCTCGACTGGATCCTGATTCTTAATTTTCAGCTCACAAGCAAGAATGTTTAGGATTTAAGGTATAATACTATATTTTACAGTGTAAGAACTAAAGCTTTTATGTGGAATTATACCATAAAACACTTCACAATTTAGGGAAAACAGTATATTTAAACCGGTTTTTGTCCTTACTGAAAGAGGAAAAATAAACATATATAATAACCATGTAGGGAGGGAAAAATACATATTTGTATGAGCTTTTATTATTTTGATTTGTCATTAGATTGTAAACATTTCCCTATGGAATCCTGCAAAGTGTAAATGCCTTATAAATGTTGTTTTTTATCAAACAAAGAATAGTACTCCAGTACTTTTAGATGTTTGCCCACCTACATGAATCCATGATACTTTCAATATTGTAACTGTGTAGAAATTCTTCATTAATTCATCAAGAATAAAAATAATTAAAGTTCTAGTTCAGTATATACATAAAATAATGCTCAAAATTGTTATCTGAGTATCAGTCAAGTTCATCTAAAGAGGACTTGTATCAGATGGTCTTGGAAAAGCAAGCTTTTAAAGTACTTTAGGTGATTTGGAGACCAGAAGGGGAAAAAAGAAAAGAATTGTGGGGGGTGTCTTCTGTCCTTTGGACTAAAAGAACTAAACCACTACAAATGACTTTAAAATAGAAGGTCACTTGTCATCTAGAATTCACTCAGCTTAAAAGTGATGTCATGATTATAAGGGATGCCGATTTAGTGGGACACTGGACTTCAGTGGGGACTCTCTTACTGGGTAGGGAGTGACCAGGGAAGTCATGGGCCTGTTCTGGCCAGGGTTAAGTCAAGGACAATTACGTGGTGGGGAGTCCCGGGTGAGAGGAAGGCTCAACCAAATCTTGGAGCATCAACTCAAAACAAAGCAGAGAACAAGGATAGGCCTGAAACAACCAGTATGAAGGAGTGGGCACCAAAAACCTACAAGGTTTGCTATGAAATTAAGGACAGGAGAGGGGAGTAAAGAGGTTTGTGAGTGAGAACCTGGGTACAGTCCCCTCGTGACCTGCAGGGGGTGCAGGGAGCTGGGAGCAGCAGCTCCAGGGGCTCCTGCTGGGAATGACCACGGAGCCAAGTGGAGGCTGGGGCTAGGTGGCCAAGAGCGGGGTGCCAATGATATGCGGGGTGCTGGTCACAACTAGACTTCAGAGAGTGTGAGCAAGAGACAAAGTGGACGTTCACATTCAGCTTTTCTGTAAAAGAACAGAATGTCATTCTGTCTCAACACTGGGCTCTGAATTGTGCATGGAATGGCCTATCTGAAATCAATTGTGAGATACAGTCACCTTCGCAGCATTTCCCAAAAGACAGAAGAAATGATAAATTCCATACATGAGAAAGCTCATTAAGAATAAAAATATTTATGTTTGTTCACTTTACACAAAGTCTAAGTAACAGATTAAGAACTCTTTTACAGTATTATCATTCTGTATTTTTCCCATTTAAAGTGTGGACTTTTGCGAACTGCCTCTTTAAGCTTTATTTTTACTAAATTGTTAATATAAGTATCAGTAGAAATGACAGTGGAACACAAACTGTTAGAAAGTTTTTATAAATCGATCTGTGAAAGCTGAAGTTACATCCTAAACTTCTAACTTCTGTGCTTGTAAATTAAATAGCCATGAAGAGCAAACTAGTCATTTCAAACAACTGAAAATCTCTCTTTAGTCGCTTGAAGGGTTTGCTTCATTGAGTAAACTGTACATTCTAGAATTGTAACAACAAAAAGAATATGTTATGCTCTTTTTCAGATGCTGTGTTCTGATTTTAATATTATAAGATTTTGTTTAAACATAGAGTGTTAGCCTTAAGAAATTTGGAAGTCTCTGACATTGTCCAAACTGAGGCCGAGGATCACAGAGCATCTAAACGAATGGTGGTGTTATGACTAGAACCTGAATTTCCTGACTTCCACTCTGGTGCCATTTCCATTAGAACATACTTAGGCAAGTAAAATGAAGCTGATTCAACTTATGCTGAACTTTAAAAAATTATAATAAAATGTAGTTCCAGATTTTGCTAGTAAAATAAACGTAGTTTACTTTTCTTTTAATTCTCAATCTTACTAGTTTAAAAAAGAAAGTTTTCAATTTGTAGTAGTGATTTAAATATGAACTTTGTGGATCAAAGCCATATTGTACTGTTAAGTTCATATTTTAGACCCTAGAAATAAGAGTATAGTGGAATTAAGTATATACTAGAACTATGAAGGAGGAATTCTGCCAATGTCATAAAATTCAATACTGTAAGTTTTCAATTTTAACCAGAAATGTTAAAAAGTAAACAAATAAGAACACACTAAGAAATTATGCTGAAAATATACTAAATGTTTAAGGGGCAATAAAACTGCCACCATCCAATAAATATTCTTAGAAGCATTAGATCAAGAGCCAGTAGTACCAAGTTCCCACAATTAAAGAAAAACAAATTCTACAGGACAGACTTATGGAATAAAAATGGCTTAGTCATGGGTGAGAAAATAAATGTATTTGATATTCTAAACATTATATCTATCTGCACTATTGTGTACCATAAGCAAAATAATTGTTGCAAGAAGTGTTGAAGACAGGATGTTTTAATTCAGGATAAAATTAAGAACTAGGAAAAATCTTCAAATTCCTTAACAAAAACCTAAGAATATGATGCACAGTTTGTTTGCTTTAAACAAAGTTGGAAAGGGAACACATGTTGTGTTCTTAATGAGGTAAAGAAAATGAGAACAGGGAGCCCTCCTGCACTGTTGGTGGGAATGTAAATTGATAACAGACGCTATGGAGAACAGTACAGAGGTTCCTTAAAAAACTACAAATAGAACTACCATATGACCCAGCAATCCCACTACTGAGCATATACCCTGAGAAAACCATAATTCAAAAAGATACATGTACCACAATGATCATTGCAGCTCTGTTTACAATAGCCAGGTCATGGAAGCAACCTAATTGTCCATCGACAGGTGATTGGATAAAGAAGATGTGGTACATATATACAATGTAATATTACTCAGCCATAAAAAGAAATGAAGTTGAGTTATTTGTAGTGAGGTGGGTGGACCTAGAGTCTGTCATACAGAGTGAAGTCAGTCATAAAGAGAAAAACAAATACTGTATGCTAACACATATATATGGAATCTAGAAAAATGGTACTGATGAACCTAGTGGTAGAGCAGGAATAAAGATGCAGATGTTGAGAACAGACTTGAGGACACAGCGGGGAAGGGGAGGCTGGGACGTAGTGAGAGTAGCACTGACATACATACACTACCAAATACATAATGGATGGCTGGTGGGAAGCTGCTGCATAGCACGGGGAGATCAGCTTGGCGCTTTGTGACCACCTAGAGGCGTGGGATAGGAAGGGTGGGAGGGAAGCTTAAGAGGGAGGGGATATATGAATATATGTGTGCATATAGCTGATTCACTTTGTTGTACAGCAGAAACACAATATTGTGAAGCAATTATACTCCAATAAAGATGTATGAAAAAATGAAATCATGTTGTGAAGAATGTAAGTGTAATTTGTGAATCAAAAATTATATTAATTTATGTGATGTATTTGTGTAATATTAAAGAGAACATTCATTTTATTCAGATATTTCCTGACAATATGAAAGATTACTCTAACAAATTTAGTGAGTTGTTTCTATCAGAGTTGTTGAATTTCAAAGAAAAGAACTCAGTTAAGGAAGCCTTTATTGTTGGAATACATGTGGAATCTCAGTTTTCTGATAGGTGTTCTCAGAAGGGCATAGGGTATATAGAAATAGGGCTAGGTTCCCATAGAGAATAGACTTATCATTGCCAAGGGAAAGGGGGTGTGGGAGAGGGATGGAGTAGGAGGTCAGGATTAACAGATGCAAACTGGTATATATAGAATGGATAAACAATGTCCTACTGTATAGCACAGGGAAATATATGCAGTATCCTTTGATAAACCATAATGGAAGAGAACATGAAAAAGAATGTATATATATGTATAACTTAGTCACTTTGCTATATAGCAGTAATTAACATTGTAAATCAGCTATGCTTCAATTAAAAACAAACAAACAACAAAAGAAATAGAGCCAGGTTCTACCATTAGTAGGGGGAAGTCTTACTTTGATAGACTTGTGTTTGTATCCACCCAACTTATGTAAGCTATGCAATTCGGCTCTCTGGACTTGAATCCTGAGCTCACCACATGCTAGTGCTGTAACATTTTTTTTATTAAAATATTGTTTTCTAGCTGCAATTAGAAAATATAACACTTAAATATATTTATTGCTTTTGTCTGCAACTCTTCTAATTATTTCAAAATACAATTCACAATTTATTTAAATAGAAGAATAAAAGCACTTCAACATCTATATAGTTGTAGTAATATGGTTGATGCCTCTTCCTTTAAGGGTTTCATTATCTACAAATGTTTTCTTAGTGGCCTTGCCAGATGAAGTGAACAGAAATCAGACTTGAGTCTATACAGGATAAGGAATCATTTATAGGAGATCTTCCTCACAAAAAGCTGAGGTGCAAATGAGTCACACCTTCAGGATAAAGTTGAACCATAGGTAAACCAGAGATTGCCTGGATTTGCAGTCCAAGTTCACATAACCTGGGTTGTATAGGAAAATAATTGTGTCTATATTAGCAATGTCCCCAGGATAGTGCGACTATATTACACCTTAAGGCAGAAAAATAAATAATTAGTAGAAGTAGAGACACTTAATAGACAGAATATATAATTCACTAGGAAAATATAAATTTGTATGCACCTCATAATATAGCTTCAAAATGTATAAAGTAAATTGACAGAATTAAAAGGAAAAATAAAGTCAAAAGGAGAGTTCCATGAGTAATTTGATAGAACAAATGGACCAGAAATGAAGATTAAGGGATTATACAAGCCAGTTAACTAATTTGATCTCGTGGCCATACATATACATATATATAACAACTGTTGAATATATATTTTAAGAATATATGGCACATTTAAAAGTGTTAAGCATATCTTGGCCATAAATCAAGTCTCAAGAAATTTCAATTAATTGAAATCATATAGAGTGGTTCTCAAACCACAAGTTCTAGCAATTATGCTAGAAATAGAGAGCAAAAAAGAAAACTAGAATTCTACAGTTTGGAAGAAATTTACCTCTACATAATTTAAGGGTCAAAGAATAAATCAAATTAGAAAGTAACTTTCAAGCCAAGAGCTAACATCATATTAAACAGTGAAATACTGAAAGCTTTTCCTCTACAATTAAGACAATGATGCTTACTCTCACCACTTTTATTCAACATAGTATTGGAAGACCTAGCCAGAGAAATTAGGCAAGATAAAGAAATAAAAGTCACCTAAATCAGAAAGGAAGAAATAAATTGTCTCTATTGCAGATGACAAAATATATATAGAAAACCCTGAAGACTCCACTAAAAAAACCCATTAGAACTAATAGATGAATTCAGTAAAGCTGCAGGATGCAAAATCAATATACAAAAAAGTTGCATTTCTGTATACTAATAACTAGCAGAAAGAGAAGAAACAGCCCCATTCACAATTGCATCCAAAAGAGTAAAATACCTAGGAATAAATTTAACCAAGGAGGTAAAAGACTTGTACACTGAGAACTATAAGATACTGATGAAAGAAATTGAAGATGGCACAGATAAATGGAAATATGCTCATGAACTGGAAGAATATTGGTAAAATGTCCCTACTACCCAAAACAGTCTATAGATTCAGTGCAATCTCTATCAAAATTCCAAAGGAATTTTTCAAAGAAACAGAACAAAAAATTCCCTAATTTGTATGGGAGCACAGAAGACTCCAAATAGCCAAAACAAACTTGAAAAAGAACAAGGGTGGAAGCATCATGCTTCCCGATTTCAAACTATATTACAAAGCAATAATAATCAAAGCAATATGGTGTTGACATAAAAAGAGTCATGAAGATCAGTGTAAAAGAATAGACTGCCCAGAAGTAAACCTCCATATGCATGGTCAATTAATTTACCACAAAGAAGCCAAGAATATACACTGGGAAAAAACAGTCTCTTCAATAAATGGTGTTGGGAAATGGACAAACATAAGCAAAAGAAAGACTGGATCCTAGCACACACCATACACAAAAATGAACTCAAGATGGATTAAAGACTCAAATGTAATACCTAAAACCATAAAACTCCTAGAAGAAAACATAGGAAAATCCTTGACATCAGTCTTGATGATGTATTTCAGATTGACATCAAAAACAAAGGAAACAAAATAAAACACAAACAAGTGGGACTATATCAAATTTAAAAAGATTCTGCACAGCAAAGAAAACAGGTAACAAAATGAAAAGGCAACCTACCCAATGGGAGAAAATACTTGCAAATCATTTATCTGATATGGGGGTTAATATCCAAAATATATGAAGAATTTATAAAACTAAATAGCAAAAAAACCCAAATGCACCAACTGGTGTATAAAATGGTGTTCACACCACTAATCATCAGAGAAATGCAAATCAAAACCACAATGAAATATCACCTCACACCTGTTAGAATGGTTATCATCAAAAAAAAGACACAGCAAGTGTTAACGAGGACATGGAGAAAAGGAGACCCTTGTCCACTGTTGGTGTGAATATAAAATGGTACAGCCACTATGCAAAACAGTATAAAGTTTCCTCAAAAAATTATAACTAGAACTACCATATGATCCAGGAATCCCACTTCTGGATATTCCTCTGAAAGAAAAAAAAAAAACTAACTTGGAAAGATATCTGCACCTCCACATTCATTGCAGCATTACTTACCATAATGAAGACACTGAAACAATCTAAGTGTCCACTGATGAAGAAAATGTGGTATATATGTACACAATGGAATATTATTCAGCCATAAAAAATAAGAAATCCTGCCATTTGTGACAACATGGATGGACATTGAAGGCATTATGCTAAGTGAAATAAGCCAGAGAGCAAAAGACAAAAACTGTATGACATCACTTATATGTGGAATCTTTTATTTTTTTAATTGAAGAACAGTTGATTTACAATGTGTTAGTTTTAGGTGGATGGCAAAGTGATTCAGTTACATATATATTCTTTGCCATTATAAGTTATTACAAGATACTGCATATAGTTCCCTGTGTTATATTATTACAAGATATTGCATATATTTCCCTGTGTTACACAATACGACCTGTTGTTTACTTTATATATAGTAGTGTGTATCTGTTAATCCCAAACTCCTGATTTATCCCTCCCCACCTCCTTTTTCCTTTGGTAACTATAAGTTTGTTTTCTATGTCTGTGAATCTGTTTTATAAATAAGTTCACTCATGCCATATTTTAGATTCCACATATAACTGATATCATATGATATTTCTGTTTGACTTCACTTAGTATGAAAATCTTTAGGTCCATCCATGTTCTTGCAAATGGCATTATTTCATTCTTTCCTATGGCTGAGTAGTATTGCACTGTTCATATATACCACATCTTTATCCATCCATCAGTGGACGCTTAGGTTGCTTCCATATCTTGGTTATTGTAAGTAGTGCTATGAACACTGGGGTGCATGTATGTTTTTCGAATTCAAGTTATCTCTGGATATATCCCCACGAGTGGGATTGCAGGATCATATGGTAGCTCTATTTTTAGTTTTTTAAGGAACCTCCATACTGTTCTCCATAGTGGCTGTATCAATTTACATTCCCACCAACAGTGCAAGAGGGTTCCCTTTTCTCCACACCCTCCCCAGCATTCATTATTTGTAGACTTTTTCATGATGGCCATTCTGACCAGTGTCAGGTGATATCTCATTGTATTTTTGATTTGCATTTCTCTGATAATTAGTGATGCTGAACATCTTTTCATGTGCCTATTGGCCATCTATATGCCTCCTTCATCAAAGATTAATTGACTGTAGGTATGTGGGTTGGAATCTTAAAATTTTTTTTTAAGAATGCACTTACAGGGATAAAAAGAAAGTATCTTCAATGGAACAATCATTAAAACATTAACTTTCAAATCTTGAAAGTTAAAAGATTAAATAGATAAAACAAGGAAATATGGGGCTTCAAATACGTACCTTAGAAAAAAATTACATGAGGTAAAAATTAATGAGGTACCTATGCATCTCAATAAGTTAGAAAAAACAGCTAAATAAATCCAAAAAAAGCCACAGAAAGAGAATAAAAACAAGAGCAGAAATCAATTAAATAGCCACAAGTATATAATTGAGATTTTGATCAATAAAACAGAGTCCCTCCCATCAGGACACTTGCACAAGCCTCTTAGATAGCCTCATCCACCAGAGGGCAGACAGCAGAAGCAAGAAGAACTACAATCCTGCAGCCTGTGGAACAAAAACCACATTCACAGAAAGACAAGATGAAAAGGCAAAGGGCTATGTATCAGATGAAGGAACAAGATAAAACCCCAGAAAAACAACTAAATGAAGTGGAGATAGGCAACCTTCCAGAAAAAGAATTCAGAATAATGAGAGTGAAGATGATCCAGGACCTCGTTAAAAGAATGGATGCAAAGATCGAGAAGATGCAAGAAATGTTTAACAAAGACCTAGAAGGATTAAAGAACAAACAAACAGAGATGAATATAATAACTGAAACAAAAAATAGACTAGAAGGAATCAATAGCAGAATAAGTGAGGCAGAAGAACAGATAAGTTACCTGGAAGACAGAACGGTGGAACTCACTGCTGTGGAACAGAAGGAAAAAGAATGAGAAGAAACGAAAACAGCCTAAGAGACCTCTGGGACAACATTAAATGCAACACCATTCGCATTATACAGGTCCCAGAAGAAGAGAGAGAGAAAGGACCTGAGAAAATATGTGAAGAGTTATACTTGAAAACTTCCTTAACATGGGAAAGGAAATAGCCACTGAAGTCCAGGAAGCACAGAGTGAGTCCCATACAGGATAAACCTAACACAAAGAAAAATTATTGAAAGCAGCAAGGGAAAAATGACAAATAACATACAAGGGAACTCCCATAAGGTTAACAGCTGATTTCTCAGCAGAAACTCTTCAAGCCAGAAGGGAGTGGCAGGACATATTTAAAGTGATAAAAGGGAAGAACGTACAACAAAGATTACTCTACTCATCAAGGATCTCATTCAGATTCAATGCAGAAATCAAAAGTTTTACAGACAAGCAAAAGCTAAGAAAATTCAGCACCACCAAACCAGCTATACAACAAATGCTAAAGGAACTTCTCTAAGTGGGAAACACAAGAGAAGAAAAGGACCTATAAAAACCCCAAACAATTAAGAAAATGGTAATAGGAACATACATATCAATAATTACCTTAAACGTGAATGGATTAAATGCTCCAACCAAAAGACACAGGCTCACTGAATGGATACAAAAACAACACCCATATATATGCTGTCTACAAGAGACCCACTTCAGACCTAGGGACACATACAGACTGAAAGTGAGGGGATGGAAAAAGATATTCCATGCAAAAGGAAATCAAAAGAAAGCTGGAGTAGCAATACTCATATCAGATAAAATAGACTGTAAAATAAAGAATGTTACAAGAGACAATGAAGGACACTACATAATGATCAAGGGATCAATCCAAGAATAAGATATAACAATTATAAATATATATGCACCCAACATAGGAGCACCTCAATACATAAGGCAACTGCTAACAGCTATAAAAGAGGAAATCGGCAGTAACACAGTAATAGTGGGGGACTTTAACACCTCACTTACACCAAAGGACAGAACATCCAAACAGAAAATTAATAAGGAAACACAAGCTTTAAATAACACAACAGACCAGATAGATTTAATTGTTATTTATAGGACATTCCATCCAAAAACAGCAGATTACACTTTCTTCTCAAGTGCACACGGAACAATCTCCAGGATAGATCACATCTTGGGTCACAAATCAAGCCCCAGTAAATTTAAGAAAATTGAAATCATATATCTTTTCTGACCACAATGCTATGAGATTAGAAATCAATTACAGGGAAAAATACGTATAAAACACAAACACATGGAGGCTAAACAATACGTTACTAAATAACCAAGAGATCACTGAAGAAATCAAAGAGTAAATCAAAAAATACCTAGAGACAAATGACAATGAAAACACGATGATCGGGCTTCCCTGGTGGCACAGTGGTTGATAGTCTGCCTGCCGATGCAGGGGACGTGGGTTCATGCCCCGGTCTGGGAAGATCCCACATGCCGCAGAGTGGCTAGGCCCATGAGTCATGGCCGCTGAGCCTGCGTGTCTGGAGCCTGTGCTCCGCAACGGGAGAGGCCACAACAGTGAGAGGCCCGCGTACCGCAAAACAAAACAAAACAAAACACGATGATCCAAAACCTATGGGATGCAGCAAAAGCAGTTCTAAAAGGGAAGATTATAGCTATACAAGCCTACCTCAAGAAACAACAAACATCTCAAACAATTCAACCTTACACCTAAAGGAACTAGAGAAAGAATATCAAACAAAACTCAAAGTTAGTAGAAGGAAAGAAATCATAAAGATCAGAGCAGAAATAAATGAAATAGAAACAAAGAAAACAATAGTAAAGATCAATAAAACTAAAAGTTGGTTCTTTGAAAAGATAAACAAAATCGATAAAGCATTAGCCAGACTCATCAAGAGGGAGAGGACTCAAATCAATAAAATTAGAAATGGAAAAGGAGAAGTTAGGACAGACACCTCAGAAATACAAAGCATCCTAGGAGACTACTACTATGCCAATAAAATGGACAACCTGGAAGAAATGGACAAATTCTTAGAAAGTTATAACCTTCCAAGACTGAGCCAGGAAGAAACAAAATATTAACAGACCAATCACAAGTAATGAAATTGAAACTGTGATTAAAAATCTTCCAACAAACAAAAGTCCAGGACCACATGTCTTCACAGGTGAATTCTATCAAACATTTAGAGAAGAGCTAACACCCATCCTCCTCAAACTCTTCCAAAAAATTGCAGAGGAAGGAACACTCCCAAACTCTTTCTATGAAGCCACCATCACCCTGATACCAAAACCAAACAAATATACTACAAAAAAAGAAAATTACAGACCAATATCACTAATGAATACAGATGCAAAACCCTCAACAAAATACTAGCAAACAGAATCCAACAACACATTAAAAGGATCATACACCATGATCAAGTGGGATTTATCCCAGGGATGCAACGATTCTTCAATATACACAAATCAATCAATGTGATACACCATATTAACAAACTGAAGAATGAAAACCATATGATCATCTCAATAGATGCAGAAAAAGCATTTGACAAAATTCAGCACCCATTTATGATAAAAACTCTCCAGAAACTGGGCATAGAGGGAACCTACCTCAACATAATAAAGGCCACATATGACAGACCCACAGCAAACATCATTCTCAATGGTGAAAAACTGAAAGCATTTCCTCTAAAGTCAGGAACAAGACAAGGATGTCCACTCTCTCCACTATTATTCAACATGGTTTTGCAAGTCCTAGCCATGGCAAACAGAGAAGAAATAAAAGGAATACAAATTGGAAAAGAAGTAAAACTGTCACTGTTTGCAGATGACATGATACTGGACATAGAGAATCCTAAAGATGCTGCCAGAAAACTACTAGAGCTAATCAATGAATTTGGTCAAGTTGCAGGATACAAAATTAATGCACAGAAATCTCTTGCATTCCTGTAACTAATGATAAAATCTGAAAGAAATTAAGGAAACACTCTCATTTATTATTACAACTAAAACAATAAAATACCTAGGATAAACCTACTTAGGGAGACAAAAGACTTGTATGCAGAAAAATGTAAGACAGTGATGAAAGAAATTAAAGATGATACAAACAGATGGAGAGATATACCATGTTCTTGGATTGGAAAAATCAATATAGTGAAAATGACTATACTACCCAAAGCAATCTACAGATTCAATGCAATCCCTATCAAGTTACCAATAGCAATTTTTTTTTTTTTTTAACACAGAACTAGAACAAAAAATCTTAAAATTTGTATGGAGACACAAAAGACCCTGAATAGCCAAAGTGGTCTTGAGGAAAAAAAACGGAGCTGGAGGAATCAGACTCCCTGACTTCAGACTACACTACAAAGCTACAGTAATCAAGACAATATGGTACTGGCACAAAAACAGCTTCGGCTGTCCCTGAAGCTTATGCTTTTTTGTGCTGCTAAATAGGCTTAGCAGGTTTAGCCCTGCCCCTTCGTAACAGGGAAAAGTCATTTCATAAACTAAAATCTACTTATTGATATTCTCAAAATTATGTTCTTCACACTTCATACTTAAAAAATAATCAAAGTTTTCTGAAATTAATCTTTTTCTAATAAACAATTTCTCTGTGGATAAATATTAGTCAAGGTTCTCCAGAGAAATATTTAGAACCAATAGGACATATTGGAGACAGAAAAGGTTTATTTTAAGGAATTGGCCCACACGATTATGGGGGCTGTCAAGTCTCAAATCTGTAGGGCAAGCCAGTAGGCTGGAAATTACATAGTCATTCAGTTTCAGTTTTTTCATCTGTAAAATCGCGTTGTTAAAAATAGTACCTATCTCATAGATTTGTAGGAAATAAAAGGGATAATCTACGCAAAGTTCTTTGCACAATGCTAAGCACATAGGAAGTGATTAAAAATTGTTGTTACAATTATTCATGATAAAATTGTGGTTTTGCAATTCTTGAATCAGTTTTGTTCAACCTTGTATTTAGAAGGAATCAGTGGGAAGGAAAGGATGAGGAAGCCCTGTGTCCATAGAAATAATTTGAGCTTACACGGATCAAATGAGTAGGAGGTCGGTAGCAACTATTAAAATTAATTTGTGATTTTTCTATGTAGTAAATTTGAAAAACCACCTTATTATAAAACCCATCTCACAACCACAGTTCAACAATATTCATGTTTCATGTGCAATGCAATATATCAGACTTTAATTTTCACTTAGTTCATATATAAATGAATTTATAGAGAACTTTAACATTTATAACCTCCTTTAAAAATATTTAGCCCCTAAATTTATATTTTTATAGTATTATATGTATTTCTTTTCTATTACATACCTACTGTCTATAAAATACACTGTTTCTATTTGTTGATTTATGCTTTGCAAATATTTTCTCCAAGACTGTGGCTTATCTTCTCATTTTTAAAAAATGGTCTTCGACAAATCTAGGTTTTGTACTTTAATGAAAAAGAATTTAGCAATATTTTCCTTTGTGTGTATTTACGTGTGGTATTTTAAAACTCTTATGCTACCTACGAGTAAAACATTTTTGTCTATATTTTATTCTAGTGATTTTGAAAGTCCACTTTTCACATTTAGATCTTTACACACTTGAAATAAATTTCTGTGTTATATATAAAGTACAAATCCAATTTTCCCTGTACATGGCCAACTAATAGCAGCAGCATTTACTGAAAAGATGATTTTCTCTGGCTGATCTGCAAAGCCACCTCTGATATGGATCCAATTTTCACGTTCATGGATTTGAATCCAGACCTTCTGTTTGTTTCTATTGATCTGTTTGTCTATCCTTGTGTCAATACTATTCCAATTACTGTTTTAAAACATATTGGTTATACAAAAAGATTTACTGCAAGGAGGCTTAAAATAATTAGATCCTTCAGGGCATTAACAACAACTGAATTGTAAAATATCTAACTCACATAATATTTCAGGAATGATCTATTCTGTAAAAGCAATAATCTACATTTACTGTGTGATCACGGGGTTTAACACTCACTTCTCACGGGTGAAAACTCTGGTCATTTAACAATATCTATTGCACTCCATACCTTTAAGTGTAATGAATGAATGGATGACTGACAACCTTTGGATGGAGAATTTCTGGCATGTTTTTTAGAAACAACTTTATTACTCCATAATTGTCCTTTTGATTACTAACTCTAAGGTAAAGGTGTGAGAGCCAAGAACTGTCCTTGTCCAAAGCTCAGAGCTTCAAGGAATGGCCTCAAAGGCATCATTTCTTTTATTCTGTCAATTCACTTCTGCACTGGGGTTCAAGGGATTCTTCTTCATAAATTCCTGAGCATATGTGTATGTGTGTGTTGTGTATGGTTATGTATGTGTGAACGTGTGCGCTGGGGGGAGTGCATTTATCGTTCTCAAATTGTTTTTCTATTCAAGTTTTCAAAACATGCTCATAGACCTCAGCTTTCTGTGCAGAGACAGTGCCAGCTGTCAGCAGAGAACAGAGCTCTCACTGCAGCAGGCAGACCTGTTCTTCAATGAGGAGGAGAAAGGAAATGAAAGGATGTAATAGAACTTTGCCCCAAGGCAAGTGCAGGTGGCCGTTCAGGATCTTTTTAAAATTTTTATGGCAAATTGGCATCTCGTTTTGAATTTATAGGAAACTGATGATCCAAAAGTCAGTTGGGAAAGAAGCAGCAGGAAATGAGTCTCATTCTATGGGAGTTTAGAAATAGAAGTGAGTAGGGTGTGCACAGTCTAATTTACAAGGCTAGCCCTAAATATGTCATGATGATTTCTAGTAAGAGTCCAGAAGCAATTTCTGTTGAGGCTCAAAGAGAGAGGAAAGCAGATTCTGATAAAGACCACAAGGCTGATGGGATACTTGAACCCACTGAAACTGGAATGATGTACTTTAAAAATACTTCTGAGGGCATAACCCAGCCCTTAAATTCTTGTTGGAATTGAAAGCTGTTTTTCAGAATTTGTATTGCTCTCAGTGACTATTTCTGAACTTACTATTGAGTATTTTATAACTTCCGTTTATGAGAATTGTAACATTTCAAGTTAACAAAAATCTTTAAGAAAATAGTGACATACGATGGTAAACCTCTGAAAATCTCCCCAAGTCAAAGAGACTCATGTGCTATCAAGGATGCCTGCTCAAGGAAAACAAGTTAACAAGGACTATATCTAACACTTTAAAGTGTTTACTAGGTATGGGCAGTGACCTGTACTATTGTCAATAAACTTCATGATCCTGAGGTGAGATAATATCTTTCCCACTTGACAGATGAGGAAACTGAGGCTTAGACAAATTAAGTAACTTTCCTAAGACTGTATTTCTAGTAAGTGGTAGAAGTGAACGGGAATTAGGTCTAGTTTGACTCACACCATTTTTTTTCTATACCAGTTGGGTTGTATGCACCATACAGCAGCTGAGGTAGGCAGATAATAGTCATCCAAAGATGGCCACACCCTCATCCTCAGAACATAGGAACATGGGGTCTACATGGCAAAAGGGAAGCTGAAAATGTAATTAAGTTAAGGATTTTGAAATGGAGAGATTAGCCTGGATTATGAAGGTGTGCTTGATGTAATCACAAGGGTTCTTATGCATGAGAGAGGGAGGCTGAAGTGTGAGAGTCAGAAGATGTGTCCTGGAAGCAGAGATCACAGTGATGCGATTGTTGGAAGGGGCCGCGAGCCAAGGAATACAGGCAGACTCCAGAAGCTGCACAACACAAGAAATGAATTCCTCCCTAGACTCTCCAGAAGCGTAACGTAGCCCTGCCAAACCCCTGCTTTTAGCCTTCTAAGATCCATTTTGGACTTCAACCATACCAGTATCAATTCTGATGCCTGTGTATTTTTTTCCCCCATAGCATCAAGCAATTCTCCAACACCAGCTGGGTATCCTACAATTCAACTCGACTCCAACACTACCTAAAGATAGCATTGGATTCTAGAGGTTAAGTGCTCAGTTCTAAATGACTGCACCCCTGCGCCTACTTTAGATGTTGAAGAAGTCTAGGTTGTCATCTGTGCTTCTGACTGACCAGCTACAGATCAGAGGTTCCAACCATCCCCTCCTTGCGTTCAATTAACTTGCTAGAGTGGCTCACAGAAAACAGTTTACTTACTAGATTACAGGTTTATTAAAGGAGGATATACCTCAGGAATAGCCAGACAGAAGAGATGTGTAGTAAAAGTATGGAGGGAAGGGCGTGGAGCTTCCATGCCTTCTCTGGGCACAACACTCTCCCCAAATCTTTACGTGTTCACCAAACCAGAAGTTCCCAGGACCCTATCCTTTGGGGGTTTTATGGAGGTTCCACGACAGAGGCATGACTGATTAAATCATTGGCCATTGGTGATTGAATTCAATCCCCAGCTCGTCTCCCCTCCTCAGAGGTTAGGGTGAAGGGGGGTGGAACTGAAAGTTTCTACCCTCCAATCACGAGATTGGTTCTCCTGTCAACCAGCCCCTCCCCCTTAAGTGCTTTCTAAAAGTCACCTCATTAACATAACAAAAGCCATCGCTACTGCTCTCCTCACTTAGGAAATTAAAGGTTTTAGGAGGTGTGTGCCAGGAATGGGGACAAAGGACTAATATATATTTCTTATTATATATCATAATATAACAACTTACGACCTTCAGAAATGTAAGGTAATAAAGTTGTACTGTTTTAAACCACTAATTTTGTGATCATTTATTATAGCAGAAAAAGAAAATAATACATTGGCTAAACAGAATGACAATCCGCCCTTGATTAATTCAGAACCTGAGTCAACGTCTAGAAACACACAGACTTAGCCAACGCTCGTTGAACTGATAATGTTCAGTGTGTAATCTGGTTTGAAACCCTAAATGTGAGATGTAAAAAGACACTAAGATGCTATGGGCTGTGAAGACCTCGGTTCTAGCGTTCTCCCAAACTTAGGAAGATGTTGGGCACCTCTCTGCCAAAGCAGCCAAAGCCTTAGTTTTCAGTGGCTGGTGAGTAGCTCCAGTAACTTCTACTTTATTCTTAATGAGGCCGTGAATGGACACAGACTTCCTAAAAGGAACTACAATGACAATGTAACGTCAACAGTTAAAACTGTTTAGGACAGTTTTAACTGCTCAGCCTGAGAGCCAGTTCTAAACTCTCAATGATGGAGTTCACAATTCATGTCTCAGGCACCTGCTCCCAAGGGCTGAAGATGCTGGGGAGCCACTAGATATCAGGAAGCAGCATGACCACTTGCCACGGGATATTAATTAAGTATTTGTTGAATATATTATGTGAGTGAACAAGATAGACAAGGTGCCTGTCCACAGAGACCTTATATTCAGATTGGGGAGGCAAAGCACTGCAGAAGTAAGTATGTCAATGGAACCATGCTAAATGCTGTGATGGAGAACGACAGTGATGGGCCAGATCTAGCCTGGAGACCCAGAGTAAGTCAGTTAACCTGTGGGGGAAGATGAGAGAGTGGTTTTGAAAATGGTTTGAAATTATTAACAACTAGATGAGATCTTATTATATAATGTGATTACAAAGTAAAAGCAAAGTTGTAAAGTCATTTGAACACGTGACTACATGAACACACAGGATTATTATTTTAGAAGACATGTTTCTGCTTGAAAGAATTCAAAGCCCTCCCTTAGCCCTGGAACACGGTGCACACTCCTTGACACGGCCCACGAAGCCCTCTGAGAGCTGTGCCTTGCTTCCTTTCACAGCCCATCTCGGGTGCCTCTATCACACACGGCTGCCCATACCCTTCCTCTCCATTGATTCCTCTTCTTCTCCCCAGGTTAGCAGCTTAGCCACGGCTGCCCCCAGAAGTCTTCTCTGATGCTGAGTCAGGGTCGGATACCCTGCCCTGTGTGCTTATGGCTCCTTTTATGTTCCCTCTACCTGCACCTACCACCAGGTGCATCAACTTATTTAATTACTCGTGAAATGGTGATGCCTCCTGAACATGAATTCTTTGAGGGCAGTGTTCATGTCTCATTCACTGGGGATGTACATGTATGCATGGCTTAGGTAAATGGAATGGTGATGGGAAGAAAGGAGAACAATGCTGGGAACCTCTGCATGGATGGTAAAGGTATCTGCCCATGGGGCTGAACTTGGTATGAAAGATGAGAAAGGGAAAATTGCGGCTAAGCATGTACCTCCAGAGTCTTGCTGCCTAGGTCTGAGTCCCAGGCCCTCTACTTGCCACGTGGTCTGCCTAGGACAACCGATGTAAGGCGTCAAAGCTGCAGGGGAAGCTAGGCCACAACTGGAGTTAAAACTCTGCGTACTGCTCCCCAAGGCTTATGCCCTGGTGCAGGGCTGTGTCTGCTTTGAGGAAGTAGTATCTGTTACAAAAATGATGCCCACGCTCTAAGATGTCAGCTGAATCCCTGTTGGGGGGCTATACAGACATAGGACAGGCACCTTTTCATAACTCCACTGCTCACTGGAGTACCTTTCTATAATTCATCTACCCTTAGATGCTGCCTTTTGATTTGATACAATGGCCAGACACAGGCTAGCCTACCAGGTTGAGAACTTGTGCAAGTTACCAATCTCAGTAAACCTCAGCTTCTTATTTACAGCTCATGGGGCTCTTCCAAAGCTTATGTTAGATGACCCACATGAGATACTTAGCACATAGAAGTGTTCAAAACTGGTAGCAATTTTAAGTGTTTAAATCAGTCAGGAACCCACGTCACCATTTTGTGTTTAAAAAAAGCCTTACGGGGCTTCCCTGGTGGCACAGTGGTTGAGAGTCCACCTGCTAATGCAGGGGACACGGGTTCGTGCCCCGGTCCGGGAGGATCCCACATGCCGCGGAGCGGCTGGGCCCGTGAGCCATGGCCGCTGAGCCTGCGCGTCCGGAGCCTGTGATCCGCAACGGGAGAGGCCACGGCAGTGAGAGGCCCACGTACCGCAAAAAAATAAATAAATAAATAAATAAAGCCTTAAGAAAAGTGCCCTTTCCCAAAAGCCTTGTAGGAGTGTCAGAAGTTTCAGAGATGCCTTCTTATTTGCCTGTCCTGCTTACATTTCTTGTGCATCATGCCCTCTAGGCCTACTTGTAAAACTGCAGGATGCCGATTTCCTTACACATAATTCTCACAATGGATATTTAAAATTTATGGCCAAATCTCCCACATGAAGGTGGTCTGGCAGCCATAATTTTTTCCTTCTGTATATAAATGACTATTAACTTGGCGTTTTGCAGACAGGTTTTGATGAACTATGATATTTTGCTTAAAATCATTCCAAGAATAATGTCAGACTTCATAATTGCCTTACCCATGACCACCAGCAAGCAAAATTCACCTCAACAGCACAGCTTGTATTAAAAGGAATCAAAATACAACCAGACAGAACTGTGAATTCAAGAACACAGGGCAGACGGCTCCTATTCCGCAAGGTTTTGGAGTATACTCAGAAGTGGCAGAGCTCAGACTATAAATATGTGTCAATTTCTACAAGCAGAGAAATATGCTATGAGCATGGCTTTTGTAGGCTCTTTCAGATTTAAAAAAAAAAACTTGGCAGATGGCTTAACATGAAAACAAAGCAATAATCAAAATTCAGTCACAGTGGCAATAAAAATATTTCAGTTTGTATCTGGGTGCTGTTTAGAACAAATGTTCCCAAATACCAGACTATGTTAAAATGTTCACTCATTCAGATCAAGATCGGACAAATTTATATACGTAACACTTCCATATATGCATTTGTTTTTACATGTATATGTCAGGACTAGGGACTTACCTGGTGGCACAATGGTTAGGAATCCGCCTGCCAATGCAGGGGACACGGGTTTGATCCCTGGTCTGGGAAGATCCCGCATGCCGCGGAGCAACTAAGCCTGTGAGCCAAAACTGCTGAGCCTGTGCTCTAGAGCCCACGTGCCCCAACTACTGAGCCCATGAGCCACAACTACTGAGCACATGCGCTGCAACTACTACTGAAGCCCGCGCACATAGAGCTCACGCTCCACAGCGAGTGAAGAGTATCCCCCGCTCACCGCAGCTGGAGAAAGCCCGCGTGCAGCAACGAAGACCCAATGCAGCCGAAAGTAAATAAATAAATTTATATATGACAGGGCTAGATTGTCAACAAGCTTTACTCAGGAAAAGTTGTCGGTTATTCTGAGATTGTGTCCTTTCAGCTTCTTTGATGTTAAAATGTTCTTTTATGTAATGATTTCCATAAGCAAATGATAGCTGTCAATCTGTGACAAGTATAAAAATTGGCAGCCTCTTGGAAACGTGAATGCTATAGAAAATCCAAAGGCGTCAGAGCCAAAGATTGACTGTATTTTCTATTTTCCCAGCCACTGGTTTGCTCTGACACAGACAAGGCCGACTTATTCTCTGTCGAAGAACTGGGGTTGGGGGAAGGGTGCCTAGACCTCCTCCATGTTGTCACAGCCTCAGGGCAAACAGGTTTGCATGGAGAGCCACAGCCCACCATGAAATCCACTGAGAAGAGTTCTAGAGAAACATATGCATTCATATATGGGTTATAAAGAAACATATATGCAAAGATAAAGAAAAAATATCTGGCTCCTCATGAAATGTATAGTTCCAATAAGACCTTTGCTCAAAACCTGGTACTTTGCATCATTTTCTATCATTTCGAATAAATGGACTTTCTCACACATATTCAACAGAGAACAGCTCTCATGCCACGCAACCTTGGGTAAAATCGCTTTTCCTAGACAGACCTTTCTGTCCTCAACTGTAAAACAAGGGTTGGGTTCGGTTGCTAACGTACCTCCCAACACTAACAAATAATTCTCTGCTCCCCAGAAGAGCTTGTTTAGTGGGGAGATTTGAATGGAGGTTGGTGAGTATTAAGGATTACTAGCAGTTGCATAAGGGCCATGCGCACCTAATTTAAAGATCTATTTTCATGTGTCCCTTTGTCCTTTTTCTTGCTTCTTAAAACTCTTTCACCATGTTCCTCTCCCACTGAGAGGAGAGCCCTCCGTAGCTCTTCATTAGTAAATCAGAGGCCTGGCACTCGAGTGTTCGCAGGACCAGGCAGATGACGCAGATGAGTGGATAGCCAGCCTGCAGGACCACAGGAGCAAACTGAGGACGAAGTGACAGCAGCCACTTGGCTCCAGCACCTCCCCACCAGGAAGGCTGGAAGCTGCCACATCTTCAGAGCGCCAAGACACAATTCTGACTTTTGGGTATATAATCTTCAGAGTTTGAACAGTTGCCAACTATGTTAAAAAAAAATTTTTTTTTTAACCTAATGGCCATATAGAGATTGCAACTGGCAGGCAGGCTGCTTGTTTCCAATTTCTGACATAAAGGATAAAAATTCTCATTGTCAAGACTCTGTCATGTAGCCCTGACTTCTACTGGTGCCCCAAACATTCTCTTCATTATGTCTTGAAATCAGCAAGTGAGTCCAACACTTCTGAATTATAGACGAGGGCTTAGAACAATACAAGGGCTGATTCTGTCCTTTGCTACCTTGTGAAAAATACTTAAGTATTTTGAACCTCAGTCTCCCTAGCTTTAAAATAAAGTCACTAATTCTTCCCTTCGGGGTTGTTAAATGCCCCCCCCCCACCGCACCCCTTTCCCTATTCCTTCCAGACTGGAAGTACCTTTGGACACATCTTGGGCCTATTCTCCGCATGCCATTCTCCGGGATTCTGTACCAACGTTAAGGTCTGACCATCTGTACCACTCCCCTATGCCGCCCTTGCAGACCAGCTAAATCTGGAGTGACTTATCGGCCTCATCCTCTCCATAAACATTTGTTTTTTGCAATCAAATATTTTCTTTTGGTCTGTTGTTCCTCTGTCTCACTCTGGATTTAAGAGAAGGTGTTGAAAATCATTCCCACTTTCAAATTATAACCCCAGAAAGATTTAAATTATTTGAAAAGAGAATATGCTCAGAAATCGTAGTTTTCAAATTTTTTTTTTTTTTTTTTTTTGCAGTACGCGGGCCTCTCACTGTTGTGGCCTCTCCCGTTGCAGAGCACAGGCTCCGGACGCGCAGGCCCAGCGGCCATGGCTCACGGGCCCAGCCGCTCCGCGGCATGTGGGATCTTCCCGGACCGGGGCACGAATCCGTGTCCCCTGCATCGGCAGGTGGACTCTCAACCACTGCACCACCAGGGAAGCCCGAGAGGTATCTTTTTAACAGGTGCTTTTTTGATACCGACAAGGACCAAATTTCAACAGCCACAACTGGGAACCTGTTCTACTCTGCTGGTTAAACACCAATAATTAGAATGTATTGTCACAGCTGCTTCCTCTTGTCCCCCAAAACATGGTCCTAGTTCTGAACTGCTAATAAGATTCTGCTCTAATTCTGCTCTGGGCTATGTCCAGACTCGATGGTGAAATGCTCTGGCTACACCAACGTACGGTGGAAGCCCCAGGAGTGTTTTTTGTCAAAGCCTTGCTTTAGTGATAAACCCTGCTCTCTAAGGAGATAAGCAATGCTCTCCCGCGGCAATCCATTTCAATATCTGTCCAGCACAGGTTTCTCTGCAGATTTATCTGCACTAAGTCCCCATGATGTCACACAGAGGTGGTGATCTGGAAACAGAATTAGAGAAAAGTGTTTGCGGGAATCATTCTGAGGACTGATGGGTCAAGGAGGCTGGTAATGGAGAATGCAACACCAACGAGCCTTTCCTACTTGGGCTAAGCGATCAACTGTCAATGGTTCATAACCTTCTGAAGCTCATAAAATGAGTCATACAAATTGGCACACACACGACGTACCTGGATTCCAGAAGGAACAAATAGTGTCCTGAGTATAAAACATTGTTCTACATGTTTAGAGGGAACCATCTGTAAAGACGTGAAAACTTTATTGCCTGGCCAGAAAGCAGTTTGAAGAACAAAGTAAATGCTATCCAGCTGGACAGTCACTCGAGGTGACGGAGCCAGGGGCAGGGAGGAGTAGGGCAGCCAAGGAAGCATTTTTCTTGCCACTACTAAACAAGCCACACCACCAGTTCACAGCCTCCACGACCGACCAAGTCCCACAGCAAGACCGAGTTTAAATCCTCATAGTCAACATGCACACGTTCATGATTTGTTTGGGGGAGTCCCTTTTACCTTTGAGCTGCTGATAGTTATGTCTGGGGTGGAGATTACAGTGTGATTTCCCCAAAGCTTTGCAGGTTTCTAGAACGGTGATTAGCAACACTTTGAGAGATAATCAATGAAAAACAAAATACAGGAGTCTCCTACTTTTAATTGCAAGTGAAGTTCCCCAACACCTCTTGTGAGGGGTTAAGGGAAGAAGGTAGAGGTTATATTTATTTCCTTCACCTGTGGATGCAGGTACATCCACTTAACCTCTTGGGCCGTCAGCAATGTAACAGCTGGTCATTTCATCTACTTCCCACTCATCCTGGCCCTGAGGAATTCTAGGGGAAGCCCCTTCTCTGTGCCTAAGAGCCTATTTGAGCAGGGAGTTATGGAAGGCTCATGTCATAGTGTGGCAGCCCTGCGAGAATGAGCTTCCTCCAGGCCCAGAAACGGCAAGAAAGAAGAAAAGGAAAATTGGAGACTACTAAATTTTGTGTTACGGAAATTAGAGGAAGTCCGGACTTGTGAAATTTCATCAAGATGAGAACTACATAATTTCTCTTACAAGCCAAAAATAGAGCGTTCAGGAAGCCCTGCCCTGGGAGCAAATCACAGTAAAAGTCAAAGGTGGTTAGTAACACTACAAACACACTCAGGCCTTCATTCACTTAGACATCGGAATGTGGTCCTCCAGTTGCCAGAGATCCACCTCACAAGTGGGGATGTGCAGAGAGAGAGAGGGAGAGGAGAGAAACATGCCATCCCAAAGGACTCGTTAACTATTTTCCATTAAAGTAAAAGCCCAAGTGCCCCCTGCTGGAGCCTTCCCAACCCCTTTCTCTCCCTCCCCAGACCCCTTTCTCTCCCTCCCCAGACCCCTTTCTCTCCCGCTCGCTCCAGCCACTTTGGCTCTTTGCTGTTCTCTGAATGTGCCAAGATTTTTCCTTTGCCTGGAACAACCTTCTTCCAAATATCCATGTGGCCCTCTCCCTCCCTCCCTGTCTGGTTCACCAACACCGGCCCTGCATTTCCCTCAACGCTTCTTTATTTTGCTTCATTCGCTAGCTGATATGCTATAGATTCAATTGCTACCTTGTTCATTGTGCCTCTCCTGATTGAATGTAAGCTTTTGGAGGGACAACACCTGTGCTAAATCTCAAGTGACTAAGATGGTGCATGCTAAGTGCTAGGTGCTCCAACACGTTTGTTCCATAAACGAATGTGCGAAAGGATGGGTGTGGCACCAACGTATGTGGACCATATTTTTTCAACTCCCTTGCAGAAGTATTTTCTGGGATGAGATTTAATATTTTGCTCTTAGAGCTGATATAAACATGACTTTATACAAATGATGGTTTTTCCTACCCATTCCGAGATTGAAAACATGTGCAAGAGACCTTGGGTAACAAAATGGCCCAAGGATCAAACACAAAGTCCTTTAAGAATCCAGGGCCAGGAGGCTTCCTCATGACACTTATTTGCATCTTTTAAATCTGAATATACAGACCACAGAGCACCTTTCTCTTAATTGCCAGGAAAATAATAATGTAATACGACCGTTGTTACCAATACAGGGAAATTGTGCACACGTGTAAGGGGCTATTCTAATTAAAATTATCTGTGCTTTCTGTAAGTTTTATGATCTTCCCTTGCTATTATGCTCTATATTGATAGGTGTGTCTTCTTGTTCCCTAGTATGTCGCATAGCATTAGAAGTAATGTTATTTTGCTGTTTCCTAGGAGACCATGTTCTTCAAATTGCTTCCAAGTCCCTCTGAGATGGACGGAAATCAAAAAATCAGTCCAAATATCATTGTACTGGAATAAACCAAGAGGCGAGTCATTTCCCAGAGGGTGGGCAGAGAGAGAAAGACACAGAGACAGAGAGAGAAATGGGAAATTAAAAGAGGATGACCCTGACGCAACAGTGAAGAAATATCGTGCTGTCTTGCCTCCAGACTAACCTAAATGTCACCTGGAATCTCCATTGCTCCGTTGAGAACTGCATTTACCTTGGCCTCTGGCCAAGAGGGTTTAGTGGGAAAAGTATTAACGCCTGCAAGGTGGTCTCACAGCAAGGTCCCTGAGGACAGAGGTTCCAGTATAGCTGGGGAAAAGCTGGAGGAACAGGCCGATTCCAACATGGTGGCGTCTGCTGCTAAGTGACGAGGCACTATATCGTATAACAAACCGCAGCTTTAAAATGGGAGAGGGTGGAGGAATGATTGAAACCCCTATGTCCCACAGGTGGATGCGAAGTGAGTGAGCAGCGCTGTCCTCGAAGAACATAATCTACACCTGAACAGGCGGGGGTTTGTTTAGGTTTAAGCCACGGCAACAAATTGTAGCTTTGCAGCTCCCAGAGCAGCTGTACCGAGGGACCTTGGGCAAGGCCAGCAATGGCGGGCCAGACTCCCTGCTCTGGGCTCTGTTGTATTATATCTTCAAACAGCACTTAAGTATTAAACCTTCAGTTCATTTGCACAGCGCAGCTAAGAAAACAGAGCAACTCCCAGACCTCCCTGAGTGGCTGCAGACAACCTTTCCTCTTCCCTCCCCCTCCCAGACCAAGTAGTTTTCAATAGTTTGAAAAGAAAAAAAAACAACAACAAATAACAGCTGCTTGTTAGTTTCCGGGGTGGGGTGGGTGGGGAAGCATTGAAGACAAGGATTATGATTAAAAACAAAACCATAGAACTATTCTTTAGAAGTCAAAGTCATTGCCGAGAACGTGAACGCACGTGTATCCAGCAGAACAAATCCACCATCCCCAAAGGTGGTTGCATGCCTGCACTGGAAGCAATTTAGGCGGCCTTTCCGTTAGGCGAATTCCAAACCTTGTTCATAAGAACCTGAGAAGCCCAGAGTTTCTTTGGTGGTTTTGCAAGTCAGAAGTATCTTTTGCTTAAACAAAAAAAAAAAAATCTAGGAAATTAACGCGCCAAATGCTTACCTCTGGGATGTTCTATGTGTTAGCTTCTGAAGATGTGTTGAAAGAGTTACTAAAACAATCAAAATGTAGACTCTACTGATCTAGTTAATTTTTATAGAGAAGGAAGGTCTGGTCAGGACTGGACCCAGGCCATTTCCGAGATCAAAGAAGTAATTCGCAATCAACCGGACCAAACACCCAAATCCATTACTCCCGGCTCCGTGCACGCTCTTTTATAACTCACTGCCGCACCCACTCGCTCCCCACTTCACGGGAAATTAACACTCCTAATATGGAATGAGGACGAAAACCCCTACCACTTGAGATTTAATTTAACTCCTCACTTACTGGCAGGGCTGCACGTTGACTGGGGCATTCAGTGCTTCAGCTCAGCCAACGGGCAGGTCTGTACGGGATCTGTTATCTGCTCTGCTTTCCACGAGCGCCATAGAAATCCTGAAAAGAAAAAATGGTGAAAGAAACTTGCAGAATTCCCAGAGTACATCGTGTTTTCCTACGTGTCTAAAATTTTCAGAAATCGAAGCATGAGTCTGATTTTAGCCACAACAGGAAGAGCGAAAACGTTGGTTTCTCTGAAAGCCCCTCACCATTTTGTTTCAGGACGTCTAAGCGAGAGAATCCCACCTCCGCGTGTGATCAGTGGACCAGCAGTGTCAGGCAGGGCTCGTCAGAATTGCAAATATATTGACCCCATCCCAGTCCTACCCAATCAGCGTCTCTGAGGGTGGGCCCAGGAACGCCTTTTAACAAGATCCAAGGTTATTTGCATATTAAAGTGAGAAGCAAGGGTCTAGATCTATAACAGGTGCTTCCCAAAGCGTGGTCTTCAGACCATCAGTATCAGCCTCACCTGGGAACTTGGTAGAAATGCAGATTTTCACCTGCTCCAGACCTACTAAATCAGAAACTGGGGGTGAGGCTCAAAAAATCTAGTTTTGTCAAGCCCTCCAGAAGATTCTGACACACACCAAAGTTTGAAAACCACTGGTTTAAAATGTGAAGGCAGACACGACTAAGGGTATTCACGCTAAAAGAGAAAAGATGAGCTAGTATTTCCCAAATTGTATTATGTAGAATACCTAGATGTTTTAAAAATATATTTAAGAAATGCATAGTTAAAACTGTTATTTTTCTTTCTCCTGGTAAGGTTACTCCGTTTAAATGTGCACTGTGAATCTCTGAGATAGCTGATGGCAATTCCCAAATTTATTTGGGAACATTTAAGATTTAAGCTATAGCAGTCCATTCAGATATTACATGATAGGTCTCATTTTCTGAACATAGGACTAACAATTTGAACCTGTTTTTTGAGTAATATCTCTTATTGTCTCCTAGAAAAAAGGCTGAATAGATTATAGCTCTGGTATGTTCACATGGACTGTCTTATTTGTGTCTCAACAACTCGCTAAGATACTGGAGAATTATCCTCCAAGATGGTGAAGGGACACACTAGTAAAAAAAAAAAAAAAAAAGCACAGACTCAACCAAATTCTGTAGCTTTTCCAAGGTCAGAAGGTTCCTCAGGGAGGGAACACCAGAGAAGCTGGTCTGCTGGTTAATTGCCCAGGGTGTCCATACATGAGAAGCTCTAAACATCACTGGAAACACTAAACATCTCATGGAGAAAATTGTAATTCCTTAGGGTGATTCTTGGGGAGAGAACTTCATGGGGTTGAATGGGATACTTTAATAAGCAGCACAGAGTCAGGGATTGAGAGTCCTAAGGGAGACTTTGGAACAACACCAGCTAATCCTGGCCGAGGGCTTCTTTGCTGAGGGGGATGGACGAGTACGGGGCAGAACCAAGTGGATCAGAGCATGTTAGGAAGTTGATCTCTGCTTCCCGGGATCCTCCGCCTACCCCTTTCTCCGCAACAAAGTGCTCAGCCTTCCCTTTACATAAATGTTGAATAAAAATATAAAAAAAAGCAACACCGTTGATTGGGGGGTGATCCAAATTATTAGCCTGCCTGTGGCAACACTGTAAATAAGTTCAACCTGGGTGTAATCAAGATTCAACTCAGAGAGGCTTGTCAAATGCCAGTGCCTGTATTCCTCCCAAACAAAGTTCCCTCTCTAAACGCTTGACTCAAATATTTACATACAACTACTGCATTCAGTATAACCGCTCTACTCTGACAACAGCTAAAGTTGGTCTTGAGATAAACTGAACTGTGTTCTTGAACCTGTTCCATTGGTTCCCCATCAGATTAGTGTGAGAGTGAAATTTATTAGCGTAGGCGTGAACTTCATTACAATCATTTCAAGAGATTCTACAGTCATTTTCTCCATCTTTTTTATTTTCAGAACATTCTGCTACAACCTGGAACTCAAGCAAGCACTGTAACCAAGTCAGGGCTCTCAAAGAAGCTGAGAGTAAAGTCAAATCACACAGAATTCTGCATATAATAACTGTAATCATTAGAAGTCTAAAAGACGCTATTTCATCAACGTTCTTTTAGTTTGAACCAGTTTAAGAGCCTAAACACTTAAGACTTAAGCCAGAGAAGTCCGTTCACATATTTCATAATATGTCTCATTTTGTGAACAAAGGATTAACAACTTGAATGTAAGAAGCAGGTGTGACCACTCTTGATAGGTCAAAACCTTAACACCACCAAGACAAGTCTCTAATTTCTGGGCACAGTACATGGCATGCGTGAATTTTGTTTCAATATGTTTTCCATAGTGATAGCTTAGCAAGTCACATAGCCATATTCTACCCAGACTTCCATTCCTAGCGGCAGAATTATTTGCTGATGATTGAAAGGTCATGTAAAACAGATGTGAGGGCAGCTGGATTTTCCAGCTATGCTTCAGTGGACTTAGCAGTGGTGCCTGCCATTACCAAACAGCAGAGAGATTTTATTTCAATTGAGCAAAGAAAGAATCTTAGGCAACCTTGTCAGCATAATTGGATGTATATGCAGTTTCTCACCTTTTCCACCTTCCACTGTTCACTCAGGGCCTGGAACTAACTTCATCACACTGCAAAGGTAACAATGAACTGGGTGTCAACCACCCTGACATGTTTTCCAACATGTTATAAATAGGTTATTATTGACCTCTGAGTGTGGAATTAATGGAAATTCCATTTCCTACAGCTTTCTCATTTGTTTGGTATCACACTGGGTATTATCTCCACTTCAAACTAACATAACTTACTCTCATTATCCCTATGCTTCTTTGAAATGAAGCAACACAAAGAACAGCAAATGGTGCATTGCAGAGGGGGCTACTGCATCACAAATACCCTTGAAGAACAGATGGTCCATTTGCAAACCTCCCAAATATTGACATCTGTGTGGCAGGCAACTGTACAAGTCAGAGAGATACAGCTTTAAGTTTTACACATTCTATCAAAATTAATTCCTAAAACTGTCCTTTACTAACTGAATATATGGGAATTCTCCCTTATTAATAAGACGAACTCTAAAGGACTGTGAATGAAATACTAAATTTTCTCTCTAATCTTTTAAAAAGTCTAAGTCTCAGATTTGCCAGTTAATAACTATGTTGTTAGAGAATCATTTCTCTGAGTCTTCATTTTCTCATCTCTAATACTTGGGTTAAAAATACTTGACTCTCCATTTATTAGAACCTGACAGTGTATTAGTGTACCCTAGTGTGAGAGATGAGATAATATGCCACACAAGTTACAATGACTATACAACAAATATAAGTTATTATTATAGATCCACTGGACTTGATCTTTCATGGTTTATTGTGAAGGGGAAATTATTAATCTCTTTGCTTTCTATACTAATATGAAAATAATCCATTTTTTCTATTTGATAGGGGTGTAGGTTTATACAGAAAAACTTCTATTAACTAAAATTCCAATTAACTAACACGAACTTTCATTTAAGAATGTTTTACTCATTTTAACCATAGGAAAGCATTAGTACAATAAAATAAACTCATTAAAGAACCTTTTGGCTATATCTTAGGATATATCCAACTAAATCTCTGAAATATTCAGAACTGTTCAATTATACGGTATGTTTAGATGGTAGCTCTTGAAAAAAAACAATCAGTGCTACGTTATGTTTACTTCACATATTGAAGGTATACTAATTATCAGAGAATTTTGACAATGAAGAGAGAAGTTAGGAGAATTTCTTGTTCTACTTTCCACTTCATCAAGAGTAGGCATTGGGCTTCCCCGGTGGCGCAGTGGTTGAGAGTCCCCTGCATCGGGTTCGTGCCCCGGTCCGGGAAGATCCCACATGCCGCGGAGCGGCTGGGCCCGTGAGCCATGGCCGCTGAGCCTGCGCGTCCGGAGCCTGTGCTCCGCAACGGGAGAGGCCACAACAGTGAGAGGCCCGCGTACCGCAAAAAAAAAAAAAAAAAAAAAAAAAAAAAAAGAATAGGCATTGATGTTCTGGATAATGGAGGTTTCAATTTAGTTCAGAATCTAAAGTTTTATTTTGTACCCAGACATGCCAGTTAACAACATACTGATTTTCAGTTCCCAATTCACCCTTCAGTACCTGCTCCGTGATACTGCACCAGACTCTTCAACCATTTCTCCAATACAGTGAGCGCAGCGTTAGGCTTTGTCAGCTGTCAGCCAAGGAAGCTGAAGGAACAGTGCAGAAGTCAGGGGCTTCTCTTCCCGGCTCCAGGTGCTGCACTTGGCTTTGTCTTGCTCCAGCTGCATGGTTCAATCACGGTGCAGGTGTGTGGGAACGTCTGGTGGAGCGCTGCCTCAGCTGCGTGTCCAGCGTGCACGGTCCCTCAATGACCTCACGCCCCTGGCCTGGGCCTGGTGACCGCCTTGCCATAGCCCCCTCGACGTGGATACTGCCTGTTCCACGTCTCGTATCCCCAGCAGTACCCCAATGCCCTTTGCACACCTACCTACCGGTCTTAGCTTACCTGTATTCAGAGGGTTGTTTCCTAGTTCTGGGCAACTGAGGACCAGCTCTGGTCCAGAGAACTTCTGTGTCATTGTGAGCTGCAACCACACTTTCTTCAACAAGGTCTGACCTCCAGCCATGGGAAGGGGGCCTCCTTCTAAAGGTGGCCTTCCTTGGGTCCTCTCTCTCAGCCCAAGGTTACCCCTTAGAGTTCGCTTTATATTTTCATACTTATTTTCCTATCATAGCTTAGTAATTCTCTGCACTAAACTTCTCCTGTTAAGTTATTGTGTAATATCTGACTCCTGATGGGACTTAGGCTGACCCACCAGGACTCATCAAACACATTTCCCTTGCAAGCTCTAATTTATAGTCTGAACATCTATATTATGTTGATATATTGTTAAAGATCATTTACAACTCCCTGATTCAGGCATAAGAAAACTATAATAGATTCACATCATTGATTTGTATCTTTTCAGGCATTAGTACTGGGTTCACTTCAGTGCCTCTCATCTTGCTTATTAAGTTCATTTTTATTTGAAGTATTTATAATAGTACCAGAAAAATTAGTAAGTAGTATAATAAACAGAGCAGAATAAACGGTAGGTTTCAGTTGATAAAGCCATAATTACTTTAACTTATATTTCAAATTTCATACTTGAAAAGCACCATGGATTCTTCTGCTCTTCATTTCATTCAACTAAGGACGCTTGGGATTGCCAATGTTCTCAAGCAAACAGGGTAGAGAAAATTTCCAGGTTCAGATGATACCAATAGGAGGTTACCTAAGCAAAAACTATTATTTATGCAAAAATTAATATTGGTAGAAGTCACTGGAGTTTAGTTTACTTTCCTACTTACCAAGGGAACAGTTTGGCATATCAGTGATACACTAGGGGAAAAAAAAAAAATCAAAAGACACCTCTAAAGAATACTACAGACTACTAAAATACCTTAAACAAACAAACAGAATTATTTTTGAGTAAGTGCATAGAATAGTACCAGCTGTGTGTGCTTTACAAGCAAAAGAAAAAAATTTTTAAAAAGTATATTTGAACTTAGCAAATGTGACAATTTAGAACATGAAGCTGAAAAACTAATTTGGAACCCAATTATTAAACAGAAACTTTGCCCTTTGGAACACGGATGCATTAGAGACCATGTCAATCAATTCATGGAGCTAGCACAGAAGTCATTTTCCTTGGGAGCTCAAGAGAAATTGACAAATTATACTCTCTGTGAATTCTCAATTGTTTTATTTTTTCCCCTGAGGTCAGTGATCAGTGCTTTTCTCACATGGAAATGTTTTCTTCTTTTACACTAAGCAATGGTTCCAAACTTTCTTGTATATGATTAACACAGTTACAGACACAGGAAAAAAAATTCCTTCTTGGCAAACTTTCATTTAATAGGGCTCCTCCAGTGTTTTGCCATGAGTGCCAATCACTAAACACACCTTGCTTTTCCCCAGTTCTGTGTTTAAGGTGTGGAAGCCACACCCTTCCTATTAATCATTGATGCAATCTTGCTACCTACTCAGTCAGCTTCTAAATCATGGACTAAAGAGTAAAAGTTCAGTAATAGAATACCACAGACAATATTCTTCATAACATGGACAGTTGAGGGGATCAGACACTTGCCACCAAATACTATCCATATCTGCTTAGTATGATAAACAGACAGGCTACTTTGACTTTTGGAGGGAAAGGGATTCTTTCACAAACTTCTGGACTTGGTGTTTCCTGAGTTAAATGCTCTCATTCATAAATACAACACAAAACCGTATCAGTCTGAGATTTCTGTTGGGTAGCCATGTGTCCTAGCCCCTTTCCTCTTTAAAATTTTAAATACTGCACAGGAACCACCTTCCCTGGGTGGCTCCCACACTGGGGATGAAACCTCCCCTGTGGAATTTTGGCACCTTATTAATTAGTGGTTATGAGTAGGAGCTGCTCTCAGCAACTCCTATTCTGCCATCAGTCAAGTGTGATTCTGTAATAAATTCCCACGAAGCACACTATTTCTGGTAATTCTCCCTAATTAACACCAGGCCTGCTAATAATACATTAGGTCCTATGTGTTTCTGATATAACCAAGATCTTGTCTGAGAGGACTCAGAAACGGAAACCACCAACCTAAATTAAGCTTTTGCTGGCAAAAAAGATTTTATAGGTAGTTCTGTAAGAAAACCTTTGATAATCTTACATGGGGGACATTTTGGCCAGAAAACACTGAATGACAGGGAGGCTTGTTCTGGTTTGAGCACTGAATGGGGACTTATTGTGAACACACACTGTTGAGTCTTAAGCCTATAAATCTGGTACTGGATTACTGTTTCTTAAAGAAGGAATGACAGATCTCTTATTTTGTCGGTGCATTTTAATGTGCAATGACGTGATTGATAGAAACCAAACAGCAGCTATTAAAATGTCAGATGCAGACTTGATGTTCTTATAAGTTTGGCTTCTGGAGTTTCATATACTGTGAGCAAATACACTTGAATTTGTCTTTTATTCCAACATACAGCCTGCAACAGAAACATTCCTCTCAAATTTACACAGTTGGAAAAAAATCTGAAAGCAATGAACAGACAAGGAATAGGTGAGCCTACCTAGTTACAGAAAAGTTAGCTAATGAGATCAGAATGAGTTAAAAATGAAGTAGCATACCCTGGTCAATGAAAGACATGAAAATGTGGATGACAACTGATGTTGTTTGAATGTGATATATGATACAATATAATGCTTGACAGGACAGGTTACTCCAATCGATGATTTCAGCAATAAATATTTTTAAAAGAAAGACAATTAGAGCTTACTATCTATTCACAACCATTTATTGTGCACATGCCACATGCAGAGCATAAATATGGATTAAAATAGAATAAAAGTGACAGTATTTTCAAACCTATTGTTTCTGGGACATTTTGATAGGCAAATACCATAAAAGAGGAATTCTCCTGAGAATTATCACATCTCAGCCTATCCTGTGAACATGATTTTTTTTTTCCCATGACTTAATGGAAACCACTTGCCATCCAAAAAGAAAAACCAGGAAAGCCTGTCTACATCACTGCAGCCATTTATTTACTGAGTGTGTGCACATGAAGGTATTACTATACTGATTATATTTCTCATGTGGTTTTTAATTAGAAAATCTATCCAAAAGCAAAACAGCACAGACATATACCAATTGAAAAATGTAAAGAAACAGAAGATAGAGATTAACACATAAGGCAAATGACACATTGAAAATCCAAACCCAAAACCTTAAAACATTTGGGGGGTGATGGGGGACAAAATGAAGCCACATTAAATTTGTGTAAAATTATTCAGTGTGTTTTCCCTTCCCTTATGTCTGAAAAGCTTCTTTCAATAGGAATGACTAAACTCCAAATATCACAAAAATGTTAATATAACTCTAGATTCACACTTGAACAGGGAAGAGGAATTATTTTCTATAAAAGTGGTCCTTGAAAACGGTACCACGAATGCCTTTTTGTTATAGATCATTTGTAAACATAACGCTGAACTAATATTTTGAAGATTAAACTCTTATTTCTACTTGTCTTCATACAGTGACCAAATGATCAGGTTTTAGTTTTAGGCTCTAACTGTAATCTGAATCAACAGGAAATACGAATGCTACAAGCATATGCAGAGGGCATTATTTTTAGGCTGCTGCTTCAGTGAGCAACATTCCGTCCCTGTAAAATGGTGTACATCTGAACCGATCACTAACATCTGGAAACTGGGGAACTCAAGCAGGGGATGCTTTAGAGTCGTGTACTGTGATCTTAATCTGTATTATCCTAAGCACAACATTCCAAAATATACATCTAGAGAGACTGAAAGTAATGCTCTACAATAAAGAGGTAATAATTAAAAAATTGCTACTGACATGGCATATTTATAATCAGAAAAATAAATATTCAGGGAGCTCACCAGAAGATTAAAGTGCTGCCAGTTATTAAAAGATTAATGCTGGTGTATTAAATATGGCATTCCCCACTGTAAAATACAGAGATTCTTCTGGGTTATAAGCAATATTTATTTCACGGGATTAACTGTTTTAGGAACAGACAGAAGAAAGCTTTGCCACAGAAGAGAAGGACAAAGCACAAAGACAAAATGTTAATTTAGGAAGCGACGTTATCCTTTTAGGGATAAAATTTAGAGAAATGCAACATTATGCTCTATGAATAATATGCAGAAAGAAAAGTGTAATAAAAATGAAGTGCTTAATGTAAGATAACTTTATAAGAAATCCAGGTCAAATAAAATTCTTTGAAGGAAATACCCAAATGCCGCCATTCCAATGCCACTGACTTATCAAATACTATCTTGGCATATAATCTGTAAAGGCAAAACTAAATAACAACAACAACAACAAATCTCTACCACACCAAAACAAAACCACCAACTTACTTTATGTTGTGTAAAGCAAAGGACTGACACTAAGATAACGTGACAATGCACACAGCCGGCATGTCTTCTACAGGTGGTTTCAGCAGCAATGGGAAATAATGCACAATTCAGTTCCAGCTTTTAGAAAACAAACAACAAAAAACTTCCTGCCTCCCTACAGATGCAGGGTGAGGAGGTAGTTTGGGGGTGCTGTTGGTGAACCATTTAGTTTGCCGCTTTGTGTCACCCTTCTCACTCTTTTATCCCCAGTTAATTATTATCTGCATGTTAAGTCTGCTAGACGATAAATTAGCAGCTTTCAGGACAGATACCTTGAAAAGTTCTTAGGGAGGTTAAACAAATATTATAGCCTAAAACCGCCCTCTCCAACAAACATGCACACAATGGAAGTGAAGTCGCAAGTGACTGATGGGACAGGCAGGGCTTGGGGCTCAGTCTCAACTATAAAAGCACCCTTCCCCGAACAAACTTAAATGGTAACTCAACGTGATCATGGGCTTTTGTCCATTTTGGTAACAAAGAAATAAAAAACAACTATCAAATGCCATAATCTCTTCTCTCAAATATCACTAGGATCCACAATTTTACCACAATTGCTTCTCTGTCTTCCTGTGGTATCTACATAATTTTTTCCCTAAAATGAAAAAAACAAAGAAAGGCTGGTCTGAATAATTAATCACGTTCCTCTCTATACTATCAAACCTCTGTGAATTCCAAACTTCATGATTACATTTGGAAGTGGTTCATTTATTACTGAGAAAGAACTACCAAAAGAAAAAAAAATCTAAATTTTTATCACATCCCCAAGCCAATCTTTTATTTTTCCAATGTAGAACTAAAGAAAAAAATTATTCTGCAAAGAGAAATTTCAAACCTTCATCAGTCAGTAGTATAACTCTGAAACTGATCTAATTGATTCATTGTCCAAAAAGGGAGAATTTAAAAAATTTTCTGATCTAATCCTCTGATTTACCATAATTCCCAACAGCATTCTTTTCTCTTTATTCTCTTTAAAGACAGAGAAAACTTTCAGAGTCCAAAGTTATTCAACAAGGTCTTTACCTCAGCATGGGGAAGGGAAAAAAAATAGTTTGACTAATACAGGTGGTGAAACATACACAATGAGTAGAAATGGTCATATTTTAATAAAAGGCAAAAATTTAAAGTTTATAAGCTATATGGTAGCTTTTCTGGGGTGGAGGGGATCAGAGAAAAATATAACATCTCTTTTGGGCATGACACATTTTGATCAAAATCTCATTGGCCTTTCCTACTGGAATGATCAACTGTAAAGACAAAAAAAAAAAAAGTATACAGTTTAAAAAACCCTGACACCTACTATTGATAAAATTCTGTTTAAACTCCTATTTACTGTTTTAAAGATAAACACTATTTTTTTTAAAAAAAACACCATGTTTCACTTATTATTTAAGTGAAGGCATTTTTATTGCCTTTTATAGATTTACTCACCACTACCTAGTATGGAAAGAAGGTATAATTATTTCAGCATAGAGGTTGAAGGCTTTTATTCTAAAATTTAGTTCTTCACTGATTTATTCTAAGATGAATTTAATAGTCAACCAGGAAACTGGCTTTTATAAAAGTTATTTTATGGGCAGAAAATGCAGGAAAGAAAGTAATAATAAACGCCAAACTGTCTCTTTACTTTATGAAACCAGATATTTCCTCATAGACTTGGTTTTCAAAGCCTGGAATTTATCCCTTCAGGGCCACTATTATTTTTCAAAACTCCATATAAATATTAAATCTAAAAATTAATCGGTGATTTAAATTCTCCTCTTTCTCTTCAAATTTCTTCTCTTCCCCTGGACTGTTGACTTTCAAATATTCACAGAGTGAGCATGTTTCTTGCAAAGTGGCTTGTCTTTCTTGGAGAAAAAGGTCTGACCTTCCAAACTTTCACAACATACCTGAAAAAGAAGCATTATTTGAGAGAATATCATTATTTTATCAAGTACGCCTAACAAGGGGAAAATGATTTTTTTACCCAATGGATAACACGACAAAGCACTTTAGTTGGTTGTGTCAGACCCCCTAGCATTTCATGATTACTATTATATTCCATGGAATCTTTCAAAAGCAATGAAGAATGACTTTTTCCTGGAATGCATTCTGATTTATTTAAACTCACTGATCATTATTTTTCTCTGTTGGGAATGACTACTTGGCCCTAGTGAAAAAATTAACACATAAATAGGTCACATTAAATATAATTTCTCTTCTCAGATTCTAGTCAATGTTTTAAATCTGCCTCTTGTTGCAGAGAAACAAAGCATTCAGAGAAACAAACCAAAAAACCCAGCACAGTTGCTTTGCCACCCATTCCCAAGCCCCTATTATACAGTCACAGAATACCTGACAGTTATTTTTAATTCATTTCTTTGTTTCTTAAAATGAAAACCCTAGTCAACATCTGGCTGCTGGAAGTTATGTCGTCAGTTAACTATTCACACTTATGTCTTATTTTTCCTACTGTCTTTGTTAATTTTAATGCTCCTGAGCAGATCTACCAGAGAATAGGAGGCGGCAAATCTGCTAACAGTTGTGGCTTTTTATAGATTTTATGAAGTCTAAGAGATGGATGAGGTAAACAAGACAGGGTTCAATGGTAATGTTTGAGGAAATTATTTGACTTCAATTAACAAGCCTTTTCACCCTTCCTACAATGGCTTTAAAAACTATTAGAAATATTAAATATAATTTAAAAAAACAAACATCTGAACAGAATACTTTATTAGATATTTACTTCTAAATTTAAAAAATATATATCTTAGGTTCACGTTAATCTCTGAATCTATACTCATCATTAAAAATAAAGCCAAAAATATTAAAATATCAAATGAAAGAGGTAAATATACTACTACAAGTTTATTATAGTCTCAAAAAGAAAAGAACATTCATAGACTATTACTAAGGAAGGAAATGGATCAACGTACCGTTTACTTCCAGTGTTAAGTCAGTAATAGATTTTTATAACAGTTTACTTCTATTTTAAGAAGTACCTATGTTTTCATAAATGACTAAAAGTACTCCAATAAAACATAGTTTAAAAAAAGTAAAAGGCTCTTATTGTTTTAAGAAATATATAGCTTCTCCTTATAAACAAAAATGTATCAAAAATAGGATTTTCTCTAAAGGGATAAACATCACATTATTTTTGAAATTGCTAAACAATTTCAAAAAGTACCGAAAATTTTAATAAACAATTTTCAAAATCACTGTAAAAATATTTCTAGGTTTAAAGCACTGAAAGATATAAAAACTGTCATTCCCATTTAGTGCTTAGGCTAGAACCGGCCATACTGTGCTCCTTCAATTCGGAAACAAGAGTTTACTTACTGAGCATACAAAGCAAGTGTCGTGCCAGGTGTAGGCCAGAGCTTCCAGGAACATGTCACCAGCTTCTATGGGAAACTCACATCCATGGCATATAGTGCCAAAGAGGGCATAATAATCTGTATTGGGGCAGGGGTAGGGGTAGACACAAGTTAAACATGCCAAAGCTTTAGAATGATAGGTTTTAGAAAATAGCAACAAAATGGGAATTAAATGAGATGATGAAGATAAAGCTACTAGTAACTGGAAAATTTGCAGATGGCATAAAATTTGGCTTGAGATACACGCGTAGTATACTTCAGGTTACCCCCGGTAAACGTTATATACGCAACTTAACATCCTCTATTATATTTTTCCATATAATACTCCTCAGTTCTGTCCAACTTCTTAAATGCCCAAATATGCATGAAGAAGAACACTGTTCTCTGATGTTATCAATAGCCATGATTGTTTCAATAAAATATAAGAGAACTTCCAGTAACTAGTAACAATGAGACTAATGAACATAAATGAAGAAGAAATACCTGATATTAGCAAATTTCATAGCACATCTGACTTGGTAAGGAAGAAAAACAAGTCACAGGAAACCTCCATGAAGAAATGCTGTGACTGAGTTTCTGGCTGGACTGTATCACAACAATATTAGCCACTATTTCTTTTGCTGTATTTTCTTTTCCATTTTATGACTTCATGCTGAAAATCCTTAGCCAGAGAACACCTCTTACTTGACACAGATTAGAGTCATAAAATATTAATATCTTCCTTCTGAAGAAAGCAGTTTTGACAAGATGTCTCTGTATTATCACTAAATTAGAACTTCCTGGCAATTTTCTTTTCTTTTCTGCAGCTGCTCTTACTATGTGTGTTCACTCATGGTTCACTCTGTGACTTTGGACACTTCCAATCCCACCTGGGCTGGAGGAGAAAGTAGGCTACCACCCGCGGCGTGAGTCACCTTTCCAGCAATCCTCAATACTCCTCAGTGCCAGCTGTTCAACACGCACCCACAGAGCCCCACTGTGCGCCAGGCGCTGTTCTAGGCACCGGTTGGGGGCACAGGGGAGAAGACAGACGGGGTTGTTCACCTCATGGGCTTTACAGTCTCATTGGGAGCAGGATGTCATCATTTATTATATTTTAAAAATAAATGATAATAAACAACTTCAGATTGTGACAAAGACCATAAGGGAAAGGAAAGAGTGATGCGATAGAGAATAGTTGGGGGAGGTGTATAACACTACACTCTAGAGGAGGGTTAGGAAAGGCTTCTCTGAGGAGAAAACAGTTGTGCTGTGACTTGAAAAAAAGGGGGACAGAAATCACCTCAGAAAAGCTGGGGAAGGACATTCCAGTCAGAAGAAATAGCGAGTACAAAAGCCCTGAGGCCGGAAGTATCCAGCAGGTTCAGAAACAACCAAGGGGCCAGGTATGGCTGGAATCCAGCGACAGAAAATCAGGGGGAGGAGATGAGGTTGGCAAAGCTGGACCTAGGGAGGAGCATAGTTTTTACCCTAGTGGAAGCCATAAGGGTGTCAAGCACAAGCTGATTCACCTTCACACAAGTACTACTGTGGCTATCTGAGGGTAGGGGGGAAGAAGTAAACCATTTTGGCTGGCAATTATAATGCCCAGGCAAAGAGTGAGGGTGAACTGGAGTTAATGGGGACAGTGGAGGTGAGAGAAATGAATGAATTCCACATCCACTGGGGGTAGAACTGTTAGAATTTACTAATTAGATTGGGCAAAGAAGCGTCAAGTCATGTTGACCGGCCTCAAATTAGAAGCTGACTGCTTCTTTAACTTGACTACTATGGACTATTCCCTTTGTCCAGCACCACCCTTTGAATTGCAAGGTAGAACAACAATAAAACCCCAGAGTGGCAATGCAGGGGTACTGAGTCGAGGCATAAAAAAGGAAAAATATTTTATTTTTTGAAACATGTATGTGGAGTTGTAATATCTAAATAAGGATAATATTAATAAATAAGTGCTAAGAAAGCTCACTTATAGTCTTTGGGAAGGAAAAGGAAGTGTTCACAGTTTAGGTAATAGGACAAATGTCGTAGACTGGTCTTTAGAGCCTGTTTTTAAAAAAATAATCTTAACCAAGGGAGCAGTCCAAACCACAATTACCCTCCCATTCAGTAAAAGTAATAAAGGATTTCCAATTTGTTGTCAAAGCAGTGGTCTTCAAGAGCATATCACTACTATATTCAAAAGTTGAATATTTCTCATTTTTATAACCACTGAAAGTTCACTAGTGGAGTGTAAGGGGTGGCTTTAAGCTACACGATTTGGTAGGATTTATATCCAGAAGTTATTCGGGATTCAAGAATAATAGTTTTCTAAATTGCTTACATGGTCATTTCTCTTAATGAAGCTGGGAATATGTTTTGACCAAGTCACATGCAAATCTTACGTATTTTTTTTTGCTATATATTTAAAGTAACATTAAGTGCTCCTAGAACATCCAGCAAAACTATTTTGCCCAATATTTCCTTTCGGCTTTATAGCACTATAAGGGACAATGTTTTGTCTTCATTCAAAACTTAAGAAACTCCTGGCTTTAGGATCTTACCAGTCTCACAGTAGGGCTCGCCGTCCTCCAAGTGAAAGACATTATTACGAATGGGTTTCCCACAGGCCACACACACAAAACAGGAAACATGCCAAGTTTGTTTCAAAGCATTGATGACTTCCTGTTATAGAAAGGAAATGGACGTAAAGAAAGGTGATGATTATTCTACTAGCTGTACCAATACAGTCCTTTTAAACTGACCCAAAGTAGACACACATGCTTTGTCTTTGCCTAAGCTTTTCATCTACTGAACTAGAGATATTTAAGGACAGACTCACAAATCATCTAAACTGATGCATCATATAAAATACGCATTTTCACAAATACACGTCAATAAACTTACTTAAAGAATGAGTAGTGTTATTTAAACATTATAAATGTGGTGAATCCAAGTAAGCATTTCATAAGTGTTTGCTACCCTACATTCTGCTTTCCCTGAAAGGGTGTCAGGAAACATTAACTTGTAAAGATTTCACAGTATTATCTTGAAAATGTCATGGAGGAATGGCAAAACACTTAAAAACTAAAACAAGCCTATACTGTGTCGCACGATGGAAGCAACAACTTAATCAGTGTAACCCAATCATGTTTAACACATGGTTAGGATCTTGGAAATCAGCTATGGCTGTACTAAGCACACATTCATATGAGTGTCTAAAATGTGAACCATAAAGCATGGATTCTAGTCAACAATAATCCTATGGTTACATATACCAAGCATCAAAGACCTGGGCCAGATTTTAGTTAGTAAAAGAAGTTCTGGGGAGTTGGATTTGCAAGGAATTGTTTCTTTGAATTGACAGAACGAGGTGGAGTCATTAAAAATCATTTTTGGGGCTTCCCTGGTGGCGCAGTGGTTGAGAGTCCGCCTGCCGATGCAGGGGACACGGGTTCATGCCCCGGTCTGGGAAGATCCCCCATGGGCCCATGAGCCATGGCCGCTGAGCCTGCGCGTCCGGAGCCTGTGCTCCGCAACGGGAGAGGCCACAGCAGTGAGAGGCCCGCGTACCGCAAAAAAAAAAAAATCATTTTTGAATAGTTAACATTATAGGAATTTACTCTTTCCACAACATTTATCACAAAAAGGAGGATGCTATACATAAAGTATGGTTACAATTTTGTAAACGAATTACTCATAAGGAGCAAACTGGAAGAAAACACATCCTAAGGTTAAGAGGAACTCTCTGGGACTGGTAAATATATAGATCATTTTAATTTTATTCTTTACATGTTTTGTATTTTCTAATTGTTGTAGAGTGAAATATTTTCTTTTCTAATAATAAATATTGTCAAAATAAAAGACAACAAAAAAAGAAGATGATATAGATAAGTTATTGGCCATAGAAAATGCCATATTTCACTACTGAAGGGCTATGGGAAGAAATGGAAGTTATTTATATCCAGAGAGATCACCATGAACATGTACAAGTGGACATTCAACCAAATCATTTCCCAAGGCTTCTAGTATCTATTCAACTCTCTATCCTTGAGACAGATTACTATCCCTTCTTTAACAGGTTATCAAACAACTAAAACACAGTCCAGAAAATCTGTCCCTTTAGTGAAGTTCTGGCCCATGTCTGAAGCAATGAGTTTAAGATTTCCATTTCCTAGAACCTCATTTAGTGCTAAGACTCTTACTTAACTTTATTAATCATTCTAGAACTCATGGAATACATTTATACACTAAAAGAGTATTAATGTATTCTACTTATTAATTATTTGTCATTTGAAAAGGTACAGGCTGAATCATTCTCCTCTTTTCCTCTTCATATATTGTACAAATTAATAATATAGGAATATTCCAGTAGTATATTTATAATTTTAAAGTGTCTTCAAAGTTTTAGACCCATTTAAAGATGTATTCTAAAATTAAGGCTACTCAGTAATTCATACTAGCTTTTCTCAATTGGTATGAATTACACTTTCATTATTGTATTTTCATATTGAGAATATTAGAACTCAGCAATGTAATTTCCAAATTTTGCATGAGTTTCATATGAGTCCAGGTACCTTGGCTGCTTCTAAAGTAAAATTTCAACTCCTGGTCACCCACAGGAAATGCCTTATCCTTACTTCACAACTGCAAATTGGGTATTCCAGAGTAGGAAATTCACTAATTCATCATTATTTATTATGTACCTGAATCCTAAATTACTCCCTTTTTGTTTAAAAAAAAAAAAGGTGTGGCTTGATTATTTTTCTATCACATTATACCTCATAAAACTGAGGTTATATTTTTAAACATTACATGCATTCAAGAAAAATATATCATTAATAAGCCTCATGTTTTATATATTTCATGAGATCTGTGCCCTGAGCTTGAACCCTGACAGATGGGGAAGTGCTGCTCTTATAAAAGCGATGGAATTTAATTTAAAACAGTGAAGGTGTCAATTCTGAGAACTCAGATGTGTGTGGTCCTGTGCGACCTCTTCATTCCTGAGCAAACAGGCTCCTGTTGAGGTAGCACACCCACAGTAAATTATTTTTTCCCCACAGTGGCTAGACTTTCACCAGACAAGCCAGCACTCAGTAAGACAAAACCAAAGACAACTTAACCCCATGAGTCTGATAGACTTCTACAGAGGTCTATTTAGTTTTGTTTTGCAAAAATAAATAGTGATGAAAGCAGAGAGGGGATCAAGCAAGAAGAAAATAGGGAGCAAAAATGACAGAAGGGTTTCATACCAAAAATTGCTCTGCTTGAAAACTCACTCGGAGTGAAAAGGTTTCCAATACTTACTCCAAGGATCTTCCTCTGGCATCGACCACATACAGGGGCAAAGAATCTCTCATAGCAGAGCTCACAATACAGGGCTCCCTGCTCCTCTACGAATCCAATGTAGGCCATCGTATTTTTGCAGTGAGCACAGTTAAATTCTTCTGGGTGCCAAGATTTCCCCAGTGCCACTAGGAATGGTCCCCTGCCAAAACAAAAGAGATCAAGTTGGCTTAGGAAAGAGGTTTCTAGTTAGCCTGAAGAGGACCTCTTGTACGCAATGTCCAAACAATTAAATACTTGCTCAATTGTCCTTCTCAGGGGTGCTGGAAATTTACATAGGAACTCTGCTCGTTGAAGTGAAAAGGACGGGAGAGAGGAATAAGCACTGAAGGGATTCCTTCAAGAAAGGCCATCTCTGCCCCCTGGTTTTCTGTATTCAAGGGATTTGGTAGTTAGGGTTTTTGAGCTGCAATGAGTGAGTGCGTCATGATTACGACTGAGACTGAGAATATTAACTGTGACAGAAAATGAAGTAACCAGGAAAAATATATATGGGCTAGGCAGAAATGAGAGTTCGAAATTTCCATAAAATAAACAAAAGGAAAAAAAATCTCAATTTGGTAATGTCAGCGTCTTAAAAACAGTAACAATTATTACTGGAAAAAAACATTCTAGTCAATTTCTCTTCCCCATACATTGTTTCTTATACTTATTTCTCAACTTTGTTAAACACACCAAATCCTCCCCCTCCAAAATGACTACAGAAATTATAAACTGGGTATTAGAGATGGTTTGAAGCTACTTAGAAAGGTTTTATTTAATTCAAACATGACTGATTTTTAATGTACATTTGTATCAAGGTAAGAAATGTTTGTAAAGTGATTTTTTTCCATTAAATACTATACAGCCATGAACTGATAAGATGGGTTTGGTTTGCTTGACAGGAATCCATTATGAAGACTTATCTAGTCATGAAGCCTGCGGAGATTAACCTTTCTAGCCTCTGCAACATGCTTTTCAGTAGCTACATCACACTAATTTTTATTCATAGAGTGGCTTTACCTCCAAGCCACTTTTACAGTTATCTAATTTGTCCATGCAACATTCCTGTGAGACAGACCAGGGCAGTTATTATGAACCCAGTTTAACAGATGGAGAAGCTGAGATACAGAACGTTCACAAGGTATGACATATATCATAAAATCACTGATTGAATGAAGGCCAGAAGCTGAATCTCCTGATTCCTATTACACTGCTCTAGTCAAATGATATTCGGTCTCTGATCACACTACCATCAATTATCATCACTGAGTAACCACAGGGTATCTAATTCTTAGTAAGCATAGGATATCTGACTTTTAGATAGATTATTAGTGGGAAAAGGCACAGTAACGAGCATCACAAAGCCGAAACATTTTTTAGCCTCTGACAATAACAGAAACCTTGATATTCAGTAACTATCTTCCATTGGGAAATTCTTTGCAAATACACTGTCATTTTCTCAGAACCAGCACTTACCTGACTCTGCAAGAGTCAGGTAAGTAGAAAGGCCCTTGATGAATGATTAAAATGTGTTCTGTGGGAATAAGAGGGTATTTTTTACCTACTTTTTGTTAACTTGTTTCTTATTACTAATATGACGCCATTTTGTATAAGCTAGTGCATGCAACTCTCTTAACATTTGAGAAAAGTAGTTTATTATTATTATTATTTTTAAACTTTAGGGTACCATTCTTGTTACCACTAACAAGGAATGCCTTTGTTAACTAATTCCTGCCAGGAAAAAAAAAGGGCTACAGATCACTTATTCTGTAACCAAATATTTTGGTAGGCTGTCCCTCAACTTGTAACTGGTTTATAAACTACAGTCCTACTCAAGAGTTCATTTCATTTTCTCAGTGTATACCTGGCAAGTAGTTTACTTTCAAAGATAAGCCAAAGAGTCACAATGCTCAAAGACAGACAAAGTTTTAGGAGAGCACTTAGCTCTTCCACCAGGTAGGTAGCTCGTTATGTAGGCCTGAAAGATCTGCCAGGCTAAATTTACTGTGTAAATTTAGAGTATGGTAGAACTTTAGGGTTTTATGCTATGATTTGCCTGGACATTAAAGCAGGTTCTAAACTATTTACGAGGGTGAATTTATCAGGGCACATCTTCAGCTCATCCAGAAGGGTGGATAGCCCCTGAGGCCGGTATCCTTATTGACTCTTCAGTTTGCAAAAGAAGTCAATTCAATCTCAATTTCCACTTTCTGTTAAAGCAGAAGTGTTAGTATGCACTTGGAAGAAAGAGTTTTCCTCCTGAAACATGCCCATCAGTGCTACCAAATATTTAACAAACTTCATCTGAGAAAAAAAAAAGACATTTAAGAACAGCTGACTGCATTTTCTAGAATTTCTAAAATATGTGTTGAGATCAACTCAGAGAACCCTGTTCTGTGAATCGGAGCAGACTGGGCCTGCCCCTTCCCACAGGATAATTCCTTTAATGATGGGTGCTAAGTGTGACACCATCAGTCTGCACTGACACTTGTGAAAGGAAACAGCTCCACGAAACCCACCCCTGCTCTTTCTGGAAGTTCCTGTTGAGAGTGCTGTTCGTTAGATCACACATGGCCGTTTTTACATGGATTCCTTGGAGAAGTTCCTTTCAGGTTTTTGTAACAAGAACGGTTTTGCTTTTTCTGGACAAGAGATTTTATTTTTTTATCTCACTGAACAGTAATTTGCAAAATTAATTTTCTTTGTTTTGTCAGCTGCTAGAAGGCTTACAGCCAAATTCAGTCTAACCAAAGGCAAGTATATATGTCATTACTGTCCAGACACAATGACAAATTTTTCTCCAGGCTTCATTTTTAATAGTCCCATCCATGATTTTCATTCTTCTTTTGCTCCCTTTTGTAATTTAGAAGGTTTTCTTATATTTCATATATTCTTAAAAAGTCTTTTTGAAAGCTTTCTGGGATAGAGTCCACTATATATAAATAAATAAATGACCCACTGAAAGGGTATTTTAAGGTATTTACTTAAGTTTCTTTGTCAAATTTGAATAGTGAACAATCTTAACGACAGTAAAGAAATTCCCTCTGCACCTTTAAAAAGTGATTTGAGGGCTTCCCTGGTGGCACAGTGGTTGAGAGTCCGCCTGCCGATGCAGGGGACACGGGTTCGTGCACCGGTCCGGGAGGATCCCACATGCCGTGCAGCGGCTGGGCCCATGAGCCATGGCCGCTGAGCCTGCGTGTCCGGGGCCTGTGCTCCGCAGCAGGAGAGGCCACAACAGTGAGAGGCCCGTGTACCGCAAAAAAAAAAAAAAAAAAAAAAAAGTAAAAAAGTGAGTTGACAGTGACCTGTGCTCCTGCCAGCCTTCCTTTCCTACATAAACAGGCTCTGTGCAGATACTCCTCGGCTGAACTGAAAGAGCATCTTCCCCATCAATGCCACTGAAGTTATGTATAAACAATAAAATCTATACATAACAGAGTCCTGTCTTGTCTGTGTCAGCAGAGACTAATTTAACAAATTCATTAACACAGGATGAACAGAATACGTTCTTCTTATCCCAGGTAGGATTGGGTTTCCGTCTGGGAACTGGAAGGCAGGCTTGCGTAACTGCACAGTGGAATGAAGCATTCAGCTCCCTCTCAGAGCTCTCTGCATCCATGAACCCCCCTGAATCCCTGCTGACGGACAAGTGAAGGAAGGGGAGACAGCTGAAGCACTGATTGGCTGAGAGAGCAGAGCTATGGCGCGGAACTTTTCACCCTGTTCATTTTCTGTGAGACTGATGCCAAAAAAAAAAATTATTAATAATGGAAGGAAAGGTAGGGAAGGATGCTAAGGGAATAATTCAGAGAAAAAGAAGAGCTTAGTCAGAAAGGTGAAAAGAACTGCAAATTTCAACAGGCACAGCTAATAGGGATTTAGGTTGAAAATCAAACGCTTACTTCTTTTTTTCTTTGACTACCACAATAGGTTTATTGAACATCCACCATTCTCATACAGGTACAAAATTAAAGAAATAGAAAAAAAATTTTTCCTGGTGATGAGAACTCTCAGGATTTACTCCCTTAACTTTCAAAGGTAACATACAGCACTGTTGATTCAAAGGCTTACTTCTTGCTTCCCTTTGTTATTTAATTCTTAACAGTAACCCTCACTGATAGAACTTAACTCTATAAATAGATGGAGAAAACATCAGAGAAGTTAGGCAACTTCTCTGAGATGATGTGGATCATGAACTGGAAAGCTAGAATCCTCCAGGGCCCAGCCACTACAGGTTAAAATGTTTTATTTAACCAGAAGTTAAGTGCATCAAAAGAAGTTAACAAAAAAGTTAAAAAAAATCAAAATAAGTTAATTAACAAAAGTTAAAAACAAAGCCACATAAAAAATAACTCACATGCTCAAAAATAAATATGGAATCTGATAGTTGGCTACAGGGATCAGTGAAGCAGAAGATGTGACATATTATACCAGATCCATATGTATGTAAGTTTTGAAATCACCAAAATGAATTCCCATTATTAAAGATGTTCCTGAGGCAGGATTAATTTTTGAACTTTACAACTATGACAATTTAGAGCCCTATAGATATCTCATGACTTTTCCTCAGTGCCATGATTCAGGACTCCTTACTATGGCTATAAGGGCAGTACATATATATTACTTATATTACCAGGGTACTATGTACTGCTCATGACACTTACATTACTGCATTATGGTTATCTATTTCAGGTCTCTGGCTTCCTTATCAGGTGATAAAATACATGAAACCAGGGACTGCCTCTTAACATTTATATACTATGGTGCTAGTATGGCAACTTGCACTTGTTTTCTTTTTTTAATATATTAAAAAAATTGAGATGTAATTGACATATAACACTGTGTAAATGTAAGGTGCACAACGTGTTGGTTTGATATGTTTATGTATTGCAATATGATTACCCACCTTAGCATTAGCTAATACTTTATAAGTTTTTGATGGATATTTGTTGTATAAAAGTATCATTTTATGAGTAGACTATTGAACTTTATTGCTTGCAATTTCTTTCAAATAAAAGTAATTGGTTGTTGAAGCTAGATAATCCCCATCTCTCCTCTATGCACCAACAGGATTCTGGAGGTATCTTTATTAGACTTACCACATTGATATGGCTGTTGATTTGCTTGTCTGTAGTTTTTACTAGAGTGTAACTATTAATTTGCTAGAACTGCCTTAACAAAGTGCCACAGATGGGATGGCTTAAACAACAGGAATTAACTTTTTCACAGTTTTGGAGGTTAGAAGTCTAAGGCCAAGATGTTGGCAGGGTTAAACTCTTCTAAGGCCTCTCTCTTTGGCTTGTAGATGGTCACCTTCACCTGGTCTTCCCTCTGTATGTGTGTGTGTCCTAATCTCTTCTTAAAAGGACACCAGTCATACTGGATTAGAGCCCATCCTAATGACCTCACTTTACTTCTTAAGGACCCTATCTCCGGTTACAGTCACAGTGAGATATTAGGGGTTAGGATTTCAACATGAATTTTGGGGGAACACAATTCAGTCTATAACAGTAACTTCCTTAAGGGAAGGGAGTAAATATGTCTTTGATTTCTGTATCACTGGTATTTAAAGGAGGTGGCACATAAAATACTCAATGAGCACTGCTTATAGGATGGCTATATTTCTATGAGAAATAGAAATATAGTCATCCTATAGTCTCATCTATAGTTAGACGAGAAACTGGAAATGTAAACCTCTCATCCCCTCGGTCATCTCTATGAGTCTAGGAATGCATGTATGGGGTACAAAGTCATTCGGTGGGGAGGAAAGAACCTGTAACTGTTTGGCCTATCTATTACTTTCTCCTTTCTCACTTACCCACTCTAACATTATGAAGAAGAGTACCTTGCCACACTCAAGTTATGACAGGTCTGCTTAAGCTGTTTTTTTCTCCTGATTTAATATAGTAGTATATATGATTACATATATATAGAGTCACAATATTTATATATATTATATATTTATATATCTTGGTATGTATTTTCTTTACACAAAGTTAGAATCATATTTTATTTAGAGTTCTATAGTCCTTTTTCTATCTTAATACTATAACTTCTTCCTAAGTAGTGGAAGTTAAAAGCATGAATATAATTTAAAGTTAGATCTGAGCTCAAATGCAGGTTTTACCGTTTACTATCTAGGTAACTTCAGCAAATATGTAACTTTTCTGTGCCTCAGTTTTCTCATCTGTGAAATCAGGCAATTATAATAACTGTCTTACAAGGTTATAAGAATTTAATGAGAAGCCAGTTAAAATTCTTAGCACAGTATTTGGCATATGCTAAGAATACATTAAACAATTATTATCCAAAACAGCATCTTAATGGCACCATAATATTACATCATATAGATGCTGAACATTTTGTTCTTTCCAATTTTTCACTACAGTAGATCTGAACTCTTGGTCTATGCATTGCTCATAAATCTTGGTCTATGTCTTTGGTTATTTCTTTAAATGGAAGGACTAACACATTAAGACAAGAAGCCTTTTATTTTCAAGTAAAATCTTAACCAGAAGGGAAAATAAATAAAACCTATTAATAATGGAGTGCTCAGAGATAGAACTGGATGGTGAGACAGGCAAAAAAACTCTGCTGGCTTCTTCCTGGGGTAACTGAGATGGCCCTCCTTATGAGAAAAGTTTGAAAATAAGTGAGCAGGAAATAAATCAATAATGTTAAAATTTTCTCTGTCGCTGGAATAAACAATGAGTTTGTGATTGTTCTGGTGCTGGACTGTAGGCAAAGACAGGATAATAGCATTGTGGCTATTTTTTTTTTAAGCATTTCATATCAAAGAAGAAATCAAGCACCATGAATCCCTTACTTCTTTCACCAAAATGCTAAGAAGCTAAATGTGAATGGTCCATTTAACTTTATGTAATACAAGTGGATTTTAATGCCACTAGATGTAACAGTTCAGAAATAAGCTAGTGTTTTCATAAGCCCGTTCTACCAGAGAAACTAAATATGGCTTTGGCTATATTAGTAGCCTGATTTTCTGTTTCCCTATTATAGCAGCACTCCAAACAGTCAATCTGTTCATGAGTATGAGTTGAGGAAATGGCACTTCTATTATAAATGGATTGGAAATGTTCTAGAGCAATTTAATCAGAGCTTCAGTAGGATTTCCTAAAATGTAACGTTCTATCCATCTGTAAAAGGCAACTGACTAATCAAAGTATTGCCTAAATAATACAATTTAGGCAAAACATCCATAATCTTTTCAAGATTCAAATAAACCAAAGAATTATAAACATTAGATGAAAATAAAATGATCTATGGAGTTTTAAGCTAAAAATATGTTCAATAAGAGATAATCAGTTCAGTACCAACATTCAGTGACCCAGGTTTCTGAGATTTTCCAAAAACAATGAACTTTTCTACAAAAAAAATAAAATAAAACATAAAATTTGTCTTAGTTTGCCTTTACTTAAAAATATTTTTGAAAATTTTAAACATTTAGAAAATAAATATAAAACAATATAAATTATAAACAAATAATGTAAATTACACTGTGGAAAACCAAACAACAATATAAATTATAAAATAATCTTAAACTTCTCAGGTTCTGCCAGGTTACAATATTCTGTACCGAAAGTATCAAGCCTACAACTGCAGCTTGTTTTTAAAACAGGTGTCCAAGAGAATGTCACTTGACCTAACGCCTCCTTGCTTTGGTAAGTGATACTGACACTGAGGCCAAGAACTAGAATTATGCTTTGACTAGCTCTCTGAACTGACCACAATCTATTCAAGCTGCTTTAGCATTTGAGCACCAAGCAAATGTGCTATGTTAATTACTGTTATAGGATCTTGACATGAGCTAATACCTGTTCCTGTTAACTTCCCCAGTAAATGAAGCTCTAATGCTTAACAGATAACAAGTGCTGAGATAATCCAGAGTAGTATAAAATTTAACAGATGAGGGGGCAATAAGTGGTGGCTATTCATGTTTTTAACGTAATATTTATTTTACTTGGCAGAAGACTGTGCATTAAAATTATATCCTAGGCTAGCATTGAAAACTGAAACCATGGCAGTTAGGGGTGGGGAATGTAATTTCTATTTTGATCTTCATATATTCTCCATACTAAGTTTTTCAGATGTGCTGGCAGTGGTGATAGCAGGATATCACAGAATTTTATAATCAGACAACAAGAATCAGAAACTGATATGGCTTGACATTTTGTTAATCCATCCAGTAATCACTTGCTTATTACAACAGGACACAAACAGCAGTGACTCCTGTCTCCATAAAGGGTGTTTTTCTCCAGACTAAAGAATCCCCACATACCAGTCTACATAACCAAAGCACCATAACTTACAGAAACAATGTTACAAGTCAAAACTTATTTTTATTAATATTAACCTTAAAAACATAACCCAATATAGAGTTAGCAATTAAAAACATTGCTTTATTTATTGAGACAAAGCAGTATCACACTAGATTCTATAATAGTTTAAATATTTCTGTTAAGACCCTATAGTAGTACTTTAAAAAAAATGTCTCTAACCAAATTGATACTATGATCTGAAGGGTGAGTGGGTCTAGAGTCATGTATGATCTGTTCAGGTCAAACACTCACCGAATGGCTTTTGTGTGTCGGATACTGTGCTAGACTCTGGAAACTTCTACTGAGTTTCTGCTTCTCCCCATAAACCATTATTACCCCTCCCACTGCTGCTGGCTAATTCTTATACAGCAGGTGCTCACTGTGGAAAATACAAACTAAGGGAAAAATAACAGCTTACAAAATATCATGATTTCATTTCTGTAAAACAACATCTGTCCTTATGTGTGTGTGTTTTAAAAGTGTGAACTAAAATACTAATAGTGGTTACCTTGGGATGTGGAATTATGGATGAACTTTTATTTTCGCTTTCTGTTTTTCCATATTTTGGAAATGTCACAATGAACGCAGACTACCTTTAAAAGGCAAAAGCTATTTTTCAAAAAATCATGTACTCTGTGCTGTGCTCTTGACACATTTATTATTTAATAGTGAATTAAGGAGAAGAATATTTATATTTGGTTCTTAAATAAGGTATTGAGACTCCCTGTGCTCCATTTTAAGTAGTAACTAGAAACATTATCCTAAGCAATAATTATGTAAGAGAGGAGGGGAAAATGCAAGTAAGTCTTAACCTTTTTCAGCTTTAGAGGCACTGTTGTTTCAACTATTACAAAACAAGGTAAATTAAAAATGATGAGAGAGCTTGAGCAGTCATTTCAAGTAATCATCTGTTACTGCCAACAAGAAAACTCACAGAGGCAACAGGGTCCTCTGGTGGGATCCCTGCATTAACATTCACATCTAAGCCTCATAACATTCTTCTTTTTTTTTTTTTAGATGTTGGGGGTAGGAGTTTATTAATTTATTTTTGCTGTGTTGGGTCTTCGTTTCTGTGCGAGGGCTTTCTCCAGTTGTGGCAAGTGGGGGCCACTCTACATCGCGGTGCGCGGGCCTCTCACTATCGCGGCCTCTCTTGTTGCGGAGCACTGGCTCCAGACGTGCAGGCTCAGTAGTTGTGGCTCACGGGCCTAGTTGCTCCGCGGCATGTGGGATCCTCCCAGACCAGGGCTCAAACCCGTGTCCCCTGCATTAGCAGGCAGATTCTCAACCACTGTGCCACCAGGGAAGCCCCCACCCCCATAACGTTTTAAAAGTCACTTGTTCAGAAACGCTGAGGTTTATAAGTGCCAGTGTAATACACTCACTTAAGAGCTTACTTTTAGCCTTTTCTGCTTATCAGAATTAAAGAAACAATAAAATACATTGGGATAAAAAATATTTTAAAGAAGCAGATTATGACCTAATCTAAAATGTAAAGCATTTATGAATAGATCTGAAGGTAATTATATCTTTTAGAGCTTAGGTATTCAAAAATCCAATCTTCTTTTCTCAAGGACTCAAAGTTCTTTATTTTACATCATTAGTTATTTTTCATCTAAATGAAAGTCCTCACTTTTACAATTTGTGAAATAATGGAGTTCTTTGGGGTCCCTTTGAGTCTTAATATTTGATTATTCTCTGAAAAGCCACATTAATCATTATTTTCCCTTAGTTCTGATAGGAATTAATAACTGACTAGATTGGTATTTTTAGTTTTATTATCACAGAGCCCAGAATTACTTTTGATTAAAATAGATTCTAACAAATGTACATATATTCATATGTGTCTACTTCAATACTATTATATAGAAATACAGCAAGAATATTTTCACTAATAAAATTTCTAATCTTCCAGAATATTAAAAAAAATCCATATTGGTATTAAGTCCTTTCAAGAAAAAATTAAAATCAAATAACCAACCTGATGACCTGGTTGCAGTGGGCACACATCGGAGTTCGTTTCCCTGCGGGAATGTGCTCGGCCCTTTGCACCAAAGTGTCCTCATCACTGGGCTGGGGCTGCCTTTCGGCTGAGTTGGCTGATGCCACTGCTCCTGTGGATGTCCCGCTGCTTGCGACTCTTCTGGTAGAAGGTGCTAGGAGTTAAAACAGAAGAATCAGAATGACAACAAGCCAAATATAAACTTTTCCCAATAATCAAATAATAACATTACTTTAAAAAATAATCTATCCACTCACTTCTTCACTCATTCACTCACACTTATGGATAGGTTACAGACCAAACACTAGTCTGAGACTACAGAGTTAAAAAAGAAAAATTCAAGGATGACAACCCAGTGAAAGAGTTATGACAGATGACTGCAGAGGGTTTTGTAGGAAAAGCAGAGTCACCTCTGCTTCCAAGAGGAGATATGGTTAATGTTGAATATTGATGTTGAAATACTTCTAGTCATCCAGACATCTCTGCGAACCATTAATTAGATTTAACTCAAAATCTGTCAGAGCACATTAAAGATTTCAATGTGTTGAAGATAAAAGCAAAAATGAACTCCCTATATTCTGTCTCTTCCTGTACTGCCTAAGTAGACTGTGAAATCGGTCACCCGGTCATATAAGGCAGATACATAAGAATCATCTCATCCTAGGGCCTTCCTCTCCCTCCTCTGTGGTTATAATGGGTCCTGCTGACTTTACATCACAAATGGTTCTTGATTTCGCCCCCTTGTCTCCATTCCTACAATACTGTCCTGGTTCATGTCCTCGAAGTCTCCCACCTGGACTAACCACCAAATGCCTCGTCTGCCTTAAATTCGTACTCCCACTGCCACCGAGGACTGAAATCTTATCTGATCACAGCTCTGCATAAACCCTTTCAAGGATGTCATTCTTCTTTGACCACTGAGTGTAGTCCAATCTTCTAAGCACCACATACAGGTCCCTCCAGTGGTCTCTGCCTGCCGCACAGCCTCATCTGTCACCACCCTCTGCTTTTCTCTTTATGCTACAGTGAATACAAAACTGGCTCATTTCCCCTGTGAATGGGGCTATCTATTCACAGCCTGTCCTCACCTCACTTCTCTACCATTCTTCCTATTCACCTAGTAACCACCACTCATTAAGATGCAGCCCAGTCTGACTGGTGTGAAGTGATACCTCATTGTAGTTTTGATTTGCATTGCTCTACAATACATGCTGGAGAGGGTGTGGAGAAAAGGGAACCCTCATACACTGTTGGTGGGAATGTGAATTGATACAGCCACTATGGAGAACAGTATGGAGGTTCCTTTAAAAACTAAAAATAGAACTACCATACGACCCAGCAATCCCACTACTGGGCATATAGCCTGAGAAAACCATAATTCCAAAAGTCATCTAACACAACGTTCATTGCAGATCTATTTACAATAGCCAGGACATGGAAGCAACCTAAGTGTCCATCAACAGATGAATGGATAAAGAAGATGTGGCACATATATACAATGGAATATTACTCAGCCATAAAAAGAAACGAAATTGAGTTATTTGTAATGAGGTGGATGGACCTAGAGTCTGTCATACAGAGTGAAGTAAGTCAGAAAGAGAAAAACAAGTACCGTATGCTAACACATATATATGGAATCTAAAAAAAAAAAGTGGTTCTGAAGAACCTAGGGGCAGGAGAGGAATAAAGACGCAGACGCAGAGAATGGACTTGAGGACACAGGGAGGGGAAGGGTAAGTTGGGACGAAGTGAGAGAGTGGCATGGACTTATATATACATTACCAAATTTAAAATAGATAGCTAGTGGGAAGCAGCCGCATAGCACAGGGAGATCAGCTCGGTGCTCTGTGACCACCTAGAGGGGTGGGATAGGGCGGGTGGAGGGAGATGCAAGAGGGAGGAGATATGGGGATATATGTATACATATATCTGATTCACTTTTTTATAAAGCAGAAACTAACACAACATTGTAAAGCAATTATACTCCAATAAAGATGTTAAAAAAAAAAAAAAAAAGATGCAGCCCAGGAGTCAGCTGCTCCACAACTCCCCCCTGAACTATCTCTCCCCGCTTCCTCTTCCACATAATCCAGATTAAAGTCTTTTTCCCATGTTCCCGTAATTTTCCAAATGACTAGATTATTGCCTCTACTGCATGTATTTGTGTCTTTTCTTCCCCAGCTAGAGAGTAAGCTCCCTGAGGGCAGGAACTATGTCTTATTCTTCACCATAGCAACTAATACAGTGTCTGGAATGAATAAATGAATAAATGAATGAATGAATGAGTAAAGTGGAATCAATACATAAATGAACAACAGCAAAAACTGCGAAGGATTAAAACCAACAGGTCTGCTACTTACCCACAGGTGATTAAAGTGTAGTGGAAGAGAAAAGGCATATATTCTAATGGTTGACAAGGAACAACTTTTAAGAAAAGCATATAAATAATATAAATTGTGTGTGTATGTATGTGTGTGTGGTACGTATGTGGTACGTATGTACGTGTGCGTGTGTGCTGACGGGATTCACATTAAAGGCATGGTTAGAACTGGATAAGGTTAATTAGCATACTTGAAAGGCTATTTCTCCCTCAGGAGAATAAAGCCTGTTTGCAATGATGTGCAACTGCAGATCCAGAAGTCCTGCATTTATAAACACGTGGCACATCTCCTCCAGCTCTGCCTGGCACTTGAGCTGTGAAATGGCACTTGACAGGCCAGGGAGCTCGACTAGTGCCCATGTTTCAAGTGAGTCAACTGGATTAGGAACACGTTTTCACTCTCTTGGACTCACACTTTCTCTTACAGAAATGCAAAAGAAAGTTACTGTAATGTTTGCTTTGTCTACTCTCTTCCTAATGCCCTCACTGGCTTGCATAGCACAATGCTCCTTCAATTTCTAGATCCAGGCCTGACTGCTCTTGGAGAAAGCAGATATGCATCTTCACTGCCGCAAAGCTTGTTCTTATCTTTAAATTCAAGACAGGCAACATGGATTTCATCTGCTTGCGCACATTACCAGCTCATCCTCACTATTCCTGCATGTCTGCATTCTCCCACTTACTCACGCATGGCCCTCTGGCTCTGCTGTCCCTGTCAGCCCCCAGACCCTAAGAACTGTTCCCTTGGAAATGTTTCCAAGGTCTGTCCCTTAATCCAAACCCACGCTCCAGCATTTGAGTCCTGGTCTTGAACCCCTCAAGTCTGGACAATTCCAAGTCTCCTAACCAGTCTCTCTGTCTTCAGTCTCTTTTTCAGCCTATTCTGCTGGATTATTTTTCCAAATACACTACTCTGATCATATTTTCTTGCTTATAAAGCTTCCCTAACTCTTCCCTGCAAACTCTATGCATTCCTGACAGTCCAGTCCCTGCATGAGCTCACTCCAATCTTCTTTACAACCTTGTTTTTTATGTTCACCCACATCCCCGCCATTATCATCTAACTCAGTGATCTTTATTTACCATTTAACTTGTGCCGTCCCTATTGAAGGCTCTATTCTCAAATCCTTACAACAGCCTTATGATTTAGGCATGATTAGTACCACACTTTTACTCTAGCTGAGGCAAAGAGAGGTTAAGAAAGCGGCCCAAGGTCACACAGCAAATTAAGGGCAACCCTAAAGCCAGGCAGTCTGGCTCCAGAGTCTGTGCTCTTAAACACTATGCTATCGTCTACTCACTGTCCCCTGGACATGCCGTGACAGGCCCTGCTTCTATGAGGCACAGTCGATGAAATGTCCCTTTCTCCATTACTACTCATGGATTTCCCATTCTGTAAGGCTCATGGAAATTCCATCTTCTTCCCCAGTATTCCCTGATTATCCCAGTCAGAAGTGTTCTCTTGTCCCTCTTAACATCTTTAACACCTCCACCTATGAAATATATTTGCTATTTATCAATATCCTGTAATATTTTTCCTTCCTAAATCAATGATAAACTCTGTAAAATGACAGCTTCCTTCTATTAACTTCTTTCTACCCATTACCAGAAAACTGCCTTAAAAATAGAAGGCAGGGCTTCCCTGGTGGCGCAGTGGTTGAGAGTCCGCCTGCCGATGCAGGGGACACGGGTTCGTGCCCCGGTCCGGGAAGATCCCACATGCCACGTTACGGCTGGGCCCGTGAGCCATGGCCGCTGAGCCTGCGCGTCCGGAGCCTGTGCTCCGCAACGGAAGAGGCCACAGCAGTGACAGGCCCATGTACCACAAAAAAAAAAAAAAAAAAAAGGCAAAAAATTAATATTTAATCAAGTAAATGAAAAAGGAAAGGTTCCGAATCACTTTCATTTTGCCTTTTTAAAGAACACAATTGAGATAGCTATTTTTAAAATATGGATTAGGTTCAGGATTTCAAACAGTGGGAAAGTTACCAATTGAAAAATCTGAAAATCAGACCTCAAAGAGAGTCAAACCCTTTCATCTACCATATGCCTTTATTTCATCACATCTATGCATAAGCCCTAAAGTACTGAGTCACTGAGACATTTATAGCAATAAAAGAGTGTAGTAATTCCCCATCAGTCATTGTAAAATGGGACAGAATCCATCTGGCCCATGCTTCAAGGAGAAGGTACATGGGAACTAACTTATTTAACACGAGAAGCCATTCTTAAACATGAAACATGTGACTGTGTCTTAAACACATATAAAGAGGGTCTGAGCTCACTGCTGTTCCTTCCTTGGGAAGAAAAGCCTTGCTTTTTGTTACTGCCCCATTTTAACCACTTTGGATAAGATAGAAATTCTCACACCTCCGTTTTGTTGCTGTGTTGCTGGTACACTGGTCCTCACACAAAGCTACACAAGCCTTGTTAATTTTTACCAAGCCCTGAACATTTCCAAGGAACAGTTATTTCCCTTATGAATAAAGTGCTGTTTCATTTCTTCAGACTGAATTTCTCACTAGTCTAGCACAGGAGTGGGCAACTTTTGAGCTGTCAAGTGCCCACTCCCTGGCCTCTGCTCCCTTGGCTTATTGGGGAGAGGGAGGTGTAAGAAGGTGAAGTTTTAGAAAAGGGGAAGCACCACAACATGAGCCCAGCTTCCTTTATAATTCTGTATAAAACTGCACTACCGGCTTCCCTGGTGGTGCAGTGGTTGAGAGTCCGCCTGCCGATGCAGGGGACGCGGGTTCGTGCCCCGGTCTGGGAGGATCCCACATGCCGTGGAGCGGCTGGGCCCGTGAGCCATGGCCGCTGAGCCTGCGCATCCGGAGCCTGTGCTCCGCAACGGGAGAGGCCACAACAGTGAGAGGCCCGTGTACCGCAAAAAAACAAAACAAAACAAAAAAAAAACTGCACTACCACACAGACAAAAACAGTCTTCCACGGGGAGCAGAGAGACCAAAATACTTCAAATTTATTGAAACTGCCATAAAAATAAATTTTATGTAGAAAAAAATATACATCTCTTTAGAGACAGCAGTTTAAAGACCTCAATCTACTTATCTGTAATAAAACCAGATTTTTCTTTTAAGTTCTAATAGAAGTATTAAATGGGAGCATTGAATAAGCCCTATTTCATAATCTAGGAACCTAAGTCACAAAAATTTAAGTGACTTATTCAAACTGAATAATGAGTAAGTCAGTAAAGTGTCACAATGAGAACATGAAGCGGAGCTTAGTTCTTGACTCAAGTTTTCCTTTTTAATCTTAATCTTGAACATCTTCCATTAAATTAGGCTTCTTTCATGGCTGATCTCTATCCCAATGGAACCATGTTTAAAAGTTAATTTTTTTCTTTTGTATTAAATATATTTCAGCATCATAAAACTCATCAAGAAATTTAAAGCCAGTAGCTACTCTCCAAAGTAAGTGTTAGTGAGATATCTTTTATTAACTTTAGAATGATAATTTATGAGTCTTAAAGGTTTGGAATGACATACATTCATACTTATTCTAAGCTTTTGTTTTTAGCACTATGATAGTCAAACCTAAGATTACAAAGATTATCATTAAATAAGTTAATATAAATTAGTGGGAAACCTAGCAGCACACTAGAATACCTTCTCAGTATATAATATGTAAAGTTGTCAAATTAATCAAGTAAAATTTAACCAACGCACAATATGTTGAGTTGCTAGTTTTTAAAATATTTGTCATAGTGATATATCTGAGAATTCTAAGGGGCAATACTTTTTAAAAAAGCAAACAGACCACTGACTTATTAACCATGAAATTTAATTTACTACAAAGAAATAAGGTCATTTCTTTTGGACTATAGACTATAAATTGGTGATAAAGAATTTTTAAAAATTGAACCACGTGATATTCATTAATTTAGTAGAACACGTACCTCCTGATATTGGGGAAATTTTTGTGGTATATCACTTGGAAAGATAAAGTGAAAACTCTTTACTCTAGAAAGACCTTAATTGCATTTTTCCCCAAGCAGATGATTCAAGTTTGCATCATTTAGCAAATTAGTTAACACAAGTTTTAAGCAATCTTATCCTGAGGTTTAATTTTCTTTTCTAACCATTTTAAGGCCCTAACTATGTGATTTTCAAGTTTATCCAAGTAACTTCTCAGTAATGTGCCACATAAATATATTACTGGGGATTTGTAGAGTATTATGTTATAAAAGACTATGTAACATATAAGGAATTAGAAATCATCTAATTATTTACTATGTGTTTCAAATATAGCTGAGCTCACTAAAAGGCTCTTGTTTATATATATAAAGTTTCCAGAGAGAAAACAAAGATTAAGACCATTAGAATTCCAGGTAGTACAATGTGTGAATTCTCTGAAAACAGATGTTTTCCAACTATATTAAGAATAAGGTGGGTTAGGGACTGCTCTGGCAGTCCAGTGGTTAAGACTCCGCGCTTCCACTGCAGGGAGCATGGGTTCACTCCCTGGTCAGGGAACTAAGATTCCCGTATGCTGCAAAATAAATAAATAAATAAATAAAGAGGTGTTAAGATAAGAATAAGGTGGGTTATATGATATTTTTTCAAAAACAGCTGTTAACTCTAAACCAATATTGTTAAAAAAAAAAAAAAAAGAGTAGTGAAGATTATAATGTAGATTTAAATATCTGGCCAGGCTGTACCTGAACAGGCATGAAATTCATCAGTTAACTCTCTGGTTCAAGTCAAATTACTCAACTACCAGTAAAATATTCTTATTACTGGCATATATTAGGTGAAAAAACACTACGTTACATCAAACCTTACTTGGAAACTTAACATAAGTCAAATGGGGCTGGGGGATGATATCCCCCTAAACAAACAGATGTCGCTAAGCGTCTTCCAAGGAAGGTTACTCTTACTAGATGTAGTGCTTTTGAATTGCTGAACATATCATTCAGTAGGAGAGCAAGTTGGTGTTGAAAGATGAACTGCCCACGACAATATGAGAAATATATAACCTGATGACTTCTTACAACGTCCAGAGTACGTCCCAGTTCAAGCCATCATTACCTCTTGCTTGGATAACTTATTGCAGTGACTGCCTAAAGATCCTGCTCTACCCTTCCAAGGACATGGAGGCCAGGAAAGACTAAATCAGGTCACGCTGCTCCTCTGCTAAAAACCCTCCAACAACTCCCTTCTAAGTCAGAACTAAAACCAGAGGTCCTATAGAATCTGACTCCTGCGACCTCTCTGGCCTGATCTGCCACTTTTCCTTTGCTCACGAGCTACAGGGCACACTGTCTTCCTTACTATTTCTCTAAATGGCCAGTATGCTTCTAATTCAGGGCCTTTGTAGTTTCTAGTCCCTCTGCCTGGAAATCTTCTCCCCAGCTGCTTGCATGGCTTGCTCCCTCATTTCCTTCCTGTTCTCTGCTCAGAGGCCCTTTTACCCATGTGGCTTTCTCTCATCACCCTACATAAAACAGCAACCCTCTCTCTCCAAACCAGCATTCTCTATACTCCTTAACTGGTTTATCATCCCCATCTAACGTATTTTATATTCTTCTTATTGCTTTTTATCTCTCTCTCCACACCTTGAGGCCAGGGACACTGTCTGTTTCGTTCATTGCTGTATCTCTGGCACCTAGAACAGTCCCCAGCACGTTGCTTAACAAATCTCTGTTTAGAGAATGAATGACTCTGGCACCAAAATTATTGTCTTCCCACTGAAAGGAACCAGACTCCTTAGAGAAACTGCTGATTCTAGGATTGGGACAAACAATGAACATGGAAAGTCCAGAATATCTTGTCGAAGTAGAAAGCAAGAACGCTATCAAAGAACTAGAGTTGTATCAAATGGACTTAAAGAAGCAGATGAGACAGCCTGAACATTAATAATAATAATAATAACTACAAAGGACTGAAATACTTCAAATAAGTTAACATGAACTTACAATGATCCTGGAATTTAAAAAAACCACATTGATCATCTTTAGAGGATGCTACGGAAACAATTCATTATTTTAAAAACCCATAAAATTTAATAAAGAGGAAAAAAATCAAGCTTTACAACGTATCACCTGATAACCAATCATGTTTCGACTATATTCGCTCACTCCCCTGCCATCTCTGAACTGTCCTGAAGCAAATTCAAGATTTATCATTTAATCCATAATATTTCAACATCATTTCTAAGAGTACTCTTTTTAAAAAAATCTACCCATAATACCATTATCACACCTAAAATAAAACAAAAATCTCCTTATCATCATCAAATAACCAATTTTCCAATTTACTTCTGATTAACCTCTGTATTAGTTTTCTCTCGCTGCTGTAACAAATTACTAAAACCGCATCGACTTAAAAACAGCACAAGTGTATTATTTTACAGTTCTCCTATACTGATATTACCGGGCCAAAGTCAAGGCGTTGGCAGGGCCGAGTTTCCTCCTGAAAGCTCTAGGGAAAATCCATTTCCTTGCTTTTTTCCAGCTTCTAGAGCTGCCCAAATTCCATGGTTCATCCACCATCTCAAAGCCAGCAGGTTGAGTCCTTCTCACGCTACAGCACTCTAACCCTCTCTTTGCTTCCCTCTTCCAGTTTTAAAGGCCCTCGTGATTACAATGGGCCCACCAGGATAATATCCCTATTTTAAGGTCAGGTGATAAACAATCGTAATTCCATCTGCATCCCTAATTCCCCTTCGACATGCAATATAACATATTCACAGGCTCTGGATATTAGGACATGGACATCTTTGGGGGGACATTATTCGGCTTACCACACACACCCCAACACAATATTAATCAGGAATAAGGAAGGTCCATATACTACAGTTGGTGTATGTCTCCTAAATCTTTTAGTCTGTAATCCTTTCCATCTCCCCACTCCTTGCAATATACATGTAGAAGAAACTAAGTCTCTAGTTACATGTTTTTGTGTGTATTTGAACTTTTTTTATAGTAAAAAGTTAAAGAAAAATTTTATACATATTAAACTGAATTGTTTCATCTTTACAACAACAATATAAGGTAATATTATTACTATTTGATGGGTCAGGAATACAAAGCTCAGAAAGGATAAGTGATTTGCCCAAAGACATGTACAGCAATAAAATGAAGCAAATATTTTTTGAATAACTACTATATACCAAATAATGCGCTAGGCTTAACTGCTGCAAATAAGACAGATAGGATTTCTGCCCTCATGGAGTTTAAAGAAGGTTACAGACCAGTAATTAGTCAATTATGTTATAGTGGAGTTAGTGCTAGGATGATGGAAAGATAATCAGTTTAATTACAGATATCCATTCAGTCAAGTGGATACCTGCAGCCTACGGTGTGGCAGGTACTATGTTATACGCAGGTACCCAGTAGAGTAGGTGTACATATTTCGTCCTTTCCCTCATAGAGCTCAAGCCTTTTTTTTTTTTTTTGACTTGGAGGTGCTCTTGGTTCATCTAAGTATAGACAGTCTACTGAATATATGAACTCAGGAAAAAGATCTGAGCTAGAAGAATGATTCAAGAGTTATCAGCACATTGATGACAACTGAGGCTGTGGGAATAAATGAAATTGTTCAGGGAAAGAGTGGCATGAAATAGAAAAGCTCCTAAGGCACAAGACAAATGACAGAAATACTTTGGGAACAGAGAAAGAGGTAGGAGAAAAACCAGGAGAGTGCATCATGGAAGCCAAAGAAGCAGAGTAGAGAACATGGGATCCAAAACCAATTCTATCTGACTCCAAAGCCTACGTCCCTAAGCACTCGTTCACCAAATATTTATTATGTGCTTACTGTGTGCCAAGCTCTTTGCCAGGCACTACCTTGACCCAAGAAAATATGAAGGCAGATCTTCTTGACTGTGATCTAAACGTGGAAGTACTAACTTCTAGACCAGTTTAGAAGGAGGGGATAATGATAATGATGATTATCTTCTGCTATTTTAATTTTCTTAATAAGGCTGCTATGGTAAATTTAGGAATAATGTATGAAAGCATTATTTTTTTATTTGCCCTGGTATGCCTAACATCTTAGATTATCACTTTTAAGTCCTTCATGTACCTGTAAAAGATAAGTTTATGGGCTTCCCTGGTGGCGCAGTGGTTCAGAGTCTGCCTGCCGTTGCCGGGGACTGATTCTGATCCCACATGCTACGGAGCGGCTGGGCCTGTGAGCCATGGCCACTGAGCCTGCGCGTCCGGAGCCTGTGCTCCGCAATGGGAGAGGCCACAACAGTGAGAGGCCTGCATACCGCAAAAAAAAAAAAAAGATAAGTTTATTACAGAGATCTAACTTTCTCTTCCTCGACCTGGCTGTCCATCCTTTTCAGCCTTTATAATTAATGGCTTCAAAGTTCTTAAAATATAACATATGGCTATAAAGCTAATTCTTTATGTTTTGAGAAACATTTCAGAGAATTTATATAAACTGCTTCAGAAAGGGAAATATAATTATAGATCTAATGCTTTTGCTAAAGACAAAGAGGCCTGTAGCATTAAACGTTGAATCCATTTTTGTTGTACAAACTATATGGATGTAAATATTTCAACTACTATATTTGAATTAAGAGAAAGCAACAGAGAAAGTTATAGCAGTAAATCTATGGATAACCATCAAATATGTTTTAAGAACGCTGTAATATTTCATTCTCATTAAGTCAGAAATAAGGCTGAAATTAAGAATCTTAACATTCTCCCTCAAAAGAAAAAGGACAGATGTTTACAGCCTGGACCGAGAAGTCATACGTGAGGTTTTATGGTGTGAAAAACAACTGGCTCTACCAAAAGGCATATTCCTGTTATAAACACTGAGGCTAATGGTGTCCTCATATAAATAACTGGGCTACATCACAGTGACACTCTGGCGCTCTTGGGGAGATACAACATTATAATTCAACATCTCAGAGAATATGTTCACGAAGGTATGGTAGAAATTTTACACATACTAAACTGGGTAGCGGTGATGGCAACACACTTGCATATTATCACGGGCAGCAAGCGCGTTCTTCTCTGTCCTGTCCCCAGCCGCCTCAAATAGATGGTGGCCATGAGAAGCGTAGAATCTGTGCGTTTTGTCTGTCAAGCCCCTTATGTTGAAAGCATAAACAACAGTCTACTCTTCATCATCCAGGCATGAAATCATATCCAGTAGAAACAGAAAAGGTTTAATGTTGAGCCAAGATCTAGGATCAGAGGAAAATACATTCTAGAGAGGTTTGTACAACTTTTGTTAAGTGGAATCAAAAAAATTTTTAATTCAATGATTAAAAGCAAAATTGGACAGATTAAACTATTATCATTTCCCTAAGCAGTGGAGAATGCTGGTATGTACACCATAAAGAATTGGAACAGGTGCACCCAAGCCTCAAAGTATCGAATATTTCCGCAACTTCAGGAGGTTTGTTTCTTCCATTAGCAACCAGCCTTTCAACTCTTAAGAACGCAGATTAAACTGGATCTCGGGTGTCTTAATTAAAGTGAGTGTGGGGACTTGGATTAGGTTTTCTCTGCTTTTTCAATTTTTTGCTTCACACATCATTAAAATTCGGGATACAGAAACTTGCCTTTATCACCCTACTAACTAACTTAACTAACTACTTACATAGAAAACTTCCATTTGGTCAGAGTTACAACTAAAAGAAACCCAGTCCGTACCTTGTAAATAAAGATAACAGATCTTAAAAAAATATCTGTTTTTGCCAACATTCTATTAAAAACCAACAAATTATTTATCACTTACAGAGTTTTCTAAATCATCTCAGTACCACTGTTACAATTTCGACTTTTATAATGGGAAGACAAGGCCATGCTCTAATCATGGGCACTCAATGTGCTTCATGCTGAGAGAGAGGCATGGGGGAGGGAGAGAGAGGGAGGGGAGGGGAGGGGGGAAATAAAGACAACGAAACAAAGTCAGATAAAATAGTTAAGAAACCCACAAATCTGAGACGTGATTCATGACCTCCGGCTTACTAGAGAGGATCACTGGTAAACTCATACAGACTGTGCAAGCTAAGAATTTATTTAAAATACTAAATTTGTAGAATTTTACTCATATTTGAATGAGAAAACCATAAGGACATATATTAAAATTATTTATACTCACATTATATCTGGAGTTCTCACACATTTTATTGCCAAAGTAACATGAAATCCAAATGGGCTTGCCTTTTTACCATTTTCCCACCAATTTTCACCTATTTATTTAAGTGAGAAAGCAACCTAGTTTTAGAAGTAAAGGAGAAAGTGACCTCAGACTTGAGTGCTCATATAAATAAGGATTCTTTTAAGGTAGGCAAAACAAGCAGAAGGGGAAAGAAAATTTAAGAAGAGCTCCCCATGTCAAACAATACCAAACATGTCTCTAATGATGAATACAAGTTACTGGAAAATGTAAAACCTGGGATACTCCTTACATTTCCATTACTACTATTAATTCTCTAAGGTATCTTTCTCAATTAAAGTCATTAGATCTCTAAAATAAACAAAATTATATTATCATTATCCAAAGTTATGCTTGAATTTCATATCTTTTAAAAGCAGAGAACATTGCTCAGCTATTTTATGCTGGAGGGAGCAGTATCTCTAGCATAATGACTGACGTTAAGAGACACTTGGGCTCCTCGTTCTTCTAATTTCTAGTGTGAACTTCGAAGTTCCATCATTTGGGGACTTAGTTTCCTCATCTGTAAAACAGCAAAAATAATAACTACCTCAAAGTGTGAGAGGGTTAAATAAGGTACTATAAGTGTTTACTTATAGTTCCTTGAGTGTGTAAGAAATGCTTCATAAATGTCAATTATTTTATACTCTGACATAAGATCTTAACATGGTTAAAAGAAATAAAGTATCCACTCATTCAAGAGCTACCTAGTGAGCACATTCAACGTTTTAGGTCTAGGAACTCTTCTGGTAGGAAAGATACACCCAAGAATAAGATACCTGCCCCCAAAGAATTTATCTTCTTATGGGTGATGTTCACAATCAAAGTGAACAGAGTGCTTTAGGATTAGTGCCTGTCAAGACTGCTCATGACCCCCAATAAAGTGTGCATCTACTATGCAGAATTAGCAAGCATACTTTTACTTATTCCTGTGGTCTAAACCTAGGGTTGGTAATTTTTTTTCTGTAAATGGCTAGAGAGTAAATATATTAGGCTTTGTGGGCCATATGGTTTATGTTGCAACTACTCAACTGTGCCACTGGAGAACCAAAGGAGCCACAGACAACACGTAAATGAATGAGCATGTCTGTGCTCTAATAAAACTTTATTTACAAAGACAGGTGTGTAATAATAAGAAGTAATAATTCTTTCTTTAAAAATTTTATCAAAGTAGAGCTGATTTACAATGTTGTGTTAATTTCTGCTGTATAGCAAAGTGACTCAGTTACGCATATATATTCTTTTTCATATTCTTTTCCATTATGGTTTATCACAGGGTATTGAACATAGTTCCCTGTGCTATACAGTAGGACCTTGCTGTTTATCCAACCTATATGTAATAGTTTGCATCTGCTAATCCCAAACTCCCAATCCTTTCCTCCCCCCACGCCCCCTCCCCCTTGGCAACCACAAGTCTGTTCTCTATGTCTGTGAGACTATTTCTGTTCCATAGATATGTTCATTTGTGTCATATTTTAGATTCCACATATAAGTGATATCATATGGCATTTGTCTTTCTCTCTTCTGACTTAAGGAAGTAATAATTCTTTATGAAAAGCATATGTGAATAAATCCAGGTATCTTCCCTTACAAAAGATTTAATATTTTAATCTCAGGATGAGACGAAAATGGGGAGAAAAGAAGAGCTTTCAACACAGAGCACTTGCATCAGAGCTGGGAAGATTCCAACATGGGAAAAAATTCCAATAAGAGGACATTTAAAAAAAAAAAAAAAAGAGGGCAGTTAATGGCTGCTACTTTTATTTTTTCCTATGTCAGGGCCATAATTCTAAACAAAAATATATTTGTTACATAAAGAGATAGAACATATTTATATGCTTCACACCATGGTTTTGACAATGGACAGCTCCAGTCAGGCCTTTACGGCAAGTGGACTGTTTAGTTTAATGATGTCAAAATGCAGGGGAGCAGATGGCAATAAAACATTATTAGAAGAGATGAAACATACGCAACTGGTAGCAGTTTACTTATTCATATCAAAATTTAAAAATGGAACCAATAAATCTATCCATCTTAGCTAAGCAAATCTAGTTATCTTGATTTATTACTGCAGACTAAAGCCTACAATGAAATTTGGGATGGTTGTAGAAACAGTAATTTCCTTTCTCACCCCTATCTTCTTTAGGCTTCAAATAAAATATAGAATTTATATCCACTTATAACTGAGATGCACATCACTCAGTCTTTGATCTAATCAGATCTCACAAATACATTCGAGTCTTCCTTGAAAAAAACAAAGAATACATCAGATCTCCCCAAAGCTCTGTCCATAGTGAATAAAGAAGCTTTTGCTTGTTGCTAAAATGTAGCATACACCAGAGGCAGGGTATGATAAAGGGTCATATTAACTAGAATCTTAGCTAAATTTTTAAAATGTAATTGAGATGCAATGAAAATGTTACTTGAAACAGATCTTAGTAATTGCTAGTTACCTAGTTTATCTGCCCTATGCAATCTTTTCTAGACTATCCCAAAGAGAGTTAGTTCTCCCTAAGTATATTCACTGATTTTATCCTATCATACAGAAAACTGCACTATTTAGTCAAAATAACAGGGGTTCAAATCACGATAGGACTCTGAACAATTCTTTTGACATTTCTCAGACTCTGCCACCTCATTGGGAAAATGATGCCCATTTAAAATTTTAATGACATTCTCTTACTGTACACTCTGAATAAAAAGATACTTTTAAAAACAAAGTATTACAAAAACATAATTTTTTTTACTACTAATAAATGATACCCACCATTTTACTGTTAAAAGAGGATATCTGTTCCCTTCGAGTCTACCAACTACAGTCTTGAGTTCCAAATGGCCAAATGATGAGTACTCCACAAAGACAGGATGCAACAGAAACTAAAATTAACTAAATATTCATTCTGAAAGCAAGTTTGTGCCTTACTCCCTTTTTCATTTGACCAAAATAAACTTACTGTGTTACTAAAAGATCTTCCAATGATCCCAACTTTTCTATTTATAGCTTACTTGCATTGTGCTTCTTCAAAACACAATTCATATTTTAAAAAAGAATCACCAATTTTTACAAGTCTCACTGTCAATTATGAGCCATTGTCTTCACTACGTATATTAAAATTGCTCCATAAAGAAAAAAGCAATTCACTAATAAAAAGCCTATATACATATTACAGGTATCCCCGGCACTGTCCTAAAATGCTATAAGAACTGCTAATGAAAACAGAAAAAGGAAAAATTTCAGCACAGCTAGACAACACTAACTACTGTGAAAGAAAACATAACAAAGCTTTTCATTTTCAATGGCCCTATGAAATAAGGTCACACTGCTTTCTATAGAAAATGGTGATTAAAGTATTAGCCAAGACTATATAGCTCCATGATTTTCTGAGTAAGAAATTACAAGTTATTTATTAAAAACTTATCATAATGTTAACACATTGAAGTATTATTACAAATGCTCTCAAAATCAACATATTTTGAAAGTGGGAAAGAAGGAAAAAGCCTGTAATTAATGGAAAAAAACCCTGAAAGCCTATTTACGGACTTAAAGCTTTCAGAACTACATACAAATAACAACATGAGTATTTAATTTTTGATCAGTGAGATTTTACAGAATTTTTCTTCTTTTGTCTTGGAAGAAACCCCTTTTCCATCTCATAATGTTTATTTCCATGACAACGTGTAGTATAATACATGTGCTTCCTGAAAAGGTAAGCAATTCGGTGAGGATCATGCCAAAGCTACCAGTCTCATATCTGCCACTATAAAGAACTGAAAGAGTCAACATTTACAAAATGCTGACTTCGGGGAAATCAATGCACTCACCTGAGGAAATGCTGCAAAAACAGGCTATGTTATAAAAGTAAACTTTAAGTTACTTCTCAAGTACAATACAAAATGCAATCTACTCAGATTTATATTTTGTAACTACACACATTACATAAACAAAGCTGTATTCAACCAAATTTTTGTGCCATAGTCTGACTTAGAACAAAGTATAGTTTCTTCAAGCCAAGTACAATCCTCTACCAGGTTTTAACAGAGGATACGTGAATACTCCATAAGGGATAAAGTTCCCTAGGGAAGCAATGGTTAGAACTTGCCTCCCCGGCAGATTTAAGTGTAAGTACTTTGCATTCTCTTGGAATTCTCTCGGTTCGCACCGGGTAACGTTCATTATTATTACCCCTATACTGGATAACCTCAACAACCTCTCAATATTCTGCAGGACTCCAGTCTTAATCTCTACAGTGAAGTCATCATAATCTTTTAAACATATTAACACTATCATGATCTCTTAATCATGCAAATCTGACTGTGTCACTTTCCAACTTAGGAATCTTTCGGCATCAATCCACACTCTGTTACTTTCAAAGCCCCTTCTGACCAGCCCCACTAACCCATCCAGCTTTCTTTCCAGCCACTGGAATATATCCATCCTGGATATATTGAACTACTTGCCCTTCCACCAAGAAGGCAAGTTCTCTGACAGCTTTTGCATGTGTTGTTCTCTCTCCATCTTGGCCTCTTCCTAAAAATATTCAAGGAACACTGACTTCATACAATTTTACTTCAGGCACAAACATGAACACTGTGTTCTTGCATAAAATACGACTCCACTATAAACAAATACTTACTACACCTCGAGACTGTATCACTGCAACATTACTGGCCTCTTTCTCCCCTTTCCATTGATCCAGACCTCCACGCCTCTGGACCTTGTTATCGGATTTAACTCTTTGTATTTACCTTGAGGTTTTTTTTTTTAAAATTGATTTCTGTTACTGGCGTTTTGCATCCAAGTTAATTTGTCCATAGTGACAAGGTGGGTGAATATCCCTAATATTTCCTCTGCATTCCACTGCTTGGTTCCTTATATGCCATTAAGTTTCCAAATTTTCTGAGAAAAAAATTCCTGTGATACAGCTTCGGACCTATTACTAATTTTTTTTAATTACCGGAAAATAAAAATAAGAGTACTAGTTACAGTATTGCTAATGTTCACAACTTTTAAGGTTTCTGGGAGTTTAATGCTTCAAGGACAGTGGAGTCCCCTTCTCCTTTACCAATGTGTATAGTTCTTAACGGCAGCCATTGGCAGACAGCACGTCCACCTTTGTTCAAGGACTGTTGCGGGAATTTCAGGTCTGATAGGAGGAAAGAACAAAGCCTGGGGAATTCCTCAAATCATGTGAAGATGTCCAAAATAAGACAAACTAACCTATCCAGCCACTCACTCACTCACTCACTGACATTTACTGAGGGCCTAAAATGTGCCAGCTATCGGGTAAGCGCCATAAAGATTAGTAAGACTTGGTCCCTGTCCTTACGGGGATCTAAAAACAGTGGTAAAATACACATATGTAAACGACCAAAATGAACATGATGAACGTTATAACAAAGCAACCATCAAATTTCTGTAGGAACACAGAGGAAGGCAACTATGAAGGCTCAAGCAAGGTTCACAAAGGACGTGACATCTGGGTTTAAAGAGGGAAGAGAAAATTTCAGGGGTGGAAGGGTGGGAAAGCATTTCAAATAAAAGGAGCCTCTTGTACAAAGCTCAGAGGTGTGTGCCTGAGGAATGGTATGAACTCATGAGCCTGAGTGTGGCTGGGCTGGAGGGACCATGAGGAACGACATGACAACGTGTGGCTGGAGGAGAGGCTGGCACGAGGATGTGAGGGGACGGTAAGCCCTGTTAAGAAGCCAAACATTTAATATGTGGGCGGCAGAGCGCCCAAAACATTTTCAGGCAGGGAAGTCACATGAGGAGAACTGTTTTATTGGATGGTAACAGTGTAAGTTATTAATACTATCATTAAAAGGAATAAAGGGCTAGAAGCTTAACCTTTCTTGAGTACCCTCTATGGACAAAGCACTTCAATATATTTATATCATTTGAGCTTCCCAACAATGCTCTAGTGGACTTTCTGGACACTTATTTTAATAGATCAAGAAATCGAAGGCTCAGAATCCTCCACCTGGGGAACATTCCTGGCTTTCTGAAATTCCTACCCCAGAGGGCAGGGGTACCTGTTCTTTAGGCCCCTCCAATCAACAAACTGTGATGAACAATGGGCCTGGAGGAGCTTCAAGATGGCAGAATGGTAAGACGCAGAGATCACCTTCCTCCCCACAGATACATCAGAAATACATCTACACGTGGAACAACTCCTACAGAACACCTACTGAATGCTGGCAGAAGACCTCAGACCTCCCAAAAGGCAAGAAACCCCCCACGTAATTGGGTAGGGCAAAAGAAAAAACAGAGACAAAAGGATAGGGACAGGACCTGCACCAGTGGGAGGGAGCTGTGAAGGAGGAAAGGTTTCCACACACTACGAAGGCCCTTCGCGGGCGGAGACTGCGGGTGGCGGAGGGGGGAAAGCTTCGGAGCCGCGGAAGAGAGCGCAGCAACAGGGGTGCGGAGGGCAAAGCGGAGAGATTCCCGCACAGAGGATCGGCACCGACCGGCACTCACCAGCCCGAGAGGCTTGTCTGCTCACACGCTGGGGCGGGCGGGGGCTGGGAGCTGAGGCTCGGGCTTTGGTGGGACCGCAGGGAGAGGACTGGGGTTGGCAGCGTGAACACAGCCAGAAGGGCTTAGTGCGCCACAGCTAGCCGGGAGGGAGTCCAGGGAAAAGTCTGACCCTGCCGAAGAGGCAAGAGACTTTTTCTTACCTCTTTGTTTCCTGGTGCGCGAGGAGAGGGGATTAAGAGCGCTGCTTAAAGGAGCTCCAGAGACGGGCGCGAGCCGCGGCTAAAAGCGCGGACCCCAGAGACGGGCGGGAGACGCTAAGGCTGCTGCTGCCGCCACCAAGAAGCCTGGGTGCGAGCACAGGTCACTATCCACACCCGCCTTCAGGGGAGCCCGTGCAGCCCGCCACTGCCAGGGTCCCGTGATCCAGGGACAACTTCCCCGGGAGAACGCACGGCGCACCTCCGGCTGGTGCAACATCACACCGGCCTCTGCTGCCGCAAGCTCGCCCAGCATCCGTACCCCTCCCTCCCCCCAGCCTGAGTGAGCCAGAGCCCCCGAATCACCTGCTCCTTTAACCCCATCCTGTCTGAGAGAAGAACAAGACGCCCTCAGGTGACCTACATGCAGCGGGTCCAAATCCAAAGCTGAACCCCGGGAGCTGTGCGAACAAAGAAGAGAATGGGAAATCTCTCCCAGCAGCCTCAGGAGCAGTGGATTAAATCTACACAATCAACATGATGTACCTGCATCTGTGGAATACATGAATAGACAACGAATCATCCCAAATTGAGGAGATGGACTTTGGGAGCAATGATATATATATTTTTCCCCCTTTTTCTCTTTTTGTGAGTGTGTATGTGTATGCTTCTGTGTGTGATTTTGTCTGTATAGCTTTGCTTTTACCATTTGTCCTAGAGTTCTGTCTGGTTTTTTTTTGTTTGTTTCTTGTTGTTTTTTTTTTTTTTTTAAGTAGATGTTGGGGGTAGGAGTTTATTAATTTATTTATTTTTGGCTGTGTTGGGTCTTCGTTTCTGTGCAAGGGCTTTCTCTAGTTGTGGCAAGTGGGGGCCACTCTTCATCGTGGCGCGCGGGCCTCTCACTATCGCGGCCCTCTCACTATCGCGGCCTCTCTTGTTGCGGAGCACAGGCTCCAGACACGCAGGCTCAGTAGTTGTGGCTCAGGGGCCTAGTTGCTCCGCGGCACGTGGGATCCTCCCAGACCAGGGCTCGAACCCGTGTCCCCTGCATTAGCAGGCAGACTCTCAACCACTGTGCCACCAGGGAAGCCCTGTTTTTTTTTTTAGTATAGTTTTCAGCATTTGTTATCATTGGTGGATTTGATTTTTGGTTTGGTTGCTCTGTTCTTTCTTTTTTTTTTTTTAATTACTTCAATCCTTCCTTCCTTCCTTCCTTTTTCTTTCTCCCTTTTATTCTGAGCCATCTTGGTGCTCTGGCTGGGCATCAGGGCTGTGCCTCTGAGGTGGAAGAGCCAAGTTCAGGACATTGGTCCACCAGAGAACTCCCAGCTCCACGTAATATCAAATGGCAAAAATCACCCAGAGATCTCCATCTCAATGCCAAGACCCAGCTCCACTCAACGACGAGCAAGCTACAGTGCTGGACACCCTATGCCAAACAACTAGCAAGACAGGAACACAACCCCACCCATTAGCAGAGACGATGCTTAAAATCATAATAAGGTCACAGACACCCCAAAACACACCACCAGACGTGGACCTGCCCACCAGAAAGACAAGATCCACCACATCCACCAGAACACAGGCACTAGTCCCCTCCACCAGGAAGCCTACACAACCCACTGAACCAACCTTAGTCACTGGGGGCAGACACCAAAAACAATGGGAACTACGAACCTGAAGCCTGCAAAAAGGAGACCCCAAACACAGTAAGTTAAGCAAAATGAGAAGACAGAGAAACACACAAGAGATGAAGGAGCAAGGTAAAAACCCACCAGACCAAAGAAATGAAGAAGAAATAGGCAGTCTACCTGAAAAAGAATTCAGAGTAATGATAGTAAAGATGATCCAAAATCTTGGAAATAGAATGGAGAAAATACAAGAAACATTTAACAAGGACCTAGAGGAACTAAAGAGAAAACGAACAATGACAAACAACACAATAAATGAAATTTAAAAACTCCAGAAGGAATCAATAGCAGAATAACTGAGGCAGAAGAACGGATAAGTGACCTAGAAGATAAAAGAGTGGAAATAACGACTGCAGAGTAGAATAAAGAAAAAAGAATGAAAAGAATTGAGGACAGTCTCAGAGACCTCTGGGACAACATTAAACACACCAACATTAGAATTATAGGGGTCCCAGAAGAAGAAGAGAAAAAGAAAGGGACTGAGAAAATATTTGAAGAGATTATAGTTGAAAACTTCCCTAATATGGAAAAGGAAATAGTTAGTCAAGTCCAGGAAGTGCAGAGAGTACCATACAGGATAAATCCAAGGAGAAACACACCAAGACACATATTAATCAAATTATCAAAAATTAAATACAAAGAAAAAATATTAAAAGCAGCAAGGGAAAAACAACAAATAACATACAAGGGAATCCCCATAAGGTTAACAACTGATCTTTCAGCAGAAACTCTTCAAGCCAGAAGGGAGTGGCAGGACATATTTAACGTGATGGAAGGGAAAAACCTACAACCAAGATTACTCAACCAAGCAAGGATTTCATTCAGATTTGAGGGAGAAATTAAAACCTTTACAGACAAGCAAGAGCTAGGAGAATTCAGAACCACCAAACCAGCTTTACAACAAATGCTAAAGGAACTTCTCTAGGTAGGAAACACAAGAGAAGGAAAAGACCTACAATAACAAACCCAAAACAATTAAGAAAATGGTAATAGGAACATACATATCCATAATTACCTTAAATGTAATGCTCCAACCAAAAGACACAGACTGGCTGAATGGATACAAAAACAAAACCCATATATATGCTGTCTACAAGAGACCCACTTCAGACCTAGGGAGACATACAGACTGAAAGTGAGGGGAGGAAAAAGATATTCCGTTCAAATGGAAATCAAAAGAAAGCTGGAGTAGCAATTCTCTATCAGACAAAATAGACTTTAAAACAAAGACTATTATAAGAGACAAAGAAGGACACCACATAATTATCAAGGGATCAATCCAAGAAGAAGATATAACAATTGTAAATATTTATACACCCAACATATGAGCACCTCAATACATAAGGCAAACGCTAACAGCCATAAAAGGGGAAATCGACAGTAATGCAATCATAGTAGGGGACTTTAACACCCCACTTTCAGCAATGGACAAATCATCCAAAATGAAAATAAATGGAAACACAAGCTTTAAATGACACATTAAACAAGATGGACTTAATTGATATTTATAGGACATTCCATCCAAAAACAGCAGAATACACTTTCTTCTCAAGTGATCATGGAACATTCTCCAGGATAGATCATATCTTGGGTCACAAATCAAGCCTTGGTAAATTTAAGAAAACTGTAATTGTATCAAGTATCTTTTCCGACCACAACGCTATGAGACTAGATATCAATTACAGGGAAAAAAATCTGTAAAAAATACAAACACATGGAGGCTAAACAATACACTACTTAATAACCAAGAGATCACTGAGGAAATCAAAAAATACTTAGAAACAAATGACAATGAAAACACAATGACCCAAAACCTATGGGATGCAGCAAAAGCAGTTCTAAGAGGGAAGTTTATAGCAATACAATCCTACCTTAAGAAACAAGAAACATCTCAAATAAACAACCTAACCTTACACCTAAAGCAATTAGAGAAAGAACAAAATAACCCCAAAGTTAGCAGAAGGAAAGAAATCATAAAGATCAGGTCAGAAATAAATAAAAAAGAAATGAAGGAAACAATAGCAAAGACCTATAATACTAAAAGCTGGTTCTTTAAGAAGATAAACAAAATTGATAAACCATTAGCCAGACTCATCAAGAGAAAAGGAAGACTCAAATCAATAGAATTAGAAATGAAAAAGGAGAAGTAACAAGTGACACTGCAGAAATACAAAGGATCATGAGAGATTACTACAAGCAACTATATACCAATAAAATGGACAAGCTGGAAGAAATGGACAAATTTTTAGAAAAGCACAACCTCCGAGACTGATCCAGGAAGAAATACAAAATATAAACAGACCAATCACAAGCACTGATATTGAAACTGATCAAAAATCATCCAACAGGGCCTCCCTGGTGGTGCAGTGGTTGAGAATCCGCCGCCGATGCAGGGGACACGGGTTCGTGCCCCGGTCTGGGAAGATCCCACATGCCGCAGAGCGGCTAGGCCCATGAGTCACAATTACTGAACCTGCACGTCTGGAGTCTGTGCTCCACAACGAGAGGCTGCGATAGTGAGAGGTCCGTGCACCGCGATGAAGAGTGGCCCCCACTTGCTGCAACTAGAGAAAGCCCTCTCACAGAAACGAAGACCCAACACAGCCATAAATAAATTAAAATTTTTTAAAAAATTAAAAAAAAATTACCCAACAAACAAAACTCCAGGACCAGATGGCTTCACAGGCTAATTCTATCAAACATTTAGAGAAGAGCTAACACCTATCCTTCTCAAAATCTTCCAAAATATAGCAGAGGAAGTAACACTCCCAAACTCATTCTACACGGCCACCATCACCCTGATACCAAAACCAGACAAAGATGTCACAAAGAAAGAAAACTACAGGCCAATATCATTGATGAACACAGATGCAAAAATCCTCAACAAAATACTAGCAAACAGAATCCAACAGCACATTAAAGTATCATACACCATGATCAACTGGGGTTTATCCCAGGAATGCAAGGATTCTTCAATATACGCAAATCAATCAATGTGATAAACCACATTAACAAATTGAAGGAGAAAAGCCGTATGATCAACTCAATAGATGCAGCAAGAGCTCCTGACAAAATTCAACACCCATTTATGATAAAAACCCTCCAGAAAGTAGGCACAGAAGGAACTTTCCTCAACATAATAAAGGCCATATATGACAAATCCACAGCCAACATCGTCCTCAGTGGTGAAAAACTGAAAGCATTTCCACTAAGATCAGGAACAAGACAAGGTTGCCCACTCTCATCACTATTATTCAGCATTGTTTTGGAAGTTTTAGCCACATCAAAGAGAAGAAAAAGAAATAAAAGGAATCCAAATAAGAAAAGAAGAAGTAAAGCTGTCACTGTTTGTAGATGACATGATACTATACACAGAGAATCCTAAAGATGCTATTAGAAAACTACTAGAACTAAACAATAAATTTGGTAAAGTAGGATATAAAATTAATGCACAGAAATCTCTTGCATTCCTATACACTAATTATGAAAAATCTGAAAGTGAAATTAAGGAAACACTCCCATTTACCATTGCAACAAAAAGAAGAAAATACCTAGGAATAAACCTACTTAAGGAGACAAAAGACCTGTATGCAGAAAATTATAAGACACTGATGAAAGAAATTAAGGATGATACAAACAGGGCTTCCCTGGTGGCGCAGTGGTTGAGAGTCCGCCTGCCGACGCAGGGGACATGGGTTCGTGCACCGATCCAGGAAGATCCCAAATGCCGTGGAGCAGCTAGGCCCGTGAGCCATGGCCGCTGAGCCTGCGCATCCGGAGCCTGTGCTCCACAACAGGAGAGGCCACAACAGTGAGAGGCCCGCGTACCACAAAAAAAAAAAAAAAAAAAAGATGATACAAACAGATGGAGAGATATACCATGTTCTTGGATTGGAAGAATCAACATTGTGAAAATGACTATACTACCCAAAGCAATCTACAGATTCAATGCAATCCCTGTCATACTACCACTGGCTTTTTTGACAGAAGTAGAACAAAAAATTTCACAATTTTTATGGAAACACAAAAGATCCTGCATAGCCAAAGCAGTCCTGAGGGAAAAAAACAGAGCTGGTGGAATCAGGGTCCCTGACTTCAGACTATACTACAAAGCTACAGTAATCATGACAGTATGATACTGGCACAAAAACAGAAATACAGATCAATGGAACAGGATAGAAATCCCAGAGATAAACCCATGCACATATGGTCACCTTATCTTTGATAAAGGAGGCAAGAATATACAATGGAGAAAAGACAGCCTTTTCAATAAGTGGTGCTGGGAAAACTGGACAGCTACATGTAAAATAATGACATTAGAACACTCCCTACCACCATACACAAAAATAAACTGAAAATGGATTAAAGACCTAAATGTAAGGCCAGACACTATCAAACTCTTAGAGGAAAACATAGGCAGAACACTCTATGACAAAATCACAGCAAGATCCTTCTTGACCCACCTCCTAGAGAAAAGGAAATAAAAAGAAAAATAAACAAATGGGACCTAATGAAACTTAAAAGCTTTTGCACAGCAAAGGAAACCATAAACAAGACGAAAAGACAACTCTCAGAATGGGAGAAAATATTTGCAAATGAAGCAACTGACAAAGGATTAATCTCCAAAACATACAAGCAACTCATGCAGCTCAATATCAAAAAAAACAAACAACCCAATCGAAAAATGGGCAGAAGACCTAAATAGACATTTCTCCAAAGAAGATATACAGACTGCCAACAAACACATGAAAGGATGCTCAACATCACTAATCATTAGAGAAATGCAAATCAAATCTACAATGAGGTATCACCTCACACCAGTCAGAATGGCCATCATCAAAAAATGTACAAACAATAAATGCTGGAGAGGGTGTGGAGAAAAGGGAACCCTCATACACTGTTGGTGGGAATGTAAATTGATATAGCCACTATGGAGAACAGTATGGAGGTTCCTTTAAAAACTACAAATAGAACTACCATATGACCCAGTACTCCCACTACTGGGCATATACCCTGAGAAAACCATAATTCAAAAAGAGTCATGTACCACAATGTTCATTGCAGCTCTATTTACAATAGCCAGGACATGGAAGCAACCTAAGTGTCCATGGACAGATGAATGGATAAAGAAGATGTGGCACATATATACAATGGAATATTACTCAGCCATAAAAAGAAATGAAATTGAGCTATTTGTAGTGAGGTGGATGGACCTAGAGTCTGTCATACAGAGTGAAGTCAGTCAGAAAGAGAAAAACAAATACTGCATGCTAACACATGTATAAGGAATGTAAAAAAAAAAAAGGTCATGAAGAACCTAGGGGCAGGATGGGAATAGAGACGCAGACCTACTACAGAATGGACTTGAGGACTCGGGGAGGGGGAAGGGTACACTGGGAGAAAGTGAGCGAGTGGCATGGACATATATACAGTACCAAATGTAAAATAGATAGCTAGTGGGAAGCAGCCGCATAGCACAGGGAGATCAACTCAGTACTTTGTGACCACCTACAGGGGTGGGATAGAGAGGGTGGGAGGGAGGGAGACGCAAGAGGGAAGAGATGTGGGGATATATGTATATGTATAGCTGATTCACTTTTTTATAAAGCAGAAACTAACACACCATTGTAAAGCAATTATACTCCAATAAAGATGTTAAAGAAAATAAAAAGTAAAAATAAATAAAAGGTTAAAAAAAATAAAAATGACAAAAAAAAAAAAACAACAGTAGGCCTGATCTAGCAAAGCACTGCTTATATTCTAATGAATTGGTCATTCTCATTTAGTTTATATAATTAAAGTTAGAAAACTGATGTGCATCAAACATATAGTCCTTCATAACTTTAAGACTGGATTTGTTAAAAAACATCTGACTGTATTTGGTAAGATAGTAATATTTTATATATACACTTGTGTCAAATGAATTAAATTTACCTAAACTGGTATCTATAACCTAAACAGAATCGAGAAAAAATATTATATAGCAAATTAGGGCACCTACATAAACACAGGAACATATTTTTAAACTTATATGATTAAATTTATGAACTTTTTAAGAATATCTATCTAACTACTTATTGTATATAATATGAAGGTTTTGAGCATTAAAAAACGTATTAGACATACAAATATAGTGAATTAAAATATTAGTATAAAATTACAAATCCTCAATTCTGAAAAATATCAAGAAGAATCTCAGCTTTTGTGTATTTTTCTAGATCAAGTAAACAGGTAAACATTTCTAAAGGGACTACTGCATCTGCATTATGGAAGTATTACCAAAACACAGGGCAAGTAGGCAGTAGTACTGCTAGCTTACTTAAAAACTCAAGCATGGATTCTCACTTCTTTTGTATCTTGATACTTTCATGCAGACTATGAACTTTTTAACACGTTGCATCTGAAAATATTTCTCTCTTTGTCAGTCACCGGCAAGCTTGTGCATGTGTGGTGGTGTACGTTAAAACCACATGCCCGAGAAAAAGAAGAGGATCCAGTCTAAACCATAACGCTGTTACATATTCACCTAGTTCCTATTTACCAACTGGCATTACGTTACTGTCTTCTTGAAAGACTTCTGGATACACAGGTTATACTACACCACAAGTGAAATGATCTAAGATTTAAAGTCAGAATTTCAATGGAGGTAATAGAAACCCCGACAGGTTCAGAATACTCTAGTAGGTCTTAAAATTTCAATTAGCCCCTTCAATGCAGTCTTTTTTTTTTTTTCGGTTATCATTTCAAAACTAAATTAGTCATCCCAAATAGACAAAAGTATGACTAAAATACTTATTTAAGTAAGTGACTTTCAAACTTTTTCTTAACTATAAAAAATAAGAAATACACTTTACCTGCTGTTCATTTTACCTGCTGATCCAAAATATATGTTAGTACGTGTGTATAGATATACACTTACATACATATATATAATCTAAAGCCACATTTTCATAACATGATACCTACCCTTAATATGTTAAGATACTTCATATAGTAGAATATTCTGATATTTTCTATTCAATTTCATTTTTTAATGAAAATGCTGGCTATGATTCATTAAACTTTCATAATCAACTAAGCAGGCCACAGACTGCATTTTAGTGATTCTAATCCCACCCTGCCCACTCAACTGTAGGAATTACTTTAAAATGACATTATTAGTGGGGCTTCCCTGGTGGCACAGTGGTTGAGAATCTGCCTGCCAATGCAGGCGACACAGGTTCGATCCCTGGATCTGGGAAGATCCCACATGCCGCGGAGCAACTAAGCCTTGCACCACAACTACTGAGCCCACGTGCTGCAACTACTGAAGCCCGCGCGCCTAGAGCCCGCACTCCACAACAAGAGAAGCCCCCGCTTGCCGCAACTAGAGAAAGCCCGCACACAGCAACGAAGACGCAACACAGCCAAAAATAAATAAATTTTAAAAAAGAAAGAAATGCCTTAAAAATAAATAAAATAAAAATGACATCATTAGTGATAGGCACTCTTGGGTGATGGTAGAAGGGTGGGAGGAATAAAAAATCTTTTTTTTCCTCCTACTTTACCCACACTAGAGCACAGCTGTGAATTATCAAGAGAAAGACACCTGAAGTTCTCAATGTGAGAGAAGCACTGCCGCCTGCTTAGCACTTCATCTGAGTCCACACTAGTGCAGTGACTTGCCTTTGTAGCTTTTGCACCCTTTGGTCGGAACTGTCCTTTTCACGGGTGAGTTGTGAAGAACATAAGAACCCATCATGTGACAGTTACCACCTTCTGAATCAAAAGAACTTTTCCCATTTGCATTAGGAAGCCCTTGAAACTATTTATCAAAGACTAAGAGTAGATTCTGGGGTGTTGTTTTGTTTTGGGTTTTTTTTGAAATATGGTATACTGTTAGGTAGAGTAGAATAAAATAACTTGAGTGACTGGGAATTCTGTATTTATTTTACAATTTTTACAAAATAGCATAAAATAAGTAACTTTTAAATAACATAAGTGCCAGTTTGTGGCACCCAGAGCAAGATAAACAGCAGGAGTTCTGCAAATATTTTCTGATTTGAGCTAAGCATCATGATGTAATTCAACTAAGACTTCACAATGGCAAAACATTTTCTTTCAATAATTAATGCTTTACGTTATATAAGGTATAATTTTCTAACCTGTTCTAGTCTTGCTCAAAATAGATTCAGCTATACCTTCTGTAAAAAGATTAGTATTTTAAATGCTAACCACGTGAATCATGATTATAATTATTTACCTGCTTTGATTATTAAATTAGACTGAGAGAAAGAAGGATTCGATCGCCCTCTTGTGGTAATTTTGCTGTAGTGTATCCTCCAGGAGTTCCACGTCAACTGGAATTTTTTCTTTTTACTCTAGTCAGAGTGGTCTTCTGTCCATAGTTTCTGAATTTCCAAAGGCACTACATATACTTTCTGTCCTTCACAGTACATATACTTTGTAGCCTCCCTTCAGTTTCTACCTCTGAAATTTAGCCTTTTCCTTGCTCTTTTAGGAAACATTCTCCTGTTCCCTTCCAATTACCATACCAAAAACTTTTTTTATGAAAGTTGCTTCCAGTATTCTAATCACATACGAAATAATTACAGCAACTCTCCATCGACATAGATAAGCTTTAAGTAAATGGAAATAATTAAAAATGTGTGGGGCTAAGGTGTCAGCATTTTTTCCAAGAGGACAGGTGCTAAGTCAATTAATAGTCCAGAAAGTTCAGAGGCTAATGATATTTGTCTAAATAGTTTTAAGTTTTCAAAAGTAATAAAATAGCCTTTTCTTTAAAATAGTCTAGATCGTATGCAGTAGCCTTTCCTCTTTCTCCCACAACACAAAGCTTTGAGCTTCTTTGCAAAATTAGTAATGGAAATTCAAGAATATACAAAATGACACTACGAAGTATTTTTAACTATATAAAAAATTCATGATTTCTTAAAGATAATTTACAATAAGTGAAGTTAGTGCTAATGTATTTAAATGTTATAGAAAATACAAAGATGGATTCCTAATTAATTACAAGTTCACTTTTTCCACTCTTGCGAACTGTAAAAAAAAAAAAAGTTCTTAAATAATGAATGACCGGGCTTCCCCGGTGGCACAGTGGTTAAGAATCCACCTGCCAATGCATGGGACACGGGTTCGATCCCTGGTCCCGGAAGATCCCACATGCCGCGGAGCAACTAAGCCCGTGAGCCACAACTACTGAGCCCGCGTGCTGCAACTACTGAAGCCCGCGTGCCTAGAGCCCATGCTCTGCAACAAGAGAAGCCACTGCAATGAGAAGCCCTCACGCTGCAACGAAGAGCAGCCCCGCTCGCTGCCTGGGCGCAGCAACAAAGACCCAATGCAGCCAAAAATAAGCAAAATAAAAAAAAAAATTTTTAATAATAAATGACCTATTTTTAAAGCTATCATATTTTTCAAGCAGCCCCTTGTGTATTCAATCAATACTCATCCCAAAACTGATGAGGGAAGACTAGAAATACATAGGGGATTAGGTTAAAAATGTTCCTTCTTTGCAAAGGAACCAGAACTTTCAAAAGCAGAGTAGCATGGCATGTCTCAGTAACTGAAGATACTCTACTAAAACCACAGCACAGATTATAAATTGGGAGCAGCAGGAAATGAGCTTGAAAAGTTAGCAGGGGTCAGAGTGGCAAAGGTCTTAATGATTAGTGAAGGAGGGGGAAACAGTCCAGCACCTGAAGCAGGAGAGTGACACGGGCAAGTGAGAGCTTTAGAAGATCACTTGCACTAAGGAGGACAGACTGACAGGGTGAGAAGGAGATGGGGAAATTAGTTAGGAGCTGTTTGTAAAGACCAGGGCCCGAACCAAACCAATGGCTGTGACCACAAAGAGGAGAAAAGAGATTTGAGAAATGCTAAGATGTGGAATCATTAGGTATTAGTTACTGTGGGAACATGGGGGTGGAGGCGGGACTCTCAAGCTTCCATTCTAGCTTTGGCGCCTGGGTGACTGTGACATCTCCAGAGACAGGTACGATATTTTCAGACACACTGCATTTGAGGTGCCACCCAGAAACAGTAAGGAGGTCAACAAGTTTGAGGGTACGGAGATCAGGAGAGAGAGGACTGTAAATTATCAGTGGCTGGGTAGTAAAAGGAACCTGGACGAGAGATCAATCAGGGAGAGTGTAAAGAGTGTCAAGAGGTAAGACTGAGGGTGGCGTCAGCAACATTTAAGTATAGTCCCATTTTCCTCTTAAGAGAGGTACTTTTGTCCGATGACCGTAACCTTCATTCAGGTTGGGAGAAGCATTTAGTCTCCTTCCACTTTGCAGATCAGAAAACTGAGGGTCAAGGTTAAGTGACTTTATTTAAAGCTCTTTATCTGTAGAAGTGAATGAAAACTCAGGTTTCCAGATGGAGCCCAAGGACAGGAAGTAAAAGAACTTTCTTCAATAATTGTTTGACGGCAGCAAGTGCTTCTGTTGTTATTTTGTATACGTGATGAAAACTAAAATGTATTTCCAGGGCTAACCTTCCAACAACATAGTTTGTTAATAAGACCCCAAATTTACAATGGAACCCATGCCTCCTGGGTAATCCAGGAAACCAGGCCACGCTCTCAATTCTATAGTTATAAATAGCAAGTGGCAACACACACAGAGAATGTTTATACTGTACCTAGTGCTGTACCTACTTTTCCCAGTCCTTTGTAAATCTTAGATCGTTGAGAATGGGTTTCCCAGAACACATTTTCATAATTATACTTAAAGGCAAAAAGCAAGAGATTTCTTGGGCGTAGTACCTGCTTGGTTGGGCCGTTGCCAGCTTGGTGAATTGATGCCACCGGTGGACCCTAGAGGCTTGAAGGCGGCAGCAGTGGTGAGCCCGGCCACCCCTGGTCTGGCCGAGCCTGGGCTTCCCGGCCCCTCAGGCGTGCTCCCAGCTGCAGCTGCGGCGGCGGCCAGTGGCTGAGAGGGCTCCTGGGCGCTGCTGGAGAGAAAAGAAGGAAACATTTCTGGTGATGCGCTAGCGATCTAACTTAGCAATGATTTGTTCTTTCCTCAATTTATTAAATCTCTAAGGAAAACAAAAATACATATATACACTACCAAACGTAAAATAGATAGCTAGTGGGAAGCAGCCGCATAGCACAGGGAGATCAGCTTGGTGCTTTGTGACCACCTACAGGGGTGGGATAGGGAGGGTGGGAGGGAGGGAGACGCAAGAGGGAGGGGATATGGGGATATATGTATATGTATAGCTCATTCACTTCGTTATACAGCAGAAACTAACACACCATTGTAAAGCAATTATACTCCAATAAAGATGTTAAAAAAAACACAACTAATTAATTAACTGATATTTTAAAAAGAAAAACTCTAATACCATGACTGAGGGGCTGCCTTTTTTAAAACAGAAAAAAAGAAAAAGGGAAGGAAAGGAGTCAGACTGCAGTTCTTTCAATGCTTTGGAAATTCTCTTTAAAAAGTTCTACCATGAGAAATGAGGCACTGAAAAACTTATACAGCCAATCCTTTTAAATAAGAAGCTAATTGCCCTCTATCTCAACGTTTCAGAAGGGTCATCTACATTAAAACAATTAATTATTGGAGACTCCCTGATAATTTCTATGAAATGGCACAGATGCTGTTTTCCTCTTCTCCACATTCTTCTAGTATTTTATGAACCAAGCTTCCCTGACATCTTACCAGTCACTCTTTTCACTCACACACTCAGTCACTCATTCATGCAATAAATACTTAAGCACCTACTATATTCCAGACATTGTGTTACACAGTGGTAAACAAAAGACAACATCCACCGCCTAACGCAACATCCGGTGTTCTGTGTTCAGGATTACAGGAAAACAAAAAACAAGTCTGCCACTGCCTTCTTTCAATCAGAGCTATTTGCTTAACAGGTGGAACAGGTGGTTCCAGTTTGATTTAGAAGATCATATGGCTTTTATTATCCCAGTCATTTGTTATTTATACTTATATATCATCATTTCAAAAAAAAATTTTAGGTAGTTCAAATTATAAAATATGCTCTTTGGAATGATGCAATACTATAAGTTTCTCTCAGGTAAAGTATAATAATAGTAACAACAATGACAACAATAATACATACATCCTACTAAGTTTTCAATAGAAATTTAGCTACCGCTTGCTAAAAATTCCATGCACAGAAACTCAATTCCTTCAATACCTGAAATCAACAGCTAGAGGAATAGATCAATAAAGATAGGATATTATATAAATGACTTTAGTAAAATAAATAGCCTTAATTATACTGTTAGGTTGAAATTTCAATGCAATTTCAAATGCAATCGTGCCCACTATACTACCAAATGACCAAGATTACCTAATTTTCGCAATGCCTCTTGAACCCTGGGTAACACCTAACAGAGCAGGCCTGAGGCTGCCTATCCTTAGGAAGCCCCGCTGCAAGGCTGCCCTTTGACTGGCTTTTGGCAACTTGGCTGGTAAACAGTTCCCTATGGTCATATAAAAGTTTCTCCGAAAGATAAACAGTGGCGGGCTTCCCTGGTGGCGCAGTGGTTGACAGTCCGCCTGCCGATGCAGTGGACGCCAGTTCGTGCCCCGGTCCAGGAAGATCCCACATGCCGCGGAGTGGCTGGGCCCGTGAGCCATGGCCGCTGAGGCTGCACGTCCGGAGCCTGTGCTCCGCAACGGGAGAGGCCACAACAGTGAGAGGCCCGCGTACCGCAAAAAAAAAAAAAAATATATATATATATATATATATATATATATACACACACACACATAAACAGTGGCTCATTGTGCCTAAACTATACCAACAATGTGGTTTATGATAAACCCCTGCTTTCCTTTGGAGAGTCTGGAGTTTGGGTATGAACAAGGCACAGCGTGCCTACATGACAAGCCCCAATTAAATATGTCTTAGGTACTTAGTTTCTGAAGAGCCTCTCTGGTAGAGAACACTTTGCACGTCTTCTCATAACTCACTGCTCTAGGAATCCACACATCCTGTATGACCTCACTGGGACAGGACTTTTGGACACCTGAGCCTCCTTTCTTCTGGACTTGGTCCTATGCACCTTTCTCCTTGCTGATTCTGCTTTGTTCTCTTTCAGTGTAGTAACTCTCTGTCAGGAGCACTACGATGGACTGAGTTCTGTCAAGTCCTCTAGTGAGTCATCACACCTTGGGGTGGGTTCTGGGCACCTCTGACACTAAATAGTTTTGAAAAATTATATTAGAGCTATTTTAACTTTCTTGAAATACTGTTCCCTATTACTGTCCCCTCAAATTCAAGTGCAGTAGAGCCATCACCTTCTCCCAACATTTCTAATCAGTTTAATGAAAAACTCACATCTGCTTGATGTTAAAACATACTATACTATGAAAAAAATAAGCACTTTAATAATTTTTATCATAAATAAAAAGTGAAAGATGGTTTACTTATTGGTAGTGCTGAACACAATTCTCAGTAAAGATGACACACTAAATAATATTAATAGAAACAGGGTTTAAATGTTATAGGTCAGTCCTTATAAAAGATTTGTGAGGGACAGGTTATTTTACTTCTCTAAGCCTCAGTTACCTAAACTTTAAATGGGGATAATGCTTTGCTCATAAGAATTCCGGGGACTTAATTAAGATATTTATGTACAAAGTACTTAACCATACTCTAGGACACAGAATATGAGCTTAACATATGAAAAAGATAATTAATGTATTCAAATAATAAAGACTTATTTTCAATATTTTTACACATTACAAACAAATTATTTTTGAAAGTAACAGAGAAGTATAGACCATTTTAATTCTAGGGTTAATTACTCATGAGGATTTGAAAAATAAAAACAACTAATAATCCATATAGCCACAATTCTGAAAAGAGAATTCATGACCAAGCAATACTGGAATTTACAGATGAAACACAGACTCTGAAAATAATAATAAAACCCAAATCATCATTTAATGTGTAATAACCTGAAATCGTTAAAATTTAATTACAGGAGAGTTGCCAACTCACTTAGAAGAAAGTGACCAGGATGACAGGAAATCAATGCCAAGCCTAGTGAAGTCAGGTTGAGGGAACTGGTTAACTGGCCCATGGTATGAAAGAAACTCAGAAGAAGCATAAGACTAATGCTCAAATATCTGACATGTGGATTCACTCTATATGGCTATGCTCTCTCTGTTTGCTGAATGTTGAGTCAAATCTATGGTGAGATAGACTAGGTTCAATAAAAGGAAGTATTTCCTAATATGAAAAATCATCCAAAGGAAACACTTTCCATGAGAGGTTTGTTTCCAGAAGGCACTTCACAAAAGATGGAGGTGCTGTAGACCAGATCCAACCATTTAGAGAGTAGAGGACTAAGTTACACGTCGGCCTGACATTTGAAGCCTTCTAAGATAGAGCTACAATCTATCTGTTCAGTCATATCTCCTACCACTCTGCTACACAAACTATATTCTTGCCATAGCTCCTTTCTGTCCACAGCTCTACATCTTTGCCAGGCTCTACATGGAAGGTGCTCCTCCACTCTCCCTCTGCACCTGTCCAAACCTTATCCATACTTAGCAATAGGAGTAGTAGCACAATAATACCCATCATGCATTGTGCACTACGCTAAGCAATTAACATATTTTATTTAATCACTCAATCTCCTAGAAGTAAAGACACCCCTTGCTTCAATGCATGGCAGATATCAGCTGCATGGCATAAAGCTACACTTCAATTTGTAATAGCTACAGTTTTTCTTAATTAATAGTAACTTCTTTATGTATCTTGGCTCCTCTACTACATTATAAACTATTTGAGGTTGGTGCATTTATTGTGACCTTGATATGTTACTTAAACTTGGTAAATTTCCTCATTTGTAAAATGAGGTTAACATACTTTTAGGAACACTCCTGCACTGTTGGTAGGAGGGTAAATTGGAGCAGCCACTACGGAGAACAGTATGGAGGCTCCTACAAACAGTTACCATATGACCCAGCAATCCCACTCCTGGGCATGTATCTGGAAAAGACGAAAACTCTAAAGATACGTGCACCCCAATGTTCATAGCAGGACTATTTACAATTGCCAAGACATAGAAGACACCTACGTGTCCATCGACAGATGAATAGATAAAATAGGTGGCGTATACATACATACACACACACATTGGAATATTACTCAGCCATAAAAAGAATGAAATACTGCCATTTGCGGCAACATGGATGTACCTGGAGATTATCATGCTAAGTGAAGTAAGTCAGACAAAGAAATACAAATATATGATAACACTTATATGTGCAATCTAAAAAAAAGATGCAAATGAACTTATTTACAAAACAGAAACAGACTCACTGACTTAGAGAACGAACTTATAGTTACGATGGGGGATGTGTGTGGGGGGAGGGATAGACTGGGAGTTTGGGATTGACATGTACACACTGCTATATTTAAAAACAGATAACCAACAAGGACCTACTGCATAGCACAGGGAATGGTGCTCAATACTCTGTAATAACCTAAATGGGAAAAGAATTTGAAAAAGAATAGCTACATGTATTTGTATAACTGAATCACTTTGCTGTACACCTGAAACTACCACATTGTTAATCAACTGTACTCCAATATAAAATAAAAATTTTAAAAGAATGAAAAAAATGCCATTTGCAGCAACAAAAATGGACCTAGAGATTATCATACTGAGTGAAGTAAGTCAGACAGAGAGGGGCAAATATCATATGCTATCACTCGTGTGGAATCTAAAAAAAAGATGCAAATGAATTTATTTACAAAACAGAAATAGACTACACAGACATAGAAAACAAACTTATGGTTAACAAAGGGGAAAAGGGCGGGGGGATAAATTAGGAGTTTGGGATTAACAGATACACACTACTACATATAAAATAAACAACTAGGACCTACTGTATGGCAGTAGAGATAATACATGTAACACATGTAAGGTATTGAGCACAGTGCTGAGCAGAGTATATGCTATTATCTTGTAATATCTAGCTAGGATATCCAGGAATAAATACATTCATCAAATAAACATCCTCCATCTGTACTAATAATTCTGCTTCTAAATGTAGTTTGTAGATAGTTCTGGTCCAGGATTTTGAGACCAGGTACAATCCTGCTTCCTCAATTTTAAATAACACAATATTTCTTAAAATTCCCATGGACTGTAATTCATAAGCAAAAAAAGTTTTCATTTTTTTATTGTATCCTTTGTACATAGTCTTGTATATATTCTCTCCCAAAAGGCCTAAGATGTTTACATCTTAAACAGTACTCTTTAGACACAAAGAGTGTGCAGATTATAAAGAATTTATAAAAATCTAAGTTATAAGCAAGAACGTTCTTCCATTTACATTTATATTCAGGATTGGTCAGTAAAGTTAATCTCTGGGGAAACAGAGCTCTATCAACTTAAAATATTTAATGTAGTAATGGGAAGATATTAGGTTTTATCTAGACAATCACATATTGGAATATATGATGTATAGGTCTCTAAAAATCCCATGTCTTTTTTTCTAATTTTTAACTGTTAGCTACTATTTAAAGAAAATACATAAACATTAGGTATCGTACACTAAAGATTAAAAAATTAGTAAAGCCACTGGCTATGTAATTTTATATTTGGGAAGAAAATGTTACCAGTAATCACTAACAGCAAAATATTTCAAATTGATGACTAATTTATTAATATGATATGTCATGAATACTTAGATTGGTATCTTATTTCTGAAGTAATGACTCACATATATTTTTTCTAAATTTAAATTGTTTAAGGTATACCTAAATTCTAAACAAAATTAAAATGCTTTCTGAAAGATTCTAGTGAGGAAATCAGAGCAAATCCGTAAATACTGTTGGCTAATACCACAGAAGCTAACAATCAAATATGGTTATTTTCACTAGTCTGCCAAATAAACAAGCACTGAAATAAAATGTTAAATTAATATGACTTCCATCTCAAGAATACTAAAGATTCTGTTTCATATTAAAAAAACTGAAAATGGAGAAAAACATACTGACAGAGCAAAGGTTTCTTTTCAAAACTGAGCTAATGAGGACAAAAGAAAAACGAAGAGAAGTCAACTTTCAGTGTCAGCAACCTGATTTATCTTGAGTTTACATTCTTTTCCCACATTTGTTTAACTATTACAACAAATCAATTTCAGCTGCAGATTGGCAACAGTTGGAAAGTTCAAGTCTATTTTCAAAGGAAAATCTGTTCAAAGAATAATCTGGAGGTAACTTTTATTCTAATTACACATTTAAATGTTTTTTAAAAAGCCAGCTGTACATTGCAAGTTTAATTATCAGTGTTTAAACTACACAGCTTTTAGCTAAAGTTTTACAAAAATTGATATACATAGATTCTGAAGTAGTAGAAAAGGAGTATTTTTGGAAGGTCATAATTATAAACAACTTTTAATTTCAATAGAATTCTCCTGTCAGAACTCTATGAAAGGACCTAGATGTATAGAGCAGTCATGAGTCTCCTTTGTTCCAGAATCCTATTTACAAGAAAATTTTTTGTATTTTCCTAAGCAAAATTCTTTAAGTTAGACGTTTTGTATCAAAATTCAACATGTTAAATATTCTATAATAGAAAGGCACAATTCTGGTATTATACTACACTTTATTATAATTTTAAAGATTACTGTTATACAAAAGCAAACATCAGAGATAAAATACCTCTGACATTAACCCAACTGCTCTTTTGGTACTCCTCTCACTGAAGTGGCAAGGTCTCCTCAGGAAACCCTGCACTCCAGCTTTGCAGAATGCCAACTAGCTTACCTTGTTGAGAACCATTTTCCTTTCCCAAATATCGAAACATATTTAGTTTGTGCCTATTGCTGTTAATAAAAAGTAATGTAAATGACTACTAACACTTCCTCTAGAAGTGGGTGCATGGATAAATATTCAGTTAGTCCATAAGTTCAGGCATACCTTTTTTTCAAAAACAAAAAGTTTATTTAAACAATAAGACACCTGACTTGAAGGAAAAACTATCTAGGATTCATTTCTTTTAGAGTAAATTTTCCTGCTTACAGATTGCCTTACACGTAACAACTACATACAAAAAAGTTATAAAACTGTCCTCAGTTTTACGATGATAAATGAAAAACATTAAAATTCTCCAATCAAACAAGGTATGCCAGGATTTTTATGTTGTTCTTTTTCTGTTAAAACAGGGAGAACAAAATAACTTACTGGAATATAAAGCTAAAAGCTGAAAGAGCATGGTACTAATGGAGAAAGGGAGTATTTTCTCATAATCAGCATCTTTCCCCATCCCATCTCCATTTGATGTCAATCAATGCTTAGAGCATTCCATTAGGTTCTCAAAGGAACCTTTTATTCCAAGGGTAGTTAGTAACCTGTCTTTGTACAGACTTAGCCCTGACAATGTAATATTTCTGCTCATTTAACAATCACAATTCCACAAGTATAAAATAATTTCGGGTATATTTTTTCTTGGAGCAAAATGTACAATGACCTCTTGTACATTTTGCTGTTTGTCCCCCTGTTTTAATCTCCCTTAAAAGTAATCTAGAATTATACAGGGACACCTCATTTTATTGCACTTTACTGTGCTTTGCACACATTGCATTGTTTTTTTTTTAACAACTTGAAGGTTTGTGGCAACCCTGCAACAAGCAAGTCTATTGGCATCATTTTTCCAAAAGCATTTGCTGCTAACTTAGTGTCTCTATGCCATAATTTGGTAATCCTTACAATATTTCAAACTTTTTCATTATTATTACATTTGTTAATGGTGATTGGTGATCAGTGATCTTTCATGTTACTACTGCAAAAAGATTATGACTCACTGAAGGCTCAGATGATGGTTAGCATTTTTAAGCAATAAAGTATTTTTAAATTAAGATATATACATTAACTTTAGACATAATGCTATTGCACACTTAACAGAATACAATATAGTGTGAACATAACTTTTATATAAATGTACTGGGAAACCAAAAAATTTGTGACTCACTTTATTGCATTATTTACCTTATTGCAATGGTTTGGAACCAAACCCATAATATCTCCGAGGTATGCTAGTAATTAAGTATAATGAGAATATCCATAACAGTGGGTAGGACACAAACACATGATCAACAGGCAGCCTGTGTCATATCATGCTTTTACGAATTATAGTCATAGTTGTACCCTCTGTCATTAATTTTATGTTCTGTCAGAAATAATATAGTCATTTCATTAAGATCATACCTTTAGTAAATACTTAAGATATTTTTATTTTTATGTTATACCTAATAATTTTAGCATAATTGTTAAGTTTAGGAGAAAAATTCATTTTTGTGTTTCAGTATTTCCCAGATATGGAGAAAATTAAGTTGTTTGCCCACATAAAACCTTCATATCTACGAGCTATAAGATAGTAGCCAATCAAAACCAATTATTTTATTATTCTTTTTCATTTTTTCAAAAGGTATAAAGGTATGTTTTATTAAACATTTAACTCTTCTCATATAGCAACATCCATGCAATTAAAAACAGGGTTCTACTCTAAGTTAAATACTTGTACTATTACTCGTAATTTCATACCAAATATCAAATGTGCTAATAAAAGATGTCACAAAGGATTAAAAGGCAAGTTAATAATCATACAAAATAACATGCTTGTGCATTACCACTGCATTGAAATTACAGTTAATTTAAAACTGGACACAAATGAGCTCTAGGATTTTCTCATCTGGGCTGTTAATATGACACTTCAGCGTTAGAGAAAGCAGTACCTTCCACAGCAAACCACCCCTTGTTAACATCCGCTCTCCCAGTACCTGGTTTTCTTAACATGGACAGAGTCAGTTGATTTCCTCGAGGGCTGGAGATATGAAAAAGCTAAAGGCTTGGAAACAGGGCTGATGCAAAGTGCATCCAGGAGTGAGTGATATTTTTCAGGACTGGAGAGCCTGGTGAGCATTCAGAAAGAGTTTTAAGTTGAAAAATCACACTACCAAGTGCAGAAAGTATGTAGTTTTTACAGTTTATGATTTGAAACATTTCCAGAGAAAGAGAGAGATAGGGACAGAGACAGAGAGAACAAAGAAGTGGAAAGAGGACGAAGAGAAAAGTCTATTATGTTATTCTACTCATTAATACAGAATTGATTAAATTTTCACCAAAACTGATCAAGGCAATCTTTTGGAAAGCATTTAAAGCTATGAAGACTACTATAACTTATGTAAAAACAAAACCCCACAACAATAAAAAGGTTTTTACTATTTTTATAGGAGAAAGGGATATTATAATAGTTAGGCTTTAGATCAACCTCAAACATAACCAGTTAGTAGGAGAAGGTAAAACCAACAGAAACTTAAAATACCTATTTATAATTGGTTCTGTTTCAGATATAAAGATTAAAAATGATAATAAGGCACACAAAATGCAACAATCCACACAACTGAGAAATATCATAGATAAATGGTGGTAATGAAAAGAGATAAAAGGATAATTTAAAGAAAAATCAGTAATAAACACTGTGGGATATATCCGCAACCTAGAAAAAATGTCCCCAATACAATTAAGATCTCACAATAGGGCTGTGACTATTTCAAATGGGTAAGTTTTCTCGGAGGTGAGTTGTAAGACAGTGAAAAGTGCTGGGTTCACATGAGACGCACATTGTACACGTAGTTCTACCTGGTTTTTGCAGCAAGAACAGCAGACACAGTAGCGGCTGCGCTGCTCAGAACGGCAGCACTATATCTAGCAGGAGAAGACAAGGTAGGCAAGTTTCGAGACCCTTCCAAAGAACTTGTCGCCACATTTCTTGTGGAGCTGCTTAAATTGATCAGTAGAGAAAGAAAAACAGAGGAGAAGAACAAAAAGGAAAGTGAGAAGAGGTAGCATAATAAAGATAAGATAGCAGCCATGCTATATTAATATTTAGATTTTATAAAGGTGTGACATGTCACAAGTGTAAAAGGAGCTTGGGTCCTTTATTTACTGTTGCTAGGATTTCTTTCAGAAATTCAAATCTGATACATAATCCTCCGTAAAACTGATGTTCTGAACATACAAACTTTCTTTGAATGTTTTTAAGTTCACTGTCTCTAATCCTATTTATAATGAAATCAGTATAACAACACACATTTGAAGACTGATTTGTCAACCACTAAGTAGAAACTAAATCCAAACATGAAGTGTGAATTTCCGTAAGCAGAGAAAGGAGGAAGGTTATGTTAATTTTTTCAAAAAAGTCTCTACATAAAGAGTTTTACCTTAGAGATGATATACACCCAGAGCCTCACATTTTAATGAGACTTGTGTTTTCAAGAGAAGCAGGTACAACCAGCTGCCTATTCAAAAGCAGCAATATGTATTAATATGGACAAGAAATAACTTTAAAATACTGAGAGTAAAACTATTTGGGGATGGCAAGCACCTTTGTAAAATAAACAGTAATTACAGTGAATATGACTAAAAGATCACCTTCTCTGCGGACACGCTGCATTTCTATTTTCAGTTAGCCCGGTAAAGATTCAAAAATGCTGGTATGAAATTTTATCTTCAGAATTCTTATTACTTAAAATAATAATTAGTTTCCTTTGGTCTTTTAGAAAAGGTCATACACCTAGACAGGACTTAACACTCCATCATTAGGACTGTAATGATTTTCAAGTCCGGTTATCAAATTGGAATTTGAGAATTTCTTTTTTATTAAGTAAAAAGAAAGTCTAAAATGCATGGGGTGAAATCTGTGTCTCCTTCATTTATGAGTGCAACTTCTTAATGAACATCCTCACTACACTACGATCACCTTTTCCAAAATTTGGTGACAATGGCCACCTCCAAAACAAAGTAATTATGTACCAAACTCAACCCAGGCTAATGAGAGCTCAGATGTCTAAAACTGTGAGGGTTGACATAAGTCTCTTCTCCCTGTCAGAAAAATCTGATAATCCATTATTCCTAGTTCCACTGGCTACAATTTTACAAACCATTAGAAGACAAATTTAAAAAACAGTGGCAAGCCATTAAATATATATATATAATATATATATTACATATATAATATATATTATATATATACACACACACACAGAATTAAGTATAATTTTTTGTTAAGTCTATAATTTAACTGAACTCTATGGCTATGTTTTAACTGTTGTGAATGGCTAGAAGATAAAGAATGGGGGCTGAGAAAGAGAAAAGAAAGATGTTATCAGTGGCAGAGCAGGGGAATATGAGTGTCATGCCAAGTGGAAGAATAAAGTTATCAGTGACACAACTTTGAGTTTCTCAATTACTCTGCATCTTTGAGGCAATGGCTACTATTTGAGGGAAGTAATGGTGAATAATAACGAGAAACTGAAGTCTATAAAAAAGTCAGCTAAAAAAATAAATCAGCTAAATTATCCTTCTTCTGTAAAAAGAAAAGGAAACTAATGAATTTCTTTTATCATATTGTATCACAAATAATAATATAAAAAGACTCAGTATCAGCAGAGTCCAGAAAAATCTCACAAGAAGAATTAACCAGAATACCTTTAGAATATCTGGGCAACTGGAACACATAATCTCTATCACTCTTTTTTTAGAGGGGAATGCTCTAATTCAGTAAAGCAGACTTATGTCAAACTTAAGGAAGCTGACTTTCCAAATCACAGTGAATAAACAAAAGGCACAGATTTCCTGACACTAAAACTTAGAATCTAAACAAAAAATTAAAAATGTAAAAGCGGTGTAAAGCAGTGTTCCAAAGCTGAGGCCAAGCTTTGTCTATATATTAGTGATGTCAGTTCTGTAATCTATGATCCCTTTTTCCTTTTTAGTCAAACAGTTTTAGTATTTTAATTTCACCACCAGCATTAAAATTTAGACATACCAAGAGGAAAAAACTCTACCTAGGATACGTAGTTACTTTAGAAAGTGTGGCTACTTGGCTACCAACATGTAAAACCTGAGGAGTTGCAGGTGGGTGAGGTCCACTCTCAGGTAGATCTTCCAGAGAACTGTCAAACCTGAGTTTTCAGAAGTAAAATAAAGGCAGAGGAAATATTAATGAAAAGTATAGACATTTATCATGTATACTACCTTAAAAGTACATTGGTTCATTGTACAATGTACAAAAATCTAGTACATTGCTAGATTCTTTTTTAACTTCATATCTGCATAAGATTAAAACTAATACCAAACACCCTCACCATCACCAAATATGGGCTGTTTTTCCCCCTAATTTTTTAACATGGCGACTTTCTTGTGATGAAAGATCATGCTTACAGGGGAAGAAAGGTGGATGGGAATTTCCATCACTGACTATGTATTTTGCATGCTTCAGGGAAACTTAGGCTCCAAGAAATTAATTACATTGCCCAATATCATATACCTAGTAAGACTCAGATGGAATTTAAAGCAAGTCTATCTGTACAATTTCCACTACGTTATGCTTTCCAGCATCTTGTGGGGCTGAATAGTGCAATACACAGAAGCAACTAGGAATTCCCCTCAAGTCAGAATGATGTATTTGCAGATCTGATATTATATGGATATTGTTTATCTTGATGTAAGTATTTTATCTAGTCACACAACAAATGTTTACATGCAATTGTGTTGTTTGAATATTATTCACTTTGTTCTTCTGATGTCTCTACCAGTTTTTGTTTTGAATGCCAGAATTAAATTTTAGAACTATTACCAGGTAAAGAAAAGATGAAAAATTCAGCGTTAGGTCTGAACGAAGAAAGCACCAAGTATAACACTTTTGGAAGAAAAAAATAAACAGGAAAAACACAAAATTACCCATTATTTTTTAAAAAGCCTGTGGATAAAAAAATAGAATGGGTCAGTCATGTCATTTTCAAATGGAAAATGTAACACTAAGATAAAGAAATAGAAAAGAAGGGGTTATATTCCCATTTTTTATTTAGCGTTGGTCATACCTTTACCAGAGTGTTGAAAAACATGTAGACAACTTAAGAAAAATGTCAAGGTAGAAGTAAAACATCATTTAAGAGGCAGAGTAAAAAAAGTTAAACAAATAAGAAATATAAGTACTATAACAGGGGTCAGCAAACTGTGGCTCTCAGGTCAGCCTGCTTCCTATCTGTGTATGGCCTGGGAACTAAGAATGGCTTTCATATTTTTAAGTGTTTTTTTTTTAATTAATTAATTTAATTTATTTTTTATTTTTGGCTGCATTGGGTCTTTGTTGCTGTGCGTGGGCTTTCTCTAGTTGTGGAGAGCGGGAGCTACTCTTTGTTGCGGTGTGCGGGCTTCTCACTGTGGTGGCTTCTCTTGTTGAGGAGCACGGGCTCTAGGCACGTGGGCTTCAGTAGTTGTGGCTCGTGGGCTTCAGCAGTTGTGGCATGTGGGCTCTAGAGCGCAGGCTCAGTAGTTGTGGCGCACGGGCTTAGTTGCTCCGCGGCATGTGGGATCTCCCCAGACCAGGGATCTAACCCGTGTCCCCTGCATTGGCAGGCAGATTCTTAACCACTGCGCCACCAGGGAAGTTCCTTAAGTGGTTTTAAAGAAATAAAAAGAATATTTCACGACACATAAAAATCTGTATTAAATTGAAATTTCAGCATCCATAAATAAATTTTATAGAACAGAGCCAGGTTTGTTCACTTACATATGTCTCGGCTACTTTCATAAAACATGGAGAGTTGGGTAGTTCCAACAGACCACATGACCCACAAAATTTATTATATTTACTATCTGGCTTTTTTACAGGAAAAGTTTGCTGCCTCCTGTCATACAGAATAATGTTTCCATACAGCTACCAGAGTGAACTTTTAACACACAAATCTGATCCTGTCTGGTTCTTAGATACTTCCAGCACTGCTCTAAGGACAGCTGTGATCCTGGGCTCCCTACTCGCCAGCCTTTCTTATGGAGCTTTCTCTTTGGCTTGCTCCAGTCCAACTGGTCTTCCATCTCTTCTTAAACAGGCCAAACTTCTTCTCACCTCAAGGCCTCTGTGGAGTCTATTCTCACTTTCTACACCCACCTCTCTGCCACACCTTTACTATGCTAATTCTTAAGTATCCTTCTGGCCTCAGCTTAAATATCACCTCCTCAGGGAGGCTTCCCTGATTCCCCACCTTAAGGTTGCCCACGTCATACACTTTCATACTACCCTGTACTTTTTCTTCACAGAATTTGTTATTATTACAATTATACAATTTGTGTGCTTATTTGTTTGAATCTGGACTCCCTCGCTAGAGTAGAAGCCCCCGAGGTCAGGGACAGTTATGTTCACTGGTATAACAAAGTGCTTACCACACAGTAAACAACAAGTATTTGCTGAATAAATGCATGAAAGAAACTTACTGTTTTCAAATACAGACTCACTCACGATACACACGTATTTCTCAGAACATATTTGTACCTTCTAGAGACTGCTTCCCAATTCAGGTGAAACAGGTATTACTGCTTAAGAATTGATATGAGATCAACCTCAAAGAAGTGACTAGAACTCCAAAAATACCTTTTAAAATGTCCTTTAAAATATAAAGAAGTATCAGTATCTTGGAAAAAAGAAAATACAGTTATAAAGAATTATCAATACCTATATAATAATATATAATGAGGACAGGTAAGAAAAAAGAGTGAATTGGAGAATTTGAGTTTTCCAACACCTCCACAAACTAGGTGGATTGGAAAAGTGAATGCCACTTGAGAATAAAGTTCATATAATTCATGAGATACCTTTGAAAGCCAGATCTCCAAGTTTCCAAACAAATGCACTTGGGAGGTTTCCCATGTGTTACACACACACTGATTACCTATTCCTTTGCTTAGCCAATACTAGACTTAAGAAAATCTAAAATTACCTCATTTAATATGGAACAGACATCAATATCTATTCTCATTGTCATTCCTTAATATTTATTCTTTTTAGGGTTGGAAGAAGCTCTGATTAATAGCACCTCTACAGCAGCCAGACTTTCTGCTTTGTCTATTACTTGAGTTTCCATTTCTCACCAGAGAGAGGTATGAAGACTTCCCAGATATATCGGGAGAGTTGGGCTTGCAGCCTTTTGGCCTGCTTTTCTTAGGAAAAATGAACAAAAAGCTATCTGTGCATTATCTCTCTCTGCAGTTGTGCCTTTCTTGGCATAATCTCCGCACTGAGTCTTTGTACGCTTTTCCGTGGGGAAATCGGGGACCCATGTTAGCTATCTGCCCAGGCAAAGCAGGCGTGAGGCTGCCCACCTTATTAACTTACCAACCTGACCATCCTGCAGGACCAGCGTGAGAAACTCTCTATCCACCAGTCCTGACAACCGTCAAAGAGCAACATCCTTATGCTGTGGACTCTAGCTCCTCCCTTTTTCTCAGGGGCCTCAATTAATCAATCTCTGTTTCTCTCACTTTTTCCAGTTCCCCACTGCAGGCTTTATAGAAAGCATCCCCATTCAAAAATGCTCTTAAAACAACAACAACAACAAAAGTACCTTCAGCTTCTATTTTCCAACTCACCTTAACATTCAAACTCTGTGAAATAACCATTTACTCACGTAGTCTCCATTTCCTCACCTGCCTGCCCCTCTTCCACTGCCTCACTGGGGCTCACTCCCCAACCCCTAGAGAGCCATATCCTTGCTGAGGTCACAAGTGACCTCTCTGGGGCTAAATTCAATTGACAATTTGCATTCTTCATTTTCTTTTTATTGTGGTAAAAAACACAACATAAAATTTATCATCTTAGCTATAACGAAAAACAATCTGAAAAAGAATATGTACAACTGAATCACTTTGTTGTACACCTGAAACTTGAATACAACATTGTAAATCAACTATAATTCAATTTAAAAAAACTTACCATCTTCACCAATTTTAAAGGTACAGTTCAGTAGTGTTAAGTATAGTCACTGTTGTGAAACAGATCTCCAGAACTTTTTCATCTTGCAAATCTGAAACTCTATACCCATTAAATAACAACTCCCCTTCCCTCCTTCCCCCAGCTCCTGGTAACCACCATTCTGCTTTCTGTTTCTATGAATCTGACCACTGTAGATACCTCACACAGGTGGAAACATACTGTTTCGTCTTCTGGGGTTCATTCCTCATTTCACTTAGTCTCAACATAGGACCCAACTGACAACGCCTTCTCTTCTTCCGTCTTCTGTGCTCTGACCCTATCTCTACACTTGCCTATTTCTAGTACTATTTCACTGGCTATTCCTGGTGGCAGGATGGTAAAACGCAGCATCAGTAATAGAATTTCAAAATGTTAATTTGGCTCATCCATATTTTGATGGAATGACATCCAACCTACGTAAGGATAAATTCTTCCCAAGGGCTAAGCTTGAGAAAGAATGCAGAAACTTTCCTTTGCACTATGAAAACTTCAAGTCTCCAGCTACAAATTTCAGTGCTTTGTCACTTTCCACAGCAATGTCACAAAATAATCAAAGAAAGGGACTTATTGCATCCCTACATGGCAGGTTTTCAATAAGAGAAATTCAGATATCTTAAAATATGTATTTTATAGCAGGTAAAGGAGGAAAATGACAACAGGTTGTTGTTGGTATTTTCACTCTTCCACAAAGCAAACATTCACGGAATAATACTGCTAAGCAGAAAGTGGGATATACCAGGATCGTGGTTGTATTTTGTGCTTTTGGGGTTCACTGGTATAGCAAAGCTATTTATTTTAGCCAAGGAAACTGCTTGCCGTCAGGGAAAATGGGTATCTTCCACTGGCTTCCTGACAATAAATATGGCGAGTGTGTTCACTTGTAACTACAATCTCCCCTTTGGAAAATTAAAAAAACTAAACCTCAGTGGGAAATTTCTGATGCTCTTAATCACAAGCTAAATTTACTAATTAACTCCGACAGCCTTTGTTTCTTTAGTAGCCTAAAAACATTATTTGAGCCTGCTAATTCTACACGTATTATAAATGGCATCTTGAAGAGAATATAAAAATCAGCAAGAGGGCGCCTCCTTGATTTGCACATGGAGGGGACGAGGGGACTAAGTGTCAGAGGTTAAAAGAAGATTATGAAGTAAATAGTAATATCACCTCAATAAATAAAATGAGGTTTATTTTTTGTGAGAGCAAAAGAAAAGGACTGGCTCAGAGAAACTTCTCTTGGAGCTTTCTAATTTACCGATGCAAAGAAAAGAGGGAAAGCTAAAGGGAGATCCTGAAGGAACTGGAACTTATTTGTTAGGCGGAAAGAATTTGCTCTTTGTCGTTATATCCCATTTTCTTCAGCGCCTTTCAAACTCCGCCTTAGCCTTCACGCATTTCTCTGCTCTTGCCTTCCCGTAATGGATCTTACGTTATTAAATGTCCAGTCTTAATATGATGTGAACTCTTTAGTTATCTATACTATTCCTTGATCTCTTCAGAGAAAATGTAGTATGGGGTCTAAAGATAAGATAGGTAAAGAATGAGCATATATTTATACTATGTCTATAAAAAATACCAATAAACTATAATGATTTTAAGGTGTAACACCAACTTAAAAATCACTTGTAACAATCCCCTGATAAAAGTATGAGTCCCTCAGTAACAGCAGCGTCCTTACCACTAACCTTAGCTCCTCTCGCTGTGCATCATCAGTTTCATCACTGGATCATTCCTATTAGTGATTTCAGTGATTTCTACTAGTTAGGAATAGCTTCTTCTATGGGGCAAAAATCTGCCATTTGCTAGTAGTAATGTAATCTTAACATTACAAAAAGAATTAATATATGATAAAAGTATTTCTCCAAATTCAGATTAAAAGGATGTATTATTCAACAGTGTTCAGTCAATCTGTTACCAATTTGAAAATATAAATAAATCTGTCTGAATGCCTAGTGTTCAACAGCCACCATTGTGAGTCCTTGGAGAAGCCACGTGTCTTGAGAAAGCTGCCACAGCACCCCATGCGCAGCGAGAATGTCCTTCCAACGTTAGACAACAAAAGTCAAGGGCCACATGCTCTCTGGCTAAATGTTCTGGATCACACGTGCTGAGCTCTCCCATTCAGTCACTCATTGCGTCCACTCATTCATTCAACAACAAAATATTTGAAGTCCCACTTTACGCCAGGCATATTGCCCACCTGAAGCTCCTCTCATGAAGCTTACAGTCTGGTGTCCACTTCCCTCTAACAGACCACGAGGATCAGTCCCATCATACTTTCCATCCCTGTCTACCTGCCACAACCAGAAGTACAGACCCCTTGAGTCGTCCATCACCTCCTGAACTCATTTCTTTACTGTTCTGTGTATCTCCTAATCTGATCCATTTTCCATCCCTCTCAGCCCTCACAAACCCTCTACACCACTCTATACCTTCCTTGTAGTTCCTTCAAACAGAAGTCCCTTTCCTTTCACACTGCATATGTTTATAAACCTGGAGATAGATGTCCTTCTCATTACTGTTTCTGACACCCTCAATCATCTTTGATCCTGCAAAATGCCAAGTCCTTGGAGGCCTGTGTCACCAGACGACACCACTGACTCTGCACCCAGTCACTGCCTTGTCTCGACCTCGCCCACCGTTTGCTTGAGCCCCCGGCTCACTGTCTTCCTCTTTACCCCAGTCCAACAATCTTTCTTGATGACTTCAATGTTCTCATGCTGAATCACTGAAGGACACGATTGCTAAATTCTTTGACTTCTTCACTTCAAGGATAATCCCTCTACAGTTAAGTCTTAGGCCTGGAATACACTAGCCACACACTCCAACATTCAAAACCTCTGCTTCTTCATCAACAAGTATAACATGTCTAAAATCTGGATTTTAAGCCCCTTTTTTCCTAACTCACTCTCTCCTCTACCTCTTGATGCCCTTAGCATTTTTACTGTACTGAAGTGACTCATCAATTTCACTGACTCTTACCAACCGAATTAATTCTTACCAAACTCACTGACTCAGCAATTTTCCATTATCCATCACCAATCTCCCCCACCCACGATTCCTACACTCCTGTTAGTTCTTCCTCTAAAATATAAACCCGCCCAATTCTCTGCATCTCTATTAGGAACTTCATGGCCTAAGCCACTACCAACTCTTGCCTGAAATAAGAAAATACACAGAACTAGCCTCCTGCTTTCATTATTTCTCCCTTAAAATCAAGTTTCCATAGTATTCAGAGTGATCTTTTAAAACCATACATCAGATGTTACTTCCATGATTAAAATCCTATATCTGGCTTCCTATTTAACTGAGGTAAGAATCTAAACCCCTTAACACGACCTACAAGGCAATAAGTGATCTGCCCCCTGACTACTTCTTCACTCAATTGCCTGTCACTCTCCACTGCCATCTATGAGGTCTGAGACTGAGGGAGAATGTTTGTGGAAGAAGACACAGCTGTGGATTCAGGTCAAGGAACTAGCTCATATTATCAGCGAAAACCAGGCACTCATATAACTGCCTCTGACCCAAAGACAGCTTCAATGTCCCATGACGTTACAGTTGATTTTCTTGGGATTATCTATATAATTGTCAGAGGTCAATGCCACAGATAAAACACAATATGCCACATTAACGTTTACTAGCACAGAACAGAACTATGACTTGCCTTATAATTTTAGAGGCCATATGACATGACAAACTCATATTGGGTTCATTTTCTTCTAAACCCCCTAGTTTTTCAAGTATTAGTTTTTGTTAACCGTATCCCAACCCCACCCCTGCATATGTCCCAGAAGAGCAAATGATGTGATCCAAACTGCACAGACACCATATGAAATTTCTTTCATTTATTTTAAACTAGATTTGGTCCATTTTCCTACATGCCCAATATATTTTTGAAGGAGGATCTGGTTATGAAACATGAATGATATACCTCCCTGCTTCATGTCACCCACAAATTTAGGCAGTAAGCCATAGAGGTCCTCATCCAAGGCGCTGATTCATCTTTAAACAACAGCCTTTGGTTAAACTCCTTCAATCTGTTATGAATCTAAAAACTTGATAATCATTAGCCTCATTTTATTATTAAATTAAATGGGATCTGAAAAGTTTTTCTTTGATAATCTGTTAAAATTAACATTTCCTCCAATCTATCCAAAATGTGTTAGTTGGGTGATTTGTTTCTTGAGAACTTAATTCTCGGTCTTGGCAATCCTGCCCTCATTTTCTCAGTGCTCACTAGCTGGCTTTTAAGAATGCCTTCTAGACTTTTTTTCAGGTGACCTCAAGTTCAAACTAGTTTATAGTTTAGAAGCTGACCTTTTTTCTTTTTGAAAATCAGCACTATATTTCCTGTTCCCAGTCTTCTACTTACCCATTCTCCAGACTTAAAAAAAGAAAAATTGTGTTACTTCACAAATCTCATCTGTAAGTTCTCTAAATACTTACGCTCTAAATCATTGAGAAAAAGAGACTCCAGGGAGCTCATTAAGAACAACTTTCTACCTGGGGCTTCAATTTCCTCCAGAAGGTAAATAAACCTAAACTTCTTCAGTATTTATCTCTGGGTTTGAGTGACTTTTGTTTGCTTGTTAAGATCTTTCAACAACCAGCATTTATTATTTTAATAATCCTTGACATACCTTTTTTTTAAAACTTTTTTTATCTCTTTAATTAACGTTGCCAGGTTGTTTTTATCTTTTACACTTAAATGACTGTTATGTGTATATTTTCTTAACATGCATGTGGTACTGCTTCAGTATCCCTGCTAGTATCACTGCTAAGAGATTTGCTGATTTTAACAAGAGATATTTGATTCCATTTCTGTAAGCAAAGGATAGGTCTGAGTACACCAAGTTTGTTTAAAAGTTTCACTTCTTTGTATTAAAACCTCATGTTCACCCATTATCTAAACAGTGATATACAACTGCCTGAAGCCATTAGAATCTTTCAGAAATTTATCCTCAAATATTTTTCCTATCCACGAATTACAAGGATATTTATGAGCATATTGGGATAAAGTATGTGAAAAGATAAAGTACATAGGTACCACTAACTCAAAAACTGATGAGGTGTTATCCTAGCTTTAACATATTCTTCTGTTCAAAGAAATGAATACAGACTCTTCAGAAGTAATTGATTAGGTGAACCTGGGAGATGAACGCCTATATCTATGTTGGACAAAGAAGCAGCACTCAATGTACAACTGTTAATAGATATAAAAATAGAGAAATACAAAAGAGAAAACATGGACAATTGAGACCGCTTTTAAGATTAACGTAATTTGAAAATAGAGTTCTTTAACTTGACTAAGAAGAAAATTAGGACGTCTAGATGTCCATACCTGTCATATGCTTTATGCTACACTATGTAATATACTATTTCAATTTTCTTTTATAAAATCATACCATCATAATAAACACACCTTCACATAAAGGTAGAAAAACTGGGGCTTCTGAAATTTTCAACATGACTGAAATACGTAAAACTGAATAGTGGGAAAAGATAGAAAATTAAGCCTTCCACCATGGGGAAGACTGTCTATTATCATTACCCCTAGTTAATCATTTTAAGCTGTAATTTCTTTTGAATTAAAAAAGTAAGCTGCAGGAGGTATCTGCAATATTGAGTATTAGTTAAGAAAATAAGTTCCTTTTTTCTGGTTTAATTCAATAAAGTAATTTTGTTGTTAAATGTACCTCTCTAAAGGTGAAGAGAAAAGAATTTATTCAAACAGCATCATAAGAGAAGCACTGCTGGCCTGATAAAACTTCCAAAGAACTCAGTGCATATTCTGGACTATGAAAGTCAATTTTTGCTTATTATGAATATTGATTTTTATGAAAAAACCTTCATAAATGCTAGTCTTCCCAGTTTAATTTGGGAAAAGTACCCAAGTAATTCCATAATTAAACAGAGAATTAAACAATTTGTGTGTGAAAATACAGAGTAGATAGGAACTATGTTTCTCGCTTCAATCATTTTGTAAGTACTTTTCCCACAAGAAATTCAAGTGTAGTAATTACTAATGTTCAATAGATGGCGACCTTTACATTATAGTTACCAAACCAGTATTAGCCTAGGACAGTGTAATCCAACAGTAGAAAATGAAAGGAGATAAATTACAAATACCATATTTTGCAACAGACAATAATTATTGTTTGGTTATATACCCATGTTTTTGAACCTGTGGTCTTTTTTCCAGGTTGGTGAAATACTTTGCAGGAATGCATGTGATAATATAGGCTAAGTGATTCTATCTAGCTGTAAATGTTTTATTTTTACTTTTTAAAATTAGACTATGCTGTGAAAGCCTTGGTATTCTGTGTTGGGGGGCAAATCTGACTGTTAATTCCTACCTCATGAAGATATGTGAGAATATGAGCCTAGGGAATGATTCCTGATTTCTCTGCATAGCTTACAGAGGAGAGCTTTAGGTAATTTACTCAAATGACATGTGTCCTAATAAGGATAGGCAACACGAGTCCAGTATATTTGTGAAACAGCAATAATGAAGACATGGCAGGTCAGCAAACTGTGTTTCTTCATTCATCTATTTTATATGGATCCTGTGAATATCTGTGAACAAGCTAAAATGTTTAAAACCTTGCTGTAAAAAGAGTGTTTGGAAGCACTTACGTAGGTTCTGCTTTCTAAACTTTCAATGAATGTACAAAGGCAATAAGATTCTGTTCAAGAAGCAACTTAACATCTGTACCGATGGCCTTCAGCTGCAAATCGCGTGGACATTAGTTAGTGCCAGTGGACAGCCTAGAAGAGGATAGTTTTTTTTCTATAACTGCTTCAGTTTTGGGTAATGTAACTTGTGACTGGAGTTTGTACTGTTTTCCAACTAAAGGGAGAGGCAGTCACTCCTCCCTTGAGGATTATATTTTAAGTCTTTGAAAACTGGGAAAGCACATCATACATTATAATTCTTAATCATAATATGTGAAAAATCAGAACCCACCATTCCTTGAACGAGAGAAAAGAAAGACTAATAAAAGTATGTTTTGATCATGATAATTTTAGGCATCTTTTTGCTAAACTAAAATGCTGCTTTATATATTTATATAAGCCTATACAAGCATAAAAAATTTGAAACTGCCTATTAGATAAATATTGTACTATAGAAAATAGAAACTGAGAAAATAGTGAGCTCAAGAAAATCACACTTTAACTTAAAATAAATTGTATGGTGCTTGGCATAATGATATATTTTAGGTATATATGCTTTTAAAAGACTTATTTTTAAATGAAATTTTCTATGGCATCCCATAATTCTCTATACTGGTAGGCCACATATTACTATCAGCTTTCAGTACTAATATCTAACTAATAATATGGCAGCTGTTTCTTTTTTTTCTTAAGATTTTTAGAAATTTGGTGTAATGTCTGAAACATTTATATTAACATATTTCCATAGAAATAACCCAAAGAAAGTTTAGTATTATTTGTTTGTTTGTTTTTCTATACTGCAGGTTCTTAATAGTCATCAGGTTTTTTTGTGTGTGTGTGTGGTACGCGGGCCTCTCACTGTTGTGGCCTCTCCCATTGCAGAGCACAGGTTCCAGACACGCAGGCTCAGCCACCATGCATGGCTCATGGGCCCAGCCGCGCCGCAGCATGTGGGATCTTCCCGGACTGGGACACGAACCCGTATTCCCTGCAGCAGCAGGCGGACTCTCAACCACTGCACCACCAGGGAAGCCCTAGTCATCAGTTTTATACACATCAGTGTATACGTGTCAATCCCAATCGCCCAATACAGCACACCACCATCCCCACTCCACTGCAGTTTTCCCTCCTTGGTGTCCATACGTTTGTTCTCTACATCTGTGTCTCAACTTCTGCCCTGCAAACCACTTCATCTGCACCATTTTTCTAGGTTCCACATACATGCGTTAATATATTTGTTTTTCTCTTTCTGACTTACTTCACTCTGTATGACAGTCTCTAGATCCATCCACGTCTCTACAAATGACTCAATTTCGTTCCTTTTTATGGCTGAGTAATATTCCATTGTATATATGTACCACACCTTCTTTATCCATTAGCCTGGCGATGGGCGTTTAGCTTGCTTCCATGACCTGGCTATTGTAAATAGTGCTGCAATGAACATTGGGGTGCATGTGTCTTTTTGAATTATGGTTTTCTCTGGGTAGTGGGATTGCTGGATCATATGGTAATTCTATTTTCAATTTTTTAAGGAACCTCCATACTGTTCTCCAAAGTGGCTGTATCAATTTACATTCCGACCAACAGTGCAAGAGGGTTCCCTTTTCTCCACACCCTCTCCAGCATTTATTGTTTGTAGATTTTCTGATGATGCCCATTCTAACTGGTGAGAGGTGATACCTCATTGTAGTTTTGATTTGCATTTCTCTAAGAATTAGTGATGTTGGACACTTTTCATGTGCTTCTTGGCCATCTGTATGTCTTCTTTGGAGAAATGTCTATTTAGGTCTTCTGCCCATTTTGCATTGGGTTGTTTGTTTTTTTAATATTGAGCTGCATGAGCTGTTTATATATTTTGGAGATTAATCTTCTGTCCGTTGATTCATTTGCAAATATTTTCTCCCATTCTGAGGGCTGTCTTTTTGTCTTGTTTATTGTTTCCTTTGCTGTGCAAAAGCTTTGAAGTTTCATTAGGTCCCATTTATTTTTGGTTTTATTTCCATTACTCTAGGAGGTGGATCAAAAAAGATCTTGCTGTGATTTATGTCAAAGAGTGTTCTTCCTATGTTTTCCTCTAAGAGTTTTATAGTGTCTGGTCTTACATTTAGGTCTCGAATCCATTTTGAGTTGTGTATGGTGTTAGGGAGTGTTCTAATTTCATTTTTACATGTAGCTGTCCAGTTTTCCCAGCACCACTTATTGAAGAGACTGTCTTTTCTCCATGGTATATCCCTGCCTCCTTTGTCATAGATTAGTTGACCATAGGTGCATGGGATTATCTCTGGGCTTTCTATCTTGTTCCATTGATCTGTGTTTCTGTTTTTGTGCCAGTACCATATTTTCTTGATTACTATAGCTTTGTAGTATAGTCTGAAGTCAGGGAGTCTGATTCCTCCAGCTCCGTTTTTTTCCCTCAAGACTGCTTTGGCTATTCGGGGTCTTTTGTGTCTCCATACAAGTTTTAAGATGATTTGTTCTAGTTCTGTAAAAAATGCCATTGGTAATTTGATAGGGATTACATTGAATCAGTAGATTGCTTTGGATAGTACAGTCATTTTCACAATATTGATTCTTCCAATCCAAGAACATGGTATATCTCTCCATCTGTTTGTATCATCTTTAATTTCTTTCATCAGTGTCTTATTGTTTTCTGCATACAGGTCTTTTGTCTCCCTAGGTAGGTTTATTCCTAGGTCTTTTATTCTTTTTGTTGCAATAGTATATGGGAGTGTTTCCATAATTTTTCTTTCAGATTTTTCATCATTAGTGTATAGGAATGAAAGACATTACTGTGCATTAATTTAGTATCCTGCAACTTTACCAAATTCATTGATTAGCTCTAGTAGTTTTCTGGTGGCATTTTTAGGATTCTCTATGTATAGTATCATGTCATTGGCACACAGTGACAGTTTTACTTCTTCTTTTCCAGTGTGTATTCCTTTTATTTCTTTTACTTCTCTGATTGCCGTGGCTAGGACTTCCAAAACTATGTTGAATAATAGTGGTGAGAGTGGATATCCTAGTCTCGTTCTTGATCTTAGAGGAAATGCTTTCAGTTTTTCCCCATTGAGAACGATGTTTGCTGTGGGTTTGTCATATATGGCCTTTATCATGTTGAGGTAGGTTCCCTCTATGCCCACTTTCTGGAGAGTTTTTATCATAAATGGGTGTTGAATTTTGTCAAAAGCTTGTTCTGCATCTATTGAGATGATCATATGGTTTTCATTCTTCAATTTGTTAATATGGTGTATCACATTGAATGATTTGTGAATATTGAAGAATCCTTGCATCCCTGGGATAAATCCCACTGGATCATGGTGTATGATCCTTTTATTGTGTTGTTGGATTCTGTTTGCTAGTATTTTGTTGAGGACTTTTGCATCTATGTTCATCAGTGATATTGGTCTGTAATTTTCTTTTTTTGTAGTATCTTTGTCTGGTTTTGGTATCAGGGTGTTGGTGGCCTCAAAGAATGAGTTTGGGAGTGTTCCTTTCTCTGCAATTTTCTGGAAGAGTTTTTTTCCTTTTTTTTTTTTTTTTGGCAGTACGCAGGCCTCTCACTGTTGTGGCCTCTCCCATTGCGGAGCACAGGCTCCGGAAGCACAGGCTCAGCGGCTGTGGCTCATGGGCCCAGCCGCTCCGCGGCATGTGGGATCTTCCCAGACCGGGGCACAAACCTGTGTCCCCTGCATCGGCAGGTGGACTCCCAACCACTGCACCACTAGGGAAGCCCTGGAAGAGTTTGAGAAGGCTGGGTGTTAGCTCTTCTCTAAATATTTGATAGAATTCACCTGTGAAGCCATCTGGTCCTGGACTTTTGTTTGTTGGAAGATGTTTAATCACAGTTTCAATTTCATTACTTGTGATTGGTCTGTTCATATTTTCTGTTTCTTCCTGATTCAGTCTTGGAAGCTTATACCTTTCTAAGAATTTGTCCATTTCTTTCAGGTTGTCCATTTTATTGGCATAGAGTTGCTTGTAGTAGTCTCTTAGGATGCTTTGTATTTCTGATGTGTCTGTTCTAATTTCTCCATTTTCATTTCTACTTTTATTGATTTGAGTCCTCTCCTTCTTTTTCTTGATGAGTCTGGCTAAAGGTTTATCAATTCTGATTATCTTCTCAAAGAACCTGCTTTTGGTTTTATTGATCTTTGCTATTGTTTTCTTTGTTTCTATTTCATTTATTTCTGACCTGATCTTTATGATTTCTTTCCTTCTGCTAACTTTGGGTTTTGTTTGTTCTTCTTTCTCTAGTTCCTTTAGGTGTAAGGTTAGATTGTTTGAGATTTTTCTTGTTTATTGAGGTAGGCTTGTATAGCAATAAACTTCCCTCTTAGAACTGCTTTTGCTGCATCCCACAGGTTTTGGATTGTCGTGTTTTCATTGTCATTTGTCTCTAGGTAGTTTTTGATTTCCTCTTTGATTTCTTCAGTGATCTCTTGGTTATTTAGGAATGTATTGTTTAGCCTCCATGTGTTTGTGTTTTTTACACTTTTTTCCCTATAATTCATTTCTAATCTCATAGCATTGTGGTCAGAAAAGATGCTTGATATGATTTCAATTTTCCTAAATTTACTGAGGCTTGATTTGTGACCCACGATGTGATCTATCCTGGAGAATGTTCCTTGCGCACTAGAGAAGAAAGTGTAATCTGCTGTTTTTGGATGGAATGTCCTATAAATATCAATTAAATCTATCTGGTCTATTGTGTCATTTAAAGTTTCTGTTTCCTTATTTATTTTCATTTTCGATGATCTGTCCATTGGTGTAAGTGAGGTGTTAAAGTCCCCCACTATTACTGTGTTACTGTCTATTTCCTCTTTTATAGCTGTTAGCAGTTGTCTTATGTATTGAGGTGCTCCCATGTTGGGTGCATATATATTTATAATTGTTATATCTTCTTCGATTGATCCCTTGATCATTATGTAGTGTCCTTCCTTGTCTCTTGTAACAGTCTTTATTTAAAGTCTATTTTATCTAATATGAGTATAGCTACTCCAGCTTTCTTTTGATTTCCATTTGCATGGAATATCTTTTCCCATCCCCTCACTTTCAGTCTGAATGTGTCCCTAGGTCTGAAGGGGGTCTCTTGTAGACAGCATATATATGGATCCTGTTTTTGTATCCATTCAGCAAGCCTGTGTCTTTTGGTTGGAGCATTTAATCCATTCACGTTTAAGCTAATTATCAATATGTATGTTCCTATGACCATTTTCTTAATTCTTTTGGGTTTGTTTTTGTAGGTCCTTTTCTTCTCCTGTGTTTCCCACTTAGAGAAGTTCCTTTAGCATTTGTTGTAGAGCTGGTTTGGTGGTGCTGAATTCTCTTAGCTTTTGCTTGTCTGTAAAGCTTTTGATTTCTCCATGAAATCTGAATGAGATCCTTGCCAGGTAGAGTAATTTTGGTTGTAGGTTCTTCTCTTTCATCACTTTAAGTATATCATGCCACTCCCTTCTGACTTGTAGAGTTTCTGCTGAGAAATCAGCTGTTAACCTTATGGGAGTTCCCTTGTATGTTATTTTTCGGTTTTCCCTTGCTGCTTTCAGTAATTTTTCTTTTTCTTTAATTTTTGCCAATTTGATTGCTATGTGTCTCCCCATGTTTCTCCTTGGGTTTATCCTGTATGGGACTTGCTGCGGTTCCTGGACTTTGGTGGCTATTTCCTTTCCCATGTTAGGGAAGTTTTCGACTCTCATCTCTTCAAATATTTTCTCTGGTCCTTTCTCTCTCTCTTCTCCTTCTGGGACCCCTATAATGTGAATGTTGTTGCGTTTAATGTTGTCCCAGAGGTCTCTTAGGCTGTCTTCCATTTTTTTTTTTTTTTGCTGTATGCAGGCCTTTCACTGTTGTGGCCTCTCCCGTTGCGGAGCACAGGCTCCAGATGTGCAGGCTCAGCGGCCATGGCTCACGGGCCCAGCCGCTCCACGGCATGTGGGATCCTCCCAGACCAGGGCACGAACCCGTGTCCCCTGCATCGGCAGGCAGACTCTCAACCACTGCGCCACCAGGGAAGCCCCTGTCTTCAATTCTTTTCATTCTTTTTTCTTTATTCTGTTTCGCAGTAGTGAATTCCACCATTCTGTCTTCCAGGTCACTTATCCATTCTTCTGCCTCAGTTATTCTGCTATTGATTCCTTCTAGTGTAGTTTTCATTTCAGTTGTTGTGTTGTTCATCTCTGTTTGTTTGTTCTTTAATTCTTCTAGATGTTTGTTAAACATGTCTTGCATCTTCTCGATCTTTGCCTCCATTCTTTTTCCGAGGTCCTGGATCATCTTCACTCTCATTATTCTGAATTCTTTTTCTGGAAGGTTGCCTATCTCCACTTCATTTAGTTGTTTTTCTGGGGTTTTATCTTGTTCCTTCATCTGGTACATAGCCCTCTGCCTTTTCATCTTGTCTATCTTTCTGTGAATGTGGTTTCTGTTCCACAGGCTGCAGGATTGTAGTTCTTCTTCCTTCTGCTCTCTGCCCTCTGGTGGATGACTCACCAGTTAAGAAGATTGTAGAATGGGTCTCATCAATGCTGGTAGGAAAATCCATCCAATCAGGCCAGGGGTTCTATGTTCTCTTGGATGGGTCAGCAGCTGTAACTTTCAGCGTTTTCATAGTCCAGCCAACTCCAAATGACTCTAAGCCTGAGGGTCTACAAGCTGCAGGAACAGCTGTTTATTTTTAATCAATATTTTAGATTAGACTCTTAACTTTAAATGTTTCCTTAGTAATGATAAAAATTTCTGTTGGTTGTTCCAATCACAGCACTAAGCATTTCATTTGCCTGTTTCTAAAATTAGTCAGGTATTGTCACCTCACAGGAGTCACTGAGCTATTCATGTCAAAACAGACCAAAAACACAAAGGAAGATGGATTAAGGAACAAACGTTCATTTAATTAAAAAAAAAAAATACCTTGCACGACTACTCAACAGATAATACCAAGGGAAAAGCATCAACTTTTGCCAGTTAGATTGTCCAGAGCACAGTTCTCCTTTCAAGCAGCTTAGGTATGATTCTACTTTACCTTCAGTATAGATATTAATGCCTTGATATTTTTATGAAATTTTGACCTTATGTTGACTTTTTATTAGATTAAAAGTTACATAGACCATATTGTAAACAATCTCCCTAAAATTTAACAATTAGGGAATTGGAGAAATATGCAATTATATACAGTTGGTACCATTAGTAAGTGCTAATTAGAACCAAATATGGGGGTGGGGGGTGGTGAAGACTACAACAACTTGTGTTAAAAAAGCTTATACTCTAGTTAAGTATACAGGACATGGAGACAAATACCTGTCACCAAATTAGAAAAGGACGCACCACAACAGAGGTAACAATGCTACTTTCAACTGGGTCTAAGTCAGTGACTCTACTGCAGAATAACTTTTTCTTAAATGCTCATTGGCCAAAATGAATATTAATACAGAACGGTAGCTGGTGTGTATTGTGGACTGAATTGTGTCCCTCCCCCAGATGCATGTTGAAGCCCTAACCCTTAATGCAATAGTATTTTTGAGACAGGGCTTATAAAGAGGTAATCAAGGTTAAATGAGGTCATAACGGTTGAGGCCCTAATCCAAAATGACTGGTGTCCTTGAAGGAGGGGAACAGACAGACACCAGAGCTCTTGGAGGGAAGGCCATGTGAGGACACAGCGAGAATGTGGCCACCTGCAAGCCAGACAGGCCTCACCAGAAACCTACCCCTGCGAGCACCTCGGTCTTAGACGTCTAGCTTCTAGGGCTGGGAGAAAATAAATTTCTGTTGTTTAAGCCATCAAGTTTGGGTATCTTGTTATGGCAGCCTCAGCTGACTAACATAGAATATTTGTAACTTAAGAAGTAGTTCACTAGACATGAAGCTTACACTCCTAACACCCACCTTCAAACTGAATTTGTATATTTATATACAGCTGACCCTTGAAGAACACGGGTTTGAACTGCACTGGTCCATTCATACGTGGATTTTTTTCACTAAATGCGTACTATAGTATTACACAATCCATGCTTGGTTGAATCCACGCGTGTGGAACCACAGAGAGGGAGGGCCGACTATAAAGTTACATGTGGATTTTTGACTGTACGGGGGTTGGCGCCCCTAACCCCCACTGTGTTCAGGGGGCAACTGTATTTACATATATAAATATTTATATTTTTATGGTATATTTACATATCTCTTTGTGTATAAACGTCTAGAAAGAAGTAGCATGCCTGTCAGAATGCCTTTTCCTCCCAATTTATATTACACGGAGACTCTGGTATTCAAGGAGCTCGTACTCTAGTTGGGAGATTTAGGACATGCAGACAAGTATCCACGGTACAAATTAGAAACGGAGGCGCCAGGGAGTGGTAAAAACGGCACAACTGCTACTTCAGAAGTGAGGCTCTTTCCGCCGTGGGGCTGGGGCTGGGGGCAGGGCTGGGGCTAGGGGCGGGGTTGGGGTAGGTGTTGGGGTGGGGTTGGGGGTGGGGTGCTGCGGGAAAGGATGTGCAGGCGACGGGCTCAGTAGGCAGCAGGGGAGCTGGGATGAGGGAGCATCTGCGCTTGGCCCGCATTCTCTGGGGCCCAGCACTGGCCGTTCGGGCAGATGACGCTCGATCCCATGGGATTACTCAGAGCACTGCAAGACGGCTGGTCCCCCTGGTCCCCCAGTAGCACCCTCCTGACTCTGTAAGATCTGTAATATCCCCTTACACATTTCCAAAGGCCGCTCAGCAGCAGCGTCTCCCGCAGGAGAGAAGAACTAGAGGTAGACTTTTAAAGATGTGAAGGAAATGGCAGAGGTGCTCAAATAAAACGTACTACATGACCCATTAAATGATTAACACGTGTGATTCTAAAAATGGCATATGGAAAATTACTGCTACAAAACTTATCCTGCCACTCACCAGTTACAAGATCTTATCACATTTGTTCAGAGTTAATCTTAATTTTCTGTCTTGAAGCTTCTTCTTTCATTCATTCATTCATTCATAGAGCCCTGATTATATTTGATTTCTTTCTTTTTTCTTTCATTTTTTTTTGCCAGTACACTTGCTTTATTGCAAGGATAAAGAACAAAACCCTACAAACACCAAGGTAGGAAACAAAAGTTATTTATAATAGAAATACCTTTACCTACTCGTTACTCCCAGGGTGCTTCTGATGGAATCGACAAACATCCTTTACTCGAGAGAAAGAAAAGTGTCTTTCTTTTGACGTCCATACACGTTTCAGGCTACCCTAAACTGATCTTTCACTTTAATGATCTCCCTAAATAGTGTCTGTGATCTGGTTTCAAAATGTAGGAGAAGGGATGAGAAGTGTCCCAGACGGAGAGAATGATGAGAAGGTGAAGACAAGGCCCACGCTGAAGAGAATGGATACAACTGAGGTCCAAACCAGGATCTAACAGAGCCAGCAAGGTCCTCCCCAGTCAGCCGGCCTGACAGCGACCAGGCTTCCTCTCCACCCTCCCCCCGACCCTCAGTTCACTGCATGTGGGCAGCTACTCACGGAGACTGTGGCCTTGGAGGAGGGGATGGGTGGCTGGAGCTGAGGTGACATGTGAAAACCAAGACAGGTTTTTATAGAGAAGACTAAATTGTCAAATTCATCACTAAATTATGAAGAGAGCATTGTATGTCACATTTCTACACGTGAAAGTTTTGTTTTTGAGTGACTTCATGTGTGTTTAAGGGGCATTCTGTTCCCTACAAATACGTTACCAACATCTACTACATTTCTAGGACTTCAGTGGGTCTCAATGGGAAAAGCATTAAGTTGATCATTATGCCCAGGGCTGGCACTAACTAGGTGGGTATACTTTATTTAGCAAGTTGATAACCTCCCCGATTCTTCATTTTCTAATTTTACTTGAAGGTGGTTAGATATGATAATTAGACAACTTCCCATTTAAAATGCTGTGGATAGTACTGGGAACGTATATTATTTGCCTCTACGTGTTAAGCGTTGTGTTTTTGGATCACGCTTCCCTTCACATGCCACATTTGGGCCACGCTGTCTTTTTGGTTCTGTGAACCCGCCATGCTCCTTTCCACTTCGGGATTCCCACATTTGTTTCCTCTGCCTTGAGCACTCACCCCAAGCCATCACATGGTTGACCCCTTTTCCTCCCTCAGGTGATGGCATTAAGGTCATCTCCTCAGAAATCCACACAATCTAAGTAATCCCACTCTACCTAAGCCAAACTTCCTTTATATTAACTTATTTTATTATCTTGATAACACAATTATCTTAGATTATCTTGTTTATATATTGATATGCTATTCTTCTGAATCCCTAGCACACATCAGTCCCTGGAATTTAAGCATTCAGTAATTATTCATGTGAAAGAATGAATGCAGGCAACAAATGAATATTTACAATTTATAAGGTTTTAAATCCACATCAGCAACACAACTACTGCAAAATTATTTGTCTTGGGAAATCGATTCATCCTATATTTCAGGAAAAAAAAATGAATAAAAGAAGGGACTGCTACTCTCTTTCTTAACACCACAGTTTTTATTAAACACGCTCTCTAAGATGTTTTTTACCTGAGTCTTCCTAAAGGGCATAATGATGTATAAAAGGAGTAGGTTTCTGTTTCCATAGATAATTGTTTTTCAAGTAGCAAAAAGACTGACTGTGTGGGAGACATTCTATCTTCTGGCTGGTAAAATATTATACGAAAAAAACTGTTGAAAATTCTAAAGAGTAACTTTCTAATTTTACATGAAAAACAAGCCTGTGATAAAGAAAGTCTGTATAAGAGAGACAAACAAAAACAAGCTATAAATTAGGTCACTAGACTTACAACAATATTTTTGCAAGAAGTTTTTATAAGTTTTGGCTAGCTTTTAAGCTTGGACTATAAGATGTCCCAGGAGGCTAAATGAGCACAGGAATTTCTCCTCTGACAGGGTCAAATGCAATGTCCTTTGCGAGCCTGGCTGAACATTTACCCTCATGCTCAAATGTGGATCATTCCATTTACCTAAATCTATGCTTTCAGTAAGACATCAAGTATTTTATCTTTAATTAGGCAAGGCATTAAACTCCTATTTTCAACTGCACCTATTTCAAGTTATAAAGCTCTACATACATGCATACATACGTTCTCTTGTCTTTATTAAGGAAAAACTCTTTTATTTACCTAAAACGCTCTTTCTTTCTCTCAACTCTGAAGTTATTCTAGAAATTTGGTTCTTGGTGTAAAATAGCATGTTTACTCTACCCAGACCATTTATTTTCATGAGAATTTGATTCTTCTTTCAAGCATCATCTTTTGAGATCAATGAAGAATTAAAGGGTATAGGAAAAGCTGGTGTAAGTAAATAGATTTTCTTACAGAGGCCAGAGACACAGTGGTAACTGGGATTGATGTCAGAAACATAAAATCATAAGAAGCATCTGAAAAAGTACTGATATAATTAAAAGAAAGACATCGTAATATATTATATAGTAAAAATGAACATAGATAAATCCTAGAATTATTTTAAAAAATGCATCTGGCATGCCAAATTTTAAATAGTAATCACTAACTGAAATTAATGTTAGTTTCTCAAAATTATCAGGCAGTTTTCCTACTTTACAGTGACATTAAAATCAAGAAAACCTGGAAAAATAAAAACGGAACCTTGAATGCAAGCAAAGATGCTTCAGTAATAATTTTCACACAAAGCCTCATTCTATGTTGTGCCCCAGTCTAACTGACCTTACCTGTTACTCACATAAGACGTTATGTAAAATAATGAAACAATGCAGGAAAAAAAATATGGATCTTTGTCATATTCCACACTCACATTTTAGCAACCTCACAAAATTAAAAACGTTGTCCAAATTAAATGTCAGGAGAATTATTTATTTTACCAAACTGATAATGTACGTCTTGAAAGGCTCGTTACTAGCTTCAAGGAAACAGAAAACAACTACAAAGCTAAGTTAAAGGCAACTTTATTACAATACTTTTCCAAACTTCAAAATGCATTTATTATTGAATTTAATCTAATATATAATACATTATATTACAAGACAGAAAGCATTTCTGGTCAGATATTTAGCTTGCATGTAAAGCCCAATACAAGAGCTTCCTTGGAACAGCAATAATGCATAATAGTTTATATCACTAAGTAAAATATTTCTCTGATGTTGCATAAAGAATCATTCATATTGCAATTTATTTTATGTTCATTTCCCCTGATTTAGAAATAAAGCAAAGCTATCTTTTCTTCAACTTACTAGCTTATACCTAGAAGTTGTCTATATCCTAAACACATCCACCAGCTTAGAAATAATTGCTTTGGTAGAAAACAGGATTTTAAAACTAACGAAACCAAACGAACACTATTATTTTCCCATTGCAAACAGGGGCAGAATTCTCTTCTTTCCTTTTTTGGGAGCCAAATCTGGGCCCTCCTGCTCTTCAGACAGTCACCCTCAATAGTTTCTGCTTTACAAAAATACCCAAATCTGTAATGAACTCTATTCTAACAAAGTCATTTCTCTTTTATCTTGCCTCCTCATATTTGCTTACTTAGAAGCGTTTACAGCCCACTTTGAACATCACGTAATAATGAACTTTATAATAAAGTAACCTTGGGAAATGCAGTAACATAAAGGAAGTATTTTCCAAATTAGACAAGGACATTATTTGCTCATCTACCTCTGCTTCAACCAACCAACCAGATTCCACTTACGAAAATAATTCCTTTTCCAAGGTTACTCCTATAATAACAATAAAAACAGATGTAAATCCACTGAATCAATCTGGCTCCTTACTTCGCTCTCTCGGTTTAACATTTGTGAGCTACCAACTAGCACAAAACGTGTTCATCCTCCTTGTTTTCACAATGGCAGGAAATGGTTAGAGAAGTATAGAAAAGATTCTATTTTGTCTTTCATAAGGCAAATTTAAAACGGATTTTGCTATGAAGTTGGAGGAAAAGAAAAAGGGAACGAAAAGGCATGTGCTGGCTGCTCTTGGGGCAAGGTTCATAAATCACTGTACGTTAAGAGCGCGTGCTGAAACTTCATGGTGCCAGTCACGTAATTTTGTGTATTTGGGACTAAAGACGTGAAGGGGTGTCTTTTCCCTGTGGAAATAAAAAGAAAAGAAAGAAGAAAAGAGAGTGATAGAAGAGTCACAAGAAAGAGAAAGAAAAGGTTTCTACACTTAGATCACCATGCAGAAAACGTGCCTTCCAAAAGCTTAATTTCACAGAGCTGTTTTGTTTAACAGCGAAGATTTCAAGGGTAGAGCATGTTTAGAAGTACAGAAATTAATCTCTAGAGCCCTCTTGGAAACGTCCATTTTTTTTCCCCAAACAAAGAGACTGCAAGACAACATACGAACTCATTCACAAACACCTGTAGTGTTAGCAAAGCGACCCCAGATATACCCTTCTGCCCACTCACTTCAATACTGAAGAAAACAAGCCACAGACAAAAAATCCAGACAGCATCAACTAATTTAAAAATCTGTAAGTTGTACATTTCAGTCCCACAAAAGGCACCAAAGTTAAGCTTAGCTCCTATGTGCAAAGACAAAATGCCATACCATTCACTGGAAAAAACACAAATTGAGACCATTCATAAAAGGAAAGCATTCAATTTACCAAAAGAAAGGACAACTTACTTTGCCTTCTTTGTATTATCAGTTTCAGATTCTTTCACTGAAATAAAATAAGCAATATCCAATGTCAGTTTGCTTTTTTTTTAACTTTAAAATCACTTAAGCAATTACCTGTATCGATTAATACCAAATGGTCAAGTTACACAGAGCCGCTAAAAAAGTTCCTTATCACGTTGGCATTGGCTATACGCTATAGTCAGTACTATGACTACTACTACTGCTACACTTTTCAATATAACTCTCCTGAGCTGGTTGCTTATTTACAGTACCACTATGCATGGCATAATTTAAAAGCAAACTGTCTCAGGAAAATTACTATTTTCCAATAACTGTCCATCAGTCTAAATGCCACTCTCTGTGGCAGAGAAATATTCATCCATTAGAATCCCTAGGTATTCACTTACTACGTTCAGTCCCAGTGATCTGGGCGAGGATTCGGAAAGAGCGAGACTGAGTCGTTCCAGTCCTTGGACGCCAGTCTTCAGTATCTTCAATCAGTCTCTTCTTACTGGCATCACTGTGAGTAGGTATGTGATAAAACTCTGTATAACGATCCATAATGTGTTTTCTTGGTGGGCTAGGGTTCAAAAGGAAAAAAAAGGATTAAAGTATTTATAATTATGTTAAGAACAAAATAACTTCTCCCATATTATTTATAACTTATACATTTAATCCTCAATGTTCCTTTTGTGTATTTTGCTTTTTCAAGTATACTCAGTAACAATTTTTCTTAAAAAAAGAAAGCATCCTTCTAAAATAGAGTAGACTAGGTTATTTTTTTAAATTAGTTTTAAAAAAGGTACTTATATGCTAATATAAAATAATAGTATAGATGGCTATTCAACAGAAAGGTTACCGTTTGGGTAGGATTTTCCTTTTAATTGACAGAAGAAGGCAGCAGAAGAGAGATTTCAACATGAAGAAAAGGAAAAGAAAAGAATAAGAAAAGAAGGAAAATAACAAGAAATTGCAAAGTCCACAGTAATTAAAATCAAACAATTCAAAATTACTGGTATTGTTCATCTTATGGCTAACGAAGCAGATATGGACTACATCCACAACCACTGTTAAATACCCATATGCTGCTAAAATATGTTGGCTTTCACAAAATTAAATGATCATTTCTTCACCGGGCCCAGAAGCCATGAATGGTGTAGTACAGGCTAAACCAACAATTCCAAACACAATTTTGAAAAGGGTCAGAACTTATTTTCTACAGTATTCTCATTTATGTGTACAGATATCCCTAACCCTAAATAACGCTGGGTGCAGGATCACTGCTGTAAAGAGCTGTGGTCTATCAGAAACCAATGAAATATTTATCAAAAGACCAAGATATGAATTGTGGCTCTATGACTTTTGACTAGTCAATCTCACTGAGCCTCAGTTTTTTAAGAATATCACATATAAAGTAGCACTGTTCTCAGGATTAAATGAAATAATATATGTGAAAGGGATGTGTAAACTACGGAGTTCAAGAACTTTGAGTTTGCTAAGACTATTCATTTTTCTATTAAGAAAGCATAAATACCAATACTACGGAATTTACAATGTACATTATTTTATTAACACGTTAACCTAAGATCTAGGTAACTTTATAAATACTCCTCCCTTCTCAACCCCGCCCCCCAAATAGGATAAATGCAAACTAAATTAGGAGTTTCGTTTCAGAAGAGAAGAAGGAACCTGAGCCTGGACTAGCAGACAAGTGGCACAAGATCCCAGCAGAGAAAGTACCCTAAGAGTGCCAGATGTGTGTGGCAACACCTGCTAGGTTAACTCACTGCTAAAAAATCACATTGCTATCAGAATGCCACGTGACTGGTGTCATTGTTAATAGGGATACCATCAAAAACTGTCTCAGTACAGTAGAACAGTTTTTGCCCAGTGACATGGTAGAATTAACGTTAACACTAGCTTTACAGTCAGACAGGTAGTAGTTCTAAGCATACATCCTCCATTCAGTGTGTATTTTATGCAAGTCATTTAACTTCTCCAAGTCTCGATTTTTACCACCTGAGAAATGGGGATTGCATCTACTTTAAAGGGTTGTTTTGAGGAATAAATAAGGTAGGTAAAGTATGTAAAAGTGCTTTCCACACTAACACAAAGTAACATAATGTGTTCTTTTATGATTATTAGAAAAATTATTTGCAATGCATGTTCTAAGACTACAAGTCATCATATATGTAAAGAACAGAATCAATAGTATTTACACATAATACTAATAATAGTATTTTAATAGTATTTAATGGTATATTTAGTAGCATATTTTAATAGTAATTCAAATTATTATTTATGATAAAATTTTAATATTCCAGGAGTGAAATATCTAAAATACCTTTTACTGATATTGAACAAAACCTCCTAACCCTTTTTAAAATAGACATAATTTTCTTTAATTACAAAATAATAGACATACGCTATTTCATAAATACACTGTCTCTGGCAGATTCCCAAACAGACAACACTTTATCTTATGCAATTACTTGAAAAACTTTATATTTAAGCTACTAAACTTATAGTTTTAAATTTCTCTATAGTCAGTAAGTGTTTACTCTTAAATGGTGCCAATTTCAGCTATAAGACTATTTTATCCTCTATAAAAGGTTTGGACTATAAAAATACAAAAAAATAGTGTTAAGCTAAGACACCAAGATTAATAAAATGTCACCACTTAAGAATATTTTTTAGCCACAACACACTTGTGAAAAGTACAGTGCGTCTTAGACTCTTTTGTGACATTCACCACAGCTTAAGGTCTGTGTCAAGTGATAGAAAGTTTCTAAACGTTTACTGCCTTTGAAACTCTCATGACTATGATTAAAGAAGGGAATAATCTCAATAATTTGATTTTTTGAAATGTATTTGGGATAGAATATAAATTCAACTATCAAGAGCAAACAATTTATTTCAAAATACAGACATTCAAAATTAGCAAATTTATTCAAAATTTTAAAAAATATTAAACACGGGAGGCCCCAACCATATCTCTAACTCCAGTATATACTGTCTATAATAATAATCTATCTTTCTGAAGGTTTAGCTTTCTAGCATGGAAAACAAGTTTCCTAGGCTCCTAATATATTTGAAAATTCTAAGCAATGAGAAGAGACTAACAAAATTTGGTGATGGTGTTAAGTTGAAAGCCAGATGAAAAGTTGCAGAGAGACAATGATGAAAATTAGAAAAGAAACCACTGATGAGGTACTTACACAGTGCCAGGGTTACTGAAGGAGGAATAACACACACACAGAAAGATGTGATAGAGTAGAGAAGACAGTGATGTTCCCAGGATGATGGGCAACAAAGATGAGGCCAAAAAAAAAAAGAAGAAAAAATGAAATAACAAAATTCAAAAAAATGAAGACATTACACCAAACATCATGCTTCAAAATAATCACGTAAATGCAGACAAACAAAAATGAACAAGTGTTAGTCAAAATTCTGTTACACTGTTATTATTTGGAGAACAGTTTTATCTGTATTTGTTTGTTTCCAAAAAACACTGAAAAATATTTTATATATTAATGCTAGTTGAAGTCTCAAGTTACTAATACCAAGAAAGATTCACTATTTAAAATTTTTTTCTAGGTTTTTATAAAATTTATTTTAGAGTGAATCCAAATTCCTACCATGGTTCCTAATAAAAGGCAGAGATTAAAATATAAATAAGATGTCAGATATAGAAACAGATCATTTTAGAATCACTTTTAAAATCAGAGCAGACTAAGAGAAAATCTTTCAGTCTCACATAAGATAAGAAGTATACATTACTAATAGCAAGTGTAATCTTCTCACATAAATTATCCTGAGCCATACATTATAAAGGAATAATATGCTATATGAAACTTTTCTCTTATTTTTTAAAATGAAGTGATTATGATGAAAAATATATGAAGCAGTGGGTCATAAATAATAGTCTATTACTCAATTTTCATACTCTCCCCTGTCCGTCGTTACCACCGCCCTCATTCAGAAGCAAATTCCAGGAAGTTTAGAGCTCACTTGGAGGAACTCCAGAGTTCTGTGTTATCAGCAACCTAATTATTGCCCAGAAAGGCATGTTTGATATGATAAAAGAACTAGGTTAATAACACCTAAAGAGGAAAGACATAATTCATTCATACAGCCTATTAAGCATAAAATCATTAAAAACAAATATATTCACATTCTATTATGTATAGAGACGATGAAAGTATAAAATGCTACACAGCTTCTCTACGCATTGTTGAATCAATCCTACCGCAATGATGTTTGGTCAGAGTAACTAATTACTCATTATAAACGCAGTGAGAAAAGCTGCCTACCAGTTTGAATACTAAGACTGTGCATTGTAGCTAAGCGGTATTTCCGCACGTCAAAGTCAGTTTCATTAACTCAATAAAGGGCTGAGTTTTGCTGAGTGGGGGTGAGATGCAGGATTAAGTTAATCTCAGTAATTTATGGGTATTTAGTCTTCTCTAAACCATAATGCAAAGCATTCTCTCCTCTGCCTTGCTATTTTAAATAGTAGGGAAACAGTTTTTCAAAATAACCTCCTCTGAATCACCTCAGAATAAAATCTTAGATATATATTTAAACATTTTAAAATTTAGGGAAGAAGTTTTATGTCAAAATGAAGTTGGGGGGAAATATTCTATGATGTGGTAAGGGGTAGCCAGCAGAGGGTTGATTAGTTAAAACCTGAAGATGCCAATTTTAATACTTTGAACAGATATTTTCATGAATTTTAGAAAATGTGCCCAAGTGGAATAGCCCATCATACACCACAGTGGCATTTGTGCCAACGTGACAAGTCAGATGACGTGGCTTTTCACCCTAGCTACGCCACCCACTTCCTCTGTGCCTGGACAAGCTGCAATCCCCAAGAAGCCTCCTTTTCCTCAATGGTGAAATGGATTACAATGTCTTCATCTCTCAGAATTCTTGTAAGGGTGTATGTTTTTGTATTTGAAAGCACTCTGAAAACTATACAAATACAGATTTGTTGTTAGAATAGATCCTCCAGCGACTCAACATAGAAAAAGTATTATCAAACTCAACTGTAGTTTATGCACATTATTCACTCATGTAGCCTCAATTCACTTAATTTATCCTCAAGTCTATAACCATGAAAAACAAATACTAATTCAAAGTAACAGAAATAAGCCCAGGGCACAAACAGGTGACAGAACCAAAAATTTGGCAAGACACACCAAAATTTGGCTTCAAAAAACCCTAGGCTTGAATCTTAGCTCTATCACCTGAGAATTCAATCACATACTGCATTTAAAAACATCTAGCACAATGCTTAGTAATAATGAAAAAATTAATGAATCTTAATCTGCATTTTAAAAAATGTATATTTAACCTAAATGCTTAAATTTATTTTTCCAAGTCCCATTTTTTTCCCCTTTATAAGTCAAATTGTTACACTGGAATCTAGTAACTAGTGGAAATCTTTGTGTACAGAATTTAACTTTAAATAGACAAATAATAAATCAGGGCTTGGGGGTGTTTCTCTAGTGCATTGTGCAATATTCTTATGTGTCTATAACATGAAACTCTTCAATTAGTGAGATCATAGCCACGCTGGAAGAAAGTTGCTCTAATAATTCAATAGTTAATCCCTCCAGTGTGTCTAAGATAGATATTCCATATTTCCAATTCTACTCTAGAGTAGGATGATAAGGAAATTTCAGCACATGCTCAGAATAATCATAACATAAAATTAATTTAAGTTCTTACCTAATGTGATTTTTATCTATTTTTAAAGCTAGTAATCACCAGTTTATCATCAATACCAACAGACACAAAAGCAAGGTTTTGAAGTTATACCACAGTTATTTTCAATGCCTATGCCAACTACCTGTGACACTTAACAAACTGGTACTTAACTCTCTTAACAAATTCCAAGGTGCACAGAATTTTTATCATCCAGTGACACACAACTGCATATATAGAGTTCTCAAACTTTCAGTAACACTGGCTGAAAAATCGAAATGGTTCTTAAAGATTTTACCTGGGAAATATTGGGTTTTGATATGAATTTGGAAAACAACTCAGTTTTATATGTACTATTCAATAGTGGTACATATGTTTATGCTTTACATTCTATCTTTATCTTTGTATTCTAATAGTCTTGACTGATACAAATTACCCCGGACATTACTTCTTTTAAACCATTACACAGCAAACCCCACATATATTTTATGATAAAAGTTAAACACTACTATTTACTACCATAAAGGAATTCACCACAACACAGCAATGCAAAACCAAACTTATTGAAAAGGCTAAATGTGGTTATTCTAAATTACAGCTATTTTGCAAAATTTAGCCTAATTTTGCAAAAATCGGGCATTCATGCTGTTTACTCATATATAAGTCACCATATTTTCTCTCCAGTAATGTGGATACTAACTCTGTCACTTTTGTTTTCTGTAAAGAGAAAAGCATTTAAAAATATTACTGTCATATCATGTTTTGTATCTTCCAAGGCCAGGTTCTTCAAAATCCCACATAAGAACTGTTAGAAGAAACTGCAGTCCAATGAAATTAAAATTAATTAAGGATGCATGAGAGACTTACCTCTTGAAAGCAGTGGCACATTATAATGCAAGGGCATATGGAAAGGGAAAAGGTAAATCAGTTAAACTACTTGATGTAAAATAGACTCCTTTCCAGTTTGGAATATAAAGTTCCATTTTGCTCTAAGGAGAGTAAGGAGAGTAATAAAGAAGACAGTAAGCCAAAACTAAAAATTCATCTATGTACAAGATGGACTAAAAATTTCTTAGAAGTACCTTGTTCATTATTATTTATAAGAAGGAATAGGAATGGTAACGTAGTATTATTAAGAAATATTATAAAGATAGCAACACAATCGTTAGATTTCATACCATCAGGATGAATAACTATTTCTCAGTAATGAGGCATAATTCATAAGCACTTATTTGTCTTATGTTTATTAATCCTAGACAAATTTGAGTGGGATGCCTATAAATCACTTAAAAACTAATAGTCCTCCTGCTTTGAAGAAAAAGATAACTTATGCATTTAACTTCACATCCTCCTAAACTCCTAAATTTTTGGTTACTGGCATGTATTAGTTATAAAATAAAAAGTAATTCATAAAAAGTAACAACTCTCTCTTTAAAAAAAAGGAACAACCCTCAACTGTGAAAGAGTTTTGCTGAAGATCTTTTGTCACACTATAAAAATGTGGAAAATTCAATAATCACATAATTAGTAAAAACGCTGACAGTGATTTCAGGAAAATAGTTTGACACCGGATGCAGGAAATTCATCAATATCACAAAACACCTGCTCTTCAAAATGACACATCACTGACTAGTAAATAGTAAAATGTGTGATGTATTTTCGATTTTTCTGCTCTAAATGTAGTAAGAGAAAGAGCACTGCAAATATGTCTCAGAACTTCATAGATACTTTGTTTTCAAGTTTTCATCGTGCTAACATATCTGGACAACATCCGAAATTAAGCTATTTTTAAATGCAATCAATTTACGAATCCAAAGCAGTAATTTGCTTGTTAATGATGCAAAATATGTAATAATCCCTTCTGTCCTGAACCTTGTGCAGCGCTGAACACCAGGCATGTGCTCGATAACCACATGTCGACTGATTAAGAAGCCACTGTAGAGACCCTGTAACCATACCTCTGCTGCCTACAGCTTCAGTTGAAAAATAATAAGCTTTAAATCATTTCAAGTTTGATCACCAAAGCTGTACTCATAAAACACAATTTCAGCTTGGTATTTTCACATGTTTTCAATGTAGTACCTTTCCGTAACCTCAATTTGCTTTTATCTCTACAAGTTTCCATTAAGAAGGCTTTCTTATAAAATTTCAAGAAATGTTAGCAAGGAGAAAAGATTTTAACTCAAATACTTCCTTCAAAGGACTTTTTTCTACTGAGCCTGGAATTTAACAAACACAATAAACTTCTGCTTTTAGTTTTCTGTGGGGCTAGCATTTGACAGGCAGCATCTGTTTTTTCAAGGTACTACTTTGATTACTCTAAAATCTATTGTCTTAAAAAAGACATACCAAAAAAAATATAACCAAACGCATCTCAACACTACATACTACTTCTCTTCCTCACATGAAAGAAGAGATAACTTAGGACACTAGTTTTCCTCAATTTATACATCGAAACTTTCAAAAGCCATCCACCACCACAAAACCGCATGTAGGGCCCAGTAGCTGTCCTTCCAGACCTGCCCCTTCCTTTCAGCAACAGCCTGAAACCCTGCCACCTTCTTTTTCAAAGCCCCCAAGTTGCCATGGTAGCAGTGCTATGAAAGCACAGCCCCTTCATTACATGAATTAACATTCAGAAGGGATTATCTCAGAAAGGACCTATCTACACAATTATTTTAATTTTATTTTCCTGGGAACCGGCATTGGTAAAAACAATCACGCATGCAGATTATTTCCTTTTGTTTTCCTTTTAAAAGACACTTTTGTCACAATAAATCTGATCAAAATGATTTTACAAAAATGACTTTGGCTTAAAGTACGGTCACTGGATTCCAAAAAGAATAAAATAACCGTCTATAAATGGAGGCTGCTGAAAACAGACTTCAACCAGTTTTTAAAAAATCTGTACCATAAAGAGGGGAAAATTATAAGGAATGGATTTTCAAAAAATTCTGCTAACATTATATATTTAGTGTCCACTGCTTTAAATTTTAGAAATATTTTTACAGTGAAATATCCTCTAATTTGCTTCTGATATTTTTTAAGCATCCTTTAATGTTACTGTCCTCTCATTACTGTTTGATTTTAAAGACTAAATTCCAGCATAAGTTTATCTGAAAAGAATGTTGCTTAGCTAGCTGACCTAAGCTAATGCATCATACATAGACATGAGTCAAAACTAAATTTGTTTTCTGTCTTAAAACTACTTCCTAGAAAAAAAGCTTCTTACAGACTTCTCATTTCCTCTCTTCAGCATGAGATACATAAGCTGACACGACTGCAACCACTCTGTTTCAACTTTTGGTGGCTCATAAAAGGATGGAAAAATTGAGGAAGAAAGATTCAAGGTTTGCCTTGCATTATAAGGGCCAGCTGCTCCACGTTGTGCCAGGACTTGGAGAAAAAGAGTTACAGAGTCTGTTACATGGTTCATAACAGGTCAAAATGCATAATTAGGTCTGGATTAACCTATAATCGCCTTGCAGAAAGTGTTGTATTGTATGTAACATAACACTACATGTTAATGAAGCAAATGAAACCTTCATCTCCCTCCCTTCAAAGAACAGCTGATTTTGGGGGGGGATGGAAATTAAGTTTTGCTTGGAAATTGCCTGAAAGAAGAATTTTGATAAGAGCAGAAAGCACCCTTGGCCACCTACCCATTTTGCTGTTTACTGTCACCCTGGGATCCTCTTCTCTGTCCCTCCGCTAGCTCCTGGGCAGTCTCGGCACACACGTTGGTGACTGTGGGCTGCCGTGGGACATTAACTGCAGGTTTACCAGCGCTCAGTGCAGATGACCGCTGGTCAGCACTAACACTGGCATTAGCATGCGGTCCAGATGCAGCGAATGGGGGAGGAGTGACAGCGGCCCCGGGTGCAGGGGAAGCATGTGATGAAGTGGTCGCGTGGGCTGGGGTGAAGGCGGACGATGGTGATGGGATGGATGTGACTTTTGGTGAAGACACAGAACCAAAGGGTCGTGGTGCCTTATTGTAGGCCATGTTGGTTGTGGAAGTGACTTTGGACACAGCAGGAGATGGAATGGGCACAGGTTTAACTACTTCTTTAGGTTCTCCCTATGTAAAATAAAAATAAACATACACAAAAACAGGCCAAAGACATGCAAAATAGATCCACTGAAAAGAACACACAGCTAGTTTGTAAAAAGACAAACACAATCATGTTAGCAGGCCAAACTTCACACGTTTTCAGATAAAAACAATGAGTTGATATAACACAGTATGCATACCAACTGGTCCCAGCATGCATAACGTGGATGCACATACTGAGTAGATATTTTTTTTTAATAAAAATGAAAGGAGTTCAAAATATTTAGGAAGTAGATTAGAAAAGTTATCAAAAAGCCTAAAGGCCAAAATAAGTACCAATTCAGACATATTCCAAAGGAAAATTTTCTAAATACCCCACAGTAAACAAAACATCACTAACCAAAATATTTATTTTAAAATATCCAGAGTCTCAATTATAATTCCATCTTTCAAACCTGTTTAATTACTCTCCAGAGTACAATTATTTGATTCATGCAGAAGCAGCAGCACATTTCTAACTCAATTAAAAACAAAACAAAACAAAACAACCGAAGGAATGTTCATTTTCATCTGACTCAGAAATGTGCACATTCTAATTATTTTGAATCAAGAAATCACTCCTTAAAAAAAAAACTCAACAAAAAAAGCAAACAAATCAACAAAACAAAATCAATCCTTTCCCTTTCCTGTAATCCACCTGTTGTTTCTCTCTCTGGAATGTTGTGAGATATCACTAAAGATGGAATAAATTTCTTCCCTTTTCTAAAATAAATATTTAATATTTAGTAGTTACATGAGGGGAAAAAAAAGATCTTAGATGTTTCTTCACTGCCATCAGTCAAAGAAAAAAAACAACAACTAGGAAAGCTCAATTCTTCCTAAAATTAACAGAATTTGTGTTTGCAAATCCCTATCCCAGAGTAAGTATGAAGTTAAAAACGAAAAACAAAAAACAACAGCTTAAGCTTCTATGACATTCAAGAATAAGTCCCTACTATCCCCAAAGAAAAACAATCAAAATTCCTTAAAAAGCATACAATGGTGGCTCTCTTATGTTTAATTTGAAGGAAAAAAAAGTAATCTAAATTAATGTTACAGAAATAATAAAGCTAACTGCGGGGGATAAAGTACCTTCATGCCTCTGGGAATCAATATAAATAAATTCAATGGAAAGGCACAAGTAAAATTAAGGAGAAAACCCCCAAAAGCGCAAAACCAGATTATATGAATAATGGCTTAGGAAAATTTCAGGATATATATGAGAAAAAAAGGGTACTTGCCAATAACCTAATCCAAGAATACTCTGAAAATGTAATTTAAAAACTCATTAATATTACTGATAAAATGTTATTAAAGACTTACTGTGATATTCATCTTTTTAGATTATGTGAATAGAGATAGGCAAATTAAAAGTGAAGGTAAGAAATCTGGATATGAGTTATTGATAACATACGACATTGGAAATAATGTTTAAATGATGAGGAATAATTTCAGATGATAATTCTGTATGTGTTGATTTCCACTTTCCCTCGTCATCTTTAAAGAAGAACTGTGCGGAGAACTGCATCGAAACTATAAATTGTCAGTATGACTGGAGACAGGAACGCAAGTTACAGTGGTTCAAGAGGGACAGTCAAATAATGTCCTAGTGATGCTAGATTAGAAACACACCTTTTGAACAGGAACCGGCTCAGGCTTGGGTGTAGCAGATGCTCTGAGGAAAAAAAGGAAAAGGAAAAAAACATGAATTTTTGCAAACTTCTTACTAATGGAATTTTTATTATTATATATTATTATATATATATAATATATATATATATATTATATATATATATATTATATATATATTATATATATATATATAATATATTTTATTAATATATATAATATATTAGTATATTATATATCAATATACTAAATCATCAGAATTTACAGTTTCATAATTCATGGTTTTACTATTCACAATCTAATTAGTTCATGCAGCTCAAATGCCGTAAGATCCAATACCTCATATACTAGGTATTCATTAGTGTATGAATACCCACTCTACCCACTCAAGAATGAGGAAAGACAAACACCAGTCCTGTTTGCTAATGCATCCATGTTTAACCTTTAAATTAAGGCTATTCCCTACCAAAAAGGGTAAGGTAAAATAAACATGACTTTCTGATCCCTGCATGGCTCCTGAAACAAATAATCTGCATCTCTATCTCCAATAGTATCTGCCTTTTCTCCTATCATCCATGAATATGCCCAGAGGACAATGGATGTTTTTGTGAAGATACTGAATAAATTCTGGTTGAACTGGGTCACTGAAGGCATATTAATTTTGTATTTATATTCTTCAGTGCACGTTACTGTATCTGTTCTACTAAAACCAAACTAAGTTCTTCCACTAGGCTATAATTTCAGTGAATGCAATGACCGCGCCCCACTTGTGTCTATATCAGCACTGCACCTGGCATGTAATAGGTCATCAGTAACGAGTGTAGAAAGGAGAGAACAGGGAAGAAGGACAAAAATCCATGCACAGAACTATTCTCATATTCAAATATATTATTCTTAATCTATGCTTTTTTGCATTATTACTGTCCCTTTGGTTATCATGGACTAATAATAATGATAATTGATTTGGAGTGAGTATGTCATATAATCAAGACAAATAACCAAAGTAGCAACTATCATTATCCCCATGCTTCACATGAGAAACTCCAAAATTAAAGTAAATTACTTCTAGGATGGCACTAAGGCCAACGGTCCTTATATATTACAATACACTGGCTGTAGTCAAGGACAGTAACTAAATGATTGGAGAGCTTCTAATGATTTAAAGGCTATTTTCCCAGAATTAAGGTACATGTTATGTTTAATAATGTCAGAAGCAGTCTGACTCCTCTTACAACACATAAGCCTGAGGATAAGACAGCAAGTGCAGAATTCAAGAAATGTAACCATAGTAGGTAAATAATAAGTGATAATTTTAAGATGCAAACCATGAGATCATTTGACTTACAGAGAAGCTAACACAGGATATTTGGTCTCCATGATCATAACCTAGTAACGAACTCTGATCAACATTTTTAGCAGCAACTGAATTTCCCAATAACAACTAATTTGGTTAGCCAGGGCAGGCACAGACTGAATAATTGGCTAACCTAATAGGAGAGACCACAATGGATGCTAACATTTGGTTAGTGCCATGTAGAATTACCCTCTGGCAGTTGTACAACTTTCCACGTGTGGTCTCAATCAGACAATTTCTCTTTTAGCTTATAGGGTTATTATAACAAGCAAAGGAAACAAGTTCAAATACAGAACAGTGGAATCTTCCTTTCATTGAAATTTCACAGTAAGATGTAATCACAAAGGATCTACTCATTAAAACTACCCAAGACATGATTGAAAGTTTGCCATGGGACTTCCCTGGTGGCACAGTAGTTAAGAATCCGCCTGCCAATGCAGGGGACACGGGTTCAAGTCCTGGTCTGGGAAGATCCCACATGCCGCGGAGCGACTAAGCCCATGCACCACAACTACTGAGCCTGTGCTCTAGAGCCCGGGAGCCACAACTACTGAGCCCACGTGCCACAACTACTGAAGCCCGTGCGCCTAGAGCCCGTGCTCCACAATGAGAAGCCACCGCAATGAGAAGCCTGCGCACCGCAACTAAGAGTAGCCCCCGCTCGCCACAACTAGAGAAAAGCCTGCGTGCAGCAACAAAGACCCAACGCAGCCAAAAAAAAAAAAAAGAAAGCTTGCCATAATAGAGAAGACAATATTCTTTTTCATTTTTCATCTGGACACTTAAAGGTACATGGAGCTCTTCTAGCAACACAAAAACAATTTATACAAAAGACGGATGTTTAACAGTCACTAGGTTTCCAAACAGAAGAAAACGCACATATCCTACATCTATGAAAACAAACCCCTTAGTTTTTTCTAGGTGTTAGTTCTTATTTAAACAGGTTAGCAACAACAATAACAAAAGCCCCAGAATGGTTAGTTTTCATTAACTTTAGAGCCCAACCTCTTAGTTTGTTGAGAACGCAGAGTAATGAGTCTTAACATATTTTATGGAATGAAAGTTCTACAAAAATACTTCTTAAAATATGAATTCACAAAAAAATTTTAAACTGGATCTTGAATATCTGCCCTGCTTGCCTTCTAATAAAGTCCCGTAAGTGCAATGACATGAAATAAGAAAAGCAGTCAAAGAGGGACAACCTGTCCTCAAAATTCCAGGATTGAATCCACTACATGTTAGAAACACAAGCATCATTTTGTAGGTGGAAAAAAGAAAAAAAAAGATGGCTTATAAGTAAATGTCAAATGGAAGAGTGAACACTAGATGCAATAAAAATTAGTTCTGGTTTAACTATTTAAATAACTACCAAATGAGTCCTAGAATCATTAAAACTTAGAAGGTTCCTTAGAGTTACTCTATCACATGCCAATCAGATACATGTCTGACCTCTGTTTGAATATATATAGGAGCTCACAGTTTAAGACATGTAATTTTTGAATCCTGTTTAAAATGGCCTTCATTGTAATGTTATTTTGCTTTTTTGGAATAAACAGAAGAAGTCAACTGGTCCACATCAAAAATATTTGGAAAAGCATTTTTAACACACAAAATACGTATACAAATCTATAACATACATTATTTACATTTTAAAAGATCAGTAGGGTACATAAATCTCATATTTAAGTGTGATTACATATTCTTACAACACAAACTATTGTGGCTTGGGAAATTTAGAATACATGACAATTGGAATCTGAATAATGAACAGCAATCACACCAGCTTTTTAAAAATCAAACTTTACTAATTATCACAAAACAACAGAATAAAAAGATACAACACCTTTTATTTTCAAAGTGTCAAGATTTTTAAAAAATATTAATGCATAATGTTTGTGAGAATACTCTGTTGCTGGAAGAATTATATATTATTACAGCTCTTTTGGAAAATAATTTGGCATTTATTTATAAAAGGCTTGAAGAAAGCTCACACCCTTTGACTTATTAAATCAATTTCTGGGAGTCTATCATAAGGAAATAACCTAAAAGAGGAAAAAGACTTTATGTAAAAATATACTCATTCCCTACAGTATAACTTATAATAGTGAAAAATAGGAAACAACCAATTAAATATACAATGAGGAAATGGTTAACTGTAATATAACCAAATGATGAAACATTATGCAATGATTAAAAATCATTTTGAGAAAGAATTCTGAATTGCATGATAACATGCTTACTTTACGATATTAAGTGAAAAAAGAGAAATATAAAATAGCATATAGAGCATGATCAATGCATGGAAAAAAGTGGTTGGAAACACACCAACATTTAGTAGAAGCTCTCTATGAATGATATTTGTTTTCTTCTCTTTCGTGTGTTTTCCACATTTTATGCACTGTACACGTGCTATTTTTTATAATAAGTAAGACTATTTCTCAAAGCATGCTTCACAGAAAACTACTTTCTAAAACACAACCCCGCCCCACCCCCCAAAACAAAGGTTCTGTTATCAAAGATATCTAGAAAACTTGAAGTTAAAGTTACGTAAGCATTGTTAAAGTTACGTAAAGGGACTACTCAAAGCCTTTAAATGCCCAGGAAGAAAATACTGTGGATCATGATCCACACCCATTTGGAGTTTAGAATACTCATTTATGGAACTCGTTTTCAGAATATTCATTTGCTCAGGAAACCTTTCTCAAGGTTGGAGTTAGGAAAGGGAAAAACCCTCTGAGAAATGCTATTTTAAAGAAACAGTAAAAAGAGTAAACCTCTGTCAGCCTGAAAAGTTTTAAGTCTCCTCCAGGTGGCTACAATTAAGGGAGAGAAACATTACAGTCCACAAAATCCTGGAAACCTTTTGTCATACAGAATATCGCTCTTACTGAGATGGTGCTTTCATGGACTTGGTTAAATAAGATACCCAAAGCCTCTGAGCATAATTTAATCGATGTTTAACGAGGAAAATCTCATTTCCTTCACCAAACTGAAATATGTATTTCCCATATTTCCTGAGGGGAAAATCCTAATATATGAATAAGGAAAGCTAGTTCTCAAAATTAAAATTTTTGTAGTTGTCTTTCTTTTTTTTAGAACAATATTGGATTGAGCATCTGCTCCTTTACTTTAGAAATGTGATAGATTACTTAAAAGCAAATAATTTTATAAAGACTTTAAAATAAGGTTTTAAAACCTGATGTATAATTATTAAAAATTATTGCTACATTTTTCTGTTCAAATCCTGGGAAATACACAATGGGATAATAGATTTCCCTTTCAACCGCAGCGAGCGACACAAGTCACTTTTGTGCAGTGTGGTGTGTTTCAAACCAGAAGAGATCCTGGCAATGGCTTGGTGCCACGGGTCCAACAGTCTTCTTATTGTTCTCTCTTCCCTTAGTGCGAAGCCCCTGTATGGGAGTAAGCCACGATGGCGGGAGGCTAGTGCCCTGGCCCGGTACTATCCTCAGCTCATGGAATTCAAAGAACAAAGCCGTCAGTGTGGCTACAGCAATCTATTTTGAAAGCTGATTGACTTTTGTGAGAGCAGTATCCAAAATAAAAATCCCTGATGCATTACAACCAGTTTCAGAACTTCTGGCTGAACAGTTGCAAGGAGTTCTAAATTACAATGTTGTATTCAAAACTGGAATTGTGGTGCCCTGGTTAGAATAATGCATAGGAAAAATAATACCATAAATAAGCGACAGATCTATTAAAGATTAGATTCAAAGGAATCATGAAAAACTGCATTGTTCGAACGCTCAATGAATTTTCTAATACTGCTGTATAAAGTAATACGTTTTTAGCTAATAAAAGTTGCCAATGAATGTTCACATTAGTGTTTAAGAATGAGGAATTATGCAACAGAACTGGAGTGATAAAGATTACTCACATTACTCATTATGTCTTGGTGAAGCCTTCAACCATATCTAATACACTTAACTCATAAACAATCATACAGAAAAGAGGAGGATTTTTAGTTCATCTTCCGTGAGATGAGCTCTATCTAAGTTTCCCACAGCATGGCCATCTTTGGGCTCACTGACCTCAGGACCCATAAACACTAGGGCACATCATTAATCACTTTAATTGCAAAGTTGTCAATTTACAATAACAAAGCAACTCCAGAGGGGAAAAAAGTGAGCACTCAAGTGTGTAGAGGGATGTCTCTTTAAACCATTTCCCTATATTTAATTGTACTTCTAGTCAGCTGGCTTTCCTAAAAACTCAAACCTTAAACATTTAAATCACTTATGGCAATGCATCAGTGGTTTTTTCCAAATGATCTGAGAACACGTAAAGATTATTTTTTCTACAAACATAAGTACAAAATAGTACTTAATATCAGCATGTTATAACACCTTTTAGCTTATAGAAGATTATATTCACCACATACACATGCATTCATACACAGTCTCATTTTCTTTCTCTCTCTTTGCATTTTCTCTATTTTACTATGGGTACTAAGTAAAGTATATTTTTTCCTCTAGAGAGTAAGAAATAACCCAAAGCTGGACAGACTTTGAAAAGTGGGAGAAAGAAGGTAAAAAGAGAGAAGCAAAGGAACTGCTGGAGCCCATCTGAGTACCCAGGACTCCCTCTGCTGGGGCTTGGCTTGAAATTGGGTGTGGCTCAGAGAAATCCAGAACAGGCAGTTAGCACTTGATAATTACCTACCTAGGTAAGGGAAAGGGCTTTTGTTGTAAAGATCCTTTTCAGGTGGTCACAAGAGTTGATGGGGCTTGAGAAGAAATTTTCAGCAACCAGTTCTAAATGAAGCCACAGAGGGAGAGAGGGTGAGGAAGGGAGGAAAGGACTTCTACTGAGCTTCCCTGACCCACACGGTTACAGTATTATCAAGGAGGAAAAAAAGGGGATGGCGGGGAGGGGAGAGAAGGGAGCATTAGGCTAAATTTAAAATGATAACATATTTCCCATTATTTGAACAATGAGAGGATCGGTGTCAGCATTCAGCTACCATTTATTGGGATCGGTCATACTAGGAGCTCAATACTGAATTAAAGGCCTTATATACAATTCTTAAGTTTCAGAAATAAAGTCTAGAAATGTTAAATAACTTGGACCACTAAAAAGTTTAATGCCAATTTCTACATTATCCTCCCTCTAATATATCCATCTCACTTAGCAGAAGCCAACAAATTAACAAATATTTCTTCATCTCATGATATGCTACTTTATTTTCTATGGTTGAAGTACTGTTCCAAGTTTGGGAACACGGTGGTAAAAACAAGCCAAAGAAGGTCCTTGCCCAGAGTCTACATTTTAATGGAGGCGGCAGATAGTAAGTCAATAAGTAAGGTAGTTTTATAAAGTGATAAATCCAAAATTTCCCATTATTCTACTTGATTCTAGATACAAGAAATGTTTTTTTACCCTACGTTTATTTCCAAAAGAACATTTTTATTGGGGAAGAAAGTTTCATTTGTCTGTCGTGCCTCATGTCCACACTCCCAATAACCTCAGCCTCATTTAAGGAAAAAAAAATGCATTTTTCTAACTAGTATTTATAAAATAATTTCTATAAAAAAGAATGTTGAAGAAATTATATAATATTTAGATGTGTTCAAGGTTACATAAAAGGAATTTCAAAGTTCAGGATAATTCATACTTATTATAAGTAAAATTCTTTTAGAGTGAAAATACCATTTCAATAAAGGGTTTTATACAAGGAGGCTATTTTTGTATGCCCCATTGTTAAGAAATGGCAAACTTTACCGCAAAGGGCCAGACAGTCAATCTTTTAGACTTTGTGGGTCACAGGATGTAGATTCAACTATTCAGCTCTGCTATTATAGCTAGGAAGACAATCCAGACAAAATATGAGTGAGCATGACTGTGTTCCAATAAAGCTTTATTTATAAAAACAGGAAGGGGGATAGAGTTGTCCTGTAGGTCATAGTTCGCCAACCCCTCGTTTAGATTATTTTATGGTTTTTACTGTAACAAACACTCTAGGAAATAACTTACATGACCATGGCTCTTTTGGAGTCTAAACCTCATAACCATTCTGCATAATGGAAAACCTCAGATTACAATTTGTTCAGCCACTGATTGCCATAAGAAACGAGAGTTGAGCTTCCATTATTCCTTCTGTGGTTGCAGGACACTACTTTTCAATCCCTCTTAACTCCTCTACTCCAACTTTCATACTACTTGCCGTTAAATGATCCATCTAAACTTCCAAACCACACATTCAAATAAAATTCACACCACAGGGCACTGATACTGAAGCTTGGTAAAGGGACAGGTGTAATATTATTGGATTAAGGATGACATTTTAAGCACTATTTTTAACTCTGCACCTCAGTTCCTTTACTAATACATGATAAAGGCTACTAAAAACCTCTCTCACCTTCTGCTTCTACATATTATAAACGCAACTATTAGTAATTTTTTTTTAATTCTAAAAGAACAACTAAAAAGGATGCGCCATACATTCTGTAAGAGAAACTGAGAAGTATAATTTCCTTCTTTCCCACTAAAACCCTATTCTTTATTTCATATCAGACATAGATTATAATACTTTTAGGATTAATATAAACAAGCAATCTATAACAGAGTTGCATTCTCTCAAAACCTACTACGTTTATACCTTCCTTAGGGCACGATGATAATTCTATTTAATATATCTTCTCTTCCAACTCATCTGGTAGAGAAAAAAACATTATCAACATAGTACTATCAACATAATACTTCATTATTAATAAGAAACTAATAGATTTGCAAAGCAAATAATCTGCCTGTGAAAAATTAGGAGTTCCATTTATACATCTACATTTTTCTGGTTCTTTCGTGACATTATTAAAATGCCCTTGAACAACAAATGTGGTTAAAATTCACATTAAGAAAGTAGGCATCAATAACAAACCATATGCATAATTGGCTTTTCCCAGATATCTAGCAATGCATGGTAAGAGTCAGATACTGAAGAGTAGGATAAAAGGTAAGTAGGTACGACTCACACCCTGATGTTTGTCTACTTATTTTTTCCTTCCTTTTAGGAAAAGCTTAGAGCCTTAAAGAGACAGAGAGATCCTCCTACCTTTCATATTCAGGGTTTCTCTTATCAAGGTCTTCCTTGATAGAGGAATACTTTGACAAACAGGAGAAATAGCTAATGAAGGTTGCAAGTCTAGGTTACCAACAAAATAAAATAGCTACTCTACAGTTTCTTTGCTAGTATGAGGACGGTAATTCTTCCACTGTAGAATTATTTTGAGGATGGAACGAGGTCATGTATGTAACACACCTCACGGTGATTGGCACAAAGTAAGCAGCAACAGACTACTTTTCTACCCCTTATGTAGAAGATACGACCCTGGAGTTCTGGAAATTATTCTGTTTCTGATTATATACTGTTATAACCAAACCAAATTATCTACCAGGATAGGTTTCAAGAGAAAACAACAGAAACAACAACAAACTAGAAATTATTGAGAAAATATCACTTATTGAGTACGTACCAAATGGCAATAATTTCATTTGGCCCCATTCTGTCAATTATCTCATTTATTCTTCCTGAGCAAGTAGTGTTGTGCTCATTTTAATTACAGGAAGCAGAAGCTCAAATAGGTTAAATAATTTGACCACAACTTAGAATTTGAAAATAGCAGAGGCAAGATTTGAACCCAAGTCCTCCAGATACTTTAAATGCAACTCTAACACTCTGCCTTCTAAAAATAATATCAAAGTGAAAGTCATAAAAGTAACTTTGGTAAAGAACTTCAGAGATCTAGAAATGCTTTCAAACAATGAATGACTATTAATTTTCTATTAACTAATAACTATTCATTTTTCAATCATGTTACTTATAGAATGTCATTTTTGGATTAATTCATGTAAAAACTGAAGTTACTCATGGTAATACATACATATATGTGTACATATGTAGTTAACATATAGATATACATAGAGAGAGGATATATATGTGGACATCTATCTACCTATCTGATTCTCGGATCTATAGAAAGTACACATTTTACAGCATGAACAATATACACATAAGTAAGAGTTTAAGTACTTCAGGAAATTCCCAGTTAAAGGTTTATAAACATGCAAAAACAAAGAAACAAGCGCCTTAAGTCCATTCTTCCTTATTGTTCCAGAGAAGAGGAATATTTTTCCCCATAGTAATAGGAATTCTTTAATAACTTCATTTTCCAGCAGGATGGGGCTGGAAGTTCCTTAATGAACATCACCTATGGTGCTAAACTAGGTGTTCTGGTCAAAATAGCAGCCAGCTTCTGAAGTTAGCGGCCATGCAGATCCCAAGACACCACATCATGAGATCTTCTTGTGGGTATGTGTCGAGAACCTCATGTTTATATCTCGTCTTCCTGACGATCTTGAGAAAATAAAGGACCATTGTAGTCCCCATTACAGCTATTGATGGTGATAGGTTACCAATAACCCAGAGTGAGTAAGACTGATGGTCTGATGTGTGCCCTGTGATACAGAGGTGTATACCGCACATGTAAGATTACAGAAATAACCATGATGCTTCCTTCTCAATTTGGTTTAGCTACATATGTTCATATATACCTAGTCACTGAATAATACATTTTAATAGGGTTTAATTCTTTTTGAATCAGCCTATACTTTTATAAACAAACACACACCCTTATGCTATGGTCAGACTCTAACTCCTGTTAACCCTCCAGATCTATTATAATTAGTATGGGCTTCTCTATTACCATAAATTATTTTAACCAAGCACTTCTCATTCCTGACCAATATGTGTTACACCTAATGCCACTTCAAGTTCAAGGGCAATACTTGTACTATATATTTTCCTTAAATTAATTTATTTTGTTAATTTATTAATTAATTCCACAAATATTCATTGAGCCCCTAACAGAACAGGCTCTGATGTAGGAGGTTCATCAACAGTAATGAATAACAGACAAAACCCCTACTTTGAAGGTGCTTACATTCTACTTGGAAGAGGCAGATTAAAAACAAACAAGCAAAGAATGTCACATGGTAATGAGTGTAGTGGAGTATAATAAAGCAAGACAGGGGCAGGGATACATTATTTTATATGAAGAAGTCAGAGAAGGCCTCTATAATATGAAATCTGAGCAGAGACCTGAAGAAGAGAATTCCAGGCAGACCAAATAGCAAGTGTGAAGTCTCAGAGGCAGGAATGTGCCAACGAGCTAGAATGGGAGTGAAAGCAAAAACAGCAGTGACAGATGAAGCCAGAAAGCTCACTGGGAGCCAGGACACATAAGCTACTCCATGCCACTATACGGTCTTTGTCTTTCCCTCCTCTAAGTGAGAGGGATACGCGGGCCTCTCGCTGCTGTGGCCCCTCCCGCTGCGGAGCACAGGCTCCGGACGCGCAGGCTCAGCGGCCATGGCTCACGGGCCCAGCCGCTCCGCGGCATAAGGGATCTTCCCAGACCGGGGCACGAACCCGTGTCCCCTACATCGGCAGGCGGACTCTCAACCACTGCGCCACCAGGGAAGCCCCGGAAACATATTTCTAAATACGGTACTTCATCTTGTAAGAAAGTTTAACCCAAATCTCAAATTACAGAACAGTAAATCTAAATACAGTGTTGACCAATAAATTAGCCTATAAATATGTTTGAACTGTATAAGCCTACTAACAAAAGGAAGGGGAGAGAGAGGGACTAAAACTTGCCCCAAATCTTAAATATATCAAGACAAATAGAATACAAATGGAAAATAGCAAAATATCTAATTTGTCCTTCAAACATCCAAAGGGTAAGAAAATGCTCTTTGAGGCTCATTTTTATATGCTCTGTCCTATGCTAATATTGAAGGCACAATTTTGGCACTAACTTTTTCCAGATACATCTTTTTCTATTCTTGTCTAGGCTAAGCACATTCAATTGCAAAATTTTTTGGTAAAGTGGGTATTTTTAGGTAATTCAATAAAATTCAAGGGGAGAAGCATTCCAACATTTAGCACAGCCTTATTAGGAAAACAAAGTCAGTCTACTGTCTTGTGGAAAGCACAGAAATGAAAACTTTTCATTCTTTGTAGTCTAAACTTAGGTTTTTCCATTTATTTATTTAACTCTTAAAAAATAACTTGGGGGTGGGTTTAGGTTTTTTAAAAATCTGGAGTACTCAGAGTCTAGGAATTTAAAAATTAGTGATCAAATGTGGCTATTTTAGCCATAGATAAGCTAGGTCTGTCCTTGTTTAATAACTTTAAGATGAGCTATAAATTTCACATTTATCAGTTCAGAAGTAGAATCATCTTCATCACTGAGTCTTATTAAATTAATTCAAAGTATTCTATATAATAATATCTAAATCTGAAAAAAGAAAATTTGAAGCAAGTGTTCATATATTTGTCATTTAAGAAAATTCTTATATTATTTGTGATTAACTTCACATTTATACTATCACACATAAAGGGCTGAAACACATTCAATTGTTTCTTTAATTTAAGAAACTATTTCTGTTTATAGAGACAAAAATTTGTTTATAAAATGACAGTATTACTTATATTTCTGATTGATAATTCAATGGATTTTGTTGTAAAATTTAAGCTATCTTAAAATTCCAAAGTTTTCCAATGTTAACAAAATATGTTTTTAAACAAAGAGACAATATAAAACATTATATTCTCTAATACCTCTGTCATTACAGGAAGAAAATCTGAAACTAGCAAATTAGAAACACATTCTGCCTATTTCACCAAAAAGCATGCTTGTTATCTTGAGAGAATTAATTCCCTCCACCACAGTGTGAATCTAATATATTAGAAAATGACCCTAGAATAGTGCTTCTCAACAATACACAACTCAGAACATGTGTGGCTCACCATGCACGTTCAACAACACCCAAACTGTTCTACATCTTTCAATGGGACAAATCCACTGATCCAAAGCTTGACAATTGTGGCTATGTCAAATTGCTACAAAATTTCTAAATGCTTATTCTCAATTTCAGTACTTATCGCATTGCAGACCAGGGACAAACAGTTCAAACTGGCACCAGACTTCAGGGACTGCAAACTTAGTAGCACCGAAGTAGACTACTGTTTTCAAAGTTTTCATCACAATACACAGTCAGAGATATATTTTATATCATGACCTACATGGTACAAATCTGAACCAATAAAAACATATTTTCACATGCAATCCATTATTATGTTTTGTTCTAGTCCATTTTATTTACAAAACAAAAAAAGGAGGTTAGGGCAGATGCTGGCCCTGACTCCATAAACTGAATGCATAATAAGCCTCAGTTTGATAAAGAGTAATCTTGATGGGGGGCAGGGGGTGGGCAGAGAACTCAGAAGGGTTTGGAAGCTTGACAGGTCATATAATAAACATGATGGCTGCCTAACAGTGGTCACACAAAAATTCTCACTGAACTGAAACAGCCCATTCACAAAACAATATTAAGCTGGTTTTAATTTGTGAGAAGTATTGCATTCAATAATATCCTTAAAGGCACAAAATAAACAAATGTAGCAACAACAATAATTAACACAAAGTTCTGGCTAGTACATGTCTTAAAGCTCCATCTCACCAAATTTGCTTCTGACAGAATTATAATTACTGAGAAGAACAGAAGTGCTGACCATAGGTTACTACACGTATTGTTCCAACAACGACATCCTCCAGCAAGTACTTAAAAACTGAAGTGGATAATGAACATTTTCCCTATTTGAAAATGTGTGAAAATTCAGAGAAGCCAAACACTAATACTTAACTCTTAAGACAAATAATCTGAAATGTATTTGATTCTTTAGTGAAAGAAAAACACAACCTCTAATGTGATGTTTCCCTTAAGCTGGTGCTAAGCATCCCCTAAAACATCTCTAGAGAACAGAAATAGGAGATTCTTGTCCTATTTACTTCCTCTTTTCAAAAATTCACAGAAGGACCTGAGACCTCACAAAAGATTAGAACCAGTTCAGAGACAAACACACAGTGTGCTCTATACTGTGATCCGTTAAAAACTCTTTACAATAAATGAATATGCATTTATGTAACTCTGACACCAAAGTTCCTGATTCCTTTCAAGATAACAATGCTTCTTTTCTTCCATAACTATTCTGATATTTAACTCTTTTGGCTGCTTTTTCTAAAATGTTCTTGCTGAACACCGACCATGAGAGGTGTCTAACTGGAATGGGCTGTCCAGTGGTGATGTTCACACAGGACCTATAATACTATTGCAGGGATTCTTTCATAGAAGACAAGACCAATTGGCCACAAGGTCCCTTCAAGCTCAGGGGAACACAAACACCTCTATAACACAGCTTGTATCATACAGTGTTCTTGTTCTTTCTGAAAATCTGTCAATATTAGCTAATTCTTTTATTTCCCTTAGGTATATACGACAGGGGTGAGACTCAGGACAGCCTGGCAAATAACCCCGACACTAATACTGGCCTCAAAGACAAGCAAACCATAGGTAAATTTAAAAAATTCTTTGCCTGGGGACCTCTCTGGTGGTCCAGTGGTTAAGAATCCGTCTTCCAATGCAGGGGACACAGGTTCGATCCCTGGTCGGGGAACTAAGATCCCACAGGCCACAGGGCAACTAAGCCCGCATGCCACAACTACTGAGCACATAAGCCACAACTAGAGAGCCCACGCGCCACAACTTGAGAGCCCACATGCCGCAACAAGGAGCCCACATGCCGCAACAAAGAGCCCGCGCGCTGCAACGAAGATCCCATGTGCCGCAACAAAGATCCCACGTGCCACAACTACGACCTGATGCAGCCAAAAATAAAATAAATAAATATTTTTTTAAAAAATAGAAATTCTTAGCCTGGTCACTTTGATGAGCAATGTAGTCCCTAGAATGTCCAGTATCTGACAGAGTTGAGAAGCAGATTTCTCTGAGTCAAATCCTAGTGTCAGCAGGTAGTGTAGGGAGTCCCCAGAGAAAGAGAACCAGGCATGGTTTTTGACATAAGAGAAGCCATCTTGGCCTAAGCCATTTTGTGATCTAAGCCTGGCCACAATGTTTGCCTTTGAAGGGTCTCAGTAATTAGTGATCTTAAGGAAATTGAGGGAATGCAGGAACAAAGGGAAAGCAGTCAAGAAACACTAGTTCAGTGATAAAACCGAGTCCTAGCTCCTCCTCAAGGGATATACATAACCATGTGATCCATATCTTTGAACTCTGCAGGCACTAAGGCCCCCACCCAGGTGGAGGATGCCAAAACCGCAGACTGGTCAGAACCTAAGGAATGATGATGTTGACCTTTTCCAACCCTTGTGACTTCAATCCACTAAAGCTTGCACTCTGTGAACCGCTTCCCCAATTCTATGTTGAATTCTTCTCCATTCAAACCCCTTCATGAATATGTCTGTATCCTTAGCTTAAAAGGTCCCCGATTTTGCTGTTTGGGAGACACTGCTGTGGGAAAGATCCCCAGTGTTCTCCTTACTGGCTGCAAGTAATAAATCCTCCTTCTGATCTTTGGCTTGGTTGTGTCTTTTGGCTCGACACCCACCACTAGGCAAACCCAGTTTTCAAGAAACACTAGTTCCTCCGTTCACTAGTTGTTCGACCTAGAACAAGAGTTACTTAGGCGTTCTCTCTTAGTTTCTTCACATGTAAGATAAGAATAATAACAATATTAATCCATCACTAATCCATCTTACAGGGCCATTGTGAAAACAAAAGGAAAAATGTAAGGTGCTCAGAATAGTGCTTGCCACATAAATATACACTATTAGAGTGTCAGCCATGATATTTATCATTCTCCATGACATGAAAGCTGAACATAAATGGCAATTATAATCTTTCAGGCTCTAGGCTTTTGTAAGAGAAGAGAAGAGTCTAACATTAAACACAATATAGTTTTGTGAAAGCCACTTCACAGGTTCCATTTCAGAAAACGTCAGTTCTTGGCCACCGTAATCATGGGAAAGTAACTGGGGGAGTTTTGGCGGCAATGGGAAATGGCAGAGATAACTCAGTTACAAATCATCCATAAGATACAGAATCACCCCTAAATTCCCAGAACTGGTTTTCTAGACAGTTCTTTCACCTAACAACAATGCAGGACTTGGTGCTGGCTACATTTGTTTCTGAAAAGTTAGATGGAGGAGAAAGGTGAGGTCAATGACTCTCCTTTTCTGAATTCCCCTCAGGCACTTCCCTGAATCCAAGGTACAAGGACAACACCTAGGCTCACCAAAGCAGGCAGTTATGTGCACCTGCCCGCAGAAGTCATGTACGGGGGACAGTGTGGGCCTTGGATGCCTCTGAAACCATCACAGTGATTAGCAATGGAGTTTACATAGATAAAAAACTATCACAGACTGGCCAGAGAACAAGCTGTTTCCAATCCCCACAAAGAAATCCAGCATATTAAACTTTCTCCAAAAGTGCTTCCAAGTACTGAAGTTCTATGAACAAAAAAAATTCTGATGACACAAACACCAAAGCCAGAAATATGTATGTTATGTTTCCTTCATTTTCATTTGCATCAATGGTTACAACCCAAAGGCCCAGTCATACATGGCCAAAAAATACATAAAAATTACAGATCAGAGTTAGCAGCTGTGTTCACAGGCCACACCCAAGGCTGTGGATAAGCTGCAGACCTCAATTAATGTTGGGATCCATATTTAAGGAAACTAAACTTGCATTATAACCTTTGTTCCCATTTCGATATGCACAACATCTAAGGGTTTGGCTGCTTTCACACATGGCCTTGCTTTTAGCTGTCTGTCACATAAAATTGCAATTTAGCACCTCACTGATCTCCTGTTTTCTAGGGAAACCTATCCCAAAGCAAACACTGGCATATGCTTATGCTTTGGTGCTCCTATGAAAACAAAACGTGGCACGACTCACTGTGCTCTGGTTGAATTATGTGTCTTACGTTAGTTCTGAAAAAAGAGACTAGCAGTTGGGCTTCCCTGGTGGCGCACTGCTTGAGAGTCTGCCTGCTGATGCAGGGGATGCGGGTTCGTGCCCCGGTCCGGGAGGATCCCACATGCCGCGGAGCGGCTGGGCCCGTTAGCCATGGCCACTGGGCCTGCGCGTCCGGAGCCTGTGCTCTGCAACAGGAGAGGCCACAGCGGTGAGAGGCCTGCATACCGCAAAAAAAAAAAAAAAAAATGAGACTAGCAGTTAAATGTGCTGGAATATTGATGTGTATGGCTGTAAGAAACCAGTTATTTAGTAGGAACGTTTGTTGAGGTACATCAGACTTGTAAAAATAGCACTAGACAGAAGGTCCAGTTGAGATCATTACAGTTTTTCATTTCAGAATAACCAATAATATCTGCTGTATCTTAGATATTTGTATAGCCTATGTTTGATAAAGTTGGATATTCAGAAAACTAGGCCAGTTTCTGAAACTTGACAAAATTCTCAGAAAAGGCTTGAGAAATCAAAGACTCACACAGATCTTAACTGGTCATCTAGACTGACTTTCCTTAATATCAACATTGAAATCTTCATTTTTTCCAGCTGCCTGATAGACAAACAATAATAACTTAGTCAATGTCAAATTATCACAATTTCCTACTAGTCTAATCAGAAGTTCTCATTCTATAATATAAATTTATTTTCTTTAGTTCACCAAAAATACGGAGCATGGATATCTATATACAGACTCAATATCATTGTTATATATGAAATGCTTTAGACAAAAAAAAAAAATTCATCATATCTACTTGGATATCTAACAACGCATGTTGTTAGTAAAAACACTCATAAAGATCAATATTCACTTATATAAATTAATTCTCATTAAATTTTTTACTATCCAAAAAAAGGCCATGACAGGTCATTTAATAGAAAAATAGAGAACTGATTTACTTATGATCTCACCTAGAATAAAAGTAAAGTAGCAAATCAAACCTGAAAGTCCAAATTTTTATTTCCAAGCTAGGTTAGGAACATAATCCTTCGTTATGCTTAAATGTGTTTCAAGGTTCAGTATATAAAACAAATTTTAAAAGTACAGCTTTTCTAGTTGAACTGAAAGTATAAGCAGAAAATGCAGAATGCATCTCACTGGCCTCCTGGTACCACCACTGTAGCACAGTTTGATACAGACGAATCCCCTTATACAGAGACAGGAAAAGTCAAGTTCAGGAAGAATAGGCTGACTACTATTTCATTGCCTTTTACATTATACTTGAAATCTTAGTCTTTTCTTTGTTTCAGTTTTCTCATTTGAGAAGTGGGTATAATACTTCCTACTCATCTACCTCACCATTACAAGATGAGAGCATAGTATCAAGAAAATTAAAAACATGAATTTTATTTGGAGCCAAGCAAGACTTACTGTTGAGATCTTCACAACAGTAAGTTAGTCCAAGTTAATTAACTTCTCTAAATTTGTTTCCTCATCTGTAAAAAAGGTTACTACTCATCTCACTGGGTTATTCTGAGGATTAAATGATGTAATATATGTAAATTATCTAGCACTATACCTTAACTTGTAGTGAACAAAAAAAATAGCCTAGAATATGTATGGCATTTCCATGTATTTATAAAATAAATCTACTTAACATTAAAATCATCATACGGTACTTTTATGGGCAAGTTCAGTATAAGCAGTATGTCCCACTACTCTGCCACTTGACCAGTGGCTGAAATGAAAGATTCAAATGAAAACGTTTATATACGAAAGATAAAGTTGAAAGCAGAAGGATTCTTCACATTAGTTAGTATTCAATTCTACTAGGTCACGATTCTATAATATCTCCTAAGGAGAAATAACTTTTGACAAATTTACATACATTGGAGAATGTCTGTGTGTGTGTGTATATATATATATATATATATATATATATATATATATTACAGAGGCATTTTAGTATGTATTATGACAATGTTTTTTTTTAAATGACGAAATCTGCTTGCAGATTTGATAATGCTAGTCCCTTCCTTAAAACTGTTTGTGTTCTCTGAATCACTACGCTGTACACCCAAAACTAATATAATACTGTAAATCAACTATTCAATTTTTATTTTATTTTATTTATTTATTTTTTGGCTGCTCCATGCAGCTTGCAGGATCTTAGTTCCCTGACCAGGGATCAAACCTGGGGTCGCAGCAGTGAAAGTGCCGAATCCTAACCACTAGACTGAAAGGGAATTCCCTATACTTTAATTTTTTAAAAAGCTATTTGTGTTCTTATACCACATGCATTTGTCCAAATTATAATTAATTATGTTACTATATGTTGATTATCTCCTTTATTAGCTAGTGTAGCAGGTCCATGATAGCAGGGCCATATCTCTCTCGTTCACCTCTATATTCCTGAAAAAAATGCACTATCTGTGTATGTGTATGTATATAGTCAGACTAGAAGAGCACATCCCAAAATATGTTTGTCTTCTCTGGATGGCATATGAATTTCTTATTTTCTGTATCTTCCAAATATTCTTCAAGAAAGGTGTAACTATTTTACAAATAGGAAGAAGCCACAAAATATTTTTTTAAAGATAAAAGTGCTTGAAATAAAAAATAATAGAGAACAAGGAACACAACAGCATTAATTTGAAAACCACTTCAACTCAAATGATTTTGTAACCTCTTGATGGAAGATGGCCTCTTAAAGGGATTAAGGCATGTCCCTTTACTCACATGAAGGGACAGAGAAAAGCAATTAAGTAGCTTTAAGTAATAAAACAATGAACACTGTATAAAGACAACAGAAAGATAAGACAGTAGTCCAATAACAAAAGGGAAGATGCACGTCTCATTCCTAGCAAAGACATTATCTGTACAGACAACACAGTAGAACAATATAAATATATGAAGAATGTGAAAGAAGAGTTTTTTCATAAAATGTATTTTTGGAAAATATTCTCCCATTTCCCACAAGCTTACTTAATCCAGTCATCCTCCAATACCAATTTATATATATTCTCTGAGATGCTATATATATACGCATATATATATGGAAATGAAGGCCTGCAATCACGGGCCCAGCACACTAAGCTAATCCACAGAGTGAGGGGGCCATGGCTCATACACTCCTTTAGGGCCCACAATACCTGGAATTGGTCTCTGTGGGACACTGTCAACCCTCTTGTTGAATTCTGATACACTGAAATTTCCCAAACTTTGGCTCAGCACTGAATACTTATATTGTCCTAAGAATGAAAAGATTGAATATAGATTTTTTAAAAAATTTACTGTTAAATAATCCTCCTAAAGTGATGATCTTTTTTTTTTTTTTAATTTTGCGGTAAGCGGGCCTCTCACTGCTGCGGCCTCTCCCGTTGCAGAGCACAGGCTCCGGACGCGCAGGCCCAGCGGCCACGGCCCACGGGCCCAGCCGCTCCGCGGCACGCGGGACCCTCCCAGACCGGGGCACGAACCCGCGTCCCCCGCACCAGCAGGCGGACTCTCAACCACTGCGCCACCAGGGAAGCCCTAAAGTGATGATCTTGACAAAACTGGAAGAGAAACAGAACTAGAAGGTAAAATTCTCACCTACCTAAAGAGGAAGTCAGTGAATAATAACTAAAACTGATGATTCAAGAGTTAGCAGATGATTATTATTTAGAAATACAAAGGTAAATACCAGGAGAAATAATTGGTTGCCTCTGATGGAAGAGACCAGGTAAGTGGAGGTGCAAAAAAGGGACTGCTGAGGAGCTTTTTTTGTATATAAAGCTTTTAATGTCATATACTATTTGCATAAAACATTTTGATTAAAAAAAAGCTAACTTTTTTTTTTTTTTTTTGCGGTACACGGGCCTCTCACTGTTGTGGCCTCTCCCGCCGCGGAGCACAGGCTCCGGACGCACAGGCTCAGCAGCCATGGCTCACGGGCCCAGCCGCTCCGCGGCATGTGGGATCCTCCCGGACCGGGGCACGAACCCGCGTCCCCTGCATCGGCAGGCGGACTCCCAACCACTGCGCCGCCAGGGAAGCCCAAAGCCAACTTTTAAGAAGTACATTTGGTGATTCAAAATATAAAATAAGGTAGAAACATGAGGGATATATATAAAGAGAGAATTTATGCCTAATAATTTCAAATATCATATAAGAAAATTAGATTTACTAAAAAACAAAGCAAAACAAAGGAGACCAATATCTACCAACACACAACTTCACTACATTTCTCGCCACTCCCCTCCTGCTCTGGAAGCACTTCAAACCAGACCACCTAAAGTTACCCAACCCTGCCTTGCCGTTTCCAGGCTCTATAACCATGTCACAGATGGGCCTGATGTTTCCTTGGGGCCTTTTTTTCCAACTGCCACTATATGAAACTAGATCAGTCCCTTTTTAGCCAATTTCAAATACCACTATTTTATGAAGCAAAATCTGAGGGACAAAAATCTTTTCCTTCTCTGTGTTCTTATATCTTTTTGCTTAGGGAAAGTTTCTTATTCTGACTTACATAATACTAGTATACATTAAAATGAGATTTTTACCTATAGTAAACTTTGCTATATATTAAGAGATTTTTATACCTTATTTTAATTCACTTAGTCAACAAGTGCTCTACTGAAGTCATAGAATGCATAATCAGAAGTTAATTTTAATACTGTCTCTTTACGTAACTACTATTTAGAAGACACTGGGCTGGCCAAAAAGTTCGTTCGGGTTTTCCATAAGATGCTACAGAAAACTCGAACAAAATTTTTGGCCAACCCAATATTTACAGTTAGCATTTAGTCTGTTCTCATTTTTATTTTAAAAACAGACCCTAAATCTCAGATATAATCCACTTCATAATATTAGTTTAAAAACATCTTTTGAACAATAATTTCATTTTCTCCCTATTTTTTCCAACCACAAGAATGTTGCCCACATTTCTTTAAACAAATCTCTCAGCCACTCAACCTGACAACTTGAGGATATTTTTCAATTATACCAGAGTATATGTTACACTGTCAAGAAACAGTTGCCACTAAATGGAATATATGACTTATAAAGGAGACTGAGCTCCTCATATCTGAAAATAGTTAACTGCGATGATACACAAAAAAGAATCATCAAAGTATGCATTTTCCAACAGCAGTAAAACACACATCTATGTCCACATCATCTCAGCTAGAGAAGCACACTCCTGTTAGCCAATAGGTAGCTTCTGAGAATTGATTAAGCAAGCTTTAAAATCATTAGGCAGAGCCAAAAATCCTACCATATTTAAGTGAACTTTACTATACAATATCTTTGCCTATTTATCATATAAGAAATAATCAGTTCATCAAGAGTCAAAAAGTCAATCAGTCCTTCTTCAGCGAATGAATATCATTTCCTAAAGCAAAAAGAAAGGAAGCTTCTTCCACTCCTCCATTTCTTCTTAGAGAACAATTTATATTCAGCTGCACCAGAAGACTTTTCCTTCTGAGCTGACCTCAGTTGTTTTCCGTTTTTCCTTTACGGGTCATATACTGGCCATAGAGGCTGGTTAGGTAAACCACTGTGTTACCTGGATTTAATTCCTCAGGTGTACGCATATTTTAGCATCTCTTGCGCGTTAAGACTCTGTTATAGGTTTGTAGGAGATATCACAGAGCAGAATAAGAAATGAATCCTTCCTCAAGGATCTTACCATTTACTGGGGGAGATGAAATAAACAAGCAGTAAGGGCCAGTAAATACATGGGCTGTGGAGTGAGAGAGACTTCACTCTAGAATCAGTCTCTGGGATGGAACCCAGTAATCTGCCTCAAGCTTTTTAAGTTCGATAAAGTTTCAGGGCCTTGATTTTGGAGGATCTAAGGGATGCCCCTTGATTTACTGCACACTCATAAATTCACTAGGATCCCGTTTTAGTACCAGCAGTTTACGAGGCCCTGTATAAACAGTAAATCCAGTAGTCTTCACTCAGATTACCAATTTTTCTCTCCTAAGCATTTGGCAGAATGGTTGGCATGAAAGAGGTACACAGTAAATTTACCAAATAAATGCTAATTAGTAAATGAAATAGCTTCACTAGGAAAGAAACCTGTGGATTTAACTAGAGACAGATCAGCCAGAAAACTCTGAGATGAGAATGATCTTTTCCAGCAGAAGCATTAAAATGATTCTGCAGCCTCATAGCGATGATTCCACACTGCCCTTGGCTTTATATTGTGATGTATTGTAGGACAATCCTCTCACTTTATTCTTCAAATTTTTCTAAACTCTTCTTGAGTGTTTGCTCTTCCATTTGAATTTTTAAATAGGCAATGTTTAAAGTTCAAGCTTCTATTCTTTGGGGGGTTTTTTTTGGCATTTCTCCTTCTCTTGGTTCTTTCTATACCTATTTAATTTTATTCTGATAAGGACCCTGACTTCATAGTTCAGGTAGAGTGTAATTTAATAAAAGGTTACACACTATTTTCATGGACTTCTTTCTAGTAATGCTTGTGCAAACAAAATGCTGAAATATTATAATGGGTAATTTTTAATATGAGAATAATAAAAAAAAATCATTAATTACAAATATCAGAACTATTATTCCCTTTTGCCCCTCAAGTAGGGAGAACTGCTGTTGGACATGGCAGAATTTCAAAATTAGAGTTTTAGAATTCCAAACTTTGAGGGTTCCAAAATTAGACGTGTATGGAGCTGCAAGTCATCAATGCTTAAGTCAATCTCTAGTGTCTCTGATGGATATTTTGAAGTGGGCCAACTAAGCTAAAATGCCACTGAAGATAATACACCAAAGTTATTCTGAGAAGTGATAAGCTCCAGCCAAAGCCACATTGTTTCCTTCATCCTTCAGTGTGTGACAACAGATAGAGCTTAAAATAATTTTACAAGGATGGCAGTACATGTTAAACGCTTGCTAACAAGTCTTTTATTGTAAATTCCTCCTCTTCTGTGATTCATTTAGTCTTTACGTATTAGAAAGTGATTGAAAGATTTCTACTAAATAGATAATGCATAAATCTTTCTGAAATGTCTTAGTTTTGAATCCAAAAAGTGAGAATAAAATGTATTTCATATAGAAATGTAATTCATATGCAATCATAGATTAGGACAAAAATGGTACTTAAGACTACAGAGATGTCTTAAATCAAGCCTTATAAATAAGTAAACTAAGAAAATGTGTTCAGATGATAATCCTATTGAATCATTAGATAACTATATAATATTATATTATTATAAAATCAATATGTGTATGTTTGTGTGTATGCCGGATACTGTACCACTGACTTCAGCAAGGAAGCATATAAATAGAAGCTTTATATTCTGCAAACCATTTGAAAGATATGAGGTACTGGTATCACTGTCATTTTCCTGAAGATTTATGCTCCTGAAGATTTACTGAAGAATTTTAGAATCATGGTATTCTAGACTTCAAGCCTTCTGGTCATGCTACAATTTACCAATCTCCATTTTCCTAACAGTTGTAAAGAACTTGGCCCAGGGATGTTTAATAAATGGTTAAGAATAAATGAGTAAAGCAGCTGGCAAAACACCCCTTCTTCAATAATAAAGAAGCCACCTCTGACGACCAGGGCAAGTAAACATGGCTTAGAAAAGTGACTGCTTCGTTCAGTGTGCCGAAAGAGAGGGTGCTCCAATAGGTTATAACTTTTCTACAATGCTAACTTCAGAGAAGAGAACCAGAAAATAGAATAGTGAGTCAAAGTACAATCTAAATTTAGTAGCACTTTGGCCACCACAGGGCATTTGTGCAGGGTGTGGTGTGTGGCGGTGTGTGTGAAGGAACGGGTGGGTAGAGATAGGCGACAGGAGGGGGCTAAGCTGACAGTCATTTAGATTTCAGCAGTCCCTAAGAGCACCAGAATGTCACACTAAAGATGCATCTGTTAACCTAAGGGTAGGATATCACAGAGGGAGAGCCTGGCTGGGTTCAAAGGCACGGTGCTGCCGTTTACTAAAGGGATGGTCTCAGGCAAGTTACCTAATCCTTCTGTGCTTTACTTGGCTTGGATATAAATTACTGAATATCATTTACTTCACAGAAAAGATGCTGTGAGTGTTATATGAGTTCATATATACAAATCAGTTAGAACAATGGTTTAGCTATTATTAATTACGTGACAGGTGTTCCAGTACCTGGCTCTTGTCCTGATCTTCACCACCTCCCTATGCACCCAGGTGCAAGGTGTACCTCAGACAATGAATGTTATTAGAAAAGTTCGTTCAAGAACTGATCTATCATATAGATAAAATACCAAACTCTCAGACTATTACGAAAGGTTAATGTGCCAAATACCCAGAATTCAGTTCAAACTAGAAAAATTAAAAAAAAAAACAAAAACCCTCAAGATGCCTGTGACATGGTCATATGCCAAAAGCAGAAGAGGATGCATCTTCCGAAGCCTGAGGAAAATTTGCAAGCACTGGAATAAAGGTCAGCTTAAATTCTTATGCGCATCAAGGATGGCCTCTCACACTCCATGACACTGCAAATGACACAGAAGAGTAGGGGGACAAGAAGGTGCCTGCTTTCTACTCTGCTAGCAATTTTTTTAATCAAAAACTTTTTCATTACAGCATGCCGCTACCTTACAACTGCATCTTTGGCACCTTATAATAAATGCTGCTTATAAAAAGATTCTGAACTCCTAGAAATGTTTAATCATGCATTTTCTAATACAGAAATCAAGTAAATGTTACCCAGATAAACTTCAGCTCTGTCTGACAATGAAGTTCATATTCCTTCCGTTGTACCATGTAGTCTCCTTCAGCTAGAGAGAATAACTCATTTATCCAGGAGATTCAGATAGTAATAATTTGCTATAGCCAAGACATTTTCTCAGGTTTTAACTAAATTTTCCCAGCTCCAAATTATCATATATATAGTTTCAAAACATTTTTGCTAGAGGCAGTAGTTACTTTCAAGAATAACGACTTCAATATTTTGGACTATTCAGATGCCAAATCTCTAAGTAACTTCAGTCATTCTTATGGTTTAATCAATGAGGCATAAAAGATTTCTAGATCTTTCTGAAAAAGTTGACAATAGAAGCAAAGAGCGTGAATCCTTGTTTCTAGTACAGTCTCCAATTAGGACTCCTGATTTCGAGTACAGTTTCTAATATAGAGAATATTTTTTATGCATTCTCTTCTTCTAAAATAAAAATTTAAAACTAAAGAAATATAAATATGTTAAGGTATCAGTTCCAACTGTCAGAGCTCATGTCCATCAAGGGCCTTTTCTGAGAACGCATACAAACAGGTAACCTAACAAGAGAATGAGAATGCATATGGAGGGAGGGGAGGGGAGGGGAGGGGAGGGAAGGGAAGGCAAGGAATTAAGGAGTATAGAAGTCATTTAGCAACTAACTATATGCTCCGTATAAAATCTCCTCACTGTACATAAGAATATGAAGCTTCGGGCATTATACTGGCCCAAACAGAATACAAAAGCACGCAAATGAAGGAAAATTAACTCTGCATACAGTGTCCTAAACTTTAGGACAGAGAGCAAATATGAAGAAAATGGATGTTTTCTGCAAATAATCATTTGTGGAAACCAAGAATGTAGAAACGAAGAAGAGTGGCCAAATAAAGCAAAACATGAATTAGAAGACAAAGTGACCATCACTGTGTACTTAGTACCTTAGATGACTTTCAGCTCCCAGAAATATTGCCAAGGCAATGGAACATTCAGGATTGGGCAAAATATTTGTTAGTCATCAGGTACTCATTTATATAAGGAAGAAACTGAGACAGAATAGGAAGTTTGGCCCGCCGGAGGACATCAAATCACCGCTGGCAAGGTAACTGCATAGCAAAAGTGGTGAGCTGAGAAAGACCAATTTATCTGTGAACTGTACTAGGCTTAGAGGGAAGTGGGTGTGCCTCGAAGAAGATTAGATGAATTCCTAACATGTTTTTAAAGCAGAATACTGTGAGTGACTCACAGGGAGTAAACAGGCACTTTATATCTGATGTCTTTCAGTTCACCCCTTTATTTCCTCTCTTATCTTCCCTTAGAAGACTGTCACAAAAACAGCCCAATTCCTTATCTCTTCCCAAGTTGAGAATTCGGTTTATATGAACTGTTTCTACTTAATCTGCTAAAACAAAGTTATCATCCCTCAGATTTCCTATTTCAGCCCTCTAAAGGGGCAAGGCAGAGTGAAAGCATCGGTCCATCTTACTCCCATCTTCCTGCTAGTAAATGAAATTATGTTCAATGTAAGTTTCTCCCTTCTAGTTGCAAAGCCGTCTTCATTAAAATGTCATGACAAACGGATTTCAAAAGAAAAAGCTCAGGGTTTAGAATGAACGTTGGATAGCAATTCAATAGAGCGGTAAGCCCGGGCTCTCCCGGATTAAGTAACCTTGGGTTCAAATCCTGAATCAGCCATTGATGAGTAACTGTGCAAATTACTCAGAATTCCATTTCTTCACCTTAACACACACACACACACACACACACACACACACACAAAGTACTCTGGTACACAAAGGAAAAAAAAATATGAAGAACAAAGGGTGCAGCAGACAGCAAAAAGACCAGGGCAAGACTAGAATCTGACAAAGATCAGACGTCTTAAAAAACTGGCACCCTAAGTGACCAGAAGGCAGATACATCAACCGTGGTGATGATGAGAGATGTGATGATAAGGACAGGAACGGGCTTTTCGGTAATAAACAGAGTGGACAAATGAAAGATTACTGAATAGCACTGTACCTCCCAGGAGTGAGAAGCGGTGTGAAAACACTGATCTGTATCCCAACAAAAATAGCCCTTAGTGACTCTGGTAGAGAAAATCTCTACTGTGTCTGCAGAAGTATAGTCACCTACAAAAAGTACTAGTGAACCACAAAGAAGGCCCAGCAACCAAGCTGAGGAAGCTTGCAAGGGACTTTTAATTTCACTTTGGGGCAGTAGATGGTGATAAAATAAATCAGTCGGACCTCCTATCTCGTGTGATCTACATAATTACAGTCAGTTCAGTACACATGGTTCGACACTTTAAGAAGGCAAAGTGTGGTAGGAAGAATAATGGCCCAAATGGACATCCCAAAGATGTGCCTATCCTAATCTCCAGACCTGTAAACAATGTTAAATTACGTGGCAATGGGGAATTAAGGTACCCTTAAAGTGGAATTAAAGCTGCTAATCAGATGATCTCAAAATAAGGAGATTATCCTGGATTATTCAGGGGGCCCAATGTAATGACAAGCGTCCTTAAATATGGAAGAGGAAGGCTGAAGAGTCAGTGTTAGAATGATGTGAGGTGAGATATAGTCTGTGGTCTTTGTCGCCTTGGAAGATGGAAAGAATGGGAGCCAAAGAAAGCAGGCAGCCCCTAGAAGGTGGAAAAAGCAAGAGAACACCCTTGCCCCTAGAGCCTCCAGAACCCTGGCAACCCTGCCAACACCGTAAGTTTAGCTCAGTGAGACCCATTTTGGACTTCTGACCTCCAGAATTGTAAGATAATGAATTTGTGGGATTTTTTCAGCCACTAAGTCTGTGGTAATTTGTTACAGCCTCAATAGGAAACTAATACACAAAGCAATCATTTTTGGAAGACTTCTATGAAAATGTTACAGTAAACATTTTAAAGAATTGAGGTATTTAATGTCAATTTATCTAGAAAATTCAGTTATTCAGAATTAGCTATGCCCTGAGGTTTGAGGGGTAACTGAAGTTTTACCACTAACTTTTGATAAATGCTGTTTCCTTAAGCCTAAAATCACTAACAGTAACCGTACAACTAGATGTTACGATGCTAATTGAGATAACCACATCATAACCCAGATGCAATTTCTAATACTTTAAATCCATTACATATTTAGATTTGAAAAAGGAATGGCCTGTTGCCAAAAGGAATGTTAGGGTTGAATATATTAAGTAAAAAGCATAAGTAATGTGTGTGTGTGTATAAAATATCCTAAAATATTCAAGTTTAAAAATTTGACATCCCTGATGCTTTCATATCTCTTACCATAGATTAAATTTAGCTTTATGTTTTAAAAGTTACTTCAAATTATAGATGGGATGTTAAATAATCAAGAACACCTACACATGTTTCAAAACATCTTCTATTAATAACAGAAATTTTTATTTATATTTAATATCAGATTAAATATTAAACCCATTAATGTATTTCCTAAAGAGTAAGGGTACAGAAAACAACACATTTGGAAACTTTTCAGAGCAAACTCCAAAAGATTTCCAAATACAGGCAGACCTCGTCTTGCTTTATTGCACTTTGTTTTTTACAAATGGAAGGTTTGTCGCAACCCTGCATCCAGTGAATCTATTGGTGCCTTTTTCCAACAGCACCAACAGTGAATCTATTGGTGCCTTTTTCCCTTCGAGTCTCTGCATCACATTTTGGTAATTTCTCACAACATTTCAAACTTTTTCACTATTATTATATTTGTCATGGTGATCTGTGACCAATGATCTTTTACTACTATGGCTTGCTGAAAGCTCAGAGGATGGTTAGCATATTTTAGCAATAAAGTATTTTTTAATTAAGGTATGTACATTGTTGGACATGATGCTATTACACACGTAACAGACTACAGCATAGTGTAAACATAAGTTTTATATGCACTGAGAAACCAAAAATTTTGTGTGACTCACTTTATTGCAATATTCACTTTATTGCGGTGGTCTGGAACCAAACCGACAGTATCGCCAAGGTATGCCTGTAGCTTTTGTTTGATATCAATTTAAAGAAAAAGTAAATGCAGAGAGGAAAACTGTTACTTACATATACTTCTCTAAGTGGAGTTTATCTTCTTTTTCTACATTGTTACATCCACTTAGAAATGTGGGTGGGTACACATGGGTGTCTATGTATGTGTGAAGGAGGGGGTGAAGATGTTTAAATGGGGTGCGGTAGGAACAAACCATTTTCTACTTCAGGAAAAGATTAATAGCAGGAGCAGTATGAGTAATGCAATATCATTTGGGTCAGAATATTTTAAAAAATCTATCACTCGGGCTTCCCTGGTGGCGCAGTGGTTAAGAATCCACCTGCCAATGCGGGGGACACGGGTTCGAGCCCTGGTCTGGGAAGATCCCGCATGCCGCAGAGCAACTAAGCCCGTGCGCCACAACTACTGAGCCTGCACTCTAGAGCCTTCAAGCCACAACTACTGAGCCTGCACTCTAGAGCCTTCAAGCCACAACTACTGAGCCCGCGTCCCACAACTACTGACGCCCACGTGCCTAGAGCCCGTGCTCCACAGCAAGAGAAGCCACCGCAGTGAGAAGCCTGCACAAAGCAACGAAGAGTAGCCCCCGCTCGCCGCAGCTAGAGAACGCCCGCGTGCAGCAACGAAGACCCAATGCAGCCAAGAATAAATAAATTAATTAATTAATTTTTTAAAAATCCATCACTCCATTCAACTCTGTGATAATATACTCTGCCCGAAGCAAGCATCATAAATGCTAATGGTCAAAAACTTTGCAGCTATTATTGTACTATCTGCACAAAAGTAGAAAACAAATATTTACAAATACTACTCAGTTGGGCCTACCACTTCACAGCGTTTTGCATCATCTAAACAACAGTTCTATTCAAGACAGATTATGTTAAGACTAGTCTAAAAGTTTTTATAAAACACCAAAAAATAAGACATGTTTCAAAAAATACTGTTTTCTAAAATATCTATTTTTGAAATTTTCTCAGTTGTCAGGAATTTAATAGGATAAGAGAAGACAATATTGAAAAAAAAATCAGTCCTTTCACCAGAAAAATAGATGAAAAATATAGCCAAGCACCATAACCTTATTATCAAATAGGCTTACACAACAAGAATAACAAGAATAAGTAAGTGAAAAACGAACAAGAATAAGTAAGAACGACTAGACTGGGGCAGTTTGTTTTATCCGGCATCCAGTATTCTCAGTAAACATCTACTTTAAAAGGGCAGGGCTTCCTTGGTGGCGCAGTGGTTGAGAGTCCACCTGCCGATGCAGGGGACACGGGTTCGTGCCCCGGTCCGGGATGATCCCACATGCCGCGGAGCAGCTGGGCCCGTTAGCCATGGCCGCTGAGCCTGTGCATCCGCTGAGCCTGCACATTCATTTCAATAAAATGAAAGATGGTCATGTTTTCCATCTAGGAAATATTATTTAGAATTGGAACATAGGGCTCTTAAAAAGAAACAGTGACCTCCAACCTTAACAAGAATGTCTCCTTAGGAAGAAGCTAGCGCTCACAAAATGCTGAGAGTACAATAATCCAATATTGTGACCTGAGCAACATTCTTTCTTGTAATTTCTACCTTTTTGATATGTGCGTCAGGCACTGGGTAAGAGAAATGATCTTTAAAAAAAACAAACCATAAAACCAAAGTGTGCTGAGGGAGATACCACAAACAGGTAAAGCAAATATTATCTAGGCTTTAAAAAATACCATATATGTACATGGATAATGAATGATGCGCATGTATTAAAATTTTAATTTAAAGAAGCAAGCTCCGGGAATTCCCTGGCGGTCCACTGGTTAGGAATCCACACTTTCACTGCCGGGGGCCCGGGTTCAATCCCTGGTCAGAGAACTAAGATCCCCCAAGCTGCGTGGGGCAGCCAAAAAAAAAGAAGCAGCAAGCTCCATCATTTGTGATACAGAGAACTGTTTAAAAAGTATAGCTTTTGTTAGTAAAGAGCGCGAAACAAGCCGTAAAAATTCATGGACATTGGAATTATAGTTTTTAAAAATTAATATGCTTAATTTAGGCAAACTAATTTTTTAAACTGAAGTACAGTTGATTTAGCAAACTACTTATTAAATGCTCAGGTTTAGTTTTTCGACTAATCTATCTACTCTACAAAATAGAGATTCCTAATCTATGGGTAAATAAACTGAGGTTTTAAGAGCGGAAGTAACTTGCTCATAGCCCTGGAGCTAGTAAGTGATGAAGTCAGGGTTAAAGCTCTGAGGTTGCTGATTGGTCCCGCTGAACCAGAAAAACCAGTCTATGTTGCCTCTTCTCTGCTGGAGTTACCCATGGCACAGTAACTCCAGTCTTTATCAAGAGAATTCATCAATGAATCTTATGCTTATACGTCCCAAAACAGATACTAGGCAACAAGCAGAAAAAACTTACCAAGCGTGAATTCATTCCTCATTAAATAAAAGACTAGCTATCATACAGGTAATACTTCAAAACAGATCATCTAAAAACAGAGCAGAGGGCTTCCCTGGTGGCTCAGTGGTTGAGAGTCCGTCTACCGATGCAGGGGACGCGGGTTCGTGCCCTGGTCCGGGAAGATCCCACATGCCGCGGAGCGGCTGGGCCCGTGAGCCATGGCCGCTGGGCCTGCGCGTCCGGAGGTTGTGGAGAGGTACAGCTTCTGCTCATAATGGATTTACCCCTCACTCACTCAGAGCCTCCCTGGAAAACTGGGGTAATAAGAATATGCACCTGTAGTGGATTGAATGGTGGTCCTCAAAAAGATATGTCCATGTTCTTATACCCAGACCCTGTGAATGCTACCTATTTAGAAAACGGGTCTTTGAAGATATAATTAAGTTAAAGATCTGGCGATGAGATCATCCTGAGGAGACCCTATAGCCAATGACAAATCTCCATGTAAGAGACAGAAGAGGAGAAGACACAGACAGTAAGTCTTCTATGCCCCTAAAAATAGCTACATAATGGCTCAATGAGGGGCCCAGCTCTGACCTTTGAGAAGCTAGGGAACTGTAGACCTCCTCAGCCCAGATGAATCCCTCAAATCGCTTAAGAAATACAAACAGAAGATGAACCATACAAATAACCATGGCTTTCCCAGAAGTCTGTATCATTCTGATGGCCCCTCTCACAGTGACTCGAATTACAGGTTCTGCACTTATCTGACCTGTCATACACCTCGTTAAGGCAGGGACTGTGTGTGTCTCTCTCTTTTATTTTCTTTTCTGTAACTGCACAGTAATTAATGTAGCCTCACACCAACTAAAAACCTGACAAATATTTGTTAAAAGAATGAGGAAATAAGCATTACTAACGGGAGAGAAGAGAGAAGAGAGAAAAACTAAACAGAAGGAACAGAATCAAGTTCTAAATGGGAGAAAGAAGCAATAAGCAAGGAGGCAGGAAGAGCGGAATCAGCATAGCTGCTCACCAGAAAGTTACCCAAGCAGTTTTGGAACTTTCTTCCTCACCAGCAGCAGAACTCTCACCACCTCTGTCCAGCCCAGGCCTTCACTAGCTCCCACCTGCACCTGTGACCGGTCTCCTGACTGGCATCCTCCTCTCCAGGCCCTACACATCCTGCACGCAGCCCGAACGCCTGGGCTCCTGACCCCGCAGCTGAGTGCAGGCACAGTTTGCCTTATCTTCGATAGAAGAAGAAGAACCGCATCTAAGCCTCGCAGGTTCTCGAAAGGATTAAATGAGTTATGCGTAAAGCATTTAAAAGGATGCCTGACATACAGTACCTACTCAATAATCTATTATTTTTAAACATATTATTGCCAATAACTCTCCCACAGTTTCCCACTGACGAAGAACCAAAATTCAAAATGTGACTTATGGCAGCTAAGCACCTTTTAGAATAACCCGAACCCTCTGAGCCCTCTAACCATGTCCTACTCCTCCTGTTCTCTCAAAAACTACGTTTCAGGGCTTCCCTGGTAGCACAGTGGTTGAGAGTCCACCTGCCAATGCAGGGGAACACGGGTTCGTGCCCCGGTCCAGGAAGATCCCACATGCTGCGGAGCGGCTGGGCCCGTGAGCCATGGCCGCTGAGCCTGCGCGTCCGGAGCCTGTGCTCTGCAATGGGAGAGGCCACAACAGTGAGAGGTCCGCGTACCGCAAAAACAAACAAACAAACAAACAAAAAACTACGTTTCAGCCATAGTGGACTACTGGCAAGTTCTCAGAGCAGGGTGTGCCGCTCTCTCTACCTAGAATGCCCCTCTCTCCTCCTACTGCTGACCCCCTGGCAAGCCCCGATTCTAAATTCAAGCTTCGACTCATGCCTTAGCTCATGGAATATCTTCTCTGCCTCCTTCTGACTCCTTCCTCTACGTCCCAGATGCTACTTGTACACACCTGCATTCTGACCATCACTTACCTGTATTATAAAAATGTCTGCTTCTTCCCATTAGGGGCTTCTTGAACTAAGAGATGCATTTACTCTACTTAGTCCCTGATCCTAGCATAGTCACTGCCCATATATTTAACTATAGTTAAACATACGCTTTCAGAAGAAAGGGGGAAAGGGAGGGAGGAAAAGAGGGCACTCTCTCTCCCATACATCATGGCCTCAGTGGCCCCAAGATTCCCCGACATTTCTCCATTCTCATAAATGTCCTCTTTAGTCAACACATTCACTCAGCAGCCTAAAGTTTTCTACACTACAAAGTTCCTTTCACTACACTACAAAGTTTTCTACACTACAAAGGAATTGGGGGTATGAATTTGGTATTATATATAGATACACATGCATAAGCACAAGTTACAGAAAACTCAGTTCATCTTGTCACTCATGCACATCTTGCTGAAGTTTGTACAGTCCTTTTAACCTCCAGGACAGCTCATCTCATTTGATTCCTGAGAAAACAGAGTTCTTTTTGTACTAACTTATAACTTGCCCTGTATTTTAATCATGGAATCACCCTGAACTAGGATCTCTCTTCCCTGGGGTCCCGGCAAACTTTCTCACTGCCCTTAGTCTAAACAATTCTTCCTTTTCAGAATTTGAAACTTCAGGTGCTTGAACAATGCCACTCTGTTCCTTCCTGCCATCACCACTCATCCCGTGTGTGTGTGTGTGTGTGTGTGTGTGTGTGTGTGTGTGTGTGTGTGTGTGTGTGTGTGTGTGTTACGGTGGGGGAGGGGCGGTGAGGTGAAGGTGGCTGTATCGTAGTGTCTCTAAGGTCTCGATATCCACTGAAACAACATAAACATTTTACTTATTTCTGTAGCTCAATTACATAAGGTTTATTCAAGCACCAGACATGTATAATTTGGGGAGGAAATTTTGACACCTTAGAGTCAAGAGGAGGGATTTTAAGGCTCCAAAGAAAGAAAGAAATGCAGGAAGATAAGCAACTTAAAGAAAGTAGGAGAAAAGATTAGAGAAAAGAGGAAACATATTGGTTTGTTTAACAGTTACGGTATTTCCTATAAACCAATTTACCACTAAATCCAACATTATTTCCCACTCTCGGCTTAAGATACCGATGAGAGACCTAAGAGAACATTGTAATTAGACCACAAAACACATGAGAAAAGAGCAGAGCCAGGTGAAAGGTGCTGGGGTGCGGAGGTTCAGCTCATAGGCTGACCTCAGCTCCTCTGCTGTACAACTCCAACGCAGTGTCACGACTGTCACAGAGTGGTCACCGTAGGTATTTTTTACACACATCAAAAAGAAATTTTGAAATACAAAAAGAGACAAATTGTGTAGGTGGACTAACGGCTCCACAGGTTGACAGCTGGAGTTGCTTCAAACTCTAAAATACTGTGAACCTACAAAGTCTGTTCCCTATACTTGAACTTAGCCATGCATTTTAATTCAACTGAAAAACTGTTCCACAGATGAAGGTATTATTAAAGCTGCTTTAATTTACCCAGAAAATGTATACATTGGAGCTGCTAAAGGAATGAATGAGGTAATATTACCACCAGAATATTCTGTGAGTTTCTAAAAAAGCAAATTTTTCAAAGAGCATTGACTCCTTGCTAGTATTTTCCATGGAATTTGATATTTACTGGAATATCAAACAAAGTTAATGGCAAAAATGCTTATTTTGTGCTGTATTTGGAAAAGCAAAATGAACTTTTAGACAACATGTATTATGATGATTGTACAATAAAAATATTTTTTAAATTCCTTTGTTTAAAGAGACAGTGTAACATTGTAGAAAAATCATTATATTAGGAGGGAAACAGATCTGAGCTTGACTTCTGGCTTACTTACAAGTTGTGTGACTGAAGTATTTACTTAACTTTCCTGTAAAGTACAGTGATAATATCAATATCTGCCACAATAACAGCTGTGAAGATTAAATGACTAAAGTATACAAAGTTCCTAGCTTAGTAACTTGTTGGAGTAGAACTTTAAAATTCCAGTTTCTTTTTCTTTAATATGCTTTACTTGCTAAATTCCTACTGTGTACTAAGAAACATGACTGAAATAGCATTCCTAGGAACTTTTTTTTAAGTGTTTGGTATTTTATTTTTAAATTCTAGAGTGCTTTATAATTTTCAAAAGTTTCACACACGTGACTTCATATAATCCCATAATAACCCTTTTTTAAATCCCCTACCCTATATTGCCCCTCCCCCTTCCCTCGCCCCACTGGCAAACTTGTGGTTACAAGTTTGTTCTCTGTATCTGTGAGTCTACTTCTTTTTTGTTTGTTTTCACTACTTCATTGTATTTTTTTGGAGTCCACATATAAGTGATACCATACAGTATTTGTCTTTCTCTGTCTGACTTATTTCACTTAGCATAATGCCCTCCAAGTCCATCCGTGTTGCTGCAAATGGCAAGATTTCATTCCTCTTTATGACTGAGTAGTATTCCATTGTGTATATATACCACATCTTCTTTATCCAGTTATCAGTCGATGAACACTTAGGTTGCTTCCATACCTTGGCAATTGTAAATAATGCTGCTATGAACACTGACATCCCTAGCAACTTTAACACTTTTTCCATCAGATATCTCAGAAGAAAAACTATTATCTAAAGTCCTTGGGAACATGAATATTGCTATAACCCATATAAGCTTCTATAAAGGGAAAATAAAAATGAACACTTTTCTGCATAATACTAAAATAATTCAACTGTAAATATTATATAGCAATAAAAATTACACATAAAAATCAAAAACATCACAGCAAACTTTCAATAAAGGAACAATTCACTTTGATCCCTTGGACATAATTCTTTGCCTTACTAAAGTAAAGAGGTTCTCATTAGAAAATGAAATCTACGTGAACATTACAGAATCTATGAAATCTATAAAAGAGATGTTCTATATTTCAGTGTGTCAAAGAGATTAAAATCCTAGTTTGAAAGAGGCAGTTAACTAGTTTAGCTTTCAAATACAAAAATACTTTTCTTAATTTTAAGAATAACTTAGTGACCAGACATATCCTCAGGATAACAAAAACATTCTGGACTAATAAATAATCCACTATTTCAAAACACAGTCTATATAACAAAATTCCAATAAAACAAAAGAATCTGGAAAGCCCCTCATATTCATTGTAACAGGATGAATTACACAGGAAAACAGTGCCATAAACTTCAGCCACAACAGTCAAGATAAAGGCAGACTCGATTGTAAGGGAGGTCACTGAACTCAAGATTATCATCTATGGATTTTTATTGTAATGTAGAAATGAACTCCTGCTGTATTATACAAGAAATTAAAATTCATACATACAAAAAACAGATGAATGAAAGACTTTCATATGCTTTAAATTTCAGAGCAAATGTTAATAGGGATCATAGCTGATAAAAGAAATTATTAGGACTAGTAATATTTAGAAATCTATTTATAAAGCTGGTTTACTAGGAAAATACAGCCTTTGAAATACATGAAAGAAAAAGTAAGCTGCAAAGTTCAACTGTATAAATACTCTGCTGCTTGTGCTCTGCACAGCCCTTCACTCTTGTTTACTTTCCAACTCATATAAAGCCTAAGCTATTTCAGCCTTTGAGACCCTAATAGCAACAACAGCCGCTGGAAACAGTTGGGAGTGACCTGAATTTCAATCCTTTCAAAAGCTCTCAATGCAACGGACAACATGTTTATTTTGAATTCCAAGGAGACTGCTGCCATTCAAAACACAAGAATGACCAGTCTGTCACTCTACCTCACTAATAACTCCTCGTAAATTATTTCTCAATCTGTTATGCAAAAGTAGAAAAATTACTGTATTTTTAAAAGTAGCAGTCTCTACTACTCAAGGCAATAACTATTTACTGAGTATCTTCTATGTCCAAGCCACGGTGATAGGCACTGGAGCGTGTAAAAATAGAATATTATTTCTTCCCTTCAAAAGTTGGGCATGATATTCTTTCCACTTAGGGTGCATGTTACATCTTTCTCAGCTATTCCTTTTTATACAAGGAAATAACTGTATGCTTCTCCTCTTACACTCTGAAATTAGCTTTTTTTCTTAAAATGATACTGAAGGTAAATTTGGTAGAACCCGATGTTGTGGAACCATGGGTCCTTTTAATCTGCTATAAGCCAATGTGACCAGGAGAATCTTCTCCTGTTACTCTACTCCTTCAATGGTCCTGCAGTCTGTGTCTTTCTGTCTTTGTTTCCCTCCCCATCCTCATGCGGTCTCTCCTCAGTCTCGCCTTCCCTGTGGATGTCTCTGCTCCCCTGTCTCTCTACTTCCAAATGGCTTAAATGTTTTTGGCCAGTGGTTCCCAATCTGTGAACCACACTTGAAGCAGCTGGAGGTAACAGGCACACAGTTCTAAGTTTTCACAAATGATTCATGAATTCATCTATGTACTAAACACTAAAGTCTGCTTAAATCATGTATTATATATTTGGATTTTTAAATAAATGTAGATTCTTATACATAAACGTAAAAAAACTTCCTCTTCATTTAAAACTGCAATACAGTATTTACAAAATCTGCAGTTACTTTAAAAATAATTGTTATCCTAACATGGTGGGGGAAGGGTTGCCCATGAAATATTTGACATTGAAAAAAAAAGGTCCTTATTTAAGGTCAGAAACCACTGCTCTACCCTGTGAGCTCCTACAGGGCATGTGTGAGGACTTCCTTTCCCTCCCCAGCGACCAGCACAGCAACTGTTCAATTAGATGGACCTTAAACCTTTCTGTTTAAGATATAGGCATTAGGGCTAGGAGCTGTGTCTCTCCCCACCAACCCACACTGAGGCCATGCTAATTTATTCTATTCTATTCATAGTGTGCTTGGAGATCTATGCAAATTGTACTGAACAGGTGGTTAGAGATGGGCGTGGGAGGTTCAGCAAGGAATGAGTCTTTCTGATCTGGTAACAGGGTGGATGGTGGGCCCTTCACCAAGATAAGCGCAGCAGGAGACGCAAATTGGTGACACGCAGTGTGGAGCTCAGTTTTGACCAGCTGAGCTTGAGGAATCTGTGAGACGTCCAAGCGTCAGTTTCAGTGACATGACAGCGGCAGAAGCCAGGCTCCAGTGAGAAGAGGAACGAGGGGAAGATGAAAGGAGAACGGAGCCTGGGTCCAGCAGGCTGAGCACCTGAGCTGTCTTCGGTTTTTCCCTCTTCCCTCATATCCACACCATTATTGTGGCTTTCAGAACTCCTGTTCACAAGTTCTCATTTCTCCCATTTCTCCTCTGTTTTCCACTCCAAGCCCGCAAATAGCCACGTTACTGTAATACTTGCCTGACCAGTCTCCCTGCCTCACCTCTCCGCCTTCTTCCAAGCTATCTCACTAAATATTATCCAGAAAATGTCACTTTTCTGATCAAAACTTTTAATATCTCAGTGTCTAAGACTCTGCAAAGCACTATTTGAATCTAACTCTTATTCTTATCTCCATTTCCAACTGGTTCACATACTCCTCCCTACAGGTGCCTGGGGACTGGCCACCTCCATCTGAGATGGCCTTCTCATCAAAGCCTAGCCCAAGATGCAGCACCTCCAGGAAGCCTTTCCGTTTCAATGAGATCTTGTCCTCTTTGAACCCCTGTTGCACTTTCTGTGTCTTCTTATCTCAATGAATGTCCTAATAAATAGATATAAGTTCATTAAAGGCAGAAATCATAAATCACTCTCTTTATATCTACCCCTTATGGCTTCTGGTCATAAGGTAAATCTAGAGAAGTCCGATGTTCAAAAATTTGGAACATTATGCGATTTTTCAACTAATTAAGTAATGACAGTGTTGATGAGAAGTTACAAGAGAAAATTATTTCTAAAAGTATCATAACACAGTCCAAAAGTTAGCAATTTAACTAATTTAAATTACTTTAAAGGGAATACACATGATTTTGGATGGGAGAGTGACAGAAAAAACACTTGTTTTGTTTGTTTGTCTTTCTGGCTTAACCCACAGTAAAGGAGAATTACACCTGCATTTTTTCCTCTAAGGAGAACAAGAGGAATCAGCAGAAAAAAGAAGACTAGGTATGTACTGGTTTCTCTTCGCTGCCATAAATTACTGGTTGAGAGTTTTTAACCAAAGCAGTAGTTAGCTGGCACTCAGCATAATGTTTGTATCCCCTCATGCTTTTAAAAAGCTTTAATTACAACTGTATGATCAAAAACCACTCACTTGACTAAACAATCCTTTCTTCTAACACTTGCATAATCATCTTTCTGACTTTCCAAGATAACTACCTACCCGACTGCCCTCTCATTTTCTCCCTATTTCCCTCCAGTCACACCCATTTTGTTGCTAAGAAACAAAATAAATATAACCTCCTGGAAGTAACCTTACAATGGATACTATATTAATACTTACTTATACTGGAGAAATAGGAGAAAGAAGAGAAAACTTATCTCTGTTATATCCTAGGTTCTTTACATTTGTTATTTAATCTTTACAAGTTATTACTTGTAATAATCTTTACAAGTTATTACTATGCCCATTTACAAATGGTTAACGGAAACTCACTTATGTAACTTGCCTAAGCTAGACAAGTGGTAGAATCAAGGTTTGCACCAAGTTTGTCTAATTTCAAAGTCAGTTTTATTACCATTCCCCTTCTTTATATCTCTATTTCATGGTTTCGTTTAAAAATTCTGCACAGATGAGGGCTTCCCTGGTGGCGCAGTGGTTGAGAGTCCGCCTGCTGATGCAGGGGACACGGGTTCGTGCCCCGGTCCAGGAAGATCCCACATGCTGCGGAGCGGCTGGGCCCGTGAGCCATGGCTGCTGAGCCTGCGTGTCCGGAGCCTGTGCTCCGCAATGGGAGTGGCCACAACAGTGACAGGCCCAAGTACTGCCAAAAAAAAAAAAAAAAAAAAAAAAAATTCTGCACACATGAAATGTTCTACAAATTAAAATTTTACAATAAAGCTTTAAACATGTCTTTAAATATATTATTTCCTAGGATTTTTTCCCCAAAGGATTATAACTGAAGTAATTTTTCCTTCAGAAAAATAAATAAGACTTTTATGTTAAAAAATAAAAGTTAAAAATAAAAGGGACTTCCCTGGTGGCACAGTGGTTAAGAATCCACCTGCCAATGCAGGGGACACGGGTTCATGCCCTGGTCAGGAAAGATCCCACATGCTGTGGAGCAACTAAGCCCATGTACCACAACTACTGAGCCTGCACTCTAGAGTCCGCAAGCTGCAACTACTGAGCCCACGTGCCACAACTACTGAGCCCACGTGCCACAACTACTGAAGCCCGCGTGCCTAGAGCCCGTTCTCTCCAACAAGAGAAGCCACCGCAATGAGAAGCCTGTGCACTGCAACGAAGAGTTAGCCCTGGCTCGCAGCAACTATAGAGAAAGCCTGCGCACAGCAACAAAGACCCAACTCAGCCAAAAATTAAATACATAAATTTATATAAAATAACTGCGCACTTTCAAGAGGGAAAGTTCAGGGAAGAATTTAAAAATGCAAAATACACCCCGATGAACCTATATTCAAATTGCTACAGACTATCAAACAAGATGTACTAATTTGAGCCTTCAAGTTCATTTTCAGCAATCTTTATCCCTACTGAATTGAAGAAAAAGACACAGAAGAGAAATACTTCTCTTCCATGTCTGTTGATGGATTTGCTGATTGACAGTTTTGGTATCTTTTCCAGTCAGTGTCACATTGAGCAAAAAGTCTTAAAAACGTATTTTTTTTAATTGCTGAATCCTTAGTTACTCATGGGATGCCTACACAGAAGCCTGCTGAAGAACAAAGTCTTCAAACTTTAATACAGTAATAATTTAGCAAATATAGTCAACAGGCTTATAAACTTGGGAGGGAAAAATAAAAGATGATATTCTGACTTAGGACAGGCAACCATATATACAAGTCAGTATCCAAATGAATGCTCCTATCTAGTGACCCGTGAACCTATTTAGCCTCCTTTTTCTCTTTTACTTTTATGCTAACCTACAGGGTCTACGAAGCACACAGAAAATAATTTAGGCATAATATTTATTACAGAATACCAACAGGTGAGTGTGAAAACAGACACTGTTGCTTACAAGTGAAAGAGTCAAAGAGTTACCCCTACTGAATTACTATCCTGTCTTATCAAATTTTATTAGGAGACTATAGTCACTAAGTCCTAGCTATAAGAAAGTGGGGAAGGAAATAGTCTTTGAACTGACCTGGGTTTGTTATGCAAGTCACATAAACCCTCAAAACCATAAATTAATCATCTGAAAAATGGGTATGTTAACTCCTTTCTCAATGGACTGATAGAAGGATTAAATGTATATGTGAAAAGACTTGCACAGGGCTTCCCTGGTGGCGCAGTGGTTGAGAGTCCGCCTGCCGATGCAGGGGACGCGGGTTCGTGCCCCGGTCCAGGAGGATCCCACATGCCGCGGAGCGGCTGGGCCCATGAGCCATGGCCGCTGAGCCTGCGTGTCCGGAGCCTGTGCTCCGCAAAGGGAGAGGCCGTGACAGTGAGAGGCCTGCATACCGCAAAAAACAGAAAAAAAGACTTGCACAAAAGAGATGTCAATGGCTGCTTGTCCTCATCCCCTTTCCTAAGCAGCACTTCTAATTTTAATGAGGGAGAGGGAGGATTAATCAGACAGTCCTTCTGGAAAAGAATTTAAAAATGAAACTAAAACCAACACAAACGATCAAACAAACAAACAGTAAAACCTATATTGCAGAAAACACATTCAAAAAGTATGTGAAATACCGGGGGAAAAAAGGAACCTGAGGTGGGATAATGTGCAACTCCAATTAAATGAAAAGGTAATTGAACTAAATGTCTTTTAATTCACATGAATTGAAACATCCCAGATACAGAACTGAAAACTTGGATTTTAAAAAAGTATTTTTTAATATCTTGCCTCTGTGCTAATAGTGAAAGAAAGAGCAGAGGTGAACTCATTAAAGTTAACAGTAACAGGATGTTAAGCAATCCATTAAAATGAAACAAAAGATGGCTAATAGCTTCAGTCTGGTACCACAGCTACTTCTTTTCTTTTTGTAATTCACTGTGCCTATTAAATTATTCCAGTCTGTCATTTATTAGTAGTAGTTACCGGACCTCTGACAATTTTTCTGCTGTTTGAAGGATGAGGAAGAAGGGGGAGGCAGAGAGTACATCAATATTTTTCAAAACTCAATCCTTCTAGATCTTTCACTTCCAATCATAACAAGTTATACACTAAATGAAATTTAAGGAACCAAAGTAAATAAGTAAATAAACCCACAGATATGCCACTACTGATAATGTAAAAAACAAGGAAGATTAGAAAAGTTATATATATTCTCTGTGATTCTGAAAGGATTAATTTTAAAATATAAAATAAGGACAAGTATATAAAGTATTTTTTTATGATTAAGTTCTGTTTGAATATCCAGCTGACCTACCTTTCACCTTGAAGTCGGCAGGGTAGTACAAGTTACTTTGCTAACCTAGCATGGTTTAAGATAACTCCAGTGAAGAAAGTCCAATTTCCTGATACTCTCAGCCAAAACAAGCAAACTGACATTAGTCTGATCTAATAGCAAACTTTAGGGAACTTATCCATTTACAGCTAAAAAACCAGAACAAGAACCAGAATTTAAGGGAACTTAGAAATCACTCATGACCTCATTTTATAGTCAAGAAAATTAAGGCCCAGAAGTTCAGCACCTTACCCCAATTCATACAGTAAGTCAGTAACAAGTTTATCTATGTTATGCAAAGAATTAATGAAATAAAATGAAATAGTTAAAAATCTTATTCATAGACTCCAACTCTAATATAGTTCATAGATTTATTTGACATCAAAGCTTCAGAAAGTAGTCTTCTTCTATTATTAGCTGAAATAATGTAATTGTTAAAATGATCCACTTTGACGTGGATCAAAAGCATAGGCAAAAAGCACTTGATATTTAAAAACAAGCACACTACTATTTGCCTGTTCTCCCAAGAGGAAAAATAATTTCAAACAGAATTTTTCATTGTCCAGTTGTAGCACTCTTAGAATCAGTGCCAGTTTCAGGGGGAAAAAATATTTTCCAATCTTTCCCAACGATAAAAGAAATCAAAATGAAATCTTCCACACCTCTATATTCATTAGATACTAGAATATAGTGAGTCAAGTCTTATTTTTTTAGGATATCAATGAGAGAGCATATGTTTGCTTTATTACATACCCCCAAATAAGACAAGATTGAAAAAAAAGTTCCAAAATAACCTTACGCAAGCAAGCATCTTTATCTTACCTTTTCTTATCTAAACCTTATTTTAGGATTGAGGTTGGGCTTAAACAAGAGGTCAATTAAATATATATATATAATGAACAAATATATAACAATAATACTTAATACAAAAAAAATTCACAAAACAAAAACAAAGATGGGGGACTTCCCTGGTGGCACAGTGGTTAAGAATCTGCCTGCCAATGCAGGCGACACGAGTTCAAGCCCTGGTCCGGGGAGATCTCACATGCCATAGAGCAGCTAAGCCCGTGCACAACAACTACTGAGCCTGCGCTCTAGAGCCCACGAGCCACAACTACTGAGCCCACGTGCCACAACTACTGAAGCCTGCACACCTAGAGGCCATACTCTGCAACAAGAGAAGCTACTGCAATGAGAAGCCCGTGCACTGCAACAAAGAGTAGCCCCCACTCACCACAACTAGAAAAAGCCCACGCACAGCAACGAAGATCCAACGCAGCCAAAAATAAATAAATAAATAAATAAATTTTTAAAAGATGGGTTTTCTCTGTCATAGTCTCCTGCTGGGGGTTCTTGGGTGGAGATCAGCAGAAGTGGTAATCGTCCAGTATTTCTACCGCACTAGAAGAAAAAGGCAGTGCCATGGCTATCAAGACTGGGGTGAGGCTTGGTCTGCTCTTCCTTCTAGCCCCTTTCCAATAATGAAACCACCTCTCTCCCAAATCCTGCTGTAGAGCTGGCCAAGCAGCTATAACTCTTCAAGGCTTTCTCACAACTTTCTACAGGCCCAGGAAAATTTAAAGTCGATTACAAATACTGCAGTGACGCATGGGTCCTACAAGTACTGTCCCATCTCCACTCACTTCCTGCTATCTCTCTGACCTCACTTCTGACCTTGCTGCCTTCACCCCCTCTGCTCCGGGCCCACTGGCCTCCTGACAGGACCACTGCACCAGCTCTTCCCTCTGCCGGGGACACTCGTGACCCAGATATCCAATAACCTTCTCACTGAGGCTCTCCCGACCACTCTATTTTATTTTATTTTTTTGCAGTACGCGGGCCTCTCACTGTTGTGGCCTCTCCCGTTGCGGAGCAGAGTCTCCAGACGTGCAGGCTCAGCGACCATGGCTCACGGGCCCAGCCGCTCCGCGGCATGTGGGATCTTCCCGGACCGGGGCACAAACCCGTGTCCCCTGCATCAGCAGGCGTACTCTCAACCACTGCGCCACCAGGGAAGCCCCCGACCACTCTATTTTAAATTGCAATTTCCTACCTCTGCATTCCCTATGTCCCTTACATGCTTTATTTTTCCCCAAGGCACTTACCACCTCCATGTGATATACTATACATTTTTACTTACTTGTTTGTTTATTTATTTATTTATGGCTGTGCGGCGCGGCTTGTGGGATCTTAGTTCCCTGACCAGGGATCCAACCTGGGCCCCAGTAGTGAAAGCACCTAACCACTGGACAGACAGGGAATTCCCATTACTTAACTTGTTTATTGTCTGCCTCTGCTCACTAAAAGGTCAGCACCAAGGAGGCAGGGATTTTGTTTGTTTTGCTCACTGCTGAATGTCCCCAGCATCTACAACAGTGCCTGGCACATAGCAATAGCTCAAAAAGCATTTGTGGAATAAATAAATGATGCCAAATTTGAGAAATAATGCTGGTGCCCATCAAATATTTATTAGACACTAAAAGCACAAAACTATACAAGATGCCAAATACAAATAGCGCAAAAAACAAGGTCTTTGCTTTCAAGGAGTCTAGTTGGTGAAACACAGAGTAATTAGTTAATTACATAGGCAGTATTAGGTATGACTATTAACCAGTTAGGTTTATTTGTATATGACTCATGGAATCTGCCTTGTCATTCCTGGTTATACCTAGTGTACAATTAAACGCTGAGTCGAGTGGTATAAACTTGTCATAAGAGTTTAGAGGGGAAAAAAATGAGTAAGTTGCAATAGTAAGAAAAGACCATGGGTAGATGATGAGGTTTGATATGGGATTTGTGGAGGTGGAGGTATGTATTGGCAGTGAAAAGGTGGGTGGGCATTCCAGATGAAGCAAATTTCATGAGAGGACAAAAAAGGCATGTGAGGGACAGTAAGAAACCTACCTTAAATGGAAAAATGGTATTCGCTGACGAGTAGTGATGATCTGGGGAGGACAATCTTTCTTTTTTTTTTTTTTTTTAAACTTTTGGCTGCACCAGGCGGCATATATCCCTGACTAGGGATCGAACTATCGCTCCCTGAACTGGGAGCAGAGTCTTAACCATTGGACTGCCAGGGAAGTCCTAGGGGGAGGACAATCTGAGTGTGCCTGGGTCACAGAGAGCCTAATCCTCTGAGCAAAGGACTCCAGTCTGGAAGGAATCTCACAGCACGTGCTATTGGTGCCCAGCTTGGGTCCTCTGGAACCCTTCGACTGGTTTGGTACATCCAGTCCCAAAGGTGCTCCCTGCATTGCTAATGGTTCATACCAGCAACTTTCTGTGGAAGTAACAGAAGCTACCTCCTAGACCTCTTCTGCACTCCTGCACACACACATATTTCCAGGACAGCTGGTGGTCAATAAGTAACGAATGAAGGGGAGAGGGGACAAAAGCCCAGTTCCCTTGCCTCAAAGCAAGACAGACTCTATGGTACAATTTTGTTCCAAAATTCCCTCCTGGGTCAAGCTGAGGCTAGACATCCGATGAAACCAAACCCTTCCTCATCTCAGTTTCTTCTTCTTCCCAATCCCGCTTGACTTATTCCCTTTTAAGTAACATGTGAAAGAACTCTCTTGATACATCATTTGCACATGAATACCATCTCAGATTCTGTTTCTAGGGAAACTGGACTAAGACAAGTCTGTAAAGGAAAATACCTAGATATTCATGAAGAAAACAGTTACACAGAGAAAATACTGTTGTGGGTCACTCAGTTTGGAAGAAGAATGCTCAGCAGTTTGGCTGGTGACAGATGGAATAAAGAGGGTAAGGTGACTGGAGGCCAATTAAGGGTGCTGTTGTTCAAACTCAGAAATAAGTGGAAGAAAAAATATTTGCTCTGATATAAGAAAGAGAGAACTTAAGAAGAAAATGGCTTTGGTATAGGGAAGAATTGATGATAACTCTTCAAAGTTTTATTTTTTCCATAAAAAACAAAAAGTCTTTCTTCAGTAGTACTGTCAATGTTATACCATGAATTCTCTTAAACGCAAATCTCTTTTAGGCTGACATTACCTAACACAAGAAGTGTTCAAAACCTTAAGGAGAATAACAATGAATAACAACAGGACTCTAAAATTCTCTCTCATAGTTTGAGTCTCTGAATATCCATATTCAGAAATACGAAGATAAGATTAAGTAGTATCTCCAAATGTTTATAACAAGTTGGTTTGTCAGATTTTGTATTCAAGTAGCTTAAAAGAATCTGTATTAGAGTCAGTAGCAGATTACTTAAATTGCAAATTCATCCAAACAGGGTAACATCTGGTTTTCATCTACTTTTATGGAACCAGAAGTGCTGTCAATAGAAAATAAGATACTGAGTCCTAGGTTGTAAAATAGGGAGCACAATGTGAAAACAAGTAGGCTACTATGAAAGAAATGATACACAGCCCAGAAGGAAAGATTATACCCTACATAAACTTTCACTTTAGAATTTGAGAAACAGCCCAACATCATCTGTATTTGTTTTGCTTTGTTGATATCTCAGACAAGTTAAGCTTCTTGACTTCTTGGTTTCCTTTCAAAATTCATACTTAGCAAAAATGCCTATGAGTAAAAATGACTATTTTCACTTAATTAGTAACAATTTTTGTGTTACATGTCTAAATATATAGAACAGAAAGGATACTATCGAAACAGGACTTTTTAGCAAGGTTATTTTTTCTCATTGATCACTTTTCTATGAATTAAAATGTATAGCTAATAGCTTTCAAATTTTAAATACACATGACCTTTGATTCAACAGTTCCACTGAAAGCAATTTCACACACAGACACACACACACTCCCCCAAAAGAAAACTGGTCAGAAAGTCATGCTACAACAAAGTAAATCTATAAGTCTAAGTTTTTCTAAATTTTTCCTATTCAGTTTTAAGACCAAACTGATACTCTTCCAGACAAGTACATATAATTTGCCCTGTATATATCCTTTAAATACTCCCAGGAGAGACTCCAAGAAAAAAAAAGGTTTCTTAGCTATAAGTGTTAGGAAGGTATGGCATGTTGTTCCCCTCTTAAAGATTTATAATAAAGACAATTTACGGAAGCCTATGAGACGTTTTTGGGGAAAATGGCATTTTCCAAAATTTATAGACCAGAGAACACTTATGTAATTATCAAAAGCAAGAATTGCTTAAAACCCTCCATGACCACCTGGTAAATGATAGCTACTTCCTTATAAACCTAAAGGTTCAGAGCCATCATTCAATCACCCTCCCTCTATCCTCTCTTTCTCCTCCCTTCCCCTCAACCCAAGACACTGCAGTAGTTCTAACTTCATATTTCATAATAATCATAGAAAACTTATTCATATATAATTCTTGGTCCTTACTTCCAGATATTCTGATTCCTATCACAACTTTTTTTTTTTTTTTTTTTTGCGGTACGCGGGCCTCTCACTGCTGTGGCCTCTCCCGCTGCGGAGCACAGGCTCCAGACGCGCACACTCAGCGGCCATGGCTCACGGGCCCAGCCGCTCCGCGGCATGTGGGATCTTCCTGGACTGGGGCACGAACCCGTGTCCCCTGCATCAGCAGACGGACTCTCAACCACTGCGCCACCAGGGAAGCCCTATCACTATTTTTAACAAGCAATCCAGGTGATCTCAATACAGTTCAAATGTTGGGATGCTGAAAAGATCTGATATAGTACAATCAATGAGATGATTATTTTTAAATTGAAGCCAAACTGAGTTCAGAAAATTTGGACTTCAAATGAGTATATTAAAATTCTGTTTTTCTACCCAGGGAAAGAAAGGGAAAAGGACATACTAAGAAAAGCCAAATCATATCTTAAAAGAATACCCCTAATATACTGCCCAGAATATTAAGGCCAAGAGTTTTACCCCGTAACAAGAATTCTTAGGCTGCACTCCATTGAGAAATTTCAGGAATTCTTAAACTCTCTGAAACTGCACACACAATCTTTATGCGTATGTGAATACATGCCTTATAATCCAAAGCTTTCACCAATTCTCATACTGCTCAATTACCCAATTTAAAAGCCATTCTATTTTTTATTTATCCACCTGAAACAATGGCAACAGAAACTGCTTCTTAGTTAACACCATGAATCAGACACACGAAAACACATTCCTCAGTGTTGTCTTTTCTCTCAGAGCCAAACAAAAAGCAATTTACCTTTGCAGAGTCATATTCAAAGAGCCTGTACAACCCTTAATCTTGTTCTGGGCTTCAAGATGAGTCATGCCATGTGCACTTATTCCATCAATGCTGAGAACCACATCACCTATTCTTACGTTTGCCTGGGATGCTTTGCCGCCATCTTTTAGCTGTAAAAAATATATTTCATTAGAATTGTCACTCTTTAAAAATAAACACAGACGAAAATTATACTTTTGTTATATCAAAAGAGAAGTATATTAATATACTATTAGACAAAGTAATACAAATTATCTTGCTTAACAGGTAAAGTTAAAATTCAAATGACTTTCATACTTATTTCCTTAAATTCTTATTTGTTTTCTAAAAAACTGAACTAATTGTCTGAGAAAAGGTCCCTGATAAGTTCTCCATTTCTTTACTGTATAACAGTAGTGTGTGATTGTTACAAATAAGGAAGAGAAGTAGGCAAGGCAACTACATTTTAGCAGAAAAAAAAAGAAAGTAATATGAATAGGGTATTTAATACTCTTTTAGAAATAACTTTTAAAACTCTTTAAACAGCTGTATTTTTGTTTGAGCACAAAGAGTAATACAGATGGAGGATCTACTGAACTATCCTTCCTGTTGAGTCCAATTCATATCCAGCGTTTGAGGGACTGAATTCTTTAAGATCACAGGCCCAAATATCTTTTATGCTGGCTGTGCTTCCTGCTCCAGGCATTTAGAACGAGGGGACGAAAACCAGTTGTGTCTGAGACTGTCAGACTCATTTGTGTACCACGATCTTTAATCCCCAATCTTTTTTTCCCTTTTTACAAAATTTTCTACATGTTTACATTTAGTTTGATCTCCTTCAAACTTCATGTGTATCTATTTCATTGCTCCAAAAGGAGCAAACAAATATAAAATGACAGTAAAATGAAAGATGATACAAATTTAATAGATACTCAGAAACATGGAACAAGTACAAATCAAAAGGAACCATTCTAATTAAAATGACAAGCTTAGAATTCAGTAAGTACAAGTAGATCACAATGAATACTGGGCTGTTGGAAGACAGGCGAGACTAGGCCCAAAAAAGAAAGAAAGAAAACAACCACTATTTCTCTAATACTTAAAAGTGTAGATTTTATGCAGGGATGATGAAAAACATCTGGAAAAGGATAGTGGTAATGACTGCACAACACTGAAAATGTACTTAATGCAATTAATGAATTGTGCAATTAAAAATGGTTAAAATGTCTAATTTTTTTTTTTTTTTTTTGCTGTACGCTGGCCTCTCACTGCCGCGGCCTCTCCGGTTGCGGAGCACAGGCTCCAGATGCGCAGGCCCAGCGGCCATGGCTCACGGGCCCAACCTTTCCGCAGCATGTGGGATCCTCCCAGACAGGGGCACGAACCCATGTCCCCTGCATCGGCAGACGGACCCTCAACCACTGCGCCACCAGGGAAGCCCAAAATGCCTAATTTTTATATTTTACCACAATTTTTCTAAAACTAACAAAAACTAAATATTTTAGAGAACATTTTACTAAAATTACTTTTTGATTAAAAGAAAAACATCCCTCAGCAAACTGAACGAGGGATGAGTGCTAGAATTCATAATCTGGAAGCAAAGCAATAAATACAACTGGATATTGTATGCTCAGATAGGTTTTGATTACCATCAGTTGTCAAATCCTTTCCTTAAAAATAACGATCAAGGCAGATCAATCCTAGTGTACAAGAACAACTCTTTGGATCTAAAATCAAGAAAACAGTATTGACTGCTAGATCCACCCAGCCAGCACCCATGTCTGCGCTTCTCCCCAACTACCCTTAAGCTAGAAGTGTGCCTGACACTATAGACCTTCGTTATAATATATACTGAATGAATGGATGCCACGTATTTATTATTTAACACTGGCAAAATCTATGGCTTGTTTTAAAGTGCAAAATTAGGAAGAACTAAAATTTTAAATAATTTGAAATTTATCTCATTTAACACATAACTATCAAATGATGGACATAGTTCTTGAAATTAGTAAGAAAAAATATCTATTTGAGCAAGAATATGTAAAATCTAACAGATACAAAGTGTAAAATAAAAGATTTCAAACCTTTCAAATGAAATATTCTCTATTATATACATAGTACATAGAGTTGACCCTTGAGCCACGTGAGTTTGAACTGCGTGGGTCCACTCACATGCGGATTTTTTTCAACAGTGAATGCTATAGTACTACATGGTATGTGTGTTTGTATACGGAGGAACCAAACTATATGTACGGAGGACAGACTATAAATTACAGGCGGATTTTCAACTTCGCAGAGGGCCAGTGCCTCTAATCCCCAAGTGTTCAAGGGTCAAGTGTAGTGATTCTGTTTTCATCTTTGTACTAATGTGAACAAACAAAACAACTCCTCTCAGCTGCCCAGATATTTAAAGGTAAGAAAAATTAATGAAATGTTGACAATAAAGAAATAAATTTCCAGAGTAATAAAACAGATGAAAATTTAATGCATATCAAACTTATCAACATAGCTATATTACACACATGTGTATGTATATACATACATATAGACACACTTTTCATTATATATTATATGACTGGCGAAGTAATACCAAAATTCAATGAAAATTAAATAAAGTTAATCTGAATTCCAGGATCACTGGATCAAGAAGAAAAAAATTAAGATAGAACTTTATTAAGTATATTTTAAAATACTGTATAGACATATATATTTATTAAAATATGAAAGTAATGTATGCGTGTGGAGGGAGTAAGAAAAAAGTCTTTAAAAATAATGATATCTACATTAAATGTTACAGTTTTACTGTATTAAGTAACAGGTGTGGGGACTTCCCTGGTGGTGCAGTGGTTAAGAATCCACCTGCCAGTGCAGGGGACACGGGTTCGAGCCCGGTCCGGGAAGATCCCACATGCCACGGAGCAACCAAGCCTGTGCACAACAACTACTGAGCCTGCGCTCTGGAGCCCACGAACCACAACTACTGAGCCCGCGTGCCACAGCTACTGAAGCCCGTGCGCCACAACTACTGAGCCTGTGCTCTAGAGCCCACGAGCCACAACCACTGAGCCCATGTGCCACAACTATTGAAGCCCACGCGCCTAGAGCCTGTGCTCTGCAACAAGAGAAGCCACCGCAATGAGAAGGCCACTCACTGCAACGAAGAGTTGCCCCCACTCATCACAACTAGAGAAAGCCCGCGTGCAGCAACGAAGACCCAACGCAGCCAAACAATAAAAATAAATAAATAAATAATAGGTGTGGACTCTTAATAATTAGTATTTCTTTTTTATTAATATAAATATTAAAGAAATAATTTAATTTAATAACAAATAACTGTTCGTCTCTCCTGCACAGAACTAAATTGTTCAAACTGTGAAGGACATTTACAAAGAAAACAACTCCTAAATCTAGCAATGCCACCCATTTTCCATGGAACTTACTTGTAGGGTTTTATAAAGATTATGTGAGATAACAGCTTAATAAATGTTAGCTATTATTATTATTATTATTCTCCTGACCTCAGATTACTAATCCAAGAAATGTGGAGGTTGTACTGGATGATGTCAAAGGCCTTCTAAGGTCCCTTCCAGTCTTAAAAGTTTTATCTATCTGTGAACTGTCTATACAAAGGTATAACTCTAATCCTAAAATAAGAGTCATATCTGAATGGTAGGGCAAAGGGACATCTATTCCCTACGAAAATAAATGAATGGAAATTTGAATCCTGATAATAAGACAAAAAATAAACATAATTTATCCTACATTTTGTTTTAGCCAAGAAGGGCATCCAAAAAAAAAAAAATTTTTTTTAACCAGAAATAGAACACAGCTAAATTACCTACCTCACCATTCTTCACATAAGATAGCCTTAAAATAGAAACACTGAAACCTAAGGGCATTTGCTCAAAATGTACCCAACTAAAGCAATTTAAATACTCCCAGTCCAGTAATATAAAGGTAATGAGCAATTAAGAAAATAATCTAATATTACTCAGCCATAAAAAGAAAAACAAAATTGAGTTATTTGTAGTGAGGTGGATGGACCTAGAGTCTGTCATACAGAGTGAAGTAAGTCAGAAAGAGAAAAACAAATACCGTATGCTAACACATATATATGGAATCTTAAAAAAAAAAAAAAAAAAGTTTCTGAAGAACCTAGGGGCAGGACAGGAATAAAGATGCAGATGTAGAGAATGGACTTGAGGACACAGGGAGGGGGAAGGGTAAGCTGGGATGAAGTGAGAGAGTGGCATGGGCATATATACACTACCAAATGTAAAATAGATAGCTAGTGGGAAGCAGCTGCATAGCACAAGGAGATCAGCTTGGTGCTTTGTGACCACCTAGAGGGGTGGGATAGGGAGGGTGGGAGGGAGATGCAAGAGGGAGGGGATACAGGGATATATGTATACATATAGCTGATTCACTTTGTTATAAAGCAGAAACTAATACACCATTATAAAGCAATTATACTCCAATAAAGATGTTTAAAAAAAAAGAGAAAATAATCTAATCTAATCAAATGTCATACACTAGATAAAACTTACTCCTTTGTTGCAGCTGCCTACTCGATTCTGAGAGCCTATGATCTCAAGATGTTCAAATCCAACTTCTCAGAATTACCTATCTTTTTAGGCTTGCTTTTACTCTGCCACCCTTATTTTCAAAACATGGAGCATAGAAATCATATAGCCCCTGTGTTCTGCCGTTTCCTTGAGCACCACATCTAGGGAAATTACTAAATTTTGCTGATTCTTCCTTTTGTCTCCCATGCTAGTCCATACCCTGATCATCTGTCACCTTGATCTTGCCTGCTGCCTACAGTAAGAGTTTTCTAAAGACCTCCTTACTGCCAAACTCTGCATGTTCCTTGCCCTTTCCTCCATCTTACTGTATTTCCATAATGGTGACCCTACTACCACTTCACACTGAGGAGTTCCATCATGTCCACTATTTATTAAATGAGGGTGAAAAACTTCAAATATCTTCTACTTCCTACAGTGTAGAATAAAGCTGAAGGCTGAAATAGAAGCAATCTATAACTAGTCATCAAGCTGCTTCCGACTTCAAAGCAAGCGCCATAAGGTCAGGGATCATATTTTATACTATGTTCTCAAGAGCCTTGAAGATTGTAGGTACTAGAAAAACAGATGATTAAACCACAGTAAATAAGAAATCAATGAATCTATCCATCCGTTTAATATGTGAAATTCTGGTATAAATATACTTAATTCACCGAAGAGAAAAATAGATAATCTGAAAATGAGAATCTTCAGTTAAACATTAGGCTGAGCTAACCTAAGAAAGGTCAAAAATCAAACTGTATTTTCAATAGAACAAAGTAAATCCATTTTGGATAGTTAGTTAATATATTTTTCCTAGGATTTCCAAAGAGGTGTCACAACTCCCCTTGGTACTTTATCTAACAAGTATTAGGAAGAGTTTAATTGTATTTAATCTCAACCCTTTCTCAATCAGTTATCAGAAACGTAAACAAATGCTCATCGCCATCTGTACAATCTTTCATGTTATTTAAACTGTCAAACAAACTCCTTTTTGTCTACAGTTTTTTTGAGCTTACTAATATTAATCATCTTGGATTTTTGACATTAACATCTTTTCTAAATCTCTAACCATCTTTATTATTCAATACTCAGGCTTTCTACTCACTATTTAAAGTGCAGAAAGAGCCTAAACGAACGCCAGTGGGAAAGGCCCAATGCACAGAAACAAATGTAAAGCTTGTTAAAGGTGGCATCTCATTGAAAACTCCTATGAGCCTTCATTTATCCCCAGAACTACTTCCTCAAGGCATCCACTCAATAGAACGATAAATTTTTTGCCTTAATTGGGTAGGATGTATCACTCTTAGGAATTGTGAGCAGCTAAGAAAAGACTACAAGGTCACTCATTATTTGCATAGTTCATTTTTTCCTTTGTTTTTTCAAGCCTAAATAGTCTGCATTTGTTTGAAGCAGTAATAACCTTCTGTCATCAGTAACTCTTGTACATACTATATGACAGCCATAAATGTGTGTGTATCTCATAAATGCACAATGTGTAGGAAGGAAGCAGTCATGGGAGGCTCCTGAGTCAGCTTCATTATAAATCAAACTAATCACAAGCAAATGCTTCTCCTTTGATCTTTAAATACATTTTTCAGTACTGTTGTCCAGTTTTCCATAAACTTAATTGTAGCTGTATGCTTCTTTAAAAACACTGCTTTGTGGTCTCACTTAAGTTGCAAGCAGACATGGCTGCAGATGTCAGAACTACCTCTGAACTTCTGTTTACTGATGCAGAAACCAGGACAACTGTATGCTCTTCAAGAGAATGGTCTCTTTACTGAGCCTCCCCATTGACTTAGATAAGAAAGGATCTAATATCAACCACCTGTTATCAGACTACGCCATCAATTCACATAGGCTGGACATCTACCTCAAGCACCTAAGGGCAGAGAAGACAACTTTTCAAACTGACCAGTCAGACCTGATTTTTCCCTTCCCTCCTTAAAGGAAGACCAAACACCCCTCTTCTCTTCCCTCTGCTTCTCTAAGCCTCAACTTTCTCTTCACTTACCAAAAGAGCTTGATATGCCACCGAATCAGAACCCCGGCTCCCCGTGTCCTCCTTCCCTGCTTACCACTATTCAAGTCTGAATTTTCCAAACTCCATTCCCACAGAATGGTGGCCTCAAGATCACCACTTTCCAGGACAGTCTGGCCACTGTGCCAAAAGGCCAAAGGATAAGAATCAATGAGGTGGGCTACCCTGGTGGCGCAGTGGTTGAGAGTCCGCCTGCTGATGCAGGGGACATGGGTTTGTGCCTCAATCCAGGAGGATCCCACATGCCGCAGAGTGGCTGGGCCCGTGAACCATGGCCACTGAGCCTGCGCGTCCAGAGTGTTCCACAACGGGAGAGGCCACAACAGTGAGAGGCCCGCGTACAGCAAAAAAAAAAAAAAAAAAAAAGAATCAATAAGGTGATATTGGTGAAGAAATCTTGAACTGGGGGTCAGGGAAGGGCAGGAAGGAAAGAAAACAAAAGAATACATGACAAGGGAGGGCACTGGGAAGAAGGCAGAATAGGGAACCAAGGCCATGAGCAAAGAAAGGGTCATGAGATGTCCCTGGTTTGGGGTCCAGGCCTTCTCTCTGGGTGTGTTGTACATCACCGTGCACGTGCACAAAATAATGGAAATATTTAACAGAACATCAAGATAGTAACTAATTATAGAAGCAAGAAGATCTTATACTTTAATTGAATAACTAAAATAACCTAAATGACTATAACTATGATGTAGAGGCAATTAACTCACAGTAATATTTATGTATGTCATCAAACATGTCATTATCTTTATTGGACTCAAGTAAAATTTATAACTAAACTCCCAAATGCTTATTAGCCTCTATACAAATGTGCGGATCCAACAGTATTTCTTCTTAAAACTTTTTAACAAAAGAGGAAAGTAGTACTATGTCTTTATAAAACTGCATTGAAAGTAAAATACTATCTCAAGATAGCATACCACTTAGACGAGGATCTCAAAGACACACTGAAGAGAAAAATCTGTCCTATCCATAAAGAAGTAAACTACGTGGGATTCATAAGGGGTTATAGCTATCCCTGTTAAACTAACCCTGCCCCATAGCTATTACCTCTTAAGAGGCATATCATAGAAGCAAACCAATCATTGAACTCACAGCAAAAACCAAACAAAATCAAAGGAAGCAGTATAGAGCTTTCATTTTTAAAAGTTAGAACCCAGTATGGCAGATATCATTTTAAGTAAGTCTAACTGCTTAAGCTTTCTGTCTAAAATGAACATTTAACACAGCTGCTATACTGTCTGCAGCCTTTTCATAAAAAGGCAAAATGTTTAGTCATAGCAGTGACTCCAACACTATCTTAGAATTCCCTAATGAAATGTATCCTTCCAAATCATAGGGAACTCTCAGTATGCACATAGAAACCGCTATCTGTCTTCCCTTGGAAATAAGCCAGCAGTTCCAAACCTCAGAAAACAGGTGCCAGCAATAGAAATATTTTTTGAAAATATATGTGCCCAAGAACATTAGAGATCATTTTATAATACAGATAACATTGTATCAGTCAGATGTTTACTGAGAACAATCTATGCTGGTTCAAAAGAACTGGTATTAATCCGATTAATAAGATCAAGATTGGTATTAATCCTATTATACGCTACAAGTAACAAATAGAAGACAGGTACCTATATAATAAGCCACTGTCAACGTCCAGTTTTCAACCTCCTGCATATTTTCAACAAATATGGAATGCTTGGGAATGTGTGACCCTAACGCCATGGGTATGACAGGAATGCCATCAGGCTTAGTAAATGTAAAAAAAGGAACACATAAATATGACAGCTACAGAAAGAAACACTAACAGAAATTTCCCATGTCCAAAAACCATGGGAACTAAACCATGGGAAAAGAAAAGCTATTGTTTTTCTAACAGTGCCGTTACCAAAATTCAGAGAAATACATATACTAAAAAAATTATATCCATCTGACCAACAGGATCTTCGTGAGGCAGAGGAAAGCACAGAGAAAAATCTCATTTTAAAAAATACCTAATTAATGGGCAATCTTTAATTTTGCTTTAAAATATATTTTCTAGTAGTACCTACTGTAGAATAAAAAATCTGAATCCAGTTAGGAGCCTATGGTCAAAAGTATCTAGGTGTTTATCTCCCACATACTTCCCAGAATACTGTGAATATGATTTTTTTGCACTACCACCCCCCAAAAATACCTAAGACTAAATGAGCATTATTCCAAAAGAGAGAACTCACAGAACTTGTTTTCCTGCCAAATGATGAATGCTACTCAATTACCAAGAAATATCACAAATGAAGAAAAATGGTCAGAGTTTTCAGCCACCAAAATGAGCCGAAGAACACTGAGAAGTACTAAATTTTTTCCAAACATATCCTTCAAGGCTTTTTTTCAAATCCCAATTTATTTACTACCGCTCCAGTGCTTATTAATCTGCCCTATGTTACTACACTCAACACTTAAAGGTGTTCTGTCTTGCACTGTTTATTGTTATAGAATGTTGGCACCTCCACTGGCCTACAAATGCAACTCAGCTACGTACAAAATGTCAGTCTCTGGCCTGGATGTCTAGTGTGAATGTGCCCCTTTAAACCTGGAGGCTACTTTGAATTCATTTGAACACCTTTTTTGTGAAATAAACTGACTTGGCTTTCTATAGGTCAGAATAGGGAGATAAAACAAGCAATCACTGATGTCTCTCAGTGAGTACGTTTGTAAAATCCTGACTCGTGGGCACTGGTTACTTTAACTATGGGCCTTATTTTTTAGCTTATGAGTCAAACAGTAATCAATTTTACCCAAAAGTCTGAGAATACACCTTATATGGTAGCAACGAAGAGAATACCTCAAAGTATGTGTCATTATGCCTTACAAAACCAAACGGAAGTGAGGGTGATTACTCCTCTTTCCTTATGTAGTCACTGAGCTACCTAGTTCAAAACATATGTTGCTCTGCTAGTATGTTTGTTCTAGTAGTCTAAACGTATTTCCTTGATGAGTCCTACTTAATTGAAACAACATCTTTATTCTTCTCTACCAGTGACCTAATAAAATAGAAACACGCCTTCTTAAACTGCAATTCACTATTAAGATGCCACATAACATTTTCTTTCAGTTAATCCATATGTGTTTAAGCCCAGAGATTTAATGTGCTCTGTAGTCCATGTGTGAATATAATTCTACCAGAAATGTGAAAAGTATGGCGGTTTGCTAAAAAAAAAAGAGCACATCCACAAACATCTCAAAATCAAACAAATTTGTTACTTACAGAGAAACTAGTGTTTCTATATAGTCCATTCTATAATTATAAGGAAAATGGTAAGAAATGTCAGAGAGCTATACAGGTTCAAAATGAATTAGTCAACTCTAGTTTACCTGAGAACAGATTAACACGGAAATTCACACATTTCAACCCTCCCTCCTCTTAAGGTTCTTTTCAATGATGAGATGAATCCCCCTCAAAATTGTATGCAAATTGTGTGCAAGTATACATGTATTTTCCACTGAGTTGGTCCACAGCTTTCCCCAAATTCTCAAAGGTATCTATGACCAAAAGAAATGTTATGAACTAATGATTTAGTGAAATCTTAGAACACTGTTTCTCAAAGTGTGGTTCCTAAACCACCAGTGCCAGCATACTTCAATGACAGGGGAAACAAATCACAAGACCTTCAAAACCCACATGCTAAAGATGTTTCAAAACAAAAACAAAAATCTGTTAGCATCAAGAAAATTTAAGAACTCAGAACAGAATTAATATTTATTCAAAGTGGTGCAAAATCATGACTTCACATGCTAACAGCAGATAAGTATAGCTTAAAAAAGCGGGGACTCGCTTTTAAACTTTTAAAATCTTCATAGCATAAATCACTAACATCTAACAAGGGTCTCTATTCCAATGAGGCACTACATTCAATACGGAATTCTGAGAACAGGCATAGCCCTTCCCCTTATCTACCGTTTTCTACTATTTAACTTTTCCCACCTGTATTGCAACTCTTCAGAAAGCAGTGCTCCTCAAACTATCTGTTGTGGAAGATACCATCTGGGGAAAGATTTCTCCCCATTTGCCTTTACCAATTCTTCTGTAATCTACAATAAATTACTGAAAAAACAAAATTTAAAGAAGCCACTCAAATTATAAGACCAAATTCTTTATCATCAGATTCAATAGACATAAAATTACTCTGTCAAAAGACAAAAGTTTCTAGATACTTACTCTTCACTTCTATCCTTATTTCATCTCAAACTGCAACTGACAGTTTGCTGATCTGAAGACCAGCAAGGATGCTCCTTCTAGGCAAGGACTACATCTTTTATTTCTCTTTAGGTTCATTGTACAAAGACTTAAACATAATACACAATAAACATGTGATGAATCACCACACTGGAAATTAAAGGTATTTAGTAAATAGGCTATTATTTAATAATTTAACCCATTTCCTTTTTTTTTTTTTTTGCTCTTATGTTAAACAAAGTGATGAATGATACTGTACATTTATTTTGGCACACTTATCTGACTTTCTTTAGGAATTATTTCTAAAAAGGTATGCACATTTAAATTTTTGATGCACGACACTAGATTGCCGGCAAGAATATTTGCAGCCATTTACAATCCTGCAAACTGTGTATGAGAATGTCCGTTATCCACACCGTTGCGACCCTTAGTTTTATAAAAGAAACCTGAGGGTAATTCTAGCTCCACCACTAACAAATCCTGTGACCTTGGGCAAGTCATTTACCCCTCTGGCCTCATTCTGCTCAGCTGTACAGGAGAGTTGGATCAAATGTTCTAGGGTCCCTTTCAACTCTAAACCATAATAAATATTTACAGACTTTACAACCTCTCATTAAAGTCATTACAATCAGTATCCGTTACTCAGGCACTAAAATGAATTTTGTATTATTCTCCAATTACTTCATACATATTACACTTATTTCTTCATTACAAAACACTAAAATGGCAAACATGGGTGCTTTTCAAAAACCTGAAACTGTGTCAACATTAGAAACTCAAAAGGTTGGATTTTGGAGCTAATTACGAGAGAAGAGAATCTAGCTTATCTACTTTTTCAGATCCCAAATGAGTTTTTCTTTTAGAATGAATTAGCCTAAATGACAAGACTCTCCTTTCCACTGGTAGCAGCTGAACCCTCTGGCATTTAATGCTGAGTTATGCCTTCATTCATACCGAGTGAGTACGTATGGACCAGATGCTAATGACTATAAGAATAAATTATTAGGCTAATGGGGAAACCAAATACTCATTTATTCCATCGTTTAACAAATACTTGCCAGGTGTCTATTATGTGCCAGGCTATTCTAGACACCGTGATACAACAAACAAAATGAATCCATGCCCTCATGGAACTTTACTTCAATCAACTGGAAAGAGAAGTCAACATATAAACATGCAGATAACTAACTAAATGTCAGGCCTATAATAAAGGGCACAGTAAGTGACAATAAGTAACTTCAGAAGAATCTAAGTCCACAAGTTGCTTCCACATCAACTCATGTGGGTGTTCTTCACGTTTCCATTGCTTAGAACAGACTGCTTACATTTACAACTATTACTCCTGGACACCATACTGTTCCAAGAAATCCATGCTTGTCAATTCCTGGCTCCTTTCAGTGCTGTTTCTACCATGCCCTTTCTCTCATCCCTTAAAGAAGATGGGTAAGTCTTCACTCCATTCCCATCTCCGGAAGTGTGATCTCAGTTTCCTTTGTACATCTGTAGCCTTTAAGAACTAAGACTCATCAAAACTTGGACCCAAGGATTTAACACTTGCTGTACATGGAATTATTTTATTTATCCCGCTTGGGATTTGTTGAGGGGGAATAAGAAAACAAACAAACAAACAAACAAAAACCCCTGGGAATCCTTTCCTTCCAGCTCTCTTTCTTTAGGTCAGAACTACTACCAATACCCTTTTATGGGTCTCCTATGCCTTTTCCTGCCATCCCAGGTTTATTTTTCCAGCCCAGGAATCCAGCCTGCACAGCTGGCTTTCATTGAGAGGGCACCAATTGTTGGTAGATCACGTCTAGCACTCGGGTCTCTAGTCACAAAACACTGATTTACCCTAGAGGCTTTACTCCCTCCACAGAAAGCAAACACGTGATCACAAACAGCAGCAAGACATGAAAAGGAAATGTTCTTACGTCAGTGCCACTGTTTTTTTTTTTTTTCCTTTTTAAACTAAAAGAGACTGGAGCAACACTGAAGAATTCTTGTTTCAGTGTGACTGGTGTACCATATGTGTCTGAGCTCTGGGCAACATGGGACTTGGCAGGGGGCAGGGTGCTGACAGCCGTCAGGGAAAGTCTATTAAGCAATGTCACTGTTTCCAGTTGCGCAAAGCCTGCACAGAGGTGGGAGTGAGGGAGTGGAAGGGGCCAAGATTTTGGTTCCCTGGTAGAATACGCCTGAAGCCTATCGTCTGCTGTTTCATCTTCACCCTGTTTCCCACTTACTACACCAGCACTTCGATGAATCAAACCACCTCTTCCCTTCAGAGTAAGAGCCCAGGGTCACTTAACTATAAGGACAGGACTAAAGCCATTATTGTTAAAGAAAGCAAACATTTACTGGCAGAGGTTACAGGTAAATCTAGTCTCAGAGCTTTTCTTGTATAAATCAAAAATATCACTACTACCAGCTGTTGATCACTCTTGAATGATGAAAGACCAATGTCTTACTTAAGTCTTTGAGTTAAGGTGTTGAGTTGGCCAAAAAGTTCCTTCGGTTTTTAAAGTAAAAATAAAAGACACATTTTTCATTTTCACCAAGAAGTTTATTGAACAACGTATTCACCCTTTTGTTCCATTACCTTCTGCCATTTTTCAGGCAACCTCATAATTCCATCTTCCCAAAACTGTTTAGCTTTTTGAGCAAAGAACTGTTCCAGGTGCCTTTTACAGTCTTCCAGGGAGTTGAAATTTTTTCCATTGAGAGAATTTTGTAAAGACCAAAATAAATGGAAATATGAAGGTGCAATGTCTGGTGAATATGGCAGATGAATCAGAACTTCCCAGCCAAGCTGTAACAGTTTTTGCCTGGTCATCAAAGAAACATGTGGTCTTGCGTTATCCTGATGGAAGATTATGCATTTTCTGTTGACTAATTCCAGACGCTTTCCGTCTAGTGCTGCTTTCACTTGGTCTAATTGGGAGCAGTACTTGTTGGAATTAATCGTTTGGTTTTCCAGAAAAAGCTCAGAATAGAGGACTCCCTTCCAATCCCACCACAATCACAACATCCCATTCTTTGGACGAAGACCGGCCTTTGGTGTGGTTGGTGTGGTTCATTTCGCTTGCCCCACTATCTCTTTCATTCCACGTTACTGTACAGTTTCCACATTTCATCGCCCATCACAATTTGTTTAAAAAAAAAACGTTTTCATTACGTTTAAGTAGAGAATCGCATGGGGAAATATGGTCAAGAAGGCCTTTTCCTCTTAACTTACGTGGAACACAAACATCAAAGTGATTCATATAACCAAGCTGGTGCAAATGATTTTCAACACTTGATTTGGATATTTTGAGTATGTCGGCTATCTCTCACATGGTGTAACATTTTCAATTAATGTCTCGATTTGATCGCTATCAACTTCAAGTGGTCTACCCAACCGTGGAGATCGTCCAGCGAGAAATCTCCAGCATTAAACTTCACAAACCACTTTTCACACGTTCAATCAGTCACAGCACCTTCTCCATAAGCTGCACAAATCTTTTTTTGCGTTTCACTTGAATTTTAACCTTTCTTGAAATAATAAAGCATAATATGCCAAAAATGTTGCTTTTTTTCTTCCATCTTCACTATGGAAATGGCTACACAAAAATTCACCAGTTTTGGTAAGTTTTTTTAAAAAATGCATGCTGAGCACTTGATCCTATAAATATCAATTAACTCCATCTTGTTTAATGTATCATTTAAAGCTTGTGTTTCCTTATTTATTTTCATTTTGGATGTTCTGTCCATTGGTGAAAGTGGGGTGTTAAAAGTCCCCTACTATGATTGTGTTACTGTCGATTATGTTACTGTGTTTCCCCTTTTATGGCTGTTAGCATTTGCCTTATGCACTGAGGTGCTCCTATGTTGGGTGCATAAATATTTACAATTGTTATATCTTCTTCTTGGATCGATCCCTTGATCCCTTATGTAGTGTCCCTCTTTGTCTCTTGTAATAGTCTTTATCTTAACGTCTACTTTGTCTGATATGAGAATTGTTACTTCTCCAGGATAGATCATATCTTGGGTCACAAATCAAGCCTTGGTAAATTTAAGAAAACTGAAATCATATCAAGTATCTTTTCTGACCACAGTGCTATGAGACTACATATCAATTACAGGAAAAGATCTGTAAAAAATAAAAACACATGGAGGCTAAACAATACACTACTTAATAATGAAGTGACCACTGAAGAAATCAAAGAGGAAATCAAAAAATACCTAGAAACAAATGACAATGAAGACATGACGACCCAAAACCTATGGGATGAAGCAAAAGCAGTTTTAAGAGGGAAGTTTATAGCAATACAATCCTACCTTAAGAAACAGGAAACATCTCGAAGAAACAACCTAACCTTGCACCTAAAGCAATTAGAGAAAGAAAAACAAAAAAAACCCAAAGTTAGCAGAAGGAGAGAAATCATACAGATCAGATCAGAAATAAATGAAAAAGAAATGAAGGAAACGATAGCAAAGAACAATAAAACTAAAAGCTGGTTCTTTGAGAAGATAAACAAAATTGATAAACCATTAGCCAGACTCATCAAGAAAAAAAGGGAGAAGACTCAAATCAATAGAATTAGAAATGAAAACGGAGAAGTAACAACTGACACTGCAGAAATACAAAGGATCCTGAGAGATTACTACAAGCAACTCTATGCCAATAAAATGGACAACCTGGAAGAAATGGACAAATTCTTAGAACTGCACAACCTGCCAAGACTGAACCAGGAAGAAATAGAAAATATGAACAGACCAATCACCAGCACTGAAATTGAAACTGTGATTAAAATCCTTCCAACAAACAAAAGCCCAGGATGAGATGGCTTCACAGGTGAATTCTCTCAAACATTTACAGAAGAGCTAACACCTATCCTTCTCAAACTCTTCCAAAATATAGCAGAGGGAGGAACAATCCCAAACTCATTCTACGAGGCCACCATCACCCTGATACCAAAACCAGACAAGGATGTCACAAAGAAAGAAAACTACAGGCCAATATCACTGATGAACATAGATGCAAAAGTCCTCAACAAAATACTAGCAAACAGAATTCAACAGCACATTAAAAGGATCATACACCATGATCAAGTGGGGTTTATCACAAGAATGCTAGGATTCTTCAATATATGCAAATCAATCAACATGATATACCGTATTAACAAACTGAAGGAGAAAAACCATATGATCATCTCAATAGATGCAGAGAAAGCTTTCGACAAAATTCAACACCCATTTATGATAAAAACCCTGCAGAAAGTAGGCATAGAGGGAACTTTCCTCAACATAATAAAGGCCATATATGACAAACCCACAGCCAACATCCTCAATGGTGAAAAACTGAAAGCATTTCCACTAAGATCAGGAACAAGACAAGTTTGCCCACTCTCACCACTCTTATTCAACATAGTTTTGGAAGTTTTAGCCACAGCAATCAGAGAAGAAAAAGAAATAAAAGGAATCCAAATTGGAAAAGAAGAAGTAAAGCTGTCACTGTTTGCAGATGACATGATACTATACATAAAGAATCCTAAAGACGCTACCAGAAAACTACTAGAGCTAATCAATGAATTTGGTAAAATTGCAGGATACAAAATTAATGCACAAAAATCTCTGGCATTCTTATACACTAATGATGAAAAATCTGAAAGTGAAATCAAGAAAACACTCCCATTTACCACTGCAACAAAAAGAATAAAATATCTAGGAATAAACCTACCTAAGGAGACTAAAGACCTGTATGCAGAAAATTATAAGATGCTGATGAAAGAAATTAAAGATGATACAAATAGATGGAGAGATATACCATGTTCTTGGATTGGAAGAATCAACACTGTGAAAATGACTGTACTACCCAAAGCAATCTACAGATTCAATGCAATCCCTAACAAACTACCACTGGCATTTTTCACAGAACTAGAACAAAAAATTTCACAATTTGTATGGAAACACACAAGACCCCGAATAGCCAAAGCAATCTTGAGAACGAAAAGTGGAGCTGGAGGAATCAGGCTCCCTGACTTCAGACTATACTACGAAGCTACAGTAATCAAGACAGTACGGTACTGGCGCAAAAACAGAAATATACATCAATGGAACGGGATAGAAAGCCCAGAGATAAACGCATGCACATATGGTCACCTTATCTTTGATAAAGGAGGCAAGAATATACAGTGGAGAAATGACAGTCTCTTGAATAAGTGGTGCTGGGAAAACTGGACAGGGTACATGTAAAAGTATGAAATTAGAACACTCCCTAACACCATACACAAAAATAAACTCAAAATGGATTAAAGACCTAAATGTAAGGCCAGACACTATCAAACTCTTAGAGGAAAACATAGGCAGAACACTCTATGACATAAATCACAGCAAGATCCTTTTTGACCCACCTCCTAGAGAAATGGAAATAAAAACAAAAGTAAACAAATGGGGGCTAATGAAACTTAAAAGCTTTTGCACAGCAAAGGAAACCATAAACAAGACCAAAAGACACCCCTCACAATGGGAGAAAATATTTGCAAATGAAGCAACTGACAAAGGATTAATCTCCAAAATTTACAAGCAGCTCATGCAGCTCAATAACAAAAAAACAAACAACCCAATCCAAAAATGGGCAGAAGACCTAAACAGACATTTCTCCAAAGAAGATATACAGACTGCCAAAAACACATGAAAGAATGCTCAACATCATTATCATTAGAGAAATGCAAATCAAAACTACAATGAGATATCATCTCACACCAGTGAGAATGGCCATCATAAAAAAATCTAGAAACAATACATGCTGGAGATGGTGTGGAGAAAAGGGAACACTCTTGCATGTTGGTGGGAATGTAAATTGATACAGCCACTATGGAGAACAGTATGGAGGTTCCTTAAAAAACTCCAAATAGAACTTCCATACGACCCAGCAATCCCACTACTGGGCATATACCCTGAGAAAACCATAATTCAGAAAGAGTCATGTACCAAAATGTTCATTGAAGCTCTATTTACAATAGCCAGGATATGCAAGTGACCTAAGTGCCCATCGACAGACGAATGGATAGAGAAGATGTGATACATATATACAATGGAATATTACTCATCCATAAAAAGAAATGAAATTGAGTTATTTGTAGTGAGATGGATGGACCTAGAGTCTGTCATACAGAGTGAAGTAAGTCAGAAAGAGAAAAACAAATACCGTATGCTAACACATATATATGGAATCTAAGAAAAAAAAAAAAAGGTCATGAAGTTCCTAGGGGTAAGACGGGAATAAAGACACAGACCTACTGGAGAATGGACTTGAGGATATGGGGAGGTTGAAGTGTAAGCTGTGACAAAGTGAGAGAGTGGCATGGACATATATATACTACCAAACATAAAACAGCTAGTGGGAAGCAGCCGCATAGCACAGGGAGATCAGCTCAGTGCTTTTTGACCACCTAGAGGGGTGGGATAGGGAAGGTAGGAGGGAGGGAGACACAAGAGGGAAGAGATATGGGAACATATGTATATGTATAACTGATTCACTTTGTTATACAGCAGAAACTAACAGAAACTAACACACTATTGTAAAGCAATTATACTCCAATAAAGATGTTAAAAAAAATGCATGCTGATATGACAGCTGTCACAATACAATCTAACAAAATTGTTCTGAATAAAGTTAAAGGCAACTAAGCACTACGGGAGCCATCTTTCAGAAAAAACAAACGAACTTTTTTGGCCAACCCAGTAGTTGACATAAATTCCATTCTTTCAGTGAATGGTTATTGAGTACCTGATTATACCAGTGAATAAGGTACCTTGCATGCATGTATGTGTGTATGTGTGTGTGTGTGTGTGTGTGTGTGTGTGTGTGTGTGAGAGAGAGAGAGAGAGAGAGAATGTGGGGGAGAGGGGCAGGAAAGGGGAGGTAACAGAGTTATATTTTTAATTGTTAGAAGTATGTGAAATTAACATAATATTTATAAGACTAACTATCATTTATTGAGTACTCATCACATGCCAGGCACTATACTAGACACTTGTTGACTTTCTCTTTTTACAAAACCTTCCATTTCCATATGCAAAACGACAAAGATCAGATAACACATGAAAAATACCACATTTGCTCTTCATCTCATGGGTTAACATCTTGCCTTAAAATTTCTTCGATATATGCAAACATCTATTCAAAAAGTTAAACATTAAGAATACATTTCCAAGAAAATATATCTGGCAAACCCCTGGTTAGGTTAGGTATTATTCTCTGCTAACAATTATTGTAAGCCATTTCCCCAACTTCCAAGTAAGATGGAAAATAGCACACCATATTACAATATTATTTGAGTTAGAAAGCTCTTACTCTGACGTAAAAGCCTGTAACTAGTCTGTAAGTTCTCCAGCAACACTGTTCAACATTATAGACATAAACTAGAGACCAATGTGCTCACATGTAACGTCTAATAGCTCAGAAACACTCAGGAAAGAAACATATTCCTTGCAACAGATTCTTTAATCACAGGCACACTTCATGGACTAAAAACTGTTCTGGCACAAAACCAATGGAATAGAAACATAAATTTTTACTGAGAATTCTCCGAAGAGTTACAGCAAGTTTCAAGGGTAAAGATTTTTTCAGTAAGTATTGTGGGGTTTTGTTGTTGTTGTTGTTATATTTCATTTTGTTTGGAAGCAACAAGGGAGGAAGGAGAGACAGTAGGCATTTTGCCCTACCAAGGTGATTTGCAAACCAAAAACTTTTCTCCTTAAGGCAATGTAAAACACACAAAAACCTCAAAAACTGGCAGACATGACCCAGCCCCAGTTGAAATGGATGGTTTAGTATATTTATTTTCTTCACTCAAAATCTAAAACTATATTTAGGTATTTAAGTAAATGAATGAAATCTTTCTTGATTTTCACTTGATAATTACTCCACAATCATAAAAAAAATCAGCAACAATTTTTTGGAATCATTTGAAAAGGATAGGTATTATTAGCAAGGATGTAGAGAAAAGGTAACCCTCCTGCACTGCTGGTTGGAATGTAAAGTGGTGCAGCCACTATGGAGGTTTCTCGAAACATTAAAAATATAACTATAATACAATCCAGTAATTCCACTTTTGAGGATTTATCCAAAGAAAATGGGAACACTAATTTGAAAAGATACATGCACCCCCATGTTCACTGCTGAAAAGTGAAAAGACTGAGTGTATATGATAGTGGACTAGAATTACTGTGTTTTACAAAGCAGTGATTCCCATACTCAGCTGATCAAAATCTCTCAGGGCACTTTTTAAAAGTATAGGTGATGGGGACTCATTACAAGAAATTCTCATCTAGAAAGTCTGAGTGAGAACCCAGGAAACTAATAATCCTCTAGGCAGGAACGAGGGTCCACGGGTACAGGTTCCAGAAAGAAAGATTTCAATTCTCAGCACAGATAAGGGCTTGAAAACATTCAGAACATTCCAGAAATGAAATGGTTTCCTTGCAAAGTAATGAGATTCCTATTCCTGGGTATGTCTACGCAGAAGGCAGACAGCCACATGCCATGGGTACTGCACAGGAGATATATGAATCTGAAAATGAAAACTAGAGTAAGTACACAATAAATTATTGGTGAGTAAACGGCCAGATGCAAGAAACCATTACATAATTTTAGTCACACATTGTAAATGGTCTTTCTCCATGAGAGTAATAAAATCATGAAGTTCTGATTCTCATTACACATCAGTCATCTCAGTCAGATTGCAAAAATTTTTTTGTTTTACCATAGCAAGTGCTAGAAAATGAAAACTGAGTTTCAATCTAGCTAGCGTTCAGAGAAACTGAATTTATATTATTAAAATAAATAATAAGCATAGCTTCAAAATAATTTCAAAAAGAAGTACAGTAACTTTCTGTTAAAATGTGATGACACTGGTAAATGGAAGAAACGAGAGAGGAGGACGTTTCCTAGGTCAGAAAGAATTGATTATTCAGGGTACTATAAATTATCTCTACACTGAATATTTAAATTGTCCCATAAAGATGTAACAGTAATCACTCCAAACAGGAATAAAAAGATGCTGTGTGAGCTAAACGCAGTCGATTTCCCTACCATTCGGTATAGAATAAATATAAACTCTCACATTAAATAACTAGATGTTAGACAGTCAAAATCACAACCTGCAGTTTAGGAGCTCACAGAAACAAGCAAAAGAGTAAAACCATAAAAGGGGTAGAACTCTGAGTGGTCTGGAGTTACATGTTCTAATGACATTTCTTGAGTGTTTGATAGATAAGAAGCAAGTCTCAGAGAGCAAAGCTGGTACAGGTAGGAAGATGTCTGGGCCTTTTAAAACAGGACTATTATCAGATTTTGAATGGTTTAATTGGTAAGAAAATAATTTCTTCTGGTGGCCAAGTGACAGATACAAACACCTAGCAGGAGAAACTTGGCAGATCTCTAAAATAAATCCACATCTGACCTGGACAATATTACTGCTATTTTTGTCCCAATGTGAACTTGCACCATCAAAAACATCTTCTTTCTACATGATGAAAGGCTACTATAAAACAATACTATTTTGGGAGAGATCAGTGAAAAATACCCATCTTAATTAAAAATTCTACCAGCTAAAGAAAGGTTAAGGAATCCTCTTGTAGTAATAATTTAAATACTGAATTAATATTCAACAAAGTTATTTTTAAAAGGAAGTACACCCACACTGAATGCATCTGTCCTGAGCTTGTTCACCTATTTAAGAAAATAAGTGGTGGGGGAAGGGAGATAGTTTGGACTATATAATCTAAGGTGTCTTGCCACTAACAATATAACTTTCTATGCCTGTTTGTGACCATTGGTTCCATAGGGAGATGGGAAATAATTGAATAATTTCAGAAATACCCAACATCTGATACATCTAATACCTCTGATCTTGAAAACAAAAAGATAGCCACTATCACAAACTTCTGTTTGTTGATTTAAAAATCAACAACAAAACTTTCAAAATGGTGAAGTAGGAAGGAAGAAATCGGACTACGTGCCCATCCTGCAAAATACTTGGCTGGTACCTACACCAGTGACAACACCCACACAGATATCTATTTCCACATGCTGCCTGGTACAGGCTTGATGCTGATAATACAGAAGAGGAGGAGCGTTAGATGGTATTCATTCATTTAACCTCAGAAAGACACGATAAAGCACTAGCATTCCTAATCTATAAGTGAGGAAACTAAGACAGAGAGTTACTAGTCTAAGGTCACAGAGCTAGGAAGTCACAGTGCTGAGGCTGGAACCCAGGCAGTGTGATTTCAAGGTCCATCCTGTGACCCCAGCTGGGCTACTCTCCCACCCGGCACATCATCTGTCACTCTCCCTCCTGAGATAACACACTGCACCCTCCAGCCAAATGTACACGTTTTACTCTTCACAGTTTATTCCCTTAAATCCCATCTATCTGTCCCTCCAATTTAGATAAACTAGGCTGGATATAGCAGGAAGGAAATCTCTCTCCCTTAAAGTTTAGCTCTAAACCATTACCCTGATTAACTCTCAGGTATCCAAAAATAAGTATCCATACATCACACAAGTTAAAAAAAATTCCTCAGTCAAAATTTCTAACCATGCAGACCAAAAAAGAAGGGAAACTGAGGAAGCTGAAGATGAGAAGGCAGGAGGGAAAAGGAGGGGAAAGAGAATGTAAAGGAAGAGACGAAAAGTGGCAGAAGACAGGACCCCCTCCACCCAATCTCCTTTCCTCATTTTAAAATCAGTTCTCTTACTGAGCTAATCTTACTCCAAAATCCAACTCATAGGCTCACCTAGGGGGGAGACAAGGTAGCCTGCCCAGTTTCTACCTTCCAAGATGGGGCAGTACCATAGTTCCTCCCAACATTTTAATTTTGGTAGAAGGATCTTCCCTAAGATGCCGCTGATGAATGATGACAGAAGCCTCTCTCAGAGGAGGCTGGTGAGGTACGAGTATGATTGATCAATGAAATATAATTGATCAATGAAATAATACAGAGCACATCTCCTCAAAGCATCTGTGAAGAGCCAGTTATTTTTCTAAATCTCCAATCTGTTTCAGACCAATACCTTAATAAAAATACAACAAAAAAATTATCTGAAAAATTTAAAAAGTTTATAAAATAAAAGTCTCATATTTCTACTATTAGATTCAACAGACATAAAATCACTGGGTCACCAGGAGGAAAGGGGTGGAGGGATAAATTGGGAGACTGGGATTGACATATACACACTACTATATGCAAAATAGATAACTAATAAGGACCTACTGTATAGCACAGGGAATGCTACTCAATACTCTGCAATGGCCCATATGGAAAACAATCTAAAAAAGAGTGGATATATGTATATGTATAATTGATTCACTTTGCTGTACACCTGAAACTAACACAACATTTTAAATCAACTATACTCCAATAAAAATTTTTTAAAAATAAGATAAAATAAAATTACTGGGTCAAAATGCTATAAAAATTTCTAAATACTCTCAATTTCTGAACTTACGTTATCACAAACTGACAACTCTCTGGACAACACTTCGAATAACACTGTATTAGAACATCAAAGACCAATTTCTGTGCCTTAAATATCATATTTTAAAAGAGTTAAAAAAATTTTTTTTAGAAATTTAGAAAAATATTTTTTTCTAAGTGTCCACAGGAATTACCAGAAGGGATTAGACAACGTGATTATGGGCAACTTTACAATATTTCTTCTTTATACTCTATATTTTTTAAATTAGTAGAAGTAAATAAAATTTTAAAAAACAAATATCATTTCAGTTGCTATAACTTGTTTTATGATACATAAAAGCCTGAATACCCAAAACATCATTTCTGCCTTTTTATCTTTTTAGACTTTTTGTGTGTTCCTCCTCTCTTTACTCAGCCTTCAATTCCCCCAGTGTAAAAAGAAAAATATATGCGTAACTTATGCAAAATTTCCTGAGGCTGCAGATTATGGGTATGGATCCCCTAGCTTGGAAGATCTATTAAAATATTAACTGTGTTTACACATGTCCCTTTGGCTAAAAATTAATGAAAGAATTCACAGATGTTAATAAAATTCACAACTTTTCAAAAACTCTTACAAGGTTTTAGATGCTCTGAAAGGAGCTGCTTTTGCTGACAGGCACAGTAACTTGTTCAGAAAAAAAATTACACTTTGAAAAAAATTATACTGTCAGGTGTGAATAGTCACCATTGGCAAAGTGATACCACGTTTGGATTCTCTACTACGTACAAGGTTTTAATATTAAAAGAATCTGCCCCCAAAGAAAATATATACAGCTCTTAAAACATATGAAAAGTAGATAAATGCTAAAATTATTTTTCACCTATCAGAGATCTATAAATGTGATAACTGTGTGTTGCCAGGATGTGGGGAAATATACACTTTCATACAATATTGGTGGGCAGTTTGGCAATATACGTGTTAAAATTACAAGTGTGTATGTGTATACAGGCAAAACCTTGGAGATATTGTGGTTTCGGTTCCAGACCACCACAATAAAACAAATACTGCAATACAGCAAGTCGCATGAATTTTTTGGTTTCCCAGTGCATATAGAAGTTATGGTTACACTACACTGTAGTCTATGAAGTGTGCAATAGCTTTATGGCTAAAAAGTGTAGTTACCGTTACGTAAAATACTTTACTGCTAAAGAATGCTAACCGTCGTCTGAACCTTCAGTGAGCTGTAATCTTTTTGCTGGGGGAAGGTCTTGCCTCAGTGTTGATGCTGCTGACCGACTGGGTGGTGGTTGCTGGGACCTGCGGTGGCGTGGCAACTTCTTGAAATAGGACCACAGTGACGCTTGGCCCACTGACTGACTCTTCCTTGTACTTGAACACTTAGAGGTCATTGTAGGGTTCCTGATAGGCCTCATTTCAATATTGTTGTGTCTCAGGGAATAGGGAGGCCCAAGGAGAGGGAGAGAGATGGGGGAACAGCAGGCTGGTGGAGCTGACAGAACACACACAGCATTTGTGGATTAAGTTTGCTGTTCTGCATGGACGCAGGCTATGACACCCCAAAACCACTATAATAGTAACATCAAAGATGATCACAGATCACCATAACAAATATAGCAATAACGAAAAAGTTTGAAATACTGTGAGAATTACTGAAATGTGACACAGAGACACAAAGCAAGCAAATGCAGCTGGAAAAACAGCACCAATAGACTTGCTGGACTCAGGGTTGCCACAAACTTCAATTTATAAAAAATGAAGTACCTGCAAACCACAGTAAAGTGAAGTGCAATAAAATGAAGTACTCCTGTATATACTTTTTTTTTTTACATCTTTATTGGGGTATAATTGCTTTACAATGGTGTGTTAGTTTCTGCTTTATAACAAAGTGAGTCAGTTATACATATACATATGTTCCCATATCTCTTCCCTCTTGCGTATTCCTCCCTCCCACCCTCCCTATCCAACTCGTCTAGGTGGTCACAAAGCACTGAGCTGATCTCCCTGTGCTATGCGGCTGCTTCCCAGTAGCTATCTATTTTACATTTGGTAGTGTATGTATATCCATGCCACTCTCTCACTTTGTCACAGCTTACCCTTTGCCCTACCCATATCCTCAAGTCCATTCTCTAGTAGGTCTGTCTTTTCCTGTCTTACCCCTAGGTTCTTCATGACATTTTTTTCCCCTTAAATTCCATATATATATGTGTTAGCATACAGTATTTGTGTTTCTCCTTCTGACTTACTTCACTCTGTATGACAGACTCTAGGGTCCATCCACTTCACTACAAATAGCTCAATTTCATTTCTTTTTATGGCTGAGTAATATTCCATTGTATATATGTGTCACATCTTCTTTATCCATTCATCTGTTGGTGGACACTTACGTTGCTTCCATGTCCTGGCTATTGTAAATAGTGCTGCAATGAACATTGTGGTACATGACTCTTTGTGAATTATGGTTTTCTCAGGGTATATGCCCACTAGTGGGATTGCTGGGTTGTATGGTAGTTCTATTTGTAGTTTTTAAAGGAACCTCCATACTGTTCTCCATAGTGGCTGTATCAATTTACATTTCCACCAACAGTGCAAGAGGGTTCCCTTTTCTCCACACCCTGTCCAGCATTTATTGTTTCTAGATTTTTTGATGATGGCCATTCTGACTGGTGTGAGGTGATACTTCATTGTAATTTTGATTTGCATTTCTCTAATGATTACTGATGTTGAGCATCCTTTCATGTGTTTGCTGCCAATCTGTATATCTTCTTTGGAGAAATGTCTATTTAGGTCTTCTGCCCATTTTTGGATTGGGTTGTTTGTTTTTTTGATATTGAGCTGCATGAGTTGCTTGTAAATTTTGGAGATTAATCCTTCGTCAGTTGCTTCGTTTGCAAATATTTTCTCCCATTCTGAGGGTTGTCTTTTCATCTTGTTTATGTTTTCCTTTGCTGTGCAAAAGCTTTTAAGTTTCATTAGGTCCTTTATTTCCATTTCTCTAGGAGGTGGGTCAAAAAGGATCTTGCTGTAATTTATGTCATAGAGTGTTCTGCTTATGTTCTCCTCTAAGAGTTTGATAGTGTCTGGCCTTACATTTAGGTCTTTAATCCAATTTGAGTTTATTTTTGTGTATGGTGTTAGAGAGTGTCCTAATTTCATTCTTTTACATGTAGCTGTCCAGTTTTCCCAGCACCACTTATTGAAGAGGCTGCCTTTTCTCCATCGTATATTCTTGCCTCCTTTATCAAAGATAAGGTGACCATGTGTGCGTGGGTTTATCTCTGGGCTTTCTATCCTGTTCCATTGATCTATATTTCTGTTTTTGTGCCAGTACCATATGTCTTGGTTACTGTAGCTTTGTAGTATAGTCTGAAGTCAGGGAGCCTGATTCCTCCAGCTCCGTTTTTCTTTCTCAAGACTTCTTTGGCTATTCGGGGTCTTTTGTGTTTCCTGCTTTTTATTTTTATTTATTTTTTCATTGTTTCCTCACACCCAATTAATCACTCAGCCATTTTTGATTTTTTAATGTCATACTTATTGAAGTAAAGCACACACAGAGAAAAGTGCATTAAACATTAGTATGTAACTATATAGATAATGTTTTACAAAGGAATGACATGAGAGTAATTAAAACCTAGATGGGAAAACAGCACATGAAGCAACCTCAGAACCTGCTTTTTAAAGCACACACATTTGATTTCCCAATGCTTAGCAATGACCTCAAAGGCCAGGTCACTCCTCATTTGGATTACTGGCTGAACATCTAGGTTTAGCTAAGCAGTTCTCCAAGGATTCTCCAATAACAGATATAACAATGAATGTAGTTTTTCCTCTCAGACTATCTAGCAAGTTAAAACTGTTACAGCTTGTAGCTCTACACTCAGTCTGGCAGCTTTGAAGAGAAAAGTATTGGTGGCAAACAGTGATCTGAAATCTATGATTTGAAACTGGACAATGGCACACTAGATACACATTCTCCTATGTTACAATAACATATATAGTTAACATGAAAGAGATGCCCACTTTATTAAATGAAGCTGTTTCACGATCTCTACATAACTCTTTGTGACGCTACATAGACAAGTTACACTACAAATAAGATTGAAGCCTGAACTCCAGAATAATTCACCAAGATGCTTTTCCCACTTTATCTCTCTAACAGGAATGCCAAAATCCTCATTAACAAATGAACACAGTCAATTTACTTTTCCAAAATGAATTTTGATCATATAATTGGTAACCATATTTCTATCATGATCATACCATGTTTTATATAGTTCATCGGGTATAAACTCTTCCTTTACTTTTTTACCTCTATTAGGATACTGGTATTAAGTGTCTGAATTATTATTTTCACTTCTTTAAATAAGAGATAGTCATTACTAGCAAGATAAAAAAATTATCTTCTCAACTTTAAAATACTAAGCAGAAAGATTTTATTGACAGTAAATATTTTATTAAGACATGCCCTCATAATGCTCAGCAGTATCACTAGGAACACAAAAACATAAAAGAAAAGTGTTAATTAAATTAAATCCACTGACAATACCTTCCTTAGAGGGAAATAATACATATGACAAAGAATCATACATAAAGCAGTCTTCCAAAAAAAGAAACCTACACAAGACGATAGTCTTAAGCAATTCTTAAATCACAGCTCACTTATTTAGTATGAGTTTGAAAGTGTCCCACCTGCTAGGCATAAATCTTCTGAAATCAGAAAGACTCAAATGTTAATGCCTTTTTATTTACTACCATCAATGAAAATTTACAGAGTAACTATATACTACAGTGAGAGATATAATTTTAGGTAAATCTGGTTTTTCTGGAACTACCTGACTTTGTAGGCTGTTATCTATTTATGCTCTAGTTTTCAGGATTAAGTCAATTGGAAACTGAAATTGGCAGTGAGTGGTCAGTTAGTTTCGTTTCTCCTTTATCAGGTCAAATGTGCATCCAGCAAGCCATCAGCCCGGCCATGTTCTTGGGCACCAGTGTGCTTGCTGGCCAAAGCAACGCCCACTAACTCAACCTGCTGCATGAGTGCTGTTCAAGTTGCAGAAATACCTCCCCAGACTTACCTTGGGAAACAGCTTGTACTGATCTTCACAAAAATGTCCGCTTACATATTCATCAAGTCAGTAAGACTTCTACAAGAATTCTAATAGAATAGTCCTTTCTGTTTTTACATACAAAGCAACTAATATATTTACTTACTAATTGCAATTTAACATTCAAAAGATTCTAATTTTTAAAAATTTCCTAGACAGTTGGTTATATGAAATTTATGTGTTCACTGCTTGATGGACAAATCTGTAAGCCTAGAGGCGACAGACAAATAACTACAATACTAAACCTTTTTTTAAAAATAACTAAGCTCCATTTTAATTTTGGCATGCTACCTAACTGAAGACGTTGTCAAGGTCAACTTAGAACACAACCTTAATTGAACCATATTTACAGTTTACTGCAACTTAATGGAAAATCTGTTAAAAAATCTGAGGCTAAAGTTTAACAAAACATTTTATTCTGTAATTCTAAACAGTAAAACCAGACCAGGCTCATACAGTTGTATCATTTGAGATTACAAAACCCTGAAACAAACAAAAAATTATTTTTACGTATATGTTGATGATATCTAGATTCCCAAACCTAACTATGATCTCTCACTTAATGCTAGAAGTTAGGGGTACAATCACACCAATAAACTTTTCAAGTTGAAATTAGCATTAATATGAAAGATACACTGTAGAATATAAATAATATAGACCAGAAACCTGATTTGATCTATGCGTAGTTTAACTAGTCAGTATTGATGCCAGGCACAGTGGTAGGTTCTGAAATTCAAAGATGAATATATAAAATGTACTGCATGCTTAGAATAAATTTACACTCTGGGGTTGAAACTGAGAAAGACTTCATTGAGGAGGGCCACACTGGCTTCAACTTTAAAAGATGTGTGGGAATTTCCAGATATACAGAGCTCAAAAGCACCAAGAAATGTAGCTATAAAAATTTTATCAATATGTAAGAAACATGTATCAGAAGGAAAAAAAAAGCTGCAATGCCCCCAGAGACATGAAAGTTAGTCAAGAAATAGCATGGTCAGGGCTTCCCTGGTGGCGCAGTGGTTGGGAGTCCACCTGCCAATGCAGGGGACACGGGTTCGTTCCCCGGTCTGGGAGGATCCCACATGCCGCAGAGCGGCTGGGCCCGTGAGCCATGGCCGCTAAGCCTGCGCATCCGGAGCCTGTGCTCCGCAACGGGAGAGGCCACAACAGTGAGAGGCCCGTGTATCGCAAAATAATAATAATAATAAAAATACACTACGGTAAGTTCAAGAAGTCAAACACCAAAGAGCACATACTGTATGATTCCATTCATATGAAGTATTCAGAATAGGTAAATGTAAGAGACAGAAAGCAGATTGGTAGTTGCCAGAGGCTGAGGGGAAGAGAAAACGGAGAGCAACTGCTTAATGGGGATGGGATTTCCTCTTGGGGTGATGAAATGTTTTGAAACTAGATAAAGGTGGTAGTTACACAGCACTGTGAATGTACTAAACTGCAACTGAATTGCTCAGCTTAACATGGTTACTTTTGTTAAGTGAATTTCACTTCAATTAAAAAAGGAAAACTTGAACAGTGCATCACATGTTGAAGACTCTAGAAATTTATCTTGATTTAAAAAAAAAAGATACTATACACCTATTAGAATGGCTAAAATTAATACTGATCATACCAAGTGTTGATGAGGATGCACAGAAACTGAACTCTCATACACTGCTAATGGGAATGTAAAATGGTACAACCACTTAGGAAAACTGTTTGGCAATTTCTAAAACAGTTAGTCAAATACCTTCCATATAATTTAGCCATTTCACTCCTAGGTACTTAACCAAGAAAAATGACAGCACACGTCCTTACAAAGACTTGTACGAGAATGTTCACTGCAGCTTTCTTCATTAATTAATAGTCAAAAATGAGAAATAACCTGAATACCCATCAACAGGTAAATAAACAAACAATGCTATATCTACACAAAGGAATACTACTCAGTAATATAAGGTAATGATCTACTGTTAGCTACAGCATGCATGAATCCCAAAATAATTGTTGAGTGAAAAAAACTCACACCAAAAAAAAAAAAAGTACATACGATATAGTTCTATTTATATAAAATTCTAGAAAATACAAACTAATCTACAGTAACATAGTGACAGAAAGCATATCAGTGGTTGCTTGGATGAGGGGACGGCGGGGAGGTGGGAGAGTGGAAGGAAGGGACTACAAGAGCTCCCAGGAAACTTCTGGGGGTGATTAATATGTTCATTCTCTTGATTGTGGTGAGTAGTTTTAGGGGTGCATAGATTATGTCCAAAGTTATCAAATTGTACACTTTAAATATGAGCACTATATTGCATGCCAACTAAACATCAATAAAGCTAAAAATTTAGGCTACAAAACATATATAGTGATTCCATTTCTGCATTTTAAAAATAAATATTTATATGAACAGTTTTCTTGGTAGTATATATTTCCTACTAGGATTATAAGGTATTTTTTATTTTTTATTTCCATCATGGAAACTCAGATGTATTTGGGGACTTCCCTGATGGTGCAGTGGTTAAGACTGTGTGCTCCCAATGCAGGGGCCCCAGGTTCAATCCCTGGTCAGGGAACTAGATCTCACATGCATGCCACAACTAAGAGTCCACATGCCACAACTAAGGAGCCCGCCTGCTGCAACTAAGGAGCCAGCCTTCTGCAACTAGGAGCCCACATGCCGAAACTAAGGAGCCAGTGAGCTGCAACTAAGGAGCCAGCAAGCTGCAACTAACGAGCCTACGAGCCGCAACTAAGGAGACGGCCGGCTGCAACTAAGACCCAGTGCGACCAAATATAAATAAATAAATAAATAAATAAAATTTTTTAAACAGATGTACTTGAATATTGTCTGTAATTCAACCAAAAAAACCCTAAACTTCTACTAGGTAAGAAAGCTTAGTTCAACATAAAAATCAGTTAATTCCAACACACTGTGCTATAAAAATCTGGAGTGCCTTTTAATCTACAAAATACATATAGGAGACTCTGCTTCATACATTTAATTTGGTCCTATTATCTCTCAACCATTGGGAAATGGGGGGAAAAAAGCACCTCTTAAAACTAAATAGCTCCTCTGGAATTAGTTCAGGATCTTAAAGCTGAAAAAAGTATACCTATATTGATAATTATGTAATTATTTTTATAGCAGCATACTTTAAAAGTAGGCGAAAGATCTCCATGTTACTATAAAAATGATATTCCTTCCCTTATCTGATTCTGGCATAAGAAATCTCTAACTTAAATGAGATAGAGATGATGAAATGGATATTCATCCTACCAATGCTATGAAAAAATAAAGCTCAGTTTATACATGTCAGTTGTAAAGATTATGAGCCTTGGTTGTCACTGAAAACTTGTGAAGGCATAAAGGAATAGCGATATAATATGCAAGTAATGTATTCCGCAAGTTAGCCAAACACTGAAGATACATTCTGAAGAGATTATTCAATATCCAATTTGTTCTCAGTTCAAAAAGAAAAGGAAATTGTCCCAGGATTTACGTATGAACTAGCAACAGTAAAAGGTTCATTATTTAATATAATCATATTAACTCGAAAATACCAAAATCAATGTCAGAGCTAAGAAGTTATGAAAGGAAATGATTTAATCAAACACCTGAATAGCTCAAGAGCTTGAAAGTGGGTTAAGTTTCTCGTCTCAAATGCAAATGCTAGAGGCCAATTAAATCAATGCCAGAATCCATTTCTGGCTTTTATTCTGAATAAGGTGATGATCACTGCATTTTCTACAATGAGCAAGTGACCATACCCCTAAATCAAAATATCAAGGATCTCTGTTAGTGAACTCAAACAAGGGTCACACTAGCGTGTAAAAATTTCCACTGGGAATAAATAGTGCTGCTTTGTGACTGAGATAGAGAATAAAGAGCTTCTGACAGATAAAGCTGTATAAAAAACAACAGTACACGGTCATTTAATATTTCAGAACAAAATTTATATTCACATATAATACAAAAAGAACCAAACATAGAACTGAAACGTATATTAAGAATCCACTCTTACCTTCTTCTGGGTAGAACCCAAATTAATTTACTGAATTACTTAACACTGCAACACTGGCTATTCAGTAAAATGCTAGTCTAAAAGAATCATTTACCTAATCGCATCATCACTTCTTGAATCATCTCTCAGTTTTTCATATCTGGATCATATGATAAACAGACCAGCCACATTTTTTTTCAATCCTAAATTGGCTTCTGCTGCCATTTACCATTTGCACAATTATCAGAAACACTGACTTATTTTAATAGCAGCTTACATAAAATAGGATTATAAATATCAAACTAAAGAGAAATTCTAGAAAGACAATACATGCAATATACAAAAGAAATTAATTTTGACCATTTACTCCTTTGGGTCATCTCACTAATTTTTTATCCACTGTTATATGGAAGGACATGTTCAGGAATTTTAAGTACTATAGATAAATAATATATAGCATATGGGATTGTAATTCTGGCTACTTTATTTATAAATCTTTAAATAAACATTTTTAGAGGTATAATGTATTAGTTACACATTTTTAATTTCGAGAAAAACTGAATGGAAAGCATATTTGCAGATGTCAAAATTTCAAAGATTTAAAAAAAATCTAGAATCATTTGAGTCTTATTTTACATAGAATCAAATATACAGAAAAATATTCATAAGCAGAGTTTATAATATTTTACAGTCCTTGTTGACAAAAATGTTTAGGTTGTTTTCAGATTATTTTTAATTTTAATTGGAAATTTGCATATAACTCACCAAAACACTCATTAATAAGATTACCTTTTATATTTAACTTTTTCTGTTATTAACAGCCACATAAAGATATGTATTGGGCAAAAATAAATAAATAAGCAAACATTCATTTAAAAAATCTGGATATAAAGATAATTACTTCAGGGCTTCCCTGGTGGCGCAGTGGTTGAGAATCTGCCTGCCAATGCAGGGGACACGGGTTCGAGCCCTGGTCTGGGAAGATCCCACATGCCGTGGAGCAATTGGGCCCGTGAGCCACAATTACTGAGCCTGCGCGTCTGGAGCCTGTGCTCCACAACAAGAGAGGCTGCGATAGTGAGAGGCCCGTGCACCGCGATGAAGAGTGGCCCCCACTTGCCACAACTAGAGAAAGCCCTCGCACAGAAACAAAGACCCAACACAGCCATAAATAAATAAATAAAATTATTTCAAAAACATTGATGCATAAATTATGTACATCAATAATAGACACCTATATGTACTGGCCTGGAAACATTCATGATACATATTAAAGAACAAAAGGAAGGGCTTCCCTGGTGGCACAGTGGTTAAGAATCCGCCTGCCAATGCAGGGTACACGGGTTCATGCCCTGGTCGGGGAAGATCCCACGTGCCGCGGAGCAACTAAGCCCATGCGCCACAACTACTGAGCCTGCGCTCTAGAGCCCGTGACCCACAACTACTGAATCCTGGGCACCTAGAGCCCATGCTCCGCAACAAGAGAAGCCACCGCAATGAGAAGTCCGTGCACTGCAACGAAGAGTAACCTCTGCTCACCGCAACAAGAGAAAGCCCGCGCGCAGCAACAAAGACCCAACGCAGCCAAAAATAAATAAATAAATTTATATTTAAAAAAAGAACAAAAGGAAAGTTGCAGAACAACATGTATTAGTGGGGGAGAGTGGTGCACATTGGAATAGACAAATAAAGAGTAAAAGTCAGAAAGAATACATCCGGTTAAGAAAGGAGGCTGGAAAAGTCTGTGGAAATTTTACTTTATACTTTGTATACTTTATATTATTTGAATATTTTACAAGTTCATTAAACTTTAATTTTTAGATAAAGATACTTGTTTTAAAAGATATTACCAGATAGTAGGCAATATTCTTGACATTCTACACCTAATCAGTAAGGTTCATATTATGACCAAAACCATAAAAGCAACAAATTTTAACTGCCTGATAATCAAACTGTAGAATGACTTCACCATTTACATGATATTTATCATTCACATACAAGTGTGTGTCTAAAGTATATATAATTTACATGCATATGCATTCATAGGAACTGCATCTCATGTAACCTAAGACGATCAAACATTCCCAATCAGCCTGTCAAATTCTAGAACCAGGGACACAGTGTCCCAGACTGAAGTGTGCCTGGTTCACAGCTCCTAGGATAATTACTTGCCTCGATCATCCATTCTATCCCCCCCATGACTAAAAAGAGCCCACATACTATCTGAGACGGAAGAACTACTTGCATTTCATCAACAGAAGAAAATACATGTTTATGACCATTCCAAAAGGGGCATCTACTGAACTGCCTCACTCTCAGTGGGTGGTGTGCAAAGTAATTCTTGCGGCAAAACTACTTTCCATAAAAGGAGATGAGCTGTACTCTGTGTTGACCTCACTTCCTTAGTACTCTTACTCCACCTTAACTCACGGAGAAATAACTGCCCCTGAGGCAAATCCTTTATGGCATTCGCTTTAGTAAAGGGCAAAGCATTTTACGATGACGGAAACAGCTCAATAAAGAAGGAGGTGGTAAGGGGGAATGCAAAACACGTGCTCACCAGAAGGCCTCAAAAACACCTACTAGCTAAGCTGAACTTGCCATGGCTGAAGAACTAACTCAAAAAGTACAAACACTGTAAAATGTGTTAAGTGTTTCATTTTACAGATGTACAGATTCAGGTTCAGAGAAAGGTTTTGCTTGCTTATATATTTTACCTGGAAATGAAATATTTGTACCAAAAAAATAACAAGAGGTTTTTTTATGGCTACTTATAATACACATTTAATGGCAAAGATATGATTTAAAAGTGACACTGCATTTTTTCAAAGGTATAAGTTTTTTTTAAGGATGGCACTGATTTTTAAAAATTACATCTCCCTTTCTAAAGGACTTTGGGCAAGAGCGACTAAAAAGTTAACACCTATAAAAGAAAACAAAGATCGCCTCAATAAAATGAAGGTAATAGGAATTTCTGGAAAACCTGAACGAATATGAATCTTGCAAGTCAAATAAGCACCATTAAAGAAAAAACAGTTCCCTGGCTATTTGTAGACAAAAATTGTTTCAATTCAAGAATAGTATCAATTACTCCATGATAAAATACTTTCCTCAAACATTAAACACTCATGTAAAATCGATGGAAAAGTTGACTTCACACACAAAGCCACCATCCCGGAAGCTGGAAGCCATCGACAACAAATGCCCGCAGTGAAGGATGCACTCACCGGTGGAACAGGTTAATTCAGCGTCTTAATACAAACACGCAACTTGAAGGTTTTGTGAAAGAGGCTGGGGGAACCTAGAAGTTCAGTGTACTGTTATTAAGAGCCGCAGGTAATTCTGATACAGGTGGGCCAATTAACACGGTTCCAGAGGCTCCCCTACACCCTCTGTAGTTTCTTAAGAAACACACACAGCCATCTGCAAGTACTCAAAGGAAAGTGAATACTCCCACCACACCTCGGAATAACTCCTGTGGAGTACCAGCAGGCTAAATTCAGCAAGGAGAAACCCAGCAACGTTTTGGATACGTGCGTGTGCCATCGTCTAAGGGGTGGATCTTTTAAGGAATGGCCAGGCTGCAAGAGATCAGAAAGCTGCAAACAACTTACAGAATCCAAACTGTAAGAACTTATCTGGATTCGATGTTTTCTTCAATTTCCCGTTCAGGAGGAGAATGGTCTTGAATCACATGATTCCTGATGAAATGTTAATTTCAAATTACATTGAAATATATGCTTTTTTCTCATAATCCCTCCATCCCAGCTAGTCAAGTTCAACAATAGTTGAAGTTCACTGACAAAATCTGTATCTGGCGTGCACTAATAGCTTTTAGTAACAAAGGCTCTGGTGTGAAGATAAACAAAATGTTTCTTATGAAGCAAAGTTAGGATTATATTCGGCTGCACATACCAGAAAATCCTTCTACGGTGGTTTTAATAAAAAAGAAATTGTTATTTTCTTCACGTAAAGAGAGGTGTAAAGGTAGGAGTCCAAGGCAGTTCCACGCATCCTTGTCGCAGGCTCCTCAGTCTTTCTCCTCAGCCACCCACATACATAGATTTCATCTACTTTTTAATTGTCACAAATGGTAACAAGAAAGTCCAAGCACCATGTCCACTTTCCTGACAAGGAGAAGAAGACAATCAATAGGGAATGGGGGGCACCTCTCTCAGGCAAACAGAAACATACCCTAGCAAACATCCACTTAGACTGCACTGCAGTGAGTCTACAAAGGCAAATCTCTTACCTGGGCACACTGCCACCCCAAAAAGAATTTATAGTAAGGAAAAGTGTTGATCAAAAGTACTAAATAAGCAAATTGCAGTGTCTGTCACCCAAAAGTTTCTTATGAGAAAAGTCATGTCAGCATTTCCCTCTAGAGAGCTTACCATGAGGTCTAACATACCAAGCTATCCTGACAAAAGATCTTTCTTTTATCTCCTACAGCCTTAATGCTGTAAGTATAGCGTTTTTATCTGGAAGCTACATGTAAACCTTACCCTAATTTATCAAAAGCAAAAGGATCCTTACTGAATAGTATCCTTTATTATTTGGTAGTATTTCCAAGTACAAAAAAATGTAAAGACTATTTTAAGGAAAGAAATTCTAGTGCTAAGGTAGATACTTACAGGTAGTAATCTACAGATCTACTCTGAGTGGTTGGAGCATAAGAAATACAACTAATATCATGGTGGCAGAACTTAGATGTGTACGATTCATCTGAGAGGTGAATCTAAGGGATCTTGAGAAGCACAATGACTCCCCAGTTCTGCCTTCCTGACCTTGAGGAAAACCTTTGAGACCACCTATAATCCTTAGCAGAGATTTTTAATCCATTCACCTTTTACCACACAGATGTCACATGATTTATGTTTTTTAAGAGATAGAATAGCCACTGGTGGTGATAATATTCCTTAAGCGTAAAAGGTATGCACTAGTTCACCTCACTTTAACCACATAATTTCCCAACTGCATATATATTACATTGGTCACGCAATGTGTGAAACAAATGCTTTTATTTGTAGAATATTTTATTGTATCACTTGATGACATAGTTCTAGCACAATAATAATATATAACCAAAAGAAGACATATTGCAGTTGTAATCCTAGAGTGCTATTATAACTAAACAGATAAGCCTAAGAGAAATAAACTTGGAAACTAGCAAAGATGGACGAACAAGAGAGAAATAGAGTTTGGCCAGATTCAAAGAGATAAAGGTAGAGATTTGTACTTTCTTCTGTCCTTCTGTCAAGTAACAGATGCCCATTAAGGCATGTATTCACCTTGTGATTCTGTTCTCAAAACATTAGCTTCTCTTTCCCCTGTCACTCCTTTCCTTCAGAGCACCCCACCTTTTAACAGCAGAGGCACTTCTGGTGGAGGGAAGACCCCACCTGACTAATGACATGTGGTTTCCACAAAGCTACTCGTGACAACTTACCATCCAACAGCCCCATATGGGTACAACCTTCTCATGTCTAGATAAATAACAGATATACGAGTCTTGTCCTGTACATAATATCACACAATTATAACTAATCTCTCCCCAAAACTTAAACGGCACTCTTTCATCTTCTAACAAAGCTCTTTCATGCTCTGCTGAAATTCACTTGTTTTTTTTAAGTCTGTATCCCCCATGTGACTGTGATGGCTCCAAGGAAATGAAATACATCTTATGCATTTTTGTATTGCCAGAGCCTATCAAAATTCACCAAATGAATGAAATGTAAATACACTGAATTTCCCAATTACAGAAAAAGGAACTCCACGGAGAACAAATTGTGTTAGAAAACATATACAGATGCTTTCCAGTTATTGTTTTGTTAGTTCGAATTCTATGAAAACTTTTTAAAAAGGCAATGAATCCTTACTTCCAAGTACTTATTAAAGATTATATTACTAAGATGGAAAAAATGACAATATGAACTCAGAACTTATTCTTCAAATTAAAAATAAATTACATTCCTTTCATTTACATATTTTTCAACTTAATTCCCAGAAAGTTCTGTAGCAAATTATCCAAATTTATAATGAGAATGTTGCTTAGTGATTTGAAATAAATTATCCGAGTTTATACTACATAACTAATGAAGAGCATGAGAAGCCAGAACATCTGATTTCAGATCCAGTACCTTTTCCTTATGGCATAAGACACACGTTCTGCCTGCCAGAGCAACACCAAGCTCTACCCACCACCAGTCCCTCCCATAAGGAAGCTTGCAAAAGCCTCTTAGACAGCCTCATCCACCAGAGGGCAGACAGCAGAAGAAAGAAGAACTACAATCCTGCAGCCTGTGGAACGAAAACCACATTCACAGAAGGGAGACAAAATGAAAAGGCAGATGACTATGTACAAGATGAAGGAACAAGATAAAACCCCAGAAAAACAACTGAATGAAGTGGAGATAGGCAACCTTCCAGAAAAAGAATTCAGAATGATAGTGAAGATGATCCAAGACCTCAGAAAAAAAATGCAGGCAAAGATTGAGAAGAGGCAAGAAATGTGTAACAAAGATCTAGAAGAATTAAAGAACAAACACCTAGAAGCACTAAAGAACAAACAAACAGAAATCAACAATATAATAACTGAAATGGAAAAAACACTAGAAGGAATCAATAGCAGAAGAACTGAGGCAGAAGAATGGATAAGTGACCTGGAAGACAGAATGGTAGAATTTACTGACACAGAGCAGAATAAAGAAAAAAGAATGAAAAGAAATGAAGATATCCTAAGAGACCTCTGGGACAACATTAAACACACCACCATTCGCATTATAGGGGTCCCAAAAGGAGAAGAGAGAGAGAAAGGACCCAAGAGAATATTTGACGAGATTATAGTCGAAAACTTCTCTAACATGGGAAAGGAAATAGCCACCCAAGTCTGGGAAGCGCAAAGAGTCCCAGGCAGGATAAACCCAAAGAGAAACACACAGAGACACATAGTAATCAAATTGATAAAAATTAAAAACAAAGAAAAATTATTAAAAGCAACAAGGGAAAAATGACAAATAACATACAAGGGAACACCCGTAAGGTTAACAGTTGATTTCTTAGCAGAAACTCTACAAGCCAGAAGGGAGTGGCACGATATATTTAAAGTGATGAAAGGGAAAAACCGACAACCAAGATTACTCTACCCGACAAGGATCTCATTCAGATTTGACAGAGAAATCAAAAGCTTTACAGACAAGCAAAAGCTAAGAGAATTCAGCATCACAAAACCAGCTCTACAACAACAAATGCTAAAGGAACTTCTCTAAGTGGGAAACACAAAAGAAGAAAAGGACCCACAAAAACAAACCCAAAACAATTAAGAAAATGACCATAGGAACATACATATCAATAATTACCTTAAAAGTGAATGGAATAAATGCTCCAAGCAAGACACACAGGCTTGCTGAATGGATACAAAAACAACACCCATATATATATGCTGTTTACAAGAGACCCACTTCAGACCTAGGGACACATACAGACTGAAAGTGAGGGGATAGAAAATGATATTCCATGCAAATGGAAATCAAAACAAAGCTGGAGTAGCAATTCTGTATCAGACAAAATAGACTTTAAAGACTATTATAAGAGACAAAGAAGGACACTACATAATGATCAAGGGATCAATCCAAGAAGAAGATATAACAATTATAAATATTTATGCACCCAACATAGGAGCACCTCAGTACATAAGGCAAATGCTAACAGCCATAAAAGGGGAAATCAACAGTAACACAAGAATAGTAGGGGACTTTAACACCCCACTTTCACCAATGGACAGATCATCCAAAATGAAAATAAATAAGGAAACACAAGCTTTAAATGACACATTAAACAAGATGGACTTAACTGATATTTATAGGACATTTCATCTGAAAAGAGCAGATTACACTTTCTTCTCAAGTGCACAAGGAACATTCTCCAGGATAGATCACATCTTGGATCACAATTCAAGCCTCAGTAAATTTAAGAAAATCAAAATCTATCAAGCATCTTTTCTGACCACAATGCTATCAGATTAGAAATCAATTACAGGAAAAAAAAAGGTAAAAAACACAAACTCATGGAGGCTAACAATACGTTACTAAATAACCAAGAGATCACTGAAGAAATCAAAGAGGAAATCAAAAAATACCTAGAGGGCTTCCCTGGTGGCGCAGTGGTTGGGAGTCCGCCTGCCGATGCAGGGGACGCGGGTTCGTGCCCCGGTCCGGGAGGATCCCACGTGCCGCGGAGCGGCTGGGCCCGTGGGCCATGGCCGCTGAGCCTGCGCGTCCGGAGCCTGTGCTCCGCAGCGGGAGAGGCCACGACAGTGAGGGGCCCGCGAACCGCAAAAAAAAAAAAAAAAAAAAAATACCTAGAGACAAATGATAACGAAAACACAACGATCCAAAACCTATGGGACACAGCAAAAGCTGTTCTAAGAGGGAAGTTTATAGCAATAAAATCCTACCTCAAGAAACAAGAACAATCTCAAATAAACAATCTAACCTTACACCTAAAGGAACTAGAGACAGAAGAACAAACAAAACCCAAAGTTAGTTGAAGGAAAGAAATCATAAAGGTCAGAGCAGAAATAAATGAAATAGAAACAAAGAAAACAATAGCAAAGATCAAGAAAACTAAAAGCTGGTTCTTTGAGAAGATAAACAAAATTGATAAACCTTTAGCCAGACACATCAAGAAAAAGAGAGAGAGGACCAACTCGATAAAATCAGAAATGAAAAAGGAGAAGTTACAGTGGACACCGCAGAAATACAAAGCAACATAAGAGACTATTACAAGCAACTGTATGCCAATAAAATGGACAACCTGGAAGAAATGGACAAATTCTTAGAAATGCATAACCTGCCGAGACTGAACCAGGAAGAAATAGAAAACATGAACAGACCAATCGTAAGCACTGAAATTGAAACTGTGATTAAAAATCTTCCAACAGGGCTTCCCTGGTGGCACAGTGGTTGAGAGTCTGCCTGCCGTTGCAGGGGACACGGGTTCGTGCCCTGGTCCGGGAAGATCCCACATGCCACGGAGCGGCTGGGCCCATGAGCCACGGACGCTGAGCCTGCGCGGCCGGAGCCTGTGCTCCGCAATGGGAGAGGCCACAGCAGTGAGAGGCCCACATACTGAAAAAAAAAAAAAAAAAAAAAAAAAAAACTTCCAACAAACAAAAGCCCAGGACCAGATGGCTTCACAGGTGAATTCTATCAAAGGTTTAGAGAAGAGCTAACACCTATCCTTCTAAAACTCTTCCAAAAAATTGCAGGGGAAGGAACTCCCAAACTCATTCTATGAGACCACCATCACCCTGATATGAAAACCAGACAACAATACTACAAAAAAAGAGAATTACAGACCAATATCACTGATGAATACAGATGTAAAGATCCTCAACAAAATACTAGCAAACAGAATCCAACAACACTTTAAAAGGACCATACACCATGATCAAGTGGGGTTTATCCCATGGATGTAAGGATTCTTCAATATACACAAATCAATCAATGTGATACACCATATTAACAAATTGAAGAAGAAAAACCATATGATCATCTCAATAGATGCAGGAAAATCTGTTGACAAAATTCAACACCCATTTATGATAAAAACTCTCCAGAAAGTGGGCATAGAGGGAACCTGCCTCAACATAACAAAGGTCATATATGACAAACCCACAGCAAACATCATTCTCAATGGTGAAAAACTGAAAGCATTATCTCTAAGAGCAGGAACAAGACTAGGATGTCCACTCTCACCACTATTATTCAACACAGTTTTGGAAGTCCTAGCCACGGCAATCAGAGAAGGAAAAGAAATAAAAGGAATACAAATTGGAAAAGAAGAAGTAAAACTGTCACTGTTTGCAGATGACATGATACTATACATGGAGAATCCTAAAGATGCCACCAGAAAACTAGTAGAGCTAATCAATGAATTTGGTAAAGTTGCAGGATACAAAATTAATGCACAGAAATCTCTTGCACTCCTATACACTAACAATGAAAGATCAGAAAGAGAAATTAAGGAAACAATCCCACTCACCACGGCAACAAAAAGAATAAAATACCTAGGAATAAACCTACCTAAGGAGGTAAAAGAACTGTACTCAGGAAACTATAAGACACTGATGAAAGAAATCCAAGATGGTATAAACAGATGGAGAGATATACCATGTTCTTTGATTACAAGAATCAATATTGTGAAAACGACTCTACTACGCAAAGCAATCTACAGATTCAATACAATCCCTCTCAAATTACCAGTGGCATGTTTTTACAGAACTAGAAGTAAAAAAAAAAAACACTTCTAGCCAGATAGCCAGACTGAACTTCACTGTCACCTGGTACAGTCATCAACCCTCAGTAAGGAGGATTGGCTCCAGGACCCCCTGCGGATACCAAAATTCAGGGATGCTTGAGTCCCTTATATAAAATGGCATAGTATTTGCATATAACCTATGTACATCCTCCATATACTTTATTTTTATTATTTTTTTTTTTTGCAGGACGCGGGCCTCTCACTGTTGTGGCCTCTCCCATTGCGGAGCACAGGCTCCAGACACGCAGTCTCAGCAGCCATGGCTCACGGGCCCAGCCGCTCCGCGGCATGCGGGATCTTCCCGGACCGGGGCACGAACCCGTGTCCCCTGCATCAGCAGGCGGACTCTCAACCACTGTGCCACCAGGGAAGCCCCTCCATATACTTTAAATCATCTCTATAATACTTACAATAGTCACCTCTATAATAATCATCTACTTATAATATCTAATGTAAATGCTATGTAAATAGTTGTAAATACAATGTAAATGCCACGTAAATAGCTGCTAGCATAGAAAATTCAAATCTAGCTTTTTGGAACTTCCTGGAATTTTCCGAATATTTTCGGTTCGGTTGAATCCACAGATGCGGAATCTGCAGATATGGAACCCCCAGATATATGGGCTGACTGTACACTAAATACTACACTAAACCATATTCTACTGGTCACAGTAAGCTTCTTTAACTTATGTGCCTGACGTGCTATCAAAAGTATATACCTAAAAATTAGTAAGCAGAAATCAAATATTTTAAATGTATACTTACCATAAAAAATGATCGTTTGATTAATAACTTTTCATTGATTTTAAGGAGGTTCATAGAAGACTACACTAAAATAAAATTTTACAAATCCATGAAACCACAGGCCAAATTTTCTTAACTTTTTTGTTTCGTTACATTTCATCTATTCCAGGCCATTTTTTAAAACCACTTTAATATGAAAAACTAGAAGTCACGGTTCTTTTCCTCCAAATTTAAACTTAAAAAAAGAAAACTATATACATGGAGAAGTCAAAAAGGCAAATTCCAAAAAAAGAAGTGTCTCTCAAATAACGCATGCTACTTTTAATGCTTTAAGAATAGTTAAACACAAAAAGAAAGTAAATAGTCAGTAAGGTTACAGAGTGCATCTCCAGGCTAGACTACATGCCAAAATTCACTAACTCATATTAACTTAAATTGCCTTTTACTGGATCAAGAACCTTTAAAACTATTCCCTAAATTCCAAGATACAGCAAGTAGGGCTGGCTCTACTTAGAGCAGCTCTAGTCAAAGGCCACCCAAGATATGCCAAAGGCAATATGGCCAGAAAAGCTTGAATAACTGCCAACAGCTTTTCTATCCAGGTCTCTGAAACTCGAAACCTCCTTTCTACCACCCACCCCTCATCCTACCTCCATCCAACAAATACCTAATAATATCATGCACAAACTTTTGAAGAGATAGGGAACTGGCAAAAGGATATGTGTTGATGCCTGGACTAAACACCTAAAATCATTTGATATCTACCTCTCACTAAATTTTAGCAACCATTATACCCATAATAACAGCAAAAATAGTTTATATTAATATTTATATTGCATGCACTCTTTGCCAGGTACGCCAAGTACTTAAAAAATATGAACTCAATCAATATAAGTACACTACTAATTAATCTCATTTTACAAATGAGAAAGGAGAGACCCAGAGAAGCTTTGTAATTTGGTCAAGGTCACACAGCAAGAAAGTGTAAGTACTGGGATTTGAACACACAATGACTGGCTCCAGAGTCCATACTCTTACACACTATGATATCCTGCCTCTCTATCCCTATACTTGTTATATCTCTTCTAAACTATCAATATAAAAACTCAAAATATTTAAGTATGGAGACACACAGTAAAACAAGATACAACCAAAAAAAAGAGATGATAAAAGTCTTTATATATTGATGATGGAAGAAGATCCAAGATGAACTGTTACATGAAGAATGTTGGTAAAGTGTCTGCTTTTAAGGATACTCAGGAAAATGTCCACAGTTTTCTGAGTAGCTGGATTTCAGGTTTGGTGAGGTGTTTTGTTTTGGTTTCAGCTTTTTTTGTCATTGTTTCCTATGCATTTTCAACTAGAATGTGTATGTGTGTGTGTGTATATATATATATATAATTTTTATAATCGAAAGTAAAAATTTTTTCCTCTTGAAAATTAGATTGTAATAAATTACTACTTACAAAAAAGATGACAATGACAAAGAACAACCTTTAATTAAAATATAACAATTCTTCAAAACAATTCTACAGACTATATTTTTAGGCAGAAAGAAGTGGGAAGAGGTTTGAGTTACCTAAAAAACAAAGTAACACTCTTATCCACCTACACTAAAATGTTCAAAATATCAGAATTACAAATAACATCCAATCAGAAATAACATGTGCCACAAAACTATAGAGGAAACAAGGGGAATGATTCTAGACCATCAGAACTGAAATACGACACTGGCTTCCTCACACATGTGTAAGCTTTGTATGCACGTTGCACCAATATATGAAGAATCAAGCTTCAGAGTGTTAATCAGTTAACACTAAATTGTCAAGTGCATTCATACGTCATACTCATGAGATATGTAGGCATATTTACAACATTTTTTAGTTTAGATATGATGCAAATTTAAGAGTTACTATTTAATAGTTTAAAAGACCTGGGAGTATAGACATATATATATTTATATATTATATATAAATACAATATTTGTGATATATACATGTGTTTGAAGAGAAAACAGAACTGAATTGCCTTAGAGTTACTGAACTGGGAGATGGTTTGCCAATTCTGACAAACTTTCCACTGTCTTTAAATATAGAGGCTATTCTCTGGTAAATCTGTTCAATTTCATTAAGAAATCATGTTACCATAACTATACCAATCCCTGAAGTTAAATTTTAGTTCCCACAATTTCAAGTAAAAGTTAGTAATTTGCTGTCTGCTCATTCCTGTCTAAATGTTATTACTATATCTCTGGCACTTCAAGAAAAAATAAATCTTTCTTTTAGAATGTATATTTGTAACACATAAGAAATAGTAAAGGCTTATAAGCTGGTCATTTTCTATTGATCAAATAAAAGTCATATCAATTCGTGTAGTCCTGTAGTGGTAAATATATTTAAACTGTTGTGCAACAGATCTCCAGAACTTTTTCATGTTGTAAAACTGAAACTCTATACCCATTAAACAACTCCCCATCTCCCTCTCCCCCTAGGCCCTTTAACCACCATTCTACTTTTCTGCTATTGTTTTTAATTTTTATTTTCCTCTTTAAAGAAAAACTATGACTTTGTTGAGGTTAAAATAAAATTAACATCAATGCAAATAATAACCACCATTTCTGGCGAAGGCCGAATTTGACCGTGAAACTCAAGTCTATTGCATTTGCCAAAATGTGAATTATCAAAACCAGACAAGCACAAGACCTAATTATTTAAACAGCCTGCTAAATCAACTTCCAAATGTTGCTGAGGAAAACACTTGCTTCACAAAGTCACTGAAAAATCAGTCTTAAATTGTTACCAACTCTAGAAAAACAAATTACCTTGATTACGTTTGGAGCTTTACAGTTAGATTAGAAAGTAGCTCTCCATTAGAATAAATCTGTCCTTTACACAGCAATCTCCTTTGATGAGAAAATTTCTGTTTATAACACTTCTTGTCCCTGCTTCAGGCAAATTCAAAGGGCGGGGCTTCACTGACGGAAAAGGTAATACAACTGATTACGAAATTTTTCACTGGGATAACAGATAATTGTCCAGCAATAATAAAACTTAAAGCTTAAAAAAAGATGAAGGCTAAAGGTGATAATAAAATAAACACTTTGGGAAAACTGCCCTTCCCCAAGAAAATATTTAGCTATTTTTATTTTAAATTTCAACAGAACACAGTCTTGTGACTGTAACAGAAGTGAAGACAACTGGACAATAATTACCAGTCCACCTGAGAAGCTAGTTGACTTCAAAAGGTCATTCCTGCCAGGTGTAAATGAAATGTTTTAATGATCATCCATTGTAATGAGACCAAAGCTTCCCAGGAAATGTTTCTGGAAGTAAAACTTAAAAGGCAATTTCAAATATTATTTGACCAATCCCTAAATAGACTGAATCATTTTACATACTAATATGCCTTTAATAATCTGCCTGTTACTTTAGTAATTACCCAACAGATACCAAAATTTCTCGATCTCCATTATAAAACTGAAAAATAAGGGTAAAACCAAAATCTTGGAGAAAAGACAAAAATCATTTTTTGTTTCACCTTATCTTTCCAACTAAATATTCTTGGAAGGGTGACAGCAATGAAATTAGTGAGCACTCACCACTCCACAAAAGTTACCATCACTGAACTATATATTAAATCTGACACCACTTCTCATTTCTAGTTACTCTTCCTACAGATAAACAACAGTACTAAGGATACAAATACCAATATTTACAACCTTTTAAGCCCCAAATACATTAACAATTAGTATCAATCGTGAATAAAATAACACTGCAGTCAGCAGACTTCTCAGACTTCAGAGAAATATTTTCTGTGTACCACAGTACTGTTTTCCAAAAACAAACCAAAAAAACCCCCCAAAAAACCCAAACCTATCAATTTGTTGACAAGGTCTTATTTTAAACTAGCGGCAAAATGCTTCTGTCCTATCAACTAACCTGCTGTAGATTTTAATACAATTAATCTTAGGAAATAACTACCTTCAACGTTCTAAAATCATCTTCTACCACTTTCCCCCTTAGTCTACTCCAGCCACCAAGTCTTGCTGTTCCTGAAACATGCAAAGCAAATGTTCATCTCATGGTCTTTACCCTTTGCCCAAAATACTCTCCCCACCGCCCCACTTCATCCAAGTCTCTGTTCAATGTCACCTTATCTATGAGGCCTTATTTGCTCACCTTCTATAAATCAGTAACTCACATTCAACTACCACTCCCTTTCCCCATACTCCTTTGCTTTGCCCCAAACTATTTATCACCAACTATTTTTATTTATTTATTGTCACTTCTTCACTTCCCTAAAGTGTAAGTCTGGGAAGGCAGACTTTGTTTTATTCACACCACTGTATCCCCAGGGCCTAGGACAGTGCCTGGCATATAACAACATTCAGTAAATATCTGTGGAGTAAGTATAAATAAGTCAACGAAGAAACAGCAATGATTTATTTATACTGATTTGTATGGCTAAAGTTCAGAGTAGTTAAATTTTATATTTCATAAAATTCATAAGGCTTGCAAATAGTATGACCACATACAGAGATCTGCTCACTTTGTCTATAGGTGGCTACACTGCCTATAGACGGTCAAGCACCCATCCCAGGTCCAGCTGGCTATGGCCAGAAAAGCAAGAGGGCAAGGTAAGGATCAGAGACCAATACACAAAGGCTGATGCACCAAAACTGGAAAGAAATGGTACAAATGGCAGACACACTGCTAAGTTTGCCTAGTCTACATTCCACTTATATATTCTCTCTTATAATCAAATCTATCCTTCACTGGAGGAGAAAATTGTTCCCTAGAGCGACTGTCTCTCACCAGCAATACAGCTTACCATGCCTCTTTAGAAGAATTAAAAAAACAAAAAACTATAGTGAATGGCAATCACTAAGGGAAGAATGTCGAATTGGAGGTTATTACCGGTGCAAACTCTCCTTTCAGATCTTTTTGAGAGTTTATGCCAGATCATGACAGATGGAAGAAGGAAATGGGCTATTCATTCAACAAATATTTATTATATACCTTCTAAAAAGATGTTACATGAAATAATTCAAACTGCAGTGTGTGTATGTTGTGTATGTGTGTGCGTGTGCATGTGTATGTCTGTGTGTGTACTGAGAAGGATGCTTCTAGAGAATTTTCTATAAAAGCTTATGAAAAAGAAAACCAGAATTAATTTGGAAGATGACACTATCTAAGAAGTGAGGGATCTAGAAATATATAGTGTCAAAACTGCTTCAACTAGATATTACTAGTAAATAGTTATTACTATAAGATAACCTCTGTTCTTATGAGGTAAACTTCACTGAGTTCTTACTATGTGCCAGGCACTTTACAGGTGTTTATTTATTCAATGCAACAAACCTATGATGTAAATATTATTTTTCCCCCATTTGACAGTTAAGGACCTGGGGCACAGTCGAGTAATTTGTCCAGATATATATAGCTGGTAAATTACAGAGCCAGGATTCACACGCAGACATTGTGCTCCAGAGCTTGCACTGGTAACAACTACACTAAACAGCATGTAGAATATTGTCCACTAAAAATATAATCTTAAAATGGTATATTGGGAGAAAAACTAAACCTCCAAGGACTGTGGTAAAAAAAATTAATAAAAAATACAATACTACTATATTAGCTTTGGTAATAAAACACAGTCATGGACGTTTGACCATTCATCATGATATAATCACAACTGCCTGCAGTGTTTTTCTTTAGGCTGGAAATTAATTACTATTAGATTACTTTAAATCTTAAGATAAAGTTGTTCAGAAAACTTTATCTAGACTGACAGTTCTTTTACACTAGTATTATTATTTTGTCATACTTAATGTAACACAGATATTCCTAAGTTGGCTGTAAAGTGTTATTTTGCAAATATACCCCAAAACTCATAGGAAACTCATTCATTCCCTGAATTTATAAAAAGTTGACCTTAAATATGAAGTATGAAGTTACATCATTTGCTAAAGCATTATGATTTATTATTACACACCTAGAGCTACATGATATTGACAACACTTTTACCCATTAACAATGTATTTAAGGCATGAAAATCTGAATTTACTGAAGTGTCAACTGTCAGTCTTTTCTTATGAGATGTTAATCCTGTTCCAGTGACCTCTCTGAAAGGTTCAGAAATGAAAAACATTAAATCTCATAAACTCCCTCCACTTGAAATAATAAAGGGGCCACAAAACATAACTTTTGGCATGGGGCACATTAACCAACAGGCTAAAACATTCTTTTTAAAAATAAACACTATTAAAATATTTTCCAGCTCAACATATCTGACCTAGAATAAACACCCTAACACTCACTTTATCTCTGAGGCAGACTCTTGAAAAAGTGTTACCAGCGTAATTTGTATACAACTCCTGAAGGTGTATGCAACATTTCCTTATTAAAGTAGAAAAGGTCATAACATCACAAGTAACTGAAAACAGAAGCCATCTGGGAAACAAGCCGCTTCTTACAGTGATAATAAAACTTAAAAGAACACAAAAGAGAAAAACTGTAATCAGTGTGCAAATAACAATGAGAAAATAATAATGTATGTGTTACAACTTATAATTAACTTTTCCAAACAAACATATTAAAATGAGTATCTTACTTCCAAGTAGCCACCTTGGAAGGTTATATGGTTAGTCCTTTGCTCAAAATATTTTTGGAATTCTTCCCCTGAAATTTCTATCAAAACCAATTTAAAAACACACCAGCTTGCAGATATGCTAAAATCACAGTAATAGTAACGCACTCTTCCTAGCTCAGCTCTGATCCAGAGGCATCAGAATCCTTCTCAAACCCCCAGTTGTCCCACCATCACCCCCAGTGACATCTCCTCACTCCCTTAAGCCTCCTTATCTCTTATTCTGATACTTGGCTTCCCTCCCATCCCCCATCTCATTCCACTTGCCTCCTCGCTCCCTGCACTCCTGCCACTCCTCTTCTCCTCCTTGAACACGCCAAGCTCTTTCTTGCCTCCAGGCCTCTTGATGCCTGCAGTGCTGTTCTCCTTCCTCTTCCCATGACTGGCTTCTTATCCTTAAGTCAATGTTGCTTCCTCAGTCAGAAGGGCCTGTCCTGACGGCCCAACTTAAGGTAAAACCCTTCCCCCATATACCCTTCCCCCAATTATTCCCTGGCACATCACCTTATTAAATTACATTGCTTATTTATCTATACACTTGTGAGTTAACAGCCCCTCTTACTGGAATATAAGGTTCATAACAATAATGACTTAGTTTTGTGTACTTTCAGTGCCTAGACCAGGACTGAGCACACAGTAGGTGCTCAATAGTGATACTGAATAAATGGCTCCATGCCCAGCTGTAGGAATAGTAAATTCTGTCCACCGCTGCTACTTCTATCTCCTCTATGGATTCCACAGACACTAGTCGAGAAGTTCCCTACCATCCTAACTAGGCTGTATGATCAAAGCTCATATTACTGTGGTCTTTGACCAAGTCTCATTACATATATGTCCTCTCCTACTTCCAAGCTCCTTCTTATATTCCACATCATGTTCCATGTACCTGTTTGTCAGAAAACAGAGAACCACCCTCTCTATCCAAGCCTAATACACAGTAAGAGCCTAACGAATATATGTTAACTAACACCTTCTCTTAGGGCTCTGGCATGAGTCATTCAGGAGAAGGGCAGCATCAGAAGACAATACCAAGAGGACGTACTCTGCTGTACCAAGAATTTACCCATCTCTCCTAAAAGATAATAAATAATAATAATAAAATCTCCAAGGACTAAGCTTGAACACACCTCACTTACGTGTTTCTTGAATTCCTTCCCATGAAGTCCCTTTATCTTTCATGCAAACAGCACACACATACACAAACACCTGCCCCTCTCAGGCTCTCCTAACTTCCATATATGTCCAGACAAGCCTGAGTTTGCATGTCTACAAAGCACAGGGCAGTTTTAATTTCCTTTCACTTTTTAAACAAAAGACACACACACTGTAAAAACTGCAAATAGTATAATAGTATACAGAGAAAACAGTAAAAATTCTATCAAGCCCAGTGCCCAGGGCAGTTCTAAACCCTGCACTGTCTGGTCACAAAAATCAGTTTCCTTACTTAGTAACTATACTTCTGCATTGGTCTTAATGTATGAAGTGTTAGGTTCAGTTCTGGGAGTCACACATAAAGAGACATTTAAAAACTGAACTACTTTTAAAGGCAAATGCTCAGGGGTGTGAAGAGAGGCAACCGTCAAGAAAGAAACACTTGAAGAAATGGCTTCCAACAGAAGATCCACAAGACTTAAAAGGAAATACAAGTCAGTCACCTACTGGAAAGGCTGTAATGTGTGCGAGGGCTATCCTTTGTTGTGCATGACACTAAAGGATAGAAAGAGAACTACTGGGTCAAATACAGAGAAAACAAACTCGGGCTGACACACAGGAAGACTCCGTACCTAGGGAGGCAGAGGGCTATTACATTAAGTAACATAGGGGGCGTTTCCTAGAAACCAACCCTGACTAGGATTAAAAACAAAGAAAACCAAAATGTCTCATCAGTTAACTATAACTATTAATCATTTTCATTAACGAAACAATTCTAGAAGAAACGACTATAACTGCAACCCAGCTTCCCATTTGTCCCCATCATCATTACAATCATCAGTCAACAGTTATTGAACATGTACGGGGAATTTTAGTACTATCTTGAGTAAATAAGACCCAGAGCTGTAGCGGTTTTTTTCCTGGTGAGAGAGGTTCATGATTTAACAAAAGTATATGACCTATTTGTATGTTCTTAAACTGTACCACCGTGAAACATAATATGAAGACCAAAAATGTGGCCTTAAAAAGACTATATGCAGTTCCTTTTAACATAAATTTTACCACTTTATCTTAACAATGAGGTATGAAACAAAACCAACTATACTTGTTATATACTTGGTTATATACTGGTTAAATTTACTAAAGATTCCTCCAGACGTCTTTGGTAAATTTAACATTCATTATTAAATTTTATAGTCTTAAAATATTATAAGTAATGTGCCAACTTCAAAGTGTTCTAAAGATACTTTCAGCATCATAAATAGAACTGAAGCCTGATATCATATATTATTAACACTGACATTTATTTCCGAAAAGGATTTGACCTATGTTGACTGAACCCTGAAAAAAGTGAAAAGACCAGTAGTTGGAGAAAAGCAGATCTGTCACATTATTTAGTCAGTGGCAGTTCCACTGCAATTTAGCCTTAATCTTTTTGATGAAGTGATCTAAATAACAAAAGATCCATACTAAAAATATTTTTAAGAAATAAAAGCTACATAATGTTCCCAAACATTAGTGTACAAAATGGGATTCGATGGTACACAAGAAACATCCATAAGGCATGTGAGAATCCCTAAACATCCTGAATTCAAAGTCTGGGCCTAGAAGGTACATTTTAAAAATCTCTTATGATGCTAATGATTAGTTTAGAAACTAGTCATAGTTTTAAAAGTAATCTCAGTTACTCCCATTTACACAAGTCTTTGATTCTCTCTTTAAGAAACACATACAAACTTGGTTGTCAGTAGTAAAAACTGTCACCTATTCCCAGAAAACAGAGTATACTGGTTTAAAAGCATTACAGTATTACTACTCAGTTTGTCTGGTATCACATCCTAAGCCTAACCAATTACTAGCTGTGTAACTTTGAGCATCTTATGTAACTGCTCTGTCTCTCTGTTTCTTCATCTGCAAATCAGAGGTTTTAAATCATACTTCCTCAGAGGGTCACTATGAGAATTAAATAATCGAACATGTGCAAAGTATCTACATCAGGGCCTAGACAATAACAGGGGCTCAATAAATGTCAGTGTATTGTCATTATTATTATTTAATATAGGAAAGAAAGGAGACCCAAGTGAGTTGGAGCCGTCAAACATTTCAAAGAGCACCTAGTATATGAATGTGCCCTGATGGATGGGTAGGGCTAAAGGTACTGTGCATGAAGAATAGAGAGACCAAGGACTTAAGGGTTCAAAACAGGCATTTTGGACTGTAAACTCAGTTCTGCCAAGTGGGTCTGACGGGATTAATATATTAAATGCAGGATTTTAGAATTCCTGCCTCGGCAAGGTGCCACCCTGAAGATGAGGAAACAGCCTAGGAGGGAACAAGCCATTGATGAAGTTTGGAAACACCTCCGTCTGCTAAGCTATCAAAGTGTCACTCTGAGAATTAGATACGAACTAGAATCTTCCAGAATGAATAAAGGTACATATAAACAGAAATGCCTAGTATAAAAAGATCAAAAGAACCAATCATAGAATATTTGGAAGTCAGTAGCATGGAGATTCTTCAAGAGAATGTCCAAAGTCATGAAAATTACATGTATAACAATGTTTGTATTTATTTACAAACTTCTTTCTCCAGATGATCCCTAAGGGTTGCTAGTTAAGGAACAAAGCATTTGCGTTCTAAAGGATATCTGTCCTCCAGTATGTTTTCTCAAGAAGAAAACACTTTCAGAACATATCTACAATCTCCTCTGGCTAGCATTATACAACCTTACTAAATTTTTAAGTTTCACCATCTCTAAAAGCTAATATCTCAGAAATCATTTGAGAAATACTGGTCTAATACTGTAACTGGATTCTCAATGGAACCAAATCACAACACTCAAGCCCCTAAGGAATCAACCGTAAATGGGATTCGGTTGTTAATGTCATTAAAAAAAAAAACAAAACACTTCCTCTTTTGGTAAATCAAAATTTACCCAAGATAATTACAATGAAGAACAGTGGTCATTGTTAAATCACTTTTTGAATCCTAGGAAAAAGTGTTTAACAAGTCACAGAATTCAAATAACAAATGGTGCAACTTATTATCTAGTTCCAAACACTTCTCATCATATTAAAAATTTTACAGCATAGTAAAGGGAAATTCCTCCTTCCCTCAACTTTAAGCACATAAACAAACATCCCTGGCATTCTGACTCTTCTTGTCACCAAGGTTACCAACACTTACACTCTCTGCTGCTTACACCCAGGTAAAATGAAGAAATATATCGTGCCACACGTTAGGATGCCTTCACATGCCTGACTCACTATGCTATGAAACACTGGAAACCGTTGTGACTTGTTATGCTCCACTGGCTAATAACAGTTGATATGAAAACAGTGAGGTTCCTAAGGGTGAATTTTACTATGTCCAGGGACCAGGCCAAATACCTCATAATGGTCAGTCTCTTTGTCACATCCGTAAGGGGAGCTAGAGAAGAGTAGGATTTAAAATTCCACAATATATCAGGCTGCTGGAGAAACTGCAAAGGCAACAACCTGAAATCTATTAAATGTGATTTGCTTAATTTTTCAGAAAGTTTATGACAGGGCACTATGCCAAAAACTATTCCACAAAAAACAAAAAAACCTTTCACCATGTAATTGGAAGTAATATGTTAACAGAGGGAGGAAATCCGTTTGGAAATAGGAAACAAATGATAGAGGATAATTATTAACCAAAGCTCTAAATGAAAAAATTCAAATAAATAGCATCCCCCCAGAAGTTAAAAAATCATTTAAAGAAGGTCAGCACATCTTTATTTTGTACATTCTCATGCAAAATGGAAAAAAAAAAAGAGCCACTTAAAAACATACAGAATCCTCTGTAGAATACCTGTGATTAAGCCCTGTAAAAAAGGAGAAAGATGGAAATAGGCCCATCTGATTGGAAAAGATGAAAGTCTGTCCAAACTTGTGCTAGCACAGGTATGAGGAAACTGGCTTTCTCATTGTGGGTAGGAGTGTCTCTATAGAGATATTTGGCAATATCAATCAAAATTACAATTGCATACAACTCTTTGACTCAGCAATTCCATTTCTAGGAATCTATCTCACAGGTATGCTCATATATATGCCATATACAGATAGATATAGTTATTGATGCAAAAATTACACTACAGTGTTACTAAAAGGAAAAGATTAGAAACAACCTAACAACCTAATTGTCCATCAATAGGAACTGGTTAAATAAATTATGATAAATCCAAATACAATGCAGCTGTACAAGAATGAGGATATATTTACTGACTTGGGGTTAAGTGAAAAAAGCAAAATGCCAAAAAAAAAGCAGATTTTTAAGGATACTATTTGTGTTGGAAAGGGGGATGATGAGGATATATATGTATTTTCACACATCTGTATAGATTATCCCTGAGAGTATACACAGGAACTGCTAACACTGGTTGCTTCCAGGCAGAGGAAATGAATGACGGGACAACAGGAGGCTCTTTCCTCTAAACGCTATTGAGTCATTTGGCTTTCAACGCATATGAATATCTTACCTAAAGAAAAGCATAAATTAACCAAACTTTAGAAGGGGGAAAAGGGTGAAGGGTGAAGATTTCTTGAGTACCAAATCTGACCCAGTAAATAACTGTTCCCACTGTGACCTTTTTAAAACTGCCTCTTTCTTTTTCTCTTTCAGTCTAACTTGTTCTTTCCCTCCCATCAAGTCCCCGGTTCATTTTACTCTCCTCCATTTAGGCTGGACAAGGACATCTGCTGCAACTGCTTAGCCCTGCCGGGTGGACTAAATGCCAATGAGGTTGATGAACTTTGTTCCAGTAATTATCATACAAAATGGGTAACAAACTCAGCTGTAACAGAAATCTGAGTATTTACAGAAGGATAGATAACTCCACTTATGCAACAAGAAAGAAATGATAATAAGGTGATAGAAGATGGGGAAGTGAAGATTTGAGAGATTCCATTTTAATACTATAAAAAATTCTTCCAAGCCTGACTTTAAACATTCATTCAATACTGTCTGTTCTGTCCATACCTAAATATTTTATTACCTTTAAAAAAAAGAGTATCTATCCTATAAAAGTGATTTTCCCACTCTGTAATTTGAAAAACAAACCTGAATTCCCAGCAGGGCTATACAGTGGCTCTGCACCCAGAATACCTAAATTAGGGGTCACCACACCATGGTCACTGCTCATTACTTTCTTAATGTTTTCTTTTCATTCCCAATATTATATCACTTATTTGCAAATCCATACATATATTAACATTTCACATGTGAGAATCTTGTTTTGTCAAGTTTTATATCGTATACTCAATATTTCTACATTTCAAAAATTCAAACAAAGGCCTAGAGTCTCACCTCCTAAAGCTGAAACATAATTATCTCTTATAAGACGCCAAAGAGGGGCTTCCCTGTTGGTGCTGTGGTTAAGAATCCGCCTGCCAATGCAGAAGACACGGGTTCGAGCCCTGGTCCAGGAAGATCCCACATCCAGCAGAGCAACTAAGCCCGTAAGCCAAAACTACTGAGCCTGTGCTCTAGAGCCTGCGAGCCACAACTGCTGAGCCTGAGTGCCACAACTACTGAGCCTGCACACCTACAGCCCATACTCTGCAATAAGAGAAGACACCGCAATGAGAAACCCGTGCACCGCAAGGAAGAGTAGCCCCCGCTCGCCGCAACTAGAGAAAAGCCCCGCGCAGCAACAAAAACCCAACGCAGCCAAAAATAAAATAAATAAATTAAAAATAATAATAATAAGATGCCAAAGAAACAACCCCTTTTTATCTGGAGCAATGTTTGCTCCTAGATTAACTAGCTCATATCGTATTTCTCCTCCATGCAGTTGTAACTGGGGGAAAAGGCCATGACCAGTCTTGCAGTGCATGGGAACCTGGGTAAGAACTACTGCAAACAGGATATTTCAGACAAAGAGTAACTGTATATTCAGATTAACTATATATTCACACTGCAGCCTAACCAACAATCATCACAAGCTCTTTGCATTGAAAGTTCTCAAAAATGACTAAAAACAAGTCTATAGGCTTTGGTTATTCTGAGTTTAAGTAAGCAAATATTAGACCTAACTCATGAGTAGCTGAATAGCTTGTATGAAAATCTCCCTTACTTAGGTCTAAAGTGCTATTCTTACTTCACCCAATCTCTACAATATTGTTTCTTCCATCAGATACAAAAATCCTGCATACCAGTAAAATTCCTTTTAACCAATAACTTTCCAAAATGCCCAATATTCATTAAAAACTAAAAAAAAAAAAAAAAAAGCCTTTTTTTCCTCAAACTATTAACTTACAATAAAACATACTGATAAAGATTTTCATTTCTTTACAAATAACAAACCAGAAAAAAACCTTCAGAATTATCTTGAGATTCTTGACCCTTGGGACCACAAATGACAGAAAACTGCCACGTGGGAAAAGACAGGTCTCTGAGCCCCCCACAAAAGGTGATTAATATTTTAAAAGCAGAGGGTGAACATACATGTGAAATGCACATTATGCAGTTAAACAAGCTAAATTATCAACTTTCTCACTTGGCATAATAACAGGGTAGTTGGAAGGGAATGTAAAAGAAAATACTCAACAGCTTAAAATTAACAATGGGCCCATTTATTCAAGGGAGGATGGTTCTCCCATTTCAGCTTGAGGACTGAAAGTCTCTTTCTGCCCACCTCTAGGAGGGAAACTCTGCAGCTGGCCTGTCTGGAGAATCACTCAGCTATATTCACAGCTTCACTCAGACTCAAGCAATGGCAAGAAAAGTCTTCGTCTTCACTTTGAACTGAAAACCAACACAGAGAAATACTGACTTTGAGGTGTTCAGATTTCATTCTTCAAGGACCAGTTCAATTAATTTCTCCTGTAGGAAGCCAACCCTCTACCCCTAAACAGATATGAAAGGTCTGTGCCCACTGAAACTGAGAAACACTTATCTGTATCTCTGTCATTCCATCAAATATTGTCTTGTGACAGGTCTTATGACATTGTCTAGTACTGTGTTTATTTTTCTCCCCAACCTTTGTACTCCCCAATGCTTTGTCTCTTCTTCAATGGCTTCTAGGAAGTATCCTTTTAATTACTGAATGAATGAATTCACAGCAAAGTGTTTTCACAGCTCTTTCTCTGTTCTATTAATACTCCTAAACGGGACTCCATACTCCAGGAAATGGTACATTTCTTCTGCTTTTCAAATCCAACTAAAATCTTGTCTGACCTGGTAACAAATGATCTGCCCCTAACTGTTGAGAATCAAAATCTCTATTATTTGGGTATTAAAATGTCTGACCTGATTTTATCTGCTAAAGAAACACCATAGATGTGTTTATAGAGAATTGGGAGATCAACTTCAGGAAATCCAAATACTGACAGCTAAGGGAAAAATTCTAATGTCATACATCAGAAAATAACACAAGGAGAGTATTTCAATTTTAGGATGCTGTACTTAAAATGTTATTCACAAATACACTATCTTTCTTGTAATTCCATCATGAGGGTCAGCAACTTGCCAAAATACGGCCTTGAATTGTGCAACAAGTCTCCTATTTCTTCTTATAAAATATATTGGCAAAGACCAACAAACCCACACTGCTACAATAAAAGCCATCCTCACATACCATGGCTTCAAGGCAATTCCATAAATACAGGGTCATAAAAAGACAGCCTGCAAACTCCAGTAGCCAACACACCACTTTAAGGATAGGAAATTGAAGACAATGACATGGGATCAGGCAATTACAGCAATTTGACGATCTTTTCAAAAAGTCTGCAACAATCACCAATCTTATCTTAGAAACCCACCTACTAAAAAAGTATGCAAAACTCATACAGAAGAGACGGGGAACAAAATCTGAGAGTAATGTTAAAATTTTACAGTTTGTATGCTTTACGAAGCAAGTCATAATCCATATATTCCTATGCTGGTAACGAAATCTCAAGAAAACAGAATGTTCAAGTCCCAGCCAATGGCTTATTTATCTCAAATACATTTGATATCACAGAGTTCCAATATTATAAGGAAACGTAAAGAGCCCTTTGGAGTTCATCATAATAATACATGACCGGAGGAAATACTGTATACGTTTGAACTATATATAGATGCAGGTTCCTAGCGAAGCACAAACCTGTAAGTTTATTTTTCTTTATCAATTCCAACAGACTGTAAGTAAAAAAATACATAACTGCTATGTTCCCTAAAATTATGGGGGATTTGATGTTTCAAGTCTCTAAATTTTTTCTTTTTAATTTCATATTATTGTAAAAGATAACAACTGAGAGAATACCATGCCAGACCTTGTTAAGAATTCCACATACATTATTAAAGTAAGAGAATCACTAAATTACATATTTTAAGGCATGCTTTCAGGTTTTAATTGCTTCTTGATACTACTAATTAAATAATCTGGTGACCACTGAAATATATCCCAATAATTTTACATAATTAAGGCAGAATAAATATAACCAGAGAACTAATTAAGATGAGGTATAACATTAATAATCTTACTACCACAATATGGATTAGTTATTAGGCACCCATCTTTATTAGGCAATGTTTCTAGGCCTGTTTAAACTGAACCACACAAGGGGTTAAAAATAACTACAATGAAAGGCCAACAGCCTAGCTGCACAGTTGCACCAACATTCCCTCTCCTCGCCAATCCAGAATGAATTGCATGCCCCACTGCACAAGGCCCAAAAAGGTCACAGGAGATGGCAGAGACTTTTGTAAGAGAACAGAAATAACTCAGCAGCTTTGTTACCGTAGTCTCTTTTAATCAGTGTGTTCAAAATCCTTTAATTAACACTCTGTCTACACAAGGAAAGCATTTCTTCTGTGCCAGGAGAGGGCACATATGTATGTACACAGTGTTCTGTTGTATCAGCATCACAACATGGAACTCAGATTGTCTGCCAGGAAACTGAAGCACAGAAAACTTTTTTAAAGGTATGGTACCACAATATTTACATACTCCATTTGCACTTCTACAATCAAACAACAAAGTGTGTTGCATGAGGTGTTAATTTGTTTCTACACTTTTTTTGCAGCAAAAAATGGAAGCATTTAAACCATAATTTTCTTTAGTCCATTATTATAAACTAGGATATTCAAAATTAATGTAAAATAATGTAAACAGAATGCAAAAACAGACAATATTCAAATATTCTTCCTTTCTTCATGATGGCTCTTCAGTAGGAGGCAAAAAGATACTGCCCCCCTCAAACAGGAATAAATCACAAGACACATTTTCACACAGATGCTTTACATTTAAAATTTCATCCAACCAGGCAAAGTCTTAAAACTTTCAGGCTGGATTACATACATGTGTTTCCTTGTAAAATCTGAGTAACTGGAATCAAGATGGAATTTGATAAAGATAACTATTTTAAAAATCCAGAGCCAAGAAACAAGGAAAACTTCATTAGTAAACTGGGATTTGAAGTATTTTAATAGAGATACGTAATTGTTACAAACTTATTTTTAATCTTTCAAAATCGAGTTGGATATACATACTGTAAGAAGCAGTGTGTGTGTGTGTGTGTGTGTGTGTGTGTGTGTATATATACACATATATAATTAAATAATAAGTACCTATATAATTAAACCAAAAGATAACTCTCTAAATATCTAACTAGAGAAGCAATCTACCTAAATTTATGATAAAGCTTATTGGGGAGGAAGCAGAGCATTAACTGCTTGAAAGCCAGTTCTTCCACACCAGCCATGGGAGCTCACAGCACAGTTCTTTACAATGAGAATAAAACCACTACTTCACAGGTTGGTGTGAGAATTAACTGAGATGAAGTAAAGAACTTGGCAAAAGCCCAAAAGTTTGCTGGTAATGCTGTTGGGGGAATAGATTTTTTTATGTATTACACAAAAGTGCAAACTGGCATAACCTATCAAAATTATACATATATAATTATGTATATATGATATCCACTGAAGCATTACTTGTAATAGCATTACTGGCAACAGTATAAATGCCCTTCAATAGGGGATTACTTAAATAAATTTTACTTCCCTACAAAAGAATCCTATACATCTGTTATTAAAAAAAAAAAGAAAAAGAAAAATAGTAACAGGGAAAGCTCTCTAAGGTAAATTGTTAAGAAAAAAAGCAATGTGTGGAACAGTGTGTATTAAGATGCTACCATGTAAGTAAAAGGTGAATAGATATTCATATTTATTTGAATATACAAAAAACCCTATGAAATGTTATACAAGTAATTAACAGCAATAATTATCTACTGGAGATGAAAGTGAAACAATGCCTGACACCCAGTCAAACCTCAATAAATGAAAGCTATAATTACTCCCTTCATCAGTGTCATTATCATCATGAAAACATGTCATTAAAATATATACACAGAATACATTCAAACTAAATCCATGAGGTAAACAGCCAAATCTTAAGCATTCAAAGGCTGACTATCTGGTTGGCCATCCAAGCCCTTCGTTTTCTCTTCATAGGTAAGTAGCTTTTGGCCATTTTACTGTAGACTAACCCCTCACCAGAGAGCGAGCTGAGGAAATAACACCAAAAACAGTCCTTTTATTCAATATTGATCAACAGTTTCTAATAAACAGCTTTTGGAGCTGAAAGGGACCGTGAAAATCCCAGTGTAAACTTCTATTACATATGAAGAAACTAAGGTCCAGAGAACTCCCCAAATTAGCCACTGTTCAAAGACTTGGAGTCTGTCCCCCCAGTTAAATGCTTTCAATTTTATTATTAAGATGGGGGAAAATAAGCTTAATTGAAATCAATTATCCTTGCTAAATTCCCTCCCCAGCCCATCCTTTACTATACATAACTAAGTTTGCTGAGATCATATTCCATAAGCAATTCTATTAAGTAGAGCGCAGGTCATCCAGAAAATTCTACAACTCGGCCGTGATGTTTCTAGGACTATGCATTGAATGAACATCCACAATAAAATCTGTAAAGTTTGCTTACGCTAGAGATTGTCAGAGGCATGTTGAAATCCTTGCCACCTTGTAGCCGGAAACCCCAAGGAGCTGGGCCAACCAAGGACACACTGTAGTTGCTCATGGTTCTAATGGCTCAAAGTCCAATGCCCAAAAATGAAAGAAACTGTGAAAGAAAATTAGATGGTTAACAAAAATGTTTATCTTCAGTATTTTGTTTTGGGGGGAAGAGGGGATATGCAAAATAAGTCATATTAAGTTCTCATTTCAGTCAAAGAAAAGGAATCTATGAGCTAATACATAATCTCTAAACTCATGCCAATTTCCATAGTCTAAAAATTCCATATCAGAGTATATTTCTAGACATTTGATCAGTTTTACAACTTGCTACACTACAATTTGTGGCTTCTTGCATACAAACTTTAATTCAAAGTACTTTACAACACTTCATTTTATACAAAAAAAGAACAAAACTTTATTTCAGGTTTAATTCAAAATGATTTTCCCTGTCCTTCTGCCTGCAGTTAGCAAGAGTCCTTCAATTTCACTTACTTAAATTCTAAGTTATCCTAACATATGAAAAGAACTACAAATCGGTAGACTCTCATTCATGCTTTCCAAACTCTAAATTCTTTAAAACGAGAAGTTGTTTTTTAATGCATAAAACTATTCTCTCCAATTATAAAGTACAACTTGTATTTCCTCTTCTGGGGACATGTTATTTTCCACGCAAAGAAATTATTTACATTTCCTTCGGACAGGCAATGATGGGCAATACTCTAGCACAATGATATTTCAATCAGAACCTGCTCTTTGTTTTATATACACACCTCATCAGGCAAAGTGGAGTGAGCATTTACCACACAGTGTATAAGTCTGACTAAACATGGTAGGAATAAAAGGTGAATCTTAATGCATGAAAGAATTAGCGCTTTAGAAAAGAACCAGCGCTTCAGTGCTTTCTTTCTTCTGTGTTTTGCTGGAAGTGCGCTCATAATGACTCTCATGGTAGTACTTCTATATAACAAAAAAAAACTAAAGAAAAAAAAGTGTGGCTCGGAGTTTGGTGTTGGTTGTTATGGTGGTTATGTGTGAGTGGGAGAAACTGGGAGGAATGGAGGTCTTCTAAAATGTAATACTAAGACACCTATTATTTCCCTCTTTAAAAATAATGTGACACATGTGTAATAATTTTAAAACCACATTTTTTTAAAAAAAGCTGTTTCAGACACACTTCCTTGGAAAATCTGTGCTATTCTGCCAAATCATCACCTATTATCTGTCTTAAAATATTATTCCATTTTTTTTAACCCATTGAAAATTTCTATTCCATCACACCAAATTAATAGTGGCAGATGTAGATATGCAAATCACTGGGTATATTAAAAGCAAGCAGATTCCATCTTCTCATATGGGGAAAATGAGGCAAAACTTTCATATAAGTCCAGTTCTTAAAGAAAAATCAGTGAAAATCTGCCCTGCATCTGCCCAGAAACAAAATGGGCTTTTCCACTGGCATAGTAGTTGACTGAACTACTAGCCAATAATACATTACGTCAATACTGATGCAACAAACACTAAAAAGATGAAAAGGCCAAACCAGAGATCAAGCTATTTGATATATGTGAAACACAAATAGTAAGGAGCCACATAGTCTAATTGCTTTCTCACTGTAATAAAAGTTTCAGAGAACTTGTAGAGAAAGACTGGATAATGGCACACAATATAAATCAAAAGTGTGTAAAGCCAACAGATATTTCACAGGCAGCCTACCCCTCCTTCTTTTTTAATCTTTAACTTTTTGTCAAGAGAAGAATTTGAAAGTTAGGTTCCACTTCCTCTAATCCCAATGTTCCCTACAAGAAAATGTGTTTAATTCATATATCAACCTATGTACCTGCAGCTTCCCTTTACTTACGAGTTCCCTTCCTGATTTCTCCCATTTGTTATTAAAATCTCTAGCACTGGCAAGGTCACAGCCCCACTACAGAACCAGTGTCAGTTCATTTCTAGTGTCGTTTCCCTTCCAGTATTCTCCCTTTGCTAGCTTCACGTGCCTTAAAATATTCTGAAACCGAAGCAACTGTTAATACTATTGGCCTTTTCCAGGTCTGGTAATATTAGTGCCCAAACTCTTCCTTAAATACCAAGCAGGCAGGAAATATTGAGCAGCCTTTCTGCTTTCAAGCACGTAGAAAATGTTGGCACTTCTGTACCGTGCTGGATTGTCTTTTAGGGGAAAGTCCAAACAATGTCTTCGCTCTAGTACTTAGGCAGGAAGCCTGGCATTTCCCACACTCCTAGCCCAGCTTCTTCGGTGGGTGGGAAAAGGAAAAGAACTCATGATGAATTTCTCCGAGAAGGGTCTGAAATTAAAGCTGTATCTTGAGATCCTCTTCTTCCCCAGATTGAGCGACTGTGGAGGTAGAGTGGAAGAACTAAAGCCACAGGCACCGGGTGAAAGTAGCCGACGAGACAGTTTTCCAGCAGAGAGGTTCACGCCTAGCCCTGTTTGCCAAATAAGGTTCCCGAGCCGGCTGCTCCCTAGGCAGGCGGCTTCCAACGTCCCCGTGGTCAGGAAGGCAGACTTGGGAGAGGCTCTGGCGATCACAGCCGAGACCTACCCTGCCCAGCGCAGCCACGAATTTTCTTTCCAAGGACTGCCCTGTCCATACGTCCTTCCTTTTTCCACTTACTGTCAAACGAACGGGACCACAGTCTTTTAAAAACAGCCTCACCAAGTACGCGAGCACTAATAAATCTGTCGTTCATGACAGATTTGTTTTTTAAACAACCTTTATTTCTGGACGCATGGAAGTTGTCCCCTAACAGGTTACACAATCCTCAATATTCGGGGGGAAATAAATGCTTCTCAGTAGCGTGAGAGCAAATAAAAAATCAGCACGCCGTTCCCGTTTAGACCCGCTTCCTCCCCACACCCCCGGGAGACTCGCGCAGGACGCGAGTGTCTCGGGACGCCTAGGTGCGTGCCCGGCGACGCCGCCGCTCTCGTCCCAATCCGCCCGAGCTCCAGTGCCCGTCCTCTGGCCTGGGGCCCGCTCCCGCGCCGCCCTTTCCCGGGCGCTCCTCTTCCCACGCCGCTCTCCCACCTCCGCTGATCGGCGTCCGGCAAACACCTGAGCAGCCACCCGGCGCGAGGCGCGCCCCCTCCTCTCCACTAGCTGGGCTTCCCTCCACGCGCTCTGCGTACGGCGACCCCTTCTTTCCCTCCTCCCTATCGGGGATCCGAGACGCACATCGCCGGCGGGCGGCCACTCACCTCGGGTCCGGCGCGGCGATGCCTCCGCCTCAGACGAGCGCTGACAAGTGACTCGTGGTGTGTACGCCGTCCCCACGGCCCCCGGGAACTTCCGCCTCCTGGCTCCCCAACCCCCACAGGCCCCGCCCCCGAGCCAAGGCACGCCCCCTCCTCCCCGGCCACGCCCCCGGGCCGAGCAGGGCTGGGAGGCGCTGGGAGAAGGGTGCTGCGGCGAGCAGAAGCCCCTGCGGTAAAACAATTGCACTACAGACTTTCGGTGGCAGTAGTCTTAGGGGGTTTTGAGCAGTACCTGGCAAAAGTCCGCTCCCCCTGCCTTTTTTATAGTGGATGCATTTCTCTCTAAAGAAACTTTGAATTGGCCAGCAGTTGCTTTGGCTAAAATAGGAGAGGGCTTTGGATAAATTCCTGTCTATGCAAGTTCAGCAGCCACTGCCTGGTTTTTTGGGTGAGCTTTATGTGCCCTGAAAAGTGAAGACGCTTAAAGTTTACTTGTCAGGAAAGTGAAAATCAGTAACTTTAATATCTAGAAGTTAAATCTTCTTATCAAACCAGAAGACCGTGATAAACAGCAGCGACCAAAAGTGGTTCAACCATTATAGCCTCAGCTTATTTTTCTAAATCCAGATCAATAGTTCACTTCGCAGTTTCTGTAAAGTTGCTTGATTTAGCCCAAGGAATTTATTCATGAGCAAATTTGAATAATGTTCAGTGAACATACAGAAAGTAACTTGTAGGCTTCTTTTAAACAGTGAATTGGCTTATAAAATGTGAAAAGGACAATTCTTAACCAAGGGACATGTAAAGCAAGGTTCATGGGGTCCGTGAGTCTCCTAGAAGTGCAAACAAAATTCTAGAGAAGACCCAAAACTATGCTCTGTCCAAACCCGTAGCCACTAGTCACGTGTGGCTATTGAGCATTTGAAATGTGTCTACTGCGGCTGAAGCACTGAATTTTTTGTTTTATGTAAGTTTAATTTAAATTTAAAACCTGAAGTAGGATAACATGCTTCCATTAAACACAAACTTTATTGTTTGGGAAGGACTAGATTTCACTTTACCACTGAAAATGTAGTGCCCAAATTGAGCTATAGTTGAAGTAGATTTTGAAGACTTATAATGAAAAATATAATGTAAAATGTCGTTAATAATTTTATATTGATTACATGTTAAAATGACAAAATTTTTTATATTTGGTTAAACATATAATTTAAATTAATTTTGCCTGTTTTTTAATGTGGGTAAGGAGACATTATATTTTATTTTATGTGCAGTAACCATTGCTGTCTTTTTTTGAAATTTTGAATTTTATTTTGATATTTTTTATACAGCGGGCTCTTATTAGTTATCCATTTTATACATATTAGTGTATATATCTCAATCCCAATCTCCCAATTCATCACACGACCACCCCTCGACACCCACCACTTTCCCCCTTGTTGTCCGTACGTTTGTTCTCTGCATCTGTGTCTCAATTTCTGCCATGCAAACCGGTTCATCTGTACCATTTTTCTAGGTTCCACATATATGCATTAATATATGATATTTGCTTTTCTCTTTCGACTTACTTCACTCTGTATCACAGTCTCTAGATCCATCCATGTCTCAACAAATGACCCAATTTCGTTCCTTTTTATGGCTGACTAATATTCCATTGTATATAGGTACCACACCTTCTTTATCCATTGGTCTGTCGATGGGCATTTAGGTTGCTTCCATGTCCTGGCTATTATAAATAGTGCTGCAATGAACATTGGGGTGCATGTGTCTTTTTAAATTATGGTTTTCTTTGGGTATATGCCCAGTAGTGGGATTGCTGGGTCATATGGTAATTCTATTTTTAGTTTTTTAAGGAACCTCCATACTGTTCTCCATAGTGGCTGTATCAATTTACATTCCCACCAGCAGCTCAAGAGGGTTCTCTTTTCTCCACACCCTCTCCAGCATTTGTTGTTTGTAGATTTTCTGATGATGCCCATTCTAACTGGTGTGAAGTGATACCTCATTGTAGTTTTGATTTGCATTTCTCCAATGATTAATGATGTTGAGCAGCTTTTCATGTGCTTCTTGGCCATCTGTATGTCTTCTTTGGAGAAATGTCTATTTAGGTCTTCTGCGCATTTTTAGATTGAGTTGTTTGTTTCTTTAATATTGAGCTGCATGAGCTGTTTATATATTTTGGAGATTAATCCTTTCTCCATTGATTCGTTTGCAAATATTTTCTCCCATTCTGAGGGTTGTCTTTTCGACTTTATATTGTTTCCTTTGCTGTGCAAAAGCTTTGAAGTTTCATTAGGTCCCATTTGTTTATTTTTATTTCCATTATTCTAGGAGGTGGATCAAAAAAGATCTTGCTGTGATCTTGCTGTGTTATTCCTATGGTTTCCTCCAAGAGTTTTATGATGTCTGGTCTTATATTTAGGTCTCGAATCCATTTTGAGTTTATTTTTGTGTATGGTGTTAGGGAGTATTCTAATTTCATTCTTTTATATGTAGCTGTCCAATTTTCCCAGCACCACTTATTGAAGAGACTGTCTTTTCTCCATTGTATATCCCTGCCTCCTTTGTCATAGATTAGTTGACCATAGGGGTGTGGGATTATCTCTGGGCTTTCTATCTTGTTCCATTGATCTGTGTTTCTGTTTTTGTGCCAGTACCATATTGTCTTGATTAATATAGCTTTGTAGTATAGTCTGAAGTCAGGGAGTCTGATTCTTCCAGCTCCATTTTTTTCCCTCAAGACCACTGTGGCTATTCAGGGTCTTTTGTGTCTACACACAAATTTTAAGATTTTTTGTTCTAGTTCTGTAAAAAAAAATGCCATTGGTAATTTAATAGGGATTGCATTGAATCTGAAGATTGCTTTGGGTAGTATAGTCATTTTCACAATATTGATTCTTCCAATCCAAGAACATGGTACATCTCTCCATCTATTGGTATCATCTTTAATTTCTTTCATCAGTGTCGTATAGTTTTCTGCATACAGGTCTTTTGTCTCCCCAGGTAGGTTTATTCCTAGGTATTTTATTCTTTTTTATTGCAATGATACATGGGAGTGTTTCCTTAATTTCTCTTTCAGATTTTTCATCATTAGTGTATAGGAATGCAAGAGATTTCTATGGCATTAATTTTTTTTCCTGCAACATTACCAAGTTCATTGATTTGCTCTAGTAGTTTTCTGGTGGCAATTTAGGATTCTCTATGTATAGTGTCTTGTCACCTGCAAACAGTGACAGTTTTACTTCTTCTTTTCCAATTTGTATTCCTTTTATTTCTTTTCCTTCTCTGATTGCCATGGCTAGGACTTCAAAGACTATGTTGAATAATAGTGGTGAGAGTGGACATCAATGTCTTGTTCCTGATCTTAGAGGAAATGCTTTCAGTTTTTCACCATTGAGAATGATGTTTGCTGTGGGTTTGTCGTATATGGCCTTTATTATGTTGAGGTACGTTCCCTCTATGCCCACTTTCTGGAGAGTTTTTATCATAAATGGGTGTTGAATTTTCTCAACAGCTTTTTCTGCATCTACTGAGATGATCATATGGTTTTTCTTCTTCAATTTGTTAATATGGTGTATCACATTGATTGATTTGCATATAGTGAAGAATCCTTGCATCCCTGGGATAAATCCCACTTGATCATGGTATATGATCCTTTTAATGTGTTGTTGGATTCTGTTTGCTAGTATTTTGTTGAGGATTTTTGCATCTATTCTCATCAGTGATATTGGTCTGTAATTTTCTTTTTTTTTGTAGTATTTTTGTCTGGTTTTGGTATCAGGGTGATGGTGGCCTCGTAGAATGAGTTTGGGAGTGTTCCTTCCTCTGCAATTTTTTGGAAGAGTTTGAGAAGGATGGGTGTTACCTCTTCTCTAAATGTTTGATAGAATTCACCTGTGAAGCCACCTGGTCCTGGACTTTTGTTGGAAGATTTTAAATCATAATTTCAATTTCATTACTTGTGATTGGTCTGTTCATGTTTTCTATTTCTTCCTTGTTCAGTCTTGGAAGGTTGTACCTTTCTAAGAATTTATCCATTTCTTCCAGGTTGTCCATTTTATTGGCATAGAGTTGCTTGTAGCAGTCTCTTAGGATGCTTTGTATTCTGAGGTGTCTGTTGTAACTTCTCCTTTTTCATATCTAATTTTATTGATTTGAGTCCTCTCCTTCTTTTTCTTGAGGAGTCTGGTTAATGGTTTATCAATTTTGTTTATGTTCTCAAAGAACCAGCTTTTAGTTTAATTCATCTTTGCGATTGTTTTCTTTGTTTCTATTTCATTTATTTCTGACCTGATCTTTATGATTTCTTTCCTTCTGCTAACTTTGGGTTTTGTTTGTTCTTCTTTCTCTAGTTCTTTTAGGTGTAAGGTTTGGTTGTTTATTTGAGGTGTTTCTTGTTTCTTGAGGTAGGCTTGTATGGCTATAAGCTTCCCTCTTAGAACTGCTTTTGCTACATCCCATAGGTTTTGGATCATCATGCCTTCATTGTCATTTTTCTCTAGGTATTTTTTGATTTCCTCTTAGATTTCTTCAGTGATCTCCTGGTTATTTAGTAATGTATTGTTTAGCCCCCACGTGTTTGTGTTTTTTATGGTTTTTTCCCTGTAATTGATTTCTAATCTCATAGCATTGTGGTCAGAAAAGATGCTTGATATGATTTCAATTTTCTTAGATTTACTGAGGCTTGGTCTGTGACCCAAGATGTGATCTATCCTGGAGAATATTCGGTATGCACTTGAGAAGAAAGTGTAATCTTCTGTTTTTGGATGGAATGTCCTAAAAATATCAATTACGTCTATCTGGTTTATTGTGTCATTTAAAGCTTGTATTTCCTTATTAATTTTCTGTTTGGACGATCTATCCATTGTGTCAGTGAGGTGTTAAAGTCCCCCAGTGTTACTGTGCTGCTGTCGATTTCCTCTTTTATAGCTGTTAGCAGTTGCCTTATGTGTTGAGGTGCTCCTATATTGGGTGCATATATATTTATAATTGATATATTTTCTTCTTGGATTGATCCCTTGATCATTATGTAGTGTCCTTCCTTGTCTCTTGTAACATTCCTTATTTTAAATTCTATTTTATCTGATATGAGTATTGCTACTCTCGCTTTCTTTTGATTTCCATTTGCATGGAATACCTTTTTCCATCCCCTCACTCTCAGTTTGTATGTGTCCCTAGGTCTGAAGTAAGTCTCTTGTAGACAGCACATATATGGGTCTTGTTTTTGTATCCATTCAGTGAGCTCGTGTCTTTTGGCTGGAGCACTTAATCCATTCACGTTTAAGGTAATTATTGATATGTATGTTCCTATTACCATTTTCTTAATTCTTTTGGGTTTGTTTTTGTAGGTCCTTTTCTTCTCTTGTGTTTCCCACTTAGAGAAGTTCCTTTAGCATTTGTTGTACAGCTGGTTCGGTGGTGCTAAATTCTCTTAGCTTTTGCTTGTCTGTAAAGCTTTTGATTTCTCCATCGAATCTGAATGAGATCCTTGCCAGGTAGAGTAATCTTGGTTGTAGGTTCTTCCCTTTCATCACTTTAAATATGTCATGCCACTCCCTTCTGGCTTGTAGAGTTTCTGCTGAGAACTCAGCTGTTAACCTTATGGGAATTCTCTTGTATATTATTTGTCATTTTTCTCTTGCTGCTTTCAGTAATTTTTCTTTGTCTTTAATTTTTGCCAATTTGATTACGCTGTGTCTTGGCGTGTTTCTCCTTGGGTTTATCCTGTGTGGGACCCTCTGCGCTTCCTGGACTTGGGTGACTATTTCCTTTCCCATGTTTGGGAAGTTTTCAACTACAATCTCTTCAAATATTTTCTCTGGTCCTTTCTCTCTCTCTTCTTCTTCTGGGACCCCAGTAATTCGAATGTTGGTGTGTTTAATGTTGTCCCAAAGGTCTCTTAGGCTGTTTTCATTTATTTTCATTCTTTTTTCTTTACTCTATTCTGCAGCAGTGAATTTCACCCTTCTGTCTTCCAGGTCACTTATCCATTCTTCTGCCTCAGTTATTCTGCTATTGATTCCTTCTAGTGTAGTTTTCATTTCAGTTATTGTATTGTTCATCTCTGTTTGTGTGTTCTTTAATTCTTCTAGGTCTTGTTAAACATTTCTTGTATCTTCTCGATCTTTGCCTCCATTCTTTTTCCGAGGCCCTGGATCATCTTCACTATCATTATTCTGAATTCTTTTTCTGGAAGGTTGCCTATCTCCACTTCATTTAGTTGTTTTTCTGGGGTTTTATTATGTTCCTTCATCTAGTACATAACCCTCTCCCTTTTCATCTTGTCTGTCTTTCTGTGAATGTGGTTTTTGTTCCACAGGCTGAAGGATTGTAGTTTTGTTGCTTCTGCTGTCTGCCCTCTGGTGGATGAGGCTATCTAAGAGGCTTGTGCAAGTTTCCTGACGAGAGGGACTGGCGGTGGGTAGAGCTGGGTGTTGCTCTGGTGGGCAGAGCTCAGTAAAACTTTAATCAGCTTGTCTGCTGATGGGTGGGGCTGGGTTTCCTCCCTGTTGGTTGTTTGGCCTGAGGCGACCCAACACTGGAGCCTACCTGGGCTCTTTGATGGGGCTAATGGTGCACTCCGGGAGGGCTCATGTCAAGGAGTACTTCCCAGAACTTATGCTGCCAGTGTCCTTGTCCCCATGGTGAGCCACAGCCACCCTCCACATCTTCAGGAGACCCTCCAACACTAGCAGGTAGATCTGGTTCAGTCTCCTATGGGGTCACTGCTCCTTCCTCCGGGTCCCGATGTGCACACTACTTTGTGTGTGCCCTCTGAGAGTGGAGTCTCTGTTTCCCCCAGTACTGTTGAAGTCCTGCAATCAAATCCCGCTAGCCTTCAAAGTCTGATTCTCTAGGGATTCCTTCTCCCATTGCTGGACTCCCAGGTTGGGAAGCCTGACGTGGGACTCAGAACCTTCACTCCAGTGGGTGGACTTCTGTGGTATAAGTGTTCTCCAGTCTGTGAGTCACCCACCCAACAGTTATGGGATTTGATTTTATTGTGATTGTGCCCCTCCTACCGACTCACTGTGGCTTCTCCTTTGTCTTTTCATGTGGGGTATCTTTTTTGGTGAGTTCCAGTGTCTTCCAGTTGATGATTGTTCAGCAGTTAGTTGTGATTCCGGTGCTTTTGCAAGAGGGAGTGAGAGCACGTCCTTCTACTCTGCCATCTTGAACCAAACCTGAGACATTTTAAATGATCTATGTTGACTGGCATTATTATATTTTCACAGGATGGCTATAGTTAGTCCACAGTTTTCTTCACATTCTCTAAAAGATTATGTTGGAGGGAAGGGTTTCCGAGTATGAGCTGGTTTATAGAGTGCTTTAATATATGTCATCATGTTTGATATCTCACAAAAATAAATAAATAATTAATTAAATAATAATACCTGCCATTTATAATACCTGCCATGTGCTAGACAGTGTAGTAATCCTTACAATAACTCTATAAGACAAGTGTCATCCCATTTACGGTCAAGAAAATTGAAGTTGCAAAAGATTGCATCTTGTAACAGTTCCACAGGGCAATGACCGGAATTACCCTGTACCCATCTCTGCTTCTCCTCATCTATTTGATGCTAATACAGTTAGAGCCTGAATGAATCCAGGTTGACAAGACATCAAGAACTGCAGGCAGTGTATAAAGGTATCACTAGAGGGTAAGCATCTTTAGGTAATGAAGAGTTGAGAGTGTTATTTACCTATGCAAATTAGTGTTAGCCTAAAGACCATAGCCTGCCTCTGAATTCTCCTCTTCCTCCGACCACAGTTTAAAGCGGGGGGGGGGGGGGGGGTGTAAGGGAAATGAACCAAATTCAAGAATGATGCATAGGTTTAAGTGCCCTCCAAAGAACCAGCTGTATCGAAATGGCACAGACAGCTCGTTAAAACTGCAATTTCCTGGGCTCCAGACCCAGGGTCCTTGCAGATGGGCCCCAAGAGTCTGCCTTTTTAACAAACAACCCCTCCAGGTAGTCATTCAACTATAATGCTTAAAAACCATTTCCCTAGAAATATCCCTATATCCCCAATTTACCGTGTCCTGTGCTTCAGTGAAAACCATGCATCCCAGATAGCAGCAACTTATCTCAGTTTCCTCATCTTAAAAGAAATAACTGTAAATTACCTTTTGAGGTTATCATGAGGAGTAGAGATAATATATATATAAAGTACGCTTGGCACTAAGTAGGCGTTAAATAAATGGTAGCCTCAAATGTAAAATAGATAGCTAGTGGGAAGCAGCTGCATAGCACAGGGAGATCAGCTCGGTGCTTTGTGTCCACCTAGAGGGGTGGGATAGGGAGGGTGGGAGGGAGACACAAGAGGGAGGAGGTATGGGGTTATATGTATATGTGTAACTGATTCACTTTGTTATACAGCAGAAACTAATGCACCATTGTAAAGCAATTATACTCCAATAAAGATGTTAAAAAAAAAAAAAGGTAGCCGTATGAAACTTTCCTAACCGATTAGATTTATTTATGTATCACAAAAGACAAATAGAGAACTTTAGCATTTATTATGCAGGTACTATTTCTTGACTTATGTATATTATTTTATTCTTACAACCATATAAAGTAGGTATTTTTTTCCAAGGAAGAATCAGAAAGTTGGAGATTAAGAAATTTAAGCAAGGGCACACAACTAAATAGTGATAGAAGTAGAGCCGAGGGCCTGACTCCCAAAACCATGCCCTTTTCATCTCAACACAGTGCATCTCAGTAAATTCAGTAAGCCATCCAGCTTAAAGACGAGAGAAAGAAGGTGGAAAGCTATAGCAACTAACATTGTTGAGGGCCATGGAGGTGCAATCTGTAGCATATTATAGAAATTAAATAAATGCTGAGTTACTTCTAAACAAGAGAAGACAAAACTCCTAAACCACGTTTGGTAGGGCATCTGCCTTAACTTGCTTTAGCATGAATTGACACTGAGCCATTCTGACTCCCCTACACTTTCTCCCCCGTGACTAATATTTATGAAATGGTTGACCATGGTTTGAAGGTCAGTCTGTGACTACAGACTTGCAGGAAGATAACTGAACCATTGGGAAATCAGACCAATGTCCTTAACCTCATTAACACTATGGCCTAAGCAATGAGGCACTCACCACAAAGAAAACCATATTAGCATCACTTTATCAAAACCAGTGCACAAAAAGCTAAATTAGAAAAGTAGATCAAAAGATTAACTAATTTAGCAGGAAGAGTTTTTAAGAATATTCCACCTAAACAGTATTTGTCTCCATGTATAACTGTTTGCTCCAACATTTTATTATCCAATGTATGACTCAGGATCCTCTTGCAGTACTTCAAAAATAACAGAAACTTTAAATTATAAGATGGCATGGCTGTGAGGAGCTGTTACAGGTGCACCCAACGAACTATAAAGTGCCAATCTTTAAAAAGCTCCTACATTACTCTAAGTCAATTTATCTTTTAAGTCCTAATCCTGAAAGATAAATAAACCACTCATAGGTGTGAGTATTTAACGTTTAATATCTGGAATGGAGAGGGAGTATTAACTATTTTAATACCTAAAGAAACATTTGGTAATCTAGGGAGAAAGGCATACTGTCATTCTAAAGCTTACTACTGACTCGTGGGAGAAGGGCCAGAGCTAAAACAGGCCCAGAGAGTGGAAAGAAATAAATGGATGAGAAAGAGTCTAAGAACAGATCCATGAAGCTTTGGTAACTGAGTAAATGTGCTTGAGGAAGAAGTTAAAAAGAAGTTTAAACTTGTTAAAACTAGCTTTCAAGTTTCAAGTCTGGGTTTTCGGGGTGGTATTAATAACTGACTGATACTGAAGAAAGAGTGGCAAGTATTAAAATGAATATGCATTTCACTGGCAATTTCCAGTAAGCAAAACAATCCAATTGGTAAGTGAGGGGTATCAATAAGAAGGGTAGATAGTAAAGACCCTGAAAAAAGTCCTTAGGAGCTCCAAGTTTGAGATTGCAGAAGGGGAGGAATGTTCCTCATGATAAGATCCAGGTTTAGCCAGTCTGATGTTTTGCTCAGATAAAATCATTTCTTTCAGGAGTCTGGGGGAGTTTGAAAGGATAGACCAATATATGATTTTGGAGATGAGATAGAAACAAAACATGTAGGTCAATCATTGAAAAAGCTGAAGAAAAATGTTATTTGAAGAAAGTCAAGAAAGTAAGAAATGGGCCTGGAGCATAACTTCTCTATTAGTTGGTACTACCAAGAAATCAATCTCCCTGGCCTGGGAGGCAAGACAGGCTGGGAAGAAACCTTATTCATTTTCCTATTTCCAATTTACCTTCACGTAAAAAGTTAAGAAGAAGTGTGTTAAGAAACCAAAAAGAGATAAATTTGAAAATTGTCAGCTTTCCATATATAACATCTTGCACATTTGTACTAAATGAGTTAAGGAAAATGTGAAGAAAGAAGGTTTAGAATGCACACTGTGAGAGTGCTCACTTAGAAAGATTTTACTTATCAAAGGTATTAGGTCATTTTGGAGAATACACTATGCCTACACCTCTATACAGTGTCCCTTTGTTAAGTCATTTTCAATTAAATACCTTTGAGGGTACCCTCTGTTTCCTCTCAGGATCCTGACTGATAACGTTGCTGGTGATTCTTTTTATCATCACCACCCTGGATAAATCATTAAAATGCTATGCATGCTTACTTACTGAGCATTTACCATGTTCATATAAGTGATTTTAAAAGCAAACTCATTTGGGGGAAAATATTAGATTTTGCTTTTTGGGTTTTTTTAATGGATGACTTTATATTAAGCAGTTTCAGTTTTTTAGAAGTATTCCCATTATTAAAATGTTGTGTGATGACTCACTGTCACTTAAAATCTGGAAATAAATATTTTCTTTCTATATCGTTAATTTTCTAACTAAAAGAGCTAGTAAAAATTGCAATTATTTATGACAAATAAAATACTTCTTAAATCAAGATCTTGTCTATGTATATATAATAAAGTATATACAGTGGTCATCTTTGGGAGATGGGATTATGAGGCTGTTACTTTTTTCCTTTATAATTTTCTAAATTTCAGATTTTTATAGAATATTTAATATATCTATAATGAGAATAAAGCAACACGTACTTGTTTTTTTAAAACTACATGAATTGACTAAATTCATCATAATAATATAAACTTATATTAGCCCCCAATTAATTTTAATTTAATTGGTGTTTAAATCTAAATTTCTTTAAGTATGGTTTTGTCCCAAACCACTGATGTAATCTTTACTGATCCATTAGGTAGTTTCTCACATTGTCTGGGTTTAGAATTTCTCATGCTTTTCCATGTGTCTCTCCCATCAATGGTGGAGCTATGAGGACATAATTATTAACAAGACTAGTGTACAAATAAGGTCATTTAAGCAAGTGGTATTTTGGATTGGAAAGATCCTTGAGGAAATCTAATCATAGCAATCTTTATTTACAGTAAAATCTCTCCACCCAAAAAATAGTACCTCTACTAAGTATTTTTAAAATCCATTTACATACTCTGGGAAAAGCAAAGAAACTAATATTTTCATTGGAAGGTGTCCACATGTGTAGTCATAGTGGAATGCATTAAAGCATGTCATTCCTGGCCAAAATGTAAGGGCTGCTGTACAAAGAATGATGAATCAATTCATCAAAAATCTGATTAAAGCATGGAATTTTTTTTTTTTTTTTTTGCGGTACTCGGGCCTCTCACTGCTGTGGCCTCTCCCGTTGCGGAGCACAGGCTCCGGACGCGCAGGCCCAGCGGCCATGGCTCACGGGCCCAGCCGCTCCGCGGCATGAGGGATCCTCCCGGACCGGGGCACGAACCCGCGTCCCCTGCATCAGCAGGCGGACCCTCAACCACTGCGCCACCAGGGAAACCCACATAGAATTATTTTTAAAATAAGGAATGATATGAAGGAATAAATATGGATCAATAACATAAACCAAAACTATACTTAATTCCACTGAAAATGGATTATACATCACATCAAATTCTGCCAGTATGTATGTAATATGCACATATTTATTGGCCTTTAACTTCATAAAACTAATTCTAGGAAATTACTCAAAGCCATTTTCTGCCAGCTGTGAAAAGGTTAACAAATGAAGAAAGTAAACAAGACATTTTTTTTAAATCTATGAGATATGAAACTGGAATCTTTAAGTATCTTCATAATCTGATTATCTCATACGGCAATATATCTTTAAACTATTCTTTAGCCAAAGTTTGATGCCTGCTTCGTCTCAGAATTAAAAGCTTTAACAAAATAACTGCAGTTTTTGATATATAAATAACAATATTCATCCATTTTTGACCTAAATATTATTACTTTAGACATTAAGTCTTATATTTTAAAACTTATAGGAAAAGTCTAGATATAAATGCTATCAGTGGTTGCCTCTGGGTAGTGAAACTTGGGGTATATTTTACTTCTATTTGCTTTTTGTGCTTTTCAAATTTCCTCTGAAAACATTTTACTTTTCTAATAAACTGAAAATTAAGAGTAACATTTTTTGTATATATTAATACACATAACATTGTTATATACATTGGCATATACACATAACAAATATATTTGGAACAAATTAAAATTATGAACAATAACTCTTACTTATTAAATTCTAGTAGCTAGATACTCTTTTGAATCCTTTATATGTATTTCATCCTGATAGCAACCACAGGAGTGAGGTACAATTATTTTCAGATAAGGAAATGAAAGTACAGAGTTAATATAACTTACAGTCATACGGATGGCTCGTATAGGCAGAGCTAGATTTTGAGACCAAAATATTTGACTATAGAGCACATGTAAAACAAGTGGGTGCTTTTACAGAGTATATTATGAAAGTTTGTATCTCTGAAAATTTCTTTTCAAGCAAGTCTGATTCAGCCCAGTGTGGGTCTAATTCACTTTGTAAACTTGATGATTTTTATGTCTTCGCATAACTATTAGGTGAATAAGTTACAATAAGATAAAAAGATTGATCACAATAAAAGTCATTTCAGCATTGAGAGAAAACTCTAAACTTGATCATAAGGAAAAATTTCTTCAAATATTTTAATCTGAAACCATTATTTCTATGAAGATTTATAGCTTTCCCTACAGAAAAAGGCCTCGTAATAATAACATGTCTTTCAATATGTGAAAAAGAGTTTAAAAACTGTCAAATTAAAATCTCCACAGAACCTAAATGAATTTCTTCTAGGTGAGACAGGCTGGGACCCAGGACCCTTTGCCGCAGTGCTTGCACCTGGACACACCTCTCCTCGAGCTACAAAATACAAGGAAACTATATGGGACTAAAAATAACTGCATGCATGCACAGATAGGACAAATTCTGGACAAAAGACACAAAGAGGCCAAAAAACCCAACTGCCACTTTGGAAGAGCCTGGAGCAAAGCAGGGTACTGCGCATGCCCCCTGCACACAACACGACCTAAGGGGTGGGCAGAACACCTAAGCCACTCCTCCCCGGGGAGAGCAAGCAAGGGAACCTGTTGTTTGTTCTCACTCCCAGCTGCTGCAGCAGGGGCCCCAGTAAAGCCTTGCCTGAATTTCTTATCTGGCCTCTGATCAATTTCTATTGATTGAGGAGGCCAAGAACCCTGGTCAATAACATACTTTGTGACGCCCAACATGGGGCACTTGTCCCATTCTAGGGAGAGGATCCGGGCACCTCCGGGACCACCGAACGCAGCTTCCCTGTGGGTGACAAGCAGTGGCCTGAACCTCTTGTTCCAGCATCACCCCTTTTCATTAAGTCCACCTTCCTGGCCCCTGCGGGACCTCAGTACCCTCATTCAGGCAACACTTCCCCTCTCCCCTTTGTCCTTTTCCCCTCACCATTTTCCCTTTCCCCTTTGTCCCTTTCCCTCTCCTGAAATCTCTCTCCTTCTCTGTCCTTTCCTCTCTCTGTCCTCTCTTACTTCTGTCCTGTCCTTCCGAGAGAGTGGACATCGGGCAGCTACAGCATCACTCCTCTCAGCTTGTGAGATCTGCTTCCTCTGGCCGGCAGCGGCTCACCTTGACAGGTGACAAGCAGAGGCGGGAGAGGCTCGCCTCACACGGTGCAGACCTTGGGCCAGTGGGCTCTTCCTGAGAGATTCATGAGGGCGATAGAGGTTCAAACCTCATGTCACGTAGTAGCTGGAAGGCCGATCATCCCAATATTCTCACCTTTATTTTCCTGCCACCAAGAGAAGTCCCGTTGGGAACAGGCTGAAACAGCAGATTTCTGTATACTGGTGTACCTGTGGGTGAGGGTCCCACCTGTTGCTTGGGGGCCCACAGACAACGTACCACTGGCTGGTTTCTGGGCTTGATCACCCCGGTGGGCAGTGGACAGGGTGCTTTATCCTTCACTGGCCCTTTCTGGAAGCACGCAGAATAGACACCCGTAGGGGAGGGGTTGAAAAGGCAATCTCTCTCTTTCTGTCTCTTTCACTTTTTCAGTCTTTTCTGTCCCGCCTCCCCTTACCTCTCCCTTGGTCCTCGCACCTGCACTCCCATTCCCTTTATCCTGAAAACTTCTTGCGTGTGTCTTTAAGTTTTGTGATTGGCGTCTTTGTTTGTGTTGTAGTTCTGTCTGTCCCACTGCTCATGCAAGCCTCTGCTGACATTGTGGTCACGGTGGAGCGCTTCAGCCTTGAAATACAAGCACAGCCCGCATTGCCTGAGACTCCAGCCTTGGGTTACTTAGTGGGATTTTAAAGAACAAAAAGAAAAGACAGGAGCTTGCATTCTTCATGCCTCTGCTCTTGCAATATAACTATTCTGCCTGGGCTCTCAGGAACTACCTGATTCATCTGCAGTCCCCAGATTGAGGAAAAAACAAAAAAAGAGGACCATTTTAAATTCAAGCGAGGGTGGGTGGGGGGAGGGCTTCCCTGGTGGCTCAGTGGTTAAGAATCCGCCTGCCAATGCAAGGGACACGGGTTTGAGCCCTGTTCTGGGAAGATCCCACATGCCACGGAGCAACTAAGCCCGTGCACCACAACTACTGAGCCTGCACTCTAGAGCCCGTGTGCCACAACTACTGAGCCCACGTGCCACAACTACTGAGTCTGAGCTCTAGAGCCTGCAAGCCGTAACTACTGAGCCTGTGTGCCACAGCTACTGAAGCCCGTGCGCCTAGAGCCTGTGCTCCACAAGAGAAGCCACCGCAATGAGAAGCCCGTGCACCGCAACAAAGAGTAGACCCTGCTCATCACAACTAGAGAAAGCCCGCGCACAGTAACGAAGACCCAACGCAGCCAAAAATAAATAAATTAATTAAAAAAAGATTTTTAAATAAATAAATAAATTCAAGCGGGAAAACTATGAGATCTCTGGTTGTATAGAAATTAACTTGTCTAGCTTAAACTTGTGGATTTAATTAATACAGACCTGTCTTTAGGGTCATCAACATAAAGTACAATACTTTCATTGTACCTAGGGTTCCTGGAAGTCAATAAGTGCATATTGTTTCTGTTATAAAATCTGCCAACAGGGAAAAAAATCTGATATGATTACATTTTTAAGTAAATGTAACTGGGATAAGAACATTTTGGTAAACTCTATAGGAATAATTATGTTTTGGAAACATTCATCTAAACCAGTCTCTCCAAATTTTGGTAATTTGAAGCTAAATTAAGTCAAATGATAGGAATTAATTGAATATCCAGGCCATGTCAAATAAGATAAAATGTTGGAACATTAATTGCTAAACAGGTCAAAATTTACCTACTTTTGTCTTCTTGTGAGAGAGAAACTAAAACCGTTTGATGCTGCCTTGAGATGTTCTCTACCAGTTTACGGAACGCTAATGTAAAGGACAGTTCATGGTTGCTTAAGGAAAGTAGGACGTGTGTTTTCAAAAAGGAAGGTATGAGGAACGGAAATACATTTTGTTAAGAGAAAAAGGGTGATTTTGTCCTAGAGCTGGCTGTTTCTGAGTGGGAAAAGAATAAGGGACAAAGTATGGCTACAGAAAGTTGCAGAAGGTGTGTGGAGGAGGAACATTGAGAAAAGAATTTTGTATGTGGTCCGGATTTTCTAGGGTTGGATTAAATTTAATTAGGTAAATGGATTTTATTACAAGTAGGCTGATGCAAGACTGGATTCGGTTTCTCTCTCGCATAAGAGAACAAAGTTGTCCTGGAATGCTGCTTTTGATAACAGATTGTGTGAGTTTCCGTGCCTTTTAGTGATCTCTTAACCTGGCAGGACATCACGGTTATTCTGGCCCACTGTTGCACCCCGGATGACAAGGAGCGCGTACTGAGAAAGGCCAGGGAACACCCAGATGACCTACTGGCTGCCAATCCACACGAGCAAATGTATCAGGTGGGTGGGGACGCTATCCCAGAACGTGACCCACGCTGGGACTGTGAAGATATGTAGGCCAGGCTAGGATGAGACATTCTATTACTTGTCTATGAGAAGGAATGAAAGGTGTATAGTGGAGCCTGTAAATGATGATAAGGTCTGAGAGGTTACGCAGGGAAAAGATGAAAACCCAGCAGTCTTCCTGAGCCGGGTGACAGAGGCATTCAGGAAGGACACCAATACAGACCCTGAGCCCACAGAAGGGAGGGCACAATTGGCCATGCATTTTATCACCCAGGCCACTCCTGATATCAGGAGAAAATCACAAAAGCTTGAGGTTGGGCCCCAGACTCCGTTGTCAACGTTGGTAGAGGAGGCCTTCAAGGTCGATAACGATCTGGACTTAACAGAGGCCAATAAGGACAAGAGGCTAATAAAGAAAACAGTTTTTGGCTACTCGGATGCACCCACCATCTTGAGGGCACCCTGGAGGGCCAAGAAGCCTGGACAGACCACCAAGAAGCCGCCTGAGCCCCAACCAGCCCGAACCTTTTGTCGGAAGGAGGGCCGCTGGAAGGGGGGATGTCCTGAGCGCCCTCCTGTGGGATGCCCGAGGCGCAGCCCCAACCGGCCCCAGTTCCTTGACAATCTCTCTGATGAGAGATTCCCCCACACTGACTGATGGGGCCCGATCGCCTGTTGGGCTCCAGATTCCACTCGATCCATCCTCATTACTCCAGTGGAGCCTTGGGGCACCCTCAATGTGGCAGGTAAGAGAACTGAATTTCTGATGGACACTGGAGCCGCCTGCTCTGTTCTGACTTGGCCAGCTGGCCCCCTCTCCAACCGTGACTGTACTGTGACAGGAGTTGATGGACAGCCAAAGGTAAGGAGATTTACGTCTCCCCTTGCCTGCAGAATCAGGTCCATTATTATTACTCCTTTTTGTATATGCCAGAACGCCCTGTTCCTCTCCTTAGGAGAGATTTGCTAAATAAGTTATGAGCTAGTATCTTCTTAGGACTGGGTGAAGTCCAAGGACGTAAACAATTGAAACAGAGAATGCATCTCTTAGTAGCCCCAGATGACCCACCTGTTGGGCATCAGAATATTCCCCAAGACATCCCTCAAGAAATTAGAGAACAAGTAGATCCTGCAGTTTGGGATACCTCAGTGCCAGGAAGGGCAAAACGTGTTCCCCCAATAAAAACAAGGTTAAGGCCTGGGGAAAATACCCCTGGAAGAGACAATATCCTTTAAAGCCTGAGGCCCTAAGGGGAATCCAACCGCTGCTCAGCAAATTCCTAAAACACTGACTCATTAGGCCCTGCCAATCCCCTTGCACCACCCCGATCCTCTACATTCAGAAGCCTGATGGGGAGTATTGGCTTGTGCAAGCCTAATGAGCAGTAAATGAGACAGTCATCCTTATTCACCCACTGGTGCGAAACCCACACACGTCCTCGCCCAAGTGCCAGGGAGCACCCAGTAGTTGTCTGTTTTGGCCCTCAGAGATGCATTTTTCTGTATTCCCCTATATCCAGGCTCTCAATACATTTTTGCCTTTGAATGGAGGGACCCTGACACCCTGGAGGCTACCCAATATGCATGGACAGTGCTTCCGCAGGGTTTTCAGGACAGCCCCCATCTTTTTGGAAGTGCATTAGCAAGGGAACTGAGGGAACTGAGCCTTGAGAAGGGAACTCTGCTACAGTATGTTGATGATTTATTGATAATTAGAGAGACCACACAAGATTCAGATCAAAATACTTTAGGGTCCTAAATTTTCTGGCTAAAAGGGGATATAAAGCCTCTACTTCCAAGGCTCAGATCTCACAACAATGGGTTCAACATTTAGGACTTGTTTTGACCCCAGGGGCACGGGCCCTGGCCATAGATAGGAAAACAGCAATTAGTGCATTACTATCTCCAACCACAAAGAGACAGCTCCGGGGCTTTCTTGGGATGGCTGGGTTTTGTCGTATCTGAATTCCAAATTATGGCCTTAGGGCAAACCCCTATATGAGGCTCTAAAGGGAGGAGAAAGGGAACCCCTTCAATGGAATAAGGACCGCCAGCAGGGCGTTGAGACTCTAAAGCTTGAGTTGAGTAGCGCACCAGTGCTGGGGCTTCCAAACTGGGACAAGCCCTTTACACTCTACGTTCACGAGAGGTCAGGGATAGAACAAGGGGTCCTGACCCAAAAGCTGGGACCGAATCAGAGATCAGTGACTTACTTTTCAAAACAACTGGACTCAGTGGCCCTGGGACGGCCAAGCTGCCTGTGGGGAGTAGAAGCCACAGCCCTGTTGGTTAATGAGTCTTCTAAGCTCATTCTGGGACACTTAGATGTGTTAACCCCTCATCAGGTACAATCTGTGCTGGAGGTCAAAGGACATCATTGGTTGACTGGGGGAAGGTTAACAAGATATCAGGCCCTCCTAATGGACAGTCCCGACATTACGTTAAAGGTATGTCAAACCCTGAACCCAGCGACTCTGCTTCTGGCGTTCGAGAGTGGAGACTTACTGCATCAGTGTATAGAGACCATAGAACAAACTTACTCCAGCAGGACTGATCTAGATGAGCCTCTGGACAGCCCTGAGGTCAAATGATTTACTGATGGGAACCCAAAAGGCGGGGTATGCCAACAGTTAGTCTAGATGAAGTCATAGAAGCCAAGGACCTGCCACCCCAGACATCAGCCCAGGAGGCTGAACTAGTTGCATTAATGAGAGCTTTGTAATTAGCAAAGGATGAGAAATTCAATATTTTTACTGACTCTCAATATGGGTTCCACGTGCTACATGCTCATGCTGCCATTTGGAAAGAAAGAGGAATGTTAACCGCTAGAAATTCCCCCATAAAACATGAAGATTTGATTCTGGCTCTTTTAGAAGCAGTGCAGCTTCTGACCCAGGTGGCAGCGATCCACTGTAGAGGCCATCAGAGGGATGGATACTTTACGAGCCAAGGGAACAGCAAAGCTGATCAAATTGCAAAACAGGCAGTTCGACTGCAGGAACCTGAACAAGTTATGGCTCTAGTGATTTGTCCCCCTGAACTCCCTAGCCTTTCCCAGTATTCCCCACAGGAACAAGAAAATGCTGAGAAATGGGGCTATGAGAAGGGAAGCACAGGCTGGTATAAAAAGGAGGATAAAGTTCTAATCCCTGAAGCCCAACAATGGAAACTCACTGAGAGTTACATGATGCCACCCACTATGGGAGGGATGCACTGCGGGACTTGATGCAAAAGGCTTTTTCAGGGAAGGGGATTAAAAGAACAGTAAAACAAGTAATGCTTGCCAGTGATTTATGTGCCCTTAATAACCCACAGACCCATCCAATCCCTCCTTCATTTCTCAGGCCAGTTCAACACCGAGGGACATATCTGGGGGAAGACTGGCAGTTAGATTTCACCCAAATTCCCCCACAATCAGGTTATAAATATCTTCTGGTGTTTGTTGATTCTTTCACAGGATAGGTTGAAGCCTACCCGACCCGATCTGAAAAGGCTATGGAAGTCTGTAAGTCCCTCTTAAAAGAAATAGTTCCTTGGATTGGACTTGCAAAGTCCCTGCGGAGCAATAACGGGCCCTCTTTTATAGCCAAAATCACACAGGGGTTCACAGTGGCCCTAGGGATAGACTACGAGCTACACACCTCTTGGCACGCCGAGTTTTCGGGGAAGGTAGAGAAAATGAACCATACTTTAAAGAAAACCTTAGCAAAGCTCTGACAAGAAACTCATGCACCCTGGACCAACGTGCTTCCTATCACACCCTTCAGGGTCCATGGAGCCCCCAGAAGTGGTCTGAGGCTTAGCCCATCTGAAGTGACCTAAGGGAGGCCTTTTCTTACTACTGACATTCTACTGGATGAGGAAGTGAACCGGGTCCTGAGATATATTCTTAATCTAGGACAAGTTCAGAAGGCCATCCAGGACTGTGCCCACAAGGCACTGCCAGCTCCCACTAAAAATACAGAGGAAGGAGCAATTCCTTCACAAATAAACCCCGGGGACCAAGTTCTTCTTAAAACCTGGAAAGAGCCCCCCCCCCAAGACCAGGTATTGCCAAAATGGAAGGGCCCCTATAAAGTTATTTTAACCACCCCTACTGCCGTCAAAGTGCAAGGGGTATCTAGTTGGGTACATTTGTCCAGACTAAAGTTTTTACCTCCAGAAACCCCGCAGGTCACAACAGAAGAACAATACACCTCTGAGCCAGTGGAAGACCTGAGATATGTATTCAAAAGACAGGCACCATCAACAGATAAGTAAAATGATGTAGTGGGTTGGTCCCTATCTGAAGCCCTAACGGGACTTGGGACTTCTCTTATTTTCTTGGCTGTTGTGGTTCTTGACAATCGTCTGGCCCTTGAGTACCTTCCGGCAGAACAAGGTAGCGTTTGTGCGATAATTGATACTTCCTGCTGCACTTGGATCAATGGGACAGGACAGGTAAAAGTTAATATGAAGGAAATATATGCCTAGGCAGAGTGACTTCACAATGTTGGTGGGGTGATATCGCCTCCCCTGTCTGGTCAACAGTTAAGGAAGCCCAAAGTTAACCTGGTTCCTTCCCTTTCTGGCCCTTTGATGGCTATTGTTGTTCTCCTTCTTAGCCCTTGTTTGTTTAACCTTTTGGTTAAGTTTGTGTCCTTTAAGCTCCAACAGTTTGAAGGCTCACGATGGCCCAAGGAGTTCAGCCCATTCCAGTGGAAAGTGGCCCAGGTCCCTACAGGTCCTTAGAACAGTCAGCGAGGGACTTCTACAGCTCTAGGGTAGGCTAGGGTCTGCAGCCCCTGTCCAGTAGGAAGAAGTTTCAGAAGAGACCTTCGGTCCCTTACCCCTTAAGAATAAGTGTGTAGAGTCTCTTATAGGGTGATGAGACAGGCTGGGACCCGGGACCCTTTGCTGCAGTGCTGCAGTGCTTGTACCTGGACACACCTCTCCTCGAGCTACAAATACAAGGAAACTATATGGGACTAAAAATAACTGCATGCATGTGCGGTTAGGGCAAATTCTGGACAAAAGATACAAAGAGGCCAAAAAAACTAACGGCCACTTTGGAAGAGCCTGGAGCAAAGCAGGGTACTGCGCATGCCCCCTGCACACAACATGACCTAAGGGGTGGGCAAAACACCTAAGCCACTCCTCCAGCCGACCCCTGGACACACTATCTGGCTTCTTTTTTTTTTTAATCTTTCAAATTTTGTTCATTTATATTTATTTATTTATTTTGGCTGTGCTGGGTCTTAGTTGCAGCACATGGCATCTACGTTGTGGCATGCAGGCTTCTTTTGTTGCGGCATGTGGGCTTCTTAGTTGCAGCATGCATGTGGGATCTAGTTTCCTGACCAGGGATGAAACCCAGGCCCCCTGCATTGGGAGCGTGGAGTCTTATCCACTGGACCACCAGGGAAGTCCCTTGTCTGGCTTCTGATTAATTTCTATTGATTAAGGAGGCCAAGAACCCTGGTCGGTAACATAGGAAGAAAAATTTGGGAATGTGTATATGGTTGTTCCATCGATACAAAGTCAAACATCCAAATTAAATCTGAAAAATAAAATACTCACAAATTTGGTTTAGATAAAACCAAACTTTTAGATATTTTTAATATCTAATTTTATTTTATTTTTTAATTTAACCAAGGCACTTGGTATAGGTACACCTTAATCAATTTTAATAGAGCCATCTTAATCAAAGCTACATACAACATTAAAAGAAAATGTTGATAATTTTTTAAACAAACACATTCAACATACCATAGTATTAAAGTAACATGACAAAAAATACTGTGAAAAACATAGGCAAAATGAATACCACAGTGAGATAAATGAGGCACATTTTCCAAATTAACATCTGTTGAACATCTCCTTTAATGAAATTTATTAGGCTGATAAGTCGTTCTATGTAGGATTTAATCTTTAGGGGGAAAAAACAGGGCACCTCTAGTTTTCTGTCTGGTCAGATTCCTTGAAAACTGCTTGGAGCCTCGTTGTTATATTTAATATAATTTTATATTACTTATAAAGTATATTATTTATACTATTTCTTCAATTTATACTATTTTGAATTTTATACTGAACTTATACAATATTATATAGTATAATATAATATGTGAATTGTACATATAATAATTAAATTAGTGTCGTCATTTCCGAACTTAGCCTCTGAAACACTTAAGCGTTTCTGACCTAAAGACAAGAGCATATTTCAGTTTTGAATAAGAGATCCTGTTGGTGTACACAGGGACAGAGACCTTAGAGTACAAGGAGAACATCTAGTTATTTTAAGAGAAAGCAGAAACACCCCTAGGAAAATCAAAATCCTATCTATTTCACAGATAGTTTATCTGTTTCACAGATAGCTCAATGTGATGCACAAGAGCAAACAAGTATGAACCCCTCCTGGAAGAGAAATGAGTTGGTTCATTCCACCTCGAGCCAAAGTATCACCTGTTACACACAAATCCAAATATAGTTCCTCCTGGCAAAGAAAGAGCAGAGGCAAAGCTGGTGGACACCTGAGAGCATTGCCCCAGCAACTTGAGCTCAAGTTTTGCTTGTTATGGAGACAGATACACTGAAAATCCAGGCAGTGAACAAATCATGTTACCTCAATTTTAGAGAGTTCTTTGAAGATGAATTTTAAATCTCCTGATATGTCTTTTTGTTTGTTTTTGTTTTACTTTTTATTGTAGAATATTCAAACATGCACAAAATAGAAAGAATAATATAAAAAACTCCCAGTGTATCCATTACCCGGCCTCAGTGATTACCAACAATAATATAATTTTAAAGTTTTACATATAGTTTTAAACAAAAATAAGTTTCATACATGACAAGATTCCCCAAACTATTTTTCAGGTTCAGTGAAAGAATGTGAATTTTAGTTCATCCATGTTACTCTTTAAAGAGTTAGTAAAAAAAAAAAGAAAACAATTGGCAGGTTTTTTCAGAATGAAACTCTCAGGGTAAATAAATCTTCGTGAGGTGGCCAACGATGAAACTGAGCATGTTCAGAATTCACTTTTATTAGTCCAACTATGGAATGGACAGACTTTCAGGAACACATTAGTGCTATAAGTAATCTCACTAGAAGCTGATGAAAAACCCAGAAGTTCAGTTTATTAATTTATAATAAAGGATACTTGTGAAGCAATCTGGAAGGTTCTGGTCATTTCACTTCTAGGAAAGTCTAATTGAAAACTAAAATTTAGGTTAGAAGTTTGCTCAGCAAGAATAGAATCAGAGTAAAATGAGGTGAATGAAGTTAAGGAGAGCCTCACCCTATTGGGGTGATCAGATGGACTTTTCCCTTTCTGGGGACTACTTCAGTAGGTCACTTATGATGCTCAGAACACACCTTCCCCAGTCCAGGGCGGGAGAACACTAACAAGGGCTTTCTTTCAAACTTTTCCTAAAGCGGAAAGTTACTAATTTCCGCTTTTTTCCCATTACCATAACACTTCACTATGAAGATATCCAATTTCTAAGCTTGTAGCTTACCTACCTGAGTAGCATTTTAAATGAATGTCTTCCAGTGGAAGGAAACTCCTAGCCCCGTTGCTGACGTTTAGGAAGCAATCTACTTAGAAACTATTGTTGCTGACTTTTAGGAAGCAATCTACTTAGAAACTGTTGATTCCTGGGTGCGCCATCTACCATCCCTCAGGTCATTTAGACTTGACTACAGGCAAAACACAAATACAGATTTTTCCTGTTTTTCCAGCTTTCAGAGAAAGGACTCTGGCGGCTTTTTTCTGGGATTGTTAAAGAAAGACTAGCCTACAACTCAATCTCTATGGGATGGCTTCCCAAAGAATCAAAGTTCTCGCTTAGATTTTCAACTTGAACACCAAAAAAGATTTTTTTCTCATCTTTTTACAAGCTTATTGATTCTATTAATATTTGTTTCTCTATAACACTAATAAAACATACTCTTTGTTTCTCCTTTGTGCATGCACTTGCTACCAATTTGTTATTCCTATCTTAGCTTTTCCTTATCAAAGGGTTGAGAATTTAAACAATTTCAAAGAGCTCTCAGATAATAGGTTTAGAATTTCTGTTTCATTAGCTCTCTGTCTCTCACAGTAAGTAACAAATGAGACACTTTAGTTAACAGAGCCAGAGGTTTTGGACTTCTTTCATTTGTTCTAAGTGGCTTCCTTTCCAACCCAACCCTAGCCAATCAATAAGAATTTGACTAGATCAAACAGCCTGTCCACTGACTTTTATTTATTTATTTTTTGGCTGCGCCCCGTGGCATGTGGGATTGTAGTTCCCCGACCAGAGAGTGAACTCGTGCCCCCTGCATTGGAAGTACTGAACCGCCAGGGAAGTTCCTGACATGAATTCTTAAAAATCAATTCCAACCCAAAGAATAATATTGGAGAGCACTCCATCGTACCCTTAAGGGCTGCCAACACATTCTGTCTGGCATTTATAAAGAGCAGTTTCCTTCTCTGCTAGTCTATTCCAAGACGGTTGGCTAGTAGACCATGTAGTAACAAATGGTAGAGATGCTGAGGAATTTCTTGGGCTATAGCATTATCAGTAAGAGCTCCAAAATAATGACATTTGATTATCTTTATGCAAATATAATGTTGGATGTAAATAATTTCACCAAAAATAATTCACTTCTTAGTTTTGAAGATAAAAAAATACCCTGGTGAGTTCCACAAAATCTAAGGCAATCTATTCTTTTTTTTCCTTCACGTTTATTTACCTGTGTTTATTTTCTTATCTATATAACTATAACCACTATTCGGATTGGATTGACAAAAATTTCTTTGAAGAGCCCACCTGCAAAATAACAATAACATTATCTGACAATACCAGAGTATAATATGTTTAGCTCAGACTGGCCTATACATTGAGCGTAAATGTAGTGCTTACTCTTCACATTTTTTCCCCTTAAAAAACATTAAGTGCCGCCTTGTGAGTGGGAGGATACTATCTTGCAAATGAAACCTTGCAAGTAGTACTGGGCAACATGAGGAATGACCTTTCTATGTTATTTGTTTGACAAGTTTGCTATTGTTCTATGTAGTTATAACAACTGATTATAACTGTTAAGGTTTTTATTGAAATGCATTTTTGCTTCAGGGAATTTTAATTAACGATTGTGTTTTTGTGGGATGAAGCAATAGAAAGCGGACAGTAGAAGGAACAGGGAAAAGAGTCCGCGAGAGAGAAAGCAAAGAAAACAAAGGAGAAGAGACAAGGAAACTGAAAAAGAAAGAGTGGAATGGGGGAAAGTAGAAATTTGCTTAGGAAAAAGAGCAAGATGGAGAAAAAAACATTCTGAGAGAATGGGAGTAGTTTGGTTGGTTCTCATGGTAGTAAGATTATTTCTGGCAACAGGACCCCAAACACGCTCAGAAGATAAAAGGCTGCCATGTAGCTGCAGTGATACATTTTCAATTCCCATCATATCCTCTTTACACTTGTTAACTTTTGCTCGTATTAATTTTTTCCATTGCTGCTACCCAAAGCTGCTGGTCTTTTCTTTTCTCTCACTTTCCTTTCAGTCTTAAGATAATGAGACACCTGATCCTGTACTGTCATAAAGCCAGAAAAGAGGAGAAAACAGATGTTTAGGTGAAAGAACGAGGTTTCAGGAACATAATCCGGACCATCAGGTCATCTCCTAAGCTAACAGTACTGCTCTGCTAGGCTTCTGTCATGCAAGGCCTTTGTAAGTAATATCTCCAAGGAAGCAGTAGTTTAAATGCCTTGCCTATGGCTCCCCAGTGAGCAAATAAGTCAGAAATAGAACCCAGACCTCCTGACGTCAGATTCAATGTTCTTTCCACTTCACGATGCCTAAAAATACAAACAAATAAAAAACTCCCCAAAGCAAATAAAACTTTATCCACTTGCAAGTTGCACCTTAGAAGCCTGGCAAATAAAACCTTATCCACTTGCAAGTTGCACCTTAGAAGCCCGAAGTTTAGTAAGATTGATTTTTAAAATTCTAGCTTTTTAAATATAAGACACCTGACTTTGTAACAAATCAATCCATTTAAATGTATTTTCCTAAATAAAATATTCTTAATATTCATGTTTAGTCTAATAACCTAGTAATACCCTATAATAATAGTTTCCAACTGTAAGGACCCTGAGGAAATTTTCTTCTATCACTTTTAAATAAAAATCTCTTCAGCTGAAATGAGATCTTTTTTGTGGCTTTATTTATACATTTGAATGACTTCACTATATTCTGTCAGTGCCACCCCTCCAAATCTGTCTTGTTGACTCTAGATCTCATTTTAAATCTCACTTTCCTGGGGCAGCATTCTCTGACTCTTCCGAGTAAGTTATCCACCTCCACACACTGCATTTATTACTTCTAAAGCACCTGCACTTTCCATTCACAGCCCTTGTTATGATAGTAGTTACACAATAATATGAGTAATTATTGTTTAATGTCACCCTTGCCTTCCAGACCATAAGCACCATGAGGGCAGAATTTGTCTTGTTCACCAATATATCCCTAGCACCTATCAGAGTGATTGACACATAGTAGGTGTTCAATAAATATTTATGTAATAAGTGAATTTCTCTTGTGGGATGGAGCAATAGAAAAGGGATAAGTGTGTTTCTCGGTATAACTGCATGAAGTTTTTGCTTACCTAGTTTAAGAAGAATAACAAATAATAATAGTCCTCTTTTTTCTGTGCCTACTGTTTACAATTCACTAGGTTAGATGTTTTGTGTGCATATTCTCACAACAACCCTAAGAGGCAGCAACAATTTTAAATCATACTTCTGATGAGGCCACAGATGTTCAGAAAGATTAAGTAACTTGTCCAAGGTTACCTAGCTAGTGGTTGAAGTTTGGCTGATATACGAACTTAGGAAATAAAAATGCAAAGAAAACATTATGCCTTTTTTTTTTAAAGAGTAATCTCTTCTTCTGTTTTTGTTTTGTTTTGTTTTTGATTGAAGTATAGTTGATTTCTCTCCTGTTTTTTCATTAACGTTATACCAACACTGGGGAGGTGGTGGGAAAGGGAAATGCCTACCTCCATTAATAATCATTCAATGTCAGATTTTTGCCCTTTGCTTCCTGTTTAACAGGTTCCAAATTTGTCATTCCTACCTCCATGTATTACCTATATAACTATTCAAAATGGTATCTGAGGGAATTCCCTGGAAGTCCAGTGGTTAGGACTCAGTGCTTTCACTGTCATGGCCCGGGTTCAATCCCTGGTCAGGGAACTAAGATCCCGCAGGCCACTCAGGGCGGCCAAAAAAAAAAAAAAGACATGGTATCTGAAAGAAGATGTGGTACATATATACAATGGAATAATACTCAACCATAAAGAAGAATGAAATAATGCCATTTGCAGCAACATGGACAGACCTAGAGATTATTATACTAAGTGAAGTAAGTCAGAAAGAGAAAGACAAATACCGTATGATATCACTTATATGTGGAATCTAAAATATGACACAAATAAACTTGTTTATGAAACAGAGACTCACAGACATAGAGGACAGATTTGTGGTTGCCCCAGGGGGTGGGGGAGGGAGGGATTGGAAGTTTGGGATAAGCAGATGCAAACTATTATATATAGGATGGATAAAGAACAAGGTCCTACTGCAGAGCATAGGGGTCTACATTCAATATCCTGTAATAAACCATAATGGAAAAGAATATGAAAAATAATATATCTATGTATCTATATTTATATCTATATCTAAATCTATCAACCCCCAGACATGGGAGTGAAGGGGCTTCCAGATGATTCCAGTGTGCAGCCAACAAGCTTTCCCAGCTGAGGCCACAGACATGGTAGAGAAATGACAAGCCAACCCCACTGTGCCCTGTCTGAATTCCTAACTCACAGAATCTATGAGCATTACAAAATAGCTCTATGGTAAGTCACTAAGTTTTGAAGAGCTTGTTACACAACAATAACTAAAACAGATGGATTGCTAGATGGATAGAGGCCTGGAGAAATGACCAGATAGATATGTGATAAAGCAAGTATAGTAAAATATTAATCATAGCATCTAGGTGGAACATGCATGGGTGTTCACTGTACAATTTTTTCAATTTTTCTGTATATTTGAAAATTTTTACAATAGAATATTGGTAAGGGAGAAAAGAATAGGAACCGCTGTAAATAATAGAAAAACCACTAGCTAGCATTTATCATGTATTATGTGTGTGAGGACCTGTGCCACGCACTTTTATATTCATTATCTCACTTAATTTTCTCAGCCCCATATTACTACTTTCTGGTGCTATTATTTCCTCCATCTTATAGATAATAAATCCGAGGCTCAGAGAGGTTAAGTCACTTTTCTGTTGTAACAATGCTTGTAAATAGTAGAGGTGGAATTCCAGTTTGGGTACCTGTGATTCCATAAATGATGCTCTTAACTCCCTCAGATTTAGAGCACTGTCATTCCAGTCTACCCTCCATCCATTTCTTTGATACAAAGATAAAGTTAAAACTACTCAAAACAAACAAACAAATAAAATGGTATCTGAATTTCTACAAAGAGATAAATACTTTTGTTGCTGTTTGTTTTTTCCTAAGAGTACGAAGAAAAATAGGGAAGGAATTAATAATAGTGAATGAGGTTATAGGGAGAACCAAGAAGGCGGTTAGGAACAACGGAAAGTGTTGTGTATCTTTTAACAGTAATATACCACATTATAACAATGGTGATTGGTTTATAAAATTAGTTTATAGTGTAATTACTTTTACTCACACGGAAGAAGAAGCATTTTCATATTTGCCCATAGGTACCTAAATAAACAACAATAAATACAGTCATGAATAGACTCAACCAAACTTTTCTTTACCTTTCATACTGATTCCTTTTTTTGAGGCCTGCCCAAGAATTCCAAGTCATCCCCACTACTTGATCTCTATAAACTGTGAGATCCCTTGAGATACGAAGAACAGTATAACCTTGTTGAAAGAGAGGTAACGTATTATATGGTGGAAAGTAGCTATTTATTTGGCCAAACGTGAGTGCTTTTCTGTATGGAACTACTTTTTATTTTTGGTTTGGAATTATTTTTATTCTTCAAAATAACATTGCCGAGAATCTCTTAAACTCTACCACTCACTACTCACTGAGTAATTTTTCCTTTTATTTCTTTGAAAGTTATAAACAAGTTCTTAATGAAAGCTATATATGCAGTAACAGATACTCAAGGATAAAAGCTTTTCTACATGTTCTATTTATTTCATGGCCCTGTCTAGCAAATATAAGACAATACAATATAGAATCCAAACCTGAATACAAGCATCATTTCAGAAATTAGACAACACGGCATAAAAATGAAAGAAAATAGAATTTATTGAATGCCTATTGCATGCTTAGCTCAGGGAGAAGCCCTTAATTTTGTTACAGTTTCATCAAAACCCTAGAACATTTTCCCGTTTAAAGAACAGTCTACATAGGTCACTACCAGGAGAAAGATGATTAAAGAAGACCTCCAAGCTGACCTCACTACAAATGAGAGGACTAAAGAAGTACAATAGAACTTAGCTTTAATAAGGCCTATTATTACATGGATCAATTGACAATTCCACAAATATAACAACTATATCTGGAAAGCAGTCTGGTATTTTTTTTATTGACTTTTAAGGCGATATGGGTAATCCCCATGGATTTTCAACCATGTCACCTTCTTTCCCATCAGTACCATCACAATCGCCACTTTAGACAGATTTCATTATATTTTAAACTCAAGATAAGTTTATAATCCAGTATTTGGTAAGTCCATTCTTTCTGTTCTAGTCCCTTCCTCTCTAAGGGTTTCAAATATTATGGATTTATGTCAATACCTGATTACTAGATTAAATTACTAGCCTATTGGAGACTTGATTATTTTCCTGATTAAATGAGGACCACTTAAGTGTGTGAAACCTACAAGCAACCTTCAAATCAAGACATCTTTTCATTAAGGCAGCCTTAGCAATATTTCAGACTAACATCCTAAATTTATTTTACCATCATCTGTATTTCACTGGAAACCACGAACAGAGTAAAATTTTCCCCTTTAATTGGCTGTTTTACTTAATTACTAGATGCTTTCTTGCCAGATGTATGATGCGACCAGAGAAATGGATTAAATTGTTACATATGCTGGGGGAGCAAAGTGAGTGTGCTTTGGATCTCATTTGTTTAAGCTGGGGGATGTAAAGAGTGATTCAAATTTTCCTTTTAGTTGTGTTGTGTATTCTTGTAGATATAAATAGATAGAAACCATCTATTAACAATGTTGTCCAAAGTTAAGAAAGATCATCATCTCAGTCATGAAGAACACAAATTCTCAGAGAATACAGTTCTACCCTGCAATTTTAAAAAGGCCTTTGAAGATGTCCCTAGCTTTGGCAGTATTCCAGAACCAGCTGGATCAGAGTGATCCAGCTTAATATAGAACACTGCAGCCCTGAAGACACATGAAAGCCAGTATAGTGTCTGGAGCAAATGAACGTGTGATTAATGCTGATGAATCCAACCTTCGCTGGGAGACATCTGTCAAGATTTCTTGAGGAATGAGATTGTGTGTCTAAAAAGAATAGATCAAATAACTAGCCTCTGAAATACATAAGCATTAACACTATTTTAAAATTTTTTTTCTTTACCTTGAGGCAAAGATCCTAAGACATAATTAATCACCAGTCTAGTGTGTTTGATTATTGATAATATATTAAAACCCAGCAATGGACTTAGTTCAGTTATTTTTGGTTAGCTCTTTTTTTGCATCTCAGATAGAGAAAAACAACAGATACTTCTAACTGATCTGTGCTTGGTGATCACAGTAATGATTATATTTTAATGAAGTAGGAAGCATTTCATTAAACAATCTAGATAGCTAAAATGCTGAAGGTTCATTAATTCATTCAAAAAACATTTATTGAGTGTCTGTTCTATGACAGACACTGTTCCAGGTAGAGATGTAACTACTGTTAAAAGTAAACTGTTTCCTCATGGAGTTAACGTTTTAGTGTATCTGGTGGGCAATAAAACAGGTACATACAGTATTTCAAGTGGTGATAAATGCCGTAGAGATTGATAAAGCAGGTAAGGATAAGTGAGTAATGACATGATGGGGTGGGGTAAGAGCTTTTGGAGGGGGTGACATTTAAGTAGACTGCTGAGTGATACAGAAGAGTAAGCCACACAGATATCTGAGGAAGAGAATTTCAGGTAGAATAAAAAGCGAAAAACGAACAAAAAACATCTTGAGACGGAAATGCATTGAATTTGTTTTCAGAGCAGCAAGGAGGCAGGTTTTACTGGAGTGCGATGAGCTAGAAGGAGAGAAGTCTGATGTCAGATCAGGGAAGTAGCCAAAGACAAGATGACAGGCTCTGTAGCCCACAAAGAAGTCTGGCTTTCATTCCAGTATCCAGAAAGTCATTGGAAGGTTTCTAATATGGGTAGGACATAATTCCACAAGTTACCCAAACTTTAAAAGGTAAAAGTAGAATCAGGGAAACCAGTTAGGAGAAGATGGTGGCTTGAATCTAGGTGTGGTAATGGTAGATACAGTAGGAAGTTGTAGAATGCTACAATAATTTAGGAGTGGATCTGAAGGTATTTGCTTGTGGCTTAAATATGGAGTGTCATTTTTAAGATAAAGAGGAATCAAGAAGGATCCCAAGATTTTTGCCTTAAGCATATGAGTGAACTGAGATGCAGAGGGGGTCAAGGTAAACAGGAGAGCAAAGGTTCTTAAGGAAAATCAGAGTGACGCTTGATGATGTAAATATGTATAGCATGAGAAATAAGAAATCTCTAAATCTTAAGTGCCACAGCGTAAAGATCACATTTATACAAAATCGGGACACTTTAACATTACTTATGTTTCTAGAAGGGAATAGACATGGGTAATGGGAAGAGATGCTTTCATTTTCTAAAATACATTTCTGGGCATGTTCAAGGCTTTTTAAAAAATCTTGTCCGTGTATTATTTTTATTTAAAAAATTTTAATATGTCAAAAATTAATAAGAATTAAGTAGTTAATGAGAGATTATATGGTAAACAGAATGAAAACTCAATTGCATTTACCTGCTTAGAGAGATTTTAAAACTATCCAACCTCTAAACCCTTTAATGAGCCTTAGAAGCAGACAGGTGCATCTTTGGCTCTCCCTTCTAACTTGACATTTGGCATTAACGTCACATTGCTCCTTAGATTAAAGTTTGTTTCTTTCCCCAGCTATGCCTTCTGCTGTTCCACTTGTAGTATGATATGCCCTGCCTCAGGCTCTAAAATGGTTTATACACATCTATCTCAAAAGCATTTGTCATCTGTCCTAATCCAGTGCCTGCTTAAGACCAAAACCAGCTGGCCTCGATTAGTCAAATGAGGCTTGTTTGTTTGCTCTTTGGAGCTGGGTAGAAAATACGAGGGTATTCCAACGTGCCGTATTACCTGATGCTTCTGACATGAAATCAGTCAGCATAGTAGCTGTTATGAAGTCACTCTTTCTGTTAAGATAAGAGAGTTGCCAAAGCTCTCAGGGACATTTTAGCAGATTTCTATAGAGAAGGGATTAGGGCCTCTATTAATATACTCAGTCCCGGGATTCCTGGAACATGGGTTATTCTGCTAATCTTTTCCACTCACATTCTTCCAATGAGTTACCCTTCTCTCCACAGTGGGGTCTTATTTCAAGGGCGTTCACTAGCTCACTTATAATGTCAACTTACTATTTTTAAAATGTGATTGTCAAATCATTAATTCACTTTAATGCCAGCTTTATTGAGGGGTAGCTTTAAAAGTACAATTCGAGAAGTCTTGACAAATATACACAGTTGTGAAACCACCGTCACGTTCAAGATACAGAACAATTCCATCACCCCCTAAAGGTTCCTCCACTGCCCCTTTGTAGTGAATCTTCTTCCTGACACTCCAGCTTCTGGCAACCACTGATCTGCTCTCTGTTGCTGTATTTTTGCCTTTTCTAGAACTTCATATAAATGGAATCACATAGTGTGTAGTTTTTTCGTGGATGGCTTCTTTCCCTGAGCATAATGTGTTGAGATTCATCCCTGTCTTTTCATGTTTAAGTAGTTTTTTCCTTTTTAGTGCTGTATTTCATCATATGGATATACCATATTCTATTCATTCATTCACCAGTTAATGGGTATTTGAGTTGTTTAGCTTTTATAAACTTATAAAAAGGTGCTTACATATTTTTGTGTGGACATAGGTTTCTGTTCATTTGGGTGGATACCAAGAGGTAGGATTGCTGAGTTGGATTTAGATCTACTACTTTACTATTTGTTTTCTATTTGTCCCATTTGTTTCCAGCTCTTTCACCCCACCCTGTCCCCTGCCGCTTTCCTGAATTCTTTTGGATTAATTATTTTTAGTATTCCATTTTGTCTCCACTATCGGTTTATTAGCCTAAGCTTTTTGTTTTATTTTCTCACGGTTTCTCAAAGGATCTACAATATGTTTTTCTTGTTTGTTTGTTTGTTTGTTTGTTTTTTGCGGTACGCGGGCCTCTCACTGTTGTGGCCTCTCCCGTTGCGGAGCACAGGCTCCGGACGCGCAGGCTCAGCGACCATGGCTCACGGGCCCAGCCGCTCCGCGGCACGTGGGATCTTCCCGGACCGGGGCACGAACCCGCGTCCCCTGCATTGGCAGGCAGACTCTCAACCGCTGCGCCACCAGGGAAGCCCTACAATATGTTTTTAAACTTATCATGGTGTTCATTCAAATACTATTATACCACTTCACACGTAAGAAACTTAAAAACAGTATTCTTCCATTTCCCATCTTTCTTTGTGCTTTTTTTGTCGTATACCTGACTTCTACATATATTAGACACTCTGCAATGCACTATTGTTATTTTTGCTTTAAACAGTCAATAGTCTTTTAAAGGGATTTAAAATAAAAGAAAAATACCTTTTATATTCCATCTTTTACCCATGTCTGGGCATCTTTACTTTTTGTGTGAATCCAAATTTCCATCTGGTCTCATTTTATTTTTGTTTTTCCTGTTACTTTTTTTTGTAGTGTAGGTCTGCTGCTGATGAATTTTCAGTTTTTATTTGCCTGTATTTCACCTTCAATTTTAAAGAGATTTTCACTGAATGTCAATTCCAGGTTGGCAGGGTTTTGTTTTGTTTTTTTCCCTTTCAGTACTGTAAAGATATTGTTCCATATCTTCTGGTTTGCATAGTTTCTGACAACAAGTTCCTGTTGTCTTTATTTTTGTTCCCCTATATTTTCTTTTTTTCTCTCTCTCAGGCTGCCTTTAAGATCTTTGTCTTCATCAGGACTTGTCAGCAATGCATTTATGATGTGCTTTGGTTTTCTTCATGTTTATTTTGCTTGGGTTTTGTTGATGATCTTTGATCCATGGGTTTATATTTTTAATTAATTTTGGAAATTTCTCAGCCATTGCTTTTACAGTTTTATGTGCTTCTCTTACCATTCTGAGACACAAATACGTGTATGTCAGAACACCTGATACTGTCCTTTCTGTCATGATGCTCTCTCTGTTCATTATTTTCTGATCTTCTTTTCCTCCATGTTTGTCATTTTGGATACTTTCTATTGCTGTGTGTTCAAGTTCACAAATCTTTTCTGTGGTGTCTAATCTGCTTTTAATCACACCTAGTATAATTTCTATTCAGATATTATATATGTAATCTCTAGAAAGTTCATGTGGATCTTTAAAAATCTTTTCCATTTCTCTCTGCATCATGTTTTCTTTTACCTCCTTGAACATATAGAAAATATGTTCTGATGTTCTTATCTCCTAATTCCATCATCTCTGTCATTTCTGGGTCTGTTTCTGTTGATTGAATTTTCTCCTGGTTATGGGTCATATTTTCCTGCTTCTTTGCATGCCTAGAAATTTTTGATCGGATGCTGAACTTTGAGAATTTTACACTGATGGGCGCTATATTTTGTTGTATTCTTTTATGTAGTATAGGAATTTGTTCTGAGACACAGTTAAATTACTGGGAATTAGTTTAATCCCTTCAAGCTTGCTTTGAAAGCTTTGTTAGGATGTGTCCAGAGCAGCCTTTAGTCTGAGTTCCAAGTTTTCTCACTCCTAAGGTAATATCTTTCCAATCACTCTATCCTATCTGTATATTAATAGATTTTTCTGCTCTGGCTGGTGGGAACACAAACTATTCTCAGCTCTGTCTGAATCCCAGGAATTATTTGGTTTGCTGATTTCTGATGGTTCTTTCCCAAGCTATGAGTAAGTAGTTTCTTCTCACACATGTGCAGATCAGTAGCCAGCCAAAAGGTCAGGAGAGCCTTCTGCATATCTCTGGAGCTCTCTCTTTCTCTGTGCAGCTGACTCCTGTCTTGTAAATTTAACTGCCTTGACCTCCCAGAACACTGATCTCTGTTTCTTCAGTGCATTGAGAACTCTGGGCTCTCCTTTGGTTTCACTCCCTGTGCTATGGTGTGGAAAATGCCTCCAGACCTCAGGCTGGGGCAGTTATAGGGTTCTCCTTGTTTGTTTTCTTCTATTGGGATGACAGTGTTACACTGCCAGTTGTCCAGTGTTGAAAGGCATTGTTTCATATAGACTGTCCATTTGTTAGTTAAGATGGAAAGTAAACTTGGTCCCTGTTACTCCATCATATCCAGAAGCCTAAATCCCATTCAAACTTTTATTGCTACAAAACAGGTCTCTTTCTGAAGCTCTGACAAACTCAAATATACAAGCCTGTGCACATATACACGGCCCTTGTGCATTTCATTACTTTGAAATTAGTTTGTGGCTCCCTCACAGTATCTAAAAAGCAAAAATTAATTGCTGCAAAAGAGGGGAACATTAACAAGAATAAGTAAAGAAAAGAGAATTAAAGATAATGGTGGCTTCGCTTTGTTATACAGCAGAAACTAACACACCATTGTAAAGCAATTATACTCCAATAAAGATGTTAAAAACAAACAAAAAAAAGAGATAATGGTAGCTTAACTGTGCAAGTGGTTAATAGCTTTTCTTTACCAAATAGCTGATGTACTTCCAGAACACCAAGCCATAGCACCAAACTTGGTCTCTGGTCTTTTTTTCTGATCACATGTCTAGACTGTTTCTCAGCCTCCCTTGGAGTTACATGTAACGATGTGACTGAACATTTGCCAGTGAAAAATGAGGAGAAGAGATAAGTGCCACTACCAGGTCTAGGCCATGCAAACCTCCCATACACAACCCACTGTGTCTTTCCATTTGTTGGGGTGTCCCTGAAAGTCACATATGGAAGATGGCAAAGGTACAAGAAGGACAGAACCAAATTACCACTTGCAGTAAAGCTGTAAGGTTGTCCACTTATCAGAAATCCCTATTTTGACTTTATGTGAGCAAGAAAATTAAAACAAAACACATCATATTAAAGACACTGATTTGGGGGAATTTACCTGGCTTAAAAAGTGTTCTATTATACCTCAGATATGCCATCACTGAAGAGTACCTGTAGTTAAAAATTTTTTATTAATCATTTCTTCCTGAAGATATACCAGAATATTTTCTACACAGATTGTAACAGGGTTAAATTTTAGATGAATCATTAGTAATGTAAAGAAATAAAATCTCCTTTCCATAGAAACCCCTAGGTATTATCAATTTTAAGATAAAGAGGAAAGTTCAGAAGTATTCATAATCCTGTGGTTTGCAATCTGACTTGTGGTTCAAGGCAGAGGATAACTTAAGCCCCCAAAAGCCCACCTAATCTTGTCAGAGAAGATATAACCAGAGTGAAGAAGTGTTTTTTTTCTGTGCTGTCACCTTTAAGTTATACTGCTATTAATGTGTCTTATCTTACAGATGGTCTGCTAAACTGCCTAGTATTTAAGATTAAAGTCCTATGGGATGTTTGAAAACTCCAGATTAGAGTTAAATGGTCCTAATATTTTTCTAAACTGCTCTCCAATTGAGCTTTGTGTCTAGGCCTCCAGTCCCACATTTAAAAAAATGTTTTTTATTATCAAGCATATCACTCTGTTCCTATTAATCACATAGTAAAAGGCTCATTTCATTTCAATCCTGGACCCATTCCTCAGTGACTGGAGGAGGCATCAAATTCTAAGCTAATGAACTAGAGTAATTATTTAAGCCACTTTCTTACTTATGCTGAACACCACACAAAACAGCTTAGAAGGAAAATTACAGCTTTGTCCTTGACACACACATACATGTACATAAGTGCTTTTAAATGCTGCTATAAAGTTTTTTTTTTGTTGTTGTTGTTTTGCGGTACGCGGGTCTCTCACTGCTGTGGCCTCTCCCGTTGCGGAGCACAGGCTCCGGACGCGCAGGCTCAGCGGCCATGGCTCACGGGCCCAGCCGCGCCGCAACATGTGGGATCTTCCCGGACCGGGGCACGAACTCGTGTCCCCTGCATCGGCAGGCAGACTCTCAACCACTGCGCGACCAGGGAAGCCCTCTAGTTTCTTAATGGCTCTTGAATCTGTCCACTCATCACACTCATCCTATCACCCTGTCATGCAGTTACAGTAAAATATGTATCCCTTCTCCTATTGAAAACTAATCATGTCCTGGATCTCATTCATTTTTGCCTTTTTTGGTTTGTTTGTTTTTATTTTTGTTTTTGCGGTATGCGGGCCTCTCACTGTTGTGGCCTCTCCCGTTGCGGAGCACAGGCTCCGGACGCGCAGGCTCAGCGGCCATGGCTCACGGGCCCAGCCGCTCCGCGGCATGTGGGATCCTCCCGTGTCCCCTGCATCAGCAGGCGGACTCTCAACCACTGCGCCACCAGGGAAGTCCTGCTATAAAGTTTTTATTTAACTATTCCTTGGGACTTACAAGTGAAAAACAACTTAGTTACATAGGTTATAAAGTAAACAAATCGCACCGGAAGGAAAATGCAGTTTTGAAAGGATACGCTCTGAAGATAAGGTCAAATTGAGGATGTGTCTTTTTCTTTTTGGGGCCGTGGGAGGAAAGAGGTTGGAGGGAGAAAATAAGAGAGACTGTGAATGAATTATAAAGGAATCACATCATGAAAATATGTTACTGAAAGAAAATAAGAGCACACTGAAGATTGCATCCTTAATACTGAACACAAATTTCCTATAACTCCCGTATGGAGTGAATGAAATACTAAATTAATCAACTAGTAACAATGGAAAATGATGTAATTTGGATTCCCCTGTAGCACACAATAATTAGCAAGGCTGAATAAGATATCCTTACCCCCAAATAATTGGGGAATCATTCAGATAAATCAGCAGTTAAGTAGATTTTAAAATTTTAATATTACATTTTTATCGGACTGATCTCATCTATTTTCAACTATCAATTAAATAGTTATATATGTTTAAAATTTTATAAAGTAGTTCAGACACGTGAGTATAAGATTAAGAAAACTCACCAATCCAGGGTGGGCCCAACCAACTGTGTAGAATGTTACTGTTTAGCAGCATAGAAACAGGATTTTATTTCTACCTTCTCAGACATTAAAGTAATTAAAACAATTCTGATGACTGATTCTAGTTGTTTTAACCTCTACTTTATAATGTCAAGCAACCCCTTTGCTTTGAACTCCTGTTAGGAGGGGAGGAGAGAATCTAAATGTTTCAAAATCTAAGAAAAAACTTTAATTTGATTTCATTTAAAAAAACACAAAGATGAGAGTAAACAGAGCTAATGAGGTTCCCAATTTATGAGTATTATTGTGCTAGAGGAATAAAAACTTTAGGAAACCATAAGTACGTTATCTTATATTCTTTAAGAGTTTCATTTTTAGTGTTTTGATTGGGATTTGTCTAGTCTTCATGTTCCAAACAATTTTTAATACGCCATAAAGTAAAGGAAATAACTGGTCTTTTATCTAATTTGGACTTCAGAACGCTCACCGTGAAAGAACAAGTTCCATGTCAAAACTCGCTTATCAGTAGGAGGAACTGAGTACCTTGAAATAACTACAAAAGGAACTAAATCATAGGTTGTTGAAATTGGAGATGCTGTTTCAACCTGAGATTGTAATTTGATCAATTATCTGCATGAATGCACAACTCCCAAGTAAAAGATATCTAATTTGAAAAATTAACTACAAAAGCTCATGTGGCAATCAAACCTGGAAATAAAAACTGCAAAGTGAGTGGGAATAGTTGAGACTTGCTCAAGAAGAAAAAAACTGAGTGCAATATTTCCATTTGGGACAAAGAGCAAAGTCAAAATACAGACAAATAGATTAACTATTTTAGAGGAAGGACATAGTGAGTGAAAAAAGCACTTTTCCTTTTAAAATGGAGTGCTATACATTGACAGCTAAAAATCCTAAATGATTTCTACATTTTAGTAGACGTAGGTCACAACAGATCAGTACTAAAATTGGGTTTCTAGAGTGTTCATTATGTGACTCAATTGAAATATGAATATCCATTGCTCAGCTGCTCAGTATTACATGTAAGTTGACCGCTTGAAAACTAAAGTTCAAAGTTATTGTTCCTGTGAACATTTAAGACCTTTCATCTCAAGCAGTAAGTTATATCATAAGGTAATGTAAATAATGTCTTTACATTTTAAGGGAATGATAATGAAACAGTTTCCTCTTGAGAAAACCTAAGGATCTCAAAAAAGAACCTCATTTCTTCATGGAAGCACATAGATACAGCTTGTGTTAATCAGGGTTCTTCAGAGAAACAAAACTAATAGGATGTGTGTGTGTGTATTTATTATAAGGAAGTGGTTCACATGATTATGGAGGCTAGTAAGTCCCAAGATCTGCAGGGTGAGTGAGCAAGCTGGAGACCCAGGAGAACTCATGGGGTAGTTCCAGTCCAGAAGCCAGCAGGCTGGAGGCTCAGGAAGAGCCAACGTCCCAGTTGAGACAGGAGGAACTCTCTCTTTCTCAAAAAGGGCAGGGGCAGCCTTTTTGTTCTATTAGGCCCATCCATAACAGGTGGGGCAGTCTGCTTTACTCAGTCTATTTAAATGCTAATCTCATCCAAAAATACCCTCACAGAAACAGCCAGAAAAATATTTGACCAAATATTTGGGCACCCTGTGGCCCAGTCAAGTAGAAACATACAATTAAATCATCACAAATATGACGATTGGAGTCATTGGTCACACTTTCTCCACTCAAGGGTCCCCTGCATTGAAGAGGTAGTGCGTGGGGGAGTTATAACATGGGCTAAGTGTCAAAGTGCCTGTGTTAGAATCCTGTTTCCATAACCTATTCCCTGTGTGACCTTGAACAAGCTAATGCTATGTGCTTCTGATTTTTGATTAGCAAATTAGGGATAATAAGAGTCCTTACTTCATACTGTTATTATTGTTGTAAAGATTAAATGAAATGAGATATCACATGTGAAGCACCTAGAAGGATAACTAGAACACAGTAGGAATTTGCCAATAATATATTACACAAAATTCCTTGAAATAAAATTCTTCTTAAAAATCATTCCTTCATGTATGTTTCCTTTTCTACTTGACTTTTTCAGCTTCATACATAAACCCATGATTTTCACCTATTCCAACTGTTTTTCCTGTTAAGTGTTCAGTAGCACATATCATAAAACTTTGCTAAACCTTTTGACACAATCATAACACAAGTATATCTTATATGTATATTGATTAACCAGCATTGAACGGTTATTAACTGCCATCAAGAGAATACAAAGAAAAGTAAGAAGAGTAAAATATGTTCCTTTTTCTCAAAGAATCTTTAGCCCAGTTGAAATAAATTAATAAATGGGACTTGAAAAAAGACAAAAAACAATTCTAGATGTTATTATAATACAACAGGGACAAGAATTCCCGTTGTGTTAGAGGGGAACAAGGATTCCCAGCCTTCTCTCTTCCTCTCCATCTCAGAAGAGCAAAACTGTTTGCAAAACTGAATTTTGGGTTTTGTTTATGTACAGTAAGGAGAATGAGTAAAGCAAACAGAAAACTTAAAAAAAAAAAAAGGCAGACAAGTTGGTAGATCAACATAATAAAGAGTAGGGAAAGGGACAAAGAAAGAAAGTGAGGAGAAACAAAATTCTTTGGGCTGAGTGTTCCAGGTGAGTGGGTAGTAGTGAGACAAGGTTTAGAGTTGCTATAAAGTGCAGGGTATTTATATGGATAGGCTGGCTATTCTTTTAAATTTCTTCCCATCTTTTCCTGCTTTTGGTTCACCCCTTGTTTCATCCTACTCTTTGACTTTGCCAAAGCCTGAGCTCAAGTTTTGAGACCTTGCTCTACTCGCATTTGTCCCCTCATTTCTTTGAGCAGGCTCCTGGCCGGACTCCCTCCTGGCCCAGAACTGTCACTGATCTGTGTTATTGAGTGAACCATCTCTGCTGTGACCCCAGAAACAATCTTCTTCTTATGGCTCCTTCTCTAGGGCCAACAGCCTGGGCTGGGAGAGGAGTGCTCAGTCCTCACCTGCCAAGCCGTGGCCTCAGGTCTGTTGAGTGTCAGAAAATAAGAACAAAAGTTAGTTGGTGCTAATTACTTAATACAATTGTACGAAATTTTCTTACGTATTACTATGAGGCAAGTAGCATTTAGGGTGATTAAAGGGGAGAGAAAGGGAGGGGCAAGAGATTATAAGAGTCAACTGGCGAATTACAAAGGCTTGTAAAAATAACTGCTCTGAGTCAAAGAGATGCCTAAAAAGAGAACCAGCAAGCTCTGGTAACCACAAAGGTAAGGGAGGCAAAATATAATTGGGGCAGTCACAGTGACTTTGAGATCTTATAATAGGATAATGGCAGGACAGTCATGAAACTGTCAAATGTGATGGTAGAGAGTGCTAGATTTGAGTGGTAGACACTGATACAACAGCATTTGTGTTTGCCAAGGTCAGCTTGACTCAGAGATGGTAATATCTTGCTGAATTGGAGTTATGTTGGAGATGGGAAACAAGACAATTTTTCTGAGTATCTTCCTAAATGTTTGCTGAAACTATAGGATGAAAATTTCTCCCTTGGTAGAGAGAAAGTAAAAACAATTTAATCGCATCAATGCAATGCCTCTAAAGAGACATCCAAACAACTCCTGATTTATGAAGACTTTTTTAAAAAGATATGATGGTTTCTACAACTCCCACAAAGGGAAGAAAGTAAAATTAACTCTAAGTTGACCTTTTTGCAGGTACTGTCACATAAATGTATTTCTGGACTTCTTAGTTGAAGGCAGTTTTCTTGTTTGTTTTTTTTTTTATAAAGGAAATGATTGGCACTTACTGTGTGACTTAATATTTATTTTTTATCATATTTCAAGAATAAACTGCTCATGCCTAATAATGTCTCCTACAAAGTTCAATAATCTACGTTGGGGAAGGATCAATTTCACAAACTAAGTCAAAGTTTCTGCCAAGTCAGGACCAACTTTTCTGAAGTGCTGAAAATGATTCAGGGCATCACAGGACTGAGTAAACTGTGTGCTAATTAAGGTAAAAACTGCAACAGTTTAAATCTTGTACTCGGGTTCCAGAGCAATAGGACAGTAGCAATTTTATTTTTTTTCTGTTTTTTTGACATATTTATTGGAGTATAATTGCTTTACAATGGTGTGCTAGTTTCTGCTGTATAACAAAGTGAATCAGCTATATGTATACATATATCCCCATATCTCCTCCCTCTTGCATCTCCCTCCCACCCTCCCTATCCCACCCCTCTAGGTGGCACAAAGCCCAAGCTGATCTCCCTGTGCTATGCAGCTGCTTCCCACTAGCTAGCTATTTTACATTTGGTAGTGTATATATGCCCATGTCACCCTCTCACTTCTTCCCAGCTTACCCTTCCCCCTCCCCATGTCCTCAAGTCCATTCTCTACATCTACGTCTTTATTCCTCTCCTGTCCCTAGGTTCATGAGAACCATTTTCTCTCCTTTTTTTTTGGATTCCATATATATGTGTTAGCATATTGTATTTGTTTTTCTCTTTCTGACTTACTTCCCTCTGTATGAAAGACTCTAGGTCCCTCCACCTCACTACAAATAACTCAATTTCGTTTCTTTTTATGGCTGAGTAATATTCCATTGTATATATGTGCCACATCTTCTTTATCCATTCATCTGTGGATGGACACTTAAGTTGCTTCCATGTCCTGCCTATCGTAAACAGAGCTGCAATGAACGTTGTGGTACATGACTCTTTGAATTATGGTTTTCTCAGGGTATATGCCCCATAGTGGGAGTGCTGGGTAATATGGTAGTTCTCTTTTTAGTTTTTTAAGGAACCTCCATACTGTTCTCCATAGTGGCTGTAACAATTTACATTCCCACCAACAGCGCAAGAGGGCTCCCTTTTCTCCACACCCTCTCCAGCATTTATTGTTTCTAGATTTTTTGATGATGGCCATTCTGACTGGTGTGAGGTGATACCTCATTATAGTTTTAATTTGCATTTCTCTAATGATTAGTGATGTTGACCATCCTTTCATGTGTTTGTTGGCAATCTGTATATCTTCTCCAGAAAAATGTCTATTTAGGTCTTCTGCCCATATTTAGATTGGGTTGTTTGGTTTTTTTTTGCTACTGGGCTGCATTAGCTGCTTGTAAATTTTGGAGATGAATCCTTTGTCAGTTTCTTCATTTGCAAATATTTTCTCCCATTCTGAGGGTTGTCTTTTCATCTTGTTTATGGTTACCTTTGCTGTGCAAAAGCTTTGAAGTTTCATTAGGTCCTATTTGTTTATTTTTGTTCTTATTTCCATTTCTCTAGGGGGTGGGTCAAAAAGGATCTTGCTGTGATTTATGTCCTAGTGTGTTCTGCCTATGTTTTCCTCTAAGAGTTTGATAGTGTCTGGCCTTAGATTTAGGTCTTTAATCCATTTTGAGTTTATTTTTGTGTATGGTGTTAGGGAGGGTTCTAATATCATTCTTTTACATGTAGCTGTCCAGTTTTCCCAGCACCACTTATTGAAGAGGCTGTCTTTTCTCCATTGTATATTCTTGCCTCCTTTATCAAAGATAAGGTGACCATATATGCATGGGTTTCTCTCTGGGCTTTCTATCCTCTTCCATTGATCTATATTTCTGTTTTTGTTCCAGTACCATACTGTCTTGATCACTGTAGCCTTGTAGTATAGTCTGAAGTCAGGGAGCCTGATTCCTCCAGCTCCGTTTTTCTTTCGCAAGATTGCTTTGGCTCCTCAGGGTCTTTTGTGTTTCCATACAAATTGTGAAATTTTTTGTTCTAGTTCTGTGATAAATTGCCATTGGTAGTTTGATAGAGATTGCATTGAATCTGTAGATTGCTTTGGGTAGTATAGTCATTTTCAAATGTTGATTCTTCCAATCCAAGAACATGGTATATCTTTCCATATGTCTGTATTATTAATTTCTTTCATCAATGTCTTATAGCTTTCTGCATACAGGTCTTTTGTCTCCTTAGGTAGGTTTATTCCTAGGTATTTTATTATTTTTGTTGCAGTGGTAAATGTGTGTGTTTCCTTAATTTCTCTTTCAGACTTTTCATCATTAGTATATAGGAATGCCAGATATTTCTGTGCATTAATTTTGTATCCTGCTACTTTACCAAATTCATTGATTAGCTCTAGTAGTTTTCTGGTAGCATCTTTCGGATTCTCTATGTATAGTATCATGTCATCTGCAAACAGTGACAATTTTACTTCTTTTCCGACTTGGATTCCTTTTATTTCTTTTTTGTCTCTGATTGCTGTGGCTAGAACTTCCAAAACTATGTTGAATAATAGTGGTGAGAGTGGAAAACCTTGTCTCGTTCACGGTCTTAGAGGAAATGTTTTCAGTTTTTCACCATTGAGAATGATGTTGGCTGTGCTTTGTCATATATGGCCTTTATTATGTTGAGGTAAGTTCCCTCTATGCCTACGTTCTGAAGGGTTTTTTTCATAAATGGGTGTTGAATTTTGTCAAAAGCTTTTTCTGAATCTATTGAGATGATCATATGGTTTTTCTCCTTCAATTTGCTAATGTGGTTTATCACATCGATTGATTTGCGTATATTGAAGAATCCTTGCATTCCTGGGGTAAATCCTACTTGATCATGGTGTACAATCCTTTTAATGTGCTGTTGGATTCTGTTTGCTAGTATTTTGTTGAGGATTTTTGCACCTATGTTCATCAGTGATATTGGCCTTTAGTTTTCTTTCTTTGTGACATCTTTGTCTGGTTTTGGTATCAGGATGATGGTGGCCGTGTAGAATGAGTTTGGGAGTGTTCCTTCCTCTGCTATATTTTGGAAGAGTTTGAGAAGGATAGGTGTTAGCTCTTCTCTAAATGTTTGATAGAATTCACCTGTGAAGCCATCTGCTCCTGGGCTTTTGTCTGTTGGAAGATTTTTAATCACAGTTTCAATTTCAGTGCTTGTGATTGGTCTGTTTATATTTTCTGTTTCTTCCAGGTTCAGTCCTGGAAGGTTGTGCTTTTCTAAGAATTTGTCCATTTCTTCCAGGTTGTCCATTTTATTGGCCTGTAGTTGCTTGTAGTAATCTCTCATGATCTTTTGTATTTCTGCAGTGTCAGTTGTTACTTCTCCTTTTTTATTTCTAATTCTATCGATTTGAGTCTTCTCCCTTTTTTTTTCTTGATGATTCTGGCAAATGGTTTATCAATTTTGTTTATCTTCTCAAAGAACCAGCTTTTAGTTTTCTTGATATTTTCTATTGTTTTCTTCATTTCTTTTTCATTTATGTCTGATCTGATCTTTATGATTTTTTCCTTCTTCTAACTTTGGGGTTTTTTTGTTCTTCTTTCTCTAATTGCTTTAGTTATAAGGTTAAGTTGTTTAATTTGATTTGTTTCTTGTTTTTTGAGGTAAGATTGTATTGCTATAAACTTCCCTCTTAGAACTGTTTTTGCTGCATCCCATAGGTTTTGGGTCATTGTGTTTTCATTGTCTTTTGTTTCTAGGTATTTTTGATGTCGTCTTTGATTTCTTCTGTGATCTCTTGGTTATTTAGTACTGTATTGTTTAGCCTCCACATGTTTGTATTTCTTACGGATTTTCTTCCTGTAATTGATATCTAGTCTCATAGCATTGTAGTCAGAAAAGATACCTGATACAATTTCAATTTTCTTAAATTTACTGAGGCTTGATTTGTGACCCAAGGTATTATCTATCCTGGAGAAGGTTCCATGAGCACTTGAGAAGAAAGTGTATTTTGTTGTTTTTGGATGGAATGTCCTATAGATATCAATTAAGTTCATCTTTTTTAATGTTTCATTTAAAGCTTGTGTTTCCTTATTTATTTTCATTTTGGGTGATCTGTCCATTGGTGAAAGTGGGGTGTTAAAGTCCCCTACTGTTATTGTGTTACTGTCAATTTCCCCTTTTCTGGCTGTTAGCATGTGCCTTATGCATTGAGGTTCTCCTGTGTTGGGTGCATAAATATTTACAATTGTTATATCTTCTTCTTGGATTGATCCCTTGATCACTATGTAGTATCCTTCTTTGTGTCTTGTAGTAGTCTTTATTTTAAAGTATTTTGTCTGAAATGAGAATTGCTACTCCAGCTTTCTTTTGATTTCCATTTGCATGGAATATCTTTCTCCATCCCCTCACTTTCAGTTTGTACATGTCCCTAGGTCTGAAGTGGGTCTCTTGTAGACTGCATATATACGGGCCTTGTTTTTGCATCCATTCAGCCAGTCTATGTCTTTTTGTTGGAGTATTTAGTCCACTTATATTTAAGGTAATTATCGACATGTATGTTCCTATTACCATTTTCTTAATTGTTTTGGGTTTGTTTTTGTAAGTCTTTTCCTTCTCTTGTGTTTCCTGCTTAGAGAAGTTCCTTTAGAATTTGTTGTAAAGCTGATTCTGTGGTGCTGAATTCTGTTAACTTTTGCTTGTCTGTAAAGGTTTTAATTTCTCCGTCAAATGTGAATGAGACCCTTGCTGGCTAGAGTAATCCTGGTTGTAGGTTTTTCCCTTTGATCACTTTTAATATGTTCTGCCACTCCCTTCTGTCTTGCAGAGTTTCTGCTAAAAGATCAGCTGTTAACCTTATGGAAATTCCCTTTTATGTTATTTGTTGTTTTTCCCTTGCTGCTTTTAATATTTTTTCTTTGTATTTAATTTTTGATAGTTTGATTAATATGTGTCTTGGCGTATTTCTGCTTGGATTTATCCTGTATGGGACTCTCTGTGCTTCCTGAGCTTGATTTACTATTTCCTTTCCCATATTAGGGAAGTTTTCAATTATAATCTCTTCAAATATTTTCTCAGTCCCTTTCTTTTTCTCTTCTTTGTCTGGGACCCCTATAATTCGAATGTTGGTGTGTTTAATGTTGTCCCAGAGGTCTCCGCGACTGTCCTCAAGTCTTTTCATTCTTTTTTCTTTATTCTGCTCTGCAGTAGTTATTTCCACTATTTTATCTTCCAGGTCACTTATGTGTTCTTTTATCTCAGTTATTCTGCTATTGATTCCTTTTAGAGAATTTTTAATTTCATGTATTTTGTTGTTTATCATTGTTTGCTCTTTAGTTCTTCTAGGTCCTTGTTAAATGTTTCTTGTATTTTCTCCATTCTATTTCCAAGATTTTGGATCATCTTCACTATCATTACTCTGAATTCTTTTTCGGGTAGACTGCCTATTTCCTCTTCATTTGTTTGGTTTGGTGGGTTTTACCTTGCTCCTTCATCTGTTGTATGTTTCCCTGTCTTCTCATTTTCCTTATATTCCTGTGTTTGGGGTCTCCATTTCGCAGGCTGCAGGTTCATAGTTCCTGTTGTTTTTGGTGTCTGCCCCCAGTGGCTAAGGTTGCTTCAGTGGCTTGTGTAGGCTTTCCGTTGGAGGGGACTGGTGCCTGCATTCTGGAGGATGAGGTTGAGTCTTGTCTTTCTGGTGGGCAGGACCGCATCCAGTGGTGTGTTTTGTGTGTCTGTGAACTTATTATGATTTTTGGCAGCCTCTCTCTAATGGGTGGGGTTGTGTTCCTGTCTTACTAGTTGTTTGGCATAGGGTGTCCAGCACTGGAACTTGCTAGTCGTTTAGTAGAGCTGGGTTTTAGCGTTGAGACAGAGATCTCTGGGAGAGCTTTCGCCATTTGATATTACGTGGAGCTGGGAGGTCCCTGGTGGACCAATGTCCTGAACTTGGCTCTCCCACCTTAGAGGCACAGGCCTGACACCCAGCCAGAGCACCAAGACCCTGTCAGCCATACAGCTAGTTGGGCCCCAAAGTCTCCGGTCAGGATTCGGTGGCATGGCAGTAACTTCCACTCACTCCCCCACCCCACCTCCCTGCGGCAGCAGCGGGGGCGGCTCCTTGGTTCCTTTCAATTATGAGCAATTTTATAATGGAGAGTCCGTTGCTGGGTTTAGCTTTGAGTTATTTCTTTTCATGATCTATGACATTCATAAAAGAATATCCATTTTAAAAGATTTTCAAAATGACCTTTATTACATGTCCCTATGTGCAAAGCTTTGTTGGGTACTTTTGCTAAGGGGTGTTTTTTTAAATACCGTTCTTTCACAGTGTAAACAGGAAATATTTGGAGTGGGTAGATTAGTCAGAGGATGGAACTGGGGAAAGTATTTGGGGATGGAGGCTTATCATGGAAGTATAAAGTGAGAGAAATGACATTTCTTGGCTCAGTTCCCAGTATTGTTTGCCAGACACGTTTTGCCTGTGAAACAAGCAGCATTCACACCCGATAGTACCACTTTCTAATCAACTGGTAGTGAATTTAAGTTTATAAGTGACAGTGTTTTGGAAATTAAAATTCCAAAGGATTAAGTAAAGTTAACCTTTGATACACTTGCCAAAGGCAAACATAAAGAACAGAAGCAACACTGAGGAGCCTCACTAGTTTCACTCCTGTCATTGTATAAAATGAATAAGCTTTGCCAAAAGCAAAGTTGTCCTTACTCTGTTTTGAAGGCTAGCACAGCTCAGTCTAAGACAGTGAATGTGTCCCAAAATAACTGGCAGTGAGTTGTGAAATTGTCTTCTTCAACGGGGTAAGGGTCATTTGGGCAGTGTTGCCAAATCATAAGGCTAGTTTTCCATGTCCCTAAACCTCAATCTTTTAAAGTTAGGCTACAGAAGAAAAAAAAAATGTGGGAAATAAATTAAATCCAGCTGTGATCATTCTGCATACCTCTACATAACCCTAGTGGTGCTTAAGAGGCTCCCGGGTTTCAAGGAACATGTTATGAAAATCACTGCAAACTCTTTCTTGTTTACGTTGAAATTCCCAGGAAGAATTTGAAACTTCAGTAACTCTGAGGAAAACAGGAAAAGGGGTCTTTGGTCAACACTTAACCTCAGTTGTAGCTTTCAGTGGTAGAGTATCAGAAGAAATGACATGGGTCATCTGTTGGAAGAATTTGGGGAAGGATGTTTTTATATTAAAATATAACATATTCTCTAAAATTGCTAGTTAAGAGGACCTCTATTGTAGTAACTAGTAAAGAGCTGTGAGAGTGGGGGGCGTAGACATTGGAATGTAAGAGAGAATCAGCACGTCTAATAAGTTAAAAATTATGTTAGTGAGGACAAGAAGGTACACTTTTTTTTTTTTTTTTTTTTTTTGTGGTACGCGGGCCTCTCACTGTTGTGGCCTCTCCCGTTGTGGAGCACAGGCTCCGGACGCGCAGGCTCAGCGGCCATGGCTCACGGGCCCAGCCGCTCCGCGGCATGTGGGATCTTCCCGGACCGGGGCACGAACCCGTGTCCCCTGCATCGGCAGGTGGACTCTCAACCACTGCACCACCAGGGAAGCCCAGAAGGTACACTTTTAGACATGGGAAAATACTGTCTGTGTCTAAAGAAAATCTACATGAGGTAGCTTTTAAAAATCAAAAGACTAGGAAGCTTGTTCACATTAAGCCCTGATCCTGATTCTGAGCTCCAGCCCTGTTTCTGTTCCTTGTTTCATTCCCAAGCCAAGGCATAAATGAAGGGTTAAAGTGATTCTTCTAAATTCTTCACAGGAGGGAGTTGAAACACCTAAGACTTTGATTTAAGAAACTTTCTAATTTTTAAACTTATAACCAGTTAGGTAACTGTCCAATTAATTGGTTTTTCATATATATAAATATTTATCATTTTTAATAAGTTAGAAGTCACCATGAATCAGACTTTCTGAAATGCTGTCGGAAATGTTTAACATGTTTCCTTTTCGCTTTTTCTCAAACTGACATGGGAGAAGGCTATCAGAGGGAGGTTCCAAAGTCTTCCCTTCACTCTCAGGGCTGCTACTGAATGAGGAGGAGCTGCCTTGACTAAGGACCGTATTCCTTACATGGACTTGAGCAGCGTGCTCTTCAAAGATCTGTAATTGCTTGTGTCGTGCCAGCTCAGCACTGGCTGTTCTCAAGGGAAAAAGTTGTGAAACTTCACAAACCTGAGCTAGGATTAGAGATCATAGCAGCCAAGTCATAGTTCATGGTCGAGGGCCGACAGCTGACACTCAAGGAAGTCAGGATGGAGGGCATCTTATTGATATGGATTGCCAGTGTAAGAAAGGAGACGTTCTCCCTCCCAACTCACCACACCCATTTAAAAAGAAATTGATTGGCACTGAAGATTTGAAATGCAGAAGAGAAAGTTGCTGGGCTAAGGTTTAAAAAAAAATCCACACTTTGGAACAGAAAAGAAATAAAACAGTTAAATCAGTGATGAATAAAAATAAAGTTGGGGGGCTTCCCTGGTGGTGCTGTGGTTAAGAATCCGCCTGCCAATGCAGGGGACACAGGTTCGATCCCTGGTCTGGGAAGATACCACATGCCGCGGAGCAACTAAGTCCGTGCGCCACAACTACTGAGCCTGTGCTCTAGAGCCCGCGAGCCACAGCTACTGAGCCCACCTGCTGCAACTACTGAAGCCTGCGTGCTTAGAGCCCGTGCTCCACAGCAAGAGACGCCACCGCAATGAGAAGCCCATGCACCGCAATGAAGAGTAGCCCCCACTCACCGCAACTAGAGAAAGCCTGCACACAGCAACGAAGACCCAACGCAGCCAAAAATAAATAAATAAAAATTTATAAATAAATAAGTAAATAAAATTGGGGATGAAGAAAATCATATGATGTGAAAATGGAGGAAGAAATTAGAAAAATATAATATAAGAGACAAGGTAATGCTACAAACTTAAAAACTGCAATAATTCAGTTTCTTACTATGTTTGCCTTTTAAGTATTAACTAAATTTGAAATATTTCTAATGATGGTCAATTTAATATTTTTACTGGCAACTTAAGTTCTTGGCTAAACTTCCTAGAGCTATTTATAGACAATTTTCCCTCTCCTGCCTATAAAAATACATCACTGTAGTATTTTTAACAGCAAAGCCTGTATGAGACAATTTACTTTCATGACCTGTCAGATTCTTGTGGCTGCTTCGAAGTAGCCTCATTTGGAAACCCTTGTTTGTGGATTTTTTTTGGTCCCAAATTGGTGTCATTTTTTACTAAAAAAAAAATGTAGTAGTGTATTCATTAAGCATTCACTACATACAGCTACAACTTCATTTTATATAATTTCACACCACTGCAGGTATTTTGGTTACTTCCAGAAATAATTTTTAGATCTAGGTGACCCTGAAGAAGGATCTGCTTTCTCTTTAATACAAACTAAAGCTGCTGCTATGTTATTTTTCTTTAAGCTTCCACATGGTTTATAAGTAACAAGAAGTAGGGAGCAAAAAAAGAAGTATGTTTTTTATAAAATGAGCTATAGGGAGGGGGTGTTTTTGAGAGGTTGTAAAATACCATTCTTTACCTCCAGCCAGGAATATACTCACATCATATAGATCAGAAATGGCAACTAAGTTTCCTTGCATGTGCCAATCAGTTGTCACTGATCACTTGCTAGTTGCTGCTTGGAGAATCATATGGAGAAGGGTTTAGAAGTTTAGTTCAGGCTCAACAAGAGAAAGCGATGTGATTTTGAAATCTTCAAGAATTTTCTCAAAAATGTTAATGAGTTTAGATGAATTATGGTTATTTTTGGCAAGAAGAAACGTTCTTGTCAGTAAGCAGCACAGAGATGCTTACCTCCACCCACTACTACTACTAGAATACTACTAGTATTCTTCTGGATGAATAAACTAATTTTTAAAAAATTAAAGATCTCCAAGGCATTTGGAAGAGCTGTTATATTAGTTACTCATAGCTTAGCGGTAATTAATTAAATAATCTAAGCCCTAGGTGAGGTCAGTTGAGCTGTGGGAATGAAATGGAACTTGATTATGGGAGAAGAGGAGTGATAATTTGTGGGCAGGAGACATCAGAAGGCTTCCTAAAATGTAAAATATTTTTGAGAGATTTTGGCTCTCTCGGTTGCCAATGTCTTCTCTAGGTCACTGATGAAAATGTCAAATAGAGCCTGGCCTTGGTTTGACACCTGCTAAATATTATTTATGTCTTAAGACCACATCAAACCATTTGTAACCATTCTATTTATAAGTTTCCTGAGCACCCTTCTGAGTTTCCAGATATAAACTATAGCAGTGTTCTTGGCACTTAGCTGATAGATTTGCCTGAAAATACAGTTCTCTGATTTAGCATAAGAATCTTCTTTTCATGGTTTTACTTTCCTCTGTAATTCTGGGATGGTGGAAATTGTATGTGACAAAGTTTGAAAAGACTTGTATTTTAGCTCTAGAGTTCTAGCTCTAGTTAATTGTGTAATTTTGTACAAACTGGTTAGTCTCTTTGGACCTCAGAAATGAACGTTAGCCCAGATCAGCATTTCCCAACTGATGGGCCTCAAATTCCAGAATGTCCTATCTATTGACAAGGGCCTGCAAATAATTATGCAGCCCAGAATTGTCTGACTGAGTACCGCTACCACATGTGAAAGGTTGTGGAGTTACTGTCTCCAAAGAAGACTTTTGAAAAGGGTGGAAAACACCGCCATAGGTTATGAACAAGCTTCTCTCTCTCTCTCTTAGCTTTTAACTCATGGACCCCTCCTCTATATTTGACAAGGATAAGAATAATCACTTCTATTTTATAGTAAAATAACCTTGAGGCATAGAGAAGTATAATCAATTAAGTTCTCCCATATTATATGATGGCTTTTTCATTGATGTAGGAATTGAATGCTGTATTTTGAGTATGTTTGTTTTCCTCAGCTATGTGCCACATATGATCTTTATTATATTTGGCTCCTTTCTCTGATAATAATTAAACAAGCATGGATTTGTGATTACGTATTTGATTTAATTAAAATATCCTTTGGGTGATAGATTCCAATGAGAAGCAGAAGCAGAGTATGCAATGAGTTATTTTCATAAAAGATGCAATTTGACTTTTGCCAGAATTGACTGGTGGAGCCTCACTGTCAGCTAACATGAGCTATGGAAACTTGGCTCTCTGCAGAGCTAGCCACGTGGTGCCAGATACTCTTTTCACAGTGCCAGGAGATATCTGTGATGTCAAAACCCACAGGATAGCTGAGTTCAGAATGTAGGCTATGTACTCAGCAGGACACCAAAGAAAGTTGCTTGCGTCATACAGACAAACTGTATTTGGAACTGACGTCTTTGAGAGATCAAACTTCCACTGATATTTTAAAAACTTTGAGCTTCACAAGTCCTCACAGGGAGAACACATGTCGGGAGCTACAGACACACTTATGTCGGGTGTCTTAATTGATGACTGCCAGGAATTGTGGCATTTCTTAATTGTATGTAGAAAGATACACATTTTCCATTTCCAAGAGTTGGTGAGGTTAAAAAAAAATCTAACCAAAAAATATGATGTTTCCATCTTAAAAGTGGAGGTTTAGTGGGATAACACATAAATTCAATGATTCTCTCTTTCAGACCCCAGACCTTATGCTACAGGTAAGGACACTGTGTGTTTACTTCAAGGGATTCATGAACTTGCTTAGGCAAAGAGCCTTAACTGTTGGTTGATTAAATAATATATTTTGTCTATTTGTACTGCTATGTACACTACTGTGGCTAATACAATATTAATTCATTAAAAGGTATTACTGACATTATGTCTTTTTACAGTATTGTTTTTATGTTTATATGCGTGTGTGCATATATATATTTATTTAATCTATTGATCTTAAGAGTTCAAGAGTTATCACATGGGGGTCTGTGATATTTTGCTTGTCAAGGGCCCTCACTTTGAAAAGGTTGGGATCCACTGTCTTAATGGATTTCAGGTAGAGTGACAGCTGATGGAGAGGTATTTTTGGCAAAGGGGCTCTCTGGCTGTAGCTGCCTGTATGCTAGGATAAAGGGCAAAACGTGTCTTAAGAAGAAGCAACCTTAACTAGTATTCTACAGGCCACAGACTAAATTTTACTTGTAAGAATAACGCTTAGTGTGAGAAGTGATTTCTCTCCCAAATCCAAGGTGTCACCTTATTTCTAAGTTATGGGACCAAAATAACAATAAAAACAACAGATTCTAAATGTTTTATTCGATCTCATGATCCCAGGTATTATCCATCTAAATCACTGGTATTTTAAAGTTAGTTCAACTACATAACAGATATTTGCTCTAAGAGGAAGAAAATGATAAAGTATTAGTTAGAAGAAATATTACACTGCTGTAGGTATAGGGGTTATGCTTGAGTGAAGCTAGTTATGGCAAGTGCGATGGCTGCCGCCCTCTAGTGGTTAGTGGTTCTCTCTCTCCCTCTCTTTCCTGATGTCTCTCTCTCACCTCAAGTGCCGGAGACATTTCCCTGAGAAGTTTCCTGTTTCCTCTTATTCAATCAAAGCACCATAAAAAATAAAAAATAAAAAGAAACAAAAAAGAGTTTGCAGTCTATTGCCACTCTCATCTTCAAATCCCAAGAGATTTTATCCCCCTGGCTTAAAGGCACACTCATATATATTCATATATATATATGTGGGTTTTGCTTGTTGCTATCATGGATTTTTACATTTAACCAAAAATATTTGTTGAATATCTACTATGAAACTACCTGTATGCGACTATTCACAGAAAAAGTATGAGATAATTCTTACCCTGAAGAAACTTTTAATATAGGAGAGGATATGAACAAACATGAAATTTTTTTTTACCATGAAGACCAAAGAGTTTTATTTACTAGAAAAACAATTCTTTGGTTTTACATGCTTGACTCACTGGTCATTGAGGTAAGATGATTTTCAGGGTTTAGCAAAATTTTTAAAAAGAAAATTATAGTGCTAGAGGATGCCCATGTTACAAAAATTGGCATAGGTGTGTGTGATGGGGGAGGATGAGGACACAGTCCTAGCTGTGTCCCTTATTTACACCTCTTCTTAAACTGTCATATTTACTCGTTGCCTTGCTTGTAAGAAGACGAAAGACTGGTAAGACATCGCCGATAATTTTCATTCCTTTTCCAGGTCAATAAAGGACATTATAGGACTAATTGTCACCCTAATGCCGTACTTAGATGTGAGCACATTGTCTTGTGCATGAGTATCCAGAAAATGTCTAGCCTCCCAGTGCATTTATACCTCATGATTTCAGATTCCTTGCTCTCTAGGGATAGTTGTATGTTAAGAACAGAAAAGGATGTCTTATAAATGTTTCTATAAGTATGTTCAGTAAATTCTTATCATGCAAGTAAAAGAATATAATTTGTACTAAACATTGCATTTGATTGTGGACTCACACATTATAGGACTATGTAATGGCAGTCAGATAATACTGATAAAAGGTATTCTTAGAGATTTAAAATTATTCCTAAAGAGTTTTAAAAGTTTGCCCATGTGTAGAATGAGTCTCTTTTAAATTTTAATAGGCTTAAAAAGTTTTCTTTTTAAAACTAAGACTATTTGGGGGGGCATACATTTAAAAATATTTGAAAAAAATTGATTTAGAAGATAACCTGACTTGGAATGCCCTCATGTAAGATTTCTAAGGAACTTAGTTGATTTTATAGTATAAATATGAACAGATCATATGATATCACAGGGAAAATATCTAATGAAGACATCAATTGCATTAATATAAGTATGATATTCAGATCAGTACTGTTCTCTGTCCTGGGCAGGTACATGTGAGATACTGTGTTCTATTCTGGGTATCAGAGTTTAATGATGTCAACTAATCACAGAGTTTTCAGAAGCAGGAAATTTTGGAAGTTGTATGGAGAACAGCTAAACAAACTGGGGCAAAACACTAAAGATGATATTTTAGCTCGTTTTAAATATATGTAAGACTGGGCTTCCCTGGTGGCGCAGTGGTTGAGAGTCCGCCTGCCGATGCAGGGGACACGGGCTCGTGCCCGGGTCCGGGAAGATCCCACATGCCGCAGAGCGGCTGGGCCATGGCCGCTGAGCCTGTGCATCCGGAGCCTGTGCTCTGCAATGGGAGAGGCCACAACAGTGAGAGGCTCGAGTACCGCAAAAAAAAAAAAAAAAAAAAAAAAATATATATATATATATATATGTAAGACTATGATGTAGAAGGAAAGAAAATGAAAGAGGAAACAGATATTGAGTCTAAACCTATAGTTTAAAAATTCCACTTTTTTCTATATAAAATATGTATCAAATTCATACCTTTCTTTCTTCTCACTTAATATGTCTCCTAGATTTGGCCCAGTCTCTTTATTCTCAATGTCATTACTTTAATTTGGATTATTGCAATAAATGTGTATCTGGTTTTTACAGCTCACCCCTGACCTCATCCATCTTAATGCTGTTACTAAATGATTTCTCTTAAAATATTGTTGGTGTCATGGAACTACAATTCTAAACTATGGCTGACCTTTAAACAGCCCCATTCACAGTTTATGCTGATTTCACCCTGATCTTATTTTCTATTATTTCTGATGGGCCATCTACTCAACTTAAGTTTGTTCCTCCACTATCCCACATATATGTCATGTTCTTTGTCAGTTCCATAACTGACAAAGTTATATCTTTCATTTTCCCACTCCAAACCCTCTGTCCATAAATTTCTCCCTATGCATCCAATTCTTATCTATTCTTTGAGAGCCATTACATGTCATTCTTTTCTTGAGGTCTTCTTAAACTAGTCTAACCATAATAATTTTGCATCATAATTCCCATAGTGTATTTTGACTGACATTTAATACTTTTAAAATAAGGCATAGTTACAAAATAATACTTATTCCATGATATTGCTCATCATTTCACTCTAGTCAAATTTTATACTGTCGAGATAGATTTTTTCAGTGATGACCCTGATTCATCCATGCCTCCTTGTACCTGTGGCCTTGGAGAGACTCCAAATGGATTTGGCCATTTGACATTTGGCCAAAGAGGCAATAAGCAAGTGCCATGTAAAAAGAGACTTGAAAAATGTTGTGCCCTGGAGCTTGCCTTCTCTTGCTGCTCTTTGGCACCCTGAGACCAACCATGTGAAAGAACTTAGCCTACCTTGATGGAGACATGTGGCCCGGTCAACCTTGCTCCCTAATCCAGGGTCAGTACCAACTAAACGCCAGTATCAACTGCCAGACATATGAGTGTGGCTGTCCTAGAGCCGCTAGCCCCCAACCAACCCAGCCAACATACTGCAGCTGCGTGACTGAGCTCAAGCAAGACCAACAGAAGAACTGGCCAGTAGGCATTGCCGACTCATAGAATTGCTAGGTAAAGAAAAAAAAAGATTGTTGTCCTAAGTCACTACTTTTAAGGGTGGCTTGCTTTGCAGCAAAAGCTGCTGGATATATAATAATAGTTCTTTATCAGTCAATTTTTACTTGGGTTCTTGATCTGCCTCAGCACCTAAACTGTGAGTTATCTGAGAGCAAGAACCATGAAATCTTTTCTGAAATCTTCAGGATTTTAGCTAATTGACAATGTATAGACAATTTGATTAAAATTTTCCTCTAATAATTTTAATTTTTTTTTTGCATCGTAAGGATGAAATTACCAATCTTTACACACAACAACATCACCTGCATTTTCTAATTTTAGGTAGGATAAAATTGTTTTAAAATATAAAATTCATGATAAGTATAATCTTGGATTAGACCTTAGATTTTTTAAAAATTTCTATAAAGAATGATACTGAGACAATTAGCAAAATCTGAATACAGACTGTATATTAGATAATAGTAATTTATCAGTGTAAAATTTCCTCGATTTTATAATTACATTATGGTTATATAAGAGAATGATTCAGTAAAAATAGTAGTACGAAATTTACTATTATGAAATAAGTATATATGGAGAGAGGAACAAGAAGGGGGTGAGACAGAGAGATGGAGAAAACCTTTTGGCAAAATGCCAAGAATCTGGTGAGTCTTAGGTGAAGGGTACAATGGGATTCATTATACTATTCTTGTATCTTTTTGATATATTTGGAATTTTTATTCAAAAAAAAGAGGTAAGAGCCACTGCTCCCCAAGTAATTTAAACATTTTAACTTATAAAAGGTATAGGTCACTGCTGTTTAAAATGGAAAGTCTGCTGGACACTAAGAATAAGCTGACAGTTACTCCATCAACTCCACTGTCATCACTCATTATCCTAAGGAATTTGTTCTTTAGTCCGTGATGAAGGATTGGAGAAGGAACAGCAGACCATGTGCAATGAATGCTGTAGACTGAGTGGCTAGAAATAAGCTTGGGGATCTTCAGGCTTACCAGATCTTGTACTATATGCAAAAGTTACCAGTAGATTCTAAAAACAAATGCTTTCCAACATTATTCCTAGAAATAGTGTAGCACTGACCTACTATTCTACTCTAAGAGGATGTCCCACTGCAGTGAAGAGCTGCTTACTTTGCAATTAATAAATGATAAAAGAGGAGAGAGATTACACTACAATTTTTTTTCCTTTGGGTAGGAGATACAGAATTGAAACTTAAACCATTTAATGATTTCCTAAATGTTCAGAGTCCTTTCCTCTGTAGACTGAGCTATGGGATCATCAGGAATTTAACACAATGATCCCTGTTAAAATTTATCTGAAATTCCTTGACTTCTTTACTATTGTATATATGTATAAATAATAAAAACCTTCAATTGCTGGAAAAACTCTGGAATGCTACCAACTAATTTGATATGTTTACTATTTCAGGAAAATTTTTTACGATAGGAACTTTAATCTTTAATTACAAGATGTTATAGATACTGTTTTATTGAAATACACAATGAAAACAAGCAAAACAGTCTGAAATTAAACTCCAAATGTTTAATTTCAAATGCTGTTAAGAGGGTGAATATTTCCTTTAGGCATTTTAGGCATTGATTTAAACATCTTTTGCAAAGTATTGATTTTAGTAAGAAGTATATTTTAAAAATCTGAACTAATTTTATGTTTATGTTAGATTGGAGTCAATTAAAAATAATGGCCTTTTTCCTAGATATTCTTAGATGAAAGCATTGAATTAAAACAAAGGGATGTTGGGACTTCCCTGGTGGTCCAGTGGTAAAGAATCTGCCTCCCAATGCAGGGGATGCGGGTTCGATCCCTGGTCGGGGAAATAATATCCCACCTGCCGTGGTGCAACTCAGCCCACACACCACAACTACTGAGCTCACGCACCTCAACTAGAGAGCCCACTGCCACAAACTACAGAGCCCATGCCCTCTGGAGCCCGTGCCACAACTAGAGAGAGAAAACTCGCACGCCATAACTAGAAAGAAGCTGCAATGAAGAGCCCGTGCACTGCAACAAGCACCACAACAAAAGATCCTGCATGCTGCAGTGAAGACCTGATGCAGTCAAATAAATAAATAAATATTAAAAAACAAAAAAACAAAGGAATGTTAAGCTTTGCTGCAATTGACACTATTTGGGAATAAGAAATAAATACATAGGCCAGTAGCCAAAGTATGGGTTAAGTAAGGATCAAAGAGAGAAGATTGTGGTTAAAATAGAACTTTCTTTAAAAGCATGCTATGCTTTTCATTACCGATGGAAAATAAGTTCACAGCCAAGATAAAATCTCCCTGTTCGTTATCATCTACACAGTGTGCTAAGTTCAAAGGCAAATGGCCCTAAAAGTGCTGGAATCATCACTTGGCATCCATTAACAAAATCATGATCAAGACATACTGGCATGAGAACCCCTTTAACATAGACAAGTCCAAAATATGTAGCTCTAGTAAGAATAACAAAGAATTCGTGTACAAAGAGTAAAGTTCCCTTAAGAAAAAAATAAAAATTTCCCACTTAGATTGTAAAAATATTTACCCTATAACTTGAACTGGGGTAGAGGCAAAAAAAAAATTTCTCTTGAAATGCTCAAAAATCCAATTTCTTGTATGGTTTTGTGATATTTTTCCCCTTGCATAAATGAGATAACTGGGCCATAATGCTTATTTTAAAATACATTTTACCTTTTCTAACTGAGCCCAGATTCCACATACTTAACTATCCCTGGTTCAACTCCATTCTTTAGCACTTCATCTTGTCACTGGTTGGAAGTGATGAGGTATGCCCTGGTTTCTTCCTATTTATAGAGCAGAGGCAATGAACCGAAATGACAGATGTGGCTTATGTTAGTTAGGGCTTAAGTGAAAGTCATATGCTCTAGGCTTGTGTGTGAACCTAAAGAATGAGGAGTGGGCTCTTCACTAACTTCTCTTCTCCTTTGCTTATCAATTTTGATTAATTGATCTTAGGAACTGGCAAAGGTAAATTATCTTCTCTTACTTACTAAATAAGAACTTCTAAATAATTGTAAACCTCTAAATAAATGAAGCTTAGCACATCCTTGTATCTGTTATTCAGGAGATATTTTCCTCCGTGCAGCCTGAATCATTAATTGTTCAGTTGTTTTTTAAAAAGATTATTTATTTATTTATTTATTTATTTATGGCTGCATTGGGTCTTTGTTGCTGCACGCGGGCTTTTTCTAGTTGCGGTGAGTGGGGCTACTCTTCTTTGTGGTGTGAGGGCTTCTCATTGCGGTGGCTTCTCTTGTTGTGGAGCACGGTCTCTAGGTGTGCGGGCTTCAGTAGTTGTGGCACGTGGGCTTCAGTAGTTGTGGCTCGCAGGCTGTAGAGCGCAGGCTCAGTAGTTGTGGTGCATGGGCTTAGGTGCTCAGCGGCATGTGGGATCTTCCCGGACCAGGGCTCGAACCCGTGTCTCCTGCATTGGCAGGCAGATTCTTAACCACTGCGCCACCAGGGAAATCCCAATTGTTCAGTTTTAATATTTTATATTTACTTAAGAAGAAATGGTGACCTATTATCCTCTTTAAATTTGTTCATATCCTACTGGGCTTAGAATACCATCCTTTAAATGAAAGAATATGGGTTCTATTCATCTCAATTGATTATAAATCTTAAAAAGGTCAAGTTGGTCTCTGGATTATGCTATTCATTCATTCATACAACAGATATTTCTTGAGTATGTGCCACATGCCAGGCCTTTACTAGCACAGCATAGAATACATAGTAAAGAATACACATTCCTCACTCTTATGGGTTTGATATCTTATGTAGGATAAAACCAAGTGTGTAGACAATTATGATACAGCACTATAAAGAAGTATAAGTTCTAGGATGAGGTTAAGTTACAAGGTGCTATGAAAGCATATAGAAAAGCAATACAACTCAATGTTTGACACTGGGAAATTTCCCAGAGAAAGTAATACCTGAAATAAAAACTGAAAGACAAGTAGGAGTAAGGATCTGAAGACCAAATATGAAGGAGGGGAGGGGCAATAGAAAGATGGAAAAGCATTTCAATGAGAGGTACCAGCATGAGCAAGGCCCCAAAGGTTAGAGATAGCATGATGTGAGCCTAGACACTGGGACGGAATGAGAAGAGATGTGGTTGGCGATGTCAAATATTGAAGATAATTTCCATCCTTGTTAGGATTTCAAGCTTTGCCATGAAAGCAATGAGCAGCCATTGTCGACTTTTAAAGTAGGAAACAGACAATATAAAAATCACACTGTCTGCAATTGGAAATGGGTCAGAGCTGGGAAATACTGTTAAGAATATGATTATGAAGATGTTGCAATGATCTCAGCAAGAATGATGGAGATTTAAATCAAGGGATGGAGAGAAGTTGATAGATTTGGGGGAGATTTAGAAAGTGGACTTTAAAAGACTTGGTAATTAACTGGTGAGAGACAGGGAGAGAGAAAGACAGAGAGAATTAAAAAATAATATGCACAGTTCTTGTCAGGGCAACTGATGGATGGTAGAGATATTAATAGTTATAAATGTGATATGGAGCACAGGAGAGAAATTCACCTTCCAGATTAAGATTTGGAAGTCATCGGCATATAGACTATAATTAAAACGGTGAGCTATGCATATAACCATGTGGGGTATGTGTAGGTGAAAAGAAGAGGAGGCCTGAAACATAACCATGAAAGAGACCAACATTAAAGGAATCAGTTGAGTGAGATGAACCTGCAAAACAAACTGAGATGGATAACCCAAAGAGACATGAGGAAAATCTAGGTCTATGGTGTCAAGGAAATCAAAAGAAGCCAGTGTCACCAATGCCAATATCATATGGAATTAAGTCATATGAACACCAAAGATTATACTTATTAATGGCCCATACCTTGAAGATATTGCTTTCCCAGTCTTTCCCTTTGACTACCTACTTGGCCACATCTTAAAAGAAATATTGGAAGTTAAAAACTACGTATTCTATTAGTGAGTATATTAATGATGTCACTGTAATATGTGTATTGTAAGTTTAAAAAAATTGTAGTACTAAAAATAGAGTTAACATATGACCCAGCAATCCCACTCCTAAGCATATATCCAGAGAAAAGCATAATTCGAAAGGATGCATGCACCCTGATGTTCATTGCAGCACTATTTACAATAGCCAGGACATGGAAGCAACCTAAATGTCTATCAACAGAGGAATGGATAAAGAAGATGTGGTACATATGTACAATGGAATATTACTCAGTCATAAAAAGGAACGAAATTGTGTCATTTGCAGAAACGTGGATGGACCTAGAGACTGTCATACAGAGTGAAGTAAGTCAGAAAGAGAAAAACAAATATCATATAATATCGCTTATATGTGGAATCTATAAAAATGATACAGATGAACTTATTTGAGAGCAGAAATACAGACACAGATGTTGAGAATAAATGTATGGATACCAAGGGGGGAGAGGTAGTGGGATGAATTGAGAGATTGGGATTGACATAAATACACTACTATGTATAAAATAGATAACTAATGAGAAACTACTATTTAGTATAGGGAACGCTATTCAATGATCTGTGGTGACCTAAATGGGAAGGAAATCTAAAAAAGAGTAGATAGATGTATACATATAACTAATTCACTTTGCTGCATAGCAGAAACTAACACAACATTGTAAAGCAACTCTAGTCCAATAAAAATTAATTTTAAAAATAGTAGTAATCATTTAAATTTCAGCAACATATTTTCCTTCCCTTTCCAGATCTGAAGTTGTAATCAGGGGTGCATAATGTATTAAATTGTTAGTTAGGAATTAATTTGGTCATGAAACCGAGGGGAAAATCCTTGTGTGGAGCAATAGAGTTATTAGGCTAATTACTTAGAACTCAGATTTTGGACTCAAAGAGAGGTGGGTTTGAATATATTGCTACACATTTAGTAGTTATGTGACACTGGATAAACATCTTAAGTTCTCCAGCCTCAGTTTCCTCACCTGAAAATTGGAGATAATAACAGTATGTATCTTTAAGTGTTTTTGTAAATACTAAACGTGATAATTTATGTAACATGATTAATACATTAATTAAATAGTTATTTCTTAGTAACATCATTGGCCTTATTAACAGATTATAACTGATTGAGCTAAATATCAAATACTCTGGTGATTTTTGCTCTGGTGCTTGTGTTTCATAAAAATTACAAAAACATTTGTATGAAAATCAGTGAGGAAACAGCAGACTTGTACCAAATATAGATCAGATATGATCGGGCGTGTTCAGGGTGGTATGGCCATAGACAACAATATAAATCAAAGGACCTAATAGACATATTCAGAACAGTCCAAAAGCAGCAGAGTACACATTCTTTTCAAGTGCACATGGAACATTCACCAGGATAGAACATGTCAGGCCGCAAAACAAGTCTTAACAAACTTAGGAAGACCGAAGTCATATCAAGTATCTTTTCTGACCACAATGGTATGAAACTAGACAACAGTAATAGGAAGAAAATTGGAAAATTCATAGATATATGGAAATTAAAAACCCACTCTAAACAACCAATAGGTCAAAAAAGAAATCAAAAGGGAAATCAAAAATATCTTGAGACAAATGAAAATGGAAACACAATATACCAAAATTCATGCGATGCACCAAAAGCAGGTCTAAGAGGGAAGTTCATAGCAATAAATGCCTACATTAAGAAAAAAGACAATCTTAAACAAACAAACTAACTTTACACCTCATCGAACTAGAAGAAGAAGAATAAACTAAAGCCAAAGTTAACAGAAGGAAGGAAATAATAAAGATCAGACTAGAAAGAAATGAAATAAGCCTAGAAAAACAATAGAAAAGATTAATGAAACTAAGAGTTGGTTTTTTGAAAAGATAAACAAAGTTGACAAACTTCAGTTGGACTAACAGAGAAAGAAAAAGGGAAGACTCAAACAAGTAAAATTATAAATGAAAGAGGAGACATTACAGCAAACACCACAGAAATACAGAGGATCATAAGAGACTATTATAAACAATTATATGCCAACAAATAGAAGAAATGGATAAATTCCTAGAAACATAAGACCTACAAAGACTGAATCATGAAGAAATAAAAGATCTAAATAGACCAATGATGAATAAGGAGTTTGAATCAGTATTCAAAAATCTCACCAAAAATAAAATCCCAGGACCTGATGGCATCACTGGTGAATTCTACCAAACATTTAAAGAAAAATTAATACCAACCCTTCTCAAACTCATCCAAAAAACTGAAGAGAACACTTCCAATATCATTTTACAAGACCAGATTTAGTCTGATACCAAAACCAGACAAGGACACTACAAGAAAACAAAATTACAGGCCAATATCCCTCATGAACATAGATGCAAAAGTCTTCAATAATGTACTAACAAACTGAATTCAACAGCACAGTAAAAGGATTATACACCATAATCAAATGGGATTTGCTCCAGGGATGCAAGGATGGATCAACATACATAAATCAATAAATGTACTGCACCACATTAAAAGAATGAAGGATTAAAAATCATACGATCATCTCAATAGATACAGGACAATCATTTGACAAAATTCAACAGCCTTTCACGATAAAAAACTCTTAGCAAGACAGAGGACCTTCAAGATGGCTGAGAAGTAAGAAGTAGAGATCACCTTCCTCCCCACAAATAAATGAAAAATACATCTACATGTGGAACAACTCCTACAGAACACCTACTGAATGCTGGCAGAAGACTCCAGACTTCCCAAACAGAAAGGAACTCCCCACGTACCTGTCCATGTGGCTGACAGTGTCTTGGTGCTCTGGCTGGGTGTCAGGCCTGAGCCTCTGAGGTGGTAGAGCCATGTTCAGGACACTGGACCACCACAGACCTCCCAGCCCCATGTAATATCAATCAGCAAGAGCTCTCCCAGAGATCTCCATCTCAACATGAAGACCCAGCTCCAATGAATGACCAGCAAGCTCCACTGCTGGACACCGCATGCCAAACAACTAAAAGAGAGGAACACAACCCCACCCATTAGCAGAGAGTCTGCCTAAAATCATACTAAGTTCACAGACACCCCAAAACACACCACCAGACACGGTCCTGCCCACCAGAAAGATCCAGCCTCATCCACCAGAACAAAGGCACCAGTCTCCTCCACCAGGAAGTCTACACAACCTATTGAAGCAACCTTACCTACTAGGGGAAGACATCAAAAACAACGGGAACTATGAACTGGCAGCTTGTGAAAAGGAGACCCCAAACACAGTAAGTTAAGCAAAATGAGAAGACAGAGAAATACACAGAAGATGAAGGAGCAAGGTAAAAACCCACCAGACCAAACAAATGAAGAGGAAGTAGGCAGTCTACCTGGAAAAGAATTCAGAGTAATGATAGTAAAGATGATCTAAAATCTTGGAAATAGAATGGAGAAAATACAAGAAATGATTAACAGAGACCTAGAAGACCTAAAGAGCAAACAAACAATGATGAAACCACAATAAATGAAATTAAAAATTCTCTAGAAGGAATCAATAGCAGAATAACTGAGGCAGAAGAATGGATAAGTGACCTGTAAGACAGAATGGTAGAATTCACTGCCACAGAACAGAATAAAGAAAAAAGAATGAAAAGAATTCAGGACAGTCTCAGAGACCTCTGGGACAACATCAAATGCACCAACATTCGAAATACAGGGGTCCCAGAAGAAGAAGAGAAAAAGAAAGGGACTGAGAAAATATTTGAAGAGATTATAGTTGAAAACTTCCCTAATATGGGTAAGGAAATAGTCAATCAAGTCCAGAAAGCACAAAGAGTCCAATACAGGATAAATTCAAGGAGAAACACCGAAGAAACATATTAATCAAACTATCAAAAATTAAATACAAAGAAAAAATATTAAAAGCAGCAAGGGAAAAGCAACACATAACATACTAGGGAATCCCCATAAGATTAACAGCTGATCTTTCAGCAGAAACTCTGCAAGCCAGAAGGGAGTGGCAGAACATATTTAAAGTGATGAAAGGGAAAACCTACAACAAAGACTACTCTACCCAGCAAGGGTCTCATTCAGATTTCACAGAGAAATTAAAACTTTTACAGACAGGCCAAAGCTAAAAGAATTCAGCACCACCAAACCAGCTTTACAACAAATTCAAAGGAACTTCTATATGCAGGAAACACAAGAGAAGGAAAAGACTTACAAAAACAAACCCAAAACAATTAAGAAAATGGTCATAGGAACATATATATCGATAATTACCATAATGCAAATGGTTTAAATGCTCCAACCAAAAGACATAGATTGGCTGAATGGATACAAAAACAAGACCCATATACATGCTGTCTACAAGAGACTCACTTCAGATGTAGGGACACATACAGACTGTAAGTGAGGGGATAGAAAAAGATATTCAATGCAAATGGAAATCAAAAGAAAGCTGGAGTAGCAATTCCCATATCAGACAAAATAGACTTTAAAATAAAGATTATTACAAGAGACAAAGAAGGACACTACATAATGATCAAGGGATCAATACAAGAAGAAGATATAACAATTGAAAATATTTATACACCCAGCATAGGAGCACCTCAATACATAAGGCAAATGCTAATAGCCATAAAAGGGGAAATCGACAGTAACATAATCATAGTAGGGGACTTTAACAACCCACTTTCACCAATGGACAGATCATCCAAAATGAAAATAAATAAGGAAACACAAGCTTTAAATGATACATTAAACAAGATGGACTTAAGTGATATTTATAGGACATTCCATCCAAAAACAACAGAATACATTTTCTTCTCAAGTGCTCATGGAACATTCTCCAGGATAGATCATATCTTGGGTTACAAATCAAGCCTTGGTAAATTTAAGAAAATTGAAATCGTATCAAGTATCTTTTCCGACCACAATGCTATGAGACTAGATATATCAATTAGAGGGGAAAAAAACTGTAAAAAATAAAAAAACATGGAGGCTAAAAAATATTCTATTAAATAACCAGAGATCACTGGAGAAATCAAAGAGGAAATCAAAAAACACCTAGAAACAAATGACAATGAAAACACAATGGCCCAAAACCTATGGGATGCAACAAAAGCTGTACTAAGAGGGAAGTTTATAATAAAATCCTACCTCAAGAAACAAGAAAAATCACAAATAAACAACCTAACCTTACACCTAAATCAATTAGAGAAAAAAGAACAAAAACCCCCCCAAAGTTAGCAGAAGGAAAGAAATCATAAAAGATCAGAACAGAAATAAATGCAAAAGAATTGAAGGAAACAATAGCAAAGATCAAGAAAACTAAAAGCTGGTTCTTTGAGAAGATAAACAAAATTGATAAACCATTTGCCAGAAGCATCAAGGAAAAAAGGGAGAAGACTCAAGTTAATAGAATTAGAAATGAAAAAGGAGAAGTATCAACTGACACTGCAGAAATAAAAAGGATCATGAGAGATTACTACAAGCAACTATATGCCAATAAAATGGACAAACAGGAAGAAATGGACAAATTCTTAGAAAAGCACAACCTTCCTAGACTGAACCAGGAAGAAATAGAAAATATAACCAGACCAATCACAAGCACTGAAATTGAAACTGTGATTAAAAATCTTCCAACAAACAAAAGACCAGGACCAATGGCTTCACAGGCAAATTCTCTCAAACACTTAGAGAAGAGCTAACACCTATACTTCTCAAACTCTTTCAAGATATAGCAGAGGGAGGAACACTCCCAAATTCATTCTATGAGGCACCATCACCCTGATACCAAAACCAGACAAAGATGCCATAAAAAAAGAAAACTACATACCAATATCACTGATGAATATAGATGCAAAAATCCTCAACAAAATACTAGGAAACAGGGCTTCCCTAGTGGCGCAGCGGTTGAGAGTCTGCCTGCCAATACAGGGAACACGGGTTCAAGCCCTGGTCTGGGAAGATACCACATGCCGCGGAGCAACTAGGTCCGTGAGCCACAACTACTGAGCCTGTGCATCTGGAGCTTGTGCTCCGCAACAAGAGAGGCTGCAACAGTGAGAGGCCCACGCACCACGATGAAGAGTGGCCCCCGCTCGCCGCAACTAGAGAAAGCCCACTCACAGAAACAAAGACCCACACAGCCAAAAAAAAAAAAAAAAAAATACTAGGAAACAAAATCCAACAACACATTAAAAGGATCATACACCATGATCAAGTGGGGTTTATCCCAGAATGCAAGGATTCTTCAATTTATGCAAATCAATCAATGTGATAAAACATATTAACAAACTGAAGGAGAAAAACCATATGATCATTGCAATAGATGCAGAGAAAGCTTTTGACAAAATTCAACAACAAAATTTTTATTTATGATAAAAACTCTCCAGAAAGTAGACATAGAGGGAACTTACCTGAACATAATAAAGGTCGTATATGACAAACCCACAGCCAACATCGTTCTCAATGGTGAAAAACTGAAACCATTTCCTCTAAGATCAGGAACAAGACAAGGTTGCCCACTCTCACCACTATTATTTAACATAGTTTTGGAAGTTTTAGCCACAGCAATCAGAGAAGAAAAAGAAATAAAAGGAATCCAAATTGGAAAAGAAGAAGTAAAACTGTCACTGTTTGCAGATGACATGATACTATACATAGAGAATCCAAAAGATGCTACTAGAAAACTACTAGAGCTAATCAATGAATTTGGTAAAGTAGCAGGATACAAAATTAATGCACAGAAATCTCTTGCATTCTTATACACTAATGATGAAAAATCTGAAAGAGAAATTAAGGAAACACTCCCATTTACCACTGCAACAAAAAGAATAAAATATCTAGGAATAAACCTACCTAAGGAGACAAAAGACCTGTATGCAGAAAATTATAAGGCACTGATGAGAGACATTAAAGATGATACAAACAGATGGAGAGATACACCAAGTTCTTGGATTGGAAGAATCAACATTGTGAAAATGACTATACTACCCAAAGCAATGTACAGATTCAATACAATGCCTATCTAACTACCAATGGCATTTATCACAGAACTAGAATAAAAAATTTCACAATTTGTATGGAAACACAAAACACCCCGAATAGCCAAAGCAATCTTCAAAAAGAAAAATGGAGATGGAGGAATCAAGTGCCTGAACTTCAGACTATACTACAAAGCTACAGTAATCAAGACAGTATGGTACTGGCACAAAAACAGAAATATAGATCAATGGAACAAGATAGAAAGCCCACACACATATGGTCACCTTATTTTTGATAAAGAAGGCAAGAATATACAATGGAGAAAAGACAGGCTCTTCAATAAGTGGTGCTGGGAAAACTGGACAGCTACATGTAAAAGAATAAAATTAGAACACTTCCTAACACCGTACACAAAAATAAAGTCAAAATGGATTAAAGACCTAAATATGAGGCCAGAACTATAAAACTCTTAGAGGAAGACATAGGCAGAATAGTCTATGACATAAATCATAGCAAGATCCTTTTTGACCTACCTCCTAGAGAAATGGAAATAAAAACAAATGGGACTTAATGAAACTTAAAAGCTTTTGCATAGCAAAGGAAACCATAAACAAGATGAAAAGACAACACTCAAAATGTGAGAAAATATTTGCAAATGAATCAACTGACAAATGATTAATCTCCAAAATATACAAGCAGCTCATGTAGCTCAATATCAAAAAAACAAACAACCCAATCCAATGGCCGGAATCTAAATAGACATCTCTGCAAAGAAGATATACAGATGGCCAACAAACATGTGAAAGGATCCTCAACATCACTAATCAATAGAGAAATGTAAGTCAAAACTACAGTGAGGTATCACCTCACACCAGTCAGAATGGCCATCATCAAAAAGTCTACAAAGAATAAATGCCGGAGAGGGTGTGGAGAAAAGGGAACCCTTGCACTCTTGGTGGGAATGTAAACTGATACAGCCACTATGGAGAACAGTATGGAAGTTCCTTAAAAAATTAAAAATAGAATTACCATATGACCCAGCAATCCCACTACTGGGCATATACCCTGAGAAAACCATACTTCAAAAAGAGTCATGTACCACAATGTTCATTGCAGCACTATTTACAATAGCCAGGACATGGAAGCAACCTAAGTGTCCACCAACAGATGAATGGATAAAGAAGATGTGGCACATATATACAATGGAATATTACTCATCCATAAAAAGAAACAAAATTGAGTTATTAGTAGTGAGGTGGATGGACCTAGAGTCCGTCATACAGAGTGAAGTAAGTCAGAAGGAGAAAAACAAATACCACATGCTAACACATATATATGGAATCAAAAAAAAAAAAAAGAAAGGTTCTGATGAACCTAGGGGCAAGACAGGAATAAATATTCAGATGTAGAGAATGAACTTGAGGACACAGGGAGGGGGAAGGGTAAGCTGGGACAAAGTGAGAGAGTGGCATGGACATATATACTACCAAATGTAGAATAGATAGCTAGTGGGAAGCAGCTGCATAGCACAGGGAGATCAGCTCGGTGCTTTGTGATCACCTAGAGGGGTGGGATAGGGAGGGTGGGAAGGAGACACAAGACAGAGGGGATATGGGGATATATGTATACATGTAGCTGATTCACTTTGTTATACAGCAGAAGCTAACACAAAAATGTAAAGCAATTATACTCCAATAAAGATGGTTTAAAAAAAAACTCTTAACAAATTAGGTATAAAAGGAATGTACATCAACATAATAAGGGCCATGTATGACAAGCCCAACGCTAACATCATACTCAATGGTGAAAAGCTGAAAGCTTTTCCTGTAAGATCAGGAACAAAACAAGGATGCCCAGTCTTGCCACTTTTTTTTTTTTTTTTTTTTTTTGTGGTACGTGGGCCTCTCACTGTTGTGGCCTCTCTCGTTGCAGAGCACAGGCTCCAGACGTGCAGGCTCAACAGCCATGACTCACGGGCCCAGCCGCTCCGCGGCATGTGGGATCTTCCTGGACCGGGGCACGAACCCTTGTCCCCTGCATCGGCAGGCGGACTCTCAACCACTGCACCACCAGGGAAGCCCTTGCCACTTTTTTAATTCAATATAGTGGTGGAAGTCTTAGAGCAATTAGGCAAGAACAAGAATAAAAGGCATTCAAATTAGAAAGGAAAAAGTAAAAATGTCACTATTTGCAGATGACATAATATTATATATAGAAAACTCTAAAGCATCCATAAAAACTGTTAGAACTAGTAAAAAATTCAGTAAAGTTGCAGGATACAAAATCAGCATATATAAGTCAGTTGCATTTCTATAAACTAAGCATGATATATCAGAAAGAGAAATTAAGAAAATAATCGCACTTACAATAGCATTAAAAAAATACCTAGGAATAAATTTAATCAAAGATAGGAAATATCTGTACACTGAAAACTATAAAATACTGATGAAAGAAACTGAAGATACAAATAAATGGAAAGATATCTCGTGTTCATGGATTGAAAAAATTAATATTGTGAAAATATCCATACTACCCAAAGCAATCTAGATTCAATCAAATCCTATTAAAATTCCAATGACGTTTTCCACAGAAATAGAAAAAAATTCTAAAATTCTTATGAACCACAAAGACCACAACTAGCCAAAGTAATCTTGAGCAAGAAGAACAAAGTTGAAGGCATCACACTTCCTGGTTTCAAAATATTCTACAAAAAAAGCTATAGTAATAAAAACAGCATGATACTGGCATAAAATCAGACATATAGAAAAATGAAACAGAATAGAGAGCCCAGAAAGAAATCTACTCACTTATGGTCAACAGATTTTCAACAAAGGTGTCAAGAACTTACAATGGGGAAAGGACAGACTTTGCAATAAGTGCTGTGAGAAAACTAGTTTTCTACATGCAGAAGATTGAAATTGGACCCTTGTCTTACTCCATATGTAGTTAGAAACTTAAATATAAGACCTGAAACTATAAAACTATTAGAAGAAAACGCAGGGGAAAAGCTTCTTGACATTTGTCTGGGCAATGTGTTTTTTTTTTGTATATGACCTCAAAACTGCAGGCAACAATAATAGACAAACGGGATTGCATCAAATTTAAAAGCTTCTTCACAACCAAGGAAACAACAGAGTGAAGAAACAACGTATGGATTGTGAGAAAATATTTGCAAACCATACATTTGTTAAGGGGTTAATATCCAAAATATGTAAAGAACTCAAACAACTCAATAGCAAGAAGACAAATAACTTGATTAAAAAATGGGCAACAGACCTAGATAGACACTTCTCAAAGGAAGACACACAAATGGCCAAGAGATATATGAAAAGATGCTCAACATCTCTAATCATCAGAAAACGCAATTCAAAACTACAATGAGATATCACCTCACTTCTGTTAGGATGTCTAGTATCAAAAAGACAAGAGATAGCAAAGGCTGGCAAGGATGTAAAGAAAAGGGAATCCCTGTATACTGTCGGTGGAAATGTAAATTGGTACAATCATTATGGAAAACAGTATAGAGACTGCACAAAAAATTAAAACAAGAACTGCCATATGACCCAGTGATCTCGCTTCTGGGTATATAACCAAAGGAAATGAAATCATGATCTTGCAGAGATATCTGTATTCCTATGTTCATTGCAGCATTATTCACACTAGCCAAGATATAGAAAAAACCCAAGTGTCCATTGATGGGTGAATGGATAAAGAAGATATGGTATATAAATACAACGGCATATTATTCAGCTATGAGAAAGAAGGAAATCCTGCCTTTTGTGAAAACATGTATAAACCTGGAGGACATTATGCTAAGTGAAATAAGCCAGAGAAAAGCAAATACTGTATAATCTCACTTATACATGGAATGTAAAAAAATAAAAAATGTTGAACTCATAGAAGCAGAGAGTCAAATGGTGGTTGCCAGGGTCTAGCAGGGAGGGGAAGAGGTGGGGGAAGTGGGAAGATGTTGGTCAAAGGGTACAAATTTGCAGTTACGTTGGATGAATAAGTCTAGACATTAATGTACAGGCATGATGACTAAACTTAATAATACTGTATTGAACACTGGAAATACGCTAAGAGAGTAGATTTTAGGCGAACTCATCACACACAAAAATGGTAACTATGTAAGGAGATGACATGTTAATTAACTTGACTGTAGTAATCATTTCACCATGTATTTGTACATCAAATCATCCTGTTGTACAGCTTAACTATATATGGTTTTTATTTATTTTTTCTAATTTAATTTCTGTTGGAGTATAGTTGATTTACAATGTTGTATTAGTTTCAGGTGTACGGCAAAGTGAATCAGTTATACATATACATATATCCACTGTTTTTTAGATTCTTTTCCCATATAGGCCATAACAGAGTATTGAGTAGAGTTCCCTGTGCTATACAGTAGGTCTTTATTAGTCATCTATTTTATATATAGTAGTGTGTATATGTCAATCCCAATCTCCCAATTTATCCCTCCCTCCCTTGTCCTCTGGTAACCATAAGTTTGTTTTCTACATCTGTAACTCTATTTCTGTTTTGTAGATAAGTTCATTTGCACCCTTTTTTTTAGCTTCCATATATACGGAAGCTGTTTAATATATTTTCCAGACTAAATCTTAGTTAACATACAGATAACATTTTGATATTTAGATATTATAAAGGAATTTTTTAAAACCTAAGTTTAAGAATGGAAGGTTTTAATGTCTAAACCGTCATAATGAAGTATAACTGGGAACTCATAACACTGAAGAAATGTTATATGATGCTAACTCTAAGCATCACAACGGGATCCAAAAGCTGTAAGTGCAGGAGTCTAAGAATGATTTATATTTATCTTGTTACTAACCACAAACTACAGGACCGAATAACTAATGTAATGCATTGAACAAAGACATTTTATGGTTTTACGAAGATTAAGATTTGGAGCCCATGCAGCCACATTGTTGTAATATGTTTCTTTAACAATGTCTATATAAAACTTTTGTTTGTAGGCATGACAGGCAAACTACAACTCACTGGAGTTTCAAATAGTAGCTGCATAAATATTTGTTGCATGAATGTAAGTCCTAAGTAGGTAGGTAGGTAGGTAGATATAATTGAAACAATTTCTAGTATTTTAGGTCTGTTTATATTTTCTTGATTTCTTCATTCCAATTTATGTTGTTCATTACAGTGAATTTATGTTTCATCTTTTTCTGCTAGTGAAGTAACTTTTAACATCCTAAAGACAAGTGCTTTTGAAAATGCATTATTGGCACTGCTTTTCCTCCTAATGCCTTCTATTTATGTTTCATATCAGAGCTTGCAAATTATTTTTTGTGCTTTGATTTTAACAACTCTATTGTTAAAAGTAAGCAATATATTGTAAGTTCCATTTTATAGATAAGGAGACAGATTCAGAAATATTAAGTGAGATAAATTTTCATTAGAACCAAAATCTTCTGATTCTCAGACAAGTTTTTTCCTAATAACAATCTAGGTCAGCATTTCTGTAAATTCAATTGTGGTGATGCTTCTGTTGGGTCAGCCAAATGTTTGTTCGGGTTTTTGTAACATCGTACGGAAAAACCTGAATGAACTTTTTTGGCCAACCCAATACATATGCATGTAAGATTTCTTAGGTAGCCATAAGAGAGCATAATTTGGATGAAAACCAGTTAGATTTTTATATACAATAGTTTTATGTGTAATTAGAAAGCAGCGAATATATTTATGCAGGCCTTTTCTTAAACCAGGAATAAAATGTCTTTAACCACTTCTATTTCTTTTTATTTTAAATTAATTAATTAATTTCTGTATTTATTTTTGGCTGCATTGGGTCTTCGTTGCTGTGCGCGGGCTTCCTCTAGGTGCGGTGAGCAGGGGCTACTCTTCGTTGTGGTGCATGGGCTTCTCATTGTGGTGGCTTCTCTTTGTTGCAGAGCATGGGCTCTAGGCACGCGGGCTGCAGTAGTTGTGGCTCATGGGCTCTAGAGCACAGGCTCAGTAGTTGTGGCGCATGGGCTTAGTTGCTCCGCGGCATATGGGATTTTCCCGGACCAGGGCTTGAACCCGTGTCCCCTGAATTGGCAGGCGGATTCTTAACCACATACCTCGTCTTCTCCACCAGCCGCCCGTCCTCACAGAAGTCGTCTGTGGCTTTGCCCCGGAGGCCGTGTACTGTGTAATCCTTGGTGAGGTGAGCGTTGTACATGTCGGTGAGGAGCCTTCGTCCACGTCCCACGCCGAGCACAAGCACCCCAGGCGCCTGGGCATCCAGTCGGTGCCCCATGCCAATCTTCAGGCTGGTGAATGCTGGTCCACGTACCAGCGGATGGTCGATGAGGGTGGGCACACTGGTGGCTGTGAGGGTCAGCTCCTTCTCTTCACTGCCTTCCACGGGGCCCAGCAGGAAGCGAGCACGATGTTCAGAGGCAAGACGCTTCCCAGCACTGAGACCTTTCAAAAGCTGCAGCTCCACAGTATCGCGCAGATACTTCCACTTTAGCCCCGGGGCTTGTAGGCGGTGAAGAGCCTATGCAGCCACGCCAGGCTGGCTAACCCCATGCCTGAAGCCCGCGACCCGGGCTCGCGGAAGAGCTGAACCCGCAACCACTTCTATTTCTTTAAAAATTAAAATTCACTTATTTACTATATTGAGCTCCTCCTGCCTCTGTGCTAGACAGCATGCTACAATATACACACACAACAACGAGCACGCACACACACAGACACACCAATGTATCATAAAGTTTCCCTGCTCTCTTACTTCAGAAGCTGGTCTGTTACCACATCAGAAACCACATCAGAAAGAGGCAGATGGGTGGGTGCTGAACTGAGCATCAAAGGAACCTGATTAAGAAACTGGTACCGCCGGGCTTCCCTGGTGGCGCAGTGGTTGAGAGTCCGCCTGCCGATGTAGGGGACGCGGGTTCGTGCCCCGGTCCGGGAAGATCCCACATGCCGCGGAGCGGCTAGGCCCGTGAGCCATGGCCGCTAAGCCTGCGAGTCCGGAGCCTGTGCTCTGCAACGGGAGAGGCCACAACAGTGAGAGGCCCGCCTACCGCAAAAAAAAAAGGTACTGGAAAAGGAGATCTAATATCATAAGTCAGTCTGCTCTCCTGGCGTGGTATAATTTCTGCTCAGGGAAACAGTCAACAACAGCAGACAATTCAGGTTGAAGTGACAGGTGTGCAGGAGAGCAGAGAGATAGAGAATCAGCTGTAGGCAATATTCATGTGATTCCCTGCAGGCATTCACTGGAGGACTAAACGAGATTTTATATGTAATGGGATTTGGGAAGGATATGGCCTAGTTTTAAATAACAACGAGTTTTTAAAAAAATTTAAATCCCATATGAGGAATTGTTTAACTTCTGTGTTGTGGACTTCTTTCTCCCTGAATCCACACCCACTAATTCTTTTACATATATTTTTCTTCTCAAAGTTAAAGAGTTATTTTTATAAAAAAGCTAAAAATCATTTGCTCACAATTGAAGAAAGCTACTCCAAAGGCTTGAGTTCCATAAACAAGGTATTTCTCTTTTTTTTTCCCCCTTTTGCGGTACGCGGGCCTCTCACCGCTGCGGCCTCTCCCGTTGCGGAGCACAGGCTCCGGACGCGCAGGCCCAGCGGCCATGGCTCACGGGCCCAGCCGCTCCGCGGCACTTAGGAGCCTCCTGGACCAGGGCAGAAAGCCGCGTCCCCTGCATCGGCAGGCGGACTCTCAACCACTGCGCCACCAGGGAAGCCCCAAGGTATGTCTCTTTATCTGGTGGCAGCAACTTGATTTCTAGGCATAAATTCTCATATAATGGTAACACAATATACAAAAGTTTTACTGTTATGGCATTGATTGTTGGGATATTGTTTAAAATTCTAACTACATGAGAATTCTGCTTAATGAGATCCTGTGAGAGATATTTTAATCCCCAGTGCTAGGAAAAGATGTACTTGAACTAATCAACCAGAATATTTAAATCTCATAGACACGGAATTTTTTTTTAATGGCCATCAACACACCTTTAATATACAACTCTCACAAAACAGATAGCACTAAAGTACAGTATAGACTGATCTGGGCTAGGTGGTGGACCCGGCTTCTCTGGTAGTAATAATGTAAGTGGAATGGAGACTTCCGGGCACTATTTAACACTTTTGCAGCTCATCTGCACCATTCATGGACACTGAATTTTGAATTCATCATATCTAGTTCTAGGAAATCAAGGAATTCTGTGGCTAAACTCCAGCATTTGAGTAAGAACCTAAGATTTCCAGTAATTAACTTCACCCTTGCCCTCATCTTACTATCCTACTTTTTCTTGCCCTGATTTTTTCTATTCATTTTCTATTCCATTGTATGCATTATTTCTGCAAAGTGTCAATTATTTTTAATGATATTGTATGTGTGTGTGTGCATATATACAAAATTAAATTCCATTGCAAATCTGTGGGATAATAATTATGTTCATTTTATAATAAGGAAACTGAAGTCCGGACTTGCTGTATGTTTCATATGAACTAACTAGTTTCTAGAGAGCAATACATTCTTATTTCAGCAACAGTAAATGTTTAATAGAAATAGCCTCAACTTAGTTCTTCAGTGTGAGAAACTCCTTCAGGAAAGATGAGAACACTAAACAGACTGTTGGTGGTAAATTATTTGCCCTCCATTCCATCCCCACCTCCCACCTCTCCAATCATGCAGCCCTGAAACTGCTGCTCTCTCATCGACACAAACTACTCTTCTCCAAGCATTGCCTCCACCTGACTTATTGCAGCTCTGATGCTCCCTAGCGGCCCAGCAGAGCCGTGGGTTTGATTCTTCCAAACCTTATAAACTTTACTCTCCAGAGGCCAGATTCGAAGTCTTTCTGCTCCTCATTCTATCTCCCAGATCATTACTGTATCCACCCACTGTCTCACAGAAACCCTACTCCTTTGAGGCTGATGCCATTTGCCCTCCATGACCAGCTCACTTTCTTTGTCAATGTCATCTATCACTGGACCACTCTCCGTTGTTCATCACACGCTGTGGCACCAGACTCACAGTCCTCTCTCTGTTCCGATTCCTGCCATCCCTGTAGATGGCTTCAATATCCACAGTGTTCTTTCAGTACTCTGGTTCTTCATTTCCTTACCCCCTCATCTCGATGGCCTTTTCTACTCCACCTCAGCCACCTCTTCCCATGGTCACACTGGATTTTTTAATCAACAAAATCACTGATATTCCAAATCAGTGACTTAGATGTTGAGCAACCACAGCACTCTCTCTCACCTTTCTGGCTTGCTTTTGCAATTATTCCCACCTTGGTAATCCCCTGACCTCTTTGGCCTCTCCAATAAAGGACCAATCCCCATATCTGTATCTTTCCCTCTAGGTTTAATTTTCTTCCTATTCAGTTTATTTTCCATGGTCGATAATTTTAAGAACAGTTTTGTCAATGCCACAAACTCTTGTTGCTCTGTCTTATCTCTTCTATCTGGCCAAAACCCTGCCAGTGTAATCCAACTCTTTACTTTTTCCGTATATTTATATGTACAACAGAACAACTATGGGAAAAATTCACAAGACAGCCCATATCAGTACCACCAGAAATTTATGATCACCAGCTTCAACTGGGCTCTCAGCATGGCCCTGAAATCCTAGTGTGTTTTCCTAGGCAACTTGCTTTCTTGTTTGCTTAACTATTTCACATTTCTCAGTCTCCTAAATGCCTGTTATCCCATCTACCCTTTCAGCTCAGGTAATATCAAAACTATCACCTCCCTGTTACCTCCCAACCCTCACCTCTCCCTCAGCATTCTTACCTGATGCATCGGAAGAGAGTCCTCTTTTCTCATCTTGGCCAGTTTTCCGTGCCCAAGAATCCTTCTCTTGCCTTTCAACAATCTTACAGAATGGATTCTCCCTCTTCACCTGTGTCTCCAACCGCTACTCTTAACGAGGATTTCTCATCAACATTTCAATTGGATCTACTCAGCTTAAAAGAAAATACCCTTTCCTCAACTACATGGCACATTTTAATATTAACATTTTCAGTATCATTAACAGTATTACTATCAGTACAATGTATAAAACTTTTTGAGGTACAGCCTCATCAACTTTCCTTTTCCTGTGCGCTAGAATCGAATTGCATGTAAAATAGTTTCAAGGTTACCTAGCACCCTACTGCCAGCAGGCAGCTCTGTGTCAAAAAGGGAAAAAGGAAACAAAACTACGAATTGTGAGAGTATAAGCTAAGAATTGGACCCAGGTTCCTGTCATTACTACTTATCCTAGTTGTATCTTAATAGTTACCACCTGAAAGCTTTCTGGCATTTCTACTTATTTTGTTTATACCTCAGTAGTTACCACCTGAAAGCTGTTTACTATCCAGTGAAGAAGAGGATATCCATGAAGGAACAAACAACTAAAACACTAAAATAAGTCAACAGTTCTTTCAAGGAGATTTCAAATGTGCCCCAGATCTATAAGGAGATGTTGGCTTGGGCTTGAAAAAAATTTTTTGTATTTTTTTAAAATTTAATTTTATTTATTTATTAATATAGTCAAAAAGGTAAGAGGGGAAGAAAATGGCAAGTACATTAAAAGAAACTACTGTTTTACCTTGATTTTCTGGAACTAGGGCAGAAAGAAAGGCTTTGAATATTACATGTCCAGAAAATATTGACATATATTATAAAATTAATATCTGTGCACACCAACCATCCCAACAAATAGAACATTATCCAGCTCTTGAAGGATATGTGAACAAATTTCCTTTTTCCCAGACATAATGTTGTTCTGATTTTCATGTTTATAATTTTTGTCATTTCCTTTCTTTTTTTTGCTTGTTTTTTAAATTTTTGAATTTTATTTATTTTTTTATACAGCAGGTTCTTATTAGTCATCAGTTTTATACACATCAGTGTATAATATCAATCCCAATGGCCCAATTCAGCACACCACCATCCCCACCCCGCATGGCTTTTCCCCCTTGCTGTCCATGCATTTGTTCTCTACATCTGTGTCTCAATTTCTGCCCTGCAAACCGGTTCATCTGTACCATTTTTCTAGGTTCCACATACATGTGTTAATATACGATATTTGTTTTTCTCTTTCTGACTTACTTCACTCTATATGACAGTCTCTAGATCCATCCACATCTCAACAAATGACCCAATTTTGTTCCTTTTTATGACTGAGTAATATTCCATTGTATATATGTACCACACTTTTATCCATTCGTCTGTTGATAGGCATTTAGGTTGCTTCCATGACCTGGCTACTGTAAATAGTGCTGCAGTGAACATTGGGGTGCATGTGTCTTTTTGAATTATGGTTTTCTCTGGGTATATGCCCAGTAGTGGGATTGCTGGATCATATGGTAATTCTATTTTTAGTTTTTTAAGGAACCTCTATACTGTTCTCCATAGTGACTCTATCAATTTTCATTCCCACCAACAGTGCAAGAGGGTTCCCTTTTCTCCACACCCTCTCCAGCATTTGTTGTTTGTAGATTTTCTGATGAGGCCCATTCTAACTGGTGTGAGGTGATACCTCATTGTAGTTTTGATTTGCATTTCTCTAATAATTAGTGATGTTGAGCAGCTTTTCATGTGCTTCTTGGCCATCTGTATGTCTTCTTTGGAGAAATGCCTATTTAGGTCTTCTGCCCATTTTTGCATTTGGTTGTTTGTTTCTTCAATATTGAGCTGCTTGAGCTGTTTATATATTTTGGAGATTAATCCTTTGTCCGTTGATTCATTTGCAAATGTTTTCTCCCATTCTGAGGGTTGTCTTTTCGACTTGTTTATTGTTTCCTTTGCTGTACAAAAGCTTTTAAGTTTCAGTAGGTCCCATTTGTTTATTTTTGTTTTTATTTCCATTACTCTAGGAGGTGGATCAAAAAAGATCTTGCTGTGATTTATGTCAGAGTGTTATTCCTGACGCCTACTAGTGACATAGAGGCATTTAGGTACCCCTGAGGAAGTATTACTAATGTATAATTGGGTGCTAGTGGTACATCCATATCCACTAAGAACCTCTTTCTCTCTTCAGACATCAAAACACTGTAACTTAATAATGTCATTTATAGCAAAAAATGCAGCCCAGAGTCATACCTTGTATTGGTTATTAAGTCTCTTTAGGTTCTTTTAATCTGGGGCTACTCCCAATTTTTCCTTGACTTTCATGGCATTGACACTTTTGAATATTAAGGCCAGTTATGTTGTAAAATATCCTGCATTAAAAAAGTCTTTCCTCGTAATTAAATTCAGGTATTTTTGGCAGGATTATGACAGAATTGATACTATGGTCTTCTGATTGGAAGGGGAGGGAAGGACAAGGTAAGAGAAAGAGGCAGCATTAGTTTTGTAAAGTTTATGGGTAGAGAATATATTCTCTGAGATAAGGAGTTCCAGGTAAATTCAGAATTTCTGAGATGTAGTTCTGAATTCTCCAATTACTCCAATTGTGTTCTCCAATTATGTGAGCTTAGGTGAATTATTTAACTTATTTGGAATATACTTAATAAAATAAGAACTTACTAGGTTCTCAAAGGCATTAATATGGTAATAGGTATGGAAAGTTCTAGTAGCCAATATTAAACATGACATTTTTACATCAGCAAAAACATTCACCATTAATGTCATAGATTATATAAAAACTCATTTGTAAAAGCAGTGACAACTATAGCCAATGTATATTGCCTCCTTAGGAAATTTAGAATTGGACATTAAATGTTTAATTTTCCCTGTTTACACATATATGAACAATAAGGCTTATACTTACCTTGTCTGATTTACCCATATAAGAACAGATGCACAAATTCTAAGAATTCTAAATTCTTATGCCAGGGACATAACATAGTTTTAATTTTTATTTTCAAATGAAAAATAAAGACTTAAATATATGCAAAATGAAGATAAAACACCATTGTTCTTATAATACTGTGTCACTCTCAAGCCTCTATTTTGTTGGCAATCAAAATATTTTCACCATGTGAAAATAGACTGATCTAGGTTCTCCTAGAAACAGTGCTCTGACTATAGGGTGATAAAAATAATGGGGCAAAAACTGTCAGATCTCATAACATCTCCTCTTGAGTGATGAATAAGGCAGTATTTAATTGTCTAGAAGTCCTACAAGGCTGAATTGCTTTTAGACACCAGTGAAAATGAGCCATATATATATATATATATATAATATCTTTATTGGAGTAAAATTGCTTTACAATGTTGTGTTAGTATCTGCTGTACAACAAAGTGAATCAGCTATATGTATACATACATCCCCATATACCCTCCCTCTTGCATCTCCCTCCCACCCTGCTATCCCACCCCTCTATGTCATCACAAAGCATGAAGCTGATCTCCTTATGCTATGCGGCTGCTTCCCACTAGCTAACTATTTTACATTTGGTAGTGTATATATGTCAATGCTACACTCTCCCTTCATCCCAGATTCCCCTTCCCCGCCTGTGTCCTCAAGTCCATTCTCTACATCTGCGTCTTTATTCCTGCCCTGCCACTATGTTCATCAGTACCGTTTTTTTAGATTCCATATATGTGCATTAGCATACGGTATTTGTCTTTCTCTTTCTGACTTACCTCACTTTGTATGACAGACTCTAGGTCCATCCACCTCATTACAAATAACTCAATTTCGTTCCTTTTTATGGCTGAGTAGTATTCCATTGTATGCCACATAGATTTTTAAATGAAGTAGAGGGAAATGTTTTTACCTTCTGTAGAAAAATATACTGGGGTCAGTAAAATTCTCAACTACTAAGACATCACTTCTCAAAAAGCAAAACAAAAACAAAAATTCCCCCCCCCAGCAAAAACACATGGAAATCTGCCTGGGGGGAAACATCACATCTGATTGTTTTGACTCACAACAGATTTTGAGTTCTCGAGTATTCTCTGCAGCTCTGCACTGCAGTTGTTGCTGGCAAATGGTAAAGCACTTTACGTTCTTAAGAGATATCGAAGGAAGGAGACTCTATAATGCCTCTCAGGAATTTGTTCAGTACTTTACAAACTTTGCTGTCAGGAAACTATTCTTCATATTTAACCGAAATCCCACAAGCCAAAGATTAGACCCACTTCCTCTGATTTAGTCCTCAGTGGAGATGGATAACAGCTGATCACCATCTTCATCATATTCCTTTATAAATTGGAAGGCTGAGGTCATTCCACAATCTTCCCTTCTTCTGGGTAATGATCCCATTCATTTAACCTGTTCTCATATCACCTATTTGCAAACCCTTAATTATCTTAGTTTATGCCTGGGAATTCAAAGTTTTTCTTATCTCTAATACGTTGTATATAAGACACTTTAATGCACGTACCAGAGTTGAGAGTAATTTCATTCCTCTGTTACAACTAAGTTCTTAAGATCCTGTATCATATACACTTTTAAATAATATTCTGCATTTCTACTACGTCATTATCTGTCTTCTCTGTGATTACTCTCTTCTTTTTAGCTACGCCACACATTCTTAAATTTAGTGTAATTTTTCTTCTGTATTTGGATCACTTTATGAACATGAATCTTTAAACTGAATTCCATTTTTTCTGGCTAGGACAAAATATCTTATTGTCATGGCAAATATCTTATTCTAATTTGAAATTACCTATGATTTTAATTTATATGCTCTATATTCCATTAATGTGATCATCATATAAAATATGAAAATAAACCCAACTAGATTAAACTCTACAAAATATCTGGCTTCTAGGTCAGTGTTACCTTCGAGGACTGTTCATTTTTTCCTTAGGAAAATATTTCCATTGGACAGTAATATTAGCTAGGCAATCTTTGGGGGCAACACACATACATCTTCTGTCTGGGGGGTTAATCTGCTTTGCTGCTGCACCGAGTTTGTTCCTCAAGCATCATTTTCTTTGCCTTCTGTGGACAGATGAGAAATGGCTCGCTGTGAGCTTTTGCCATTGGCTTTGGTGTATGCTGGCCTGCTGTGAAGCAGGGTTTTGTCAGAGTATCTTACTCCTCTTGTGTGCTACCAAACCGTGGCTACAAGCTGTTGCCAACGAAATTCTTACCATAACCACAAAAAGCAGCCTGTGCAGAAAGCTTGCCTATAGTCTGACAGAAAAATCACTGAAAGGAGGAGTTGACGTTCATGCCAGACTGTATTTTTCTGGGGTCATAATTTCCATTTCCACAGTGATCCTATTCAAGTCAAGATGAATTACACCTATTCTAACTAGTTCTGTCATTCTGGTCTCCAGAAAAGCTAGATTGGTCCCACAGGCTATTTTTCCACAAAGCCATGCTTCTTATTATTCTTTTGTTCCTAAGGTGTTTGCCAGTTGATTTTCTAATGATTAAATTTAACTCTTTGGAGGCAAGAGTTGTTGAACTTTTAAACCTACAGTTTCTAAGGGGTATTTGGAAGGAAGAGGCATTAAACGCTTTATAATTTCTAAAGAGCCCCTTTCTTTTGTAGCAAGACAGGCACTGCATTGACTCTTACTGACAGGATTTACAGTTAACCAAAAATACTAAAGATTAGCATTTTAAAACCAAGGCAAGAAATCAATTCTTGATTTTTGTCTTTAAAAAACATATAACTACGGAATATGAAACTTTCCAGGGAAGTTCTCTTCCCTATTCCAAAGGCAGACTTACAGAGAATGCTCTATTTTAAAGTGATCATGAATTAGAGCAATCACCTCATTGCTCTGAGTTGAAAAATAGTCTGTATCTCGGGTTTCCCCAGTGGCGCAGTGGTTGAGAGTCTGCCTGCCAGTGAGGGGACATGGGTTCGTGCCCCGGTCTGGGAAGATCCCACATGCCGCGGAGCGGCTAGGCCCGTGAGCCATGGCCGCTGAGCCTGCACGTCTGGAGCCTATGCTCCGCAATGAGAGAGGCCACAACAGTAAGAGGCCTGCGTACCGCATAAAAAAAAAAAAAAGAAGTCTGTATCTCTTTGTGTTCAGTCAGACCTACATTTCACAAAATGACTTAAAGCAGTTTCCAAATTTAACACTGTTGAATTTTTTAAAATGAAACCATAATTTGAGGTTATAAGGTTTTTCTTTAGACATGTCTCATTTGAACTTACAGCTCCCTTATGAAATTGAAAATCATTCGTATCAATGGTTTTCAAAGTTGTTTGTTTGCATAGCCCCTAGAGGATTTCTATTCATTTTTTTAACAAATATTTTTTTGAGCAGCTTCTATGGACAGGTGCTATTCTATGTTTTTGGGGCACATCAGTAAACAAAAACCAAGATCCTGCCTTCAAGGAGCTTACAGTTTAGAAACAGATAATAAAGAAATTAAATAGTATGTTTGAAGGTGATGTGTGCTATGGAAAAAAAAAAGTAGAAGAGGAAAAATAGAGGTCAGGAATGCAAAAGCAAGGGAATGCATTGGGAAGTTTGTAATATTAATAAGATTTGAGCAATGTGTTAAAAGAGGGAGAAGTCAGGAATTCCCTGTTGGTCCAGTGGTTAGGACTCCGTGCTTCCACTGGAGGGGGCACAGGTTTGATTCCTGTTTGTGGAACTGATATCCTGTGAGCCATGTGGCATGGCCAAAAAAAAAAAAAAAGGAAGGGGGAAATTGGAAGATCACTCCAGACAAAGGAGAAATCCTGTGCACAGACCCTAATATGGGAGCTTGCTGGGCATGTTCAAGGGTGCTGGTGTTTCTGGAATATGGTAAGGAGTAGGGACAGGTAAAAGAGGAATTCAGAGAGGCAGTGGGAGGCCAGATCCTGAGGGAACTTGGCCGCCATTATATGGACTTTGGTTTTAACTCTGAGTAAGATGGAGGAAGAGGGCACTGGAGGGTTTTAAGACAGGAATAACATGACCTGAACTGCATTTTTTCTTCCAGTTTTACTGAGATATAATTGACATACAGCACTGTATATGTTTAAGGTGTACCACAAAATAATTTTTTTTTTTTTTTTTGCGCTACGCGGGCCTCTCACTGTTGTGGCCTCTCCCGTTGCGGAGCACAGGCTCCAGATGCGCAGGCTCAGCGGCCATGGCTCACGGGCCCAGCCGCTCCGTGGCATGTGGGATCTTCCCAGACTGGGGCACGAACCCGCGTCCCCTGCATCGGCAGGCGGACTCTCAACCACTGCGCCACCAGGGAAGCCCCCGCAAAATAATTTGACTTACATACCTCACGAAATGGTTATCACAGTTAAGTTTAGATAACATCTATCATCTCATAAAGATACAAACATTTTTAAAGGATCATTGTGGTCACTTTGTTGAAAATAGACTGTATAGCAGCAAAGGTAGAAGTAGGGAGACCTGTAAGGAGGGTATCGAACAATTCAAGTGAGACGTGATGGTGTCTCAGAAAAGGCTAGTGAGAAGTCTGATTATGGACTTGTTGGAAGGTGAGTCACAAGATTTCCAGATGCATTGAATGTGCAACATGAGAGAAAGGAAGGAGTAAAGGATGGCTCTGGGCTTTTGATGTAAATAAATCTATATACACAACATAAAGTTTGTAGATAAGCCTGAAGTTCAAGAGAGTGGACTGGGATAGCAATGTACAATTGAGAGTCATTGGTAATATGATAGACTGTTATTTAAGGCCATGAGGTTGAATGAGATCACAAAGGGTGTGTGTGTTGAGAACAATCAAGGATCAAGGACTGGGTCACATGGCGGACCAACATTTTGAGGTTGGAGTGAAGAGGAAGAAAAAACAAAGGAGGCTGGGAAAGAGAGACCAGTGAGGGAGAAAGAACACCAAGGCGATATGTAGCTAAGAGAAAAATTTATCTCAAGGAAGAAAGGTTAATCAATTACTATATTAAATCTTACTGATAGATCAAGGAAGATGAAGCCGAAATGATCAGTGGATTTAATAACTGTGAGAGTCATTAGTGAACTTTATAATAAACTTTTGGTGTAATGTTGGGTGAAAGCCTAACTTTGTAGCACTTCATAGGTTAAGGAGAGAATTGGAGAAAAGGAATCAGGGGAAGTGAGTATAGACAATTTTTGAGGCGTCTTATTAGAAATGAGAGCAAAAAATGGATAGTAGTTTTCAGAGTGAGGTTAAAAATAGTGTACTTTAAAGATAGAAAAAGAAAACCTCAACATGTTTGGATACTGATAGGAAATTTGGTAGATGGTAAAAAATTGATTATGTGAGAAGAGGTGGAATTGCTAGTCTCAGTTCTTGACTAGGGAGAGAGAGGGTGGGAGCTATGCCCAAGTGGCGGAATTGGTTTTCCACCATAGCATGATAGTTATCTATACTATCAGGTGGGAAAGCAGAGGATATGGTTACATTTATTGATGGGTGAATTTGTATGGTAGTGGGAGACTGTGGAGGTGTTGAAGTTACTGGTAATGACAGGGTCTAATCTATGATCCTGGAAGTTAATGGCTAAAGTAGGATGAAGTGCGAGATCATTGGAGGAGAAGAGTTTAAGAAACTGAATTCACTGACTGGATGAAATAATGTACTGTCACCTTTGGTAGGCATTACTGATGCTGTCTTTGCTTGTTCTCATTGCACTGTCCCTCAGATGAAATATACTTCTGTTGCCTATCATTAGGGGAGAGAAAAATTGTCATTAAACAAAAAAAGTCATCACTCTAGCTACTCCTACTCTACAATATATCTAAATTCAGAACATTCCAGCATGGGCCAAAACCTCTATTTCTAACACCACTCACAGAAATACGTATAAATCAGGGATATATAAAGTCCTACTGTGGATTTATGGTGCTTTGCTCAAATAAGGCTTCACTGACAGCAATATTTTCAGCCTTCCCTATATTTGGCACTCTCAGAAATGTTTACACCCTGGCACAATGTACATAGTAAAATTCAGTATGGCTGAACTGCTCACCTCACTTTTATACTGTGAAAGGGAAAGTGGGAGAGGAGAATTGGCATGACTCCTTGAGGCAGATCAGTTTTAAGGAAAAGTATATATGAAGGAAATTGATTCCCTTAAAACTTTCCATGTTCACACCCCACATGAGAAGTCTTTGTGTGCCCTAGTTTTCAGGTCACCAATATAGATAGTTGAAAATTTAAAACAATTTTGTTCATTAACACTCTGTCTGGAAAAAAAAACCTGTCACAGCTTAACATATTCAAGATGAATGGTTAGTTCAATTAAAGCAGAGGGCAAATGAAACAAAAAACAAGTTGGAGTTCTCCAGAAAGAAGGGACTTTATTTTCTTAAATGAATAACTATGTTATCTTTTAGATAACATTTCCACTGGGTGTCCATTCTTGAAATTTTATGACTCTGTATGGCGCTTGAATGGCTGGAACAGTAAATCCAAGGATGGCAATAAACCCATACTCCAGAGCAGGAGAGACTCAAGGAAACTCGCCCCAACAGTAGTGGTTGACAACACAGATTTACTCTTGCAGAAAAGCCTGTATCCAGGGGTTTCAATGGTCTTCAAATACAGTTTAAGCAAACACCAACATGGGCATTAGAACAAACTGAAGTACCTGAGTATCCCAACAGGTTTATAGAGGCTGCAACACAGATGGAAGCAAGGCTATTTAGAATCTGAGTCATACAGATAATCACCATGAGGGAAGCTTATCCATGGGTAGCTGAGCTTCCAGTCAACAAAGCCAACCATCTGTAACTTGACTGAGAACTTATCTCTGTAGCTATTATCAAGATATGTCTTTCTGTAGAAGGAAAGGCTAACAATTCTCACTGATAAATGGAGAATATCAAGTGGAGACTATTTGCTTCAATTAAGAGATTTCTGGACATCCCAGGGCATATCTGCCTTCAGTGAGACCAACTCCTTCTCTTGCTGGACTCTGGTAATGGGTCTAATGCACATTCCACTTGAAAGTAACTGATGAACAGGCAGTGGCAAGAACCGCCTTGAGTTTAGCAACACTTGGACATTTTACTACTTTTAAGAGCATCTACATGAATCTGAGAATTACTAATACATATATTTGTATGATATTTTATTTATTCGGAAAAAAGTTAGTGTTTGATAGACTCCTTACTTAATTTCAAAACCTTCTATTGTCAAGTGGGTTAGAAATGGAAAGTCACTGTTCTAATCTAATTCCTTCTAACCTTCTTGTATTACCTTGATTCAAGGAAGCCTCATTCCCAAATGGTCAATATTGAAGTATGTCATCTATATTCATGATTCTAAAACTGAGTTTTCTGAGAGATTTATAAGGAAACCTGTCTACATATTTGAAATGTGGTCAGCACATGGGCTCCTTGTAAACCTGATCTGAAGTTTTCATTTCAGAAAGAGACAATATGAAATTTGTGAAAACACAATTCTATGAAATGTTTAAAATCTTTGTATTAAAAAGTGTTTTGTCATCAATCCCTGGCACTTTCACCAAATTTAAAAAAAAAAGTGTTTTGTCAAGAGTTTCCAAGATAGGATTAAGACCTGAAGGTAAGGTCAGACACTATAAAACTCTCAGACGAAAACATAGGCAGACACTCTTTGACATAAATCACAGCAGGATCTTTTTTGACCCACCTCCTAGAGTAATGAAAATAAAAACAAAAATTAACAAATGAGACCCAACATAGGAGTGCCTCAATACACAAGGCAAATGCTAACAGCTATAAAAGAGGAAATCAACTGTAACACAATAACAGTGGGGGACATTAACACCTCACTTCACCAATGGACAGATCATCCACAGAAAATTAATTAGGAAACACAACGTTTAAATGACACAATAGACCAGATAGATTTCAATGATATTTATAGGACATTCCATCCAAAAACAGCAGATTACACTTTCTTCTCAAGTGCACATGGACTATTCTTGAGGATAGATAACATCTTGGGTCACAAATCAAGCCTCAGTAAATCTAAGAAAATTGAAATCATATCAAGCATCTTTTCCAACCACAATGCTATGAGACTAGAAATCAATTATAGGGGAAAAAATGTAAAAAACACAAACACATGGAGGCTAAACAGTACGTTACTAAATAACCAAGAGATCACTGAAGAAATCAAAGAGGAAATCAAAAAATACCTGGAGACAAATGACAACGAAAACACGATGACCCAAAACCTATGGGATTCAGCAAAGCAGTTCTAAGAGGGAAGTTTATAGCAATACAATCCTACCTCAAGAAACAAGAAAAATCTCAGATAAACAACCTAAACTTATTTAGGTTTAACCTAAACTTAGAGAAAGAAGAACAAAAACCCCCCAAAATTAGCAGAAGGAATGAAATCATAAAAATCAGATCAGAAATAAATGAAAAAGAAATGAAGGAAACAACAGCAAAGATCGATAAAACTAAAAACTGGTTCCTTGAGAAGGTAAACAAAATTGATAAACCATTAGCCAGACTCATCAAGAAAAATAGGGAGAAGACTCAAATCAATAGAATTAGTAATGAAAAAGGAGAAGTAACAACTGACACTGCAGAAATACAAAGGATCATGAGGGATTACTACAACCAACTATATGCCAATAAAATGGACAACCTGGAAGAAATGAACAAATTCTTAGAAAAGCACAACCTTGGGAGGCCGAACCAGGAAGGAATAGCAAATATAAACAGACCAATCACAAGCACTGAAATCGAAACTGTGATTAAATATCTTCCAACAAGCAAAAGTCCAGGACCAGATGGCTTCACAGGCGAATTCTCTCAAACATTTAGAGAAGAGCTAATAATTATCCTTCTCAAATTCTTCCAATTAAATACACCCAAAAATGTAGATCCAGGTCCTGAAAGCTAAGGGTGTGTTATACAAAAGAGTGAAGCTATAAGTAATACTTTCTGGACTACCCAGAAAATCAATGATAAAAATTTTTAAAAAGCTTTCAGGGTCTAATAACGGCCTTTATTTTGGAAACCAAACTAAGTGATTATGGTATGTATTAGCTAAGAAATGTGTGTGATTTTTCTTTCCCCAGTTTCAACCACTAAGGGTTATGCCCTCTGTGTGTTCTGTGGGTAGGTTATCTTTATTGGGAACCAGAGGTGAATGATTTAATCATTATTTCCTGCTAACATGTAGGCAGAAACCATATTTTATGTGAGTTTTTATCTCTAGAGCCTAGGACAGTACTTGACACCCGGGAGTAAGTGCTGAATGATTTTTCTTTAATGAATGATAACTTTTCATTACAATATTTCTCTCAGTCAAAATAATTACCCAATAGGTATGTTTTACTAACCAATTCTTTGTAAAAAGTTGAGTATCTTTGTAAAGGGTCTTTCTTTTTAGAGAGATCCTGTAAGGTCTCCACGCAGACATGAGGAATACAAAGACTTTACCAAATTCTGGTAGTTCACATGAAAGAAAGGAAGAGGTATGGTGTGTTTATTCAGGCCAAACAATAATACCTAGAGACAAATGACAACGAAATTTTTTTAAAAGAGGAAAATAATTTTTTAAAAGAGGAAAATAACAAAAGTCAACATTAATACACAATTAATGATAGAGGAGCATTCTGTTATCTTTCCTAAAGAAACTTATTCTTATTTTTTCCTGTGAGGAGATACAGGATCGTCATGCTTGAATCCTAGATCAGCCATTTTCTAATTGGTGACCTTGGGTAAGTTACTTACTTTTTCTGTGATTTGATTCTCTCATGTGTACCATAGAGATTATAATAGTTCCAACTTTCTGGGGTCCTTGGAAGGATTAAATGAGAAAATATATGTGAAATATTCAGAAGACTGGACAGCCTCACATGTAGTAGATACTCAATAAAGTTAGCTACTGTTATTATTCCTGAAACAACAATTTAGATAAACGTACCAGTGAGCATTATTCATTAGAATCAAATGCTGAAGGAAACTTCTGAGCAAGTTAGTGCTTTACCATTTATGCAAATTCTTTTTTCAAGGACTGAGAATATAACTTCACAGCACTGCATCAGATTAACTTGGCCCAGAGAGAACTGAATACCCCACCATGCTCTGGACACAGTGGCATAGTAGAAGCTATGATTCTTTCCTTTCCTGCCTCCTCTGCAAACTATAAATACCTGGGAGACAAAGATGGGCTTGATTTAATTCACCTCTGAATTCCAGAGCCTATCACAGTATCTGGCACTCTGTAAATGCTCACTAGATGTTTACTGAATGGATGACTAGCCATCACCCCATTTTAGCTCTCTTTTGACTCTTCTCCTGAGCTCCAGAGGCACAAAACCATACACCAACTACGTGTCTCCACTTGGATGTCCCAGTTACCTCTGCTCACCAAGGTGATGCCTAGAGTGTTCCTCATTCTGCATTTCTGTCTTGGTGTCATGTAGCAGACACCTACAGCATGTGTTCTCCAAAGTATCACTGTTTCTTCACTGTCTCTGGAACTTGCATTTTCTCTCCACTGCATTGCAAGTTTCCTCGTCTCTTTGTGTCCTTGCCTTCTCCTGCCAGAGTATTCTTTCTAAAATGCAAATCTAACCGCAATGCTTCTCTGTATAAAATCTTCCAATGTCATCCCAAGAAGTTTGGCTAAAATTTTAATTCTTTAGTATGGCATCGTAGGCACTTACTTTTTCTCCTCTCGATATCTAGCGTCCTCTTTCCCACACTCCAGCTCACCCAGACGTTTGGGTGACTTGCAGTCTCTGAACAGGTCCTCTACTTTCACAGATTCAAGATTTTTATATATGCTGTTGTCACTGCTGGGGGCATTCTCCCCTTCCCTTTACCTGGTCAACTCTAAAGTTCTGTATCATCTCCTGTGGGAAACATTTTCTACTCTCTCCATTTGGATTCCATTTCCTGTGTGCTCACCTCTAACACATTCCCAGTTGTATAACTGTCTCGTTACTTCCCTGCACCCAGTGTTAGACTGAATTCTTGAGGTCAGAATGAAAAGAGCACTAAATGGGGAGTCAAAAGAAGTAGCCTCTACTCTCAGCCTTGCTGTCAACTCTCATCTTACTCTAGACAAATTATGAATGATGCTGGACCTCAGCTTTTACTGTATTTATTACAGTGCTCACCTAGATTATCTTTACATGGAATTGCAATAATTCCATAGGGAATACTTTAAAAATACATTTATAATATCTTTTATTCTATTCATTTCTGCAAAAGCTGATTTCTGTAAGGCAAAGCCACCTGGGCAATCCTCATTGACTGTTAGTCACAATTGACAAGGAGACCAAGACCCAGCAACTCAGAGCAAAACAATGTAGTCAGGAACATTCTTCTGCTCTCTGCCATATAATTTCTTTTTTTTGGCTACGGACACGCAGGCTCAGTGGCCATGGTTCACAGGCCCAGCTGCTCTGCAGCATGCCACGAACCCGTGTCCCCTGCATTGGCAGGTGGACTCTCAACCATTGCGCCACCAGGGAAGCCCCTCTGCCATATAATTTTCACCAACTAAAATAAGTATTGTAAAGGCCAAAACCAAACAAAACAAAAACAACCAAGAGCCTTATAATACATGAGCATAAGGTACAAAGAGGCAAAGCCAAGAAAGGAAGCTAGATACAGGCAGAAATTTATCAGGATGTGCCTGTATGATAATTTAGGGATTAAGAGCAATACTTTTAAAGACAGACTTCCTGGGTTCAAATCCTAACTCTTTTATTTATTAGCTGTAACATATGGACAAGTTCTGAGGCTCCTTTTCCTTGCTTATCAAATAGGGATAATAATAATAAAACGTACCCCATAGTGATGTTGTGAGGATTAAATAAATTAATTCATATGAAGTATTTATAAAATGCCTGGTGCCAGTAATTTATGAAGCTATAGGTATTAAGAGGAAATAAAGGACAATAACTTAATCAAACCATAAAATGCAGCCACTGCATTTCAAAACAAAAGCCAAACATGGTTTTCTGAAGAATTGATCTATGTAATCAGAGATTATTTGATACTATTGATTGAAATATTGACCAGAATCATCATTAATGTTGACATTCTGCATAGCCTGCCAGTACTTATATGTTTGCCATAAGCTACATTACAGAAGAATGTAGTATTTGGAAAACAAAAAAAGCAGAACCCTTAAGATAAGTATCACTGACCAAGAATTGAAACCTTACTTCTGCACCAAGCCTTTTGAATTTAGTTGGATAGTAATCACTTTATGTATGATCAGAATTAAAAATACATTTACATTAATAAAAATACCTATAACCTGCTGGAATTATATTAAATTGTTCATAACAGAAAATTGTTCAAATAAAAACAAAATAAACTTTTCAGCAATGTATTAACTTAGACTTACTGCAAAATACCTTATGGCTTATCATGAAAAAATCTTGGAAAACAACATTCTGAGTTGGTGACAGATAAAAGTTGGGGTCAGTTTTACATTAAAAACATACACCTGGTTGGTTTGAGAATCTACTTGAGGTATTTGACAATAATCTCCTGGATCATAGGACCATCAACTCTGTATTGAACATTGATCCCAATGGACTAGAACTGAACATCATTTCAGCTGTGTACATACCTTGGCCTGAACATGGACATTGAACCATTAACCAGTTTTCCATACAAATATTTTTTTGTAAGATTTGGACATCAAATAAAGTCCAACGTGTTTCAATTGAAACAGTCATATGGTATCTCTAGAGGAATAGTTTGGCAAATACAAATGTAAGTATTGAACACATATGCTAGAAAGGCAATAGGCATTTTCTTGGAGCTAAGGATATGAGTTTTAATTCAAAACTGAGCTCAATTTAGGCAGTTTATTTATTCATTTATTTTAATGAGTCAGTAAGGACAAGAGTTATATTTTATGTAGCCAATAAATGTTATCCTTCAAAACCAAGCCAAAGACACTCAGAAAGATTTTGGCAGGAACCTAAGAACCACTGGTATGGTAGTCTTTCAAGACTCAAACCAAATAACATATGACGAAAGTTCAAACTCAGTCTGGAGAATATTTTCAAGTTCGGTTTTATTCAGGATGAGCTTTTTTTTTTTTTTTTTTGGCGGTACGCGGGCCTCTCACTGTTGCAGCCTCTCCCTTTGCGGAGCACAGGCTCCTGACGCGCAGGCTCAGCGGCCATGGCTCACGGGCCCAGCCGCTCTGCGGCATGTGGGATCTTCCCGGACCAGGGCACGAACCCGTGTCCCCTGCATCGCCAGGCAGACTCTCAACCACTGCGCCACCAGGGAAGCCCTAAAAATGTCTTTTTAAAGAAACTTTTGATTATTTCACAGTTCCTTAAAAGAATGTGTATCTGAGTTCGCAGTATAAGTTCAATTTGTTCAAATGCATGCTTTGCTCATTCTGTTCTTTAATTGTCTACTTGGGAGCACTGGAAAACAGCCCTACTGGGAATAGATGTAAAGCAGTGTTGATGAGCAGAAAGTTACCTTGGATTATATTTACATCCAATGTAAAGCAGTGTAAGAATTCCACAGTGTAAAAATAGTGATATCAATTATGCACATGAGTGATCACTATTCCACTTTATCAAACAATTTTTAGACCTACTATCATAGTGGCCCTATTTTTTAAAAGCTACATCTGAAGAAATTGAGAAAAAGAGAACACCAATGGTTTGATGTGTCCAACTCTCCTACCAAGCTTAGATAATCATATATTTCATTTCAAGATGACAGCAGGTCTCTAAATATTATGTATAGAATGGAGTTAATATATGACTTCTTGAGTTGGAGGAAAGCTTTGTGCTTTGAGTTTAGCTTGGAACAGGCATTATAATATTACAGAATTGGCTGTAGACTTGGTGAGATTACCTTGATTCTGAATCTAATTTAGGGGCCAGTTCATAGAGATTGAGGATTCTTAGACGACATGAACCGTAACACCTACAGAGCTCAAGCATGTCAGGAAATTGAAGTTCCAGGCCATTCCTACTTCAGAGGGACTCCTTAGGTGTGTAATTCTTTTTTTAAAAAAATTAATTAATTAATTAATTGTTGGCTGCATTGGGTCTTCATTGCTGCGCGCGGGCTATCTCTAGTTGCGGCGAGCAGGGGGTACTCTTCGATGCGGTGCACGGGCTTCTCATTGCGGAGGCTTATTTTGTTGCAGAGCACAGGCTCTAGGCGCGAGGGCTTCAGTAGTTGTGGCACGTGGGCTCAGTAGTTGTGGCTCACGGGCTTAGTTGCTCCGTGGCACGTGGGATCTTCTCGGACCAGGGCTGGAACCCCTGTCCCCTGCATCGGCAGGCGGATTCTCAACCACTGCGCCACCCCGGAAGTCCCGGTGTGTAATTCTTGAAGGAAGGGATCTTGTCAGCCTTGTTCATCTCTGTACCACTGATTTCTGGAACAGTGCCGGTCACACAGAAGGAACTCAAGAAATGTTTCTAGAATGAAAAAATAAACCCTTACCCACCCCCGCACATACACACACATCTCTTGATACCACCAGCATGAGGGTACAAATGAGATCACATTAACATTAATTATGCAAATTTAACAGGTTCAGTGCTTCCTCTGTCTGACTGATTTATTAGTCTCCCTCTCCCCAAATCTCCTGCAGTTTTTGTAGGTGTCCCTAACATGTGTCTACCTTGTGTATAAGAAGTCTACTCCAGCTCTTCTGACCTGGCTTCCTTGTTGCTGCTGCCTGTGGCACAAACAACTTGAGGGAGTGTCTCTTTATTCTCTTTGCTGTGGCTGAACAGTGAGAGAATGTGAGCACGGTGCTGCCCTTGACAAGAGTGCTTGTCCTGATGCTTCCGTGGCTGAAAAATCTTGAGTATGCGGAATGGCAGAGTGTATATTTCAGTTTTCTGAGTGCTGGAGCCATGCTGCATCCCACAGAGAAATAGGGAGAATCCTTCTTTCACACCAACTTAATGTTACACTTGGACACTAGGAATCCACAAAGCCTATCTGATTTTCTTTAGTGTCCACTAGTACAAATATGACTTACTTGTACAAAAAGGTTCTCAGTTACTGCATTAGTTCTTTCTTGCCGCTGCACATGTAAGTGTAAGTGCATTGCATTTTAGCCAGACCAGTTTCCCTCCTGCTGTCTTGTTTAGATTTTTGTTTTCTCTTGGCAACATTCTCTGTTTTCATTTTTCTCCCTTTAATGTTCCCAAAGAGAGCTTTCGCTATCAATATGCACTTTAAAATTAATAAAGCTTTCTTTCTTTCTTATTTTTTTAGATAAAAAAATGCAAATAGATTTCTTCCCATTTCCTAATGGATTGTCTCATGCATCTTCCTGGGTGCAGCTACTCCACTCTGGAGGTCACAGCCATTATTAAGCTAATGTCTCCCAGCTACAAACCCACCCTGCTTTACTCAGCTGGAAGTGGACTGGGGTTGGTTGAACCACCTTTTTCCTCCAGCTATGGCCTATTAGGCTCTGCCAGGAGAGGGCACTAGAGGGAGACCTCATACTGGAGGAGGAAGGAGGAACGTACAGTTTCTGTTTCTTCTTGTTGGCTGTACCTCTGAGTGTCATCTAGCAACACTTCTTCACTCTGAAAGTGGCAGTCCATTCCAGTAGTAGCCCTTGATTCCAGGTCCTGGTTTTTCGAACACTCACAGGCCAGCCTCACCTTGCCCGCTCAGGGACACTAACTCCAGCTGACTCCCCCTGCCCAGCACTCCTTAGAGGTCTGTGTTCCCAGCTCCAGGGACTTAAGGGTCTGAGTTTCAGCAACATGGACATTTGCTTCAAGCTTAAAAGTTTAAATAACCTCTTTCCCTTTGTTCCTCCAGGCCAGAAGTGGTAACTGCTTCCTGCATATGCTAACTCCGTGGTATTCTAAGGTAATTTTTTGCCTTTTTGGTCCCGCAGTAACTAGTGAGTGTTTCTATTTCTTAAATTCTCTCTGTTAAGATAACTGGTGTGTGGTCTCCTAATTGGACTCCTGTCTCCCTCTTGTTGATGATTTCAATGCCTTTGTAACTGGCTTGTCTTGCTATTTACCCTGAGTACGCTGGATTCATATTTGCTTTCAAAATACCAAATTTAGCCTGATGGTCAATATTAATCTCAAAATGACTGTGATGGTTAATTTTGTGTGTCAGCTTAACTGCACCACAGGGTACCTAGTATTTGGACAAACATTATTCTAGGTGTTTCTGTGAGGGAAGATTTGGATGAGATTAACATTTAAATTGGTAAATTTTGAAGAAAGCAGATTACCTTACCTCATGTGGCTGGGTTCATCCAATCAGTGGAAGGTCTGAATAGAACAAAAACACCAGCTTTCTTGAGCAAGAAAGAATTCTCCAGCAGATGGCCTTTGGACTTCATCTGTAGCACTGGCTCTTCTGATTCTATAGCAGATGACCTTTGAACTGGAATTGCAGCATCACCTCTCCTGGGTCTCCAGCCTGCCAGCCCACCCTGAAGATTTTGGACTTTGCAGCCTCCATAATTGCATGAGCCAATTCCTTCTAATAAATCTCTTTAAATAAATAAATCCTATTGATTCTGTTTCTCTGGAGAACCTTAACTAATACAATAACTATTAGGTATTTCTTGAAGAAATATTAATTGTTCTGCTTGGCCTCTTATACACTCTGCTACATTGGCTGGTTTGCTGGAAGCTATTACTTCTCTTGCCAACCTTGGTGACTATTCATGGACAGAGTGTTCCTGGAGTACCTTTTTTCTTGAAAAAAAACAGTATATTTTCTATATGTTATTTTATTTTGAAATGCCTCCCCTTCTTGTAATTAGCAGACAGGATCACATTGATATTTAGAGAAAGAGCTTACAGCACTGTATTAGTCAGCTAGTGCTGCCATAATGCTGCATAACAAATTCTCAGTGGCTTAAAACAACAAACATTTTAGTATCCTCATTCACAAGTCTACAGGTCAGCTGGGGTAGCTCTGCTTCAGGTTTTCTATGTTTTCATTCTGGGACCACTGGCTACCCAGGGCATGATGTTATGGCAGAGAGCAGGGGAACAAAATGGAAATCCAAACTGTGCAAGCACTTCTAAAGCCTCTGGTTGTATCATGTCTGCTGGTATTACATTAGGCACAGGAAATCACATGGTGAAGTCCTAAGTCAAATGGAGGGAAATTACACTCTGTCTACTGTGAATCCACAAGGATGGGAAAGAGTAATTCTATAGCACATATGTAACACATATAAAGAGATTCTTGCAAATCAATAAGAATTTTTTCCATCTTTTTAGTTGGAAACCCTAATAGAAAAAATGTAGAAAATTCACAAAAGAAAAAATATAAATGATAAAGAAACATAGGATGTTCAACCTTTTCTGTAATCAAAGATGTGCTAATTTAAAACACTATAAGATGAAAGACCTGTACACTAGAAACTGTAAGGCATTGTTGAAAGAAATTGAAGAAGACACAAATAAGTGGAAATGTATTCCATGCTTTGGAAGAATTAACATTATTAAAATGTTACCTAAAGCAATCTATAGATTCAATACAGTCCCCATCAAACTCCCAGTGACATTTTTAACAGAAATAGAACAAAAAATTCTAAAATTTGTCTGGAACCACCAAAGACCCCAAACAACCAAGGCAATTCTGAGGAAAAGAAAAAAAAAAAAACCTGGAGGTATCACATGCCCTGATTTCAAGCTATATTACAAAGCTATAGTAATCAAAACAGCATGGTATTTGCAGAACAACAGAGAGATAACAACATAGGTCAATGGAACTGAATTAAGAGTCCAGAAATAAATCTACACATATGTGGGCAATTAATTTACAATAAAGGAGTAAAGAATAAACAATGAAGAAAGGATAGTTTCTTCAATAATTGGTGTGGGAAACAAAAAATGAAACGATCACTATCTCACACTATAACACAAAAATCAACTCAAAATGAAATTAAAGACTTGAATGTAAGACCTGAAACTATAGAACCTTTAGAAGAAAACATAAGCAGTACGTTCTTTGACATCACTCTTAGCAATATCTTTCTGCATGTGTCTCCTTAGGCAAGGGAAACAAAAGCAAAAGTAAACAAATGGGACTACATCAAACCAAAAATCTTCTGCACAGCAAAGGAAACCCTCAACAATACCAAAAGACAAATCACTTAAAGAGAGGAGACATTTGCAAATTGCATATCCAATAAGGGATTAATATCCAAAATATATAAAGAACTCATACAACTCAACAACAACAACAAAAAGCTAATTAAAAATGGGCAGAGGACCTGAATAGACATTTTCCCAAAGAAGACATACAGGTGGCCAATGGGCACATGAAAATATGTTCAACATTGTTAATCATTAGGGAAATGCAAATCAAAACCACAATGAGATATCACCTCATGGCCATTAGAATGGCTGTTATAAAAAGGCAAGGAATAACAATGTTGGAGAGGATGTAGAGAAAAGGGAACCCTCACACATGTAAATAGGTATAGCCACAATGGTAAACAGTATGGAGATTCTCAAAAAATTAAGAATAGAACTACCATAACATCCATGTATCCCACTTCTGGGTATTTATCTAAAGAAAATGAAAACACCAATTCAAAAAGATACATGCACCCTTATATTCATTACAGAATTATTAATAATAGCCAAGATATGGAAACAACCTAAGTGTTGATCAATGGATGGATGAATAAAGAAGATGTGGTACATATATACAATGGAATTCTACTCAGTCATAAAAAAGATGAAATCTTGCTATTTGTAACAACATGGATGGACCTTGAGTGTATTATGTTAAGTGAAATAAGTCAGAGAAAGACAAATACCATATGATTTCACTCATATGTGTATTATAAAAAACAAACAAACAAAGAAACAGAAAACCAAAATAAATGAATTAGCCAAACCAAACAAAAACATGTGGGTACAGAGAATACAGTATTGGTTACCGAAGAAGGGGTAGGGGACGAGGGTAAAATGGGTAAAGGGGATCAACTGTATGGTAATGGGTAGAAACTAAATTTTTGGTGGTGAGCATGCTGTCGTGTATACAGAAGTAGAAATATAATGTTGTCCACATGAAACCTATATGATGTTATGGACTGTTACCTCAATAAAACATAAATAAAATTGAAACAAATAGAAACATATCAATTTTTAAAAAGGGCAAGACTAAGCTATAGTTTTTAGACATGCCTAGTTGGATAATAAAACCACAAACATATGCAAGGACGGATTACTATAAAAAGTAAGGATAGTGGTTACTTTTAAAGGGAAGGAGTATGTTAAGGGGAAATTACAGGGGTTGGCTGACAAAGTTGTATTTCTTGATCTGTTTAGTAGTTAGGATTGTGTTTACCTTATTATAATGCACTAAGATACACATTTGTTCTGTGTGGTTTTCTGTGAATGTATTTTACTTTACAATAAAAAGATTTTAAAAGTAAAAAACAAAACAAAAAACAACTATGAGATGTTTTTACTCATAAGATTGAAAAAGAATAAAATAATTAACATTAACTCATATTAGCTGGAGAATGAGTTTGTGAATGTCAGTCTGGCAATGGGTATTATCATTTAGAATGCATATAACCAGTTACTCAGCAATTCCCCTTCTAAAAATTAAAAATAAATTGTGCAAAAATTTATGTACCAAATATTTACTATGGGAGAAAAGAAAAAATTGGCCAAACGAATTGAATAAAAATTTTTGGTGTCTTGCTTTTGCCTGAATATTATCATTATATACATGGCAGAGCTAAATTGATCATTTCATCTGTGGTATATAATCACAAATTTTGCACAGTGACGTAGTAGATTAAATTTACCAATAAAGTAACAAATTTACCACCACCAATGTAATGAATTTCTTTTCCACACTAAAAAATGTGCTTTTACTGTGAAATGTTAAAAAATATCTCTACAGGAAGGAAAAAATGAGATTAAAAATAAAGATAAAACTGAAAAAATGAAAAAAGGAAGGTTATCAGGCACCTCATTTTAACAAACTTTTTGGGTTTCATTGTGGGCCTTTGAAAAGGTTGACTTTTATAGCTTTTTACCCAGAGCTTGCAAACCTTAGCACTTAACACACTTTGTCAGAAGCCTGTTTAGCAGATATTATGAAACTAGCATGGAAGGAAAAGATGTGCAGTATAATTGATGTTGAGCATTTTCCAGAAGTTTCTAGTAAAAAGTGACCTGAGGTGGTCGACCCAGGCTCATAATTTTGAGGGTCTTCCCAGTCAGGCAGGCATGCAGTGGGGTGGCGGAGGAACAGCTTCCCAGTTGCCGCTAACAGACTATGGAGGCTGGAGCATGTTCAAGGACCTCAGCTCCATCCTTAACGTCATCTGACTTATGCCGGGTGACACTGTCCCTCCCCCATTTGCATATGCTCTTCACAAAGCATTTTTCCCCATGTTTACGGTTGTTCTCGATAGACTTTTCATTATATTCAACCTGCCTAAAAATGCTGGATGAGACAGATGGACAAAAGACATGATGTAAAGTTTTTCCTTCCAGATCTTCCCGCAAACCCAGGCCCGCACCCACCCTACTCAATTCTCCACACCCCACCTCAGTCCAACTCTCCTGAGGGATGGCTCTCCAAAATCACCTACTCCTATACAGAATCAATATGTGATTATGCAAATTACTATTTGAACAACCTGGCAAAGGTCAGTAAAGAATACAAAAAATATTAAGCTAATATTTAAATGGATAGAAATCATATTAGGTACTTTGGTTTCAATTATTCACCACAGGAAAACTTCCATCAGAAGACGAGTTTAGAACATAATAGGCACAGAGAAAAACAAGTGTCAGAGGAAATGACTAACAGAAAAAAAGACAAGAAACACTGGGAAGGATTGACCCACATTGTTCAGTTTAATTTGCAGTTCTAAATTTAATTTTGTGTATTTGCAGCTTTAGGGAAAAAATAATATTCAACAGTATTTATACCAGCCTTTACATTTCAAATTCATCAATCTAATTAAACAATGAAGTAATTAGAAGTTCTAAAATTGCAGGGAATATTCCATTACACATCTTTCTTTATCCTGAAGAATCTTCTTTTTGTTCAGAGTCGTTGTAAACCAAAACTTTTTGAAGCATTTTGGAGTAGTTGTAAGAGCATTAGGCTTGTAATCAACAGCACTGAGTCTGAGTACTAGGACCACTACCTAATAGCTGTTTGATTTTGGGTAAATGGCTTAATCTCTGTAAGCCTTAATTTTCTCATCTGTGCAATGGGTCTGATAAGATCTGTATTACAAACTTGCTGTGTGTCTTAAACAGCCCTACAACTCTCACGATTATGAAATAAGCATACCAGATACTTGAACTGATTGCAATATTCTCACTTTCAATTTTTATGGAAATTATTTTCCAAAACTATATATCATAAAAATATTATTCAATAGTTAGAATACTTGATTTTCTGTCTCATACCTTGCATAGCCTCTGTTTCCTCAAGATCCTCTCCACTCCTTTTCTTTTAAAGACAGAGGAGTTGGTGGTGGGCAGAGGTGGTTGAGAAAGAATAATGCAATCAGGGCTCTAATGCTTTCTCTGCTGGCTTTTGACCAATTCCCTTTTTTCTGCCCTGAATCTCAAGTTCACTTTTGTGGGTCCCAGGATCCTAGGGTCTCGTGGGTTCTTCAGGGTTATTGGGATGCCATCTCCTCAGTATTTGTCTTCCTCCCCACCTTTAGGGAAACTTGGGTCATTACTTGACTACATGGATTTAATCAAGTGCTTCTCCTCCAACTTGCTGCCTGTCTGCCACAATATTTTTTGAAATGTTTCCTATATGCTTGACTCCTCCCCTTTTTCTTGTCCTTTCTGACTATACCTTCTGTATACTTGCACTGTCTTGGGGACATTAACAAGTGTTGGGCTTGGGGATATTAACAAGTGTTGTTAATATGTCATGCCTAACCAGCTGTTTGAAAGAACAAGTCTGGAAATTTAAACGATAGGATTCAAACTAGACGTGAATAATGAAAAAGAGAAAATTTTTAAAACTTCAAGCAAAGGATGTATAAGAATTTTATTTTTCAGTTTCTGAAAAGGCGATCAATCTATACATTTAATTTGAGCACATCCACTGTACAACTTTTAAGACAATGCACGAAAAAGCTTCAACACTTGTTTTTTAAATGTTTCTTTCTTTGGTGGTGGTGGTGGTGGCAGTGGGTATGGTGGTGGTGGGACACAGTTCTTTTAAAAGCACATTTTTCAGGAGTTTTGTTAATCTGATTCTTTGAATTTATAAATAGGGCTTAATGAATAGGATCCAAAGAATGAGAACTAAAACTAAACACTCAACTAGCTTAAGTTCAAACTTCACTTTTTGAAGTTCATAGGGTGTTAAAAGATGCCTTGACTTCGGTAAAAGATAAAAGATGGCTCTGATTTTTTTTTTAAAGAATGTAATACTTTGCATCTGCTAAAAACTGATAAAATGAACCATGAACAGCGATTTAATCTTGGTAGCTGATACTCATCTGAGCAGTTTTGCTCGAGCTGTGTAACTGAAGAGACTTTGCTTTTGCCCAGAGCATACGTCTCTTATCTGCTGTTTTAAAACGGAAAACAAGTAGAAAGTTAAAATTGAGGTAGGATTACCACTACATTCAAAGAAATAAAATAAAAGACAAAGATCTGATTCTGAACACTTACAAAAACATAGTAGCATATTAACATGAAGTTTAAGTCAATATAACATAGTTTCATATGAATTTCTATTCGTTTGTAGAAAAGAAACCTGGCTTTTCAAATTGAGCCTCGCCAAATGTCTGCAGTTAGCAAGTCTCCATTAATTTAAGATCTGCTCCTTACTCTGGGCTTTTGGGAAACGGAATTAGGTCACTCAATATTTCATGAACCACTAAAAAACAAAAATATAATTTATTAGAATATACTAAAAATACACTTGCCAAATAAATCACAAAATTACTGTCAGCTGTTTAGCAAATCTTTCCAAGTGTTGCATCAAATTATAGAGAACTGGGTCCTTTTAACAAACAGCATAACCAGTAGAGGGATAAATTTGCATGGGAAAGGGAATACTTGCACCTGTCTCTCAAAGCATCTTTTATCTAAGATAGAGATGGAAACCTGAAAATTGTCTTACAAAGTGTTTTCTTTTAAAGTGTTCTTACCAGACACCCAAAAGCACATGTTATAAAAAAAAAAAATCTTTACAGGAGACATCTACTAGTGCTGGTACAAGTGTTCAATACATGTTGGTTGTGTGAACGTCAATTGAGCGATAATCTCATGTTAATTACTCATTTCTTTGTGCTTTTCATTCCTTGGTTAAACACAAGTATTTGATTGAGGCAGTTGCTCTCTTTGAAAGAAATAGAACTTTGAGAGGAAATCAAATGGATTTTGAAAAGGAAGTGAATAGCCAAATGGTCAAAACCACCCTTGCAAGCAATTAAACAAAAATGCTGTGATCACAGCACCGTGGTGTCTGACGTTGTTACATGGGCCATCGGGATCGTTTTAACATTTAGGAAGCATTCAATTCTTTTCAGAATCACATTTATCTATCTTCTTTCAGTTGTGATATCAGTCTACAGATGTCAAATTTTTACCATTTATATAAATTCTTCGAAACCCCAGGCCTTAGAAACAATTCTGGGTCTTTTCCCCCAGACTATGGTATTTCATCCTAATTGAGGCCTGTAGCTTACCATGAGCTATTGAAACTGTTTATATTAACAAGATGTACATACTGCCAGGAAACATACCATTTCCAGCCTTTGTGGACTAGGTTCCAGCATTTAACAACTGATGTTTTCTCTCCATATGGCTCAGGCTCATGAAGGACCAAAGTAGTCACGTAGCAAAACTGTATCTTGGAGGCCAGAAAAGATTTTTTAGCATAACTTTGTTTATTGTTTTCTGGATCTTTCTGTTCCTTCGCTATAGATGAAAGCTGCTTCTCCTTTGCTTATAAAAACTGTATTTATGTTTATATTCTTGTATAAGTCTGTGCTCCAAGGATTGAAACTTCATCTAATTTCTGTATTCATCACTTAGAATTCTCCTTTCACTGGAGCTCTGTTTCCCTTGTAGACACAGGACAGCAGATGTTAGTTGTGTCAGCAAAACCAAGATTTCCTGATTTCCTTTGTTCTAAGCAATTTCCTCACCTTGCATTACAGGTCAGTCTGAAAGATTCTGTTAGAAATCCTACATATTTCATACAAAGGCATGCAAAATCAATTTCTAGAATGAAATGGAAAAAAAAACCAAAACAAAAACATGCTTAAGAGAAAGAATTTAGATCAGAAGTTTGCTTGATATGTACGGCCAGGCTAAAGATAGTTAAATAATACTAAGAAATAGTATCAGCAAATTATAGAAGCCTGATAGAGTAAGAAATATAAATAACAGGGCTTCCCTGGTGGCGCAGTGGTTGAGAATCTGCCTGCCAATGCAGGGGACAAGGGTTCGAACCCTGGTCTGGGAAGATCCCACATGCTGCAGAGCAACTAGGCCCGTGAGCCACAACTACTGAGCCTGCGTGTCTGGAGCCTGTGCCCCACAATAAGAGAGGCCGCGATAGTGAAAGGCCCGCACACCGCGATGAAGAGCGGCCCCCGCTCGCCACAACAAGAGAAAGCCCTCGCACAGAAACGAAGACCCAACACAGCCAAAAATAAAAATAAATAAAAAAAAAAAATTTAAGAAATATAAATAACAAATAAACAAATACATAAGTAACATACACAGAAATATTTAAAAAATTTATTTAATTAATATAAATTTAAAACTGTATTTCTAATATATTTATAAATACATTTATATTAAATAATATAATAGAAATATATTTCATTCTAGTGATGTATTTATGAGACCATATAATGCAGTGATTAATAGCAAAGACTCTGAAGGCACTCTAGCTGGCTAAAATATTGACTCTGCTGCTTTGAGAATTTGACAAATTAAAACATTAGTACTAGGTACGTGATTAGCACAAATAATCAGTGTTTGCTGTTATTAGTCCTTTGTAGAGTCCTGGAAATTTTTGGATACATTCTTCTCCAAAATCTTGTTTTGCTAGATTTCATGAGAAAAACACACCTCTTTGCATTAATATGTTTTCAAAATATGTAAAAAATCCAAATATGCAAATCATTTTAATAGATACAGCTTGGCTGCTTGCTTCTCGATAAGTTCTAGGAAAGGGTTTACTGTCACCAAAAAATTCTCCCTAAATTACACTCCCGTCTGCATTACTTTAGTGCCTATAAATAGGAAATCCATCCTGGGATTATCAGAGAGGGTGACCTACCTTTGATCTGAGTATCTTGTCTTTGCTGCTAGATTAGAGGACAAAATAGCTTATGTCCTTGTAACCCTCAATCCAGAACTCTGTGTCCTTTTGGACTTAGTTTTCATGTAAGACAGAGAAATGTCTTCAGGGGAAAATTATGTTATTGAACAATAGAGCAGAAAGTGACTTTGGAGGTCACGGGGCCTACTCTTACTTTCCTAGAACTGACATTCTGAGAGGAGGTGAACTGCTTTGTGTTTACAAGACAGGGTGGAGGCAGAGGTGGGATTTAATGCATGGTCCTTCCTCTTAGTGTGTGTTGTGATGATGCAGAGGGGACAGGAATTAAATCTGGAAAAATCTTGAAAAACAAGTTAACTTACTCTGTTTTAATGCTTATTGCCCCCATTCTTGACAGAAGAGTAAAGATGCAATCTCATGAATAAGATTCAAATGTTTGAGAAATTTTACTTCTAGAAATACTTTCATGACAAGCCCTAGTCGTTATGTAGCCACAGTCAAGTTATGTAACTATTTGTGACGTTATTTTGTGGGCATTAAATGAGATAATACATGGCAAGCCCTTTGTTCAATGCCAGCCCACAGGAAGCAGTGAACAAATATTAGCTATTTTTATTAGTATTATTCGCTTGTATCTGGGAATCCTCTTTCCACCAAAAGGCTAGGCAGTAAAACATCTACTCACATTCTTGGCGATAATTACTGTATTATTCTTCACAGTACCTGAAGAGCCAGGTAAGAAAAATAGTGCTATCACTGTGGAAATCTGGGAAAACACCAACACTAAAAATTTGCAAGCACATTTCAATTACCCAAATAGGTTAAGGAGGAGAAAAAGAAACATTCTTCACTTCCTGCCTTCTCAATCCCACGTTTAAATACTTTAGTTTTAGATGTTTTTAGCTGTGAAAAGGAAATTGTTTGATTAAGTAAAATATACCCAAAAGCTTTAGAAGCTGAGAAGGAAGCCCTGTGGTCTTCTTCTGGAGACTTCCTTCTTTTTTCCATCAACAGTGCAGCTAGAAAAGTAGAAATGGGTTTGGTTGAACACTTCCCCTTTACCAAAATAAATAAAGAGGAACTAATAATGTGAGCTATTTTTAAAATATTATATTTATTTTTCCATTACAGAAATATGTAATAACCAGTAATATTTATCAAGCAGAAACCACTTGCCAAGCAATGCAGAGTGCCTTGAATATATTAGCCCGTTTAATCCTTTCAACTCTGAGAAATAATAATTTTTTTTTTTTTTTTGCGGTACGCGGGCCTCTCACTGCTGTGGCCTCTTCCTTTGCTGAGCACAGGCTCCGGATGCGCAGGCTCAGCGGCCATGGCTCATGGGCCCAGCTGCTCCGCGGCGTGTGGGTTCCTCCCGGACCGGGGCACGAACCCGTGTCCCCTGCCATCGGCAGGCGGACTCTCAACCACTGTGCCACCAGAGAAGCCCAAGAATGATTTTTATATCACTGTTTTACAGAGGAGGAAACTGACGCTGAGGGATCTGCCTAAGGTTCCAGAGCTGGAAAGAAGTAGGGCTGGGATTCCAATTCCAGGGCTCCAGCCGGCAGTACTCCAGACCTGAAGTCTCATTCGTACTTTGTATGACCACACTACTACCCAGGTTGGAGAATAAGGAAAACAAGAATAAAATTGGACTCTGAGTTAATGTTGGGTTTCGAGCAGCAGTTGGGAACTTGCTAATTATATCAGAGTCGTAAGAGTTTTCCAACATAGGAACCGCTAGAGAAAATATATTCAATCAAATTGTAATAGTCCTTCCAGTGATTGTGTGGACATTGTGGACAACAAATTGTCACATTTATTCACAGTTATTTCTCGTATGGTCCAATCTGGACGCACAGGGTCCAATCTGGATGCACAGGGTGTCCGTGAAGGGCACGTGGCTTGAAGAGATAACCGCCTCATGGGGAGAGTGTGAGATGGAGATCCACACGGGGTTTTCACCCTGCATTTCTCACCTTTCTCTTCCCTCCCTTCAAACAGAGAGTTGGCTCTGTGCATATTTCCTTGGGAGAGGATGAAGCAGCATGAAAAATAAAAGTGGCCCAGCAACTGCTTTTCCTCCTGGCTCTTAGTTCCAAAACCTAAGCACCGAGACGGCAAGAATCCGTCAGCATAGGCTTGAAGGAAATCAGTCCTCCCTTCAGACAATTGCTAATGATATTAACAATCGCTACCACGCACAGGTGTCTACGCTTAGACACCTCTTGAAGCACATAGGTATGTACTCATTAAATGCTCTCAGAACCCTATGAGGGAGTTACTACTAATATCGTAAGAATGCTCCATGCCAGTGAGGACTTTTGTCTTCTTTTGTTTACTGCTTTACCTCTGTTATCCAGAACAGTATTTGGCAAAGATTAGGTACTCAATAAATATTTGGTGTAGAGGAAATCTGCATCTAAAGATGAAGGAATCGAGGCACAGACAGGTTAATAACATGCCCAAAGTACCACAGCTGGTAGTAGGCTAGGAGATTCTTCAGTATCCCCACCTGGGTTGGGGATAGAAAGAGAGGGAGGGAAATCTGTGGTTCCTGAGTTAGAGGGATGCTAGGACCCTACTGTGTTGCCCAGGAGGTGGCAAGACCACATTGAAGGGATAGTTGTGTTGGGTGGTGGGCAGCTGGAACCTTAGGCAGCATTGTAAGTGACTAAACTGCCACATTTGAGCAGAACGAGGATAGGGAAGTAGCAGAAGCAGCAGGGTGCTGCTGGTATGAAAGCCACACACACAAAGCCAGTGACTCCAGGTCAGCCCGTGTTGATCAATGACCAAGGATCAAATGGCCACCCCTCCCCTGACCAATGATTTGTTTTCCACCAGCCAAGCAGAATGGGTTGTAAAGCAGAAAATTGTTACAGAAAATGAGGAAAGTGCTATTTTTTGTGCGTATCTGATATTTTTTCCACCGAAGCATTATGTAGGGAAAGAGTATTAAATGTGTCGTCAGAAGGCCTAGGCTTTAATCCTAGCTTATCCCATCCCAAATTCCTGGTCAATTTATCTAATTTCCTTGTATCTTGTATCTCGGTTTCCTTATCTTTAAAATGGGGATTAAAAATAATCGAGGTGAGGACAAAAAGACTTTTTTAAAGTGTAAGTTAAAACTTAGTGAAAGATAACAAATACAGTGTGTTAATTTTGTATAGCTTCCATTCCGTTTGCACTTGATTTTGAGTTACATATATCTTTTTGGCAGGTAAGGGGCTGTACTTATGTCTTCTAAATTAGACTTTTTACAGACTAATATATTTAATTTCATTTCTTATATTTACAATAAATGGATGAAAAGACACTTTTCAAAGTTTAAAGCACTTAGAAGAGGAAATATTACGTGATTTATAGGTTGCTCTTCTTGCCTATGAGTGTCATTTTCTGGAAGTTGAAAGCCAGACTGTCATTAAAATGTTTCATGGATAATCTGCAGGTTCAGTAATGCCCAGACAGGTATTTCACTGGATCTTTTCACTGTGCTGTTCTAATATTGTAGCTGGAATTAATTCCTGCACTAAGGACTGAAAAATAAATTTCTAAAACATTTAAGCATTTGTTACTAATCTGTATCGGATTATCAGCAAGAGGTAGGCGAATCTTCCCCTCCAGGTTTACTTTAAACCACATGATCCTGAAACGGAGCGAAGGGCTCATGTGCCCACAGCACAGAAAGCCAAACTCTGACAGTGAGAATTTGCATCAGAGGAAGGATTTATTGCGGGGCGCCAGCAAGGGAGTGGGAGACAAGCCTCAGATCTCTCCAACTTGGTCTTTGAGTTAGGGTTTTTATTTTTTAAGGGGAAGAACAAAGAGGCTGGGATTAATTATTAATTAATAATTTTGATTAATTATTTTATAATAATTATAACCATTAATTATAATTAATGCCATTTCTGTGGCATTTCTTAATCATAGTTTTGGGAGTCATAGGACGTGTCTGGCCAGGTGGTCCACGCTCGGGGGTCTGTTAGCTCACCTTGCCCTTGAAAAACCACCTTAAGTTTGTACATCAATGATGATATCTATAATAGCCATTTTAGTACAGTCATGATGTTATCGACAACAGCAATCTTAGTCATCTGACTCTGGTTGATGAGTGTTCTGTTAGGACAGCATTGCGGTCAGGGGGTCAAGAAGGGGAATACAATTTTGGATTGAGAAATTAATTACAAACTCAGTCAAGGAGCTTGGTTTTAGGCAGACTTAGTTTCAGCCCTTCTAAGAAAACATAGTAAGTGAAATACACTACCAGCAATGAGAATTTACAGAGTCCTTGTAAAAATATGAATTGTGGGGAAATATACATTGGGGTCATTCATTCGTCAAATATATGTTAGTGCTTATAATGTGCCTGGCACTCCTGTGGACACTAAGGACACAACAGTAAACAATGAAGTGCTCGCCCTTGTGGAGCTTACATTCCACTGGGGGAGGGTGAGAACGAACCAATAAAATACATTATGTTGTCAGGTGCTGTGATGAATGAACAGCGAGCAGGTAAAGGATGAGTCTGTTTGAGGAGAGCTCCAGTGACGAGGTGGTCAGCCAAAGACTCGCCAAGCAGATCTAGTGAAGTCAGGAAGCAATCCATGTGTGTATCTGTAAAGAGATACACTCACGTTTTCTTTCTCCCCTAGGGCCTGTGGTTCTAAGACTTGAAAAATAAATGAACATGTAGATATAGGCACACTTCAGCACCTATAACTTTGACTTTATCAACTGTATGCAAACACCTTAGGTTATTTCTACACAGAGATCTTATAAAAGGCCAAGAATATCTAGAAGTCTTTGCAGACTTGCGCTTTTTGGCAGGCATATTTCATCTAAGAAATGAAGGAAGAGACTTAGGTGGCAGTAAGTCACCTCTTCTCACATTGGCTTGTGACCGTAACTTACTCATCATATAAACCCAAGATACAGTCACGTACAAGAGCATAGAAGATACTAGAGACTCCACAGAGACACAGCCTAAGTAAGTGATCTGATTGAACTGTACAAAGATTAGAAATGAGATAGTCTTCACCCTGCATTTTAGGTTTATTTTTATTACTGTCATATGCTATACTTGTCTGAGTGACTGTCTTATAATCTGTTATTGGATTGAATTGTAAAATGGTTAATACTTAATTCCTTATTTGTAAGCTTTCTGTCCATCAAAATGACTCGCACAATTCTATCCCTTTTTTCAAATACCTGCTGAAATCTTTAAGGTGCATAACAAAGTATTTGAACGTTAGCCTCCTTTGCCAGAGAGCTGAATTTGGATTGTTGTCACTTCTCTGGCAGAGACCCTAGAATTTTTGAGACTGTGTTTTACTGTGCTCTTATAGCAATATACAGATTAGAATAAAGGCTTAGCTAAAATTAAATGGTTTTATTAAGATAGTTTGTATGTTCATTGCATGAAAATTGCTTCTGGGATTAAACATTCCTGTGTTTTGTTTTTGTTAATCAGCTGAAATGTATCCATGTTATATAAAGTAAAAAGAGCCACAAACCTAGGAGAAAGAAAGGAAATACCCAAGGTAGAATTTTTTGAAAACACTATTATTTTCTATGTAAAATAGTTAATTTCTAAACTAGTTTAGCATATATCAAAAGCTATATTTTCTTTCGTACTTAATGGCTACATTCATATGAGTTCCTATGTGGAAGTTCCTATCCAGGGTATTTGCTAGTCATCCATCCATATGTTCCTTAAGAAACTGTATACCTTTTTCTTTTTCTTTTTTTTAAATGATTTATTTTATTTATTTATTTTTTGGCCGTGCCACGTGGCTTGTGGGATCTTAGTTCCCCGACCAGGGATCGAACCCATGTCCCCTACAGTGGAAGTGCAGAGCCCTAACCACTGGACCACCAGGGAATTCCCTATATCTAATTTTTCAAAAAGAAGTCTAAGTCAGCTTTTTATTTATCTGCTGAATCAGGAACTTCACATGGTTTGCTTCGGAGTGGGAGGAAAACAGTGGTTAGCTTTTAGATGTAAAGGAGATCCTTACGCACGATCAAACTTTTTCCTTCTTGTTTCTATAGTATTTCAGGAAATAGACACAGCTTCCCCTACATGGGATTCCTAACACAGAATGACAGTGGCAGGGCCCAGAAATGAAGTTAACAGGCAGTAAGAGACCAGCATGACACTGGAATTTGCACAGGCCAATTAAATCATATTCAGGTCTATAATCCACCTGGGTATTATTTCTATGTACTATGGGAAGTCAAGGTCTCATTATGTATATTTTTCCTCTTTTGTCTTCAAACCATTTTAGTCTAGTCCCTTTATGCCCCCACTGTAATACCTTGTCTGTCGTATATCTGAGGTTCTGTTTCGAGACTTCATGCACCTCCCTATATCTGGTCCTGAACAAACATCACATTACCGTAATTATGTGGCTTTATATATGTCTTGCTATCTGGTAGGTCAGGTCTTCTCCTTCTGTTCTCTTAATTTTTCTTGGCTATTTTAGTCCTTAGCATTTTTCCACTTGAAATTTAGGATCAGATTTTTCTGTAGAGTCTCTTGGATTTTGAATATAGACAATCATTTTTATTGCAAATAAGGACAATTTTGTCTCTTCCTTTCCACCCCTTGCGTGCGTTATTTGTTGTTGTCTAATCTTGAACTAGCCAGGCCATCCAGGACCATGTTAAATAGGGGTAAGAGGGGTTTCTGGTTATTCCTCACATTAAAGAAAATGCTTCCATTTTGTTCCCCATTATGTATGACGTTTGCTCTGTTTTTTGTAGAGACTCTGTTAGATGAAGGAAGTTTTCTTTTACTCCCAGTTTCATAAGAGCTTTGGGTTTTTTGTCTTTGTTTTTTGGTTTTTTGAGAATTTTGATCACAAATGAGTGATTAATTTTATGCTTATTAATTAAGCATTTATTTAGCATCTGTTGAGAAGACAATATGGCTTAGAGTTTTTCCCTTTTAATCTATTGAGGTAGTATATTATACAGATGAATGTTTTGGTGTTGAAACATCTTGCATTCCTGGGATAAGCCTCATCTTGTCATGACATGTATGATCAAGCCACTCAAGATCTTTGTACATTCCCTTCTCTACCAGGCCCCGCTTCCCTCACATGACTATCCAGTTCTTTTAATTATACGGCTTAATCAGAAACTCTCCAGGTGCTTGCCCACTGCCCCTGCCGCTGGTTTCCCTGGTAACTGATGAGCCCACCTGTTGTCAATTCCCCCTATAAATGGTAGCCTCCTTCTCCCCTGAGCAGCAAAGATTGTTGCTATGTCCTGTTGCCATCTGCATTACACGGAGGGATGTTTCTCCAGGACCTTTTGCTTGAGACCTGTAAGATCCTCTATTCAATAACCATTGATGTTTCTGTCACTGACTCCAGGCTCGCTCTTTGGTCTTGTAGAGGCTGGGTAACTACAAGGCTTGCAGGCCTACAGGGTGCAGCCCCACATTATATTTAATATCTTTTTATACACTACTAAATTTGAATAGCTAATAAGTTATTTAGGATGTTTATAAGTGAGCTTAGTCTATAATTTTCCTCTTTTTTTTTTTGCGGTACGTGGGCCTCTCACTGTTGTGGCCTCTCCCGCTGCGGAGCACAGGCTCCGGATGCGCAGGCCCAGCGGCCATGGCTCATGGGCCCAGCCGCTCCGCGGCATGTGGGATCTTCCCGGACCCGGGCACGAACTGTGTTACCTGCATCGGCAGGCGGACTCTCAACCACTGCGTCACCAAGGAAGCCCTATAATTTTCCTCTTTTAACATCTTTGCACTTTTTCCGTTTTTCTATTCTTTGAAACTACTTGTAAAAGATAAGGATTATCTTTCCCCTGAGGATTAAGTAAAATTAACCTGTAAAATCATCTGGGCCTGGTGTCATTCATGGGTGTGACTAATTACCAATTCTGTTTCTTTACTCCTTGTTAAATGCAGGGTTTCAGTTTCTTTTTGATTTGATTGTGTTAGTTTATGTGTTTCTCAGTGTTTCCATTTAAGTGTTCAGAGTCAGTGATAGTTATTTGTAGTGTTAGCTTATGATTTTTAATCTATTTTATCTGCTATTATGACCCCTTTTTATTTGGAATTTTAATTGTCTGTGACTTTTCATATATTTTCCTCCTTATCAGTTTTGCTAGAGTTTTGCAATTTGACCTTTCACACATTTTATATAAAAGCCTGCCAGGCTCTAGTTTCAAGCAGTATGACCCTCCAACCTGCCATCTTGTGTGGAGGGGTTTTATTCCCCTTTATTCTGAAGAAGCTAAGCTCCTGGCTGCCCACTGCCTCTCTCAGAATGCCGTGTCCTGCTCACTGTATTTTGTGTCTGTTCATTTGGTCCAGGCAACGTTTATCTTGCTCTTAATTCTAACTTTATTATCTTCTTTGTATGTAATTTTCACTCTTTATGTCCCTACAGCAGAATAGGTTTATCAAAGAACATGATCTTGAGTCCAATCAAATCACAGAGTACGGAGCACTTTACACACAATATTTTCATTACCATCTTACAGGTGAGGAAAGTAAAGCCAGGAACAAGTGACCTGCCCAAGGCCACTCAGATAATAAGTGGCAGGGGTACCTCCAGAACTGGTCATTCCTTTTCATCACCTGCTCTACCCTAAGCTTGATCCTCACTGCATCCCTTGGCGGGGGTAGGGATATGTTTTAACTTCATCCTTGTAGTTCATGATCCTTATGAAATAAAGGCTTTAGCAAAGTGAGATTTACTGCTGACAGATATACTGCTAAATGCTATGAGGGACAAAATATGTTCTTGTACTTGTCTTTAGACTTTGCTGTAAATTTCCTTATGCTGTGATTGGCCATTGAAACATTAACTTGGAATATTCCTCCTGGTAGTTTTCATGCGAAAGCTTATAAAATATAGGATCTTTAGAGTCAGTAAATGTTTCCAACAGTGTTTACCTTTAGTACTTATTTTTTTGTGTTATACAAGGTGCACTTATATCCTAAAAGACAAAAGTCTTCAAGTTTGGAGTTTTCTACCTTTAAAAATCAAGAAGCCAGACTTTTGCTCAGTAGAAAATATAATTATGCAAGTAACTACAGAAATGTGGTGTGCAAGTACAGCTTCATTAATGAGTTATGACAGTTGAAGGATGTTCTTGAGGGAAAGATAAGCATTTGCCAGATGTCCATTGGCCTGTGGTAAATCTTAGATTTAAAGATCTATTTGTAGAGAAATATAGACAGCTGCCAGCCTGGGCTAGGAATTTTTAAATGTCTCCTTTACTTGAATGAAATACAATATAAAATAGCATGCTTTTGCAAATTAACAACAAGCAACAACCCCTTCATTTTCATGCAGAATTATGTAGTATTTGACCAAATGGGAAAAGTTATGTTTAATTTTTAATGTTGATCCTATGGACATATATGAATCTATATACATATGTAATATTGATAAGAAATACATAATTTCTTTGGAAGCACTGACAACTTAAAAAACTCAATTAAAAAATTGCATAAAATGCTTTTCAAATAAAAACTCCAACTCAGAAGGACACTTCCACTCTGAAAGCTGTTTTTGTTCTTTCAGTCTTTAAAATAGATAGACCAAGGAACAGTAACAATTACGTTTTTTATTTCCTACATAAGAGTGTTCCCTTTATTCTGATTCTGTAAAATGTTTTTTTTCTGAAGGAAACATTACTTTACACTTTTTATTGACTATTTTTCTGTTCTCACATCTTTCCCACTATCTCTAAGCTCAGCATTTCCAAGAAACTTGGAAAACAGTCTCATTGTTCTGATGTGCACTTCACTTAGTGCCCCAGATGTGAATTTCCTATATACATATTTCTCCTCCAAAGGAATTTGAGGCCGTAAATCTTGGAATTTTCGTTAGTTTACTCTAGTGAATTCTTGACAGAGAACATCCCCTCACGTACTGATGTGTGGCATGTGTCACAGTTCACTTGGGTGGTGACAAGACTAGCTAATGGAAGTGGACAGGACGTGGAATGTTACGGTGACTCTGTCTCTAACAAGGAGCACCCGTTCCACAATATCTACACATGGAAAACCCAGGCCCAGAGAAACGGATTCGCTAGGAATCACCATCACCATCATTTCCTGGATCCTGAGGGGGTCTAGATAGGCAATCGGTTATTTCTGGTCGTCCTTTCCACAGACACTTGAGATACACATGTACTTGAGATATGAGCTTAGCAATCTAGATTTTTATGATTTGTGTTTGATCTTTTATGTCGTGTGACTTCAGATGGAATTTTGTTTTGCGACTTGAGCTCAACTTTTTTTTTAAAGAAATTTATTTATTTTATTTACGTATTGCTGTGCAGGCTTTAGTTGCGGCGAGTGGGGGCTACTCTTTGTTGCTGTGCGTGGCCTTCTAATCGTTGTGGCTTCTCTTGTTGCGGAGCACGGGCTTCAGTGGTTGCGGCACGCAGGCTCAGTAGGTGTGGCTCATGGGCTCTAGAGCGCAGGCTCAGTAGTTGTGGCGCACGGGCTTAGTTGCTCTGCGACATGTGGGATCTTCCCGGACCAGGGCTCGAACCCCTGTCCCCTGCATTGGTGGGCAGATTCTTATCCACTGCACCTCCAGGGAAGCCCTGAGCTCAACTTTTAATCTAATATTCTGTTAATATCTCTGAAAGACTTCCTTAGTAGAGAATAAAGTATTTAATCTCACCTCTTTAAATAAGTGTTATTTATGATTTTTATTGAATTACTATAATTATTAATTTTTAGTGTGATGTAATCGTGGTGTTTATTCTTGACTATAGAATGAATTCAAAGTTATTAACAGCTAATAATTAAGTGTTTAGCATTGTGCTAAATGCTTCGCATGTGTTACCTCATTAAAACCCCGAATCCATATTAGTATCTCTAATTATAAAAAGTGGACTTTGAAATACTTTGAAATTCAGAGAGATTTTGTTGACTAGGCCAAAGATACACAGAAACTAAGTGGAAGAACTGAACTTCAAATGAAAATGTTTCTTTCTCAGTTGCCTAATCATTATAAGATTACAATACATTCTACTATTAGTGCTTAAAATCATTAACTGTAAAGCTTATAAACAATGGAAATGAAATAGTACAAATCACAAACTCACAATGACCTCCATCTAACTAATATAGCCAGTTTTAGCAAATTTTTTAAATTTTATTTTATTTATTTTTTAGCGGTACGTGGGCCTCCCACTGCCGCGGCCCCTCCCGTCGTGGAGCACAGGCTCCGGACACGCAAGCTCAGCGGCCATGGCTCACGGGCCCAGCTGCTCTGCGGCATGTGGGATCCTCCCGGACCGGGGCACGAACCCACGTCCCCCGCATCGGCAGGCGGACTCCCAACCACTGCACCACCAGGGAAGCCCTTAGCAAATTTTCTAAGAAATGTTTGCTTTCTTTCTTCCTCGCTCCTCTATAGAGAGAATAAACAAGTATGCCCACCATTGTCCCATCCCAGCAGAGGTCCCCAAGGTGGGGTGTGTTTGTATGTGTAAGCAACCCAATAAAACCCAGCAGCATGGATGCAGCAAAAGAAGAGAGAAATATTTCCTCAAGTCTTTTTGATTCTCTGAGGGAAAAGCAACAGGGGAGGGAAGAGAGGAAATGACAGGTTGACATGGCTGGTTTTACGTGCCTTGTGTGTGTACCCTGCTCTTGCAATCCTTACCCAGCTGTCCTCACAAACTCAGCTGTGTCACCAAAGCAAACAACAAACCAAATGTCGACACCATTCATTATGTGTCTAAAGGCAGGACAAAAAATTCTTAAAATGCAAAGTTTTTGACTCCATTCTCTGAAGTTTGGTATATAGATACCCTATTACTCCGATGTCTTTTTACAAATAAAACTTGAATTTGATTATTTCACTGGAATATTCCATCTAGTTCTTAAAGAGAGTCAAGATTTTATTTCTATCAAGTTTTCTCCATATGTTATTGGGGTAGTGATTTATAATTCTGGTATTGAAATATCTTCTAATATCTCTGGTTATCTCAGAAGATGCCAAAAAGTTTTCGAAAAGTCCTCCAAGAAAAACGTTGAAACATCTCTAGAGGGCTGTTAAAATAATTCCTCTATTTTTCTCCTTCCAGAATCGCACCATGCCAAACTACAAACTCACTTATTTTAATATGAGGGGGAGAGCAGAAATTATTCGTTATATATTTGCATATTTGGACATAAAGTATGAAGACCACAGAATAGAACAATCTGATTGGCCTGAAATCAAGTCAAGTAAGTAGCACAAATGTAGTTCATGGAAATGTATGTAGAGAAAATGTTTCCAGAACCTTTTGTCTTTCCTCAGGGAAAGGAAAATAGAAAGGTTTTTAAATCTCATGGAGCTTTACACTGAGAAGCAGCAGTTCAGGCAAGTTAAATAAATGCTCTGTGACCCAGAAAATTTCCTATTGAGGTGAAAAGACAAAACTGACAGAGGGGGCATATAAAAATAACACAACATGAAGCTTTATCAGAAGAGCTGAAATGGAGGAAATACTGAAGTCAAACTTTTGACCATTGGACTAGCCTGGGCTTGCTCAGATATCAATAACATTTGGATGATAGATAAGATAAGCTGCTGTAACAGAAAACAAAACTCAGATGGCTTAAATAACAAGGAAATGAATTGTACCACATAACGGAAAATCCAGAAGTAGGCCAGGTTTCAAAGGATGGCTTTATCCATTTTTCCTCCTCAGCGTGTTGGCTAAAATCATGAAGCTGGTAGCAATATGTTTGCTGCAATTCCAGCCTCGCAGTGTTGAAAAGCAATTTTGAGAGGCTAGAGGAGAAAGCACTGCTTCCTTAAGTGTTCCCAGAAGAATGAGGAAAAACTTTCCAGGAGACCTCAGCAAACCTCTCATGTTTCACTGGCTCAGATTGGGTCACGTGTCCATTTCTGAACCAATCATTGGCAAAGGGAGTGGGAGGAACCTTAGAATCATCTAGTCCACCTCTGAAGTAGGGGATGGAAGCAGTTTTCATGAGGCTTTGTGACCATATGAGAGAGGGGTGGGTACGTGAACAAAACTGGGGTCTGTATGATCAGAGGAAAGAGCAAATTTACAAATTGGGCGGGTAGCACAATGAAAACATGCTTCTTAGCACTCAGGACAGTGAGGAAGAATTAGAAATATTATTAAACAAACGAAAGTGTGTGGTTTTCAGTTAAGTTGTAAGTCATCCTCTAGATGCTTGCCATGTTCCCTGGAAATACTAAATATTAAGTGTCTAAAATTTATATTTTTACGCTAGATTATTAAAATTTCAGATAAAGATGAAGCTGAAGAAAACAACTATATAGCATTTGTAGGCTATCAGAACTGGATAGTCTGCAGACCCTATTTCATTTAATTTCTCTAACACGTCAACACGGGATGTATTATTGTTTCTATTTTATAGTTGGATTAACTATTAATTTTATAGTTGGAAGCACACAGAGTTTAGGTATTTTTTCCAAGTTCACAGCCCTAGCAAGGTACAGCTGATTTTCAAACACAGGTCCATCTAATACCATAGCCCAAGTTATTTGCACTAGATAATGCCAACAAAAATAATACCATGATAATTGACGTATTCACAATAAGTATTGCCACTTGCCTTTTGGAAGCATGAGTTTCTCTGAAGTCATTGCCCCTGTAATTACTCCTTTTCTTATCAGAGAACTCTTCTCCGATGGGATAGAATATCTTATTTCCTGTTCTTCTGAAACTTTACCTTTAATATCCAAGCATTTCTTCTGATATCAGAATTTGTACATGAGCTTCTGTGGACATAAAATAGGTGAATATTAAATTTATCCATTAAATAAGTCAAGATGAATAGCAAGTTGTGGAGGTATTACATATAACAAATTCTGCCTTTTAGTTTTTAGATATAAGTTCTTTGTATTCTTTATACCCTATTCTACCTTAACTTTTCATTGTTATTAAAAATGGAATTACTGCATTTTCTTAATGTTTTCACATATTCTTAGAATTGAAAGGGATCTTAAAGTTAATGATGGTTAAGCTACAGTTTCAAATGCTTTAACATACACCCAACACAAAAATGGCTTAAAGAGGAGAAAAATTTATTTCTTTTGCATAAAAGCCCAAGTTAGCATAGCAGTTCTGCCCCATGATGTTGTCAATGATGAGGCTCTTTCATTTCTGTTCATCTGCACCCGTAGTGGGTTCTTATTGACACAGTGTGAATAGTTCACCCTCCTTCCATATTCCAACTCACAGAAAGTGCAGAAGAGGGAAGAGAACACACCTCTGCCTTTTAACAGCCTGACCAGGAAGTTGCACACATCACATCAGTTATATCTGTTTGGCAAGAAATTAGTCACGTGGTCATGCATTACTACGAAGGAAGCTGGGGAACGTTGACTTTATTGTGGACAACCATTTGCCCAGCTAAAAATCCAGGATTTTATTACTTTGAGAAAAAAAGCAAAGAATAGATATTGAAAAGCAGTTTCTATTACAAATTGTATCTGGTATCGTCTCCTGTCTAATTTAGGGATGCTCTCTGGTGTCTGAAACTCGCTATGACCATCCCCTCTGCTATAATCTAGAATATCATTGGATATTTCTATTAAAATTTTCTTCCTGGTCAAACCTGGTAGATTGTACACATGTGTTTAATCTCTCCTTTAATAACATTAAAGTACTTAAAAAAAAGTCACCACCACCCCAAGGACAAAGAAATCAACCTTAAATATGATAGCACAAAATTCTGGAAGCTAGAAAACCGGTCAAAGAATGGTAAGGTGACTTACCATTAAGGCCAGTGATGCTCAAATATAAGCCTGGAGGAGGAGAAGGCAAGCTAAATCACCCCAGAGATCCTCCAGAGGGTCAGGAATTGGTTGCAAAAGATAACTTTAAGAGCTGAGCTGATACAGGGTTGCCTGGAAAAATATGAAGAAGCAGTATGACCACAAGTTCCCTCTCTCTCCCTGGAAGAAGCATAGAGATTACTTTCAGGAGGATGGACCAGAGGATTCTAGGACACCAGGCATGTCTCGGACACAATGCTACAGTAAACATGGCATTCAGTGGAAGTCTAGAAACTAGATGGTGGGACCAACAGCCCTTTCCCCTGCTCTACAATCAATGGCAACCAGACTAATATCCCTCACACAGGAAATGGGAGGAATTCTCTCTGGGGAAGCTGATCAGTCTAAGAAAAACGTCTAACAGATACTGAACAGATGGGGATCCCTCAATGAATTTGCCTAGCCCAATCTGTGGGCAAGCCCCTCCTATGCACACTGAGGTTCCAGTGAGCGTTTACCTCTTTGCCCTTTTAAATAGTAATGGCAAGTCAAAAGTTAACCCATATTTGCGAAAACTCTCTAATATAAAACAGACCTAAAACCAAACACCTCTGGAGATGTCAAGACGGTATAGCAAGAAAACAAGTTCAAAAATATAAAATCCTCAGAGAAAAGAGAAGATATTCTATACAATCTTAAAGGGATGTACGGAGACAAAAAGTTCTTGGAAATGAATGTCGGATACAAAGAAATAAATAAAATGATGAAAACTAAGTAAATCCCCCAGAAAGCACAATAGGAAAAAAACAAAAAATAAGAGAAAAAAGATAAGGAAAATTGAGAATGAACCAGTTTAGGAGGTCCAACATCTCCATGAAATTCTGGAAAGGGAGAACAGAAAGAAGAGGGAGGAAAACTTAAAAGAATCTTCCTTATACAAAATTGAAATTACCTCCATGTGGCTTTCATACATTGGTCTTGGACTTACCATTTTAATCCATGGAGAACAAATTATTTTTTCTCTCACATCCAGTTATTATAAGACATTTAGTAAATTTAAGACATCATAGAGAAAAAGACATTGCAGTATAGTCACTTTAATGAAAACTCTGAAGATAAGGAAGGTCTCTGGCTGAATTCAGAATTGAGTCCCTAGGTAACTCATTACCTGTATCTCTATTTAGATGTCAACTTTTGGAGCTTCCTTGATCGTTTCTCTGATCATTATTGTGAAATTCAGTGCACCCTTCCCACCCCTGACTCTACTTCTTGATTTAGGTACTATTTCCTATGGACTGTCTGAGATCCGCCATCACATCTAGGTTCAAAGGACAACTCTCTTCTCTTCCTGGAGTGTTCCATTTATTTCCCCTGGTTTGGGTTTGCTCACCACCCAAGTAGAACAAGCTTCTGTTAGACTCTGTCTGCTAATTTACGTGTAGTGCCTGTGCCTGCAAGCATAGGAACAGCACAGAGCAGAATGGGACCATCACTTCTGGCACAAGTGTAGACATATTTCTAAGACGTTTTTACCAAGATCACAGTAGCTATGTTGGCAGCCGTATCATACTGAGGCCTTGCATTCAGCACCACTAAATCTCTTAAAGCTTTTTGACAGGTGCTCCTGTTAAGTTACAACTCCAACACCATGAAATTCTTTTTTTCTGGAACCAAATAAAGGACTTAGCATTTGTCTTCTTAAATTGCTTCTTGTTAGATGCAGCCCATATTCCAATTGTTAGCAATTATTCCAAGCTTGGCTAAAATGCTTCCAGTAGCTGAAAGCTTACCACCTCATAAGAAAACACATTCCATTGTAATAGCTCCAAAGGTAACAGAATTATTCTTCATCTTGAGTTCAAATATGCCCTTTAGGACTTCCCTGGTGGTGCAGTGGTTAAGAATCTGCCCGCCAATGCAGGGGACACGGGTTCGAGCCCTGATCCGGCAAGATCCCACATGCCGCGGGGCAACTAAACCCTTGCGCCACAACTACTGAGCCTGCGTTCTAGAGCCCGTGAGCCACAACTACGGAGTCCGTGCTCTGCAACAAGAGAAGCCACCGCAATGAGAAGCCCGCGCACCGCAACGAAGAGTAGCCCCCGCTCGCCGCAACCGGGGAAAATCCCGCGCGCAGCAACGAAGACCTAACGCAGCCCACCACCAAAAAATTAATTAATTAATTAAAATATGCCCTTTAAAAATTTCTTCTTGGTTCTCATTCTGCATTTTAGAGATAGTCCAAATAAGTAAGATTATTTTTCCATTTGATAGCTACGTCATATTGGAGATGGTGTTTATGTTCCACTTCATTTGTTCTGTCCTCTTCAGTGAAGAGTGGTAGAAGTTCTTCAGCCAATCCTCATATCATGTGATTTTCAGACCCTCTCTAACTTGGATACTATCCTCTGGGCTTGCTCTGATTTTTAATGTCTTTCAAAAACATGGCTCTTAGAACTAGAAAACAGCTGAGTAAGAGTTCCAACTGGATTTCACCTCTCACTTGGCTCTCACCTCTATCAGGTGTGTGATCTGGACTATTTCTATAACCTCTCTTCACCTCATTTCCTCATTTATAAAATGAGATGGTAGTTAATACCTACTTCATAGGGTTGTTGTAAGTACCAGAAGACTGAATGGGCATGTTAAACATTTAGTACAATGCCTAGCACAAAAGGAAGCACCCCTCAAAATGTCAGGCATATTAATTCCCTCTTGATTACATACTTTGCTTCAAATAAGGCATCACAGTTTGTATCAGTTTTATTTGGGACTTTGTTTTGCTCACTGCAGTATCTCAAACACCTGGAATAGGACTTGGCACACTTATTAGGTAAGTGTTCAAAGATGTTTTTATTCCTGATGTGAACTGTAGTTCATCTTGTACTTACTCAGTGCAAACGAAAGACACTTGAAGGTTGATTCTAGTAGTTGTGTTACAGTCGTGGGATTATGAGTGGCACTTTATTCTTTTCCCTCTTTCCAAAATAATTATATGTCCCAACCTAAGGCACTGGTTGGGAAAATTGTGATTAATTCATATGGCAAAATGTATGCTTTAAAAAATGATGTTTTATTGATTTAGAAAGATTTTAAAAGGTATTATCAAATTTAAAAAAGTGGTTTACAAACATATATACATTATGATTTTGTTTTGATATATATATGGGAAAGCAATTAAAATATTTGTCATTATGTGGTAGAATTATTTTTATTTATCTTCAACTTAGAATTTTTCTATAATGAAGAATAATAAATTATTCTCTGACAAAAATATAATAGGTTTAGATAAGAAAACAAAGTAGGATTTACAGATAAATATTAATACACCTGCTATGAATCTGTCCTATATTTGTACAAATATGCTTGTCGCTTACTATATACTTCAAATGATCAATAAGAATTTGGCTAAGTTCCTTATCATAACTCAATATCAAACTCTTCATATTCCTCAGACTATGGTTTTAAAGAATAATTAATGTAATCTCTGAGGACTGAAAATTTAATAAGGCTTTAAAAGTTTAAAAAAATTATATAGTAAGTATGTGAGATAATATATAATATATATCGATAGTATCACTGTAAACTTGGGGTTTAGACCCAGTTCTGTCACTAAGTCTATAGCAGCTCTTCTAACAACTCTTCTTTTCCCCTTTTCTAAAAAAATTGGGGTATAGTCGCTGTTCAATATTATATAAGTTGCAGATGTACAGTATAGTGATGCACAATTTTTAAAGGTTATACTCCACTCATAGTTATTATAAAATATTGGCTGTATTCCCCATGTTGTACAATATATCCTTGTAGCTTATTTTATACCTAATAGTTTGTACCTCTTACTCCCCCACCTCTATCTTGTCCCTCCCCTCTTCCCTCTCTCCACTTGTAGCCACTCATTTGTTCTCTATGTCTGTGAGTCTGTTTCTTTTTCTAACAACTCTCTTTTTTTAAACTTGTAAAATGTAAAGATTCCACTAGAGGATGCCTAATGTCCCTTCTAGAATTAATATTCAAGAATTCTGTAACGTTACTATCATGTTTTATTTCCACAATTATCAGTAAAATGGAAGTATTATAACTTTTGTTCTGGAAGTTGATTTTTTGCTCATTTTATTTTAAGCTCTTCCATTTGGCAAAATTCCCATTTTGGAAGTCGATGGATTGAACCTTCACCAGAGCCTAGCAATAGCAAGATATCTGACCAAAAATACAGGTAATATATTTATTGTGTGTACAGTTTTTGATAACTGAAAAAAAACATGGCATATATTCAATATTAAGTAACATTATTATTGAATGGGATTAAAATATAGTGCAAAGGAGAATGGGATTCAGTGCCAGAGAAGTATAAATATACCATATCTACCAGTTTAATTTCCCCTGAGTTCCCTAGACAATTAATTTTATACTGCCTGCAGTCTCTCCTGCCCCACACTTCCTTGTCCTCAATCCCTTATTGGAATTTAGCTGAAAAAGCAGACAGATGTGTCTGAACCCAAACTTTTGCTAGCATGCATATCACAGGTTATCAGAGAAGATTAATTAATGGGAAATACGTGTGGCATAGGGAGGCTGAAATGACTCATACTATTAAAATCATGTACCCAATGTCTTTCATCCTAATCATGCTAAAAAAAATAGAAGGGGAGTCTTCTTTGCCACCATAAAGTGCCATCTGAGGCCTCCTGAGTGGGTAGTTGGCTACCGGATTGTTTATTTAGCGCATGCGCTAACGTGATGAGATGAGGAGTAATAAGGGAAACTTAGTTCTCATCTTTGCCTGGTGCCTTTCCCCATCTTATGCTCTGCTGTCTTCTCTCTCCCCTCACACTCTCATAACACTCTTTTTGAGTGAAAGGCTACATTTGGCTTCTTTTAAAGACCCTTTCTTTATAAATAATCTGCAGAATCACCATGTCCCACTCCTGACACTGACACCCTCTTTGCTACCCCCAAAACCACTATGATCCAAGCTGTAGAGACATGGTTATCTTTTTTTTTTTTAATTTGTTTAATTAATTAATTAATTAATTTGGCTGCGTTGGGTCTTTGTTTCTGTGCGAGGGCTTTCTCTGGTTGCGGCGAGCAGGGGCTACTCTTCATCGCGGTGCGCGGGCCTCTCACTGTCGCGGCCTCTCCTGCTGTGGAGCAGAGGCTCCAGATGCGCAGGCTCAGTAGTTGTGGCTCATGGGCCCGGTTGCTCAGCAGCATGTGGGATCTTCCCAGACCAGGGCTCAAACCCGTGTCCCCTGCATTGGCAGGCAGATTCTCAACCACTGCGCCACCCAGGAAGGCCGAGAGACATGGTTATCTTACCAATAAAATGGGCCATAATTACTAGACCTTCATTTTTGGACCAAAGTAATGTATGTATGCTAAAAATACAAAAATTTGTGTTACACTAACACATTTCAGCCAACAAAATTTTTTGGAAGTTTAAAAGAGATGGAGGGACTTCCTTTGTGGTCCAGTGGCTAAGCCTCTGCACTCCCAGTACAGGGGGCCTGGGTTCGATCCCTGGTCAGGGAACTAGATCCCACATGCCACAACTAAGAATTCACATGCAGCAACCAAAAAAAAAAAAAAAAAAAAAAAAAAGATCCCATATGCTAAGACCCAGCAGAGCCAAATAAATTAATAAATAGATAGATAGATAGCTAAATATAAGAGATGGAGATGACTTCTGACTATGGAAATTTGACTTTGAAGTGGAAATGACATTTGAGTTCAGCCTGAAAAGATACCTAGAATTTCAAGAGAAATATCTGGACTTGAGCAGTGTTTCTCAAATTTTATGTGCATCAGGATCACCTGGAGGTTCATTAAAACAGATTGTTCAGCCTTGTCTCCAGAGATTGTGATTCAATAGGCCTAGGGTGGGAAATTTGCATTCTTACCAATTTCCCAGATGATGCTTATGCAGCTGGTCCCTGGAACTCACTTAGAGAATCTCTGGACTAGAACATTCCAGACAGAAAAAATGGCAGGAGAAAAAGACAAGAACTTCAAAATTTGCTGGGTGGAGCGGAAGCAGAAAGAGAAAGGGATGGAAAAATAGATTCTGGTAAGAAAGAGCCAGAGTATTAATGTCATCCCTTAAACAATTGTAGAGTTTTTTGGGGTTTTTTTTGCGGTACACGGGCCTCTTACCGTTGCGGCCTCTCCCGTTGCAGAGCACAGGCTCCGGATGCGCAGGCTCAGCGGCCATGGCTCACGGGCCCAGCCGCTCCGCGGCATGTGGGATACTCCCGGACTAGGGCATGAACCCGTGTCCCCTGAGTCGGCAGGCGGACTCTCAACCACTGCGCCACCAGGGAAGCCCCTGTAGAGTTGTTTTTAAATTGAGATATAATTCACATATAACATTACATTAGTTTCAGGTGTATGACATAATGATTCAGTACATGTATATATTGCTAAATGATCACACAGTAAATCTAGTTAACATCCATCACCTCACATAGTTACAGATTGTTTTCCTTGTGATGAGAACTTTTAAGAACTACTCTCTTAGCCACTTTCAAATAGATGGTATTCTTAGCTATACTCACCATGCTGTACATTACATCGCCAGGGCGTATTTATCTTCTAACTGGAAGTTTGTATCTTTTGACCACTTCCACCCATTTTACTGCCCCTACCCCTGCTCCTGCCTCTGGTAACCATCTGTTCTCTGTATCTTTGAGTTAGTTATTAGCAGTAATTTTTAAAGATTCCAATATGAGTGAGATCACACAGTGTTTGTCTTTCTCTGTCTGACTTCAACTTTAAATTTTTATCTGGAAAAGCAACATAACCATGGCTATGAGCTTAGGAAGATTATTCTGGCCAGACTTTGTTTGGCATGACTGCAGGGGTGCCTATTTGGGAAATATGAGAAAGTTTGTGAAGATAGAATCATCCTAGGGTTAGAAGACATACTGGCATGTGGAGGGAAGTCTATTTGAGCAGGAGAGTAAGGGCCAGGCAGACGACACCTGGACATAGCTCCTTATCCCCATAGCTCCTTGGCCTTATCCTCTTCCTCGTCCTCTTCTTAAAAGAAAAAGTTCCTTAACTTGCAGTATCCTTTCCATTGTCTGTCTTCCCCAGTTAGCCGTAAGTGCCATGCAGGCAAGGAATTGATCTCCTTTGTTCACTGCTGTAGCCCCAGTTGCGGCCGACCCCAAAGGATACATAGAGAACTATCCCAAAGGAAGCTGAGAGGGCTTCCCTGGTGGCGCAGTGGTCGAGAGTCTGCCTGCCGATGCAGGGGACGCGGGTTCGAGCCCCAGTGTGGGAAGACCCCACATGCTGCGGAGCAGCTGGGCCCGTGAGCCATGGCTGCTGAGCCTGCGCGTCCGCAGCCTGTGCTCTGCAACGGGAGAGGCCGCAACAGTGAGAGGCCCGCGTACCGCAAAAAAAAAAAAAAGGAAGCTGAGAATATGGCTCTGGAATTTGGGACTAAACATGTTGAATGAGTCATCTGTATAAAATTGACAGCTGAAGCCTTGAGTGTGGAAGTCAAAGTAGGGATGAAAATGAGTGAAGAGACCTTATGATACAATTCAGAGGGATTTCTCAAGGTCAGAAAGAAGAATCAGTCTTTGAGCATCACACACGTGAAAATATAGATAGCTTACAGAAGAACGCTAATTACTAAGGCATTTTCTTTCACTTTTAATAGCTTTATGGTGTGATTTACATACAGTTCACCCATTTTCAGTATATACAGTTCCTTGATTTTTAGTAAATTCATACATTTGTACAAAAGCAACCTATTTTATATTTTTATTTTTTATTAAAGTTACAAGTTATAGGCGTACAATATAGTGATTCACAATTTTTAAAGTTACACTCCATTCACAGTTATAATAAAATATTGGCTATATTCCCTGTGTTGTGCAATATATCCTTGTAGCTTATGTTATACATAATAGTTTGTACCTCTTAATCCCCTACCCCACTGGTAACCACTAGTTTGTTCTCTATATCTGTGAGTCTGCTTCTTTTTTGTTATATTCACTAGTTTATTGTACTTTTTAGATTCCACATATAAGTGATATCATACAGTATTTGTCTTCCTCTGTCTGACTTATTTCACTTAGCATAATACCCTCTAATTCTATCCATGTTGCTGCAAATGGCAAATATTCTTTCATTGTTTTTTATGGCTGAGTAATATTCCATTGTGTGTATATATATATATATATATATACATATATATATATACCATATCTTCTTTATCCATTCATCTGTTGATAGACACTTAGGTTGCTTCCTTATCTTGGCAATTGCAAATAATGCTGGTATGAACATTGGGGTGAATGTATCTTTTCAGATGAGCTTTCATCTTTTCCAGATATGTACCCAGGAGGGGAATTGCTGGGTCATATGGTAGTTCTGTTTTTAGTTTTTTGACAAACTTCCCTACTGTTTTCCACAGTGGCTGCTCCAATTTACATTCCCACCAACAGTGTAGGAGGGTTCCCTTTTTCTTTTTCTCCACATCCTTGCCAACATTTGTTACTTGTGTCCTTTTTGATGATAGCCATTTTGACAGGTGTGAGGTGATATCTCATTGTGGTTTTGATTTGCATTTCCCTGATGACTAGTGATGTTGAGCATCTTTTCATGTGCCTGTTGGCCATCTGCATGTCCTCTTTGGAAGAATATCTATTCAGTTCTTCAAACCAGTTTTTAGTTAGATTATTTGTCCTTTAGATGTTGAGTTGTATGAGCTGTTTGTATACATTGGATATTAATCCCTTATCGGTCATATCATTTGCAAATATTTTCTCCCATTCAGTAGATTGTCTTTTCATTTTGTTGACAGTTCCCTTGGCTGAAATGCAACCTATTTTAGAATGCTTCTACACTGAATCATTTTAGAATGATTCCTTAGCAAAATGATGGTCAACGAATGGCAGTAAAGAAAAAAAACACTTCTATTATTTTAAACTTATAGTTCCCAGGAAGCAGACAAATGCTCCTGACAAAAAAGTATCTGCACATGTAACAGTAATTCTTTCTACAAGATAAATGATAATGTATGTACAGGTTATTTATTGTAGTATCACTTGCACTAGCAAAAGACTGGAAACAAACCTAATCAGTTGAGGCTAGTTAAATAAATTGTGGCACTTCCACTTAAAGGAATCCCATGTACCTGAAAAAAGAGCAAGGATGCCCTTAAGGGACTTGTAAGAAAAGACCTCTAGGATATATGGGGGAGGTGCGTTTTGAGTGGGATACCGATTCTTATTTTCATTAAGAAACAATGGAAGAATACAAAATAAATGAATGAAAATGGTTACCAATATGGTAGGTAGGTAAGGAAGCAAAATGAAGTGAATGGGTCAGAGGTGGAAGTTAGTCTTCACTGGACACTGTTTTATATTGTTTTGAATTTTTGAACCATATTAATATATTGCCTATTTTTTAAGAAGTTTTACTATAGTAAAATAAATTGAGCATATTCTTGGGCATAAAATGGCCTGTCTCTATTCCATAGATTTGGCTGGAAAAACAGAATTGCAACAATGTCAAGTTGATGCAGTCGTGGACACATTGGATGATTTCATGTCTCGTTTTCCTTGGGCAGAGAGAAAACAAGATATAAAAGTAATGTGATCAGTTTGCTGTTACTGCTATTAATCATATGCACTTGCCAAACATTATGTTAGGTGCTTTTCAAAGTTCCTTTTTATCAAAGTAAGACATACATCTAGTTTTAAAATATCAAATTATATTAAAAAGTTTAAAACAAATTACTACAGTGATTCCCAGCCTTACCTCTTCATATTAACCCTTCCTCAGATGCAACCCTCATTTTAACACTTTTAGCTGTTTCTTTAGGATTTATATATCTCCATATTTTCTATAGGATATGTAAATATGGCTTTCTTTGATTCACAAATTTTAGACAGTTTGGGCCTCTCACTGTTGTGGCCTCTCCCGTTGCGGAGCGCAGGCTCAGCGGCCATGGCGCATGGACCCAGCCTCTCCGTGGCATGTGGGATCTTCCCGGACCGGGGCGCGAACCTGTGTCCCCTGCATCGGCAGGCGGACTCTCAACCACTGTGCCACCAGGGAAGCCCTAGATAGTTCTGATAGACTTATTATAGTAATTAGAATTTATCTCTTACATAGTCATTCTCTTTGCTTCCCTTCCCCCAAACTCCTAATATAATATTAAAATTTTGTGGTGAGGGGGCTTCCCTAGTGGCGCAGTGGTTGAGAGTCCGCCTGCCAATGCAGGGGACACGGGTTCGCGCCCCGGTCTGGGAAGATCCCACACGCCACGGAGTGGCTGGGCCCGTGGCACCATGGCCGCTGAGCCTGCACGTCCAGAGCCTGTGCTCCGCAACGGGAGAGGCCGCAACAGTGAGAAGCCCGCGTACCACAAAAAAAAAAAAAAAAAATTGTGGTGAAATCTACATTCAGTCATTACATTAGTATGCCTATGCAGATATTGTACAAAACTGTGCATCGTGGTATACTTTGATTATATTTCCTTTCTCACTTTCCTCCTCAAATTAGTAATTGTCTCTTTTTCATTTGCTTAATTCTTTTTTACTTTTATTGCTGAACCTTCCCACACTACCCAATGGCCTGCCAATGCAATTTTTCACAAAAGTCAATGATATCAGATAATCTACTGTTTCCATCATTTTCTTGGAGCTATCGAGCCAGAGATTTCCATTCTCCTTTGTAGAGCTGTCTAGGATTTTGCACAGCTGTCATCATTGGACTTTCCTTCACTGCCATCCCAGGAACGTCTTTCTCTTGAGCTGGAGTCCTGTTTCCTGGATGACGTACTCTGTTTTTATTTACTCCCTTGTTTACTTGGGACACATCTCCAGTATTCGTATCTCTTATCCTCAAGACTTCTTCATGTAAAATTTTGGAAACTGTTGTTATCCTCATTTTCCAGATGAAGAAATTGAGGTTCATGTAGTGTAAATAACTTACCTAAGGTTACTTAGCTGGTAAGTGGTACACAAGGAATTCAAATCCCAGACACTCTGGCTCGGACTCCATGTTCTTAACCACTGGACGTAATGCCACAGTGGTAGCAGCCATTCAAAACAGCTGTGCACGAGTATTTATGCACATGTTATGGCTTAAGGCCTGTATCCAAAAGCTACAGCACAGAACAAATGGCAGTCTTATCAATTTACTTAAGCATATTTATTCTAAATACTTTTTGTTTAATTAGGACCCTCTGATTTAAATAGAGATATTTGGAACATAAAAGTATTCACATTTACCGATTCCTTGACATAAATGTAAGGTGTGTGGGGAGACACACACATATATGTATATATACAGATACCTGACTAACCAGAACAAAGTCTTAAATAAAAACTCATCTTTGAGGATAGAAATACATTTGGGCTCTGGAGTCAGACTGCCAGGCTTGAATCCTGATTCTCTTTTTACCAGTTGTCAGTTAACTCCCTATCAAATTTTCACATTCTATGTCTGTAAAGTAGGGATATCATAGAATCTGCTTCAAAGTATGTTGGGAGGATTAAATGGTAGCATAAGTACCTATGGCTAGGTGGAAAGTATTCACTAAATATTAGTTATTATAGTGTTTTCATATAATTCCGTGCTCATTGTTTTTCCTTTTATTTGTCAGACATGACATCTATATTTCACATATCCTTATAAATGCAGAGACAAGTAGATGCATAATTCTCAATTTAGAAAAAAGTATCTAAAGGTTTTTGTTCCATGTGGGCTTGCCCTTCTCTACTTCTCTATTTTTCCATTCTCCTTTTCTCCCAAAGGAAAATGTTCTTTGAACATTTATGATAAGGGGAACTCTACCTTTGTATTAGAATAACAGTGCTCTTACGTGCTACCTACCTCAGAAAAACAAATTCACAGGACATATTCCAAGTTCATGAATAAATCATATGAAGGGACAACATGTTGCAGAAATAATTGCGAACAGCTAGACTATCTGATTAATAAGCAGGACCTGGCCAGAATACAATGAAAAATACACAGTTCTTTTGCATCTCATTACTTAGTCTCTCCATAGTGGGCTGCATTGCTGCCACCTTGTGGTCAGATAAAATTTTCAAAAGCAGAATATTGATACAGTAAAGATGGATGAACAGTGAAAATAGTCCTCTTCTTATATGTTCTTTAAAAATCTATGGAGTACACATAATTATAAATGTTTCATGCTAAAAATTCCATTTCCAATTTAAAATTTAAAAAAATTAATTTAAAGGCAAAATACGTCTCTGAGCATTGGTCACACTGATAATCCTTGAATTTATCACTAGTGTTTCTGTGGTTATTCAATGCATCTGTTTCAGTTTCCTCATCTGAAGAACAGGGCAGGGGGTTGGGGGGGGAGGGTGATGGATCAGCAGGACTGAGGGAACAGCAGTGGCCCATTTCCAATCCTAAACGATTTGGGCAGTGTGGATTTTAAAATGGTGCTTTGGAGAAATATGCAAACCTCCCTAAATCCTCTAAATGTCATTTGATAGAATACAATAGCAATGACTTTTCAATGTGCAAAAATCTCCTTCCTTATAACTCTCTGGGGGAGGTGGGAGGAAATTTCTGAGTCCACCAAGTATAGGAATGGCTATCTAGGGTTTATCAGAAAAGGCTATGTAAGAAAATTTTATCTTCTTTAGGTTATTTTGGTGAGTATTCTTTAAAATGACTCTTAAATACTAATGGTTATGCTGTTTAGCAATTTACATTTCATTAGACTGATATGATTCTCACCAAACACATAAAGAGAACCTGGGCTAAGGAACTCAAGAGCACAGAGATAAAATTTTTATCTGGCACTGCATATACAAAGCATTGGTGTACCTTAAGCTGTGGAAATGCACAGTAGAAAAAGTAGCAGAATCACCCAGGTGAACGCACAGGAGTTTCTGGAAAGCTGTACAGCATCTACATCCTGTTCCATTTAACTCCCTCCTGTTTCTAGCTATTCTAGGACAGCCAAGCTGGCTATTACCTCCCCAACTGATGCTGATCTAAGCTAAGCTATGGGAAATGTCACGTGTTTCTGGGCCCATTGCCTCTTAGCTCACAGATTCTGTGGAAGGGGCTGAAGGATTCACACTATTTTATTTAGAACTATGAATATATTAACCATAGAGAGAGAACCTTATGTACAAAGGTGGTGTAGAACCGTGGAAAGCATGTAAAGTCAAAATAATGACAAACTTCCCAACCTTCAGTACCTGAAATGTGGCAAACCGACGTAAATCTGTAATGATGCTTTTGCAAACTGGGCCCTACAAATATAAGGCATTATGTTATAATAATCTATATTACCCAGCTAAGTCATAATAGTAACAGGAAGTAAATCAGTAAATTGGTGAGATTTATCCACTATTTGACTTATCTTAATAGAGGCTGATTTTATTACAGATTTTATAATATTCATTCATTTGTGAATATTAATGATATATGTATATTTTATAATATTTTGAGTTTGGCTTACATTTCATATCCACAATACAAACCAGCCTGATTTTTGTATATAAACAAATAAATACCTCTTACCAAGAAAGAGGCCATGAATAAATTATTTGGTCTTCAAAGATTCAAGTAAAAACACAAAGATAATTTTTTTAAATGGATATATCTGTTATTTTTTCCCAAGGATATTATTTGGTTTGTAATAATATCTTACATATTATATCAAAAGGGGGCACCTTGGATTCATTTTACAGATGATAGTCAAGGCAGAGAAATCTCACCCTAAGGTACAATGTCAAGCCAAACAGAGGAAATCTGCCCAAGAACATTACTATTTATTATGGATTACTTCCCGTTAAGTGTAACTGTGAGATGAAAGACTGCTAAACTGGAGGAATCTTACAAAATAATAATATTTTATTAATAATAGTCTTACAAAATAAATTTTATTTACAAAATAAATTAATTTCTTTACCTTTAGTTAAATTATTTCACTTTAAAGGGAGTGAGCCTAAAAAAGGTAGGGAATTTTAGAAATGTAAAAACATAATGGAATAATTTTCATTAACAAAAATTAAGATAAAAAACCATGAAAAGATTTTACTGATGAAATATTAAGTCATTATATACAAAGAAACAATAAGAACTGATGACAATATTTATTTTTTAATCCATGAGTAATAAAGGGAAGAATAAGATCTATAGAAAATCAGACCTGAATCTCCATGCCATTCATTTAAAAAAACAAACAAGCAAGCAACAACCACCAATAACAGGTAGCTACTTCCTTTTTGAACTCATGTGGGAGAAAGAAGATGGAAAAATCTACTTCCTCTTCAACTCATTTGTTTTTCTTCTTATTATGCTTAAAGGAATCTTTTTTCTCCCTCTCTTAGGATCAGATGTTTAAGGAGCTACTCACATGTGATGCATCTCATCTTCTGCAAGATTTAGACACATACTTAGGGGAAAAAGAGTGGTTTATTGGTAACTCTGTGAGTATGTTTTACATCTTAAAAAAATACAAGCATATACATATATGGATAAACCAAAAACTTTATAAAAATGTATTGAAAAAAGTGTTACTCATAGGGAGGGAGTAGGTTAGAGAGCAGGGACAAAAGCTAAACTTCTCTGAATAAAACTTTTTCAGTGGAGTTAACTTTGGAAACATGAACTAAAATATTTTATATAATTATATAACAACAACAAAAACATTTTAAAAAGCTATCACTGACAAACTAAAGCAAAGTGAAACAAATGAACTTGTGTCAAACTGGTGCACAGGGTATGTGGAGAAGTACCTGTGGACTCTATTAGTGAAACACTATCTTAAGAAACATTGTCATTTTTAAAAACACAGTGATTTGACTATACATCTCATTATAGATATTTTCTCGGGACAAAAAAATAATTATTGTACACCAGTTTCAGTTCACGATGTACTTTTTCTTAAGGTAAAGACAACAAGCATTTTGTGTCTCTTTTTCTCGAAAAAATTACCAGTCTAGTTGTTCTGGCCACCCCTTGGACCCAGATTCTGGTCTCTAAATACTAAAAGTAACCAGAACTTCTTGGAGAAATAGCTCATTCTCAGTTTGGGACAGGAAACGTAAAATATGAGCCGGGAATACTTTGACATAATAGAACCAAATAAATTATCACAACCCCCGCCCCCCACACACAACACCAGAGTTGTGTCAGAATGACTTAGCAGTCAACTTGTAGAAGCTCTCACTGGCCAAAGACGAGAAAATTCAAGCCACAATAAGAATATTAACTGCAATGGATTGAAACAAATCAAAATGAATGAATCCATGAGTTTATGACAACCACCATCACCAAATACACACACACACACACACCTCAAAACCAAACAAAGCTTCATTGGTGACTTTTAGAAGATGTTATGGAGCCAAATTATTACAAATTTTCATTGACTTATGATGGGATTATGTCCCAATAAATCCATCGTAAATTGAAAATATCGTAAGTCAAAAAATACACCCAACCTACTAAGTATCATAGCTTAGCCTAGCCCACCTTAAATTTGCTCAGAACACTTACATTAGCCAACAGTTTTGGGCAAAATAATCTAACACAAAGCCTTTATAATAAAGTGTTGAATATCTCACGTAATTTATTGAATGTTGTAGTGAAAGTAAAAGACAGAATGGTTGTATGGGTACAGAATGATTGTAAGTGTATTAGTCGTTTACCCTCCTGATTATGTGGTTCACTGCCACTGCCCAGCATCATGAGAGAGTACCATACAGCATATCACTAACCTGGGAAAAGATCAAACTTCAAAATTCAAAGTGCAGTTTCTACTGAACATGTGTCACTTTTGCACCATGGTAAAGTCAAAAAATTGTAAGCTGAACCATCATAAGCCAGAGACTGTCTGTATTCCGAAAACTGTTAAAAACAAAAAAGTTGAGGGGTTTGAATAAAGCATTTATCGTGCCATTCCTATGCCAATTATACCTCAAGATAAAAAAAAATGGATGGACAAAGTCTGCCTACATAAAGGTATTCTAGTTAATAAGTAAGGAAAGAGGACTTCCCTGGTGGTCCAGTGGTTAAGAATCTGCCTGCCAATGCAGGGGATACAGGTCTGATCCCTGATCTGGGAAAATCCCACATGTCGCAGAGCAACTAAGCCCATGCAGTGCGCCACAACTACTGGAGCCTGTGCACCGCAACTACTGAGCCCACGTGCTCTGGGGCCCTCGTGCTGCAACTACTGAGCCCGCGTGCTGCAACTACTAAAGCCTGTGTACCACAACCTAGAGTAGCTCCTGCTCGCCGCAACTGGAGAAAGCCCAAGTGCCACACGGAGACCCAGCGTAGCCAATGAATAAATAAATAAATAAATAAACAAATAAACAAACAAGGAGAGTTTAAAATAAATCATCACCATTTTCCAACCCATGATGAATCAATGGATCTAAGCATTGACTATCAACAATTGTTAATATCACAAAAAAGGAGAGAACCAGACATTACGGGCCTACTGACAGAGGAGTGCACTGCCACCTATGAAGTAGTCTTGCCAAGAGAAAAATCAAATCTAAATCTGATTTAGAAGCTGTGGTAAGCTGGGGTCCCTGCTTTCAAGGAGACTCCATTCTAGGAGACGAGATACTGCTTTTTGACATGCTCTTGTGACTTATTTTAATCACTGTCTGCTGAGTCCTGAGGAGACAGAGAAGCAAACTTGCCGTATCTTTTATGTTCCTTTCTCTGCCCTTATTGACTGAACAATTTCTAAGAATGTAAAATATCTTTTCCTTCTGCTTTTTATTAAAATTCCTTTGCAACCTATCTCCTAACCCCATCTCTTAGTGCTCTCTCCCTTCCTCAAAGTGTCCCAAACACTCTGGTGTTTTGTTTTTTCCTCGGACACAAGTCATACTCCCACCTAAGAGCCTTTACACTTGCTCCTCCTTCTGCCTGAAATGTTTAATCCCCAAATCACTGCATGTCTGGATCTTTTTTTCATCATTCAAGCCTTAGCTTAAATGTCACCTCTTAAAGGACTTCTCTCCCTGATCCCTTGAGAATCCCTCTCATCACTCTACTTTGTCTATATCACCTTTATCACTTTATGATTTTTTTTTGTTTTTAATTGAAGTATAGTTGATGTACAATATTGTATGTCACTGGTGTACAATATAGTGATTCAAAATTTTAAAGATTATACTCCATTTATAGTTATTATAAATTATTCGTTATATTCCCCATGGTGTACAATATATCATTATAGCTTATTTTATACATAATACTTTTTCTCTCTTAATCACCTACTCCTATATTGCCCCTCCCCCTTCCCTCTTCCCACTGATAACCACTAGTTTGTTCTCTATATCTGTGAGTGTGCTTCTTTTTTGTTATATTCACTAGTCTGTGCTATTTTTTAGATTCTGCATATAAGTGATATCATACAGTATTTGTCTTTCTCAGTCAGACTTATTTCACTTAGCATAATATACTCCAAGTCCATCCATGTTGCTGCAAATGGCAAAATTTCATTTTTTATGGCCAAGTAGTATTCCATTTATATGTATACCACATCTTCTTTATCCATTCATCAGTTGATGGATAGGTTGCTTAGGTTGCTTCCCTATCTTGGCAATTGCAAATAATGCTGGTATGAACATTGGGGTGAATGTATCTTTTCAGATGAGCTTTCATCTTTTCCAGATATGTACCCAGGAGGGGAATTGCTGGGTCATATGGTAGTTCTATTTTTAGTTTTTTGACAAACCTCCCTACTGTTTTCCACAGTGATTGCTCCAATTTACATTCCCACCAACAGTGTAGGAGGGTTCCCTTTTTCTTTTTCTCCACATCCTCGCCAACATTTGTTATTTGTGTTCTTTTTGATGATAGCCATTTTGACAGGTGTGAGGTGATAATCTCATTGTGGTCTTGATTTGCATTTCCCTGATACTTAGCGATGTTGGGCATGTTTTCATGTGCCTGTTGGCCATCTCCATGTCCTCTTTGGAAAAATGTCTATTCAGTTCTTCTGCCCATTTTTTAATTGTCTTTTTGTTATTAAATTGTATGAACTGTTTATATACATTGGATATTAACCCCTTATCAGTCATGTCATTTGCAAATATTTTCTCCCATTCAGTAGGTTCTTTTCATTTTGTCAATAGTTTCCTTTGCTGTGCAAAAAGCTTTTAATTAGGTCCCATATTTTAACTTTGCTTTTATTTCCTCTGCTTTAGGAGACAGATCCAAAAGATATTGCTATGATTTATGTCTAACTGTATTATTCTATGTTTTCCTCTAGGAGTCTTATGGTTTCTGGTCTTACATTTATGTCTTTAATACATTTTGAATTTATTTTTGTACATGGTGTTAAAGAATATTTTAATTTCATTCTTTTACATGTAGCTGTCCAGTTTTCCCAGACCCACTTGTTGAAGTGACTGTCTTTTCTCTATTGTATATTCTTGCCTCCTTTGTTATAGATTAATTGGCCATAAGTGCGTGGGTTTGTTTATGGGCTCTCTATTCTGTTCCATTGATCAATGTGTCTGTTTTTGTGCCAGTACCATACTGTTTTGATTACTGCAGCTTTGCACTATAGTCTAAAGCCAGAGCATGTGATTCCTCCAGCTCTGTTCTTCTTTCTCAAGATAGTTTTAGCTATCCAGGGTCTTTTGTGTTTCCATACAAATTTAAAAATTATTGTTCTAATTCTGTGAAAAATGCCTTGGTATTTTGATAGAGGTTTTATTGAATCTGTAGATTGCCTTGGGTAATATGGTCATTGTAACAATATTAATTCTTCCATCCAAGAATATAGTATATCTTTCCATCTGTTTCTGTCATCTTCAATTTCTTTCATCAGTGTCTTACAGTTTTCCAAGTACAGGTCTTTTACCTCCTTAGGTATGTTTATTCCTAGGTATTTTATTCTTTTTGATGTGATGGTAAAGGGGACTGTTTCCCTAATTTCTCTTTCTGATAACTCAGTGTATATAAATGCAACAGATTTCTGTATAATAATTTTGTATCCTGCAACTTTACCAAATTGATTGATGAGCTTTAGTATTTTCTGGTGGAGACTTTAGGAATTTCTATGTAGAGTGTCATGTCATCTGCAAACAGTGACAGCTTTACTTCTTCCTTTCCAATTTGTATTCCTTTTAATTTCTTTTACTTATCTCATTGCTGTGACTAGGACTTCCTAAACTATGTTGAATAAAAGTGGCAAGAGTGGGCATCCTTGTCTTACTCCTGATCTTAGAAGAAATGCTTTCAGGTTTTCCCCATTGAGTATGATGTTAGCTGTGGGTTTGTCATATGTGGCCTTTATTATGTTGAGGTAGGTTCCCTCTATGCCCACTTTCTGGAGAGTTTTTATCATAAATGGATGTCGAGTTTTGTCAAAAACTTTTTCTACATCTATTGAAATGATTATATGGTTTTTATTCTTCAATTTGTTAATGTGGTGTATCACACTGATGATTGATTTGTGGATACTGAAAAATCCTTGCATCTCTGGTATTTTGCTAGTATTTTGTTGAGGATTTTTGCATCTATGTTCATCAGTGATATTAGCCTGTAATTTTCTCTTTTTGTAGTATATTTGTCTGGTTTTGGTATAGGGATGATGTTGGCATCATAGAATGAGTTCAGAAGTGTTCCTTCCTCAAGAAATTTTTGGAATAGTTTGAGAAGGATAGATTTTAACTCTTCTCTAAATTTTTGGTAGAATTCATCTGTGAAGCCATCTGGTCCTGGACTTTTGTTTCTTAGGAGTTTTTAAATTACTGATTCAGTTTCAGTACTGGTAAAATTTTAAATTAATTTTTATTGGAGCATAGTTGCTTTACAATGTTGTGTTAGCTTCTACTGCACAGCAAAATGAATCAGCCATACATATACATATATCCCCTCCATTTAGGACACTTCAGTTTATTAAGTAGAGTTCCCTGTGCTATACATTATGTTCCCATCAGTAGTCTATTTTATACATAGTATCAATAGCATATATGTGTCAATCCTAATCTTCCAATTCCTCCCACCCCACTCCTTTCCCCCTTGGTATCCATAGATTTGTTCTTTGTGTCTCTATTTCTGCTTGGCAATTAAGGTCATCTATACCATTTTTCTAGATTCCACATATATGTGTATATCTGTCATACAGAGTGAAGTAAGTCAGAAAGAGAAAAACAAATATCATATATCAGTACTGGTAATTGGTCTGTTCATATTTTCTACTTCTTCCTGGTTTAGTCTTGGGAGATTGTACCTTTGTAAGAATTTGTCCATTTCTTCTAGGTTGTCCATTTTATTTGCATATAGTTGTTTGTAATGGTCTCTTATAATCCTTTGTATATCTGTGATGTTGGCTGTAGCTTCTTTTTCATTTCTGATTTTATTGATTTGGGCCCTCTTCCTTTTTTTGTTGATAAATCTGGCTAAAGTTTTATCAGTTTTATCTTTCAAAGAACTGGCTTAGTTTCATTGATCTTTTCTAATTTTTTTGGTCTCTATTTCATTTATCTCTGCTCTGATCTTTATCTGATTTTTTTCCTTCTACTAACTTTGGGTTTTGTTTGTTCTTTTCTCTATCTCTTTTAGGTTCAAATTTAGGTTGAGATTTTTCTTGTTTTCTGAGGTAAGCTTGTATCACTATAATCTTCTTAGAACTGCTTTTTCTGCATCCCATAGGTTTTGGATTGTCGTGCTTTTGTTTTCATATATCTCTAGGTATTTTTTGATTTCCTCAGTGATCCATTAGTTGTTTAGTAGCATATCGTTTAGCCTCCACGTTTGTGTTTTTTTGCATTTTTTTTCTTCTAGTTGATTTCTAGCCTCATAGCATTGTGGTCAGAAAGATGCTTGATATGATTTCAATTTTCTTAAACTTACCAAGGCTTGTTTTGTGGTCTAGCATGTGTTCTATCCTGGAGAATGTTTCATATGCACTTGAAAAAAATGTGTATTCTGCTGCTTTTGAATGGAATGCTCTATAAATATCAATTTCTCCTTTTATGTCTGTTAATATTTGCCTTATGTATTTAGGTGCTTCTATGTTGGGTGCATGGTGCATATATAGTTACAATTGTTATATCTTCTTATTGGCTTGATCCCTTGATCAATACGTACTGTCCTTTGTCTCTTGTAACAGTCTTTATTTTTTTTATTTTTTGCTGTACGCGGGCCTCTCATCGCTGTGGCCTCTCCCGTTGTGGAGCACAGGCTCCGGACGCGCAGGCTCAGCAGCCATGGCTCACGGGTCCAGGCGCTCCGCGGCATGTGGGATCTTCCTGGACCAGGGCATGAACCTGTGTCCCCTGCATTGGCAGGCGGACTCTCAACCACTGCGCCACCAGGAAAGCCCGTAAGTCTTTATTTTAAAGTCTGATATAACTATTGCTACTCTGGCTTTCTTTTGATTTCCATTTGCATGGAATATCTTTTGCCATCCCCACACTTTCAGTCTGTGTGTCTTTAGATCTGAAGTGAGTCTCTTGCAGGCAGCATATATATGAGTCTTGTTTTTGGATCCATTCAGCAACTCTGTATCTTTTGGTTGGAGTATTTAGTCTATTTACATTTAAGGTAATTACTGATATGTATGTTCCCATTGCCATTTTATCAATTGTTTTGGTAGGTCTTTCTTCCCTTTTTCTTTTCTCTTGTGATTTGATTACCATCTTTAGTGTTATGTTTGGATTCCATTTTTCTTTTCTATTATAGATTTTTTGTTTGTGATTACCATGAGGTTTTTATATAGCAGTCTCTCTCTGTATATATTTATGATTGTTTTAAGCTGTGATCTCTTAATTTCAAATGCATTTTAACAACACTGCAATTGTACTCTCCTTCCCTCATGATTACTGTTTTTGATATCATATTTTGCATCTAGGTGTTCTGTGTATCCCTCAACTGCTTTTTGTGGACATTGATGATTTTACTACTTTTGTCTTTTTTTTTTTTAAGTTTTTTTTTTGGCCACACCCCACAGCATGTGGGATCTTAGTTCCCCTACCAGGGATCAAACCTGCACCTCCTGCATTGGAAGGCAGAGTCTTAACCACTGGAATCCCAGGGAAGTCCCCACGTTTGTCTTTTAACATTCCTACTAGCTTTGTGTGTGGATGATTTCCTACATTCATTGTATGTTTGAAACCAGTGAGCTTTTTCATTTTGTAATTTTCCTGTTTCTAGTTGTGTCCTTATCTTTTTTGCCTAGAGAATTTACTAAAATTTGTTGTAAAGCTCGTTTGAGGGGCTAAACTCTTTTAGCTTTTGCTTGTCTGTAAAGCTTTTGATCTCTCCATCAAATCGGAATGAGAGCTTGCTAGGGAGAATATTCTTGGTTATAGGTTTTCCCCTTTTATCACTATATATATATATATATAGGGGATTTATATATAATGTGCCCCTCCCTTCTGGCCTGCAGAGTTTCTGCTGAAAAATCATCTGACAGCCTTATGGGTGTTTCCTTGTATGTTACTCTTCACTTTCTCTTTGCTGCTTTTAATATTTTCTTTATCCTTACTTTTTGTAATTTTAAATACAACGTCTCTTCGTGTGTTCCTCTTTGAGAACACACATCCTGTATGGTACTCTCTGTGCTTTCTGGACTTGGTAACTGTTTCCTTTCCCAGATTAGGGAATTTTTCAGCTACTATGTTTTCAAATATGTTCTCAGCCCCCTTTTCTCTATCTTTTCCTTCTGGGACCCCTATAATGTGAATATTAGTGTACTTGATGTTTTCCCAGAGGTCTCTTAAACTGTCCTCATTTTTCTTCATTCTTTTTTCTGTTCAGCATCAGTGATTTCCACTACTCAGTCTTCCACCTCATTGATCCATTCCTCTGTTATCATTTAGTCTACTGTTTATTCCTTCTAGTGTGTTCATTTTATTTACTGTATTCTTCATCTCTGTTTGGTTGTTCTTTATATTCAAACTCTTTGTTAAAAACTTCTAACTTCTCTGTGCATCAATTCTCCTTCTGAGTTCATTGATCTTCTTTATGATCATTACTCTGAACTCTTTCTTGGGTAGATTGCTTATCTCCATTCATTTAGTTCTTCTAGGGTTTTATCTTGTTCCTTTGTCTGGAGCATGTTCCTCTGCTGCCTTATTTTGTCTAGGTTGCTATTTGTATTTTTATGTATCTGGTAGGTTACATTTCCCAAACTTGGAGAAGTGGCCTTCTGTAGGAGACGTCCTATGCGTTCCAGCAGGGCACTCCACTTTTGTCACCCAAGCTATATGCTCTAGGGTTTCCCCAGGAGGGCTGTGAGGGGCTTTCTGTTGTGGCCAGCAGGCTGACTATGTGGGTGGTCTGGTAGGCTTGGTTTGTCCCTAGTCTTATTGGTTGCCAGGCCTTGCCTTGTATGGAGGCTGCTGGTTAGTGGGGCCTGGTCACAAGAGGGCTGATTTCAGAACCCCAGGAGGTCCTGGGGCTAGTGCTGGCTCACTGGTGGATGGAGCCGGGATCCAGAAGACTCTGTGGCTGTTCCTGTCCACTGGTGGGTGAAGTTAGGTCCAGGGGTTAGTGCTGGACTATTGGCAGTCACAACTGGTCCTGGAATGTGGGAATCTTGCTGCAGGGCCCAGGGATCCTAGAGCTGGTGTCAGATTGCTGTGGAGGTGGGGGAGGCTGTTCTTGATACAGTTGGGTCTGGGGTGTCCCACAGCTTGTGTTGGCCTGCTAGTGGGCAGAGCCAGGGCCCAGCTGGTCCCAGGGCAGGGTCTGGCCTGCTGTGGGCAGGCTGGGTCCAGAAACTGTGGAATTGTGGTTTTCTTGCATCTGGTGTCTGCCCACTGGTTGGATGAGTTTGGTCTAGAGGCTAATGCAGGCTTCCTGAGCGCAAGGCCAGCACCTGCCTATTGGTGGCTGGAGCTGGGTCTTGGCCCTCTAGTGGGAAGGGCCAGGTCTAGAGGCATGTCTCGAGTGGCTCTGGGCTCAGAAAGTCTTTAGGTAGCCTGTCTGTTGATGGGTGGGGCTGTGTCCTCCCCCACCCCCCCAGTTAGTTCTTTGGTCTGAGGCTCCCCAGCACTGTTGCCTACAGGCTGTTGGATGGGGCCAGGTCTTGGCACTCATGAGCTGGAGGGAGGATCCTACAATGGTGCCTACATGGTAGAAAGCTGCCAAATATGGCTGCTGCCAGTTTCTATGTCTCTAGTTTGAGCTGCAGCTGCCTCCTTGACTCTCCAAGACCAGCAAGTAGGTCAGGCCCCTATTAAATTGCTGCTTTTGCCCTGGGTCCTGGTGTGAGATTTTATGGGCACCCTTTAAGTGTGAAGTTTCTATTTCCCCTAGTTCTTTGGAACTCCCAAAATTAAGTCCTTCTGGTCTTCAAAGCCAAATGCTCTGGGGGTTTGTCTTCCTGGTGCAGGACCCCTGGGCTGGGGGGCCTGACATGGGGCTTAGAACTCTCACTCCTATAGGAGAACCTCTGCAGTATAAGTATTCTTGTTTGTGGATTGCCCACTTGGGGGTAAGGGACTGGATTATATTGTGAGTCAGCTCCACCTACCCATCTCGTGTGGTTCCTTCTTTATGTCTTTAGCTGTAGAAGATCTTTTCTGGTAGATTCTGGTCTACTTCATCTATGGTTGTTCTGCAGACACTTGTGACTTTGGTGTGCCTGTAAGAGGAGGTGAGCTCAGGGCCTTTCTACTCTGCCATCTTGGCCGATCCCCCGTACCACACTTGACGTTTGTCTTCCTGCTTCTGAAGTAAAAGCTGCACCAGAGAAGGGGTTTGCATCACATCTTGCTCTCTAGTCAATCCCAGGAGTCAGACCTATACAGGGCACGTAGTAGGTACTCCATAAATATTTGTTGCCTGAACTCTGAATCCTCTAACCAGTAGACTCTCCTAGTTGACAGGTGTTTAGTAAGCAAGTTCATAAAACACTAGAAATCAGCATTATTAAATTCCAAATAAAAGGAAAACTAAGAATAATCCATATTTAAACTTCATTCTTTGACTGATTTATATGGAGACAAAAGTAATGTCATCCAGATTAGTATCTAGTCATAAAAGCACGAAACAAGTGTACAAATTAAAAAAAACAGGTATACAAGAGTAGGCCTATGCTGCCATCATCCTAATACTGTCCAGTGGCCAATCTTAGGGTTACACTAATGGTCAGACATATGTCTTCTGATGTGATTCAATATAATGTATGCTAGCCAAAAATATGTAACTTGAAACTATGAACTCTCTAAAGATAACTTGCACTCTCTTCCTTTTTACTCTGCAATATAAAGGAACCGATGAAATAATCATAAAAATCCTGAAGACAGGACATTCTGCAGGACTAGTGTGGAATCTTCAATAATTCAGTGACATGGGGAAAAAAAGGGTACTGTTCTGAATTGAGAGTTAAAGGACATAACCAGATGAAATGCATGGTCCTGGAATGGATCCTGCTTTATCCTATAAAGGACATTTTTGGAACAGATGGAAAAGTAATGATGGTGTGTTAAATGAGATGAAAATGTATTGTCACAGGGAGATGGAGATTGAATCAAGTTACAAAAGAGCATGTACTGTAAGATCTCATTTTAGTAAAAACACACACACATGCATAAAAAAATACCATATACAGAGGTGTTAATGTGAGTAACCTCTGTGTGTTTTGAGTATGGTATTATCTATAATTTTCTATAATACACGCATTCTGCTCTTGTAATAACATTATTTTGAATTAAAAAGAAACAATTTTTAGATTAAGAAGTTAGGCCTTTTATGTTCTAATGAAAATTTGTTTCCTTTAAACTAGGTAACTTGGGCAGATTTCTACTGGGAAATTTGCAGTACCACACTTTTGGTCTTTAAACCTGATTTGTTGGACAACCATCCCAGGCTGGTGACATTACGTAAGAAAGTCCAAAGCATTCCTGCCATAGCCAACTGGATAATGAGAAGGCCCCAAACCAAACTCTAGGTGATGCCTGCTGCCTCCAAACTTCATTATTCTTCACAGCATCACTCTCATCAGATACGAAGCTACATCAGCGTGCTGCATAACCTGCACACTCCCCTCCCCAGCTCCATCAAGACTTTCACTTCTGCCATATTCTGCTTATCAAAAAAAAAGGAAAAAAGGGGCTGGGGGAGAAAAGGGTTTTGTTTCCAGTATCCTTTTTATTCAGAGTAGCTTCACCTTATTTATAACTGAAGAAAAATAGTTTCAAATACAGGCAGGCTTCGCTTTGCACTAGTTCTGACATGCATGAATTTCAGTCACAATGGTTTAGTTACATAACACATTTTCCAAAAAAAACCCTGAAAAGCTTTGGACTTCAGTTTCCACGCCATATTAACTGAGTAACTGCATAAAGTATAAACTTTGCTGCTAGCTCTTCAGTCCACAAATCACTATGTAAATAACAGATAGATATATGAGCAATCATGCCACTTCTTTCAAAATCTGTTAGTGATTGATCACTGCGCATCTGTCATGCGTGCACAGAAAGCAAAGTGTTGTTTCTTAGTGATAAATGCACTTGACATTTTACAAAAATGGATAATTGAAAAAGGGAACTCACCAACAAAGATTAAAGTGCAATAAAGAAATGAAAAGTGAAAATGGTGGAAATTCAAATTGAACATAAATGGAAAGAGCTGGCTGCGAGAATGTTGATGCTGTTGCAGTTCAAGAGGCTCTAGATATGCAGCCAGAAGAACTTGGTGAAGGCAAACTTATTGACATAAATGAGGAAACTGGTTGTGACAAAGGAGATGAAGATATCCCAGAGGAGGTGAGACTAGCAAAAAACCCCTCACGTTATAAGAATTGAGATCAAAAGAATGAGAAGACAATGTAAATCAACTATAGCCCAGTAAAAATGAATAAAAAAACTAAAAATTGTGAATCACTATACTGTACACCTGTAACATATATGATATTGTACATCAACTATACTTCAATACAAAAAAAAAAAAAAAAAAAGAGAAGACAAGCCACAGACAGGAAGAAAGCATTTGCAAAAGGACTTTATCCAAAATACACAAAGAACTCTTAAAAGTCAACAATAAAATAAACCTGATTACAAAATGGATAAAATACCTGGACAGACACCTCATCAAAGATATACAGATGGCAAATAAGCATATGAAAAGATGTTCAACATCATATGTCACTATGGAATTGCAAATAGGAACAAGGAGATACCATTACCTATGAGAATGGCAAAAATTCAAAATACTGACACCACCCAAATGTCCCATTCTGGTGGGGCCCCAGGAACTTTTCTTCATTGCTGATAGGCATGCGAAACAGCACATACACCTTGGAAGAGAGTTTGGCAGTTTCTTACAAAACTAAAATGCTCTTACCATATGATCCAGTAATCACACTCTTTGGTATCTGCCCAAAGGAGTTGAAAACAGGTCCACATGAAAACCAGCACATGAATGTTTGTGGCAGCTGTATCAACAACTAGAAGCAACCAAAATATCCTTTAGTAGGTTAGTGGATACGTAAGTTGGGGTACATGCAAACAAGAGACCATTATTCAGTGCTAAAAAGAAATGATCTATCAAGCCATGAAAAGATATGGAGGAAACGTAAATGGATTTTGAGGGCAGTAAAACTATTCTGTATGATACTATAATGGATTCATTTGTCAAACCCATAGAATGTACACCACCGAGAGTGGAGCCTACTGTAATCTATGGACTTTGGGTGATTATGACGTGTCAATGCATTTTCACTGATTGTAACGAAGTCCCATTCTGGTGCAGGATGCTGATAGTGGGGAAGGTGTGTCTGTGTGGGAGCAGGGGTACATGGGACCTCTTTGTACTTCCTGCTGAATTTGCTATGAACCTAAAACCCCTCGAAAAAATAAAGTCTATTTAGAAAGAAAAAAGAATAGGGATATTTCATGACATTGAAAGAGCAATAAAATGTTGGAAGCTGATCCAAATTTAGGATTATGACTGTTTACCAAGAGACAAAAAAAAAAAAAAAAAAAAAATGTGTGCTTGCAAGTTTTATAGGAAGGTACTGTTCAAACTACTCTGATAAATTTTTTTACAAAAATAAAACTTCCTTAATGTTTCTAATATTTTACAGTGTACTGAATATTAGTTTTACTATTTTGTTCACTTATACATTTATAATGTGCTGACAAAATTCTTAAAGGTCATGGAAGAATCATTTTCCCCAGTGATTACACACTTTCAACTTGAATAATTTCTACAGTCCCACACTACTGTGCAAGAACTGCCCATATAAACAAGCCATTTATATAGAAATCTTCCAAATAACTATATATTTAGATTATCCCAACCTATTTTAAACCATAACTATATTGGAACATCACATTTTAGTTCAATTTACCTGTTAATATTATTAATATTGAATAGTCTAATCTTAGTATGTCATGTTGTATCAGGAAACATATAAACAAAATAGATGGCCTTATCCGTGAACTGCAGGGCAGAGGAAGGAGAATGTAGTTGAGAAGCAAAAAGGGGGGAGAGGTTGTGGGGAGGAAGAAAGAAAAGTCAAGTCCATCTAAGTGTGACCTTGTTGAAGGTGCTTCTTTCCTCCCAACAATGCTCTATGAAATTCAGGAAAAGGAAGTTAAATACTGTACACATTATTAAGGATTACACAGAAAAACAAAGTGTATTTCCCAAGTACCTTGCTTCTTTGGATTACATCTTCTTACCGTTGTCAGTGGCTGTTAAGAAATGACAATAGGTTATAAACGACTCTCATTTGCAAAGCGCTGAATCATGTCATCAAGGCAGTCTAAAGAAAAAACTTACCTTTCACAGAAGAAATTCAAATAATACTCTAATGAAGGTAGAAACTTTTCTTCCCTCTTATGCACGTTCATTTTCCTCCACATAATTACATTCTGACAAACTTTACTGAAAACAGAATTTAGTAAAACTGATAGATACAATGTTTATCTAAATTATGAAAACGCTAAGATAATCAGCCCCACTTGTTTACATATAATTATCATAATCCCAACAGAAAATGCAACCACAGCATGTTTTATAAGGAAATATTTCAATCATAGCATCATCATAACCTTTAGGTCATCTTTTGTTCACTGAAAGGACAACACATTCCATTACCCCATCCTATATCTAAATTAAACATCTCCTCACTGAGCAAGTAAGCAAGTGTGAGAGAACATGAATTAATCAGAGTAGAAATGGAACTGCATATTATAATCAGAAAAATAACCATACCTTTTGGGAAGTTAAAACAATCAATTCCTTAATTTTATGGACCATTTAAGTGTCTTGCTTAAGGTCACACAAATGGAAACCAAGTCTCCTGATGCTCCTATCTAATCACTATACAATAACACCAATAACTAGGAGCAATATTAATGTTTCAACATAGATTATCTATTGGTATAAAGTTACAAGTCTATGGGGTGAGAAATACAGTTATGAAAACACATACGTCTTCTATCTGTGTGTGACCTGTATCAACAAAAACATAAGTTGCTTCAGTCGGCCAAGATACTACTCCAACAACTGTGGCTTCATAGGCTCTTTACTGACAATGGATTATGATATTTACTGACATCAGTCCAATAAAGGGACTAATGAGAATACACCCAAAGTAATAAGTACCAGTTTACTGAGAAAGAGACAATATTAAGCACACAATAGCATCTCTTTTGTGCTCAATATTATGGTTTTTTCTTTTTGGGTCTTTGTTGCTGTGCGTGGGCTTTCTCTAGTTGTGCTGAGCTGGGGCTACTCTTCATTGTGGTGTGTGGGCTTCTCATTGCCATGGCTTCTCCTGTTGTGGAGCACGGGCTCTAGGCACCTGGGCTTCAGTAGCTGTAGCACGTGGGCCCTAGAGTGCATGGGCTTCAGCAGTTGTGGCACGCAGGCTCAGTAGTTGTGGTGCACGGGCTTAGTTGCTCCGCGGTATGTATGATCTTCCTGGACCAGGGCTCGAACCCGTGTCCCCTGCATTGGCAGGTGGATTCTTAACCACTGAACCACCGGGGAAGTCCTTCCATATTATGCATTTTTAAGGGTAAAGGGATGAAAGTTTAGAAACTACTAAGGGTGCGAAAATACAACTTATGATCACAAATATTTTTATTATGCCAAAAACATAATATGGCATTACAGGGAGAACCCAACTACATTCATTAAAATAAAAATATGGATTTAACAACAACAACAAAAGAAACAGCCTATCACTGAAGATACATTAGTACAGGAAAGTTATGAGAAATCCATTATGCGATTTTTAGAATATTCTCAACATTTCACTAAGCGATTTCGGTACTGTGATGCAGAAGGAGGTATTAATACTATTTGCAGGTCCCTTCAGCCCATTACACTAAAATGTGTTGAGTATATTCAATACACTTGCAAGATTGGCTAAGTCTACTGACTCATCAGCTTTCAGAGTCTACAGTATCTGAAGAATCAATGTAAGAGCTTCATTAGCCTTCTAAGTCGAGGATTATATCACCTTAAAAACTTAGGAAGTCAGGAGGTCTTGAAAGTATAATCTCCAAAAATTAACAAATCTTTGATTTATAAATAAGTTTATTTATAATAATATTTACATAATAAAACAAAACACATGAAACTCACAAGTTATACAAAGAAACTGATGTATAATAAAACAGCAATATAGACTGACAGGCAAAAATTTAAAGAAAGACTTAATAAAGAGTTAAATATCAAGTAGACAACTTTACCTCTTCTAAACTTCACTTTGTCACCCACACTGATTTGGAATTGAACAATGGCTCTCTTTAGGAGGTCCCATACTGGAAATTCTGCAAACTGCTAAGTTATATTTTGATAAGAATTTAAAGTTAATGACCTATTTCCATGCAGTACCTAATGCTGCCTTGAAATGAAGTCACATTCAGTCTGCTTTGAAGTGAAATAGCCTGTTAATCTGTTCTGCCAGGCTAGAAAAATGTCACCAATATTTTGCTGATGTGCGGAGATGTGGCAGGAATAAACTACTATTTAGAGAGTAAAGAGAACTGGAGCAGAAATGACTGGGCAACAGTTTCAAGAGAAGCAAAAGCCAGGAGAGGGAAATCAATGAAAACATGCACAAGAATAGGCAGAGTAATAGCACAATTAGTGCAGTTGGGAAATGAACAGAAGGAATTAATCCATGGAGCAAGATAAGGGCTTCTTTAGTTACTATTCACTGGAAAACAACTTAGTGCCTAGCCAAACAAATCTGTTTTAACAGAAGTACTTGGGAGGACCTGGGGGTGTTAGTATATGGAATGCCACCTTTAGATTCATGTTGAGTTCTTGTTGACAGTGGTGAACATCTGTCTCAAATAGCAATAAAATGAAAGCTATATAATCTATACAGCTGCATTCTTTAACATAATAAAAAAGAACTTCAAATGAGACGAGCAAAAACAAGACATAAGCATTGTCAAATAAGGCACATGTAAAAATCTACACATATTATCCAGTGAAAGACAATATATATATATATTTGGAGGTAGAAATAATTACAAAAATACTGACATTTCTAAAGCATTAGCGTATTTGTTACAAACAATCACCAACTAATCCCCATTCAGAAAACTGTTTTGTAAAATGATTATTTAACATCTTCAAGACTACGTATCTGTGGCTTTTTTTTGAAATTTCACATGTGAGCATCTGGAGAATTCAGTTAGTGGCAAAAAAGTTGTCCATACTATGAGAAATGTAATATGGAAATTATAAAAAGTTATAAATGTTCATAAACCCCATGGTCATCATAATGTAAATGTCCTTGAGTGCACCAAGTTGATATTTCATCATCAGTTAGGAATTAACAATTCTTATTTCACAGGCCCATTGATGTTTTTAGTAATGTGGCTATATCTGCTGGCATACTCCCTTCGTCACCTGCAGGTCAGAAACTGGTGTTAAAATTCTGATAAAAATATTTTATGAAATGTATTTCTTCTCTCCAATTTTCTCTACTTTTGGTGAAATTCTTAATAATCTTTCAAGGCCCAGTTTGATTCAGTGTCACTCCCTGTTAAAAATATTCCCGTATTCCTACATATGTTAGGGCAACTTCCTCTGTGCTTGTGTTCACATTGCCAGCACAGGAGTCTACAGCTTCTGTTTTTGATTTGACAGAGATATGCAGATATAGTTTGGATCATATCCTATTCATACAGCACATAGTACTTACTCCTCAGGTTCACTAAATAAAAACATTTACCAAAAAATTCAATGCAAGGTGTAAAAGAGAATAAAAGAAAATATACAAAAAAAATTTTTTTTTATGTAACAATCTGAATAGTGAAAATAAAGACAAAACTCCCAAATCCAACCAAACAGAAATCATTTCATCTACACTTATTTTCAGTCCAAAGATACAATCATTGTCTTAAAAAAATTGTTTTTTCAATTGAACAAGACCCCAGTATCTAGACACTTATCCAGGTCTCTCTCTCTCTCTCTCTCTCTCTCTCTGTGTCACCACAGAGACCCCAGTTACAGTCTAAACTTGAGACTACTTTTATCTACTCTTCTCCTTTCAGTAAAAAACATGATTAGGAACAAAAACTACTGCATAAACTCTCAGGGAATTCACTGACATGCTTGCCTCCAAGCTCGTCCATAGATTTGAAAATAGCCCATGAAATCCAAACTTAACAGCAAATAAAAAAAGCAAGACGCAGAAACAACTAGTCATACAATTAAAAAAAAGCAAACCCTAATGTGTCATCTTTCTGGGGAAGCTGGGTGATAAGGAGGCTTTTGTTTGCCCTTTAATATCTTAGGAATTTTGAACTATGTGAATGTATTTTATATATATATATATACACATATATAATTTAAACTTTTAAAACCTTAAAAATTATTCTCCTCAAAAAGATGGAGGAAATGGAGAGGATTCTCTTATTTGACAAATGTTTGTAGTACCCAACTGCTCTTTAATCTGAAATTATTCAATTTTTGAATAAATGCATTTTATTGCACTCTAGTGAAATGAGTATTTGGCTCGTCAAAATGAAGTTAATATAAATGTGAGAGTTAATAACAATATTATGCCATGTACTTTAAATCTTTGGATTCATAAATATTACTTAGTAAGTAAATCATAAAATTGTAGCTAAAACTATAGACCCAATTTTAATTTATTTCTGGGATATTTTGATGTCAGAGACAGAATTTTTCAAAATCAAAGTGTTTGTATCAGTTCTGGCAAAATGATCTTAGTTATTGTAGTACTTTTGAAGTAAGTATGCTTGTATTCTCCCACGCTATCCCTAAACTGCATGCCAAGTTAAGGACTCAAACCATCTTTATTATCCCCTTGCTACTGCTAAGTTGATGCCTTTTCATATAAATAAAGTTTATGCTGACAAATAACTTACCTTCATCTACTGTGGTCATATCTTGTTCTAGTTTCAATTTCTGTTGATTAATTTTTAGCATGGATTCTTCGATTGTCCCTTGGCCTATTAATTTTATAACTAGTACTTCTCTAAGGAAAATACAAGATATGTCCATTGGTTACATAATATACAATTACTTAATATATATAAACGATATAACTCACCTTAGAATGCAATAAGAATAATTTGAAAATTGTTTAACAAATACATCCATAAATTTAAATTCTTTTATTCAAACTACTTGAGATTGACATTTTCTGAGCACGTCACTTTTAAACATCCTTTCCTATTGATTCAAGAGATGAGAAAAAGATATCGGTACTTTAAAATTACTGGTAGAACTGTATTACAAGAAACAGCTCTGGGTTGAGGTAAGGTATTCTATTTTTAAAAAGAACATGCTTTGCTTATCAGGTTCCAAGAAATAATTTAGTACAAAAAGTAAGGAAGTGTAGTAAAGTATAAAGATTACATGGGAGGTTTTAGTTCCACCTTTAAGTACTGATAAATATTTGGTTCATAAATGAACTTACCAATGTCTTTTGGAAATACAGTAAAATACTCCACAAAGAAAACACTGATTGTCTGCTGTTTACATGTGAGAACAGAGCTGAATTATAGGTATTTTCACCTCTTTATGTCCTGTGACCAGTGTCTAATTTAACCTTCACCTAAAATATCTACAGCTCACATAATCTATTTCCTATGAGGTAACAAGGTAGCAATCGTACGCACATTACCCAGTCTATCTGGCTCTTACATGGTGTAACAAGCAAGTTACTAATTAGTAATTACTAATCTTTTTCAAAGGGGCTGGACCACTGGTAATACTTAGTTTTCATTTGCTGCATAACTACTTGGACTGGGGGTGGGAGGTGGTTTTATTTATTTTTTACTGTTTTGGCCACGCCACATGGCTTGTGGGATCCTAGTTGCCTGACCAGGGCTGAACCTGAACCCTCGGCAGTGAAAGCACCTAGTCCTAACCACTGGACTGCCAGGGAAGTCCCTGTTTTAATGACTAGAATATGAACAGATTACATGGTGGAGTTCATATTCAACACTGGTTGGTATAAAATACAGCGGAAGCCATGCTTTGCTGAAAATATAAAAACTAAGGCAGGACATCTGACAGATCATATTCTAATGTTCTATACAAATTAGACTAGCATTTGATTACAAATAAATTTCAACTGCAAACACTTACTTAGTCTGGCCTACTCTATGGCATCTATCTTCTGCTTGTTTGTCATTGTAAGGATTACAGTCAATATCGTGAAGTATAACAACATTTGCTGAAGTCAGGTTTATTCCTAGGCCACCAGCTTTTGTTGACAGCAGAAACACAAAGATATCCATATCGGTATTAAACTCATCAATTAGATGAATCCTATAAGACAAATGTATTAGGTTAAATCTCACAAAAGGGTATATAATTAAAACTGAAAACAATCACTTCCCATGGAAAATAAACTTGAAGATGTAAATACATGCTCTTGGCATTCTAGTTATTTTTCCTGTAGCTATTTTATTGAAAAGACCTATCCAATTCACCAACTTCTTTTCTATACCATTTATCTCCCTACTAACTCTAACTATTCAGATTTGATTAATTGCTAAAGGACTGTTTTGTCCTTTGTTTAATGACTTCTGGCTTTTCTAAATTCTGCACACAGCTATTCAATCTTTAACCTTCTCAGAGTCTGCCAGCTGTGACTCATAGACAATATACCCGATGAACTCAAAATCAATCTCAAAATCAAACTATAATGATGTATTCTCTTTTAGCAAGACTTCTTTTCTTACTCTAATGCAGGAAAAAAAAAATTTACTCTGGCTGATAAAAAAAAATAAACCAAAGATACGATGCAGTTTAAACACACTAGAAAAAGCATTTCAACTAAGACAATCTTTTTAAACTCTGGGAATTAAAAAAGAAAACAAACAAAAAAACAAACTCAAACTTACTCAATTACCCTTAAAATATGAAAAGCCCAAGATTTTAAGATAACCTTGGTTTAAAGATAAAGTGTTTTAGACTTAAAATGATTTTTAAAGAGAAAACACTGACAAATATATAATTCTAGTAGTTGTTTCAAAATATATTTGTATACGATTCAGACCAAAAATTAAATTTTCTTCATCTTAAGTTAATGAATGATTTAAAGTAACCAAACGTAAGACTCAAAGCAATACAATTCCATCAAATGCCCTAGACATTTAAAATTCTAACATTTACTCTTATTTGAGGGTAAGGTGGAGAGATTTTCTGAAACTAAAGTATACCAACCTTTCAGAAATCTGAGTCTTTCCATCTAATCTGAGGTACCTATGCTGATGATGTTTTAAGAGAACCTCTAAAATATCCAGCATCATGGTAAATTGGCTAAATAATACAACTCTATCACCCTGTGGAAATACATATATTAATTAGACACATAAAAAATAAAATTATAAGTATCTAATGAAAACCTGCTTCTTTAATAATAACAATCATAGCTAAAGTTTCTTATTTTAGATTACGTATAAGTAAATTATCTTCTAAACTTTGACCTAAAATTTATTTTTAAGACTAATTAATGGGAATAGCTACTAAGTACTACTTAGATTGTGATCTTACAAATCTATTTCACATATAAATTGTAGTATTAATTTATTTTACATAGTATCAATATCTTCAAAATATTAATTTTGAAGCAACTATATAGATTGTCACCTATGAAATAATGACAATTAAAATTATTTTTTAAAAACATCAATATAGATATATTCTACTAACTTCTGTTAGATGGAAGAAGAGTAATCAGGAAAACATATGCCCAAATATATCCAAAAAATGCTCAAACAACAGTTTCTAGAAGAATGTAGAACACAGTCTAAAGCTTCAAGAAAGTCAAATCATGCCAGAACTGTTTCAAAGAAGTTGAACTAACTGGGGAAACATATAAGGAGCAGTATTCTTCTTTAGTACCTTCTGTTTCAATTCAGACAAGATGCAGCCTAAAACTCGAAATTTTCCAGAATCTAAAATCAAGTCCATGTCTAACTGGAAGTTATTAATGTGTCGATACTGTTTACAAAGTACATGTAATTCAAAGTCTGTCATAACTTCCATATCTTCAAAGATCAGGTCAGGGTTAGCCTCACAATGTGTAGGTTCCTCAAAACAAAACAAAACAATATATACTTCAAAATGAAGATAATTTATAATATGATTAGAACAACCTAATAAAATTGTTTACATCTGATAAAATATCTAAATCATAAAACATTTTAGTGCAACAGATTTACCAAAGGAAACTGATATTCATTTTTTTAGATACAATAAAGGGGGGAAGTTCTTATTGTTTTAGAGATAACACACTGATAAATTTACAGATGAAATGTCTAGAATTTGGTCCAAAATGATCCTGGAGAGGATTCGAGGTGAAACAAGAGAGAGTTGTGTCATTCCAGATGATAACTGTAGAAAATGGGTGAAGGTTTCATATGCGTAGAAGATTTCATTATACAATTCTCTCTACTTTTACATGTCTGAAATTTTCCGTAAGTCTAATATAAAAAATTTTAAAAAGGCAAATGGTTGCTTTAAACACAATGATCTGCAAGGAGAAATAGGGGTAGGTTAAGGGAGAATGAGACAAAAATAGAGAGTAACAGCTAAAACTGTAGACAAAATACAATAAAGAAGAAATAAAATGAAAAAAATAAACGGAGAAAAATGCCTCATAATGCAGGACATACAATCTGATGAATATTTTTGGTGAAAAATAAATAAAAGAAGTGTATTATGGAAGTCCAGACCAGGAGCTGGCAAATTTTTCCTGTAAATATTTTAGGCTCTGTAGGCAAAATAATGTTTTGCAACTCTACTCCACTCTGCCCTCATACTGAGAAAGCAGTCACAGAAAACAAAGAAACAAAAGGGTGTGGCTGTGTTAGAACAAAACTTTATTTGTAGAAATAGCTATTGTCATATTTGGTCCTAAGGCCATAGTTGGCTGACTCTTGATGTAGACTGTCAGTCCTTCTTGGCTCTTATGTCCCCTAAATTATTTTGAACTCTGTGTTAAAAATGTTTTTCTTAAATACGTGGTTAATTAATATGCTTACTAGGTTCAATGGTCTGATTTTTAGACTAACAATGAATCTCATGTTTATTGGTGTTAATAAAGCTTAGTTTTAGCATAATACAAAATCCTTACCTTTAGCATAAGCTGAGACATTTCCTTGAGTTTTTCAGCTGTGTAATATTGGCGATGTAATAAAGGATGATTGGCCATTTTTCTCAACTGCATCATGACATTGCACATTTCTGTGTTTTTTTCTGTAACACATTAAAAACAACAAGCTGATAGCTGTTTGTTGAAATACAACTCAATGCAAACAAAAGGTTTTAAAACTATTTCTTCAAATTCCAACTAATTTTAAAAAATGAGCAAATCCCACTATCATAGGACTAAACAAAATGCAGCCCTAGTACAGAATTATTTTTCATATAAAATTGTGAAAATCAGGTTATACCCATGTTATTGATAGATTTTTTCAATCTGTTGAAAAGACCCAAATAGAGTTGCTCCTGCTTCTCTGACATTGCACACAACTCAATTCGATCTTTCTTGGGGGGTAGCTGCTTGAGAACCTGTGAAAGGAAAACAGTTGAAGCAGATCATTCAAATACAGAAGAAAACAGATTTTTAAAAACCAATCATAATAAAAATATGCAGATAAGAGTTACCTCTTCTTTTACTCTTCTGAGAATAAATGGTTTTATAATTTGTTTTGCATGTGCTATTCTCTCCTTTTCATATATAGTTTGCTCATCTGCTGATTTCTAAGTAAAATAAGAAAATGACCTTTTAAATTATTCATTTAAATGATCACAATAACAGTATTACAGAACATGAAAATCTCTCTCACTACAATCTGAGTTATTTCCCAGAGAAACTCAATTCATTCTAGATGGACTTGAATTCTGGGCTGTAATATATTTCCTAAAGCTCCACATGTATTTTGAGGTTTTGTGACACGTAATCGTGTACTCTGCAGAGGTAATGAAATTGAACTGCACTAGGATGGTGTTCAGAAGTAATTAACTAATAAGTCATCACTGATTACATAGATAACTCTCTTGAAAAAATATGTGTGTGTTTAAGATAGTTTGGGTGGAGGGGAAGAGAGAGATAAGTAGAAAACTTGTATTTATTTGTGGAAAATGGTCCCAAAAGAAAGCTAGTGCGGGTCTACAGAAATCGGACGGTTCCTAGTCAAAACCTGTTAATTTTGGAGAAGAGGAATTTTATTCTAAGAAATCCTCCACATCCTATGATCTGCTAGGCCATCAAGTGGGATGGAATACATTAGTGAAAGTTAGAAAGGCAGTCAGTTTGCAGTAGAAGATTATCACAGAAAATTCTCGCAGAATACATGTGATTTGGGTGTGTCAAGAATCTATATTACCATTGCTGTACTGGAAAATGAGAGTTCTTGAAAACTACACTCTTACTTTTTCTAAGCAATAGGGAAAAAATTAACCAGATTTTCTTTGAAATAGGATTTCCTTATTGTGACTTTTAGAAATTGTTACTTTTTAATTTATGGAGTTTTAATTCAAAACATATTTCCCAGTGGGGGAATTTTCTGGATATGCTACTTTTGCCCAGTTTTATAGTTTACCTATTAAAAAATGCTAATTTACCTAATTTTAATAAAGAAGATGGTAGCTCACATATTATATATCTGAGCTACCCACTAATTTTAAATTGTCATTCTTCAGAAAATTAGGATATTAAAAACCAAAACTTTTAGACAATGATTATAGAAGCCACCAATTTATTTCCTATTGTATTCTGGCTGACTTCCCAACTCATCCGAACATAGGATATCAACTACTTAAAACTTATTTCATAGCACATATGCTACATGAAAACAAGAAAAAGAGATAAAATAGAAAAACGGTCCGGGTAAAACGCAAAGTAAGACAGTTGAGAAAAAAATATGAATTTATGCTTACTGTCTTAGAAGAAAACATTCTTCGTATTTCACTGGTGCTACTACTGAACATGTGTGGCATAACAAAATTCAACAGCGACATGAGTTCTAACAGGTTATTCTGCACAGGTGTGCCTGTGAGCAGCAAACGGTTATTTGCCTGTGAACAAAGGTAAATTTTAGATTAGTATTTTTTTTTTTTTAAAGATCCACATCCTTCTTGTTCTCCCCCTCAGTGAGGGAGAAAAAAATTAAAACCATTATTAGTAATATAACATTCTGTCATAAAAGATAAGTAATTTAGAAAAATTATCATATATTGTACTTTAAGGTAGAATGTGTAAAACTAAGTCTCATTTTATTAAGTAGGTAACTTGTGTTCCCACATTACTTTTTGATGAGGCAATGGAAGAAGACAGATTATATCTGATATTCATGAAGTTTGTCCTATAGAACAAAAGTTGGCAAATTGAAGCTCATGAGCTAATGGTTTTTACATTTTAAATGCAGTGTTTGAAAAAAAACGAAAAAGCAAAGAACAAGTGAGAGAAGCTGAATGGCCCACAAAGCATGAAATATTTACTTACCTGGTCCTTTACAGAAAAAGATTGCTGGTCTCTGATATAAAATACTATATATATTAAAATACATAATCTGAAATTTTATCATAATTGGACAAATTCACAGAACACTCTCTTACATTAATTGTCATAAGGTGCTGGTAGCGGATGGAGCCCATATTCTTCAGCATATGGCCCTCATCAAAAATTGCGTAATTCAATTTCAGCCGACGAAACAGACTACGATCATCAGAACTGCTGATTGCACAATTATACCTGTTGCCAAAGAAAAAACAATCTCTAAGATCATACCTTTAAGAGCATGGACTCGTGAGATTTAATGTTTTGACAAATTATTTTTATGTACATATTTCTAATAGCCAGTAGCTAAAAGATAACACTAGACACAGTTGGTACTCAAATAAATATTGATGTACTTATATCCAAAATTATTGATGTACATGTAACCAAGTTACAAAAGCTGCAATATGCAGTTAAAAGACAATTCATATGTTATAATGTAATTAGACAACTTCTACACATCTAGGAAGAGGCCAATTTGGGTACAATTTATATGTAACCTGCAATTATTACACGCTTTGCTTTATGAACTGTTATATTTTAAGAAGCAGTAGAAAAAAGAACATGAAGCTAAGACATTTCTGTTAAGAACATAACACCATTTTATTAAACTAGTAGAGTGAAACCAAGAAATAAGAGTTAACAGCAGCTAGCAAGACTATATATGAAAATGGAGTTCATTTTATTAAGAAAAGATGAATTTTCGATGAATTCTTTTAATCATGACCTCCTATAGAATTAACAAAAGACTGCCATCACGGTATTATACACCAAACTGAAAAATGCCTGAATCTTCAACATAACTCATTCTATTGCTTTTGTTGCATAGTTCTTAGCATAAACTCTCCTTTATTTTACTACTAATATTTTTAAAACATTTTAAAAAAATTTAGGTGGATGTACAAAATTTTTTTTCCAAAAAAATTTTTTCTCAATACTTACGTGGTCACGATTACATTGTATTCTTCGTATTTACTATGAATGTTATATCTAATCTGTTTACGTTCTTCTTGAGAACCTAGAATTTAAAAATGACACACACACGCTGATTGTATTTATTGTACTTTACTGTATGCTAAGATTTTAAAGAGGTCTCCAAAGTTAAAAGCATAATGACATATTCTTACCATAGTAACAGAGCACCTTTAAAGTGGGACACCATAAATTAACTTCCCTTAGCCAGTTATCTATGAAACAAAAGAGATATTACTTGCACCTGCTACAACAGGCAGACGTGTGCACTGAAATGAACACTAAAGTCTGAGAAGTTCTACCCAGAAATTATTTTTATAAAATAATAGAAGATAATTTTTAAAAATCACAAGACTCTTCACAATTTTACTCTTGATGATTAAAATGACTGAGATTTTGAGGTGGCATCAAAATGAAGAGCAGAGGGCCAACCATTATATTTATAGGTGATTATTGATTTCCAATTTAAAGAGGATTTTTTTTTTTTTGGTACATTCATACATACATTCTCTTACTCTAGTCTACATTCAATCAATTGAGAAAGAATGAAAGAGTAATTTGAGTGGGGATGATCTGCATACATTCTTTCTTAATAAATGTTTAATTATAAATTCAAAAGTGTTTCTCTTAAATTACTCATTAAAACAACTTAAAAGTATTATGAAAACAATTGATCTTTTCAAATGGTATATGATCTATAATAATTTATAGATAATCTGTATAATAAGCTGAATAACTCACTTATATTGGAGTTATTTTCTTTAAAAAGACTTCCAGTATAATCAAACACACATATGCAAAGGGGTGAAAAGTGCAAGGAAACCAAAGAAATGAATATTCACCTTCACAAACTAAGAAATCTCTCCCCCACACACACACACACACGGTTTTTCTCCCCCTTGTATAAAATACTACTGAGTCAAGTAAAGTTGTCCACAGTATTACAAACCTATAGTTGATGCTGGAACAACAATCAAATGAGGACCTTTATTACCCTCCTGATAGAGGTACGCTAGGAATGCAATCGCTTGAATAGTTTTTCCCAGGCCCTAAAACGAAAAGTTTAAAAGACAATATACTAGATTTAAAAACAAACAAAAAACCCAAATAAATATTGGGAAAATGAAAGGAAAAAGAATACTTTTGGTTTTATTTATTTATGATTCCCCATGCAACTCTATGAGAATTTCTACTATATTCTTAGTTTTCAATAACACATAAAACAGATCACAATCTCCAAGTGATACTACAACTTAGTTAAGGGTAGGAATGTATTTTAACTGCTAGTTAATATGTAATACACATTGATATAGAAGACCTCTGCTTGCATATAAAGGATGTAATTTTGGTAACTGTTAATATAAAGCAACTACTTAATACATACTGGCTGGATGGAGAATGATGTTCCAATGACTAACTGGAGCGGAACATATACCTATCCTATTACCCAGCAATTTTACTCCTAAAAATATATTCAAGAGATATGAGAGCATATGTCCACAAAAAGACTTGGGTAAGAATATCGATGCAGATTTACTATAACAGCCACGCACTGGAAATAATCTAAATTGCCATCAATAGGAGAACGGATAAACAAATTGTAGCATGTTTATACTATGAACTACCACAAGCCAATAAAAAAAAAACAAAAAACAAACTACTGATACATGTAAGAAGAGGATGAATCTTAGTAACTTTATTATGCACCAAATGAACCAGAAACAAACAGTACATACTGTATGAATCTATTTATATAAAGTTCAAAATCAGAAAAAAATTATTCTATAGTCGTAGGTGTCAGAATAGTAGTGGTGGTAATGACTGAAAAGGAGCATAAGGGAACTTTCTGGGATGATGGAAATGTTTATGTCACATACGGTCAGATGGGTGTACATATATGTAAAAAGTCACTAAGCTGAACATTTGTGCATTTTATTTCAAGTAAATTATACACCAATAAAGTATTGCATTAAAAAAAAAAAAAAGGCTCCTGAGGAAAAGTAGCTCCTTAGGAGAGCTAAACATTGCCAAGTGTTAGGAAGCGAATTGCCTCCAACCCCAAACATGTTGAAGCCCTAACTCCCAATGCTGGGGTTTATTTGGAGATAGAGCCTCTAAAGAGATAAGTAAAGTTAAATAGGGTCACAAGGGTAGGGACCCAACTTCTATCATAAAAGAAGAGTTGGATGTTTCTAGAGAAAAAGCCATGTGAGGACACAGCAAGGTGTCCATCTGCAAACCAAACAGAGTAGCCTCAAGAGAAACCAAACCTGCCAACACCTTGATTTTAGACTTCCAGCCTCCAGAACTGTGAGAAATAAGTTTCTGTTGTTTAAGCCACACTGTCTTTAGTATTTTGTTAGGGAAGCCCTAGCAGACACTACCTTATCATAAATATTGTACTTTACAGGTTACAAAAACAGTTTCACATAATATACCTCATTTGATACCAAATATAATCTTATGATACAGGAATTACCTATGTTTTATTAATATTGGCTCTGAGAAATTAGGTCATTTGGTAAGGATTACAGAGCCCACGAAAGGCAAATTTGGTACCCAGAACCCAGATCTGATTTCCAAGTCCAGTTTCCACAACTGTACTACTCTACATTCTATACGTAATTTCTAACTATTTTGAAATTCTGCATATATTATTCACTTTTATATTAGATAAATAGCATCTCTGTTTTAACGACAGTATGAGGTATGTGTGGAAACTGTCTTGAAAAACTAAAGATTATTTTACTAGAAGCTAGCTAGAGAACAAGGATTATTACCTTTGTTAATTTTTATTTTGGAAATCTAATACACAATGTAATACATATATTCAACAAACATTTTCTCCATTGAACATTACTCATTTTTAATAAACACTTTTTAAAAAGCATAGCTGGAGGAAGGAAGGTAAAGGTTAGATTAAAGGTCAAGTTTCTAGTTGGACTATTGGCTGTAATGAACTTCCTAAGCTTACCTTCAAGCAAAATGTGATCTGGAAAAGAACAGAAACTCAGAAACATCTAATAAAAGCAAAATGACTGAAATGATGGTGATGATAAACGTGTAGATTTATTTACTAACAAGGACAGGTATCTATGATAAATTTTAAAGGGAGCTACAGAAAAGCACATGTAGTAAAATCTCTTTTAATATGACATATATATGTATATGTGTATGTATATATGCATACACACACACCTACAAAAGAAAATATTCTGGAAAAAGATATATACCAAAATAGTACTTACTCTAAGATGGCAGGATTATGTGTGATTTTGGTTTTTTTCCTGTGTATTTTTATGTAACATCTAATTTTCAAAACACATATATTTATTAATTTGATGAGAAAGACAAAAAACCTATTTTCATTTTTGAGGGGAAAGTTAGGAGGTTAGAACTGAGATAAGCAACAGAAAACTGAGAGGAGTGAGAGGGATTATACCTTGGTAAGAGCAGTAAACTAATAGGGACAAGGGAAATTTTCATCTTTTGAATGACAGCAAGGATGCCTATTAATGATAAATCCTAGAAATAGAGCACTACTTACCATTTCATCTGCCAAAATGCCATTAAGTCCATGTTTATGTACCAATGCCAGCCAATTCAAACCAACCTTCTGATAGGGCTTGAGTGACAAACTGGTAAAGAGAGAGTTACCAGATATTATAGATTTATACCTCTATTAGTTTTTTCTACTAGTTTTCTGAGAAGAGGTTTAGGTTTACAATGCACAAAAAAACTGAAGTATCTAGTTACAGTCTTACCTTTTAACTTACTGTTAAAAGCTATTTACACTTACTTAAGAAAATGAACGCAAAACATAATACATTTTAAAAAACCTCTCAAATTTTATTCTGTATTTGTTGTTTCTGGCAATAAGAATTACCAAAAAATTTTCATATTCAGTCATAATGTAATGCCACCAAATTAATTCCACAAATGATCAGAATATTAACAATGATAACATATTACTAATATAATATTTATATTCTAGAAAAATGTACTGATTTGAATATTAGCACAGTAAGGAACTTAAAGTATTAGAACAAAAACATATGCATAATTTGCTACTTTGCCAGGCTGATTTAATAAAACTTGCTGACTGAATGCCAATCACCTCTAATATCACTGGTATGTATAATTCTGGAGGATGTATGTATGTATGTGTGTATTTATGTTTGAACTACATATAAATGTAAATTTGCTAGGCATCAATAAAGACCAGTGAGTAGAAAGCAGCAGGCATGTGTCAAAAATCTTATTTAATTTGTGAACACATGAACAGACTAATCCCTGGGAGCAACTTGCTTGGATGGCAACATGGAAGGGGTCTAATGGACGAAATGGTTAGTTTTTTCTAAAAGTTCAAGTGGTTAAAAACTAATAGCAGTTATTTACTGAACATCTATTATATACAGATATACAAAAATATCATTTTCTAGCATCACCTCATTCAATCTTTTAATATTCTATTAAGGTAGTTATTTTTTAACAGATGAAAAAACCCGAGGCTCAGTAAGTTGCCTGAGGTTGCGTAGCTACAAAGTCTTATGGCTAAGATTTTAACTCATAAAAGTCTACCTCATGCAAAAGCTTATTCTTATACTCACTGGGAAGCATAAACCCCACATTAACATAAAAACTTAGGACAAGGCCATGCTTCTCACTCTACAGCTTTTATCATATCCCCTTAATTTCCTGTTACACAGATCCTATCTGCACAGGGAGAAGGGGTCTGATAAATGGCTCTGATAAATGGTTAAGGGGTCAAATTCTGAAATCAAGACACTTTAATTAGAACAGGGATCAAAGAGGTGAGGTAGAAAGATATCCATCTTAAATCAGAATCTATGTTTCAACTGTGGGGTACGCAATCTATAAAATAATTCTCATTTGAAAAAATTAAAAGTATAGGTAGGAAGAATCAGCAGTACTGCTGAAGACTTTACAGTTCATTTTTTAAAATGTCTTTGCCTTCTTGGCCAATATAATTTCTATGCCACTATGAAAGTAATAATAAACAGAATATTATCATAGACATTTTAATTTTCAGGTCCAAATAAATTCTACTATACTGGTAGAGTAAATGCTAATATTGGAATTCTAGACACTATACTTTACATGCATGGGCTTTACACGCATTATTACTTTATTTAATCTACATTATAAAGTAGATACTATTATTATCATCATCTCCATTTAGAGATGGGATTTAGAGATTCTCTCTGGGATTCAGAGAAGTTAAGTAACTTGCCCAAGGTCACAGCTATCCAAATCCATGTCTGCAGTGGCAGAGCTGGTACTCAATCCAGTTCTGATCCAGAGCTCAGCCCTTAATCACTAAACAGCAAACATGAAAGTTTTCTCTCTGACCCACCCACTCTACAGTCGACACTTTCTATTTTTAAATAGAATTTTCATTATTTTCCCGAGTCCTTCCTACTGTCTTAGTCATCCCCCACACATTAAGGTTCACATTCCATGAAAATGATGAAACTTGATACGGTAGGCATATTACATCACTTATAAATGCATCCCAAGGGCCAACATGCTACCCCAATGTAAATTTATCACAAATAGCCAAGAAATATTCTTAACAAAAATTACTGAATATATGTTATCACCAACACATGTTGAGGAACGAGTCTAACTATTATTCTTCACTATACATAAAATTTTAAAAAGTGATGAGGAAATTTTGAGAAGCACTGAATTTTTCATTCAAATAAAATTGTTTCATCCACAATCACAAAGCAGCTATGGTAGCTGTTTTGATCAGGACATTAAATACCTGTTATATTGAAGTATTTGTTTTAAAAATATAAGTGTGTATGTGTGTGTACTTGCTCCTCTGCTAGATTTATGTAAATCACAAGTAACTTTCTGTTGCTTAGTGTCACAACAGTGCTGCCCACAACACACCCTTTCTTCAGAAAGCCAGAGGAGCACTGGAAATGTAGTTCTGGCAAACAGCTTTCCAATTCCCTTGTTAAGACAAGTTTTAAAACAGGGCAACTATATTCGTTCTCTAGCAGGCGCTAATATTTAGCTGCTATACAATCATACCTTCCATTACTTTTGACATTCAACAGTTTTCTAAAAATTTTTGTGATTGCATATGAACCCCACCCACTAGTTTACAAATAAGAATGTAATCTGCTCAGGGTTATCCAAATGGTAAGAACTATAGCCTGGGCCTTTTGAATTAGGTAAGTGATCTCTTTTCAAAAGGGGACTACAGGTATCTTTAAACTGAAGGTTTTCTTACCTCCCAATAAGGAAAAAAGTGATTTTAAGATTTTCTGAGGTCATGAAAGAAAATGAGGTAGCATGTTATTTTAAAGTTACTTGTTTTGTCGGGGGAAAAAAAATCCTTCCAGAGAGTTACTATAATTTCTTTTCAGAGCGAAAACTAAATGGGGTTTAAATTTCCTGTCAGAGAAAACTAGTATCAAAATTATTCTGAAAGGTGAGAAAGGCCTGAAATAGAAAACTGGAGTATATACAATGTGCTAAATTTAAGTTTAAAATGCAGAAATACAGGGCTACAGAAACTTTTTCAAGTAGTTCATATGAAACAGATTAGCGATGCTAGCTGACCAAAAATTTATGTCCCTCAAGTATGTCATGAACGCTGAAAATACTACCACAATAATAGTTTGTACTAATAGTAGTATCCAAACTACTAAAATATTTCTATCATAGTACTCTGAGTTAGTCAACACATCTGCACTACTGATTTGCATTCACATCATTGTCAAATGGTTTCCCGGTAACTGTTTAGAAACATCCTGTCAAGCTGAGGATGAACAAGTTCACAAGAACCTTAGTAGATTTAGCCCAGAAAAAGACAGGAAACACATAATTAAATATTATTTTATACTGAACATGTGAGAAACCTTTTCAGTTAAAACAGTTGAAAGCTGATAAATTTTAGATAAACCGCTAAAGCTTGAGAGATGGCTACATCTATGATAGGAATAAAATAGGAGAAATACTGAGGTTTTTTTTTTTTTTAACATTTCCTCACTGTATTATATTTTAATTTAAGGTAATTTTAGTTTTGACATTTTAAAATAAACATTATGAATATAATGGTTTTGAGATACATATGAGAATTTTTTCCCTTGCAAAGACTTTATTTTTAACAGGGAGTTACAGCATGTGTGTATTCCTTTTACCTCTAAAAGGCTATTTTTCTTCTGTTATAATTCTTAAAAATTTCTAATAGGAAAATAGTTAATATAATTTTGCTTCAAAATAAACTTTACTATAAAGAATTTGTTCTGTTAAGCGAAAGCACAACAGCTTATTCTTCAGGATAGTTTAATATTTTCCTCTGTGCTAATAAATCCTTTCCCAGGGCAAGGAAAGTACTTCAAATGTTTCTATACTAAGCAGCCATTATGTTTGGCCAGTATACCAAGTAAAAATCTGCAAGTTGCTTGTGCAACTTACATTGGCTAAACACAAAAACCAAGACAACAAATTTCACCCCCTAAAAGTGCATTTAAATAAACTCCAAAGAGACTATCTATACAGGTTTTCAGAAGTTGTACTTTGGAACTAGATCCAAGAAGCACCTAAAAAACCCCCCAAACTATTTTTCTCACCTGTTTAATATTTCATTTAAAAATTCCTCAGTCTAATAAAAAGGATAGCTTTATTACCTGATCATACTATTTACAAGTAATAGGACTTTGTGGATGTGGGTTTAAGAGAGAAATTTTTTAAGTGATGCAATAAAGCACTTGATTTTTTAAACTCCAAATTACGATAAAGTAGACTCAACTGGGTAAGCCTTGTAGAGTGAAGAACTCCCCATATCCAATGCTGTAGAACAAGAAGGAGCAGCTCCAACTACACTTTTAGGAGATGAATTTGCTGACATGGTCATAGTTCTTTCTATGCAACAGAGAAAAGAGCTTCTTTGTGGGAACTGCATCACGTTTCCCTACACCATCCCATAGCACCCTAGAAGGGCACAGAAAAGATTGTAGCTTACTATTAAAGGCCAGTAACCATATCTTGATTTTTTTTCATATCTTGACTTTTAATTAACCAATGATCAGCAAATATGCTTTGATCATTAACTTAGAAAAATATCAGAAGTACATAAAATCACCAACTAAGGTAAATAATTTTAATGAGACCCTAGTGCTAATCTTATTAAATACCTATCAGAAATATTTTGAACAGAAATAATTCATTTTAAAAATTACATAACACTGCAGACTATGGATACACCATAAATCATCCTAACTAGTCTCGGACCTTAGCAACTTCGACTATTTCCATGTTATTGCCTCTGTATGTATTATCACAGTAAACAATTTTATACTTTTTTTTAAAAAAGGAAGCATTCTGAACAGTCCTGAGTTCCCAGACAACTTGAAAATAAACTTTTAAAAGAAGTTCAAAACAATGTCCCGCCCGCCATATCCCAACATCATGCAAAGGAGGGGTGTTCACAATTACAAAACGCCGTTTTCATACATTCTGGTTGTTGGACAAATTTTTTAGTGAAAACAATTTAGTGTTTATTTTTTGCAACAACTCGGACAAGGTATTTTACTGACAGTAGCAGTTTGGGGAATATACTTTTTAAATATATACTTTTTATAATTTTTCCTTATATAATCTATTTAATAAAAGTGTCCTTTTCAATTTTTATGTGTTTTTACCTCAAAAAGATTAAAAATTTTGGGCTTTTGAAAGCATTTAATCGCATATATAGGATACTTCAATCATTTCACTTATGATCAAAAAGAAACTGAACTAAGACAAATTTTTACATTGATGCAGTTGAGCAGCTGACTCTGAAGCACTAAATTAAGAGGTAGCTAAAACCACCTTTTCAGTTTCTGTGATTATATATGAAATTATCTGTCATCAGACAAGGAAAACATAGGTTACATAAGACCATAATATCTCCTCCCTCTAATTTACAATGTGATAATGGAGTAAAATATCCTGATTGCGGGGAGGGGGGGTGACGATCAATGAAAAACAATTCATATACCACTTACATGCCATTATAGGAAACCCTGGGTTTCCCTTTTAAACATTAGTTTTCCTACCATTTGCACATTTAAGTTTCCTAGGCACAATACAGGAATAAATTCAACATTTTTATACAACTGAGATAAAATAATGAATAGGTACATACAACAAGTATTACCTTTGGTTTAGAATGGAGGGTTGTTCTATGTTCCATCCACCTCCATTTCCAGTGAGCATGGTAACTTGTTTTGTCAATTTATTTGAAATGTCTTCACATTTGTTCATAAGCCTTATAACTACATCCCTTTCTTGGATCAGTGTTTTACAGTGCCATATCAAATCTTCTGATAAGCCATTCGTTTTGGACATCTTTGTGAACTATGGCATGAAAAGAAAAATAATTTAACAGTTCAGATCTAGTAAATAGGGAGCCAATTTCTTTCTCTGTGAGGGAAAAAAGTTTGTTAAACTTTTACTAATGACCTTAATCAAATGTGAAGAGAACCTGCATTTGCATTCTCACGTTTCACTTTGATAAATCCCACTGTCACCTCAAACTCATCATGTTGAAATAAAACATACCTTTTTCCTCAAAACGCACCATCCCAAGCTTGCTACCTTGACCCTGGTAGCTGTTCTCTTATGGGAGAAACTCTAAAGTAATTGTTAATGTCTCCTATCAGGTTTTGTCTTCAAAACCTCGGATTTATGACTATTACCAAAGGTAATAGTGCCAAATATAAAAACTGCATACTAGATCTCTTGCCTCCATTTTTGTCACTTCCTATGAATATAAGATTAATTTTCCTAAAACATACTTTGCCCTATCATCACAGTACAACTCCTCAAGCTTTCAAAACTCCAATTATTATTTGTCACTTGATATTTTTCTCTAAACTGAGACAACTACTACTTGGAAAGATATTATGTGAATCAAAAGTATACCGTGACCAATTCAATAATTTGATAAAAGTTAAGAATAGTATCAAATTCAATACAAGACTTGTATAAATGGGTTTGTATGAAAACTCAGAATTTCTTTCAAAATGTATTTGTATTTATTTTTCTAAAGGAGACACTGAATACTTTACAAGGTAAAAGCTGTAACAGAATTAGAATTTTCCCAAATAGCTGAAAAAAATATATCTTGAAGAACTGTACAAAAAAATATTTTTAGTGTAAAGGATTAGAAAAAAGCCCAGTAGCTATTTGAAAGCTGTTTGTTGGGCAAAAAGAAAAATACCATAATCCAGAACAAAGGAAACTAAACTAAAACCATCTGTTAGAATAAAGCCACACATGGTTTTGATTCATAGTATCGTATTTAGCATATTCTTTCAAGTTATGACAAGAATCTCATTAACAACTCTAAATAATCCCCATGAACACAGTATTTCTAAGTTCACAGAGAAGCTCAAGCAACAGAAATTCAATACTCAAAGGATATACTAAGAAAATTTCATAAAAAATGCAGTTTATACTAATATGTATTTTTCACATCTAACCTAGAGTAGGTTGGTAGAAATGAAACTTACTCATCTATTCCAAAGCCATGTTATTACTGTACTGCAGGAATAAAAAACAAAACAAACCAAAAACTTAGCATGCCACAAAATGGCATCATGAAATAAAAAGTTATTTGTACACTACTTTATATTTTCACAAGGACAACATTCATAATCACAATGTAATCTCCCACTCTGTACTTTCCAGGGAAAAAGATGTAAACATAAAGAACAAGATATGTAAGAATCAGTGCCTTGAAGATTTTAATGAGGTTTTAGTAGAACTTTTAATTAAAATATTTTTATTTTTAAATGGAACCCCAAAATTATAGGCCAAAAAACCAATCTCATGCCTATTGTGGGGTAGTGTGTTTGCGATATGCTGTGTGTGAGAGAACCAACGAGAATAACCAGAAAAAAAAAAGAAGGAACAATATATTGTGTGCTTTGTATGTGCCAGAAACTACTAGGTGTCTTTTATTCACTAACTCATGCAGTTCTCACAACTGCAAGATCAGTCCACCAGTTCTGGATGAATAAAGATTCAATTTCCAAGGTCACAAAGCAGGATAAAAGATTCCAAAGTCTATGCTTTTCTCTTTTCACTAAAACTAGTACTTCCCAAAACAAAACAAAAAAACCCTTAAAAGTTAAAAAACAGAGGGGGAAGGGTGGGATTGATATGTACACACTACTATATTTAAAATGGATAACGAACAAGGACCTACTGTATAGCACAGGGAACTCTGCTCAATGTTATGTGGAAGCCTGGATGGGAGCAGAATTTGGGGGAGAATGGATGCATGTAAACGTATGGCTCAGTCACTTTGCTGTGCACATGAAACTATCACAACATTGTTAATCGGCTATACTCCTATATAAAATAAAAGGTTAAAAAACAAAAACCCTTTTTTCTGTAACCAACTGCCATTGTTTTGTTGGTTTCTTTTCTTTTCTTTTGTAGTTAAGTACTACCCTGGCTGGTGAAAAAGTACCTGGTATACAGACATAGTCCCTTGTCCTCGTGTGGTTTATAGTCATTGGGAAAGACATGCAACATACAATTTTAAGTCTTAACTGGTATTATAAGGGAAAAAACAAAATTTCATGGGTACTTTTCAAAAGGAGAGTAATATAATCTAGGATCTAGGAAGTCCAGAAATCAGAAAGAACTGTTTTGACTCAAGGAAGATCAATTCAGTATGTCAGAACCTAGAGAAGAGAGAAACATACATTAAAAAAAAAAAGAAACAACCAGACATCACCGTTTCCTGATGAAAGAACATACCACCGACCATGTAATAGTACTGATGGGAGCATTTAATTCTAATCCTTATTCCACAGAAAATACAACCAGAAAAGCCCTGACTGGGAAGCTATAGAACAAATGATCCAGTTTCTTCACCAAAGATATTACAGGAAGGGGGGAGGGGGAGGGAGGGAGGGGGGAGGGGGAGGGAGGGAGGGGGGAGAGAGGGAGAGAGAGAGGGAAAGGGAGATGGGGAGGGGGGAACAGAGAGGATAGATGAAACAAGATCAGACATAAGCTGATAACTGAACCTGGTGATGAGTACATGAGGGTTCATTTAGTATTCTAATTTTTATGTTTGATATTTTTGTAGGGGCAATGAAGGGGTGTGCAAAAAGCAACTCTTACTCTTACTTCATGATGCTGCAACAGTTTGATTGAGACTTTTAATGAACTTGACATTTTGGTTATTTCTAAAGTCAAAGTTTCAACTTAACTCCGTGAGGCTTCCAACTCTCTTTACCCTCTCTTTCCATACAAACCAACCAACATTAGAGATGACCCAAATTATTGCTGCTGGATTAGAATTTAGATCTATCTAGTACTTTAGGGGGCTTCCCTGGTGGCGCAGTGGTTGAGAGTCCGCCTGCTGATGCAGGGGACACGGGTTCGTGCCCCGGTCTGGGAAGATCCCACATGCCGCGGAGCGGCTGGGCCTGTGAGCCATGGCCGCTGAGCCTGCGCGTCTGGAGCCTGTGCTCTGCAATGGGAGAGGCCACAGCAGTGAGAGGCCTGCGTACCGCAAAAAAAAAAAAAAAAAAAAAGAATTCTTCTACTTTGTTGCTTCAATATCCTCAACATGTGAGTCCTCATCCCACTGACATCTCAACCAACAGGAAGAAGAGATCCTTTAAGGACGCTTTCCCAAAATCGTGGTATACTTCTGCTTATATCTCACTGGACAGGAATTTGTCAAATTACCAAAGGGAGGCTGAAAAATGTAGTCTTAATATATTGTGGGTAATGTGACCAGTCATAAATCTGTTTAAAAGCACAGAGGGGGTTAAAAAAAGAGAGAGAGAAAAAAAAAATTAAAAAAAAAAGAGAGAGAGAGAAAAATGATTTGATCCAAAAAAGTTTGACTCAATATGACTAGAACTGATATTGGGGGAGAGTAGAAAACTATAATCGTTTCTTAACATTTCACTAATAATATATACAAAACTTCCAACACAAAATATTGTGGATATCTGCAGCTAACATTTTTTAAGAGACAGACAATTGAACGGGCACTTAACTTTATTTAATCCTTAGCCTTCTCCAGAGGTCAGTATCATAATTACACCCCACTCAGAGAAGAAGAAATACAGGAACAGAGAAAGAACTTGCTTAAGGTCGTGTAAGTTGCTAGAAAATGTCAGAATTGGGATTCAAAACCAGGCCATCTAGCTCCACTATATTATTTACTCACCCTCAAGTATGGTTTTTACAAAACCAAGGGAATAAATAAAGAGGCATGAATGGAATTCCGAAACAAGAGAACCAACAGAGAGAAAAACAACATTCCTCAGGATGTTGGGGAAATGAAATTCCAATATCACAGCTGTTCCCCTACCGTAGGTCATAAGACTCCAGAAGAGACTTTTCCAAGAAGATAAAACTGACAAAATATCTGAAGTGTCTAAAAACTGAGGGGAAATTTAGACAATTAGGGAAGAATTTAGAGCCGAAGTAGTAAGTATATACAAAACTAAGAAAACAGAAAAACCAAGACAACTAGTAAGTAGGGAAAACAAAATGCTGAGCAAGGAAAAAAAGTAATCATGTAGTATATTACATGGCTCAGCTATAAAAGGCATTTGCATAGTCTAACAATGTAGATACTAAAAAATGATTTTCAAAATTACCGCATTATTAACATACTGATAGGACTGGGGAATGGGAAATGGGCATGTGAGGTAAGACAGAGAGCGAGAAGAGAGCTAATCCTACCACAATGCTATAATGTCTATGTCATGTCAAAAGATAAGGCCTGCAACTGAAAAATTTTAAAAAAGCATTATTTTTATATTCCTAGATATGGAAGTGATAAGAATCGGACAGAAGATGTAGAAGCAGTTATCTGTAGTACAGGAAATAGGCTGGAGAAGGGGATGGATATGGATTTTCAGGGAGAACAAGCCTGTAGAATTTTTTATCTTGATCTAAATACACGCATAAATAATAAAAAAATAAAAACATTAAAAGAAGCCCAACATTTAATTCCAAAACACTTTTATTAGGTGTGTGGGGGGCAGGGAAAATGGGTGTCTGCCCCTAAGGAAAGGTGTAAGAACACTCTACTGTTATGTTACTGCTTGCTGAAGACAAAAAGCATTTAACAATCCTGTAAGTTACTTAGCTTCACTAAAACAAGACCTAAGAAATACAAAGTACTCTGTAAATGCGGGATCCACTAGTAAATCTAAAGTTGTTGATGAGCACAGCAAATACGATCCTAATTACATAATATGAAATATACAAACATATTCATAAACAGATGGATGGTCAATAAAGTCTAAAGTGGGAAGTATCTTTGGTAGAATTTTGGCTAAACTTGATTTTCTTCTTTGTTCTCGCATGTACTGTTTCAATTTTAGACAAAGAAAACAAATCGTTCTTCAAAAAAATGATAAAGCTATTTTCTCAGAGGGAAAAAAAGAGAAAAAAAGTAATTGCTACTTAACTGGATAATTACATGAAAAAAGAACGTCAACATGGCCCTGATAACTATCTCTTTGATTAAAAAGTCGTTATTACTTTAAGGTCTTTATCTTTTTAAATCACTCACCGACTGAAGTACCTATCTCTTGCCACCATGTGTCACTCTTACAGTACAAATAATTTTGCATTTCTATAGGAAGGGGGAAATCGTTTAAAAGCAGATTTAATTCCCCACCTAAGAAGTAACATTATTGAGGACAGGAGTCTTAAATACTATAAATACCTGGGAGCAGCCTACAAAGTACTCAAAATGCATTTATAATTTTAAAATAAATATTTATCAAACTTAACAAAAATGAAAACAAAGCCTGAATACAGTAATCACACACTTTACTGAAGCCACCCTATCAGGAAGTAGTATGCATTACAATTCTTCGAGTCACAAATTTAGACAGCCATTTTACAATAAAGCAAAAAAGAAAACCTGTGCTCTAAGTCACTAGTGGATGGGAGCAGCACAATGACGAGTAATGTTTCCACATGAGGTAAACCCGGGTTGCCGGTTAACAATCAAAGAAAACTGCATTTATGCTGATCTAAATGTTAAGGAACTAAATGCATATATGAAAAATTTTTAGATTGAGCTATTTATGAATGAGCTATTCATGAATCTTGATTTGATCAGTATACTACGATTCTGATTAAAGTACAAAGATGCAACATAATAAGATTATAATAGACGTAATAGCATCTCCACCCTACTTTGCACAAAGCTAGATAAAAATTCAGTAAGTGGTTGGCGAACTGATGCCATCAAATGTGTGAAATTTGGCAACAAAACCCCCAATTTTAGCACATTAACAGTACACATTTTTAAACTAATGACATTTTGGCTGGCTTTGTTTCCAAAGTCTACATGATTTAATGATGTGATTTCTTACCATAAGCACATACTTTACTGCTATTAAGCAGAAAAATAAGAGAAATGGAAAAATTATGAAGAAAATCTGACAAACACTATTTAGATTTTGATTTTTAAAAAGGGTATAAAGCTGCAAACACAAATACCCTTAACATAAAGAACTTATTTCATTAAATAACCAAATTTTCCTCATGTAAATAAGGGTGACTAGAATATCTGAGCATTTAAATTTTTTAAAAGTGTAATTCTTTGACAATAAAGTCATAATCATAATGCACAACGTTTCAACTTCTGTTTTAAAAGGCACTGCTAAAATAATTTTCACATTCAAATTAATTTTATAATAAAATAACACAATGAAATACCAATGATTACATTTAACCTATCAATGTTATGGAGACTTCTGTTTTAGCAGAAAATCATAATTAAAATATGTGTTTACTTTGATTTGTTGGCTCAGTATGCATTGTAATGAAATATTAATGAGTTTTAAAGTTCTGCCAAATTCCCCAATCCTGAAGACTAAACTAATAAGATTCAACAATAATGTTAAGAGTTTACTAGACATTTGCACTTTGTTCTTAATATATAATGCCTTGTAATTTTCATTAAAGTATGACTGAGGAACAAAATTAAAATTTCAATTAATTCTCTTAAGAATTTCTAAAAACAGTAGCTATGAAAACAAAAGTAAATGCTTTTTCATTTATTTTTGAAGTAGTTTACAGGTACATTAGCAAGCCTCTCTGATTAATAGGGAAGGAGTTATATAATTTTTTTTTACCAAAATGTACATAATATTGACCTTTCCTCTGATGACTTTAAGACATTAAATTGATCTTTAAATCAGTCATATTCAAAATTCTAAAGTAAATGAAAGCAAAAGCTGAAAGTTCTAAACAAATTAAAACTCAAAACTCATATACACTGACTTGCTAAACTGTTCATTTCCAGGAACTTGTGTTTACTAACTTTTTCAGAATAGCTAAGCCCTGTATTCACTAAACTCAAGTGGCAAGTTTATTTTTTAACTGTTACATAAAATAATCAACATTTAGATGAATGGCTAGCAAAAACAGTCTCTGTATTCAACTTTCAGAAAGAGGGCAAGATGCTATAGGAGGTTTCAGCAGATAATGCATAATCTCCAAATTCATGTCAAGACTAATTTAAACTATGCCAATTAATTAGTAGGGGAAATATGCTTTCTACATGTTAAGTTACTGAATATTTTTAAAAGCATCTGGCACATATAACTCTGGTATAATTCACTTTTTACTATAAGATACGTGGGCAAGTAGTCACAGTGACTAAACACACTGGTGCAGATAAGGGCATTCCTTATTAAGTCAATTAGAATCCCAACAAGCCCGAGCAACCCAACTCTGTAATGACAGAGGAGACCATTAAAGATTAAAAGAAAGAAGAAAATGAAGACAAGAAGAACAAGAACGCCCTTCAGCAAATACTTTAACAAATAAATCACTTAGGCAAAGCCGAACAAGTTTTGAAACGGCCTGCTTTGACAGATGTTCTCTGGAAAAGCAAAGGCTTTAGGCAAAACGAATATCTTTATTTATTTTTAAAGCCACGAAATACTAGTAATGTTGTTTCTATATTTTTCAAATATTTTAATTTTTTAGAAAATGCTATTTACAACCATTGTTCAGGGACCTTCCCACCCTGCCACTTCAAGATACTCATCAAGGGAACTTAGGTTCACATAGATTTGTCCCAAGTATAAGATTAATCACAAAGCAACTTTACTCCCTAAGTTAGGGAATAAAACTTCCTAAAAATTCATAAAACCTCAAGAGTCACTATTGATGTGACTTCACATTCTAAAGCTGTAAAAAATCACATACTGCTTTCACAGGAGGGCCTGTTTAGAATCCATGCTATAAAAGCCCCCATTTTCACAATATGAAGCAAACTTTAAAGGACAGAGTTCTTACATTTCTCCGTATGAATAAGATTTGCTGACTGTTGACATTTATGAAACTCAAAATACAGGTATTTTAGATAAAACTTGTTTACAGGAAATGAAATTCCAGAAAATGATCATGCAAAGTGTACTTACCAGTGCTTATGCCTTCCCTTCACCTAACGCTTGAATTCTAGGCTTCCACACTTTTCTATCTTTCCAATTAAAAACGCTGCAGCCTGCTACACTCCATAAAATGGCCGTATTGTTTAACCAAGAAAAACATGTTAGAGATTGAGCTGTCACTTTTAAAAGAAAAATAAAATAAACAATTGCTTCTTTGTGGTGAAGCATAAAACACTTAGGCTGGCATTTTAAATCATGGAGCTCCCCTGGACGTTGCTATTGCTCTTCAAGTAGTTGTAGTAAAACTTCCGCCACATTCTTGCTTTCTGCATTGTGTCTCAGTAGAAACAGATCAGAACAGGCTAGCAAACAACTCCTTCCTAAATGTAAGCTCTAATTTCTTCTTCTGCAGTGAAATGAACCAAGTTTCTATGCAAAAGAATGAGTGACAGTATGCCCAGCCAATCAGCTTGGGGTTTTTCAGGAAAATCACCCCTTAATTCATTCAAAATTAGGTCATATGACACTATTTGAAATACTATTGGCTTAGAATGAAAGTAATGTTTGACTCTACACAGGATAAGGCCACCCATCTATGCGTCCCTGGGCTGAAGATGCCTTGACTATAAACGGTACTGTGAATTAAATACACACACACAGGGGAAAACAAAAGAATGTAGCCTTACCAGAGCTTCCCAACTATTAAAGGGCCGGAGTTCTGTTATCTTCTGAGCCTTTTTCTGAGAACACTGAGGAATCAAAGTAAGTTCACCAATTGAAGCATCTTGAAGGAAGTGAAGAATTTTACCTTTATAGCCATCCTCCATCACTTCTTCACCACTACTATAGTCCTCGTCTAATGAACTACCGACATCAGAACCTGAATCATATTCAGAGTCTTCAATAACTCTTTTAGGATTAAATACAGTTTTTTTACGTTTCTTGTTAAAACCATTTTGTGGTTTCATGGAACATTTCTGTTTCAGTTTTGTTTTAGCTGCGTTTTTAGGATAATTTTGACTCCTTGAAGAAACTTCTTTTCCATTTGGAAATTCACTTGGTGAAGCATATTGCATATCTGTGTACAAAGACAAAAATAACTACATTAGAAAGATATAAATTAAATATAAATTAATATAAATTAAATAACTATATTAAAGATAAAATTAAATAAAACTTCAAGTAAGAAAATGATTTATACAAGTATTCATGCTTCTTTTAATACAGAATTCAACTATAATTTATTGTTAAATCTTGATACACTTTAAAGAGAAATACTGAAGTAGAATCTGAAGTTATACAATGAATTGAAATAGTTTCAAAAATAGGTGACAACTTTCTTAAACGAATTAAATATAAATCCTCATTTTCTATCAAAGATCCTGAGAATATAAATGGCAGCTGCATATACATAAGATGTCCCAGATGTTATTTAGCAGCCACACCCCCAGGCCAAAACTGATGGGTGTAGCAAAAATAATGCTCATCCTAAACTAAAACTATCCACAATATGACTAATTTTTCCATCACCCATCCCCACTTCTAGGTTCATCATTACCAAAAATCATTTAAATATGTTATTAAAAAGCACCACTACTTTATCACTGATTACACTACCATATTCCATGGATTTCTAAGATGCCTGTGATCGAAGGTACACTTATTTTATGTACTAGTAAGAAATACGAACAGTTACTCTATAACACAGTATTTTGTTATTTAGAATGTTTATGTTTTACTCAGTCCAAAAGCTTTTAGACTTGCATATTATCATACATTCATTCTTGTACACATATTAAAAAGTAAGCAAAATAAATTGAATATTCTTCACATTTCTTCACATTCATAATCTTTCCCTTCTTTTTTCAGACTCAGAATTGGTGATATTGGTGGTTTTCTTTTCTCCACACAATATCATTCTCTGTGCCATCGAGAGCATTTGTTGTGTAGCATTTCCTAAAATAATTCATTAAAAACAGACAAAAACAACAAAAAACCTAAAGCCATTGTGTTGGCCTTTTAAAAAGCTGGCCTTCTTAAGGATGTTGCTAAACATGTGTGATTCAACTCCTCCCCGCTACTTCTCTACCCTTTGGTTCCTAACGTTAAAAATGTTCCACTATGGGATCAGGGACTTTCTTCCATGCCAGTGATAACCATCTTATAAGTTTCTGATACTGGTGCTTTTGCTATTCATGTAAGTGCAGGCTAGGACATCTACGTTATAGTGATTATAAGACACCAGCAATTGTAAGATCTTTCCTAAGAGCTGTTAAAATGTAAAAAAAAAAAAATGTTTCTTTTGTACTCAATAAAACATGGTAGTTTATAAGTAGACTTAACTATCAAAAAAAAGTTAGCCAAATAGAAAAAAATGTTTATTGTTTCATTCTACACTGCAGTAAAGAACAGGCCAAAACATCTGGGAACTGGTTTCTAACATCTTGTGCAATCCCATTCTCTGGTTATTAGCTAATAGGTTTACTATTTTCTTATATACTAAGATATAATATATTGGGAAATATGAATTTTCTGTAATGACATAGAACAGATAATTACCTTGGTCTTCCGCAAACACTTTTAAAGATTCTAAAGCCTCTGTGTACATCCATTCATGTTCCTTGAGTACTTCCCTTAATTCCTAGAAATAAGTCATTGATCTTTTTATTAAAAATCTAAAATTAACAACTTGTTGAAAACTTTTATGCTCTTTTAAAAATACGTAAATCACCTGAAAACTTAATAGAATTCATATCTGATTATTTCACACTTGTTTTTATGTTGCTTTACAAATGCTTTCTGTATATTTAATTTCACTTTCGTAAATTGCTTCAAAGGGAGGGAAGCTTGATAGTTTTTGCATTTCTACTCTTGCTATGAAGTGCTCTGAACACTAGAGTATGAAAACATGTTTGCTCAATTAAACTGCAACATGCAGCTAGGCTTTTATAAACTGCCAACTTCAAAACATGTAATTTGAACATATGCAAAGAACCAGTATAGCAACAAGACTCTGCATTCAGCTCATCAGAATTTAGCAGATGTACTACCTGTACATATACTGAATAAATCAATACAAGTGTAAATGTATTCCCAATGTTAAACAAATAATGTGTTTTGAAGTACAATAAGGTGATTAAACACAAGGATTTTTAGCACTGGCATGCTTGGCATGGGTCTTTACTGACCCTGAAAGTATTTTTACTATCTATCAAATACACCAAAGCTTATTAAGACACTGAAATACAGTATTACACTTTAAAATTCTTCATGAAAAATTTAAAGGATGAGAATATGAAGAAAGCTAAAACAAGTGACTTGGGATTATAGATGGCTTTGTAGAGGATCTGCATTTTATATGAGATGACAGTTGTTACTACAGTTATGTCTGTTATGATTACATGATGTTACCATTATAATGCTGATACTATAGTTAGCAAATAAGGTAAATAAATAATGTAAACTAGCAGTACAAAGATATTTTATAATATTGATAAATAAGAATATTTAATCAGAACAGTGCAAAACTCACCCTAAGCTTTTCACATGGTTGATCTCAAAAGACTATTTTGTAATACAAACATTTAGTACATACTGATTAAATTTCTGCACATGACTACTCACCTCTTTATCAAAATTGGGAAATTCCTTTTGCAATTTCAACACAATACTTTCCTGTTTTTCCCAATTACTGCTAGATTCTGCAGACTCATTTGACTCTTCTCCCTAATGGGGAGGTAAAAAAGAGAACCAATTTAAGATATCATCAATAACAACAGTCTTAAGACAATCACATTTGTATTTTGACTTGATTTGGAAGTTTTCACATTCGATCAAGAAGAATCCAAAAATGTTTCTTTTTGTTCATGTGAAAATTGACAAATTTATATCTTAAGGATAAAAAATATTACTGGTTTAAGATCACTCAAAAGACCTTGACTACATATCCAATAACTCACACTTCACTCATACAATGCTCAAAATAAGCTAAATCTGCTAAAACAACTAGAATGATCCTCAAACTAACTCGAAATAATTCAGGTATACTGAAGTCTCTCCAAGCTAATGGCAAAAACCGAAGAACCGAACCAAACCAAACCAAACCAAAACACCTCATCCGTGCTGACAATTTCATATCCTCTACAAATTTCAAATACTGAGAGAAAAAAAGTTTACTTTTACTTCAGTCTTGAATGGTTTAAATATTAACTGCTCAGTCACAACAAAAGTGACACAATGACAAAGAAACTTATACAAAACTAAATAATGTACAAATTAAACATTAATTTGGAAACTGTGGCTACTCATACACACTATCTCTTTCCTCTGTCACTTAACTTCATTTGAAGAAACTGGTTAAAATTCCACATTTAAACAAAAAAAGATTCCTTGGGCTCATATATAAGAAAAATCTTGCATTTTAGTCAATCTAAAAGCATTTATCTACTTTGCTAAGATACTGTACCACAAGCTATACAAACATGAGAGAGAAAAGCACTGTTTCATACTTTCTCTTTTACCTCCATTCTTATCCAACAATACTATTTTTTTATTTCACTAAGAGAGAAATATTTAAATTGTGAGCAATACCTTTCTTGCACACAGGAATAAGATGAAGTTCCACACAACAGAGACATAAGATGGTATGTAAGTTAGGAGTAGGAAGAAGAAAACTAGATGTGTTTTTGTCATAGTAAGTGGCCTGTGTCAGCTGCAGCACAGAGACCGTGGATATGCTATAAAGCTTAAAAATTAGACCAGCGCTAATATTGCTTAAAGGTCTGGAGTGCCAAACTGAGGTCAGTCTTTATTCAGAAAGCAAGAGGATTTTGAGCAGGGGAATAATAAAACATTAATATTTGGAGAAAGCATTTCAAAGCCATCAAAAATTCATACCGCCAACCTCGCTTTGCAGATGAAGACACTGAAACTCGAAGAACAATCCTTTTAAAGGTCACAGATGGATAACAGCCAGCTGAGGTACAAATAGAAACTTAGGTGTCTAACCCTAGATCAGTGTTTTTCCATTACCTAAGTGTTTCCTAAACTTTAGTCATTCACATAGCACATTCATGATTTGAAATGAGTCAAACGTCATCAAAGTATGAATAAACAAATTGTAGTATGCACATAAAACTGAATATTATTCTGCCCTAAAAAAAGGAATGAAGTACTGACACATGCTACAACATGGATGAACCTCAAATATATCAAGCTAAGTGAAAGAAGCTAGACACAGAAGGTCATATATTTTATGATGACATGTATATGAAATACTCAGAATAGGTAAATCCAGAGACAGAAAAAACTGACTGGTGGTTGGCAGGGGTTAGGGGGAGAAGAGAATGGGGAGAAACTGCTTAAAAAATACAGCATGCTATTACTGGGTGATAAAAATGTTTTGGGACTAGATAGGAGTGGTAGTTGTACAACACTGTGAATGTACTAAATGCCGCTGAATTTTTAATGGTTAATTTTATGCTATGTGAATTTCACCTGAAGAAAAAAAGTTAAAATATTTGGAAAACAGTAAATATCTTTTGGGAATTAAATATGTGACAGCACAAATTAAACATTCAGTAGGTCGTGTGCCGATTTGCTCTTTGCTCTCGGATCCCACACTTCTATCAGCTCTGCTAACACCTGGTGACTGAAAATACCTACGCAGTTCAGTGGTTATGCGCGAGCTTTACAGAAGCCAGGTGATACACAACCTTTGGGCTCAAATCGTCTTAGTGGGTCCAGGGGTTATGAATCAATCCTGTGGTTATTTTTCTGGTTTCAGAATGCAAAGTTGCAACTGACAAATTTGTCACTGCCAGAAATCCCACATTAGCTCCTTGACCCATGGATTAAGGGCCATAATTGTAGAAAATACCAAATCTAAGGCACTAGCATTGTCCCTCTGAAGAAGCAGCAGCAGCAACACCGTATTTCTGAGGTAACTGCAGAGACTGACTCCATCATCCCAGATCTCAGGGTAATTTGCCTCCGTGGCCTATACAAAAGCTGCATGGGTCATAGAGAATTAGTTTAGATTATCATAAACAAACAGGTGACGACCCCAACTGTAGCTGCTATACCAGCTGCTAATTTTACTAGAGAAAATCAATATAACTATGAGACTATTACTCTAGCAGTAATTAGAAGAGACTAGTAGAAGCAATCTGCTTTTGTCTGGGCAGGGTCAGTGATGGATACACCTTCACTGTTTTCAGAGCTATGGTGAATCTCCATCTCTCTTTCATAAAACAGTACTCAAGGACTTTGATAGTTTTGCACAGTCCACAGTATATCACTTTGATCCTCTATACTGAAGACGTCACACAGATTGGACTTGATAAGCAGGAAGCAGTGGCTATTTTTAGATGACCTTAGTAAGAAACATGCATGCTAGAGTAGAAAATAACCACCCTCAAATCCTGGGCCCACCACTTTCATGAATTATACAGGGGTCCAATCTGGAGCATGCTGCAAATTCCACTCCGGAAAAAAAAAAACGACAAATGGCTGGCACTGGTGCCTCTGAGAGAGAGGCACAACACTTCAGTGGGCTTCTTTGGATCCTGGAGGCAATGTATATATATACTTCAGTACAGTGTGTGCCGCTCTGATCAGTTTATGAAGAGCCCTTAAGTCTGTCAGGAATGGGGCCCAGATTAAGACAAGGCTCTGCAGCAGGTCCAGAGTGCAGTGCAAGGTCCTTTGCCACTTGGGTTTTGTGACCAGTAAGTAAATGCAGTGATTCCCAAAGAATCTGTGGCTCATAAGGATGTTGTATTGAAGTCTCTGGAAATCCCCAACAGGAAAATCATGGCAGAGACCCATATGGCTTCAAAGAAAGGTCCTGTCCTCTTCTGCTGACAACTACAATCTGTTCCACTATAACATGACACATCCATTTCCAAAAATTATTGCACGTGCAAAATGATGAAAATAAAAGCTACCATGTTTAAGAAAAATTGTGTTAGAGGTATAACATTCAAAAACTTCATTAGTGACACATTTAAACAAAGGAAGAAACCTTAAAAGAAGGGTAGCATAATTTTACACGTTAAATGGTTAAGAAATACGTAAATACTAAAATAAATATGAACTCAAGTTTGCTTGGGGATGTTAACATTGCAAGAGTTGTAGCTTATGAGTTACTATGAAATGGTAGATGAACGGTTATTTGAAAATGACCAGTTATGGAAAGGCGTGACTCACTATCCTTGTGCTATCTCTGCTGTATGGCTGAAAATATACATATTAACTTAAAAATAAACAAATAAATAAAATCAATAAATGTCTGCTAACTTTGCTAGCCTCCTCCTCTCATATTAAAGCTGCCTGGGGCTTCCCTGGTGGCACAGTGGTTAAGAATCGCCTGCCAGTGCAGGGGACACGGGTTCAAGCCCTGGTCCAGGAAGATCCCACATGCTGTGGAGCAACTAAGCCCGTGTGCCACAACTACTGAGCCCACGTGCCACAACTACTGAAGCCCGCACGCCTATAGCCCGTGCTCTGCAACTGCAACAAGAGACCACAATGAGAAGACTGCGCACTGCAATGAAGGGTAGCCCCGGCTCGCCTCAACTAGAGAAAGCCCACGCGCAGCAATGAAGACCCAACGCAGCCAAAAAAAAAAAAGGATAAGATAAATAAATTTAAAAATATATATATTTAAGAAAAAAATAAAACAAATACAGCTGCCTGTTAGGTTCAAGATTCAACTGGATGCCATGAACAACTCTCCTACTATGTTCAGCATTAAAGCCACTATCTTCAGTAAAGAAAAGGCTGAAGTAAACAGTAAAACTGTTTTCAACAACATTTAAAACACCTGATAACTTTATTGTTAATCTGTCATGGTGTAAACTTCTGATTTTCATTGTCACTGTCATCATCATCATCTGCATCCACATGGCCTTCAGCAGCAAATTGTTCCAAGTCTACATCTTCATTTTCTATCCCCTCAAATCCAAGTTGTTTTCCTAAACCAACAGCTTGTTGTGAATTTTAAAATATTTCTCTGAAGGTTCAAGTTCTTCAAAATCAAAAATCAAGTCAAGAAAAATTTTCCACGATACATAATGCAAACACTCTTTTGTTACATCACTCCAGGCTTCTAAAATGGTGGCAATGGCCACTCCAATGTTAAATCTCTTCTAAAATTCTATAACCATATCTGCATTCTCACCTTCAATTACAGTAATTAGTATCTTAAATGTTCACTTTAAACAGTAAGCCATAAATGCTGCTAACACATTTTTACCACGAGACTGTATGAGAGAGGTGGTTTTTGGAGGCAGAAGAAAAAAAGCCTCCTTCAACCAATATCTACTGCACTTTGCAGAATTCTTTATGATCAGATAAAGTGGGAGAAAAATCTTGAACTTCTTTTACAGAGTTTACATAACTGTTAGAACCAGCTGAATGTGAACAACTGCTTACAATATAATCCCATTGAAGACGGCAGCACTGTACACAACTTCAGGCAGTACAACTTATTGCCCATTTTGTATAGAAAAGATGGTTAGAGGTACAGATCAATGATATACCATGGACAACAGCCAAGGAGAAGAACAAGAGTGGAAGATCGGGGAAGAGGTACACGGTTGGACTTAGAAGTTTTTCTGAGAATAGAATGTAAGGGTAAGAGCATCATATATGAATGTTCGGCAAATGTATCTATTGCATAGGAGTTTTTAATAATCACGTGGACAAGATGATTCATTCTTTGAACACCAAAATAAGACTGGATGCATGCTTGGATGCGCTTGGATGCATGCTCAACGTGTCTATATACAAACGGCCATGGCAACATGGACTAAGTTTGTGCACACAGATCAACAAGGTAAGACTTTCTCACCCCAACATTTATCTGGCTACTGCTACTGGTGAGTACCTGACCTGCCAAAGCAGAGGCCAACAATGAGTTCCCATGACAGCACCATTCCTTGGGAGATGTAGTCAACTGTCTGGTGGCAAGTTGGTTAAATTCGACCCCTTTCATCATGAAAGGGACAGTAACAGAAATCTGCTCTGAGTATGGATTAGCCTTTCCTACCCCCCTGGATTTGGCAACATTAGTTACGGATTGAATTGTGTCCCTCTAAAAGTCTTATGTTGAATAATGCCCAGTACCTCAGAATATGACCTCATTTGGAGACAGGGTCTAAGGTAATTATTACGGAGGTAATCAAGTTAAAATGAGGTCATTAGGGTGGGCCCCTAATCCAATGACCGGTGTCCCCATAAAAAGAGGAAATTTGGAGATGGACAAGCACACAGGGAGCATACACTGTGAAGATAAGGCAGAGATCTACAAGTCAAGGAAGACCAAAGACTGCCAGCAAATCATCATCTGCATCCACATGGCCGTCAGCAGCAAATTGTTCCAAGTCTTCTGTGGTTAGATCATCAGGGTGGGACTCTAGCTCTCCAACAACTCATTTTCTATCCCCTCAAATCCAACTCTAATCAGTGAGTTAGAGAAGGATGGAACAGCCTTTAGGAGGAACCAACCCTGCTGATGCCTAGATCTTGTACTTCTAGCTTCCAGAACTGTGAGACAATATATTTCTGTTGTTTAAGCCACTCAGTTTGTGGTCCTTTGCTACGCTGTCCTTAGGAAACTAATGCATCATATACAGATATATAGAAAGCTTAACACAGTCACAGTACACTGTGACACAACGGTCAACGTTTCTGGCCAGGGGAGCTAATTTCACTGGAATTCATGGAATTCACTGATCTCACCATGTGCCTCAATACCTAGAAGGAGCTGGCATACAGAACAGTGGTATCACAATGAAAATTCAGAATGTGAACCTGTTGCTAACACCTTACAAGGCTAACATGCTGTTCAACAGATGTACAAGCAAAGTAAGTGCTTTGAACCAGAAATCAATACGATGCTATTTCTTCTACAGCCGTTATACGTAGGTCTGTAAACTAAAACGTGGGCCTAGTCTCTTATACTAGTAGCTCCTCACACCTAAAACTCAAAGAATTTTTACTTCCTATCGTTATTAGTTCTCAAAGCAAGAATACTTCTATGGAGGGACACAACAACTATCCCATTAAATTAGGGTACAGATTGCCATCTGCTATTTACGGCTTCGTGCATCACTAAATCACAGGCAAAGGAGGAGGTTACTGTGCTAGTTGGGGTGACTGATTTTGATTACCAAAAAGAAATTGTGCTGTCATGAATACAGACAGGGAGGACTATGTCTAGATTCACTGGGAGGCCTCTTAGTAGATCTACTCCATAAAGGAAAAGTTAATGGAACACTAGAATAACCCAGTAAAAGCATAACCACTATTATTTTTAGATAAGCAGTTAAATATCAAAGGAGTCATCTATAAGAATTATAAGTAGTTGTCACTGAGGAGTATGAAATGGTGCTGGTACTGGTAACAACTGTTTTACGTAAGTGTTGTTCAACCATATGTATCTACTAAATTTTATGAAATAAAATTTAAAGTATATTTTCCCCAAAAGGTACTTTACCACACCACTAGAATATTTTTTAAGTTAATTTTATAACTCAGAAATAAGCAACTAACACTGGATAAATTAAAAAGAAAGCAAAACCAGTCACAAATGAGATGCAACCATAAATTTTCTTAGCTGTAAGAGAGAAGACTGATTCACTGAGGTGCATTTTTAGTATGTCCACAGACTCAACAAATTCTGTGCTTAAGCAACTAATTTTGATGTTGCAATTCAAATTAACTCACTTGATCCAATCTCTTCTTTTTCATAGACTGATCATCATTAAATTCATCTTCCTCAAATGGCTCTGAAGAAGAAGATAATTTTCTTTTCCTAGGTCCACCACCTTCTAAAACAGAGAAGGACATTCAAAGTTTGCACAGATATTATAAGAATCATTAATGCAAAACAAAGGCAAAAATGTTACTATAATGAATATACTTGTAGACAGTTCTCTTGACATCAGGCCCAATGTAATTTCTTCTACATATGACATACTTTCAATAAATGTTAACTGAATTGAAGGAAAAATAAACAGAGCCTCTTTTCAGTCTTTCAGAAGTAGAAATCACTGTAAAAATGTACTTATTTGTAAACCATCACATTATTTAATGCTAAAAATACACATCTTTAAATTGAAAGTAATTCTATAGTAGGAAGAGGTTCTCCCCAATGCCTGAATGTTCAGTAGTGAAAAAAAAAAAATTGAGCCCATCAGCTTATCTGAATAGCATCGGATAATTGTCAATAATTGTCTACTGTACCAGGCTTTGCAGGGGACTTTTATAAACTGCTGTTCATTTACTTTCCACAAGAAACCTACAAAGTAAGTATAAACTCATTTTACAAATTAGGAGGAACTGAGATACAGAGAGCTCAAGCGATTAATGCTCTTAACCTAAAAACAAGAAAGTATAACACAAGAGAGGGCTGTATGACAGTAATAGGAAATCTGCACATTCTGTTATGACTGAGAGAACTCAATCTACATGATCTGGAGAGGCTATGTTGCGTAATTTTTACTTTGTATACATTCATATACTTCTTCAGTACCTTCGCTTTCAGAGAGCAAATTCCAGAGACATACTGCAGTGCTAGTATGAAAGCAGTTGCTGAAAGCTTACAAAGGTTTAAGATTTCAGTATTAATTATATCAACTATTAATTGTATCTAACTATGCTGTTAGAAATAAAACTTGTAGAAACATAATACTGAAAATAAATACAGACATGACAGCTTTTAAGCTGTTAGCATGAAAATTTCATAATATGGCTATAACAAAACTGAATGCCATCAACATTTCAGTGTATAGTAATTACATGCTTTAAGTATGCATGCTTAAATTTTTTCCCCTTTGTTTCATAAAGTAAATGTGCATTCTGCATATGCCAACTAATTGCCAGCATCCACTTTAAAAAGGGGAAAATATAACCACCACTCTATCATCTATATATGCTGGGGTTAAGTGAATACCATCAGTAATATCCTAATATTCAAAGTCTGAAAAAAAGCTTCAAACTAGGTGATTTATGCCATGTCACCTAGACATGTTTAATCCTTTCTTAAAAAGAACAAAAGCTTTTTCTTGGTCAATAAAGAATTCTTCAGCCCTAAGTATCTGTTTATCTGTTTATATATCTTTCTGTGGTTAATAATATGGAATCAAATTTTTACATGTATATAAAATGGCTACAGACATAAATCTGCAAATATATGTGGGAGAAAACACATAACTAAAAATTTAGTACAAAAGGTTACATAAGAGCACACAATGCTTAGTTACCTACATATATATTTATAATTATTAACCAAAAATTGTGCATATATCTAAAGAAAACAAGTTAATATTCTATGTTAAATACCACTTCCCAATTACGTGTCTCATACATTCCCACCTTTTTTGGGGTGCACCCATCATCAATTTCAGGAAGAAAAAAAGTAGGTTAGACATGTACCTCACACCCCAAATAAAAATATTTTTTCCTTAAATTCAATATTTAAAATAAAAAGTAAAACATGAAACTGCAAAAAGAAAATATGAACAAAGAACACAAACAGGCAGTTCAATAGGAAAAAAAAAGAGAAAAGATGGTCAACCTCATTAATAACTAAAGGCAGGTAAAATAAAGTACCCTTTTTTTATTCATCCTAAGATTAAAAGGACAGTTGTAGCAGACTGTGGGCAAAGAGCCACTTCTAAACATTATAAATTGTTAACAGTGTTTCTGGAAGGTAGTCTAAATAATACATCTCAGAATTTTAGATGTGTGTTTCTTTCAGTCCAACAATTCTTCTTCTAGGAATTTATTTACAAAACTGATGGAGAATGTTTGCTTAGGCGTACATAAAAATTTTTTAATTAAGTATCTAAGTGCCCATTAATAAGCTATTACACAAGTCAGGATACACTTTTACAAAGAACTGAGTAGACTTTTAGAAATAAAGAAGGTTACAAAACAGCAAAAATAACAGGATGATAGTCACATAAAAATGTTTTGCCTACTCATACATATATAGAGAAATGGAAGAAATAGCTAGACTCCTGACAACATCAGTAAATTCATATTTTTACCTTTTAAAGCAGGGTAAAATTTCAGATACACATTTTTGTTTTTATAACTTATTCATAAATGAAAACTTTCAGAAGGCGATGCAAAAAAGATACCCTTATTGTTTAACATGCAGGATGATACTGTCTATAAAAGATTGTAATTTGTGGTAAAACCAATGTTCAACATCAAGATTTGTGGAACTGTCCAAGATGTCTTACAGGCCTTTTGTTGGTGAGACAAAGCTGTCATTCTATACATTACCTCTAAGTGTACTAGTCTAAAGATAAGGATGACTGATATATGACTATCCTGTCCATTCTAAGAGGAAGCATGGAAGTTTACTTAAAAAAAACAAGAAAAACCTGATTTTTTTCTTTCCTTGTAATTTGACACTTAACACTAAAAAAAAAAAATTATATCAGTCTAGTATAAGAATGAGAATAAAAAAACCTCAGCTTAAGTTCAAACTTAATAAGGACTGTAAACTCCATGAGGGCAGAGGTTTTGTCCATTTTGTTTTGGCATGTACCCTCAGTGCCTAAAATAGCATCTGGCATCCAACAGTAGATGCACAATAAATATCTGTTAAATTAATGAATAAAGTGGAATGACATAAATTGCTCAAGAGAAAAAAGATTAGACACTGCTGTGGAATAAAGTTATCCAACAAATTTTTCAGTGGAAAGATTCTGGAATACTGAGATATTATGAAGACAAGAAAGAACATGTAAAATGCCCCAAACCATTTAGCAACTGAACAAATGTTAACTGAGCCTACCATTTTTCAGGAACTTTTACAGTAGGGATACTGTCATGAAGACACACTCAACCTTCTCCTGTACCATTTCCTATTATCAGACGGCCCTTAAGAACAAAGAAAGGCTAACATGTACTAACTATGTGCCACTCACTATAAGAAATTTACAATAACTTTATCACTTCTTCATAACAATCTAAGAGTTTGATACTATTATCTTACTATTTTCCTGCAATGGAGACAGACAGAAAAGTTAGGCAACACTGCCCAAGGTTATACAGCTAGTAAGTAAAGGAAAAGGAAGAACTGTATGATTTGGTTATGAATGAGAGATCATGTGGATAAAATATCATCATCTTTGGATCCACTCCAATACAATCTATTTAGGGGGGTAAATATGAGGTAGATAATTGTTGAAGAAAGATGATGGGCCCATGAGAACACATTATGGTGTTTTCTATTTTTGTATAACTACCCACTTAGGAAAACGGGCGCCCATTCACACTGTCGATGGACACATAAATTGGCAGAACTTTTAAAATTAACACTGAAGTGCATGTTCAATTTTAAAATGTGCATACCCTTTGATTCAGCATCCTAGTTTGAAGTTTAGCCTATAGAAATAATAACATAAAGATTTACTTACAAGGCTATTTACTTTTGTACTACAGTTAATGAAATAATGTAACCATAAATGTGAATTAACAGAGAAACAGTTAATAAACTGTTTATTAGTCACAGAGGAATGTTTTGGAGGCATTTTTTCATTAGATAAATCTGATTGCACTGACAAGTTATCCATGGTAAATCATCAAATGATTTTTCTTAAAATGTAAACCAATACTATAATCATATTCTGTAATCTAATGTGTGTGTGTGTTGTATAATAGTGTGTAGGTTTGCTTTCATTCCTTAAATTATTTGGTAGTGAGATTATAGGTTATTTTTACTTGTTTGGTATGTACAAAAAAAAAATCTACATAGCATTTACTAAAAAAATAACTGGAGGTGTTTTTTATAATGCAAGCTCCATTAAATGTATTTATTTTTGTATTCTAAGCCTGGACTACAGAGTAAATATTTACTAAATGTAGGAATGCTGATTACCAGCTAGGACGTTCCTTAAGACATTATGTTCCTGACTCAGATTTATGTAAATAAAACTATAATGCAATTAGCAAGGACACTTAAGAAAGAACACATACCTCCCAAAACTTCACTGATATGAGATTTGATCTATAGAGAACAAGCAAAATTACCAATGAAAAAACTGCCCCCTTCCCTTTTTTGGGGAAAAAATATCAACCTAGAAAATCCAGTTCCCAAGTAGCTTTATGACCTCAGGTAATTCCCTTAACCTTTTTTTTTTAAAACTTCTTACTCTTCACAATTTTCATCTAAAAACCCTGAAGCTGTTAATACCTCCTAAGGTTCCTCTAAGAATTCATGAAGGAGCTTGGTAAATTAAAGAGTAATATTAAAATGAGAAGATATTTATTATATAACTAGTTAAGTCAGCATGGCTTGAAACAAAGTCAGGCATACCTGCATCACCAAACATCAGCAAGGCAGCAGCAATTGCTCCATCCATAGTGCTGGTTGATTCAATTAACTAACAAAATGAGAAAAGATTAATGTTTTAAAAATACTTTAAGAATTATTTCACAAAGTTACCAAACATTGAAGAACGAATATATTAAATATACAGAGTGGAGAAATATACATACGTATTAGCTTAAGTTCATTAAATCCTATGATAAATTTTCAGAAAATCTGGTTTATCTAAAAGGTCTGAACTTACCTAAGCATATCTTAAAATATATTAGATTTATTTATCACCACTTTAAAGCAAAAAATAAAACATAGTCTATGTACAGTGTATTCAAGGTTTTGTTATTTTAATTGCAAGGCTGTGCACTAAAGTCTCAAAAACTTCCTACCTATGAGTGAGTTCAGGCAGTGTGTGTGTGTGTGTGTGCGCGCGCGCGTGTGTGTGTGTGTGTGTGTGTGTGAGAGAGAGAGAGAGAGAGAGAGAGAGGGAGGGAGGAAGGGAAAGGGAAGGAGAAGGAAAGAGAGAGGGAGAGAAAGGAAGGGAAGGAGAGGGAAAGAGAGGGGAGAAGGAGAGAGGGAGGGAAGGAGGGAGAGAGAGAGAGACACTGACAGATATTTAAAATAAACCACAATTCTGGCATAATTTTTTTTTTAATCTAATACTTCTTGAGTGGGATAAAGGACTCTTGAAATTTGCTCTATTTCTAAATTGCTCTAAATTAAATTGCTTGATTTTGTTCAAGAACATATTAATATATGGCTTACATAATTAAGTTTCAAAATACTATTTTTTATACTATTCTGTAACATTTTGGATTTCAGAAAAAACTACCCCATATTTTTCTCTTGCTATCGTTTCCTGTATTTCCAATGAGCTACTTGTTTTAAAAAGATCTCACTTTTTAAAATAAGCTATTTTTGTATTAAATTAAATAGCCTCAAAACAAATTGATAATGCTCTTTTCTATACTAGTTTTCCTCATCTTGGATCCTCAGATATCCTGTAAGCCCCTCATTTTCAAAATAGTCAAAGCATATTCTTATCAAGCCTAGGACTAATTTATATTTTATAACTTCCTAAATTACTTTATGTGGGTCTAAAAGCCTCTGTAGAGTAACCTATGTCACCTTTAAATCTTTTGAAATGATGGGAGATCACTTGAAATCCAGATTACTTCAAGAGAGTGCTGTTTTGAGCAAGTGATAGGTTAAATTCCCAAGATTTCAGATACTACTGAAATACACATACAAAGTTCATTTATTGAGATCAATCCTATTTTTCCACTGTAATTATAAAATTAAAGATCAATGTTTCTATAGGAAATAAATCCCCTTGAACTACCTGAAAAACTGGCAATCAAGCTAAAGTATTTTTAAACTGAGATTTGTTTCTTTATGTTGAATATTTTACTATTCCATCATGTTTATTCTGCTGAAAGTTCTTTCCAACACTTTTAAGTGTTGCTACTAGTGGCTACATCTGTTCCTTCTTTTTCTAGGAAAAAAACCCATTGGGAGGCAAATTATGCTACTAGAAGGGGAAAATATAGACCCAAGATACCATTAAAGTTTCATTTAGCTAACAGTAAGAAGGTATCAAAATGATCTGGGAAAAAAAGCTTCATATTAAATATACCAGAGAACAAAGGAATAATATAATCTACACTTAAAGAGTTCAAACTAGCAGGCCTAGGACCATTTTTGGTTCAGACATATTTTGCTTGACCTGAATGGTATCTTTGGTTTTGTCTTTCTTTAGTTACCATAAAAAGGAATGAGTACCGATACAACATGAAAGAACATCAAAACCTTATACTAAGTGCAAGAAGTCAGTCATAAAAGATCACACATTCTATGTTCCCACTTATATGAAATGTCCAGAATAGGCAAATCTATAAAGACAGAAATTAGTGGTTGTCTAGGACTGGGGGAGGGAAATGGAGAGTGACTGCTAATAGGTACAAGGTTTCTTTCTGGAATGATTAAGATGTTCTAAAATTAGATTATGGTGATGGTTGCACAACTTTGTAAATATGCTAAAACCCAATAAATTATACACTTTAAATAGGTGATCTTTACGGCATGTAAATTGTATCTCAATAAAGCTGTTAAATTGATGATCAACACAAAATAAAAATCCAGTCTTTTCACTTTATTTGAAAATCTGAATTATTCGATAAAAACAGGCTGTCATTGATTTCACATGGTCATATCTTACCGAAGCTAAGGAGCAGCTACCCCTCTTAGAAAGGGTATGTGCCAATGTCCACCACTTCAGAGTTACCTGCCAAGCCCACACAGATACGGTACCAGCTTGGGGAAGGGGAACTGTCGGGCAGGTGGGTGGTGGTGATGATAAATACAAAGGCGAAAAAACTATGCACCTATAATTAAATGATTCCCCGAAGATCATTCAATTACTAAGTGGCAGAGCTAGGGATAAACTATTTACTAACCTTCAGAGATTTATTCTCTATCTAAAACTTAATGGAATGGTGAGTTTTTATTTGCTCTTATAATAAGACATAGATACCTATAACAGTCCAACTACAGCCACTTATTTTGTTTCTATAGTTCAATCAATCTTTCTCGGCAAGGGTGCTATTGGCAGCCAATTATTCTGTTATGCAGGACTGTCCTCAGTATTGTAGGGTGTTTAGCATCCCTGGTCACATGCACTAAATGTGAACAGCAACTCCTTGTTATTTCGGGGGGAAAACAAGAAAAAAAGCCTCCTGACATTTCTGAGTTTCTAGTGAGAGGTGGGGGCAGGAAGGTTGTCCCCGTTTTAGAACTATTCAAACACAAAAAACTTCACAACCTATGTGAGACACAGAGAAGCCCAGATTGTACTATTTATAAGTGAATAAACCTCACCTACTATAAGACTCAACAAGTAAATCTCTGGCATTTGCCTTTATTAAATATTAAAGTTAATAATTATCTTCAAACATAAGATATCTTTAGAAAAATGACTATCCACTAAATACAGCACTGGATATAGGAGACATTTTAATCATCAATACAACTATAATAACCAATTACTATAAAGGGGTATAACCTTAAGTAAATCACTGTCACTTCTCTGTGGAAAAAGTTCCTTCAAGGTCTGAAGTTTAGCATCTTTAAGGTCTTCCAATTCCGAAAGGTCTTCCAATTCTGAAATATCATTATTATTTCTACCTGCCATGGTAGGAAGGCCTTGGGACTCTTCATCTTCAGATGGCTCAGAACTAAAAATATTTTCAGAGGGAAAAAAACAGTGTTTTAATGTATTACTAAGGTGATTTCATTATAATTGTATATATGTGTATATATAAAATACAGTATATTTGCAGTTCTTTTCAATAATAAATGCAATCTACACCTGTCAAAGATTAAAATGACTTTTTTCATTTCAGTACAGTTGTGCATATAAATCTACATTCCCAAAGTCAGCACCCTTTGAACATATCTCAAATTATCTGGGCTGGAATAGAAAAGAACAGCAAAAACCTGCACTTATTTTGTTAAGATCCATACTCATCCATTGCACACCCACTTTCTCTTTCCTACTTTTTCACCTGTACCCTGAATAAAAGATGAGTGCTGTCATGTTGCTCCTGAGAAATTCTGAAGCATACACTAGTACAAAGATAAAAGAATTTTCATATCCTAGCTAGGTGATCAGAATCTAAGTGTTAAAATCGGAATGGCCCCATTCAATATCAGACTGTCTACCAGGAACAAAACACTTCTTCCGCAGACAGGGAGCACTTATTTTATATAAGGCTTCACGCAACAACAACTAACTTAACCTCATTACATTTCACTTCATATGTTTATCCTATAAAAGACATTGTGAGCCAAATTTCACTCGTGTATTTCCAAACAAAAAAAAATCTCATTTTGAAATTTTGATTTTCTACCACAGTAAGCATTCTGAAGATCAAAAAGCATAAGTATAACAAATGGGCAGAAGTTACAGAAATCAAAGAAAGAAATATAGTTAAGTATATGCCTAGCGCCAGAGAATGCAGACTTTGCTATGCAGCTAATTCTATTCTTGGACAGTCTCTTAGACACATATCCAGGACGTGTATTTTAATAACTTCTCTATACTTTTTCATGTTAGTTCAGCTGTACCTGTTAGGGCACCGGTTATGCCTAAGAATCCCCTGAAAACATATCAAAACAGATTGTGAAGGATGAGGAATATGTATTTTAACAAGATTCTAGGCTGACTTCTTGAACCTTGCTCTGAAAAACTGTTCTAAAGTAACAAGGTAAAATAAATCTCTTCTTTTAACACTCTGTCTGGCCTTCAATATTTGAAGACAATTACATGTATCTCCCTTTCCATTACACCCAGACTTTTCATTCCTTATGTACTCATCTCCATAAATTTTCACTCTGCCTCACTACATTCACGCTCCCTAACTGATTCTGTGTCTTAGTTCACTGAGAACATGGAAGCTTTCAGGTTTGAATCCTTTTCCATTCCGGTACTGGATAAGCACTTTAAAGGTCCTTGCTCTTCTGACCATCACAACCTTAACTAAGTGATCAGATACATCATCATTCCATGGGACAAACTTAGGTGCCCTTGATGTAGTAAGTCTTCAGGTTGATAATGAATCTTATCATGCCTTGGACTTAATGCCCAATTTACAGGAAATACAAATAACAGAGGAATAAATTCAATACCATCATGAAGAAACAATCAGAAAAGTCTATTTTGTCTAAAAGACTTGACCTCTTCAGTAAGTTAAAATCCTTAAAAAAGAGGAGAGGAGGAGAGTGGACTATTTTAAGATCAAAAGATAGTTAAGAGTCATGACATCCAAATGCAGTAAATGTACCTTATTTGGGTTCTGTTTTGAAAAACTAGCTACAAAACACATGGAATCTGAATATAAACTGGGAATTAGATGATGTAGAGACTGTTCACTGATAATAGTACTTGTTTTTTGGAAGTGGGATGTACAGCAAGTATTAAGGGAAGAAATCTTTAATTTACTTCAAGATACTTCAGCTAATAATAATAATTAATGAAATAATGAAACAAGGGAAAACATTAAAAATTGTTAAAGGTAGGTGGTATATATAAGTGTTCATTAGCTATTATTTTATCTTCTTATGTGACTGAAGCTTTAAAAGTAAAAGAAAAAAATCTACAAGAACAAGAATGACCATTTTGCGTTCTTTTATCCGGTCTCAGATCAAGTTACTCCCTTCTGCTGAAGTCCCTTCTCAGTGCTAAGGGATTCATTCTAGCCCTTTCTACTTCCTACAGGGCCCTCTTAACTGCCTACCATCTTCTCTCCTGAATCTTTTCTCTCCTTAAGCTCTTCCTCCCAAGCCTGCAGTGCATTCAAGACTGCATTTCATTCAGTGTGCCAGGGGTTCTAGGCACTGTGGACACAGCAGTGAAAGAAGCAGACTCTCCTCTCCTTCACAAATTTTATAAGGCTGATTTTCTATTTCAGCGTTTCCTATATCGTTCTCAACTTACTGGCTTATATCTTCTGCCCCATCACTTTGGTGAAACTGTCCTAAGGGCAATAATACCCTCTAAAATGTCAAACGTGATTTAAAAACACAAACCAGAACACCCCGAACCTTTCACTGGTTGTCTTCTCCTCTGTGTTCCCATCACTGTTGCTTTTTGAAAAGGCAGCCCTACCCTAACCCTCACCCCAGGGGCTCTGCAGCATCATTACTTCTGATTTTCCTTTGACCTCTTAGCCTGTCCTTAATCTCTGTAGAAGGCTTTCTTACTTTTTTCACCTCCCTGAACTGCCAGTATCACCTAGGATTCTGTCTTCAGCTCCTCTTATCTATTAATGCTTCCTGAGAGATTGCAGCAATTGCCAGAGTTCCTAGCATCTATATCAGTGGTTCTCAAAAGGGGGGCAATTCTGCCCCCAGAGGACATGTGGCAATGTCTAGAGACATTTTTGATTGTCTTGACTAGAGAGGTGCTACTTGGCATCTAGCCAGTAGAGATCAGGGATTCTGCTAAACATCCTACAACGTACAGGACAGCCCCTCACAACAAAGAACTACCTAGTCCAAAACGTCAACAATGTCAAGGTTAAGAAATCCTGATAACCAAAAAGGCCCATGCATGGCTACTGACTGTAACTGTGGAACGTGCACACAATGCAGTACTATGGAGTTGTGAAACAGAATACAGATTTTTATGAGCTGACATGATTTCCAGGATATATATACTGCTAAGTTAATAAAATAGAGAATAAATGTACATATATATCTATACATACACAATACAAGACACAGTGCTATCTTCTGTGTAGGAAACAAGAAGAAAAGATAAACGAAAGAAAAACAAATTATGACTAGAAACTAAACAAACTGGTTAGTTCTGAGGTAGGAGGAGGAAAGGGTCAGAAGGAGAAGGACAGAAAGTTAATACTTCTCTAAGCACACTGTACATGGAGTTTTAATTTTTGGCACTATGTTAATATTTTAAATATTTGAAAGTAAAATTTTTAAAACGAGGGACAAGGGAAAAACCCTAAAAGGAATACAAATAGAAATTAATGAACTGAACTACATTTCAAGTGAATAACAATGAAAAATTTAAATAAGTAAGCCAAGTACTGTAACCATATACCCTCATCTAAAGACAAAATAAAACTTATAAACAAATATTAAACTCATAGTGAGCTTAATGGTCAAGAAGCATGATTATAGCAATTCTGAAACTATTTTATGTACACTGAGTGATTGAACAAATTAGCAAATATAATGATATTGGTGGAAGCAGAGTTCTCACTGTCAGAGAAAGAAATATAGAGAAGAGGCAAGGAGGAGCCTTGTATTAGTAGATTAGAATGAAATATATTATTATAAACTCATGATTTAAAAAACAAACAAACAACATTCTCTGGTTCTCTTATATCCTAGCCCATTCTTGCTAAAAGGGCAATGACATAATCCCCTGCTTCACCCAATAGCAAAGGAAGGACACAACCAGTACACAGATTTCCAAATTCCATTCCTTTAAAAAGGAACCAGTGCTACTTGGAGAAATGGTTAATTCTAATTTCAGGCTTGGAGTAGGGAAAACACTAGTCTGCAACATCTTGCGCCAGAAGGGAAAGGCTCAAAAAATGATAGGAACCTCTCAAATCCAGAGTCTGTGTAAAGGGGCCCTCACCTGCCAAAACTGAGCAATTTCAGCATCAAAATGAGTAATAATAGTAATAGATTATAATCAGTTGAGCAAAAACGCACCTATAATTCCATTTTTGTATTCACTGTGCTAAATAAATATATGAATAAATAAGGAGAAAAGGGAAAACTATCTATAGTAGAATAGCAAGTATAAATTCTAGAATGCTAGTTAGAATACCACATTTCACAACTACCAATGTAATAACGGATTCAGGCAAGAATCATCAACAGATGCTACAACTATTGAAGGGAAGTCTGCTAAGGAAGAGGATCCTTACCCAGTCTTAAAGTATCTCATCAGAGATTACTTAATCATTAAAAATGGGAAAATGGTTAACTTTATAGGAGAAACCTGGCAGGCTTCTGAGTGGTTAAGTTCACTTCACCAATAATGAGACAAACTGGTTATCAGTGTGCCTCCTAACATAACACACTGAGGAGGACACAAAATCATTTATGTAACTCCTATCACTTAACCTAAATTCAATCATGAAGAAACAACAGGGATGCAGAAATTGAGAGACATCCTAAAAAACCTGGCTTGTTACCTTCAAAGGCCAATTATCATGAGAATCAAAAAGGCTGAGAAACTTTCAGATTAAACGAGACTAAAGACACATGAAAAACTAAACCCAATGTATGATGCTGGAAAAAACTTTACTATAAAGTACTACTCAAAATATGATCCATGGACTGACTGCTAGTCCTCGAAATCAAACTGTTTGTTATCTATCCATGACAAGATAAAGAACTTAAAACAGAAGGAAAAACACATTGCTTAGTTCAGTTTTTTTTTTTTTTTTTTCTTTTCATTACAAGACTTTCTTGGTGAAGGAATGAGTACATTAATTTACATTCTAGGGCACATTCCTTACTGATAAACCAGTACTCTGAGTAGCACTACTATAAAGAACATTATTGGGATAACTGGTAAAATTTAAATACGGACTATATATTAGATGATATTACTTCACCAACGTTAATCAGTATTTGTGAATTTGAAATGCTACTTTTGGAGGGAATTCCCCGGCGGACCAGTGGTTAGGACTCAGAGCTTTCACTCATGGGTCTCAGCTTCGATCCCTGGTTGGGGAACTAAGATCCTGCAAGCCACGAGGTGTGGCCAAAAAAAAATTAAAAAAAAAATTAAAAAAAAAAAAAAAAAGAAATGCTACTCTTGTTATGTAAGAGAATGACCTTGTTCTTAGGAGATAAACGTGAAATTATTAGAGGCAAAGGTTTCAGTAATAATTCTAATTATTATTTTATGAAGAAGGTGACAAGCAAACGTGGGGAAATGTTAACAATGGGTGAATCTTAATCTTTTTAAAAGGATGTGGAAATTGATTATTCTTGCAACTTTTCCGTAAGTTTAAATTTTTTTCAAAATAAAAAGTAAAATTTGAAGTGCTAATATAATATCAATTTTCCTTAGGATTTACCACACAGGATCATCACTATTTTTTATTTCATAGTGAAATTCAGGATAAAGGCATGTTCATCAGGGCTTATATACACAAAGAAGTTCATTTTAAGAGGAAATCCTCATCTTGGGAGTGGACAGTGTTAAGCTCTTGCACCTCTGCCACACTTTCTTCACTTAGCTTCTGATCACACAACCTTCTGACTTTTTTCTTACCTCAATGACTGCTCCTTCTTAAGAGTCTTCTGTAAGTTTCTTCTCATCTCCTGTTCCTAGAATCTAGAGTTCGCCTGGCCTAAGTCCTTCAACTAAGAGATCTTCTGTTTTCCAGCTACACTAGTGTCTCTTACTGATTTCATCTAATCATGTACCTCTTAATATCAAGTATCCTGATAACTCGTAAATTCAGATGTGGAACCTTGACCTCTCTCCAGAACCTGAATGTCACAACTCCAACTGCCTACCTGACAAGCCCACTTCAGATGCCTAACAGTCTCCTCAATCACAGCACGTCCGAGACTGAGCTGCTGGTCTTTCCTGCGAAAGGCGCTCCCCCACTGCACCCAAGGCAGCATTCCTCATCCCAGTTAGGGTTGGCTCCATCCTTCCAGTTGCTCAGGTCAGATATCTTAGGGTCATCCCTGACTCCCGTCTCTCCCATTCCATTTGAAATCCATCAATAAATCCTCTCTGCTCTACCTTCAGAGTATATTTAGAATCTAACCACTTATTATTCACTCCTATACCTACTAGCATGGTTTAAGCTTCCACCATCTTTTGCCTTGGTTATTACAACAGTATTCACACTTCTACTACGACTCCCCTACAGCCTTAAAAACTTTTAAACATATAGATCAGATCATTTTACTCCTCTGCTCAATATGTTCCTTTAGCTTCCCATCTCGTTCAGAATAAAAGCCAAACAGCCTATGGGCTTAACATGATAAAGCTCTTTCCCTATCCCACTCCGCACCTTGTGACCTTAGGTCCTTCACTTCGCATCATTAGCCACCACTACCCCCAGCCCCGGCCCCGCCGCCCACTTTCCTCAAAAACAACAGGCAAAATACTACTTCAGGGTCATTAAACAGGCTACTCCCAATGCCCCTCCCACCATATCCACATGGCTCCCTTTTTTAGCTCCTTCACGTCTTTGCTCAAGCATCATCTTCTTAATGAAGCCTTTTCCAACCATGCGCTTTAGAAACCATGCCCTTAGCCCGGCCCCAAACCCTGTATTTCCCTTCCTGTTTGCCCATCATATGTATTATTTGACATACTGCATTTTTAATTTATTTACTGTTTTTCTATCTAACATACAAAGCTCCGTGCTAGCTCAATGAATGTGTCCCAAAAATGTTAAAATGATTTGACTCTAGGATTCAAGAACAAATCAGAAAGCAGTTACAGGTGACTGAAGGTACTTGTGAAAATAATTATCTATGGAGAATGAAAAACTTAAATATTTGCTCTCACTGAACTTTTTATTGAAAATCAGAACCATGGGAGTTCCCTGGTGGTCCAGTACTTAGGACTTGCTGCTTTTACTGCCGTGGCCTGGTGGCCTGGGTTCACTCCCTGGTTGGGGAACTAAGATCCCACAGCGCATGGCCCAGCCGGAAAAAAAAAAAATATCAGTTATCCAGAGTCTCTCTCTCTTTCTCACTCACACACACGCGCGCGCACACACACACGCGCGCACGCACATCTCTCTATATCTCTTAAGTTAGGGAAAAATGATGAAGATGCGGTCAGGAAAAGGCAAAAAAGGGGGGAAGTCATCAAAAATTTTCAGTTTAAGTAACTTTTTCTCAAAAAAAGTCTTATACATGCAAATATAATGAATCCATTAAGTTGCTTACACTATAATCACAGTGTCTTTGCTGAATTTTTTCTCTTGAACTGTACTGGAGCAATCTGGGGAAACAACATCTTCACTATCTGAAGACAAATCAATATATTGAATTCCTCTTTGATTCTTGAAATATGATATACTTGCTTTTCTTTCATTTTCTGGGGTTTCTGGAACACTAGAATCTTCTGCAAAAGAGAAAAAGCAGAAAGGGATTTTGAATAACTTGAAAATAAAGCAAATTTGTTTTTGATAATTACAAATCATGTGCTAAAAATCTTTAGCTTCATTCACTGTTTCCATCCTAAAACCAAAAATTCCTCCCAAGTTTTAAAGAAAACATTAATAGTCAACCAGGGCTGGCATTAAATGATTTTCCAATTCACAGGTTACTTACTAGCAAGAACTTAGTGGACACTGCAAAACAGGTTTGTATTTTATATTTTAACCCTTTTCTCTCTGTGCTTTTGCTTCCTAGTACCCAGTTCTTGCCTAAGAGAACAAGGACACTAGAGCCCAAACAACTGGAATTTCAATCCCATCTCTCAGCTAAGTTACTTAATCTAAGTCTCTGCATCCTCAGATGTAAAACAGAGATGCCAATAATCACAGGGCTAATGTGCACATAAAATCAGAAGATATGTATTAAGCACTTAGTTCAGTAATGGGCACACAGCCAGTATTCAACAAACATTAGCTCTTACACAAATGTTAGTGTTATGGACAAAATTATGTCCCCTCCAAAATTCCTATGTTGAAGTTTCAACTCCCAGTACCTCAGAATGTAATGTATTTGGAGATAGGTCCTTCATAGAGGTGACTAACTTAAAAAAGGTAGTTAGGTTAGTGACCTAATCCAAAAGGACTGATGTCCTTATAAGAGACACCAAGGATGTGTGTGCATGGAGGAAAGGTGATGTGAGCACACAGCGAGAAGGTGGCCACCTGCAGCCCAAGAAGAAAGGCCTTACAAGAAACTGAACCAGCCAACACTTTCATCTTGGACTTCTAACTTCCAGATATGGCAGAAAATAAACGTCTGCTGGTTAAGCCACCCAGTCTGTGGTATTTTGTTACAGCAGCCCTCACAAACTAATGAAGTTGGCATCACCCGTCTATGCAAAACAAATTAGTATTCTATTGAGGTCTCCTCTCTTCAAAGGGCTGAGTTCTAAAATTATTCTCCATTATACACTTGAGGAGAGATCAGATTTAAGAAATTCATATTAAAGTAAAAGTAGTCAGTGTCTTGGTTTAGTGAATACCATCACCCCTCAGTATCTGTGAGGTTTGGGGGGACTGGTTCCAGGACTTCCCTGCTCCCCACACCAAAACTGAGGGATGCTCAAGTCCCCCCCAAAACTCTTGGCCTCGATCCCATTAACAATCATGAAATGATAGCCATCATTATCATAAGGCTCCTGAGTCATATTTGTAAATAACATTAACCAAGGCCTATATAACCAATCGCCTGGAGTGAACTAAAAAATACTTTACTTCCTGCAATGAAGTCCTAGCAACGTTACTGAAAAGCAAATCACAAAATTGTTCCAAAAGAACAATTTTATAAATGTTGAGTGTGCCCTGAGTGAAAAACTCTGCTCTGGAACAAATCACAGCTATGTTAACTGTCATATGTATGAAGACATTTACAAGTTCTGATAATTATGTAAAGTAATAAAATTATAGTCCAATTCCTGTAAAATAAGTATAAAGGTACTGGGGACACTGCTTTTACATAGTATTCCTGATATGTCACAAATCACACATAAAACTAAGAATTTAGATCTTTACTGTATCAAAACTTTGACCTAAACTTAATGCATATCATTTTAACAGTTTAACAAAAGTGTCCTGCTTTCTTATACTTGAAAAGGGCTTTCGCAAAACGATTTGGATTGTCCACTTTTCTTTAAAAAGCTTCTTTACTCAAGGACTTCCCTGGTGGCACAGTGGTTAAGAATCTGCCTGCCAATGCAGGGGACACGTGTTCGATCCCTGGTCCAGGAAGATCCTACCTGTCATGGAGCAACTAAATCTGTGCGCCACAACTACTGACCTTGCACTCTAGAGCCCGCGAGCCACAACTACTGAAGCCCAGGCACCCTAGAGCCCGCGAGCCACAACTACTGAAGCCCAGGCACCCTAGAGCCCACGAGCCACAACTACTGAAGCCCAGGCACCCTAGAGCCCGCGTGCTGCAACTACTGAGCCTGCATGCCTCAACTACTGATCCCATGTGCTGCAACTACTGAAGCCCATGTGCCCTAGAGCCTGTGCTCCGCAACTAGAGAGGCCACTGCAATGAGAAGCCCACGCACCGCAGTGAAGAGTAGATCCCGCTCGCCGCAACTAGAGAAAGCCCACGCACGGCAACGAAGACCCAATGCAGCCAAAAAAAAAAAAAAAAAAAAAAAAAAAGCTTTTCAAACTGGCCATTTAAATGTATTACTGCATGGTGGGGGGTGTCTAAAAATTCTATTAATGAGTACTAGGAGAACTAGAGTTTCTTGAACTTTATATATTCATCTTATTAAAAACTACTGCTTCATCAAGAACATTCTTAAGTGAAACTAGTATTTAAAAATTTTAAGGATACAATGACAGTTTGGAATCTTGGCCTTGATTCATGCTAGGGCACTAGCAGTTTTTACCTACCATTGTTTTTGCACCATCAGTGCAAATACCAACATAGTGAAAAAGGCAAGTGATGTCTTAATATTATTATGAAATAGTTTTGACCTTATGGACACCCTTTTGGGTCTTACGGACCTCAAAGGTTTGAGGACTAAAGGGAAACAGTAAGAGCTTATCTATATAAAATATCAATTTACCAATATAGTCAATAATCTGGAATTAGAACAGTGCTGAAATGCTTAGATTTGTTTGTTTGGACTATTTTTGGAAGTAAACAGCAGCAAAAATATCTAATAGCCAATGGTCAAAAAGATATTCCTGATGCAATGATGCTTTCTGACCCAAAGCAAACAAGCACTTTAAGCAGCACCACAAAGGAGACAGGAAGGAAGCAAAAAAGAAAAATATAGAAATGAAGGGAAGAACAGTGACAAGTAGAAACAATTATAAAGACATGGGCTACTACATAATTCTGACTTTGCTGAATGCCTTCTGTATTGAAGGCACTGTGCCTGGACGTGGGGGGTACTGAAGGAAAAAAAAGGCCAGTCACAGTTGCACTTGCCCTAAAGAAACTAATAATAGGAGCCAAGTAGCCATGTACATAAGTAGCAATGTTGTGAGTCGTAATTTGTGCCATGCGAGAGGAATAAACAAAACGCTAAAGGAACATGAGGGAAAACAGCTATCCTTTCAAATAAAAACAATAAAAAAATCCTATGTTTTAGAGACAGTAGATGATATTTTCTCTACCAAAGGCAATGGGAACCTACATTATTACCATATGCAAGAAGATTCCAAGGTTCCAGGGGGTAATTCCAAATGAAATTCCCCATTAGTGGTATGCATGAGAAGACAATTTTTTTTTTTTTTTTTTTTGCGGTATGTGGGCCTCTCCCGTTGCGGAGCACAGGCCCCGAACGCACAGCGGCCAAGGCTCACGGGCCCAGCCGCTTTGTGGCATGTGGGATCTTCCCGGACCGGGGCACGAACCCGTGTCCCCTGCATCAGCAGGTGGACTCTCAACCACTGCACCACCAGGGAAGCCCAAGAAGACAATTTTATACCCTGAACGTTTCCAGTATACTTTTACCCATTCTCATATCTAAGTCTACCATGAAACAAAATGAGGATTTAAAACTGCTACTGATTCTACCTTTCTAAGCGGTCCAAGATCAAGAACCACTCAAAAAACAAACAAAAAAATCACTACTGGGAGATTATGAAAGGTCATCTATAAATAAAGGTGATCTCCCAAAGCAGAATGAAAACACTTAAACCTTTATATCTGGGACTTTCCTGGTGGCATAGTGGTTAAGACTCCGCACTCCCAATGCAGGGGGCCCGGGTTCGATCCCTGCCCAAGGAACTAGATCCCACATGCATGCCACAACTAGAAGTTCACATTCCACAACTAAGGAGCCCGTGAGCCGCAACTAAGGAGCCTGCCTGCTGCAACTAAGGAGCTGGTGAAACACAACTAAGGAGACTGCAAGCCGCAACTAAGAGACCCAGTGCATCCAGAAAGAAAGACACCTAGTTCTCAAAAAAAAACACACACAAAAAAACCTTTATATCCGTCCTGCAGACTTATGTAAGTGTGCCATTTTTGATATTCTAATTGTATATTGCTCTACATGGTTCAATTCTCTAACATGGCAACTGACTTTCAAGGCAGTTCTTTTGAATACCTAGTAAAGCACATCATATATTTGCCTCTTTGAAAGGTTAATTACCAAAATAATAGATTATAAAATCTTGACTGTTTTAATTTGAATGCCATAGTAGATAGGGAAAGACCTTTAGCATCTCAGATAAGTCAAACTACCTCTGATGAAAGCTCTTGAAAAAGACCAAGTATACACTGAATACAAGATTGAAGGGTAGTTTCTAATACACTACTCTAACAGAAAATGAGAAAGAAGAAACATTTCAGGTTTAGGCCAAAAGAAAAGATAAAGATAAAAAGAAAAAATGTAAAGGAAGGAAAGTCATGCTATTAATAATGTCAAAGTGTTAAACCTGAAAGGTACTTTTTAATAACAGAATTTATATCTACAATAAAAATATGACTGGCATATGTACAACTGCATTCTAATAATGAAATGCATAAACAATGCAGGATACATAAAGCAGAAAGTCAATAGAGACAAATATGAGGCTTTAACTCTCTTGTCTAAACTCTTAATAGAGAAGAGAGCACAAAAATAATTAAGATACAGAAAGGTGTTTTTCAAACATTTTTGATTGGAACCCACTGTAAGAGACCCATTGTAGATTATGACCCTAAACACATCGATTGCTAGACAGACATATATAACTGAAACAAAGGTCTCAGAGGCTTTATTGTAAGCGATACTTTGATAATTTTCTATTTATTCTACTCCATTAAAAAAAGTTATATGCATTTAGTTAGGATATAAGAAACTGACTTTATGACATGTTTGTGATCCAGTTTGAAAAAAATGATACAAATAATAAAACATTATTATCTGACATATAATTAAATCTACAGTTAGATTATATCTCTTTTCAAGTACACTTGAACTTTTACAGAAATTGTGTAGTAGGCCAAAAAGAAAATCTCAGTAAATTCATCAAAGAAATACTACAGACCACATTCTCCTGTCACAAAAAGTGAAAACTGGAAGTAAATGTTAGTAAGAACATTGAAGCAAAATTTCAGTCACTTGGAAATTCAAAAAACAAAAGAAAAAACAAAGAAACCACCTCTTTAAACTTTAAGGTTAAACTTTCTTCAACATTTTATTGAAGAAAAAACAACAACAACAAAAAGAAAAAACAACAAAAACATACCAAAATCTACAATACAGGCATACCTTTTTTTACTGCACTTTGCAGATATTGTGCGTTTTACAAACTGAAGGTTGGTGGCAACCCTGTGTTGAGCAAGTTTACTGACACCATTTTGGTAGTAATTCTTGCAGTGTTTCAAACTTTTTCATTATTGTGATATTTGCTATGGTGATCTGTGGTCAATGATCTTTGATGTTACTACTATAATTGTTTTGGGTGCCCACACAGCGCCCATATAAGATGGCAAACTTAACTGATAAACGTTATGTGTGTTTTGACTGCTCCACCAACCTGCCACTTCCTTCATCACTCTCCCTCTCTTCTAGCCTCCCTACTCCTTTTTTAAAAAAAATTTATTTATTTGGCTGCGCTGGGTCTTGGTTGTGGCACGCAGGATCTTCCTTGTGGCATGCAGGATCTTTAGTTGCGGCATGCGGGATCTAGTTCCCTGACCAGGGATCAAACCCGGGTCCCCTGCATTGGGAGAGTGGAGTCTTAACCACTGGACCACCAGGGAAGTCCCCAGCATCCCTATTCCTTAAGAAACAACAATAAATTAGGCCAATTAATAACCCTCCAATGGTCTCTAAGTATTCAAGTGAAAGGAAAAGTTGCACATCCCTCTCTTTCAAAAGCTAGAAATGATTAAGGTTAGTAAGAAGGCATGTCGAAAGCCAAGACAGGCCAAAAGCTAGGCCTCTTGCACCAGTTAGCCAAGTTGTGAATGCAAAGGAAAAGTTGTTGAAGGAAATTAAAAGTGCTACTCCAGTGAACACACAAATAAGAAGCCAAACAGCCTTTTGCTTATTATATGGAGAAAGTTTTAGTGGCCTGGATAAAAGATTAAACCAGCCACAGCATTCCCTTAAGTCAAAGCCTAATCCAGAGCAAGGCCCCAACTTTTCCATTCTATGAAGGCTGAGAGAGGTGAGGAAGCTGCAGAAAAAAAGTTTGAAGCTAGCAGAGGTTGGTTCATAAGGTTGAAGAAGCTGTCTCCATAACATAAAAGTGCATGATGAAGCAGCAAGTGTTGATGTAGAGGCTGCAGCAAGATACCCAGAAGATCTAAGATAATTAATGAAGGTGGCTACACTAAAGAAGAGGTTTTCAATGTAAGCCAAACAGCCTTCTAATGGAAGAAGATGCCATCCAGGACTTCCATAGCTAGAGAGGAGAAGTCAATGCCTGGCTTAAAGGACAAGTTGACTCTCCTGTTAAGGGCTAATGCAGCTGGTAACTTTAAGTTGAAGCCAATGCTAATTTACCATTCTGAAAATCCTAGGGCCCTTAAGAATTATGCTAAATCTACTCTGCCTGTGCTCTATAAATGGAAAAAAGTCTGGATGACAGTACATCTGTTTATAACACCAAATACTGAATATATTAAACCCACTGTTGAGACCTACTGCTCGGAAAAAGATTCCTTTCAAAATATGACTGCTCATTGACAATGCACCCGGTCACTTAAGAGCTCTGATAGAGATGTACAATGAGATTAATGTTTTCATGCCTGCTAACACAATATCCATTCTGCAGCCCATGGATCAAGGACTTTTGACTTAAAAGTCCTATTATTTAAGAAATATTTTCCAAAAGGCTACAGCTGCCATCAATAGCAATTCCTGTGATGGATCTGGGCAAAGTCAATTGAAAACCTTTTGGAAAGGAGTCACCATTCTAGATGCCATTAAGAATAGTTGTGATTCATGAGAAGAGGTCAAAATATCAACATAACAGGAGGCTGGAAGAAGTTGATTCCAACCCTCATGGATGACTTCAGTGGAAGAATGAACTGCAGATATGGTAGAAACAACAGAGAACTAGAATTAGAAGTGGTGCCTTGGGACTTCCCTGGCAGTCCAGTGGTTAAGACTGAGCTTCTACTGCAGGGGGCTCGGGTTTGATCCCTGGTTGGGGAAATAATATCCCAATACTGCATGCAGAGCAGCCCCCCCAAAAAAAAGAAAGAAAGAAAGAAAAAAAAATTCAGGAGAAGTGGCCCCTGAAGATGTGACTGAATTGCTGCAATCTCATGATAGAACTTTAATGGAGAAGTTGCTTCTTATGGATGAACAAAGGAAGGAGTTTCTTGAGATGAAATCTACTCCTGGTGAAGATGCTGTGAAGACTGTTGACATAACAACAAAGTATTTAGAATACTACATAAACTTAGTTGATAAAGCAGTGACAGGGTTTGGAAGGATTGACTCCAGTTTTGAAAGAAGTTCTGCTGTAGGTAAAATGTTATCAAACAGCACTGCATGCTATAATCATTTGTGAAAGAATCAACTGATACGGCAAACGTCACTGTGGTCCTATTTTAAGAAGCTGCCATGGCCACCCCAGGCCTCAGCAACCACCACCCTGAGCAGTCAGCAGCCCTTAACATTGAGGCAAGACCCTCCCCCAGCAAAGACATTACAACTCACCAAAGGCTCAGATGATGGATAAAAATTTTTAGCAATGAAGTGCTTCTTAATTAAGGTACGTACATTGTTTAAGACAATGCTACTGCACACTTAAAAGACTATAGTATAGTATAAATATAACTTTTATATGCACTGGGAAACCAAAAAATTCATGTGACTTGCTTTACTGTGATACTTTATCGTGGTGGTCTGGAACCAAACCCGCAGTATCTCTGAGGTATGCCTATAACGATGACATTTCAAATATAAGAAAAAGGATTCGTCAATAAATGGTTCTGGGATAAGTGACTAGTAAATGATAAATAATGAACAAAGGAGAAAACGGTATCACCTTTTCTTTAGCCCTTATAACAAACTCCAGATGCAAGTTAAGGTTTAAAAAAATTAAAAAAAACAACTCATATCCATCAGTTTGGCTACAAAAAAACCCCCAAAAAACAAAACAAAAAAACAGAAAATAACAAGTGTTGGCAAGGATATGGAGAGAAACTGGACCCCTTGTGCACTGTTAGTGGGAATGTAAAATGGAAAATATATGGTGGTTTCCTGTATGATCTAGCAATTCCATTTCTGGATGTATACCCAAAAGAACTGAAAGCGGGGTCTGGAAGAGATATTTGTATACTCATTTTCACAGCAGCATTATTCACAATAGCCCCAAAGTGAAAGCAACCCAAGTGTCATCCACAAATGAATAATAAAATGTATGTATATATACAATGAAATATTCTTCAGCCTTAAAAAGTGAGGAAATTCTGATACACGTTACAATGTGGATGAATCTTGAAGACATTAGGGAAAATGAAATTAAGGCAGTAACAAAAGACAAATCCTGTATGATTCCACTTTTATAATGTACCTAGAGTAGTCAAGTACATAGAGACAGAAGATATAAGGGTGATTGCTGGGGGTAAGAAGGAATTGTTTAAGGGGTAAAGAGTTTCAGTTTTGTTTAAGATGAATTGTTAATTGTTTAAGATGAAAAGAGTTCCAAAGATTGGGTGTACAACAATGTGAATGTACTTAACCCTCTTTGACCTGTACACTTAACTAGTTATTGCATATTTTACGTATGTACATTTTACTACAATTAAGAAGAAAATTAACACAGATGTGATAGAAGAAAATATGGATGAATATATTTATAATGTGGTGGTAGGGAATGGCTTTCTTTTACCAAATCTTTTACCAGGTCAGATCAGGACCTAAAACCTGTAAGCCTTGAAAAAGATGAACAAACTGACCATATAAAAACGTAAAACTTCTCTGTCACAAACAACAAACAGAATTAAAAGAATAAAATTTAAAAACTTATAAATCATTTATTAGAAAATGAGAAAAAGGAACACAGAAAAAGTTCAAATTGCTAATAACATTTATGAAAACATACTTAATCTTAAAAATAAAGAATAAGAATAATGCAATTTAATTGCTTATTAGCCCTTTAAAAATTAAAAATGTTTGCAATATGTTAGCCTGGTATGAAAAAGCAGACATCTGAAAACCAAGCTGTAGTGTGGTGCAAATTGGTAAAACTTCTGTGTAGGGTGATTTGGCAATTACTAAAATATTACTCATATTCCCTCTAATTTGACAATTCCGTTTCCCAGAATTCTTCCACAGATTGTACAGAGGCAAAAATATCTATTCAAAAGGATGGTCACTACAGCATTCTTTTAACAACAAAAAGAAGAAGAAATAAACCAAAACAACCGATGTCTATAAACAGGAAACTACATGAATTATAATACATCTGTGTATAATAAGATACACTGTGGTCACTAAAAAAAATTGAAGTACAGCATATTTTATATGAACTGACATGGAGAGTATAAAAAATCTACTTTTTAGTTAATAGTTGCATTACAATATGTATGTACATAATACTATTTTATCTAAAAAAAAAGCTAGAATATATACAGGCAGGAAAAAAATACAAAAGAATACCAACACTAAACGAGGATTACAGAAGAGTCTCTCTTCATTACATACTGTTGTAATCATTTAATTTTTTTATATAACATTTTATTTTGAAGAAAATAGCCAAGCATGGAAAGTAAAAAGGTAGAGAAGGAAAACACAAACAAAAAATGTACATTTAAAATGTACTTAAGACATTTAGACTCACTGTACTTTCTATTAGAACAACTGAGCACTAACCCTTTTACCAATTACTGCTTTTCAACTAACACTAATAGACATTAAGAAATCAAAATTTCTATCCAAAGATATAATGATGATTCACATCTTGGCCACACACACTTAAAAAGGACTAAGGAATACCCGATGGTTACAGATCATAAGGCTAAAATGGTATATTCAGCTTCATTCAAAGGATCTTATACATTTTACTGCTTGCAAGGACTTCAGAGAACATCTACACAAAGGAAGTGAAATCCAAAAATGATAATGTCTTAATCAAGATCATACCATCCATAAGTGGCAGAGCATTGCTCTCTGGAAATCTTTTCTGATAACAGGTATAATTAAAATTTTTTTCTCTCACTTATTAACAATGGTTACTTTCTACATGACAACCACATCTAAAGAGCAACCACTTTAGAAGACTGAATATATTTTATCAAGAAATTCTTCAAGCATATACTGAAACTTTCCTCCAACCCAACCCCATAATAACCTATGAACCCATCTATTTTTCTCTTTCACTCCCCCTCCCCTGGATAATATGTGTCTTTATTCCAAGTTAAATAGTCCAGCTGTGTGCGCACTCCCATCCCCTTGATGCCTGTCTTCAGATACCTCCCCTCCCTCATCCTTTTCCTCTCCCCAAGCTTCTTCCCCTTGGATGCTCAATTTTCAACATTCCTCAAACATCTTTTCTTGACATTGCTTCCCCATCCAGCTGTTTCTCTCTTTCCCGTCTTGGAAGAGTAGTCTTCACTCCCTCAGCTTTCTACCGAAACTGCTAAAGGTCAACAGGAACTTTAATTTCCAAGGAAAGTGGTCTGTGATCAGATCCAACTTGACCTCTCTGCAACATTTGATACTGTTCACTATACACCACCCTGGAAACTCTCCTATCTTTAACTTCCAGGGCATTATCATTTTCTATGACTGTTCTAGTCATCCTTTATATCTTTCATTGGTTTCCCTTCCTCTGTCCATCATTAAATATTGATGCTTCTTACCATATATCTTGCTTAGGACATTTTTTGGTAACTACCACAAGAATGACTCCAAAGTTGATTTCTCAGGTTCCCACCACTCTCTGAGCTCCAAACTCCAATGTCCAACCCTCTACTAGACCTTGCTACTGAAATATAAGAGGTAACTCAAATTCAACATGCTTTGGTGTCTTCCTCCTAATCCTACTGCCTAATTCAGTTGACAGTGCCCATCATTCAGCTGTCCAAGCAAGGAACCTGTGAGTTACCTTTAAATCCTCCACATTTAACTGATCATCAAATACCATCAAATAAATATCATATAAAACTTCCCTAAACTGCCTCCTTTGTCATCCCCACTGTCATTTCCCTACATTTAGGCTTCAATTATGGCAACATCTTCATTAATGTTCTTCCCATACTGAAATGCTCTATATTGTGTACCAAATAAAGTCCATCCTCCCTGGCACAGCATATATAGGCCTCTCCCAACCCAGCAGTTTTTGTTTCTAAATCTTTTCAGCTTCATCTATACTGCCCTACACCTCCTCTTCCCTAGATAACCTCACCTATTCCATTTACATACTACACTCCAAGGCAACATATATTTCCATCCCTAGTTCACTGAATAAGCAATGAGTCATTGCTTAGGGTCCACTCAAAGTCATCTCTCTATGACTTTTCCTGATCCTCTACAGAAAGAAGGGATAATTTAATCACTGTGAATCAGACTGTGGTTCTACACTGCTTAATATCTTCCCTTATTATGAGTTACCACATTGTGCTATTTTAACTATATATATTTACATATCCTTTCTTCTTGGTATCCCCTGAGGATTATGCTTAGCTCAACTTTTTATTCTTTACGAGTAAAACATAGTAGGTTCTCTCCTGTCACACTCATTTGTCATTGCTTTATTCTCTCCAAACCTGCTATGCTCCCAGAAAAGTCAAATAAAAAAAGAGAAATAAAGTGTAAGTAATAACCATTGATAATTCTGGGCACTGTGAGAGTAAAATAAACCTAGGCAGGGGGAGGTGACCACAGGTTAAGTGTATGCCCTCATATCCAAAGGTTGGATTAAGGGAGCCTGGCCTATATCAAAAGTAGTTTCAAGTATCCATGACTAAAGAATGACTGATGGCTACGGCACTGTTTCAAGACCATAAAGAGGAGGAGGAATATTTTTAAAATGTGTACAAAGGACTAATACCACCTAATCATCATCCAAAACTCCTTCTTTCAACACATATTTACTGAGGGCCTACTATACACCAGTCAGTCACTGTTCTGAGCAATGGGGATGGATAGATGAACAAGGTCTTTGCTCTTACAGATCTTATATTCTAATAAGGGAGACACGTATACATAATGCAGTGTATATAGAAAAATACAGTACAGTTAAAGGGGGGAGGGGGGTGGTTGCTACTTCAGAGAGAGTGGTCAAGAAAAGACCTTCTAAAAAAGGGTAACACTTCACTAGGCCCTAATGGAACAAAGCAGAGTCACAAGCAGATATCAACAGAAAGCGTCTTGGAGGCAGATGGAAGAGCAAATGGGAAGAAGGAACGACTGAATGGGGTTTGGCATATTCAAGGAACAGTGTATCTGTGGCACAGTAACTGAAGGAGAGGGGTAGGAAATTAAATCTTAACTCATATTATGTAAAGTAATAGGATTAACTGAAAAAGAGTGATTACAGGTAATTTTAACCATATACAATTTCTGTCCTATAAGCTGACTTAGACCCTAAAACTATTTTAAATAAACAAATATAGCATCATCCCACAAAATAACAGAATAAGTTACTAGTTGATGATAAAGAAAGTAAGGTCAATATTCATATCCCACTGACAATTTCCCAATGTCCATATCCAGTCTGATCTTAAATCCAACTTCAGTGTCTTGACCTCCGCACAGGCCCAATGTGCAATTCTGCATCTCCCTCCCCCATGCTAAGTTAAGCTGCGTTTGGTCTACTGCTAAATTGAGGGCAGGACCTTTGATTCTCATTGGAATTTTTAAAGGCATGCCCAACGTCTTACAGTGGGTACTTCATACCTATTCTAATGTACGGAACTACCTTTTTTCCCTCAATCACTTAGACTAAAATTCTTAACATGCATTTTTATCTCACTCCTACACAACGACCTAATTGTAAAATCTTGCCCTTTCTTACTGTGATCTCTCATACCTCGTTCTTCTCTATCTGTACTGCCATCATTAAGTTTGGACTATGAGAGCTTCCTAAATGATTTCTCTCTCTTTAAACTCTACCCTTTAACAATACATAGTACTCATGACTGCTAGGCTGATTGTTTTTACCAAACAAGATTCTTTCATCATTTTGCCCTTCTATTCTTGCATGGATCTACAATGTAAAGTCTCAACTTTGCCTTAGTTTTCAAGATTCTCAAAAATCCACAGGATCAATTAAAATAATCTTTTCCAAAAGCAAAGCTCTCTATTTCTAGTAGGATGAACCCTCACCATTCCTGAAAAAAACCTGACTTCCATATTTCCAAGTGTCATCAAGACTGACCATATGATTTCTAAAGACAATCTCAATTTTAAGAGTAATTTACGTATGAAAAGTCCCAATAAAGAAAGATGGAGTGAAGTCTCCTTAGAAAAAAAGAGGAAAGCAGAAAAATACCTTCTGATGAGAAAAAGGATTTACAATTTTCACATTACTAATATTGATAAATAACTAAAACATTTCATTGAATTCCAGTTTATAGAGTGCTTTTATTTTAGAGGTGAAAAAATTGTGGATCTCAGATAATCTAAGTGACTTGTCCAATGTCCCATTTAACTAAAACGAAGAAGCAGAGGCTTCCAAGGACTCAAAATCCCATGCCTACACCCTGGCCTTCCCTGCCCTCTCTAACTACACAAGAAACAGATTAAAATATTTACTGTTAAAATATTAAAGTACCTGGATGTTTAGATATTAACCACAGCACGTTATGCAAACCAAATATCTGTTCAAAGAATGCACACAGGGATGTCACTCCAGTGCTTAAATCCTCCAGTGGTTTGAAATCAGGTAAGCTCAAAACTCTTCAGATAAACAAAGCCTTTCAAAATTTGACTTCTAATTACACCAAAGTATTTTAAAATATTACTCTAATGATAACTTGTAGGGACTCTGCCCTCACTGCTACATTTAAGTAGAAGAGTAGCAAACAAAATGGGGATATCAAAGATGAAGACATATATTACCAATTTTGAAATTTAAAAGCTGCTTGTGAAATACTGAGTTTTGCACTAAAAAAATGTATTACTGAATTAAACATTAAAATATAACTTGGAATTAGACTGCTTGGATTTGAGCTCTGGTTCTACGAACTTGCTAACAATTTAACCTCCCTGGGGCTCATTTCTGCAAAATGTGATAATAATATCTTATAAGCTTGTTGTACAAATTAAATAAGAGGATGTGAAGCACTCACCGCTATGCCTAAAACACGGTAAAAGATCATATATATTCTAATCACTAACTGTTCGAAGAACACAGATTAAGATGGGAATGCTAATTTCTGACTCCTTCTCAAATCCTACTGTTCCGTAACAATTAGCTGAAGAGGTTAAAAATGGTTCAATCACAATGAAGAATACCAATTATTCATTTGCACTTTGGAGAGCTCCAGGAAGTCAGGTGGTTGGCAAAATTTGTACGTCATCTGCTCATAGAGGCTGTGTTCAGGCACCCTGAATAAAGTCTAACTCACAGCAGATGATCAATATTTTTTGGAGAAATACTGGAATGAATGTAAACGTCTGGCAATAACATCCTCAAAGTCTATCATAGGACTGACTCACCTAGTTCTTCCTCCCTTAGCTACCACTCTGACCTAAATTCTGATTTTAGCTTCCATCATTGGGCCATAATCTAAGAACTCCCATAAAAGCGGAACAACTATGGAAGGATAATCAGTTGTAGGTACATGGTGCCTTTGGCAGTCCCAAAGCTGTATGTAAAAGGGCATGGTGAAGGACAATGCATCAGTATGTATGACATTAAGCACAAAAATTAGAAGCTCTTCTGCCTTTCTTCTTAAAAAACAAAAAAGAAAACCCCAAAAAACAAACAAACGAAAAAACCTCTCTATCTCTTGATGCTGAATCAATTTGCAACACTGTAACTCACCTGTTTTTTCAGTTATATCTGAATCAGGGGTGCCTGCCCTGCTAACTTCCCCTTCAGCATTCTCCTCTTCAGCACTAAGAGAAATTGGTGAAGAAGGGCCAGGCAGGGAGGGTTGAGGGGTTGCTTCGGGCGCTTCCTCAATCTTATTCCTTTTCTCAAAGCGAAAACGGTCCAGGTTGAAAAGATTCATATTGGTAGAAACCACCACCTCGTGGGGATGGGAGCTTTAAATGAACTATCTGCAGGGAGAAAATAAAAAGAGAAAAAAGAGCCCATGAAATCAATATAAAATACAAAGCCACAGCAGTTCATTCCGAAGGCAATTAAGAGCCCGCAAACATGCCAGTGGCTCAGGATGACTATCATGGCAGCGCCTCATTGTTAGGCCACAACAATCAGGTGGACAGTGGTATCCTTTTAAAATTTTCCATTGCTCTTTTCACTCCCCTTCGTTTCCCACCCCCCCACCCCGCCCCTCCTTCCTCGAACCACACGCTGACCCTCGTGCAACCTCCTCTTACCCCAGCACGCGCAGGCACGTTCCCCACGCTAACCCCCTGCGGGCGGCGCGCCCGCCCACAGTGAGAGGCTCCCTGCACTACGATGCTCCCTGCCTCGAAAAAGGACGTGCCAGGGCCCGTGCCTCGACACTGCGGGGACACAAAGGGGCCAAAGGAGGGGAGCGGCGGAGGCCGTGGTGGCGGGCACCCGCCCGGAAGTTGACGCGGCGCGATCCCAGCTGAGAGGAAGCTGATAGGATCAAGAAAACACAGGGAAGGTTCAGAAGTGGGGAGTGTTCTGCGGCACCTCTTTTAACGCTCGCTCGCTCGGTGTCACTCTTCCCTTGGTACTTACGGTCTTGCAGCCTCGGTGCCCTGTAACAAAGGTTAAAAAGCGAAAATAATTCCTGGCGTGGAGCGACGGTAGCCGGGCCGGGACCTTCTAAAACGGAACAGAGAAGCCTAATGAGCGCGTAGTGATGACGCAACACGCAGCCTAGGCTTTTCTCTTCCTCAGCGACTTGTAAGTGGAAAATGTCTAGGCGCGCGCTGTTGTCATGGTAGCCAATACCCGCCTCTTTGCCCTGGGAGCTTGCTTGCGGCCTGTTTCTTCAGGTTAGCCAGAAAGTTGTTAAATAAAACAATAATAAATAGCACAATGACAATATATAGCCTAATAATAATATTTAATATAATATATGATATATTATAATCTATAATATTTACATAATATGTCGACAGTATAACACCATTGTTCTAAAGCCTTTACGTATAATCTCAAGAAGGCTGTTTTTATAAAATAAGGAAACTGAGGCCTGCAGATGTTAAGTAGTTAATTTGGTAAAGAGGAAAACCCAGGTATGTTGAGCTTCAAAGCGTATGAACTGCCTCCGCACTGTTGGCTGGATTGTTCCTAGAGTGGAATATGACAATTAATTCCGATATCTTAATGGAAATATTACGTTAAGAATATTTCCTCCCTTTGTTCTAATATTAAACAGGCAATTTTCTGAGTCGTAATTTGATCCACTGGTTGGCATTTACCTTGAAGAAGAATTACTACAAGTCATTATTCTGCCAAATACATTGGTCACTGTAAACTCAAATTAGCACTCTGTTTATAAATCAGTGTTTTGAATTGCAGAACACGAACCCACAATTTTATCACATGTGGGCACGCTTATAAAATTAAATGTATAGGCCCATAAAATTCAGGGTCAACGACTGAACAATTGGGATTTCCATTGTACCTATCTTTAATATCCCATGAAATGCCCTAGATTTATGCATGCATGTTAAATTATGTGATCAAAGGTTACATCAACTTATAAATAGTAAAGTATTTTTGGTGTTGAAAAATATTTGCTTTAAGATCTACTCCCTTAGCCACTTTCAAATATGCAATACAGTATGATTAACTGTAGTCACCATGCTGTACGTGTAATAGAAAAAAAGGAATATTTGCTTTATATTCAGAAAGATCTAGCATTGAAAATGGATTCCATTAGCTGAATGACTTTGAGCAAATTGTATATAACATCTCTAAGTCTCATTTTCCCCATCTTTTAATTGTGGTTGATGATACTGTTGACCTCTTAGGGCAATTTTCTGCAGCAGTCCTAACTCCTTGACATTTTGTAGAGCTGGGACAAGAGTGGAAATGGAGACCCACATACCATATATCTAAATATTGAAACATTATAAATACAAGAGCTAACAAAATGTAAAATTATAATATGTTCGTTCTATCATCCTATTTTGAAAATGATCTGGAAAGCAAGGCTGAATTTAGAATTCCTATGTGTCAGAATGTGGGAGATTCAAAGAGCATTGGTCGGCACATGTATCCTGCCTTCCCTGTGTCACCTCCTCCCACTTAGTTTGATACCATTGGAGGCCTTGTGTTCATGCGTATGGACACCCACCTCAAATGTCCAAGTCTGACCCTGCCTAGGGTTGGCATATTTTTAAAAATGTATGCTGTGTTAAATTTGAATTTTAGATAAACAACGAATACTTTTTTAGTATAATTATGTCCCATGCAATACTTGGAACTTATTCATACTAAACAGTTATGTGTTGTTTGTCTGAAATTCAAATTTAACAAAGTACCCTGTATTAAATTTGGCAAACCTACTCCCACCCCACTGCTCCATCACCTCTCTGACCTAGGGGCCTTTTTGCTGGGTCTAAGGATATAGATACTAGAAGCACTATTGGCCCTCAGCAGAAAAGACCTGGGGAAAAAATCACTGTTAGCCATTTTGGAGCCTTATGAGCAGAGAATTTTGAGAGCCAGGTACTCAAAAGCATTCCCCCCTGCATCAGGAACTGACTTTATTATTTTAAGGAATAAAATATTCATTAGGTATGTGACTTTTGCTGAAGTTTTTGGTTCATTCTCACTGACAATGGTCATGACTATTTAATTATTTTTTTATGTTTATTTTTTGTTTTTTTAAAACTTTTTAAAATTTTTAATTGAAGTATTGTTGATTTATGATGTGCATTAGTTTCTGGTGTACAGCAAAGTGGTTCAGTTATACGTATGTGTGTGTGTATTTATATATATATATATTCTTTTTCAGATTCTTTTCCCTTATAGGTTATTACAAAATGTGGAGTATAGTTTTCTGTGCTATGCAGTAGGTCCTTGTTGGTTATCTATTTATATGTAGCTTTATATGTGTGTATATATATATATATATATATATATATATATATAAAATGAAATATTACTCAGCCATAAAAAAGAATGAAATAATGCCATTTACAGCAACATGGATGGACCTAGAGATTATCATACTAAGTAAAGTAAGCCAGACAGAGAAAGACAAATATCATATGATATCACTTACGTGTGGAATCTAAAAAAAAAAGTGATATGATACAAAAGAACTTATATATGAAACAGATCCACAGATGTAGAAAACAAACTTATGGTTACCAAAGCGGAAAGATAGGGGGAGGGGTAAATTAGGAGTTTGGGATTAACGTATACACACTACTATCAAAAGCATTTTTTAAACATCAAGGCACAGGTTCTGAGTGAACATCTCCCTCACAGATTCCTTGCCCTTTGGGACTGGATGTAGCTGAAAAAGAGCCAAATTGAGCCCTGTAAAGCACTAGGTCCAGTATAGGAAGCGTTCTCTCCCAGTTCTAAGTGTGGGGTGGTTCTGCAGCATTCATTGACCTGGGAGAATTACAATGATGATCCAAGATTGGGAGTTTGATTGATGATGGATCAAAACATTAAGAGAGTATATAACAAAGTAACACAGACTGCCATAACGAAGTACCACAGAAAGGGTTGCTTGCACAGCAGAAGTTTATTTTCTTACAGCTCTGAAGGCTAGAAGTCCAGTTTCAAGGTGTTGGCAGTGTTGGTTTCTTCTGAAGATCATGAGGGAAGGATCTGCTCTAAGCCTCTCACTTTGGCTTATAGATGGCTGTCTTCTCCCCAACTTTACATAGTCTTCCGTCTGTACTTGTCTGTGTACAAGTTTCCTTTTTTAAGAAAAGGACACATCCTATTGGATTAGGGTTCACTTAATGACCATACTTTAACTTAATTACCTTTAGATAGGTTTAAAAAGCCTATCTCCAAGTGTAGTCACATTATGAGATACTGGGGGTTAGAATTTCAACATATGAATTTGGTTTGGGGGGAGGGGGATGGAGAAACAATGTATCTCGTAACAGGCACAAGAGAGTGGAAGGACTCTCTATTTGGACCTGAAATCTTCTAGAATGATAGCAGGAGTTGGGGCTGAAAAACAGTCCTCTGATTTTTCTTCCTTCTGACCCTAAATATGGTCATTCTCCAAAGTTCAGTCCTTGGTCCTCTGCCTGTCTCACTCTGCTCTTTCCCAGAGTGGTCTGATTATGGTGGTGACTAATTTGTCAAATCTTACTCAAATATAGACTTAAAAGAAGTTAATCTTACTGTTTATAAATTATAACTCCGTAAACATAACAATTTAAAAAAAGTGACTGTAAACATTTAATTATTGATATGGAAGAAAAATTTGAAAACCACCTTCTCTCCTAGAATGCATAGGGAAAAAAACAAAGAGATGAAATCAATAAGATTTAAAGAAGTGATAAATACAGGAGTCAGAAGACTGAGAAACAACCTTTGATTAATTAATATAATCAAAGAAAATGTCCAGAATAAATAATGAAAACTATAATAGAAAATGTTCAGGAGTTTTCATTAGTCTGCAAGTGAAAGAGTGCATTGGGTTCAAGACAGCAGCAATTAAAAGAGACTATCTACTAAAAATATCCTAAAGAATTATTTTTTAATTTCAAGAATTAAAAACAACGTCTTGCAAGCATTTTTTTTCCACCATAAAACCCCCTACAGCCTACAAAGGGACAAAAAAAAATCAGTCAAAAACTTGTTCGTTAAACTAAATGCCTGAAGGTAATTATGCAATATCTACAAAGATTTGAGGGAAAAGATTGGGACTCAGTAATTTTCTAGATCTCATATATATTATTAATTTATGCAAGAAAAAAATTTCAAATTTTATTTCTTGGGAATACATCTTCCTTAAAATGTTCCTAAAGACATAAATCCAGCTGACAGGGTAAAAAAATGAAGGTTTCAAGAATGGACAATTCATGGTGTAAAAGTATTCTGTTAAGACTAAAGATAGTTAGGACTTAATAATTATAAATATGGTGTACTAGTCCACTTTTTGTTGCATAACCCCTACAAAATTTTAGTTGCATAAAACAATAAGCTTGATTGGCTAATGTGGCTCAACTTCAGGCTACAATAACTGTTTGCACATAGTACATACTCAGTAAATACTTGTTTAGTGAGTTAAAGATATTAATAACTAGACCAAATGTCTAAGCATACAGATAACGAGAAATAAATTTTAAAATAAGCTGAGTATCTTCAAAATGATACATGCTATGGAAGAACAACATGAACCAGAGTTTACAAATCTCAGGAAAGAGGTGACATACCTCAAGAAAGGAAGAGAAGTAAAAGAAAAAAAAAATTAGAAAGGTAGATTAAACTGGTTGTATCACGTAGATAAACAACATAACAGATAATGCCTTAAGAGAAATAGAGGGTGAAAAGGATTAAAAAAATTAAAACTAAAAATATAAAGGCAAAGATATTTCAAGAGAAAATAATAAATATTGAAGATAAACAAAGAAGATCCAACATAATTATAATGGAAGTCACTACAGAAGGAAGCCAAAGCAAAGGTGTGGAAGAAATAACTCAAAACTATAATTCAAAAAACATTTCCTGAAAATTACAAGGATTTGAAACTATGTATTGAAAGAGTACATCATTTACCTAAGAATATCAACCCGATGGCCAACACCAAGACATATTCTAGTAAAATTTAGACTTTAAAGAAAAATTTTAAATATTCCTTGAACATTTAGACAGAAGCAAGCAAGTGACCTATAAGGGAAAGAAAATTATATTATAGACACACTTTTAACAGCAAGTCTTCATGCCAGAAGAAAATGGAATATTGTATTTAGGATGCTCATGGAAATAAAATGTGACCCAAGAATTTTATATTCAGCAAAAGTGCCTTTCAAATATAAAGACACAGGTAAGCTATCAACGTCATGCCAGAACTCTGTGGATATTGCTCTCTTGAGCACTCCTGAAGAATCTACTAGAAAATGAGCTTCATAAAACCAAACTGTCAATAGAGACAATGAAGTGAGGACAGATATCAAGCACTAACTACATGGTTATTTATAGAACAAAGACAATATGAAGTTTCAAAGGCAAAGAGTATAGTATTTAATGGCTGTATGATCTGTCAATGCATACCTCTTAAAATGGGGAGAGAATGGTAGGAACATATGAAAAAAATACTTTCTTAGCTTTTTAGTAATTGTATTGCAGTAAGTGTATTAGTATTAGACTGTTATGTGTATATTATTGGGCAAAGCAAATGAATAACTCTATCATTTCTTGTTTCTTTGAGAACCAGAATCCTCAAGTAGAAGAAAGGAGCTAAATGTGTTAGAGGTTAGAGTGCAAATCCTAGAGTGCAGAGTGGTCCTTTATTTGAACTGAAAATATCTGTAGGAACTTATGAGGTTTGATACACACTATATATATATAAATGCATTGTATGTGGGTTTCCTATTTGTGTTCACTGGAAAGGCCTAGGAACTGATTAGGCTAATACATATCCCTACCTCCAAGACTGTGGTCTTGAAATATCATTTACCACTAAAGGAAACCAGGACTTTTTGAAAAAAGGGACAGATTCCAGTCTGGGAGAGGAAATGTACAGAATGAGCCTGGAATGTCTTCATATACCAAAAAGCAAGGAAATTATCAAAGACCACTAACATCATGTCGAAAAGATTCAAGAGTCAACTTGAAGAGGCTCCTACTACAGGCCAAAGATGGTGCAATTTGAACTTCAATAAGATATAAAAATTGCAATTATTTGAAAGCCATTAAATATGTTTAAATCTATGAGTTTTTCTGATATTAAAAAATACTGGTTATCTTTAGAGAATGAAAGGAGACAATTATCATGAAAACTAAAAAGTACGGGAAAAGAATCATGCTTTTATCCTGCCTTTTCTCTATAAAGGTCTCTACTAAGTAATCAAATAATGATTGAAGGAAAGTGTCTCTTTATGAAAGTATTCGAAATAGTAAATGAGAAAGAAATGATAAAATTGAATCACTGCGTAAGCCTGGCCGAAATTTGCGACCTACAAAATCATAAGATATAATAAAATGGCTAACCACTAAATCTGGGGGTGGATTTGTTATGCAGTAATAGATAACTGGAACATATCCAAGCATTTTCCTACATTTTTGTCTCAAATGTACTGATTCTCTCAGTTAGAACTAAAAGATTCCTTATTTTCCCTTCTTAAAATACCAAGACTCAGAAACTGTCTAGAAATCATAGGCTCATTTCTTATTCATCTCAAGTTTGGAGTAGCTGAGTCCAAAAGTCAACACTTGATAGATTTTGTTTACGTGTTGTCACATTTTTCTCTCTGCGTTCTTTGCCAGAAGAATTATTTCCCACAGTAGTATATAATTCTTCTTTCTCAGTAATGTAAATGAGATTAGAGGCACCTCTTCTTTAGAAATATATACTTAGTCATAGAAAGGCATTATCATTTCTAGTTTGTATTAAAATGCTTTTTTTTTTTTTGGGAGGGATAAAATATGGATCTTATTTGGTTTCATCTTAATTGCATTCGTTCTATCTACATTTTATTGCCCACTCATTGCTCCATGTCAGTTCAATTCTATTCTATTTGAACTTGAGATATACACGCAATATAATGCTAGGCACTTTCACTCAAAAACATTTTCCGATCTTGTCACCAGCTAAATTCTCTTCTTATGGATTTCAAGTTTCCTGTAATGAGTTAGGGATTTTAAACTCCTATTTTTTTTTTACAACTTTATTGGAATATAATTGCTTTACAATGGTGTGCTAGTTTCTGCTTTATAACAAAGTGAATCAGTTATACATATACATATGTTCCCATATCTTCTCCCTCTTGCGTCTCCCTCCTTTCCACCCTCTCTATCCCACCCCTCCAGGTGGTCACAAAGCACCGAGCTGATCTCCCTGTGCTATGCGGCTGCTTCCCACTAAAATGCTTTTTATGATTCAACATGGTAGTTAAGATAAAGTTCCTAGAATACAGACCATAAAATAAAATTTTGTCAGCAGGACTACTCAAATGTGGTGACTAAGATGTCGGAAATAAATTATCGCTTCAGGGGTCCCTATGGGAATAGAATTTACCTTTTATATTGTTTTGTCTTTTTTTTGTTGTTGTTTACTTTGGTCGTGCTGTGTGGCATGCAGGATCTTAGTTCCCGACCAGGGATAGAATCTGTGCCCCCTGCAGTGGAAGCGAAGAGTCTTAACCACTGGACCACCAGGGAAGTCCCAGTATTCACCTTTTAAATTAAAATAGATATTTTTGTAGGGCCGCTGTGATGGTTAATCTTATGTGTCAGTTTGACTGGGCTAAAGATGCTCAGATAGCTGGTAAAACATTATTTCTGGGTGTGTCTGTGAGGGTCTTTCTGGAAGAAATTAGCATTTGAATTGGTAGACTGAGTAATGAAGATTGCCCTTGGCAATCATCCAATCCATTGAAGGTCTGCACCGAACAAAATGGTGGAAGAAAGGCCAATTCACTGTCTGCTTGAACTAGGACGTCCATCCTTTCTTTCTTTCTCACCTGTTCTCAGGCCTTCAGACTTGGGTCTTGGACTGGAACCACACCACCGGCTTTCCTGGACTTCCAGCTTGCAGAGGGACTTCTCAGCCTCCAAAATTGAGTGAGTCAATCTCTCATAGTAAATCTCTTCCTGTATACTTATATGTATATCCTATCGTTTCTGTTTCTTCATAGAACTCTGACTAATACAGCTGCCAAAATCCTGTTAATTACTTGTTAGTTTTGAAATGGGCTCAGTGAAAATGTTTGCTACAATCTTCACATTTCTTCATTAAATAGGAGGAAAGGCTTTGTTGGAATTTCTTTTTCTTTATATTTACCAAAATAAAACTATGAAGCAATTTGAGGAAGGAGCAACCCTTCCAAATTTGAATTGAATTGAATAAGAAGCCAAACAGGGCTTCCCTGGTGGCGCAGTGGTTGAGAGTTCGCCTGCCGATGCAGGGGATGCGGGTTTGTGCCCCGGTCCCAGAGGATCCCGCATGCCGTGGAGCGGCTAGGCCCGTGAGTCGTGGCCGCTGGGCCTGCGCGTCCGAAGTCTGCTGCTCCGCGGCGGGAGAGGCCACGGCAGTGAGAGGCCCGCGTACCAAAAAAAAAAAAAAAAAAAAAAAGAAAGAAACCAAACAAAATAATAAACAGCAACAGCGATTAAAAATGGGATTTGCAAACCTGATATCTTAAAAACGTAAACCACACCTGGTTGGTAATGGAAACTTGTGTAAATTAACCTCCCACATGCAAATATGAAACGGAAAAGACAAGATGCCAAGTCATAAAACTAAATATATTTTTCTTCCTTGGTAACAGGAAAATAACACAAATATTACCACTTTGTAAGCAAATACTTCTTTTCCTAGATTAATCATTCTTAATTTGGGGAGGTGAAGGGGATGGTAATGAACCTCTTTTGAGAATCTGAGTTTTTAAAAACTATGGAATGCCTTCCAGAAAGCTGCATATGCACACGATGGATTGTACGTAATTTCAGGAGGTTCATGGACACCCTAGTACTCTGTGGTCTTCACATTAGGAAATTCTGTCAAAGAGGTCCTCAATCCTAATAACTCTGGAGGAATCCATGGTGATACCATCCCTGTATGTGCCTTTTAGAACATAAAACCTCTAGTAACTGCCATTACCAATTTAGGGGATTAAAAATATTGAGCATTTTCACCTTTTTGATAATTACCTGCTATATTTTGTTAACTATCGTAATTGTTTTTCTGGAAAAAGGTAGGATTTAAATTCTAAATAAAGTACATAATGCTTGCTTTTCAGTAACTTCCCATTAAGGAGCAAAGCTCATGTTGTAACTTTTCCTTACTTGATTATTTTCATCCTAATTTCTTCCTCTTCTTTTTTCTACTTATGCATGTCTTAGAACTGTCAGGATACTCTCAACTGGAAATTGAGTTCACACACACATACACACAAGACCTTACTTTTTCTGCCAGTGTCCTTGCAATTCAATTTCTTCACAGCACTCTATAACTGTTTTGTTGTTGTCCATACCCACAGTGTCAGGATGGTGCTTGATACTTTGAATCATTCAACTCACACATCCAAGTCCAAATTTTACCATATTTGTACTTGCAGCATCTCATTTTTGTTGTAGTAATTCTTACCTGGAAATTATCCTTTTATATCTGCCACTCTGCAGATGTCATGTCTCACAGTGTATTTAAGTCATACCAGATCATTGTAATCAATCCTGTACATATATTTTTTTCTTCTTGGATTGGTCTTTACAAAGAGATTCCCCCCAAAAAAAAGTTCTTTCCTTCAACCACTTCAAACTCAATAAACATTAAACATAATTCAAAATTCTTCTTACTGCCACATCTACTTGGACTTAGTCAAAACATAGTTCTGGGAATAGATTACATGTTAATGTTTTACATTTTTGGGCAGTGTATGTTGTCTGTGGACTGTTCCTACTTAGGTATTTGATAATATTATAAATGCCTTACATCATACATGTCTGTATTCTTGAAAGTAGAAACTTTACTGAACCAAAAACATGGGCTTCAATAAATAGTCATGGATGATAGATTTATAGTCAGATATAATGGGGAAGATGAACTCTTCATAAGAAAGTAATAAAAATTACAAAGTCATTGTGAAATTAAAGACACCTGGATTCAAATCCCATCTCTTTTGTTTACTAGCGGTGTGATATTCTCTCAATTTCCTTATCTGTTATATAGAGAAAATAGTACCCACACCAGAGGATTTCTGTGGATTAAATTTGAAATAATCCATGCTTAGGGCAGGAGCTGGCCAATAGTTAATACCAAGTAAATATTTATTATTTTTAGAGTGGAATTCATCTTACCTAATGGCTTAGGCTTCCAGTAAGCAAATTATGTGAAAGATAACTTTTAATTAAAATTATCCTTATAAATTCTATAAATTAGTCATAAATTATAGTGTACATAGATTTGTATATACTACATAACTCCCAGTAATTAATTAATCATTATTGTGTGCCTACTCTGTACCAAAGGACTATGAGAGGTGCTAGGAAATATGAGAATGAACAAGACTGATGTGATTCTTATATTTTTTCAGATAGCTTAAAGTCTGTCAGTGAGATAATTAACCATGAATTACAAAGTAGTATAGTATATGCTATGATAGTGAAAGTAAAGTATACAGTGCTAGAGGGGCTCTTATGATTTGTTGGAGAAAGCTAGGGAGAAGGTGACAGCTGAGTCCTGAAGGATGAGTACAAAAAACCAGTAAAGGAGATAAAGTGGTGACAAGGAGGGGAAAGGCTGAAGTCCTTTAGAGATCATATAAAGGAGTATGTACTTAATCCCCAGGGCAGAAGAAAGGATCAAAGGTTTTTAAGCAGTTGCAGTTAAGAAAGTTGACTCTGGTGTTTATAAACATTGAGCTGGAGTGCAGCAAGAATGAAGGCCTATCTTTACAAAAGAATGACCGCTAATAAATGTAGAGGAACGATAAAATTGTTAAACCACTACTTTGCAGACTTAAAATAATAATGTAGGCAAGAATCATTAATGGATGATGGCAAAATGAATGGGTGAAAGGTTGGTGAGGAATAGGATAGTCACAAGATATTCAAGTTTTCATCCCACAGGTGATTTGCTAATTACAAAGGGAAGTTTGTATCCTTACAATGCAGAGATCTGGTGAACTTGACATTATGTGCCTCTTGACATAATGCAGTTAGTTGTAATGGGCTGCTGAATTGTGTCTCCCAAAAATTCATACGTTGACATCCTAACCGCTGGTATCTCAGAATGTTACTATATTTGGAGATAGGAATTTTAAAGATGTAATTAAGATAAAATGAAGTCATATGGGTGGACCCTAGACCAAGGAAGTGATGGTGGAGGTGGAGAAAACAGGATGGATTTTGAAACAAAATTATAAAATATAATTGGCAGGATTTGTTGAAAGTTGGAGATGTAGTGGGCATTGCTGGTGGCAGGGGGAGGAGAATTCTGGGATAAACAATGACATTGATGTTGGTTCCCCTGAGATAGGGAACAAAGGAGGAGGAACTAGTTTGGGGGAAATGATGACATCAACTTTGGATGATGACAGCCATCGATCAGGATTTCTGGACCCACAAAGCTGTCATGATAACCACATCATGGTATAGACCTGCTTGAAAGGCCACTCATTTTTCCCTAGATGACATTTTAATGTAGTTCATAATTAATTATAAAATCAAGAACTATGCCAGGCACTTAAAATTACATTATACTTAACAATCATCACATAGTCCAATTAAATAATTATTTGGCATATTTTTTCTTTGAGCCTTAGTTCCTCACTGTAAAACAGGGATAATACTTAGTCATGTTATAACAAATGTGAGGAAGCAGAAATTGTGTTGTATCCCAGGTGCCTACTATAATGGTCATGTTTATAATAAATGCTTAATAAATATATGTCAAATTGAACACAAATCTGAAATTTCCCAATGTTCACTCCTCATTCTACCAGTAGACAAGCTTGTGCTATGACCAGTTACAATAAAGTTACTGATTTTTTCAGGCTGTAAGTAAGAATTCAGGATAAAAATTGTGGAACATATTAAGATATATCAATTAATTTAATCTTGATTACATTCATGAAGATGTTATTTTTGCATCTTATAAATGAAGAATTTGGGAAAGATGAAATGGAAGTGACCTAGACCGTCTTTGCTGGTAGGAGGCAGAAGTAAGACTGGAAAACAGACATGGGCTGTTTTCTACTGCCCCACAGGTGCCGTAGAAAATGCTAAGTTAAAAATCTGAGCAAGAATAAATGAAACAACTGTGAATTTTATGTGATCCTAGACATTGCCCCAGCTCATGTACAATGACACTCTACCCAGGTTTCATGTTTCACTTTTAATTTTAGGTTTGTGCCTTTTCTGAGCAGAGAAATTCATGAGGGGTGAGATGGATGCTGTGTGTACACACCTGTATAGACACACACCACCTTTCACTGGTGATTAGAAGTAATAAACGTTTAAATTTATGTTCTAAGACAAATTTAAACTTAAGTCCTTATAGAGGGAAAGATAGGTTAGTAATCCATCACAACTCTAACTCAAAATCAGTTTAATTTGTTGTCAGTTACCACCATTTTAAAGGTATTTAAGGGTAACTCTCTAGATAGATACATAATCTTAAAACACGTATAAAAAGATCAGAAATCTAATGTGATAAAATACAGCATAGATAAAATATTTTATACGTTTTATAAGTTCAGAGTTTGGCTCCATTTGAAATTTGTATAGCACACCTGGTTTCTCCTCTTAATATCAATATAAGATACTTCTGAGACTGATTGGAAAAGCATTTTTGAGTTAGTGTACTAGGAAGGATTACTTTATTTTTATGATTTGTGAATGACTTGCACTATATAAGAATCAATAGCAAAGTTGTCTTTGAATGACAGAATTGACCAGTCACTTTTCTCTTTAGGCAAATTAGATAGAATAACTTAAGGAATTCCTAGAAGTGCCTCTGTTCAGAAATCTAATTGTCTTACCTATAATGCCCACCGTTCAGGTTTTATTTGTGCTAAGCATTGGCCTGGTTTAAGATGGTGCTTAAAAAAAGTAAGTACCCCTAGAAAGGAAATTAAATCTCAGGTAAATGCGTTATTGTGTTTGTCATTCATTCATGTTCACTGTCTTATTCCTGTATCATTTTTTAGAATGCATGTTTATTGAGGTATAATTTACATACAGTGAAATTCACTCCTTTTAGGTGTATTGTTTGATGAGTTTTGACAAATATATGTGGTCATATAACCACCACCACCACTAAGATATACATTTTCATCACCCCGAGAAGCTCCCTCTTGTCCTCCTGTTATCAGTCTTCACCCTCCTTCCCCAGGCCCTGCCAGCCACTGACTTAATTTCTCTCTCAATAATATTATGTTTTATAAGCTACTTAACAATACCTGGTGCTAGGGATACAGAGGCAGTAAGATCCAGTCCCTGCAGCAAAAGATCTTGTCAAGTGGTGGAGACAGGCTTGTCAACAGAATATTATCACAGGGTGAATGTATTACAAATATGCCAATGACATAGTTTGGTGGCACAGAAGACATACAGCTAACTTTGTGGATACTGGAAAATGCTACATTAAGGAGATGATAACTGAGTTGGGTCCTGAAAGGATGAGTTGGAATAGGGCAAACAAAGAAGATGGGATAAGACTTCATGACCGGAAGCAATAGCTGCACATAGGCACTAAATTATGCACATTTCTGTGTCTTCTGAAAAGGGGGTGAAGATAAGTGTGGCTGACAAAGATCTGTTCAAGGTGTGCGTAAGGGTCAACATTCTAATCCTCCTGCTTTTGTACCCCAGCTTCAGGCATCCCTTTCCAGGATGCCTGAGTTAATGAAATAATCTATCATTAACACTTTGTCAGTGGTTGTTTCTGCCATATGTTGTTAAAGTTTAAATTTGACTTTAAATTACATAGTGAAAGCCTTGAGTTTGAATCATCAGCAAACCAGTAAGGAGGTTAACTGAATTTGCAGCGTTTGAGTTTGAGACAGTTTTTGTATTGGAGAACATTTCTTGCTTTTACAAAAATCATACCTGAAGACCACTTTTATGTAACAACAAGAAGTCTTAACTTGGTGTCAATTTATTCTTCCTGTCTTCCTTTCCCCCACTTATTTCCTGTTTTAGTTAGGAATGCTTTTGCTGTAAGAAGCAGAGAAACTAACATGGCTTCAATCATAAGGCCATTTATTGTTTTCCTTACAAGAAGTCTGCTAGTTGTTGGTCTCAGAAGTGGTCAAAATATCGTCAAGGACCCAGATTTTCCTAACTTCTTCTCCAACATTCTTAGGATTTCATCCACATATTATCATCTTATGGTTGTTTGTCAGAGGGCTACACAATTCCAAACACCACATCCACATTTACAGCAAGAAGAGAAGGGGCAGTGCAGTGAGCTCTCTTTTTTCACTTACCTCGTTATTAGAAAGCCACTCAGAAGATTGCCCTGATCAGTTGATTGAACAGAACTGGGTCACATGTCTACCCTTAGATCAAAGGGAGGCCTGGAAAGTGAGAATCTGCTTTTCCTAGCTCTGTAGTAGAAAGTGACAAAGAAAAGGGGGGTGGGGGGACTAGAAATGCTTTTATATTGCCAGTCAACAGTATTTGCCACGCATCCCAACAGTCTTTTGATTCCTATTTAGTATAGGAAATTACTACCCTTAAATTCAAGAATTTTGGGTGTTCTGTCTGCAATATCTCTTCTGCTCCCATACCTTCCTATCAAAATCATTAGATTCTTCAACACCATTTCAGATGCCACACTTATTAGCCTCAGTTGGATAATATCCCTCACATCTTTAATTCCTCCTGTTTTATTTATTTATTTAAAAATATTTATTTATTTATTTGGCTGCGCTGGGTCTTAGTTGCAGCACGTGGGATCTAGTTCCCTGAGCAGGGATCAAACCCCGGCCCCCTGCATTGGGAGCGTGGAGTCTTACCCACTGGACCCCCAGGGAAGTCCCTCCTCCTCCTACTTTAACCCCAAAACCTGGTCTGCCAGTCTCCAATCCATTCTCCAGAAATATCACATCAGCTTTACACACTTATGTGGCTCTCCATTGCTACAGGAAATGGTACAACATCTTTAACATGGTTCATAAGATTCTGTGTTCTGGCCCTTGACCTTTGAGTTCCTCTCCAATCTCATCTTCAGCCAAGACCCTCCTGTCCTCACTGCAGTCATCCTGAACTTTCAGTTCCTCCTATGCACCGTTCTCCCTCTCCGTTCCTAGCCTTTACACAAACTGTTCTCTTGCCCTAAAAAACTGTTCCTTGCATTCTGGTGATGTCTCGACCCACGTCATTTAGCTGACTGACTTTCATGCCCTCCCTCAATCATTCTCAGTGTTCTTAGATCATACAGTGATTCCCCATCAGATGTCATTATCACACTGTATTATAATTGCTTATATAATTCTCTGTCACTGCTCATAGATTCTAAGCTGCATGTCAGAGCCTGTTGAAGTGTTCTTCGAAATAGATGCTCTATAAATATTTTGGGAACAAAGGAATGAATGACTTGAGCTCAGACTGAAACTCACCAAGTTTAATTGGATTAAATGACAAATAGTTAAGAAATACATAAATGTACTTTTAACAATTTGATATACAAACACTTTTAATATTGCACTTAGGGTTGAGTTCTGGGATTAAATTATAGGAGGAATGTAGGTATCAAAATGTAATTGGTTAAATGTGAGCTTTTAGTGAAAATTCTGGGAAAGGTGTGTTAACAGCATAATCCCAAATCTATTTTTGCCATATTCAGCCTACATAAGTGAAACTATTTACGTGTACTTATTTACTTGATGAAGGATTTCAGAAGTGAAGGGAAAAAATCGTTATTCCAGCAATGATTTGTCATTACAGGTCTGAACTGCCAGAGGCACCAAGCCACCCAAAATCTATATAGCGTGAGTCACAAACCAAACAGGTCTTACTGTGTCTGAATTCCAGTTCCTAATCATGCAGTTAACTGTGAATGTGACAACATTTTGAGATAAAAGAACTGATTCTGCAAGGGACATTTCATCTCACTCATTTCTGCAACTTAGGAAGGAGAGTCATAGAATATAAGGGTACGTTAAAATAACAAAATAATTCGCAATTAATATGTATTCATATTTAAAGAAGCTCTAAGCAATAAAAAATTTAGAATCATTTTAAAATTTATTTTATTTATTTATTTTTGGGTGCGTTGGGTCTTCATTGCTGTGCACAGGCTTTCTCTAGTTGTGGCGAGCAGGGACTACTCTTCGTTGCAGCATGTGGGATTCTCATTGCGGTGGCTTCTCTTGTTTTGGAGCATGAGCTCTAGGTGCACAGGCTTCAATAGTTGTGGCACGCAGGCTCAGTAGTTGTGGCTTGGGGGCTCTAGAGCGCAGGCTCAGTAGTTGTGGCGCACAGGCTTAGTTGCTCCATGGCATGTGGGATCTTCCCCGACCAGGGCTCAAACCCGTGTCCCCTCCATTGGCAAGCGGATTCTTAACTGCTGCGCCACCAGGGAAGTCCCTAGGATCACTTTTAAAACAATTTTCTCCTCAAAGCATTTTATATGCCCTATAAGATAAGGAGCAACTGGGCCTATGGATGGATTCTGTTGTGGTGCATGATAGGTGCACAAATATTTGACTGGATTGATTGGTTCAAATGGGTATAAGGAAATCTAGTTTCTAATCCCAGCTTGGGCTGCATGAAAGTAGATAAATCACTTAACACTAGACTAATCGATATGTAAATTGTGTGGTATATTAGAAAGTGATCATTGCTTTTGGAAAGAAAAGGGTAAAGCAAGATTGAGGAGATCAGGAGGAGGGGTGGGTGTTTAGGTGAGCACATATGTTTGGCATATATGAGCCCTCAGTAAAGTACTGTCTACCATTATTATGACTTTGGTTCTTATCTGAAAATGAAAACATTAAGTTGAGTGATTCCTAGTGCTTGAAAAAATATTTGTGTTCCATTTCAGGATTTTGTGGCTAACGGGCTCTGTTGCAGACTTCTAAGTTTTGTAAAGTTATTGTACTTCTATTTGTTGCTTAAGAATTTTTTGTGTTTGTCTTCCTTGTGATTTCTATAAAACAGTATGGCTTTAATAATGTAGGGATTATTTTTAAAATACACTGATTTGTTTAAAACAAACTCAAAATAAAAATTTTAGTGCATTTAAGAAAAAATATGTAACAGTATGAGATAGTAGTTTTTTTGTCAGGCCAGTTTCCTTTGAATCGTATCTTTTTGGTCATTGATTCATGATTGTTTTAAGTTTTTCAACAAATACTGGCGCAGAGCCTCATTCTAACAAATTCCTGTTTGAAATTGACATAGTTATCATTATTGTCTTGGAAACAAACATTTGCAGCACATATGTTAGGACCTGTCCCCAAAGTCTGTTGAACGTCATTAAAAGTACGTGTTCTGCATTGCTGTAAATCGTAAGCTAGAATCCATATGTCAGTCCCAGATGAGTTTCTACCTGAATATTAATTTTTTTAAAAATGAAATAAGGAAGAAAAAAAGAGACATCCTTAAATGTTTAAACCCACTTAACTATCTATAGTAGAGGACTTGAGAAAGGGTGATATATAGCAATCTTACTTGTTTCTATAGCAATCTTACTATTCCTTTGCTTGCACAAGTATTTAGAGTCCAGCAAAGGAAAATATACAATAGTTCAAAATACTCTAATGTTCTAATAATCTTCCACTCTTCATCCTCTTCTATTTATTTTAGCTGATATAAATTATACTTTTATGAGTTCCAGAAGCCTTGGTAGAAAATTTTCAATAACTTAAAATATATGTGTACTATTACCCACACAACAAATTATCCTCCAAACATAGTAGGTTAAAACTACAAACATTTACATTGTTAAGGAATCTGGAAGTGACTTAGCTAAATGATCCTGGCTCAGTATTTCTCATGAGAAAGCAATCAGGTTTTTATCTGAGTCTGTAGTCATTTCAAGACTCAAGTAGGACTGGAGGATCCACTTCCAAACTCGCTGACGTGGTTATTTGCAGGCTTCAGGCCCTTACTAATGAGTCTGGCTATGGTAGCTAGCATCCCCAGAGCAAGTGATCCAAAAAGAGGGAGATGGAAGTGTTTTTTTTGTTTGTTTGTTTGGTTTTTGCGGTACGCGGGCCTCTCACTGTTGTGGCCTCTCCTGTTGCGGAGCACAGGCTCCAGACGCACAGGCTCAGCAGCCATGGCTCACGGGCCCAGCCGCTCTGCGGCATGTGGGATATTCCCGGACTGGGTCACGAACCCACGTCCCCTGCATCGGCAGGCGGATTCTCAACCACTGCGCCACCAGGGAAGCCCTGGAAGTGTTTTTTATAACCTCATATCATTCCTGTCATGCCATCACTTCTGCTGTATTCCATTGGTCCCACAGACTAATCCTAGTACAATGAGAGTATGAGAACCAGGAGGCAGGGATCACTGGGGGTCTTGTTGAATCATCAGCTACATATATATATATGTAGTTTATTAGTTAAATATATGTATATTTTAACCAACAGTTAAATCTACCCAGCTGACTGCCAGATTACAGTCTAATGACTTTATTATACCAAACATTTTTTTGGTGGAGTATTTAGGCAAACAATTACTTCCAGCCATTTTTACTGAGAGACCACCTTTGAATTGGCTTTTCCCTTGCAGAAAGATTATAATACAACTTTGACACACTCATCATTAAATTATCAGAAGAAAACTTTAAAAAATAATCCTGAAGATGAGAAATAAAGGGATTTTATAATCTTCTAAAGAAATTATAAAGAAATTAAACAAACAAGAAGCTGAAATTAAAGAAATAGTAATAAAACACATACGATAGAAAAAAAATTCCAAATCTTTTCTTTGATGAGACCGTTAAAACAGAACCTGGCCACGGAAAAATGAAAGAAAGCAAAGGTATACAAAGTTAGACATGAAAAGGAGATATTGCCATAGATCAGGAGGTAGAAAAGCATTGAGACCATTATGTGAGACTTCATGGCTACAAATTTGAAAACCTAGAAAAAATGGATTATTTATGGAGACCAATGGTTCTCAAAATGTAGCCCTTCAGTCAGCAGCATTAGTATCACCAAGGAACTTGCTATAAGTAAAATTCTCAGACCCACTAAATCAGAAACCCTGGGAGTGGGATTTAGTAATCTGTGTTTTAACAAGCATGCTGAAGTACAGGAAACACTGAAAAGAACAACCATAAAGGTGATTGGAAAGGTGATTTAAACTCTTACATTAAACAAAGCACCTGGATCATATGAATTCACAGCTGTGTTTTATCTAACCTTTAAAGGATCCATCAATATTTTTATGAACAATTTCTTTTTTTAATATTTAAAAAATTTATTTATTTTATTTTTGGCTACATTGGGTCTTCATTGCTGCGCGCAGGCTTTCTCTAGTTGCGGTGAGCGGGGGCTACTCTTCGTTGTGGTGCACTGGCTTCTCATTGTGGTGGCTTCTCTTGTTGCGGAGCACAGGCTCTAGGCGCGTGGGTGTCAGTGGTTGCAGCACGCGGGCTCAGTAGTTGTGGCGCACAGGCTTAGTTGCTCCGCGGCATGTGGGATCTTCCCGGACCAGGGCTCGAACCCGTGTCTGCTGCGTTGGCAGGTGGATTCTTAACCACTGCGCCACCAGGGAAGTCCCCTATGAATAATTTCTAAGCATTAAAAATATATTGGGGCAAAAAAAGAATGATGACAGAGGAGAATGTGATTGGGTGGTCACATAAGGATTTTCAGGAGTGCTGATAATGTTTTATTTCTTGACCTGAGTGGTTAGTAGTTATTTGCTTTTTAATTATTTTTAAACTGAACCTATGTATGCATGTATAGATAGGTTGATTGATAGATAATTTATGTTCTCTTCTGTATGTTTATTTATTCAACCCACATTTATTTAGTGCCTCCCATGTGGCAGACACTGTTCCAGGCACTTGGGATACTTCAATAAACAAAACAATGTTCTCTGTCCTCATGGAGCTTACATTATTGGGGGAAAATATCAAAAAAATAAATACAACAACAAATTATATCATATTAGAAGGTGATAAGTCTATGGAAAAAAGTAAGGTAGAGGAGTTAAGGGGGACAAGGAGGGCTAGGATGAAGGTCTCATTGTTAAAATGAGATTTTATTAAAGACAGGAAGGCAAGGTGGTAAACCATGAGAGTATCAGGGAGAGGCAGAGGGAACAACTAGTAAAAAGCCTTAAATTACAAACATGCCTGATATTTTTAAGGAAGAGCAAGGAGGCCAGCATAACTGGAGCAGAGTGGGTGGCAAGGAGAAAAGAAGTTAGAGAGCTAACCGGACCAGTCATTTAAGTCCTTGGCCACTGTAAAGTTTTTGCTTTTAAACAGAGTATAATAGGGAGAAATTGTAGGATTTGGTTATGAGAAATTATATGATCTGTCTTATGTGTTTAGAAGTATCACTGCAGTACTGAGAATAAACAGAAGGGTAGAAGGATGAAGACCATTTAGGAGGCTTCCATTGCATTAATGACCATTGCAGTAATTTAGGCAAGAGATGTTGGATTGGACCAGGGTTGTAGCAGAGCAGGTGATGAGAAGTGGTTGGATTCCAGATGGATTATAAAAGTATAGCCAACAAAATACCTGGACAGAATGAAAGTGAGGTGTGAGAGAAAGAGAAGAATCAAGGATGCCTCATTGTTTTTGATCAGAGCAACTGAAGTATGGAGTTGCCAGCAACTGAAATGAAGAAGGCTGAGGTGTTTTCGGGGGAGACAAATGTATAGCTTGCAATTAAAAAGTTTACAAAACAGAAATTGAGTCCCAGATGTAGAAAACAAACTTACGGTTACCAAGGGGGAAATTGGGGAGGGATAAATTGGGAGATTAGATTTGACATATGCACACTGCTATATATAAAATAGATAACTAATAAGGACCTACTGTAGAGCATAGGGAGCTCTACTCAGTACTCTACAATAGCCTATATGGGAAAAGAATCGAAAAACAAGTGGATATATGTATATGTACAACTATTCACTTTGCTGTACACCTGAAACTAACACAACACTGTAAATCAACTATACTCCAATAAAAAAGTTAATTAAAAAACAAAAAGTTGACAAAACAGCATATATAATATTATCTATTTTTGTACAATTATAAATGTACATACACACATATTTAGGGAGATGTATGAAGTGATGGGCTCAAAAAAGGCTAATGATAGAAAGGTCTTTAAGTATCATTATGAAATAAAAATGAGAAGGTACAGAATATTAAGTACAGTAGGTTTATGTGTCAACAAAAGGGTGGGGAAAAACAATTTATATTTGTGTTTGCTTGTATGTGCGTGAAATACCTTTGTTAATTTATTGGCACCATTACTTACTTCAAGGAAGGGAAACTGGCCTAAAAGGCCAGGACTAAAAGGCAGATTGTTTTACTGCATACTGTTGTATATCTGCTCAACACTGAACCATGTGCATGTGTTATCTGTTCAGAACTAATTAATTAATGAATATGTAAAAATCTAATTTCCATTGCTGGTGGAAATGAAAGGATGTAGTGTTATATTATTGTTAGAAATGTGAAATTATACAGCTTTTTTTGTGTGATGCAGTATGACAACATCAATTATAAATAAAACTACATATACATATTTATTTATTTATTTCAACTTGGTAATTCCACTACTGGGATCTATATTACAGAAACAAAATACCAGTAAGTAAGAACAGTAAAAGATTGTTTGTTGCAGTATTGAAAATAAGATGACTGCTTGTATGTAAGAAATACAAAATGTAGGAAAGTGTCTCTATAACCCTGTTTTTTAGCAAAACCACACATTCCCACTCATATATGTATGTGTATATTAGTATTGTATGTACATGTTTATATATATTTGCTTGTGATAACATGAGCATTGGAGACAAAAACGGAAGGCCATGTTAATTTGAGAAGGGGGGCGGTTAGAATAGTGGCTAACACATAGACTGTAGAGTCCAACTGCCTGGGTTCAAGTGTGTCCCTGCCACTTAACACCTGTGGACCTTGGACAAGTTACTTTATCATTGATTGTCTCAGTTTCCTTGTTTATTACATCTGGACAATAGTGTCTGCCATGTGAGATTGTTGATACGTATAAAGCATTCTGAACCATTATAATGGTAAATGTGTAAAGTGTTAGGTCTGGAATTACTATTCTATAACGTTGATTTTTGGTGCAAGTTAAGGGAAGGATGTGGGGAGAACAGCAAAAACAAAAGCAAAACAGTCAGCATTAGGGAAAAAACCTTGTGAATTTATGATTCAGTTAATGCTTTTCTGTAAAATTGCATATGTGTGTATGTATATACACATAAAAAATGGTTGGGGGCTTCCCTGGTGACGCAGTGGTGGAGAGTCCGCCTGCCAATGCGGGGGACGCGGGTTCGTGCCCAGGTCCGGGAAGATCCCGCATGCCGCGGAGCGGCTGGGCCCGTGAGCCATGGCCGCTGAGCCTGCGCATCCGGAGCCTGTGCTCCGCAACGGGAGAGGCCACAACAGTGAGAGGCCTGCGTACTGCACACACACACAAAAAAAATGGTTGGCATTTTCTCTAATAAACATGATTTATAAGAATAATGAGAAAAATAAAAGTAATTTTTATACATTAAAGGTAATTGATAGATATTAATATATGTTAAATAGCAGTTGTAGAAGGAAAGGAGTGTGCCACAAAAATCAAAATTCTGGAATGTATGAACAAACTGGAAATGCCTTAGATCCTCACTTTCAGTAATTAGGTGGCTGATTGTGAAGAAAAGGATAGGTTAGTAACGTAGTAGAGTCATTTGATAAGGGTGGGCAGAATATATATATTCCCATTCATTAAAAAATCAGGACTGATCTGAGATTCCTAGTGGGGGTTGGTTGATGGGGTTCTTTTTACTTATTTTTTGTTTTGTGCAGTGAAATGTGTGCTTATATAAGAATATAGCGAAAGGAAATGGGAACTAAATGAGTAAGAGTGAATTTCCTCAACTCAGATCCTGTGATAAAGGCTCATGTTACATTGTATTCAACCATATATAAACTTGTACCTACATATATTAATATACACATACACATATATAGTGGATGTCATGGTTTATCAAAAATGGGTTTATGGAGATATTTACCGGCATTTTGCATTTCTTATCAGAATTACTCCTGGAGTCCTTTCTGTGTCAGTTGCTCTAATTCATTATTTTTAGTGATTGCATAATATTCCATGGTGCATATGTGCCATTATTTCTTTAAAGGAGAGCATTCCACAAAGTGAGAATTTTAAAAAGGGTTGCTCTTACTCTCTGTCCTTGACCCAGTTGCACCTAGAAGCGCTGGCCAAGAGAACTCCCCATGCATATTGACTGCTAGATAACAGATCTCATTATTGCTTTGAGATAGCTCTTTTTCAAGTGGGAAAAACGTCAAATATTTGGAAATAATAGCTGAAGTCCATAGGAATCATGATTGTAAGGATTTTGGAGGTTTCCTGGTTTTGAGAAGTACCTTAAGGAAAAAAACAGCAACAAGCTACTCGATCTTTGTAAAACACAGGCCTTATCTTGTTTCAAAGTTTGAAACTCTTCTAAGACTTCCATTGCCCTTAGAAGATCCAAATTCCTTAAAACAGCTAATTAGGCACTTGAAAACCTTTTTCGTTTTCTCTAGCCATATCTCCTTTGCACTCAATTCTTAAACTATTCTGAACTGTGAGGAAGTTACCTTGGAAGCTTGATGGTGTCACTCATTTCTGAACTTTTTAATATACTTTTTTTCTTTGAACTACCCTACTTATTAATAGCTTCCCTAATTTCTGTTCATTTTTCAAGTCTCAACTTTGACATCTTCTTTGAAATGCCATAGCCTGACTCCTCTACCTGTTGAGGTTTCCCTGCTATGTGCTCCTACAATACCTACACTCTTTTAATTATTCTTTAAATTATATATTTTTCCTGGACTCTTACCTTCCAGAGGTAGTACATTTTTACTGCCTGTCACGTAAGAGCTGCTCAATAAAAATTTGTTGAATGAATAAATGCATTAAAAAGTAAGACTACTAAGAAGAATGGAAATAAAGTTGGCTTGGAAACCTGATTTGGCCCTAGTATGTAGCAGCAAAAAAGCTCCGAGGAGATGAGGAGATGATCTGTCCAAATGGCTGAGGGACATCTTGAAGTTAATGGTTAGGAATCCATGCTGAAGAAAATTTAAAATCTTTGATGAAATGATTCAGCAGTATTTTGTAGTTAAAATAACCAATAGCTGCAAAATTTTGTAAGTATGGTCCAAACAGAGGTTAAAGTATTAATGTCACATTAAAATATTAGTATAGAGCAAAATTCAATACAATTGGTGTTAAATCAGTTAAATTATAGAAGTACAAGTAACATGAAATAAATTGTAAGGCAGTCTCCATGATAACATGTTTCCAAGAAAAAAGATCAGACTGTATTATATCAAAATATCACAGTATTTTAAAAATAATATTGCTAAATCAATTAGGTATATAACTGATTTACCACCTTCTCATGCTATGATTAATAATTATTATTTTTAATAGAAGATACAGGTTCTGTAATATTTCATTACACATTTTATTAAATTGTTAATTGTCATATTTTTTAATTGTTAGTACATTTTCATCCTCTTAAACATTACATGAATAAAAATTTTCAAAACGTTATCGATATGTAATTCACATTTCATATAATTTAAACATTTAAAGTATACAATTCCGTATTTTTTAGTATATTCACAGGGTTGTGCAGCCATCACCACAATCTACTTTGAGAACATTTTCTTCTGCACTAAAAGAAACCCTGAACCCATTACTTGGCACTTCCCATCCCCTTCCCTCTTTCCTCCAGCCCTATGCAACAACTAATCCATTTTGTGTCTGCCTCTTCAGGACATTTCTTATAAATGGAATCACACAATATGTGTCTGGCTTCTTTCACCTAGCAAACTGTTTTTTAAAAGTTTATCCATACTGTAGTATGTATGAATACTTCATTCTTTTTTATTATCAAATAACAAATTATCAAAAACAAAATATCAAATAATATCTATTGCTTGGTTATACCATATTTTATTTATCCATTCATCAATTGTTGGACTGAATATACTTTAAAAAGCATGTTTGAGTAAATTACCCTAATCATTAGGTACTGTGAGAGCAGATCCATCTACACTATGGAATTATAACAAAAGCAATTGATTACCAAAATATCCTCTGACCTATGTTGGTTCAAAAGAGTTTGTGTAATAAAAATTTCTAGGAAGAATACTTTTCTCAACAAAATCTAGGATTCTACAGTTTCTGAAATATGCCACTTTACCTCACAGGGTTGATGTGAGGATTAAGTTATGTAATACAATGACCTGTTTGTAATGTTTTAGGTTCAGATTAGGAGCTGAAATGGTCCTATCCTTCAGCTATTTCACAGCGTCCCACCACTTCTGCTATTAACTGCACCAAATCCCCTACTCTGATTCCTCCTTAGTTTTGTGATCCTTCAGTCCAGTCCAAATCTTAGGTGTTTCTGTACTCAGCCACAATCTGCCTTCTCCACCCAGCACCGTGGCTCTTTGACCCTGCTAGAGAAGGTTTCATATAGTGCTGATCGGTGCCTCCAGAAGTATTTTATCTTCAATATTACTAGGGGAATCACTGCCAATAGAAAGTCCTTTTACAGTCTTTGGACAGTTTTCTTTTTCTTTCCTGTTTTCTTTGGCAACTGTTTCAAACATACTTCAAATGCTCTAATTCCTGTATGAATCACAATGAATCACATTCAGCAGATGACCTCACTAGTGAGAAAATTCTACTGATTAAGGAAGAATTTACCTCCTACTTTATCTACATTTAACTCCCCTCTTGTATTTCAGTATTCTTGATCTGTGCTCTTGATTTCAGTCTCTTCAAGGATCGTGTTTCTTGTCGACAGCTTCATCACCTTCCTATCTATTCACTCCATTAGCTCTTTTAATAGAAGTCTACACAGATTCTTTCTTCTCCTGTTCACTCTTCAAACCACTGAGTTTAGGGATCATTTGTCCAAGAGCCATATGTAACCCTTCATCTGTTTCCCTTTTCTCATTCTCCTCATTCCTCCCCAAGTTGGGCACAGAAAAGCTAGTCTGTGCTTCCTTGACTGTCATCTGGGTATTTTCCCCACTAAACTGTAAGACAAGGATTTCTGGAGACAGCCGTTGTGTCTTGTTATTTTTGAATCCCCAGAGACCTTATTTGTTCTTGGCATATAGTTGCTGAATGGAATGTGGGGTTGGAGAGGGGAAATGGCCAAATCAGAAAGATGCTTAGCCTTCCTTAAATTAAATTTGTATGGTAAAATGTTATTTATATAAATATTTTAGAAATTGTATGCTGTATGGGAAGTTCAAAGCGAATTGTCAATACCTTCACTGTCCATGATATGTTTCTATTTATCAGAGTTATGGTATAGCTTTGCCTGATATCAGACAACAACAATATAGTATTATTAGTCTAATTTCAGTTATTTAATTTATTTTTATTATTTATTTATTTATTTTTTGGCCACACCACATGGCATGCACGTGGGATCTTTTTTCCTGTGCCCCCTGCACTGCAAGCAGAGTCCTGTGCCCCCTGCACCGCAAGCACAGAGATCAAACCTGTGCCCCCTGCACTGCAAGCAGAGTCTTAACCACTGGATCACCAGGGAAGTCCCCTAATTTCAGTTATTTAAAAAAATATTGGCCACAACTTTACTTCTTTAATTTGAATCTGGCATTTTCTAGGCAATTGGTTTTCAATTGGGGATTCACATCACTTACTGATGAGTTTTGGGAGGTCCCAATTATTATACAGATGATTAGGACCTACTCTAGACTTACAGAATCCTTTTACTTGATATTTTTGACATATTCTTGGTATATTCTGGAACTATATGCTTGGTGGATTCATGGTATCTTATGTCTCAGAATTATTGTATATTCAAAGTATTTTTCTTTCGTATAAAGATTATGTTCAGCCATTTTCATAAATTAGATGTAATATCCACTCTTCCTTGAAAATAGGGTAATCATTATGTTTATAGATATTTTGTCTAAAATATTTTTTCTGGATTGATTTTATTATCTTATTTTATATACTACAGAAACAACCAAATTTCTTTGTCAGTTGCATAATTCTTAAGAACTCTTATCTTTCACTTTGGAAAATTATTAGTAATAATTTAACCATAGTCATTTAAAATGTGTCATATACAGATAGTTCTTTGTTTTTCTCTAATGCTCCCCTGAAAGCTCTTACAATCAGCTACAGGCCTTAATACACCATCAGCAAAGGACTGTCTCAGTGCTCTGTGGAAAAAGATGATGCCAGGTATCATTGGGTACAGGCTTCTGGTGGCATTGCTTAAACAACTTTGGCACCATACCAATAGACTGAGTCAGGATTTCCAGAACTCCGGTCAAGAAGCAGAGGGTATATGAGACTGCTAACCCTAGATCAAGCAGTACAAGAACTGGTTACATAGGATTAAATGGACTAATGAGAGAAGATTGTAATGTTTATATGGAATATTGTTTATGTTTTAATATTCTGTTTTTTGGATATATAAGAAACTGCTTTTTGTTTTCTCCTAAGCTATCTATAACCCATAACAGTTTAGTAGACTCTGCTTTTTTTTTATTGCAGTATAATTGCTTTGCAAGGTTGTATTAGTTTCTGCTGTATAGTGAAGTAAATCAGCTGTATGTATACATATATCCCCTCCCTCTTGGACCTCCCTCTCTGCCCCCCATCTCACCCATTTAGGTGTCACAGAGCACCGAGCTGAGCTTGCTGTGCTATACAGCATGTTCCCACTAGCTATCTGTTTTACACATGGTGGTGTATTTATGTCAAACCTAATCTCACAGTTCATCACACCCTCCCCTTCCCCACCGTGTCCACACATCCGTTCTCTACATCTGTGTTTCTATTCCTGCCCTGCAAATAGGTTCATCTGTACCATTTTTCTACATTCCACATATATGTGTTCATATACGATATTTGTTTTTCTCTTTCTGACTTACTTCACTCTGTATCACAGATTATAGGTCCATCCACATCTCTACAAATGACCCAAATTCATTCCTTTTTATGGCTGAGCATATTCACCACATCTTCTTTATCCATTCATCTGTCGATGGACGTTTAGGTTGTTTCCATGTCCTGGCTGTTGTAAATAGTGCTGCAATGAACATTGGGGTGCATGTGTCTTTTTGAATTATGGTTTTCTCTGGGTATATGCCCAGTAGTGGGATTGCTGGGTCATATGGTAGTTCTATTTTTAGTTTTTTAGGGAACCTCCATACTGTCCTCCACAGTGGCAGTATCAATTTACATTCCCACCAGCTGTGCAGGAGGGTTCCCTTTTCTCCACACCCTCTCCAGCATTTGTTGTTTGTAGATTTTCTGATGATGGCCATTCTGACTGGTGTGAGGTGATACCTCATTGTAGTTTTGATTTGCATTTCTCTAATTAGGGTTGTTGACAATCTTTCATGTGCCCCATGACCATCTGTATGTCCTCTTGGGAGAGATGTCTGTTTAGGTCTTCTGCCCATTTTTGGATTGGGTTGTTTGTTTTTTTGATATTGAGCTCCAAGAGCTGTTTGTGTATTTTGGAGGTTAATCCTTTGTCTGTTGCTTTGCTTGCAAATATTTTCTCCCATTCTGAGGGCTGTCTTTTCGTCTTGTTTATGGTTTCCTTTGTTGTGCAAAAGCTTTTAAGTTTCATTAGGTCTCATTTGTTTATTTTTGTCTTCATTACTCTAGGAGGTGGGTCAGAAAAGATCTTGCTGTGGTTTATGTCAAGGAGTGTTTTTTCCTGTGTTTTCCTCTAACAGTTTTATGGTGACTGGTCTTACATTTAGGTTTTTAACCCATTTTGAGTTTATTTTGTGTATGGTTTTAGGTAGTGTTCTAATTTCATTCTTTTATATGTAGCTGTCCATTTTTCCCAGCACCACTTGTTGAAGAGGCTGTCTTTTCTCCATTGTATAGTCTTGCCTCCTTTGTCATAGACTAGTTGACCATAGGTGTGTGGTTTATCTCTGAGCTTTCTATCCTGTACCATTGATCTATATTTCTGTTTTTGTGCCAGTACCATACTGTCTTGATTACTGTAACTTTGCAGTATAGTCTGAAGTCAAGGAGCCTGATTCCTCCAGCTGCATTTTTCTTTCTCAATATTGCTTTGGCTATTTGGGGTCTTTTGTGTTTCCATACAAACTGTGGAATTTTTGTTTCTAATTCTGTGAAAAATGCCATTGGTAATTTGATAAGGATTGCATTGAACCTGTAGATTGCTTTGGGTAGTATAGTCATTTTCACAATATTGATTCTTCCAATCCAGGAACATGATATATCTCTTTGTCTGTTTGTGTCATCTTTGATTTCTTTCATTAGAGTTTTATAATTTTCTGAGTACAAGTCTTCTGTCTCCTTTGGTAGGTTGATTCCTAGGTATTTTATTCCTTTTGTTGCAATGGTAAATGGAATTGTTTCCTTAATTTCTCTTTCTGATATTTCATTGTTAGTGTATAGAAGTGCAAGAGATTTCTGCATTAATTTTGTATCCTGCAACCTTACAATAAAATTCATTGATTAATTCTAGGAGTTTTCTGGTGGCATCTTTAGGGTTTTCTAGGTATAGTATAATGTCATCTGCAAACAGTGACAGTCTTACTTCTGCTTTTCCAATTTGGATTATTTTTATTTCTTTTTCTTCTCTGATTGCTGTGGCTAGGACTTCCAAACTATGTTGAATAAGAGTGGTGAGAGTGGACATCCTTGTCTTGCTCCTGATCTTAGAGGAAATGCTTTCAGTTTTTCACCATTGAGAATGATGTTTGTTGTGGGTTTGTCATATATTTTTTGAGAAAGATAGGTATTAGCTCGTCTCTAAATGTTTGATAGAATTCACCTGTGAAGCCATTTGTTCCTGGGCTGTGTTTTGTTGGAAGATTTTTAATTACAGTTTCAATTTCATTGCTTGTGATTGATTTGTTTATATTTTCTAATTCTTCCTGATTCAGTCTTGGAAAGTTGTACCTTTCCAAGAATTTGTCCATTTCTTCCAGCTTGTCCATTTTATTGGCATATAGTTGCTTGTGATAGTCTCTTATGATCCTTTGTATTTCTGCAGTGTCAGTTGTAATTTCTCCTTTTTCATTTCTAATTTTATTGATTTGAATCCTCTCCCTTTTTTTCTTGATGAGTCTGGCTAAAGGTTTATCTACTTTGTTTATCTTTTCAAACAACCAACTTTTAGTTTTATTGATCTTTGCTATTGTTTTCTTTATTTCTATTTCATTTATTTCTGCTCTGATCTTTATGATTTCTTTCCTTCTACTAGCTTTGGGTTTTCTTTGTTCTTGTTTTTCTAGTTGCTTTAGATGTAAGATTAGATTGTTTGAGATTTTTCTTGTTTCTTGAGGTGAGATTGAATTGCTATAAACTTCCCTCTTAGAACTGCTTTTGCTGCATCCCATAGGTTTTGGGTCATCATGTTTTAGTCAAGATGGTGGACTAGGAGGATGCAGAGTTTCCATCTCCTCACAACTAGGGCACCTACCAGGCACTGGTGGGTGACCACAAAAACCTAAGGGGACGGGAGGAACCTCCAAACAAGTGGGTAGGATGTGCGGCGGGGGAGGAGCAGAGGCAGGATGCAACCAGTGCCCTGAGAGGTGGCTGTGGAAGGGAAGGGGTTCCCACGCTCAGAGGGGCCCACCCATGGTGAAGGGATCAACGGGAATGGGGAGAGACCCTTGGGAGATCAGAGGATCGGAAGAGAATGTGGCCATTGTTTCCCCTGACCACTTGGGCCCCGGGAAGCCTGCTGAGGTCCCGGGCCTGATCCTCTGCCTTCCAAGGCTCCCTCTGGCTGCACTGAGACTAAGCCCCGCCCACGCACACCCACCCAGGTCCTTACCTCCAAACTCTGCACTCTGAGGGCCTGTCTGGCCATGCTGCCTTTTCCCACAACATGGGTCCTGGGCCTAGGCCCTCCCCCCGCCCTAAACTCCACCCCTGCCTAAACCCCACCCCCCACAGCCAAGGCCTTTTCTGCCCCCCCCTTCCTTTTTTTTCTGTTGTGGTTCTGTTTTACCTTGTTGTTGTTGTTTCGTGTATACTTTTATTTTTTCTAAAAAATATTTTATCTTTCTAATTTTATTTTATTCTTTGTTATTGTTCTGCTCCTTTTGGTTGTTCTACCCCCCTTTTTTTCTGTTGTGTTTCTGTTTTACCTTGTTGTTGTTTCACTCATATTTTTACTAATATATTTTTTATTTTTCTAATTTTATTTTATTTTTTATTCTTTGTTATTGTACTGCTCTTTTTGAAATTTTCCTTTTGCTGTCCTGCACGGCTTGTGAGATCTTTGTTCCCAGGCCAGGGGTTGGGCCTGAGCTCCTGTGATGGAAGCACTGAGTCCAAACCACTGGACTAACAGAAAACCTTAGACCCCAGGGAATATTAACCGGAGTGAGATCTCCCAGAGGTCCTCATCTCGGTACCAAGACTCGGCTCTGCCCAATTGCCTGCAAACTCCAGTGCTGGACGCCTCAAGCCAAACAATCAGTAATACGGGAATACAGCCCCACACATCAAAAAAAAATTATATGACAAAAACTATGTTACAGATGAAGAAGTCTGTCTGGCAGAGATTTAAATGGCTTCCATCCCTTCCCTGTGGAAAAACCAATTTGGGTACTTACGTGTAAATTGGATTCGATTTTGTTACATCACTAAAATTATCAATCCTTACCAAATTTTATTTATTTATTTATTACTTAAATTTTATTCTATTTATTTTTTTATACAGCAGGTTCTTATTAGTCATCCATTTTATACACATCAGTAGATACATGTCAATCACAATCTCCCAATTGTTCACACCACCACCCCCACCCACCGCCACTTTCCCCCCTTGGTGTCCATATGTTTGTTCTCCACATCTGAGTCTCAATTTCTGTCCTGCAAACCAGTTCATCTGTACCATTTTCTAGGTTCCTCATACATGCGTTAATATGAGGTATTTGTTTTTCTCTTTCTGACTAAACTCTGTATGACAGTCTCTAGATTCATCCATGTCTTTACAAATGCCCAACTTCGTTCCTTTTAATGGCTGAGTAATATTCTATTGTATATATGTACCACATCTTGTTTATCCATTCGTCTCTTGATGGGCATTTAGGTTGCTTCCATGACCTGGCTATTGTAAATAGTGCTGCAATGAACATTGGGGTGCATGTGTCTTTTTGAATTATGGTTTTCTTTGGGTATTTGCCCAGTAGTGGGATTGCTGAGTCATATGGTAATTCTATTTTTAGTTTCTTAAGGAACCTCCATACTGTTCTCCATAGTGGCTGTATCAATTTACATTCCCACCAGCAGCTCAAGAGGGTTCCCTTTTCTCCACACCCTCTCCAGTATTTGTTGTTTGTAGAATTTCTGATGATGGCCATTCTGACTGGTGTGAGGTGATACCTCATTGTAGTTTTGATTTTCATTTCTCTTAATAATTAGTGATGTTGAGCAGCTTTTCATGTGCTTCTTGACCATGTGTATATCCTCTTTGGAGAAATGTCTATTTAGGTCTTCTGCCCATTTTTGGATTGGGTTGTTTGTTTTTTTAATATTGAGCTGCATGAGCTGTTTATATATTTTGGAGATTAATTCTTTGTCCGTTGATTTGTTTGCAAATATTTTCTCCCATTCTGAGGGTTGTCTTTTCGTGTTGTTTGTAGTTTCCTTTGTTTGAAAAGGCTTTTAAGTTTCATTAGGTCCCATTGTTTTATTTTTGTTTTTATTTCCATTACTCTAGGAGGTGGGTCAGAAAAGATCTTGCTGTGATTTATGTCAAAGAGTGTTCTTCCTATGTTTTCCTCTAAGAGTTTCAGAGTGTCCAGTCTTACATTTAGGTCTTGAATCCATTTTGAGTTTATTTTTGTGTATGGTGTTAGGGAGTATTCTAATTTCATTCTTTTACATGTAGCTGTAGGAGTTTTCCCAGCACCACTTATTGAAGGGACTTTTTCTCCATTGTATATCCTTGCCTCCTTTGTCATAGATTAGTTGACCATAGGTGCGTGGGTTTATCTCTCGGCTTTCTGTTCTGTTCCATTGATATATATTTCTGTTTTTCTGCCAGTACCATATTGTCTTGATTACTGTAGCTTTGTAGTATAGTCGGAAGTCAGGGAGTCTGATTCCTCCAGCTCCATTTTTTCCCCTCAAGACTGCTTTTGCTATTTGGGGTCTTTTGTGTCTCCATACAAATTTTAAGATTTTTTGTTCCAGTTCTGTAAAAAATGCCATTGGTAATTTGACAGGGATTGCATTGAATCTGTAGATTGCTTTGGGTAGTATAGTTATTTTCACAATATTGATTCTTCCAATCCAAGAACATGGTATATCTCTCCATCTGTTAGTATCATCTTTAATTTCTTTAAACAGTGTCTTATAGTTTTCTGAATACAGGTCTTTTGTATCCCTAGGTAGGTTTATTGCTAGGTATTTTATTATTTTTGTTGCAATGGTAAATGGGAGTGTTTCCTTACCTTCTCTTTCAGATTTTTCATAATTAGTGTATAGGATTGCAAGAGATTTCTGTGCATTAATTTTGTATCCTGCAACTTTACCAAATTCATTGATTAGCTCTAGTAGTTTTCTGGTGGCATCATTAGGATTCTCTATGTATAGTACCATGTCATCTGCAAACAGTGACAGTTTCACTTCTTCTTTTCCAATTTGTGTTCCTTTTTCTTTCTTTTTCTTCTCTGATTGCCATGGCTAGGACTTGTAAAACTATGTTGAATAATACTGGTGAGAGTGGACATCCTTGTCTTATTCCTGATCTTAGAGGAAATGGTTTCAGTTTTTCACCATTGAGAATGATGTTTGCTGTGAGTTTGTCGTATATGGTCTTTATTATGTTGAGGAATCTTCCCTCTATGCCCACTTTCTGGAGAGTTTTTATCATAAATGGGTGTTGAATTTTGTCAAAAGCTTTTTCTGCATCTATTGAGATGATCATATGGTTTTTATTCTTCAAATTGTTAATACGATGTATCACATTGATTGATTTGCATATATTGAAGAAACCTTGCATCCCTGGGATAAATCCCACTTTATCATGGTGTATGATGGTGTATGTTGCATTCTGTTTGCTAGTATTTTGTTGAGGATTTTTGCATCGATATTCATCAGTGATATTGGTCTGTAATTTTCTTTTTTTGTAGTGTCTTTCTCTGGTTTTGGTATCAGGGTGATGGTGGCCTCATAGAATGAGTTTGGGAGTGTCCCTTCCTCTGCAATTTTTTGGAAGAGTTTGAGAATGGTAGGTGTTAGCTCTTCTCTAAACGTTTGATAGGATTCACCTGTGAAGCCATCCGGTCCTGGACTTTTGTTTGTTGGAAGATTTTTAATCACAGTTTCAATTTCATTACTTGTGATTGGTCTGTTCATATTTTCTATTTCTTTCTGGATCAGTCTTGTAAGGTTACACTTTTCTAAGAATTTGTCCATTTCTTCCAGGTTGTCCATTTTATTGGCATAGAATTGTGTGTAGTAGTCTCTTAGGATGCTTTGTATTTCTGCAGTGTGTGTTGTAACTTCTCCTTTTTCATTTCTAATATTATTGATTTGAGTCCTCTCCCTCTTTTTCTTGATGAGTCTGGCTAATTGTTTATCAATTTTGTTTATGTTCTCAAAGAACCAGCTTTCAGTTTTATTCATCTTTGCTATTGTTTTCCTTGTTTCTATTTCATTTTTTTTTTGCTCTGATCTTTATGATTTCTTTCCTTCTGCTAACTTTGGGTTTTGTTTGTTCTTCTTTCTCTAGTTCTTTTAGGTGTAAGGTTAGATTGTTTATTTGAGATGTTTCTTGTTTATTGAGGTAGGCTTGTATGGCTATAAGCTTCCCTCTTAGAATTGCTTTTTCTACATCCCATAGGTTTTGGATCGTCGTGTTTTCATTGTCATTTGTCTCTACGTATTTTTTGATTTCCTCTTTGATTTCTTCAGTCATCTCTTTGTTATTTAGTAACGTATTGTTTAGCCTCCATGTGTTTGTGGTTTTTACATTTTTTTCCCTGTAATTGATTTCTAATCTCAAGCATTGTGGTTTGAAAAGTTGCTTGATATTATTTCAATTTTCTTAAATTTACTGAGGCTTGATTTGTGACCCAAGATGTGATCTATCCTGGAGAATGTTCCGTGTGCACTTGAGAAGAAAGTGTAATCTGCTGTTTTTGGATGGAATTTCCTATAAATATCAATTAAATCTATTTGGTCTATTGTGTCATTTAAAGGTTGTGTTTCCTTATTAATTTTCTGTTTGGATGATCTGTCCATTGGTGTAAGTGAGGTGTTAAAGTCCCCTATTATTACTGTGTTACTGTCGATTTCCTCTTTTATAGCTGTTAGCAGTTGCCTTCTGTATTGAGGTGCTCCTATGTTGGGTGCATATATATTTATAATTGTTATATCTTCTTCTTGGATTGATCCCTTGATCATCATGTAGTGTCCTTCCTTTTCTCTTGTAACATTCTTTATTTTAAAGTCTATTTTATCTGATATGAGTATTGCTACTCCAGCTTACTTTTGATTTCCATATGAATGGAATATTTTTTTCCATCCCCTCACCTTCAGTCTGTATGTGTCCCTAGTTCTTAAGTGGGTCTCTTGTAGACAGCATATATATGAGTCTTGTTTTTGTATCCATTCAGCAAGCCTCTGTCTTTTGGTTGGAGCATTTAATCCATTCACGTTTAAGGTAATTATGGATATGTATGTTCCTATTACCATTTACTTAATTGTTTTGGGTTTGTTTTTGTAGTTCTTTTCTTCTCTTGTGTTTCCCACTTAGAGAAGTTCCTTTAGCATTTGTTGTAGAGCTGGTTTCATGGTGCTGAATTCTCTTAGCTTTTGCTTGTCTGTGAAGCTTTTGAATTCTCCATAGAATCTGAATGAGAACCTTGCTGGGTATAGTAATCTTGGTTGTAGGTTCTTCCCTTTCATCACTTTAAGTATATCATGCCACTCCCTTCTGACTTGTAGAGTTTCTGCTGAGAAATCAGGTGTTAACCTTATGGGAGTTCCCTTGTATGTTTTTTGTCATTTTTCCCTTGCTGCTTTCAATAATTTTTCTTTCTCTTTAATTTTTGTCAGTTTGATTACTCTGTGTCTTGGCGTGTTTCTCCTTGGATTTATCCTGTATTGGACTCTCTGCACTTCCTGGACTTGGGTGGCTATTTCCTTTCCCATGTTAGGGAAGTTTTCGGCTATAATCTCTTCAAATATTTTCTCAGGTCCTTTCTCTCTGTCTTCTCCTTCGCGGACCCCTATAATGCGAATATTGTTGCGTTTAACGTTGTCCTAGAGGTCTCTTAAGCTGTTTTCATTTCTTTTCATTTTTTTTTCTTTATTCTGTTCCAGAGCAGTTAATTCCACCATTCTGTCTTCCAGGTCACTTATCCGTTCTTCTGCCTCAGTTATTCTGCTATTGATTCCGTCTAGTGTATTTTTCATTTCAGTTATTGTGTTGTTCATATCTGTTTGTTTGTTCTTTAATTCTTCTAGATCTTTGTTAAACATTTCTTGCATCTTCTTGATCTTTGCCTCCATTCTTTTTCTGAGGTCCTGGATCATCTTCACTGTCTTTATTCTGCATTCTTCTGGAAGGTTGCCTATCTCCACTTCATTTCATTGTGTTTCTGGGGTTTTATCTTGTTCCTTCATCTGCTACATAGCCCTCTGCCTTTTCATCTGTCTGTCTTTCTGTGAATGTGGTTTTTGTTCCACAGGCTGCAGGATTGTAGTTCTTCTTGCTTCTGCTGTCTGCCCTCTGGTAGATGAGGCTATCTAAGTGGTGTATGCAAGTTTCCTGATGGGAGGGACTGGTGGTGGGTAGAGCTGACTGTTGTTCTGTTGGGCAGAGCTCAGTAAAACTTTAATCTGCTTGACTGCTGATGGGTGGGGCTGGGTTCCCTCCTTGTTGGTTGTTTGGCCTGAGGCAACCCAACACTGGAGCCTACCCGGGCTCTTTGGTGGGGCTAATGGTGGACTCTGGAAGGGCTCATGCCAAGGGGTACTTCCAAGAACTTCTGTTGCCAGTGTCCTTGTCCTCACGGTGAGACACAGCCACCCCCCACCTAGCTCTGGTTCAGTCTCCTATGGGGTCACTGCTCCTTCCTCTGGGGCCCGATGTGCACACTACTTTGTGTGTGCCCTCCAAGAGTGGAGTCTCTGTTTCCCCCAGTCCTGTCAAAATCCTGCAGTCAAATCCTGCTAACCTCAAAGTCTGATTCTCTAGGAATTCCTCCTCCCAGTGCCGGCACCCTGGGTTGGGAAGCCTGACATACAGCTGAGAACCTTCACTCCAGTAGGTGGACTTCTGTGGTATAAGTGTTCCCCAGTTTGTGAGTCACCCACCCAGCAGTTATGGGATTTGATTTTATTGTGATTGCGCCCCTCCTACTGTCTCATTGTGGCTTCTCCTTTGGATGGGGGGTATCTTTTTTGGTGAGTTCCAATGTCTTCCTGTTGATGATTGTTCAGCAGTTAGTTTTGATTCTGGTGTTCTCGCAAGAGGGGGTGAGAGCATGTCCTTCTACTCTGCCGTCTTGAACCAATCCCCAATCCTTACCAAATTTTAAATTCTGCAAGTTTCCTTTAATATCTGACTATAGTCATCCACACTTTTTCCAGTTTTTCTCCCTTCGCCTGACTCCTCATCATGAGGAACTGAAAGCTGACTGCTCAAATCCCCAGAATTCTAGGCTGCCTTGCAGCCTACCCTTTCTACAGGATTGGAAGAGGCTCTGCTAGCTGAAGGCTGATGACCTGATATAACCCATGAAGGACTTGTCACTGCAACAGCCTGTATGTGGGCTGGATTTCTCACTGAACAAGTCATTGTCTGGACCACTAAGGAAGTCCAGAGAGATGCTTGGGCCAAGCATGTCCTTCTTATATAAGGTGTAACCAAGGCTGTGGGCAACATCACCAAGAGCATTGCCATCCTAGCTTGAGAGCATGAAACTCAGTAAGTAGTGCTGCATAACCAAAAAATTGTCCTCAGCAACCTCTTGGAATTCCCTGGACTGGTTACCCTTGTTGGGGGAGGGGGAAATTTCCCCCCTTACCCCTCTGAGTTATTATGGATGGACTAATAATAAAACTTACACAAGACAGATTAATAGGAGAAAAAGAAGCAAATTCTAATTCCTGTGCACGTAGGTCTCAGAGAAGTGGCACCTAAGAAGCGGCCAAAGCAGGCAGCTTTTATATTTTTTAGACAAAGAAACAATAAATTTGTGAGAAATTGACAGGACAAAGAAACTTAGGCTTTGGATGCTTGATTAAGAATCTAAACAGAGTTTGGGCTTGGTATAGTAAATTAAAGAAGTAACAAGGTTTGTTTATAGAGTGATCTCTACAGAATTCCCTAACTCTGGTGATAAGAGTGTTCTTCTACTTCCAGGTGCAGGGAGTGTAACTTTCATATCAGAAATTTATTTCCTGCTTTTAAGGAGCCAGAGAGGAGGGTCAACGTGTCCCTCTGACATCAGGTCTTTCTTAGGCAACTTTAATTCAAAATAATGTCATTGAGGCACATTTTGAGGTGTCCTGCCCTGGGCCCCAACACCCTCAAGGTTCAACTCTTGGCTCTTTATACTAATATTTCTCTTTTTCCTTAAGGCATCCCTCTTTTAAAATGCCAAGTCTTTAGGGCCTCCAGGGCCCTAAAACAATTGACATTTGCTACCACCTCTCAACAAATGGTTCGACTGAGTTTACAGAAATAATACCAACAAGAATCATTGAGAGACTATTTCTCAGACCTTGCTTCATCCTACTTAGGAGGTTTATGATCAGCTCTGAGTTTTTCAGGTTGAATGACATTTATTTGTCTTGAACAATTGTCATTGCCTTGACAATATTGAGCTTCATCTGAGTCCTGAGTTACTGGACCCTTCCATCCCACTCTTGTGTTCCAAGAAATGGCTGAAATAAAAGACTACCTGCTCTCACATACTCCTAGATAAGACCCATCCCGCCTCCTCCCTCAGTGAATCCTTTATATATTTTAGCTGTGTAAAACCCCATTTCCTTTTCCTTCAGGTGTTCCTTATTAATGAACGATCTATTATAGTAGCCTGAATAAAACCATCTCCTTAATTGTCAGGTATGTTTTAGCTTTCACACTAGGCTTGATTATATGGGTTTGACATCAAAATTGTGATAGAGCTGAAATATGACTTTACAGGGCAGGACAATTATAATTCAGCCTAACCAGAAAGGCAGCTCACTAGTTTAAAGAATGTTAATTCACCTTTATTAAATTTACTGTTATTAAACACTTTTTGGATTAGGACATCTGTATCAAACAAGGAGGAGTAGCAGTAAAAATGTCATGTTATAATTCCTAAAATAGAGTAGACCTTGAGCATCCAAAATGCTGCACATCTGCCCTGAGATTTTAAGAAAAGAAATCAAGCAGAAAACTTATTAAGGAATAGGGCATTCCATCCAAAAACAACAGAGTACACTTTCTTCTCAAGTGCTCATGGAACTTTCTCCAGGATAGGTCATATCTTGGGTCACAAATCAAGCCTCGGTAAATTTAAGAAAATGGAAGTCATATCAAGTATCTTTTCCAACACAACGCTATGAGACTAGATGTCAATTACAGGAAAAAAAACTGTAAAAGATACAAGCACATGGAGGCTAAACAATACGCTGCTAAATAACCAAGAGATCACTGAAGAAATCAAAGAGGAAATCAAAAATTACCTAGAAACAAATGACAATGAAAACACGATGGCCCAAAACCTATGAGATGCAGCAAAAGCAGTTCTAAGAGGGAAGTTTATAGCAATACAAGCCTACCTCAAGGAACAAGAAAAATCTCAAATAAACAACCCAACTTTACACATAAAGCAATTAGAGAAAGAAGAACAAAAAAACCCAAAGTTAGCAGAAGGAAAGAAATCATAAGGATCAAATCAGACATAAATGAAAAAGAAATGAAGGAAATAATAGCAAAGATCAATAAAACTAAAAACTGGTTCTTTCTGAAGATAAACAAAATTGATAAACCATTAGCCAGACTCATCAAGCAAAAAAGGGAGAAGACTGAAATCAACAGAATTAGAAAGTAAAAAACAGAAGTATTAAAAAAAGAAGTATTAATTGACACTGCAGAAATACAAAGGATCATGAGAGATTACTACAAGCAACTGTATGCCAATAAAATGGACAACCTGGAAGAAATGGACAAATTCTTAGAAAAGCACAACCTTCCAAGACTGAACCAGGAAGAAATGGAAAATAGCTGTGACAAAGTGAGAGAGTGGCATGGACATATATACACTACCAAACGTAAAATAGATAGCCAGTAGGAAGCAGCCACATAACACAGGGAGATCAGCTTGGTGCTTTGTGACCACCTAGAGGGGTGGGATAGGGAGGGTGGGGGGGAGGGAGATGCAAGAGGGAAGAGATATGGGAACATATGTATATGTATAACTGAGTCACTTTGTTATAAAACAGAAACTAACACACCATTGTAAAGCAATTATACCCCAATAAAGATGTAAATAAATAAATAAATAAATAAAATACTAATTCACTTCTAAAAAAAAAAAGAAAATATGAACAGACCAACCACAAGTACTGAAATTGAAACTGTGATTAAAAATCTTCCAACAAACAAAAGCCCAGGACCAGATGGCTTCACAGGTGAATTCTATCAAACATTTAGAAAAGAGCTAACACTTATCATTCTCAAACTCTTCCAAAGTATAGGAGAGGGAGGAACACTCCCAAACTCATTCTATGAGGCCACCACCACCCTGATACCAAAACCAGACAAAGCTGTCACAAAAAAAGAAAACTACAGGCCAGTATCACTGATGAACATAGATGCAAAAACCTCAACAAAATACTAGCAAACAGAATCTAACAGCACATTAAAAGGATCATACACCATGATCAAGTAGGATTTATCCCAGGAAAGCAAGGATTCTTCAATATATGCAAATCAATCAATGTGATACACCATATTAACAAATTGAAGAATAGAAACCATATGCTCATCTCAATAGATGCAGAAAAAGCTTCTGACAAAATTTAGCACCCATTTATGATAAAAACTCTCCAGAAAGTGGGCATAGAGGGAACCTACCTCAACATAATAATGGCCATATATGACAAACTCACAGCCAACATCATTCTCAATGGTGAAAAACTGAAACCATTTCCTCTAAAATCAGGAACAAAACAAGGTTGCACACTCTCACCACTATTATTCAGCGTAGTTTTGGAAGTTTTAGCCACAGCATTCAGAGAAGAAAAAGAAATAAAAGGAATCCTAATTGGAAAAGAAGAAGTAAAACAGTCACTCTTTGCAGATGACATGATACTATACATAAATAATCCTAAAGATGCCACCAGAAAACTACTAGAGCTAATCAATTATTTTTACTGTAATGTGACTTTCACACCCATGCCATTTTTTGCCAGCTGGTGCATTGCATTAGTAGTCTCCATCATGCCTTTTAATTGCCATATCTATATTCCTGAGATTCTGCACCCCTGTTAGCATTACAGCAGAATTCTTTACTATTGATTTGACACCAAAACTATTATGTATTTTATTTTATTTTTTTGTCTCATTGACTGCTTTCTATAGTCATTTATTGACAAAGATCACTCACTACTTCAGATGTATATGCTTATTAATTTCTCAGTACCACCTCTAGACTGCCCTGCTGGGCCTTCCAGAAGCGAAGATCTGGAAGAATTTGTTCAGTGCTTTCTGGAATTGTACCAGGAAGTTAGTAGAATTGCACAGTTTTGTGTTAGATTTCTAGCAGCATCTTTTTTCAACATTTTGAGACTCTTCCTTCTTGCAAAGCACAGGTTTAGGACTCTCTTGGTTAAATGATCATTTTTATCTTCCATAAAGGTATCCCTTGTAACAGAAGTGTTGGTTACCTAACCAGCACTATGTAAAACAAACAAACAAAACCAACTTCCTAATGCCAGTTCCTAAAAACCATTTAGAGAAGCTAGAGATCTGATTACCCAAAGTTAAGAGTCATGGTAGACGACATGTCATTGCAAGAGCAGATGGATATTTTTCAGACTATGGAAGACCTTATTTTTAAGAGGTTTCCTTCTCTCTATTTCATTTCATTTGAAGAAGACAGCATTTAAGTGATTACAATCTCCTGAATAATTTGGGGCAGTAGAGATTAATGTTGATCCTTGTATTGTTCTGAAGATCAAATTGGATAATTCTTGTGTGAGTGCTTCGTAAATTATAAAGTGGTATAAAAAAAGAAAAAAGTGGTATGACATTTGTAAGGTGTTATCATTTAAAGTCTAACATTTGTTGAGCGTTTACCATAGGCTAGGCCTTGTCATAAGGGTTTATATAGTTTATAACATTAAATTCTGTGGTTGCCAAATCTAGTTGCCCTGGGGATCTACATACATACAGGTTTATGAGCTACCCATTTAGAGATTATGAATCAGAAGATGTGGCATCCGATCTGGATATTTACATCTTCCCAATCTCCTAAGGGATTCCAAAATATAGTCAGGTTTTAGAACTGATTTTTTCAGAATAACCCTGAGAGGTAATTACTAGTTACTATTTCCATTTTGTTATTTTATTGTAGAGCACCAGTGAACTATAAAAAAAGTTAAGTATTCTCCTTTCTCTGAAAATTCCTATCATTGGTAAGTCAGAATAACAAACTTTTACTAGGAAATGGAATCGAATTCTGTGTCCTCAAAGAGCTTATACTCCAGTGAAATACTAATGTAAATACTAATACTAATAAGGGCTATGAAAGAGGCAAGTTTCAGCTAAAGCAGTGATGCAAAGAGCGAATGATCATCTCTGCCTGGAGAGAGTGAAGATGAGGGAAGATTTCATGGTAAGATGTGAGCAGTCCAAGCACGTGCATAGGCAAAGAACTGTGAACCAGCATGGCATATTGAAAAAACAGCCATAGTTTAATTTGGTTGTAGGGTAGGGCATTTAATGTAAAGCCTGGACCTTGGAATCTGACAAAGCTAGGTTCAGACTGGTTCTGCTACTTAACTAGCTAAGTGATCTTGGGTAAATTCACTTGCTGCTATGGTCTGAATGTTTGTGTCTCCCCTGAAATTTAAAAATTGAAATCCTCACCACCAAAGGTGATGGTTGTTTGTTAGTAGGTGTGTCCTTTGGAGGTGATTAGGTCATGGGGTGGAGCCCTCATGATTGGGATTAGTGCTCTTATGAAAGAGACCCCACAGAGCTCTCTAGCTCCTTCCACCCTCTGAGGATACAAGAAGCCTGCGGTCCAGAAGAGAGCCCTCACCTGACCGTTCTGGCACCTTGATCTCGGACTTGCAGCCTCCAGACTGTGAGAAGTAAGTTTCTGTTGTCTATAAGCCACCCAGTCCATGGTATTTTGTTATAGCAGCCGGAATGGACTAAGACACTTTGCTTTCTTGAATCTCAGATTTCTTAGCTAGGACAACAAATCTTCTGTACTTTTCAGAGGATCTGTTAATGGAAACATTATAAATTAACATATAGTCATTTATTTTAACTTTAGTATTGTACTACTACTCCTGTTACTGTAAGTCCTCTTCATGGAAAGCATCTGGGTTTATCACCATAGTTAGCTCTTGGAGTGCCATGAAAATAGGGAAAGTGTGTGAACAGATCTGCCTTCTACCAAGACTATTTGGTCAGCAGGAGAAGAACACACCAGAGGCAAAGAGATCACCTCCTGGACTTTTTTTCACCCTAGGTGAGGCATGATAAGGATATTAGTAATGATACTGGGGGTAGAGAGAAAAAGATTCAGTGGTAATTAAGAGCTAGTTTAACATACATAATATCATATACAGTTATGTTAAAGACAAAAATAAGCATAAGACAAAATCAGCAAAGGCTGTTTATTCATAAATCTACAGCAAGGGAATCCCCTGCCATCACTTTAATTTCAGCAGGCTTTCAATGGTGTCAGAAAGGCGTGAGTTTATCATTTGAAAAGAGAGTTCTGAGAGTCTCTGATTGGCAAGCAGTTATTAAGGTGGGAATTTTGGAAGCAGGGGAGACTTTCTAGTTGGTTTTCAGGTATATTTGGCAGTTGTTGGTTGGCGGTAAGCGGGTGAGCAGTTGGGGTCATTTCAAAATATAGGAAGGATTGATTGTTCAGTGTTAAGACTGGAGGGTTTTCCATGGCTGGTCATTTCCTGGAACCAGTTGGGGTTGATAGGGTGCTTTTTTGCAGTCAAACTTTCATCTCATTGTGGTCCTTATGGGGAGTGGCTGCCATGGGAGGCAGTTCCTCAGTTATTTAACACGAAGATCAGGTAATGTTTGTCTATTCATTTCACTATGGGGAAAAGTCCTCAAAATTTTTTAGTAGATGAAAGAATCCAGTAAACATTATTGGCATCATAGTATCACTGTATGTGCTAACTCAGCGCATATTTTTTAGGGAAGATTTTTTTTAGGATAGCCACCATTTTCATCTACATATAGGTGTGCATGGGATTTATATATTGTTACTTAGTTAATTCTCCAAATCACAAGTAAGACCAATATCAATCTTAAGTAATTCATCATATATGTTGTGGAACATATATGTTCCACAGAACCCCAAGAGCAAAGATATTTTCGGATTCAAGTTGGTAAGCATTCATGATGCACAAGTTTCTGAACTAATAGGTTGTTAAAAAGAAATGGAAAAGGTCAGGATAATTTAAAAATATGCTTTGAAAAAAAATTGGGACCTCTTTAATCTTACATGTACTTTAAATTCCTTTCATGTACTTTGTCTAGGTAAAGCAAAATTTTCCATGAAAGAAATCTTGGCCAGAAAATATGCCTTGTAAATCACAGTCTTTTAAAAGCTGCTGGAGATAAGGGAAAAAATTAGTAATGTAACTGCCCATCTAATTAATTCTGGGCACTATTTAAAACAATTTTTTGCTTTCTTTGGCAGAAGGTATTCTCTTTTTCACTAATCCTATCTCAACTCATTTCAAGAAGATTCTTTTAGTTGGATAGGCAAGAAAATGTTCTCTGCCTCCTTTATGTAACTAAGAGACTTCACTTAAATAAAGTGCCTTAAGGAAGAAGAAATTCCAGAGGAGGTAGGAAAAGAGAGACAAGAACAGGGCTAAAGAGACTTGTTTTTAACAGGCATATACATGAGAGCCTTTTAGTCTAAGAATTTCTCGGGGCGGGGCTGGGGGGGCGGTCATCCTGGGATTAATGATGAAGGGATCCTGTCACCTTTGAGCAAGAGTGTTTTTTTTACCTGTGGCTCTGCAACAAAGAGGCTACTATGCTTCTTCCTCCTCACTTCAAACAGAAGCTTCGAACAGTGGCAGGGAAGCCAAGCAAAGGAGGCCAGAGGAGTGGTTGCTGCTCAAAATTTCAGTAGTATTTTCAAGGTAATTGGCTTAATTACACACCCAAACTAAGTTGTTGTAATTTTAAGGGCACCACAATTAACAATGACATTTTAAAACACTGTAAATAGTTCCTTGTTCTTTCCTTCCTGTAAAATGGATCTCTGAGGGATTAACCAGGGCCTGAAATGTTATGGGTTAAGACTTTGTGAAACAAAAGGCACTCTTTTATTTTTTTATATTTTATTTATTTATTTTTTTTGCGGTACCCGGGCCTCCCACCGCTGCGGTGCCGCCGCGGAGCGCAGGCTCCGGACGTGCAGGCCCAGCGGCCATGGCCCACGGACCCAGCCGCTCCGCGGCACGCGGGATCCTCCCGGACCGGGGCACGAACCCGCGTCCCCCGCATCGGCAGGCGGACTCCCAACCACTGCGCCACCAGGGGAGCCCCGAAAAGGCATTCTTGATTGAAGGATGGTAAGAGATATTTGGAATCAGGAATGTAGCGGTACTCTGGGTACGATAGGGAAGAACTAAATAAAATATTTTCTAAGATTATTCGTTTGTATTTTATATACTGCTGCAGATAAAGGCAGTTTAGTGAGTAGTTAAAAGCAGGGCCTCTGGAGCCAGACTGCTGGGATGTATTGCTCAATTTTGCCACTGAGTGTGTGATCTTAAGTACAACGAATAAAAACCACCTATGATCCCACTACTTAAGAAAATACAAAGTATTTACAATAAGGGAGGAAAACAAAGCTTTGCTCCATTAACCACTCTACATTTGATTTGTATCCATTTCAACTTTTCTCCCCAAAGTTATACACACGAGTATATAATAGACATGTGCATAATGCCAATAATATTGGTTTTCAATTTAAAAATCATTTTATGATCTAACATGGACCATTTCTAGGTTAGTACATATAAGTTTACCTCTTGAAAAAGATGACTACAGTATTTCTTCATCTTATTAACTATTGGTCTATTAAAATTTTTTATTGAGGTATAATTGACATATAACATGGTATTGGTTTCAGGTGTACAACATAATATTCGATATTTGTATACACTGTGATCATCTTAATAAATCTAGTGACTATCTGTCACCATGTAAAGTTAACTTTTAGGATTTACTCTCTTGGCAATTTTCAAATATGCTGTACAGTATTATTGACTATAGTCGCCATGCTGTACATTACATCCCAAGGATTTATAACTGGAAGTTTATAGTTCTTGACCCACTTCACCTGTTTTACCCACTCGCCCCTCTTCTCTGGCAACCACCGTTCTGTTCTCTTTATCTGTGATTTTGGTTTCGCTTTATTTTTTAGTTTCCACATATAAGTGAAATTATATGGTATTTGTCTTTCTCTGTCTGACTTATTTAACTTAGCTTAATGCCCTCAAGATCCATCAGTGTTGTCACAAATGGCAAGATTTCCCTTTTTTAATGGCTGAGTAGTATTCCACTGTGTGCATATGTGTGTGTATGCGTGTGTGTGTGTGTGTGTGTATATATATATATATATAATCTTTTTCATCCATTAATCCATTAGTAGACACTTAGGTCATTTCCATATTTTGGCTATCATAAATAATACTGCAGTGAACATAAGTGTATTTTCGAGTTATCATTTTTGTTTTCTTTAGATAAACACCCAAAAGTGGAATTTCTGGATTATATGGTAGTTCTATTTTAAATATTTTGAGGAACCTCCATACTGTTCTCCATAGTGGCTGCACAAATTTACATTCCCACCAACAGTGCGAGAGGGCTCCCTTTTCTCCACACCCTCTCCAACACTTGTTATTTATTGCCTTTTTGATAATAATGATTCTAACAGGTATGAGGTAGTATCTCATTGTGGTTTTGATTTGTATTTCTCTAATGATTAGTGATGTTGAGCATCTTTGGAAAAATGATCTTCTGCCCATTTTCTAATTGGATTTTTTTTTTTTTTGCTATTGAGTTTTGAGTTCTTTATATATTTTAGATATTAACCCCGTATCAGATATATGATTTGCAAATATTTTCTCCCATTTGGGAGGTAGCCTTTTCATTTTGTTAGTGGCTTCCTTTGCTGTTCAGAAAATTTTTACTTTTAATCGTTATTTCCACACTAACTTTAAAAAGGTTGTGACAATATATGCTTTTATTAATAGTATGTGAGAGAATTTCCACTTTCTTAATCCATACGGATTTTATTTTATTTTATTTTATTTTATTTATATATATTTTTTTGTGATATGCGGGCCTCTTGCTGTTGTGGCCTCTCCCATTGCAGAGCACAGGCTCCGGACGCGCAGGCTTAGCGGCCATGGCTCACAGGCCCAGCTGCTCCGCAGCATGTGGGATCCTCCAGGACCGGGGCACGAACCTGTGTCCCCTGCATTGGCAGGCGGACTCTCAACCACTGCGCCACCAGGGAAGGCCCATACGGATTTTTAAAAAGCTTTTTATTGTGAAGAATTTCAAATATATGCACAATAGAAAATAGTGTAATGAGCTCCCATGGATACAGCATCCAGGTTCAGCAATTATCAACTTCATCTTTATCTCCTCCTGTCAAATTATTTTGAAGCAATTCCAAGCATGACATTTTCCCACATAAAACATATATTTTAAACCTTCAGTTATCTCTAATTCTGCTTTCTTTTTAATAACTATTTATTTATTTATTTTTGCTTGCGTTGGGTCTTTGTTGCTGCACACAGGCCTTCTCTAGTTGCGGCAAGCGGGGGCTACTCTTCGTTGCGGTGCGCAGGCTTCTCATTGCGGAGCATGGGCTCTAGGCGTGTGGACTTCAGTAGTTGTGGCACACAGGCTTCAGTAGTTGTGGCTCACGGGCTCTAGAGTGCAGGCTCAGTAGTTGTGGCACACGGGCCCAGTTGCTCCACGGCATGTGGGATCTTCCTGGACCAGGGCTTGAACCAGTGTCGCCTGCATTGGCAGGCAGATTCTCAACCACTGTGCCACCAGGGAAGTCCCTAATTCTACTTTCTTATAACATCTATAAGCATAATGCTATTTGCTCACCGTCCTAGTCTCATCTCTTGAAGTGAGATAATAAAAAATAGAACTTTTAAGAGGTCCCCTGTAAGACTTTGGGATAGAGATGAAAGATTAAACACAGTACTTTTTTTTAACTTCCAGGCTATTTTTGCATTGATTATCAATCACTGGTCCTCATAAGATGCTAGTTTTTTTTTAATTGAGGTATAGTTGATTTACAATATTACATAAGTTTCAGGTGTACAATATAGTGTTTCACAATTTTTAAAAATTATAGTTATTATAAAATGTTGACTCTATTCCCTGTGCTGTACAATATGTCCTTTAGCTTATTTATTCATACATAATAGTTTTTACCTCTAAATCTCCTACTCCTATCTTGCTTCTTTCTCCTTCCATCTCTCCACTGGTAACCACTAGTTTGTTTTCTATATATATGAGTCTGTTTCTTTTTTGTTACATTCACTGGTTTGTTTTGCTTTTTAGATTCCATATAAAGTGGTATATACAACATTTGTCTTTCTCTGTCTGACTTATTTAAATAAGCATAATGCCTTCCAAATCCATCCATGTTGTTGCAAATGACAACATTTTATTCTTTTTTATGGATTTATAATATTCCTGTGTGTGTGTGTGTGTGTGTGTGTGTGTGTGTGTGTGTGTGTGTGTGTATAGACACCCCATAGCTTCTTTATCCATCTATCTGTTGATGGACACTTAGGTTGCTTCTATATTTTAGCTATTGTAAATAATGCTGCTGTGAAAATTGGGGTGTATGTATCTTTTCAAATTAGTGTTTTTATTTTCTTTGGCTATCTACCCAAGAGTGGAATTGCTGGATCATATGGTACTTCTGTTTTTAGTTTTTTGAAGAACCTCCATATTGTTTTCCACAGCAGCTGCGCCAATTTACATTCCCACCAACAGTGTACAAGAGTTCCCTTTTCTCCACATCTTTGCCAGCAATTTTTATTTGTGGTCTTTTTGTTGATAGCCATCTGACAGGAGTGAGGTGATATCTCATTGTGGTTTTTTTTTTGAAGTACACGGGCCTCTCACTGTTGTGGCCTCTCCCGTTGCGGAGCATAGGTTCCGGACGCGCAGGCTCAGCGGCCATGGCTCACGGGCCTAGCCGCTCCACGGCATGTAGGATCTTCCCGGACCGGGGCACGAACCCGTGTCCCCTGCATCGGCAGGCAGACTCTCAACCACTGCGCCACCAGGGAAGCCCCTCATTGTGGTTTTGATTTGCATTTCTCTGATGATTACTGACCTTGAGCATCTTTTCATGTACCTGTTGGCTATCTGTATGTCTTCTTTGGAAAAATGTCTCTTCCGGTCTTCTGCCCATTTTTTAAATGGAGTCGTCTGTTTTGTTGATATTGAGTTTATGCGCTGTTTATATATGTTGGGTATTAACCCCTGGTTTTGATAATAGATGTCAGAAGAACCTCTACTGGAAGACAATGTTCTGGTGATGCTGTTGTGGTGTGCATCCTGCTTACTTATCAGTGCTTTCCAGCACCCTTAAGCATACAACCAAAGGCGGGGTAGGGTCCAGTAGCAGCCAAACCATGACCTGTGATTTTAAAAAAATAAATAAACAAAACATTGTTAGAATCACAATCATCACAGGTCATACCCTGAGGGAAGTAGTCCAAAGATTACCTTCCTCTTTCTACCAAGGAGGAGAGATTTGAGGACCCCAGAAATTATGGTTTTAATAATCTGGTTTAGTAATAATAGGTTACAAGGTTTTAATAATCTGTTTTAGTAATCTGGGGGTTAAGTATTCTTAATTTAATTAGCCTAATCCGATCTTCACACCACAAGGAGATCTTTCTGCGAGGTAAATTAGGTTTTATTTACCTGTTTGAAACCAGAGGCTTCCTGTTGTCCTTAGGATAAAAACTAATATCCTCAAGGAGGCCTATAAGGCCTAATCTGCCTTTTCACTTTCATCTGGATGCCTTCCTCCATTTTGCTTACTCTGTTCTAACCACAGTGGGCTTTTTTCAGGTCCTCCCAAGCTTTAGGCTCTTTCCTCCCTCAAAATGCTGCTCCTTTGGTCTGGGCCACCCTTCTCACACTTCACCATGATGGTTGCTCTTTTTATACTTCAGACTTCAGTTTAAATGTCACTTACCAAGAGGCCTTTCAGAAGCATCCATTTTAAATTAGATAGATCCCCATAGCATTAGAGATTACATAATTATGTATTGCTTTTAAACTGTAAGGTTTTTGTCTTCTACTTGTTTCTCAGAACCCAGCAGATCACCTTGCTTCTAGTATGCACTTGGTACGTTGTACGTTTTTTGTTCTTGTTTTTAAATAAGTGAATGACTAGATGAAATAACTTGTAAACTAAGACCACAAGGATGACTAGGACGTAGTTGGGAAAGGGTGTGTGTAGGAGGTGGGCCTGGGACAGAGTTTTCTTTAAAGAGCTGTTAGAAACTTTCAAGGAGGGAAAGGCCATCTAGAATGAGTGTCATGAATATTGGATTAGACATTTGCTTTACTTTGTTTTGTGAAACATAGAACAATTTTTCTTCTTCTTTTTTTGTAAATGAACTGTGTTTTTCTGATATATTGCCATATTTAGATATTAAGCCAGGATCATTAGAGGTGTAGAAAAATGAGCTAGATAAAAATCTTAGTGGAATTAGTATTGGGGTGCTCCTGTTACGTGCAGGTGTTGGGTAAGGTGACTCACTCCCAGCCTGTGATGTTCTGGCTCCGAGAAGTAAGAATGAAGAGAGTAGAAATCAGGATGCGTAGGCTGCTGATATGATCTGTTACTTTGTTTAATAAAGGAAAACAAATCACTTTTAAAAGTGTGTTATGTTTTGAACTTCAAATTTTTCTTCTATGCCTTTTTGTTAGTAAAAGTGTTAGCAAATTAAGGATAATAACCTGCAAATAATCATTGACTAATCAAAATTTAAAGGCAAGTATTTTGGCAAGGAAATGTGAAAAAAAGCCTTACAAGCCAATTGTTATTAGAAGGTACCTTTTGCTAAAATATTTCACTTTTCAGCTACTTCCAAATCTGAAAAGTCTACTTTTTATGGAATTAAGTCATCATAAAAGAAAACATAAAAGATTTGAAGGTAAGTTAGTCCCGAGTTTAAATCCCAGGTCCGTCACCTACTGTGGAAACAAGATAATTTTTTTTTAACAGTTTGATTGGAGGTATAATTTACATACCACAAAAATCAATCCATTTTAAGTGCATGATTCAATGATTTTTTTTGAGTAAATTTACAGAGTTATGAAACTATTACCACAACCCAACTTTAGGACATTCCCTTTACCTCCAAAAGTTCCTTTCTGTCCATCTGCAGTCAATCCCCATTCCTCAAACCCAGGCAAGCACTAATTGATTTTTTTAAGTTTCTCTAGGTATGCCTTTTCTGGGCATTTAATATAAATAGAATCCTATGATATGTGATCTTTTGTGGCTACCTTCTTTCATTTAGCAAAATATTTTGAGGTTCATATGTTTCAGTAGTTTGTTTCTTTTTATTGCAAAATAGAATTTCAGTATGTGGACATACCACATTTTATCCCTTTACCAGTTGATGATCATCTAAAAATTTTCCAACTTTGGCAATTATGTAATGCTACTATAAACATTCATGGTCAAGTCTTTGTGTGGATATATGTTTCCATTTCTCAGGGGTAGATACTTGGAACTAGAAATACAAGTTGTAGGGTAAATTTATGTTTAATTTTCAAGAAAGTGCCAAACTGGTTTTCGAAGTGGCTGCAGTTTGAGGGTTCTAGTTTCTCTGTATCCTCTCCAACATTCGTCATTGTGTCTTTTTTATAGCCATACTTACGGATGTGAAGTGATTTTAATTTGCATTTTCCTAATAACTAGTTGACTCTTTTCATATGTTTATCCGCCATTCATATATTTTCTTTGGTGAAATGTCTGTTCAAGCCTTTTGCCTATTTTTATTTTATTTTATTTTTTTGCCCATGCCATGGCATGTGGGATCTTAGTTCCTCAACCAGGGATCTAATCTGTGCCCCCTGCAGTGGAAGCATGGAGTCCTAACCACTGGACCGCCAAGGAACTCCCATTTCACCTATTTTTAAATTGGCTTGTCTTCTTGTCATTGAGTTCTTACAGTTTTGTTGTGGATTCTTTGGAATTTTCTACACATTAGATCATGTTGCCTGTGAATAATTTACTTCTTCCTTTCTTCTAGAGATATTCTTCCTTCCTTCCTTTTTCTTTCCTCCCTTCCTCTTTCCCTCCCTCCCTCCCTTTCTCTCTCTCTCTCTCTCTCCCGCCCCTCTCTATTTCTTTTCCTTGCCTGATGTTTTAGTCTGTTTGGACTGCTGTAATAAAAATACCATAAACTGGGTGGCTTACACAACAATTTATTTCTCATAGTTCTGGAGGATGGAGCCAAGGTTAAGGCACTGGCAGATTAGGTATCTGGTGAGGACCAGTTTCCTGGTTCATAGACAGCCCTCTTCTCTCTGGCTCTTCACAGGATGGAAGGGCAAGGGTAACTCTCTGGGATCTCTCTTATTAGGGCACTAATCCCGCGAAAATCCACTTCCCAAAAAATCCCCATCTCCAAATGCTATCACATTGGGGATCAGGTTTTAACATATGAATTTTAGGGCGAAACAAACATTTAGTCTGTAGCACTTGATTACCCTGGTTAGAATCTCCAGTACAATGTTGAAAAGAAGTGGTAAGAGCAGATATCCTTGCCTTGTTCTTAGGGGGAGAGCATTCAGTCTTTTAGTTATTAAGTGTGCTGTTAGCTGTAGGTTTTTCATGGATTCCTTTTATCAGGTTAAGAAAGTTCCCTTCTATTCCTAGCTTGTTGAGAGTTTCTTTGTTTTTGTTTTAACATGAATGGATTTTTTTCTAAGTCCTTGCATCTTTTAAGAGGATCATGTGTGTTTTGTTCTTTATTCTATTAATAGATATCACATTAATTTCTACTTGGATGTTAAACCAACCTTGCATTCTGGGTTTAAATCCCACTTGGTCATGGTGCATTATCCTTCTCGTATTTTCCTGGATTTTGTTTGCTAATATATTGTTGAGGGCTTTCATGTGTATATTCATGAGGGATATTGGTTTGTAGTGTTCTTGTGATATCTTCGTCTGGCTTTGGTATCAGCATAATAATGGTTTCATAGAATGAGCTGGAAAGTGCTTCCTTCTCTGTCTTTGGGAAAAGTTTGGGAAAGATTGGTATTCTTTCTTCTTTAAATGTTGGTATAGTTTATCAGTGAAGCCACCTAGGCTTGAGCTTTTTTATGGGAAGACTTCAAATTACTAATTCAATTTCTTTATTTGTTGTAGGTATATTCAGTTTTTCTATTTTTCTTCAGTCAACTTCAGTAACAGCATTTTTGTTCTTTTTAGAAATGTTTCCATTTCATCTTCGTTGTCCAATTTGTTGGCATAGAGTTGTTCACAGTATTTCCTTATGATAATTTAAATTTCTATAAACCTGTTAGTGATGTCTCCTCTTTCATTTCTGATTTTGGTAATTTGTATTTCCCCTTTTTCTTGGTCAGCTTTTCTTTTTTTCTAATATAAAGATAATACTCATCTTTTAGAATGAGCTGTGTTACTTCCTTTTCTATTTTCTGGAAGAATTTATGAAGGGTTGGTATTCTTCAGGCCTCTCGCTGTTGTGGTCTCTCCCGTTGCGGAGCACAGGCTCCAGACGCGCAGGCTCAGCGGCCATGGCTCACGGGCCCAGCCGCTCCGCGGCACGTGGGATCTTCCCAGACCGGGGCACGAACCCGTGTCCCCTGCATCGGCAGGCGGACTCTCAACCACTGCGCCACCAGGGAAGCCCATAGGCTGGTATTCTTTAAATCAGGAGTCCCCAGCCCCCGGGCCATGGACTGGTATCGGTCCTCGGCCTGTTAGGAACTGGGCCGCACAGCAGGAGGTGAGTGGCAGGCGAGCAAACAAAGCTTCATCTGCCGCTCCCATTGCTCGCATTACCGCCTGAACCATCGTTCACATTACCACCTGAACCATCCACCCCCCACCCCCTACCCCCCACCCCCGGTCCGTGGAGGACTTGTCTTCCACGAAACTGGTTTCTGGTGCCAAAAAATTTGGGGACCGCTGCTTTAAATGTTTGGAAGAACTTATCACCGAAGCCATCTGAGCATGGGATTTATTTTGTGTGTGTAAAAATTTTAATTACTAGTTCCATTTCTTTACTTACTAGATCTATTTAGTTTTTCTGTTTCCTTTCTAATATACATATTTACAGCTATTTCCCTCTAAACACTGATTTAGCAACATTTCATAAATATGATATATTGTGTTTTCATTTTTATTCAGCTCAAAATATTTTCTTGTTTCCCTTGTGATTTCTTCATTGATACATGGGTTATTTAGAGGTACGGCTTAAATTTTCTAAGTATTTGTAGATATCCCATATTGTTTACTGTTTTGATATCTAATTTAATCCCCTTATAGTCAGAAAACATACTTTGCATGATGTTAATCTTTTTAAATTTATTAAGACTTGCTTTATGGTCTGACATATGGTGTATCTGGGAGCATGTTCCATGTGCACTTAAGAATTACTCTGCTCTTGTTGTCTGGAGTGTGCTATATATGTCAGTTCAGTCAAGTTGGTTTTTAGTATTATCCAGATCTTCTATATCCATGTTGATTTTCTGTCTAGTTGCTCTACCCCTTATTATTAAGAGTGGAGTATTGAAGCCTCCATTATTATTCTTAAATTATGTATTTCTCCCTTCATTTGTGTTATTTTTGTTTCATATATTTTGGGGCTCAGTTTTTTGGATGTTTATATGTTTATAATTGTTATATCATCTTAATGAATCGACCCTTTTATCTTAAAATGCCACTCTTTGTCTCTAGTGATACGTTTTGTCTTAAAGTCTATTCTGATATTAGTGTACCCACTACAGCTCTCTTGTGGTTATTAATTGCATATTATATATATTTCTTCATCTTTTTTACTTTAAACCTGTTTATCTCTTTGAATCTAAAATGTTTCCTTTGTAGACAGCACACAGTTGGATCTCTCTCTCTCTCTTTTGGTACCATTAGGATGTTGTTTAACCTTTGTTCATAAAATATAGAAATTATTAATTTCATAGGGTCGTTGTGAGGATTAAATTGGACGGTTAGAAGGCTTACTGAAACACTGATTGCTGAACCCCACCTTCAGTGTTTCAGACTGAGTAGTTCTGATGTGGGCCTGAGAATTTGCATTTCTAACAAGTATGCTAGTGATGATTATGCTGCTGGGCTGGTAGCCAAGGTTTGAGAATCACCAAATAAGATAATAAGTTAAACATCTAAAGCAGTTCTGGGTACCTAAGTTTTGTGGCTTCTATTCACTTCCTTTAATACCATAGGTCATTTACTCTTTGAATAACCTACTCTGTTGGGATATTTTTGGTGTTGGCTCTAATATATTGATATTTATGTTTTGGGGTGTCTATTAAAAATAAAAAATCCCATTTGTAAAGCAATCAGAAACATATCAATTGCAAAAGAGGAAATTTCTGAAAGATCAATTTTTATCTTTCCTGGTATAAGAAGTTCATGTACTTTGAGCTCTGTAATTCTTTTTTTTTTTCCCCCAAGGTCTTTCCATTTATTTATTTATTTAAAAAAATTTTTTTAATTAATTAATTAATTTATTTTTGGCTGCACTGAGTCTTCGTTGCTGTGCATGGGCTTTCTCTAGTTGCAGTGAGCGGGGGCTACTCTTTGTTGCTGCATGTGGGCTTCTCTTGTGGACCACGGGCTCTAGGCACATGGGCTTCATTAGTTGTGGCACGCAGGCTCTGTAGTTGTGGCACTTGGGCTCACTAGTTGTGGCTTGTGGGCTCTAGAGTGCAGGCTCAGTAGTTGTGGCGCACGGGCTTAGTTGCTCCGCAGCATGTGAGATCTTTCCTGACCAGGGATCGAACCTGTGTCCCCTGCATTGGCAGGTGGATTCTTAACCACTGCGCCACCAGGGAAGTCCTGAGCTCTGTAATTCTTTTTATCAGATCATATCACTAAAATTAACATTATTACAGAAGATAGAACTTAATCAATTAATCATGAAATAGGAAGATATTATTTTCATTGTGGGGAAGATGATGGTGAATATTACAAAGATTGGTATTAAAATGTATCAGTGGTGCTATTATGGAAGATTTGATATTTTGACCTTTTGTAACTTCATGAAATATCTTGAAATTAGTACTATTTATTTAACGTTTGATATAACCAGGGCACTTCCAAACATCCCCTGAAGAATAATACATTTGTATAAACCTGCACCTTTTATCACCCAGAAGTGGGGAACTTCCAAACCTTTATGCAAGCAGTTTTTAAAGAAAAAGGTAAATCTCCTTTTAATCCAATGGCTTTGAAAGGTTATAAGTAGTTCATTGCTTTAAAAAATTTTTTTTAAGAATAAATGAGTATCTTGGATTAAATACATTTTTTTCTGGTTACAAGTTGGTACAGAGGCTTGTCAGTTTTCTGTTTTCATTCTAAATATTAATCTGTAGCAATATGCTGATTCTGCAAGAGGGCATTTTTGCTGTTTGTTTTCTCAAATGTAAGAATAAATCTAAAGGACAGTATCAATACTTATAATGTATGGTAGTGATGTTTGTAATTTTGAAGTAGAATTTATCCCAAACTGAGGTCATAATAATTTAGTTCTAATGTGTGCACTTGATATATTTGCTTACCAGATTCTTATTGACATTACTGTTGTTAGCATCAATGTAATTTTCAAGAGATTCAAAGGTTAAGCACACAGATTTAGGAGCTAGGATTACTGGCTTCATCTTTCCTTTACCATCTTCTAATTGTGTGGCCTTGGGCAGTTAACTTCTCTGTGCCTCGTTTTTCTCTTATGCAAAATAAGGATAAAATAGAACCCACCTTATAGGGTTGTTGTGAGGCTCAAATGAAGTGATGTATGTATACCAGTTAAAATTGTGTTTACCAGTTTGTAAGTAAGATTCTGTAAGTCTTAGCTATTGTCTCTGCTGCTGAAGACAGCAATACTTATAAATGTTACCTTATATTTATGTAGTGCTTTAGACATTATGGAAAACTTTCATTTTTAATATCTGTAGAAACCCTTTTATAATTGCTACTGATGCTGTTTGCAGCTATGTACGTGGAATGCATTTTTGTTAAGTTGCTGTGTTTTGCCATGGCTATTTGTACAGTACAATGCTGAAATGCCTATACCAGGGCAATCCTTTTTTCCTGAGGTTGCAGAGCAACTCCATTCACTTCTCTCCTCCCCTCTCTTTCTCCTCTCCTTCTCTTTCTTTTTTTTCAAAGTTTTATTAAACTTTTATTAAGAGTTTTATTAAACACAAACATTACATTAAAAATTCACTGATTCTTTCCATTTTATTTTCTCTTTCATTCATGTATTCTAGAATAGTGTGGAAGGAATATTATATGCTAAGGAGTATATTATATGGGAAAGAAGAGCTTTCCCTTTAAGAAATGCGGTTGTACACTTGATAAGCTGCTGCATGGTCTTCAGAGTGATGTACCTTTTAGGAAATGGAAAAAGGGGTTTTCCTAAATTTACAAAGTCTCATGGAACAAAGTATGGATGATTATTTATCTACCATGGAAATAAGTAAAAAACGTTTCCAAATAAGTGTCTCATTTCAATAATTTTCAAATCATCAAAATATTAACTTTGCAAGTATATAATTTTCTTCATGGATTTATAGATTCTTTAAAGGTCATTCACCCACATTTCAAACAATGGATGGTTAGATAACAAGTTAAGTATGAACTGTAAGATTCAAAACTATCACAGGAAAATAACTACTTTAGTTCCCTCAGCTGAACCTACAACTAATCTCTATTACTTTGACCGTTGGAATATTATGTAAGAATTTTAATTTACAGTATTACTTGATGTCCACTAGGGGGGAACAAAGCCATGAACAGAAGTATATGCCTCTATTCCCCCAAGTGGCGAAAAACCCAAGCCATTTCAGACTGCCTACCTGAAATTCACAAATTATTCTTCAAGGTTTCCTATTGCTAAAAGGCTAACTTCATATAAGCAAACCTATGGAAACATTGAGGTATCAATAGCAGGCAAAAAATATTTTAGAGTAGAGGAAAATGTTGGCTAGGGTTTTTGATAACTTGAGAGTTTAGTCAATTCATAGAAAAGCACTAAGCTCTTTTGAAGTTGTTTAACTTTTAATAAATACCAAGTTGTACACTTATAAGTTTTTTAAAACACTTGACTGATTTGACAAGAGGGCAAAGGTGAATTTTGAAATATGACTTCAGATGGTAGTAAGTTAATGTATTTTGAGTCACAACGAATATTCAGAAGTAAGTTTTTACTGGAACCATGTCTAACGTTTATCAGTGAGTAACTAAAATCAACAAAGATCGAAATTTGTTTCTGATTTGTAATTTAAAATACCTTATTTTGAAAATATTGTTTTCTATAATAAACTCAACATGTATTTAGAATTCTATGAATTTCAATGCAATATCTCTATTATACTTGAACTATCTGATTTGAGAAAGATTTTCATGTTATGAAGCAGTACATTCACATACTAATATTTTTGTTCTGACTTTCTTAAAGCATTTCACATTTTGTGAAACTTAATATTCCAGGAAAAACAAAAAGGATTTTATTTCCTGTAAATATAATTGAAAAATCTCATATTGGGATATTTTTCAAAATAAAAAGTAAACACACTCAGCTAAGAATCACTTTGTAGACCTATAGATTCTAAACAATTTTTTTTTCATATGGACTGCTTGATTTTATTGCCAAGTTAGCATAAAAAAAGTCATACTTAACATGGAAGATGAAAACATGGCTTATTTAAAACAATAACAAAAACAAGACAGTTAAACCACAAAGATCTACTCTGTATCACATCTATTTCTCTGAAAAATATAGGAAGGTATTGCAGAAACGAAATGTCCACTAGATGCCACACTTCCTTTGCAGAGTAAAGCAGTACTTTGGCTTCTGGCAAGCTTTATGCAGATGCCATTGTATCTGGTAACAGGACCCTAACTCAATTATCTTTTCCCTTACATTTGCTTTCTGATATCCCTACTCCACTGATATGCCTAAATCATCCAAAATTTGCATAGTATCAGTAGCTTGTAAAGTTCTGTTGAGATCCTTCCGTAGGAGTACAGGGAGCTTATATTTACTGACTTTCAAGGTCAAGTCATTTTGGAGTTTTCTTTTTGTCTATGGCAGCTAAAGATGGTTGCATTTGACTCTTTCATTATTTATTTTTTAAAATTACATGTTCTTTTTCATGTGTATTTATTGTTTCTCTTTTTTCATATATGTTTATTCTTGTTTCCCCTCTCAAGAAGAAGCAGGAAAAAAACCCAGTTTTCTAAAAATGTAGTAAAGAGTTATAATTTAACTTTGTAGAGAACTATACTGAATGAAACAGTAATTGAATTATCTTTAGGGGCACTGTTTATTTGTTTTCAGAGAATATTAAAACTGAAAAAAATAAAGATCTTTCATTAACCTTTGACATTCTTGGTAAGCTGGATTCAATAATGAAATGAATAGAATCCAGTAAGTAAAGAAGTGTAAGGCATTATTTTACAAGCTCCTATGCTATGAGACAAACCTCACAGGACTACTGAGTATTCAGAATACTTATACTCAGCTAGAGTCACAATATTTGATGTACCTGTGAATTGTCAATTATGGCATCTTTATGGGAGTATAATCTGAGGTTATCATTTGGTGATATAAAATACATAATGTAGTTAATCATGTGATGGTCTGTCTTACTCCAGATTACTAGTCACCTGAGCATTCTTCCCTAGAACAATTACAACTGTATAACACTGTTTTCCCTATTCTCAGAATATTTTGAGGATATGATCACGTATCTGATCACCAAGGAATCTGCAGTGAATTTTTAAAATCACACTTAAGCTGACTTTAGTTGTTGGTGTACCTAGTAGATTTACTAGTTGGTCTGCAATTTTTTTCTTTTCTAAATTAATAGGTTTTGAGAATTAATATTCAGATATATTATTTTCAAGATAACCTATATGAAAGACTCTTGATCACTGACATAAGATTGACTAAGTTTACTGGCCACTTTATTGAAGAAAATAATAAATTCTATAGGGGAGGAAAAAACCCAACCAAACAGATCACCACACTAAACAACAACAACAAAAGCAACAAACAAACAAATCAAAGAATTTGCTTTGAGTTGTCAATCTAGAAAATCTGTATATCTATAATAGGAGGTTAGCAAAGTAAATTCCCTGTCATTTCACATGTTTCTCTAGTAATTTTTTTTCATGTGCATAAAAATAGCATCTCTTGTTAAAGATTCCATTTACTGGGAAATGTACACTGTTCGTGATGACTTCCCAAAGGAAACTAGGAGAAACAGATCAACAAGAACGTGGCTTTGTGAGAGGCTCAAGTGAACAAAGCAAGATAATGTTTGACACCTCCTAAATCTGCTCTAAGAACAGATTGCTGTTAATTCTAGTTGCTTTATGATTGCCTTTAAGAGTATGTACTGAAAGCCCAAAGGGCTGTTTATAGATGAAGGAAACCCAGAGGCTCAGTCCTCAAAAAGATTTTTTTCCCTCATCTGAATAATGTTATTATGGTAAAGATACTGTAATTTGTACTGTAATTTATTTCCATGGAACTCTAAGAGTAAACAGACTCTGCCTTAATGACAAACTTTACCTTCGGCCCTTCCATTTTCAGGGAAATTGTACCTGTATCAGAATTCACCTAGAAAAAAACTGACAGACAATAAACATAACTGAGCATTAAGAATAAGGTTTGTATCATTCTAAGCACTGTGGAGAGTAATAAATGAAGTCTTCAGAATTCCTTTTCCAAGTTAGAGCTAAGATAAACTAATGCATGTTGATGAAGATTGTAATATGTTGGTATCTGGATCCTGCTAAAATTTAGCTCAAGGGTGTAGGGAGGCAGCCTGGTGTGCGTCTTAGGGTGGAGCGTTCTCCGTAAACAATCAGTAAGATCTTAAGAAATTTAAACTCTAATAGAAGAATATGTTCATTGTTCAAATCCTCAAACAATAGAGGAATGTTAATGGGTATCTAAACAAAAGGTCTCAACTTGGAATATGTTAGTATTAATGCTTTTCTATAGATATGTGTATATTGTAGAAGGAATTTTTTTGTTTTTTTATTGCAGTATAGTTAATTTACAATATTAGTTTCAGGTGTACAACACAGTGATTCAAAATTTTTATAGGTTATACTCCATTTCTAGTTATTATAAAATTTTGGCTATATTTCCTATGCTTTACAATATATCCTTGTAGCTTATTTATTTTATACATAGTAGTTTGTACCTCTTGGTAGAAGGAATTTCTTAATAATAATTTGATTAATTGTAATTGTTAGAAGAGTAGTATTTATTGACTTTCTACTATATGCACATCCCATTTCAGGCCTTTGAGTATAAAGGGAAGAACTTAGAAACCCACGAAGGCCTTTGTATCTTTCTTGGAGATAAGAAAGGACTAAATCTTGAGTTCTCACGTGCCTTTTTGTGTTAACTGGGTCAGGGGAGACCTTTCTCTACCTTCTCTCTTTCCTGCCTGCACCCTCCCTCATGCCCCACCAGTCAGTAGGATCAATGAAGAGACTTTATATAATATTTGTACAAAAGTGGTGAAAAACAGAAGTTAAGTCTTTAGTAGATCATCCCTTAAGTTTAAGATTTGACTGATCCTTAAGTTTAAGTTACCCTCAAAGAAAAATTCCTCTTCCTTCTAAGACTGTCACTAAACTCGGGTTTGGCTTGGTTGTCTCCTGGAACTAGAACTTGTTTATCTCAAACAATACCTTGTTGTGAGGCAGCATTCTCACCAAATTCTCCAAGAAATATGTAGGTGAACCTAGATACTATGTGAAATACTTTCCTTTTTGGATCATCATTAGTTCTTTGGAGTTCTTTCTCGGTCTCTCTCCATCCCAGGTCTATGCTCAAGTTCTTCTGATTCCTTGCCCACTTCAGGTCCACCCTGGAGGTTAGCACTGAGCAGACTTATCTAATTTCCACTGGAAGACTTCTCTGTCCTAGCCATAACAACGGGAGCCACTGGGTATAAAGGGTGGGGCCTGGTAAGAGGACTTGGAAGTACACTTGTGTTAAGGTGCTGCCAGCCCTTTTCATCGCCTTATTTCTTATATTATTGTTCTTTACCCTTCATTAGTAAAGAAAATTAAATTGAAAAAGTTTTTGTATGACAGTATTATCTTTTGTGCATATTATATGTACTATCTTTCCATATTTATATAGTTGTAGGGATTTAATGCTGAAAGTAAATTTTATTTAAAAATTTATTACACATTATAAAAGTAATACATACATGTGAGCAATTTAAACAAGAGATATGTGTTATACAGAAACTGAAACTATTTCTCTTCACTATGATCTCTGTTCAAAGATAACAAATATTAACAATTTAATGCTTTGTAGATATATATGTAAATTTTGTTATGTATATTTTACTACAATTTGTAGTAAAATATACATAACAAAATTTACCATTTTATTCATGTTTAAGTGTGTATTTCAGTGACATTAAGTACATTCACACTGTTGTGCAACCATCACCACTATCTATCTCCTGAACTTTTAAATTATCCCATACTATACCCATTAAATCATAACTCTCCAGACACTTTTGTGTATGGCTCATTTCACTTAGCATAATGTCTTCAAGGTTCATGTTGTATGTATCAGAAGTAAATATATTTTAAACAAACAAAAAAGAGAATATCTGATTCAAATTTTTTTAAGGTGAGAACTTGCCCAGGAGATGACAACTTAATTATATGACCTATTCCCTTCCAGATCTGTGATTCAGTCATTATTGATTATCTTTTACATTCTATTACAAATTGAATTGTGATGTGAATGTAACTGGTATTTAAACTTCTCAATAAACACTGCTTTTTTAAAGTATACACTTAAAAGGAGGAAATGTTAGATTATCAGTGAGAAAGCGCTCAAGTTCTGGTTCCAGATTTGTCAATGATTAATTGACTGTTTGATCAGTCTTAGATAGAAATGTGTATATGGTTATATGTATATGTGCATGTGTGTAACTGCATATGTGTGTGTATATATATATATATATAATAATGGTCTATTATGTGTACGTTACCTACTCATATTATATTCTTTTATCATTTACCAAATTATAATTATGTAGTAATTTGTGTGATTATTCTCTTTCTTCTGCTAGACTATGTGCTCCAAAAGGAGAAGGTGGATATCTTTCTGTTTTCGTTACTTCTGGGTCCCTGGGCCCAGGGCAATGCTTGTCACACAGAATGAATGCTAGTCAATAGGATAGATGCTCTACATATTTATTTCATTTTGGCCTTCAAAATAATTCTGAAGTAGACTATCCATTTTATTTATAGATAAGAAAACCAAGGATTCAGTACAGTATATAATTTACATGAGATTGTTCAGATAACAAGTAGCAGAGCCTGATTCAAAGCTAGGCTTGGCTGACTCCAAAGCTTATACTCCCTCCCTTCTCTATGCTGCCTAGACTTTGAATTAGGCATGGTACTGTGACTCTTAACCAAACTTGTAAGTAATGCAAGTGCATTTTTTATACTAGATGTCAGGATATATTTTTAGACCAGATTTTGACTACAAGAACATATGTTGTTCTTGTAATTCTGAATATTTAAACAAATTAATAAATCTACAATGTATATATCAGCTGTTCAAGAAAACTCCAAAATCCTTATCTGCATCTTAGAATGAGTTTCCTTGTTTCCTAGTTTTTCTGGAATTGGTATCAGTTAAACTATATCCAACTCTAAATATTATTTATTTTCTAGAACAAATTACGATTCTGGGCCCTAAATATACTTTTGTTGTTGTATTACTAATTAATTTATTTTTTAATTTTGAAAATTTTCTAACCTGGAGAATAGCCAAGAGAATAGTTCAGTGGACACCCATATTACCCTTCCCTAGTTTTACCATTTAATGATTTTCCTATCGTTCCTGCTCTATTTATTACTTGTCACTCTTCTGTAAAGAAGTGTGTTCAGTCTCTACCTCCACCTCTTCCTCCATTTTGAGTAACATTATGGACTCAATTTTTTTTCTCTATTGCATTTGTTATAATTGTTTCTGATGCACATGTTGTGTCAGATTTGGCCAGTGGGAGCCTCTTTCAGCTGGCACTTGTGTCCTTTTGACATAAATCCATTATTCTTTGAGCACTTCCTTGCTTTCTGGCACAAAATATTCCAGATTCACCTCTCTACTTACCCTGCCACAGACCTGAAATAAGCTATTTCTATGAGGTGGGAGTAAATACTTTAATTCATTGGGAATGTTTCAGAATCTTAAATTTGTAATACTTCAATATTCTTCTTAAATCATTATTAGGAGGTAACTGTCTTAATTTTGGAAGGCTTGGTGTACAGTCACAGTTGAAATATTTATCTTGGTAGTCTATATAATCTATTTTAATTATTAATAATTATAAATTATATTTTTAAGTTTTAAGAGGATATGAAAAAGTAAAAATAAATTTTAAAACAAAATAAATTATAGTTATTTGAACTAAGCCATTTTTTTTTTCCTACAACTTTTTCCTCTGATGAGGCAGACATGTCATGTGACAAAAGAATGCAGTCTAATTCCACAACAAGAATATGGTTGTGTAAATGCAACATAGAAGTATTCTGCATGAGAAATAAGTGACTCTGTGAATTTAAAATTGGTCTACTGCATCTAGAGAAATATGATTGTAAACAAGAATAGCACTGTACCTCCAAAACTTTGGTAGTATTACATTTATAAAGCATCAGACCCAACATGTTCAAAGAGAATAGAAATAGAGGGAAAAAGGGGATTCACTCGTGTGCATTAAATACTAATATTAAAGTAATTGGTTACTATGGATTTTATCACTGACTTTTTTGCAAAAGAATTATATCAGTGTGAAAACAAGACCCTGCTAGACCATAAAGTATGTTATAATGCTGTTAAAATAATATGGTGAGATATTGGTACAATGACAGATATATACATTTATGGAATTGAATAGGTAGCTTAAAAATGTGAAGAATACATGATCTTTATTTTATCTCTTTCTCTCATCACTATTTATTTATTCTATCTATGTTTATTATTTTTCTGTCCTCTGCTCATCTATCTAATCTATGTATTTGTCATGTATCTCCTTTTTGATTTGAGTTAACCACAACAAAAACATTAAATATATAAAATTAAGAATTACAATCCAACTAGAAAAATATGAATACAAATTTAAGAATGGAGAGGATTCTCCATCCACTGTATACAGAGAATAATGGCCCATTTAAATCTGGCTATAAGTTCATGGCAGCCAAAAGAAAAGACAGGTAAAGTCAATTATATATTTCTAATGTAAGAGAGAAATTTTTTTTTTTTGCTTCTTCAGGGAAGGCAAAATATCTCCTAACAAGCTTTATTTTATTATTTAAAAAAAAAATTTATTTATTTATTTTGGCTTCGTCAGGTCTTAGTTGCATTGCAGCACGTAGGATCTTCGTTGTGGCATGCAGGATCGTTAGTTGCAGCATGCAGGCTTCTTAGTTGCGGCATGCGGACTCAGTTGTAGCATGAAAACTCTTGGTTGTGGCATGCATGTGGGATCTAGTTCCTCAACCAGGGATCGAACCCGGGACCCCTGCATTATGAACATGGAGCCTTACCCACTGGACCACCAGGGAAGTCCCTCCAGCAAGCTTTAAAATAAATTTCTCACATGGAGCTCCTTAAAGGGATCATAGAGTATAGTTTGGACAATAATTTCATCATTCCTACAAAACAAGAAATAGTTTTTTAAAAGACTATCTTAGGTAATTTTTCGTTTAAAGCAAATGACACAACAAAAGAATAGAAATGGTACAACTTGATAAAGATAATTCTTTGGAGAATCAGGGGACAAAACATGTTCAGTATTAATCTAGAGGATCAAAATTCTCCAAACTAGTGTTTCCTGTATTTGGTAGGCAGAGTTCTAAGGTGGCCCTCAAGATTTTCACTCCCTGGTGTACGTATTCTGAGTAATCCCTTCCCCTTGTACGTGAGTGGGATTTGGGAATATGGTGGGATGGCACTCCTGTGATTATGTTCATTATATGTCAGAAGGGATCTTACAGATATAATTAAGGTCCCTAGTCAATTGAGTTTGAGTTCATCAAAAGAGAGATTACATGAGGTGAGTCTGACCTAATCAGGTGAGCTCTTAAAAGACGTGGAGAGATTTTCCTTCTGGACTTGAAGAAGCACACTGCCATGTTGTAGAGAGCAGCATATGTTAGGCAACTGTGGGATGCCTCTAGGAACTGAGACTGATTCCACATGACAGCCAGCAAGAAAGCAGAACTTTAATTCTATACTTGCCAAGGAACTGAATTCTGCTAATAACCAGTAAGCTTGGAAAAGAACCCCGAACCTTAGATGAGATTGTAGCCCTGGCCAGTGCCTTGTTTTCAGCCTAGTGAAATGTTGAACAGAGAACCATCTGCACCAAGATGGACTTCTAAACCACAGGAATGTTGAGGTAATAAATGTGTTATAATAAGATGCTAAAATTGTGGTAATACATAACATAGAAATAGATAACAAGTACACCATGCTTGGAAAACTCACAGACCACTAAATTTCCCCCAAATATTTGTCCCAACTTCATATTTTGGCACATAAAATAACCCACAGTAACAACTATTACAGATACTGGAAACTGGTGACTGGCCTGAATTCAGCTCTGGATTAGCTTGCACTAATAATAATTGTCTTAAAATTCAGTTTTAAACATTTTAAAATTGAGAAATTGTGTATTTCTTTCTTCCCTTTAAAAACGAAATGGAACTTTGGGCTCCAATTTTTTGCTTGGAAGTAATCAGATAGACCAAGAAGTTAGCAATAGTTTCTTACTTTAAAAGGGAGATCTGCTTCCATTCTGCCATATTCTTCTTCATTCTTTGTTTTTTTTCTTATTGTACAAAGTTACTTCTCTAATTTCACTCATTTGCATTATTTGTGTAACTCTTGTATTGCAAATAAGATACCATACAAAAACAGTGTAAAAAGAAGATACATCTTATGTACACAATGTGCATAAATTTATACATGTATGGGTATATGACGCATGTATATTTATACCCTATTTGTTAAAATAATCCAGTATATTTTCTTTTATGAAAAACTACCTTTTTCTTTCCTTTTCCTCCTTCATTTCACAAAGATCTTTCTAATTTGAGAAACAATTGTGGTTACCCTCAGTTTAGACCCTCTTTAGACACTCTTAGTCATGACCCTTTTGGGGCCCTTTTAACACACAAGCTAAAACTATATAGAAATGCCACTTAGTGTGCATAATCCCAGTTTTGAATGGCTTTTCATACTTAATCTGTTAACAGAAGTTAAGGAAAAAAAGATGATACGAAGATCATCATTGCATATTTAATCCTTGTCTTAACAAGTCCCTTGACTTCACGGGTCTAAGCAAGCTCGTCAAGTGGGTTAAGCAGTCCTGGGACAAGTTAATTAACCCTATTGTTTACACAGGGCAGTATAGCCACAGAGAGACTATAATTTCTGTTGTTTAACTTTTGTTACTCTCATGGATGTTTTTAGATAGAGCATGTGGATGAGCACAGAAATCCCGATTTCAGGGCAGGAAATGATCTTGCAGTAGATTGCAAAAATGGTTACAAGTTCTATCCCTCTATATACCTAGTTTCTTTTTTAGTGCAACTTTGTATAGCCTTCCACAGAGAGATGGAATCTACCTTTTCATTAGTTGAATCTGAGCCACGTGACTGACTTTGAACCATGGGAGAGTAGCAAGCAGGGACTTTGCTGATTGGGCCTGGCCTCTGCTGCTGCTCCTGAGAATCCTGTATCCACCATGATGTGAATGATCCTGGCAGGATGGTCACATTTGTGGCTCACTTACCTTGTGGCATCAGTCGATAGCCAGCCAGTCTCCACACATGTGAGTGAAACTTTGGATGCCAGCTGGCCACAGGTACATGTAGGATGGCCAACTCAACCTGGTTTGCCTGGAACTTTCTGAGTTTTAGCGCTGAAAATCCCATGTTCTAGGAACCTGCTCACTCCCAGGCCAACTGAGATGGTTGGTTACCCTGTATACATGATTGAACCCAGCCCAGTCTAGCAGAAGAACCATCATCTGAGCTCAACCCAAATTTCTCACTCACAAAATCATGCACTAATACATGGTTAGTTTTTGTTTAAGCGTGGAGTTTTGGCATAGTTTGTTGTGCAGCAGAAGCTAATGATACAGACTTTTAGAGACCTATCTAGTTCATTTACCTCATTTTTGAGGTGAGAGAGTTGAGATTCACAGAGAAAAATGACATGCCCAAGGTCACATATCTGGTAAATATTAAGTTTGTCAACAAAAACAAATCAAATCTAATACACTAAGAAATTCCAGGGGATATCCTCCAAGGGATAACATTTAAATAGTAGTATATCAAAAAATCTACAGTTGATGAATATCCAGTTGTGTACATAACTGTGGTGAGGCTGTATAATGCAGCCTTTAAGAGAAAGAGTTTTAAACTCAAGCAGTGTGAGTTCAAATAGGTCTAGATCACTGAGGACCTTAGGCAATTTATTTAGCCTGTCTAATCACCAGTTTCCTCATTTATGTAATGGGCATACTTGTTCCTACCTCAAAGATTTGATAATATGAGACTTAATTTAATATGATAATTTAAGGTACTGTGTATGGTGCCTGGTACATAGTAAAGGCATCATAAATATTTGCTATTGTTGTTACAAGCATGCAGGTCAAAGAGTCATTAAAGACACGCAAGTTTGTGGTGTTTTAATATCTGGTTTTGGGCAGTTCTGGTAGTGACCTTGTGTTGAGTCTTTTCAATCATTATTCCTAGGGAAAATATAGATTAAGAGGCAGCGAGCCTAATTTTAGTTATTTTATGCCTCATTTTTCTTATATTTACAGATGCAATATCAGGAAATGGTAATTCAACTGAAATGGTAATTTCATTTTTAATAACCTCTTTTCTGTTGATAGCCATTTAAAAAGAAAAATTCCCTACATATAGACCTTAGTTAAACATTTTTCCATCATTTTTATTTGCAACTATTAGTCATTTTATTATATGAGAATGTTTCAGATAATTATAAAGGAATAGCACTGATGGCATTAAATAATAAAATGTTCAACATTAGCAAAACTTGTTTTAAAACTGTATAAAGAGTGAGAGGTAACTCAGAAACCAAAGGACACTAAAATATTCTGATTGAACCTATCATCATAAAGAATGGCAAGCTGGTACAGTTAAGAAGCGGAAATCCATTCAGGTAACCAAAAAAACAAGACACCAGCTGTAACCCCCCAGCTGCAGATAGAAGAAAGAAACATTACAGAAGAAGCATCTTAGACTTCTCTGTACTGTAGTTTTTGTGAATGACTATTGTAGTGTCTCTGGTATGGGAGCACATTAAGAAGAAAAGACAAGATCAACACCGTGACCACACCACAAGCCTCAGGAAAGGCATTGTCAGTTTATTGTTGAAGGCACATTGTTTAACATTACACCGAGGAAAATATCCCTTGGTATTTCAGGGGCAAAGTTGCATCTCCAAGGCTTCCTCTGCTTACAGTTGTCTTCTCATAAATCCCATGGTAATCAACCCAACTTTCAATAAAGTGATAATCTCTGTGGGCATCGAATTTAAATAATCAATATGTAGAATCTACACAGAATTTTTTTAATAGAAAGAAATTATGATCTCTGAATTTGACATTAGCATGTTTCCATGCTGTGGAATAAGATTGTATTTAAGAAAACTCTAGATGTAATTTCATTTCAGTAAATAAAATTTTACTAGAAGATAATGTGATTAGGTTTTACTTAAGAGTACAAGTTTAGTTCTTTGTAATACAATTAATATTCTCTAACAATATTGTTACAAAGTAGACTAAAACAAATAAAGAAGCTCATTTACATTTTTATTTTGAAGGCAATCATAAAAGAACATTACTTTAACCCTGTGTATGCAGAATGAATTATTTGGTGTTTTATAGGTGCTTAAGTGTGTTCTTGTACAGAGGAAAGCTCTCTGTTTATGTATAGGACAGGTCTAAGGCACAATAGCATCATTACTAGCTTCTCCAAGCAGCCCCACCAGGGAGTCTTCATCTTTCCCTGGTGAGACCAGAATGAGTTGGTAGTTCAAATTCCACTGCCCATTCAGTCTCCTGAGACTTCAAACGAGGGAGCCAATTATGATGGTGGGTGCTGGGTTATGGACTTGTGTCCACCATTAATCAGACCGAGTCTGCCTCCAGTTCATATTATAAACTCCAGTGAGTGACACTCAGGTGGCATGGCTTTCAGTCAGGCCTGTATGGACTGAGTTTGAACTGATGAACTGACATTCTGCAAGTGAAAGCTTGTTACTAGTCCCCTGAGTTTATCAAAAGCCACCAATTACTTCCTTGGTGAACTACTTTATGCAGCAGCTAGCATTTACTTTTCTATAGCCTTTTAAAGAGCAGGGCCTGATATTAGCAAAAGAGGTCAGAAATTTAACATACGTGGCTAAATAATAGCATGTTTTCTTCTGTGAGAGGTATTATTTGATTAGGTAAGTGAAAAGTATCTGAAATTTTATTTTTCAACTATCTTGCTTTAAAAAACATATTTATTTGACTTACCTAGGTAAAATACGTGTTTAGAAATGACTTTGCACACTTGAAAATATTTACGCAAGACAAGGAAAATTGTAAATTTAGAGACTTGATGATAAAGGATAACATATATGGTAAACATTGTTAGATTATTATAATGCTCACTTGGTGATGCTGAACAAGCAATCATTTATGAACTAGCAGGTTTTACCCAGAGATGCTACATACCATAGAGTAGCATAATTAAATATTGATTCAATAGCTTCCCTTTAAAAAGGAATAGGAATAAGAGGTCTTGTTCTAAACTCCTCCAACAACTTATATGAAAACTTCTTAACTTCAAAATGATTTTTAAATTAGAAAAGAAGAGAGAGACCTGGGCTCACAGTCCAAATTATACTAAAAAATATTTATTGATATAATTTTTAACAGATTATTCTTACAAAGCCTAATCAGTGATCGAAAGGTTGCAGTGGTTTTACTTTTGCCCCTAGAGTATGTATGTGCATTTTATATACTGATGACTCTTTTAATCTTGTAAGAACCACATCCAGCAATGAATCACATTCTTTGAGTGAATAATTCAGTCCTTGACGCCAACCTCTGAGGGGAATATTGTGGTCATGCTGTCTGAACAGTGTGGTAGCTATGGCTACCTATATAATTCTTCGCAATGAAAAAAAAGTGACAATGACATTAAATTTAATCAGGTTCCCCTTTTCTGCGTTTCCCACTGGGATGAGCCACTAGTGTCTTGCCTTAAATATTCAAAGGCCTTCCTGAGTAGTTTGCATGTGTTCATATACTGGACAATGTCCTGCTAATACAGAACAATAGATCTGTCATGTATTTCTCCTGCAAGTAGATGTGAGTCTAAAGTTACTAAGTATAGGGTTTAAGGGCTGTCTTCCCCTCAGTGACCATCTTTACTTAAGTCTTAACAAACGGCAGTAAGGAAACGCACATAGACACTAAAATGTAATGAACTTGATTATCTGAGTTGGAAACTAAAATGGGTTAAAGAACTGTGTTTGCTAATTAATAATAAAGCTGCCCAGTGTTATTTTTAGTCATAATTCATCTGATATGAAAGACACAGTACAGAATATCATATGGTTGAAAACATTTGAAACACATAGCTTAAATATGTAGGGACAGCAGAGAATAGATAAGTGGTTATCACTTTCTTTTAAATCATAGTTAAGAAGTTACAAGATATACTTTATGTCCATTATGCATTTCTGGAAGCATGGTAATAAGCAAACTTCTAATATTCAAAGGATGAAAATAAAGTATATTTGTCATAATCATCTGTGAATGTCTGCAACAGATCTGTGCAATTCATTTAAAATCTCTCTGATTGCTCATAAGTTTGATATTGGAGAAACTGCAGAAAGGGAGATGCAACTTAATTTCTTTCTTTTCTTTGTCTTTTTAAGGTAGTCAAAACCAGCCAAACAAATAAAGAGTAGCCAACAAAACATTATTTCTAGGAAAGAACCACATTTTGAGAGTAATTAAAAACTGTACATGGCACTTTCTACTATCTAAACAGAGTAACCCTCTTCTGGGTTATATTTAATCCCTTAGTATTTCACATTCAAAACTGACTCTGACAATCTCTGGATAGCATTAATTAATATATATGTGTGGCATACTAGAAATCTAGTAGCAATATTTAAATGGTTTACTATAGCCATAATATAATGAAAGTGAACTTCACAAGTCTTTCAGACCTTTGAAGATGCTTGCGTAATTCTACCTGCTAACTTTTTTCTATTATAGATAATTAAAATACAGGTGGAAATGGAGTCTGTGGTAAATACTGAACATTTCTTTTTCTTCTACCTTCTTGTCTCTTTCATTGAGTCTTAGATTCTATTGAAATCTTAGGGTTCTTTGTATCATAGATATGTAGATATGCATATATAACTCCTATTAACATCAATTTCATTGCATGAAAGTTGTTAGTTCATTGCACAATTGAAAGGACGATTGATCCCTTTATAGCTTTATGTTTTCATTCACTAGGTAGGTGTTTGAAGATAGACAACTTAAAATTGTTTCTAATGTCAAGATCCTAGTCAAAGAAGTGAGCTTATCATAAATCTATAAGAAATTCCTCCTCTAATGACATATCATTGACCTCAGAGTCATGGAAGAGTTCAAGGTCAACCAGTGAGACACTCACAGTGGTCAACTATTTTTGACTGACTGACACTTGTTTTTTAACCTTTGAAAATGTGATTTCATGTTTATCAAACTTTGACATAAAGCATTGTGTGCAATATAGAAATGGGGACCTTATGCTATGGCTTTCTAATATAAATTTGACAGACAATATATTGGCATCCTCTTTAGGACAGATCAGTGTCAAGGGGGCAGGAGGTCAGGAATGAACAGTCTTATTGAATAGGTTTCAGTCAGAGAAGACAGGTTCCACAGGAAAACTGCCTCTCCAAATGGTCCCATCTGTAGACCTAAGACAACTCTCTCTACTCTTCCTATTGTTTGGCAACAGGGAGATAGAACAAATCAGTAACCTATGCACATATGCCAGAGATGACATGAGATCATTGTTCAGGGTACAATGAAAAGGAATCCAGAGAGAGAGAATTTTATATGGGTGCCAGGACTGGTCCTAGAAAAAAGAGAGTAGTAGGAAAAGTTTGTCTTTATGACTTTTTATGCTTCAGACTTAATTTTTCCTTCCTCATGATTACTCTTCTTGAATATTTCTTGCATTTTGCTAGTAAGGCGTTAGCTGATAAATGCTTAGTGTCTGACCTATTCCAGAATATCTGAAAGTGTCTTAAAAATCTACTGTTTCAGCCTTCTTAAACTACATAGTACATACTTGGCTAGTCACTGTCTCATTTCTCTTTCCTACTAAGTCCTTGTTTTGACAACAGGGAGCAAAGTTTGAAACAATCATGTGTTTCTTTGTCACATTTTTGCCAATGGATTTGTTTGCATGGAACCCTTGAATCTGAAGGAATTGATCAATAAGAAATTGGAATGCTACTTCAGAAACTTACTGGTCTTAAAAAAAACTTACTGGTCTTTGCATTAGATTTGGCGATTCTTTGGTACTTCTTATATTTCAAAGGAGTCACATTAAAAATTATGTCATTTGGAAAAGGCAGCCTTTTGGAAAAGCTCCCCTTAAATAATTCCTTGAGGGAAAACCAATTAAAAGCATAAAGGTATTTTAATATATATAACCTCATTATATAGAGATTTAAACTGTGAACATTTCGACTATAATCAGTATTTTGTTATTATAAATTATGTTGTGATTAATGCCTTGTATTGAAATCTCTTGTTGTTTTTATTTTGAAGTAAGTTGCAGACATCATATCTTATTCTTCAATGTCTTAGTGTGTGTTTCCCAAAAGCAAAGACACTCTCCTATAAAATCTCAATACTATTTTCCCAAGAATTTAACATTAGTATAATAATAGTTTTTAAATATAGTCCATGTTCAGATGTCCTCAGTTGTCACCCAAATGCCCTTTATGTAGATATATAGAGCTTTCCTTCATCTCTTTCTGCCTCCCTCTTTACTTACCTCCCTGCTCACCGTCCTGCTCTCCTCCCTTTCAATCCAGGGGCCATTCAAGGATTACACATTGCATATAGTTATCATTAGATTAAAGAAGACTATTTAGTCTCCTATTTAAGTAGTCTCCTTCAATCTAGCATATTCCTACTCCCACTAGTAGATGCATCACTCCCGTCACATGGCCATCTTCTCCCTGTGTGTCTTCACATTGTCCTGCGCCACCAGGGAAGCCCTATGTTATCATTTTTTTTTAAATTTTCCTTTTACTGGGATAAAACGTTATCACAATAAAGAGGTAGATAGAATATTTTCCTTTTTAGCCCTAAAGTAGCTTTGATTGTGTCCTAAATTTTTCAAAGTAAATTCTCTTAACTGTTCCCCAGAACCTCAGAGGGGAAAAAAACTAGCTTTTTGGTCTCAGTGACAGATGGACTCATCCCTTCCTGTCTGTCCTTGTATGCTGTCCTGGGTTCAGCAACAATCCCAAACTCTTCATTTCTTCTCTCAACTAAAAAACAAAGAAAAATGAAAAAATCTTCTGTACATAATGGATACAAATAGGTTTTGAGGGTGGAGGCTGAAACATGCTATTTATACTAATAGTTTCTAGGCTTCAGCTAAGGGTGTTAAAATGTCCATTGTCCATCCAACATTCCCTAGTAAGATTTTTGTAGACTCTTGCAAAATGTCCATCGTAGTCTAATAATCTATCCTCAGAGCTTGGAGAGGGATACTGTGGCACTGTTTCAAGGGCCAGTGACTGCCATGTGTGATTTATCACCTCTTGTGAGGCTTCCTGGTATTTATATCTGTTCTTGATACCTAGAACTCCAGACTCAGTTGATGGGAGCACAAATAAGGGAAACTTTTTACATCTTAGTGACCCACATCAGTTTGCTCTCCCCCTCTTCTGGGTGAAAGTCTCCTTTAGTTTTAGAGGTAGGACATCCTTTTCTTCACTCTGGGTGGCTCAGCCTTTACAAAGGTTGTAACAGATTTCCAGAGTTCTGCAGAGGGTTGCCCTAGAGAACTCAGCTGAGTATGATCAGCACATGCATATGAAGGCACTGCCTGAAGCCAGAAAAGGAACCAGCCAAAAAGATTAGAGGGAACAGCACCAAACTTCACATAGTGTCAGGAATAGAGCCTATTCCCATCAACCAGAATAGAAAACCTATAATTCACAGCGTATTAGGTAGGTAGTTTAGTCCTAGATTAACCACAGCTTTGGTGTCACCTAACAAATCTTAGAAGCAAGACCAAAAAGGATTAAACAAAACTCAAAAATATTTATAGGAATACAAAAATATCTAGCAACCAACAAGATAACATTTACAGTTTCTGGGATCAATAAAAAATTACCAGGTATGCAAAGAAACAGGAAAATATAATGCAATATGAGGAGAAAAATCAATCCAAACAGACCCAAAATGGCACAGATGTTGTCATTAGCAGATGAGAAAATGAAAATAGTTATTACAATGTATGCCATAAATTTAAAAAGCTAAAGGAAAGACTAAATGTGTTGAGACATAAAATATTTTTTAAAAAAATCAAGTTTCTAGAGATGAAAACTACAATGTTTGACGTGAAAAGTACAGCAGAGGAAACAATAGCAAACTAAATATTGCAGGACAATATATTAGTGAAGTTGAAGACATATAAATAAAAACTATCCAAAGTGAAACATAAAGAAAAAATTTTTAAGAAAGAAAGAAAAAGAAAAAGGAATAGAGTATCAGTTTGTTATAGAACAGCTTCAAGAAAAATATATATGGAATTTAAGTCCCTGAAGGAAAGTTTAGAAAACATATTTGAAGATACAGTGGCTGAAATTTTCCAAATTTGATGAAACCATAAAGCTGTATGTCCAAGAAGCTCAACAATCTCTAATCACAAGAAACATGAAGAAAATAACACCATAGCACATGATAATCAGGTTGCTCAAAACCAGTGATTTTAAAGAAAAACCAAATTTTCAAGAAAAATCTTGAAAGCAGCTAGGAAAAAAAAAGACATGTATAGAGGGAAAAGAATAAGAACAACAGCAGATTTCTTTTCAAAAAACAATTCAATTGATGTAGTAAAGCAGCGCCTTTAAGGTACTGGAAAAAAAAACTAGAATTCTATACCCAGCAAAAATGTCTTTCAAAAATGAAAGTGAGATACTTTTTCAGAGATTTAAAAGCTGAAAGAATTTATTATCAGTAGATTTGTGGTACAAGAAATGCTAAAGGAAATCCCTCATGAAGAAGGAAAATGATACCTGATAGAAATATCGATCTACACAAAGGAATAAAGGGCATTGGAAACGCCAATTGCATATGTAAATATATTTGTTTTTTTCTTATTAAGTTTTAAAAAAGATAACTGACTAAACAAAATTAATAATAATGTATTGTGGAAGTTATTCACATGTAAAACTAAAATGTATGACAAAAATAGCATAAAAGCTGAAAGGGGAGAAATGGAAGTATACTGTTGTAGGGTTCTGATGCTATGTGTGAAGTGGAATAATATTACTTGAAGTTAGACAGTGATAAGTTAAAGATGGATGCTATAAGCCCTTAAGCTATCACTAAAAGGATAAGACTGAGAATTATACCTAAAAAGCTGAAAAAGGAGAAATAAATGGAATCATAGAAAAGAATTAATCCAAAGGAAGTTTAAGAAAGAGGAAAAGAGAATCAAGAACAGATGCTACAAACACAAAACAAGTATCAAGATGGCAGATTGAAACCTAACCCTACCAATGATCACATGAAATGCAATTGGTTTAAGATAATATAGGACATTATAAAGGTGCAGGTATTTGCTGCAAAGATGTTTTCCCCCTTTCTTAAATAACAGAACTCCTGAATTTTAACTTTGTACAAGAGTGCACAACAGAGATGACATTTCTCAGTCACCCTTGAAGCCCTTGTAGCTGTATGACTAAGTCCTGGCCAAAGTTCCATGAACTCAGATGTTGTGTACCACTTCCAGGATGTGCCCTTAAAAGGAGTGGTCAGTGCACTTTTTGTTTTTTCCCCTTTTCCACAGGCTGGGAGATGGGGAGAGGTGGATCAGCCACCTTGGACTATAATTGGATAAAGAAGCAACATTTCAAGGATGGCAGGGTTACCCTATCAGCCCTCAACTATATACCTCTGAACTGCTTCAAGAAAGAGTAATACATTTCTATTGTATTTAAGCTGCTTTCTTAACTTGGGTTACCCCAAATCATACTTTGAGACAAGAGCTTGGATGCAATTAATTTATTTGGGAAGTCATCCTAGGAAACAAAGGCAAGAGAGAAAAGGCAATAATGGATGCATAATGTGTGCGTAACTGCTGTGGACACATTCCATTGGGGACCCTCTGAGAAACTCATTTCAAAATCATCCAGCAGTAAGCTAGGATTCTGGGACATTGATCGACGGATTCCCTTACCCATTGGATGAAGGTGTCTCCTTCCTAGGCTATTTACTCTCTAGAGCTGTCAGTGTTCCAGAAACCACCTTCATGTGCTGCTGCAAATGAAGTAGTCAGCAGAATGGGTGGCATCAACAGTGTGAGTAACATAGCATTATTCTCATATGTTTTCTCATGTAACAGTAGCCCAGCTATCACAATTAAATGAGACATTTCTGATAAGAAAGTTATAATTATATACTAATTTGCTCCTGAGACATAGGATTTGACCATTTCAAAAAGTAGTGCAGAATCAAGAATACTGCTTTATGGAATAAGAATAATCATTTTACTATATCTGATTTGATGGTGTCAACTACACTCACAAATTTAGTATGAAAACATTGACTTATGGCCTTTATAATTTTAGTAATTACCTATTGTTCCAATATTTGATTAAATTTTTAATGTCTAGTTGACAATTTCTTTCAGTATTTATTACGAATATTCTGGCATCATAGGTTAAGTAATTATATCATAAATTCTCAGGCTCTTTACTTGTTTGTTCCCTTACAAATTCCCAGACATCATACCTTAAATATTTTTACTAGTAAATGGAATATCTGTTTTAAGTTGAGGTAGTAAGTTATGTGCCCAGTACGCGGCCTTTGGCTTCTCATTTAATGCACAGTAGGTGTAAATTAATATATCACAGCACAGCTTTTCTGAAGGCTATTAACTAGACTGTGCCTACAGCTGGTTTGCAGTGGAGAAAATGCTCTTCTAAAAGAGCCACCACTTTGTGCTTGTGTCCAAATTTTAAAGATTTCTTTCTTGGATGCACCATATGTTTCACAGCTTCTACTTTGTAGAGCTTTTAGGAGTGGTATGGAGAAGTTTAAGAGTTTCAGGTAAGACATTGTTTATTTTTACATTGCTAATAATTAGGAAGTTAATTTTTCATTACTAAGGTTTGAAAACTATGTATTTGGGGGAGATAATATATCTGATAAACATTTTAAAGTCATTTTGGGGAGCACGAAGAGTACTAAGAAGTTTTTAAAATTATATTTTGAAAAAAAGAATATAAGTGGAAATCAAAGAGTATCATTCAAAAATGAATGACTACTTTTTTTTTTGAAAAACATTCCTTTAATGGCAACATTTGGATGTATCATCCAAGTTAGTTTTAACACATTTAAGATTCTAGAAATTAGATTACACAATTATTCCCTCCATTACAATAAGGGTGTCAAAATCCAGTACTACTAGGTTCCATAGCTAATGCCAAACCCAGAAACTCAACAACTATACAACTAAGTGAACACTTCCAATGGTAAGAATAACATGGAGGAATACATGATCAAAATCTTCTGGTGTAATGGCTAACTGTGGATGAAACTGTATTTATTTACAGTGTATATGCTTTGCAATCAGAGAAAAATGCTTCAAGATAAGATTTTGGGAAAAGACTTATTCCTATATACTGTTCATGGGAGTATTAGTTAGTGTGAACTTATATATGTATATGGGAATTGGGTAATATCTCTCAACAATTAAAATACATATGCCTTTGGCCTAGCAGTTTTATTGCTAAGAATTCATCCTACTTGAATATACATGCATGATCATTTCAGTAGATTGTAATGTAAGAACTGGAAGGAAATTAAATATATATCAATAGGAAATTGTTAAGTAACTAATAGTACAATTGTGTATGAAATAACATTTAACTGTTACAAAGAATGAAGTTTACTTTTATGTGCTAACATGGAAGATTTACCAATGTATACTTTTAAGGGAGAAAAGATAATGTAGTAGGTATATTATGTTTCTCACATGCATAAAATAAATATGTTTTTGTATTTGCTTTCTTGTATATGTCCCCAAAATTTCTGCAATGTGACCCAAGGAATTAATAATTTTACCTCCAGAGAGTAGGACTTGAGGTTGGAGATATTTATTTTTATTTTACTGCTTTAAGTCTATTTGAATTTATTTAAGAAATCATGTGCCTATGTTTTATAATAAACAATTACAGTAAAAAATAAAATTGAACTATTTAATAGACCCTCAACTTAATGATAATGAAACTATAAACATATCACATAGGTTCATTATATACTAATGTTTTTCAAATACACTACCTCCAAAGAATGACTTAGGGTAAATTGATACTTGATCATGTTTTGTCCTCTCTGATTTTGCTTCTTTTCATTTGGTTTGACTTGATTATTTACATAGTTTGGTATTTTAAGAGAGTAATCATTTGTCCTGATCTTTCCTTATAAAATAATACTGTTTTACCAAAGATGTCTTATTTATATAAGCTATAACCAAATTTAGAAGGAATGATTTAGTATTTTTCCACCATATTAAGTTGTTACAAAACATTAAGTGATGCAAAAGCTACAGGCAAATTCCATTCTGGCCAATTCTCCGTTATGAGTACAAGGAGATGAGGGTGGGAGTGGGGTCAGGGAAGAGTTGCTGCAGGACTTCCTGGCAGCTGCTTTGGTGGGGATCATGGGTTCCTGTCTTTCCTTACTGAGCTTAATCTCTGAGGATGGGGCCTAAATATGATATAGATAAGCTTTCTCAAAAGTTCCTCACCAAGAGGAATCTCTGCTTTGTTGCCCAAGCTGCAAGGGTGTTTTGAGAACCACCTCTAGTTCAGAAGGGGAAACTTATTTGATTTATGCAATTTTTATTAGAGAAGTATTTAAAAATACATCTATTGTAATTTATAGTTTAGAAAGTGTTGAAAACTAAAGATGCAAATATCAATCCTTTTACCCATTAATCAAACATTCAGAATTCTACATTCCAGGGACAATTGTTAGCATTATATTGCTATTTGGTATTTTAGTACATTTTAAAAAACATAGCTGCATTACATGTATCATCTTATAGTTGTTGTTTTTTTGTCACTCCACGTGGCATGCGGGATCTTAGTTCCCTGACCAGGGATCAAACCCTTGCCCGCTGCAGCAGAAGTGCAGATTCTTAACCATTCTTATGAAAGCTGCAAGGGAAGTCCCAGTTATCTTATAGTCTTTTTGTTTAAATTCTGTGCGTTTCCTCTCATTGTTTAAAACTTTTCCTAAACATAATTTTTCATGGATGCTTAATATTTCATTCTGAACTTACTGTGTTTTGCACAATCATTCATCTAAATTTGGATATTTAAGTCAAATCCATTAAAAATTTTAGTTATTATAAAGAATGCTACTACAAACCTCTTTAATAATTCTTACTTATAATTCTGATAATTATTTTGTGTCCTTTCCCTTTTTAAAATTTTTGTGCATATTTTGGAATAAAGTGACCATCTAAAGTTTTTTTTTTTTTTTAAGTTTCACACGTACTCAAATAGGCAAACTATCCCTGTCTGATTAATTGAAGAGTATTCAGCAATTTCAAGGGTAGCTTGAACTACCCTTGAAATGAACTGGTAGCATTTGCAGCTATTTATCTATGTGTATCTCTGAATAGTGAACAAAACATTTAGGAAAAAATTGGTGCTTAGGTCGAAATGACTGTAGTTCTCATGTAGTCATTAATTCATCTTAATTCTTATTAATTAGCTTTATAAGCAAAATAAAAGTACAACCTTGATTTGTTGTTTCACTTCAGATTTCATTTAAAGCAAGAGTTCTATTGCTTAAAAATATGTGAAGGACCATTAAAAAGGGGATTTCATTGTCAAATGACAGCATACAGGGTCAGTAGAGAAGCATAAGTAAGCCCTGTTTGTCTTATTAATCTCCTACGTCATATAGAAAATGTATTAAAGAGGAATGGAATCATTACTCAATTTATGCGCAAGTATATTATCACCTTTACATATAGGCAGACTGCTTTGCACAGTAGTGTGAGGCAGTAAAATTAACTGTGCAGACAATCTTAAAATCAATGGGAAGAAATTGTGATTGTTCTGTGATCTTTAACCATTTTGGTCAAAACATTAAAAACTCTCCTACTGTTGTTTATACCTGTATATACATGTATAGTGACATGCAAAAAACAGTAAAACTAATATTTAGTATACTGTAATATAAAACTTAGAAATATTGAGAATTATGTTTTATTTGTAAAAACTTACTTAGATAGTTTGAACAATGCTTGTCTTCTTGTGTATAATTTGCAATAAGGAGTGAGTATCCTTTCTGTGTGTTGCTCAGTCGTTATACTCATTTTAAAGTTTGGATCAACTTCCAACATTTTATCCTGTGCATTTCAGCATTGAGAAATATCTCTGAGAATTCCTTCTGTGTGAAGCTTTTTGCTGGAGTCACTTTCTCTGGGACATATTCAGTCTTTTCATTACGGCCATTTCCCACTATGTTTGCCTTCACTAAGCTCCTCTTGCTGGAGTCTCTAATGGTGACAGTGTCTACATTCACATGATCAATTATTCCTCCTATACCTGCACTTATGTCTGATTCTAATTTCCAGCATTTCCACTTTTCTTTGTTGAACTTTCATCTTTATTGGCCAATTTCCTCTTTTGATTATCTATTTTTGCAAAATGTCACTTAAGTTTGTCACTGGGAAACAAGAATACAGCACAACTACACACTTTACTGTCTGTGTGTGCACTCAGTGATCACATGCTCAGTGATCGATCACCAAGCAACAGACTTTGAAAAGAAGTGATGTGATTGTGCACTGATCATGATGCACATCTTTTATTTATGTAGTGATTTGTGGCCTGAAGAGCGAGCAGGGAAGTTTGTAATTTGTGCAGTTACTCACGTTGCAAATACTGTGGTAACTGAAATTTGAATTGTTGTTGGAGGACAGATACTATTTAACCAATCCATAGTAACTGAAATTCATTTGTATGGGAAGCATGCAAGGTCAGGACTGCCTGTGTTCTCTGCTCAAACTGGAATATCACAATTCCTTCTGAGTCTCTGAGACTGGAGTTAAATGAATTAAGAATTATCACAAAACTAAAGAATCTTTAAATATCTTGTTTAATTTGCCTGTGCATGTTATTTTCTGATACCATACCAGGATCAAACGTTTTTGTTTGTAAGCTATTACAATTCTTATCTTCTGCATCACTGCTATTATTACTTTGTAAATATCAAGTATCAAGCATGTAACATTCAGAAAAATTGAAATAAATCCAAGATGTTTTTATACTTTTAATATATACATATTTAGTTAAAAACAGGTATAGTATTGTAAAAACCTTTTTATTTTAAAATTATTTTAGACTCATAAGAATTGTAAGCAATAGTACAGGGAGGTCCTGTGTACCCTTTACTGAGTTTCCCCCAATGGTTACCTCTTATGTATCTATAGTACAATATCAAAACCAGAACATGACATTGGTACAACATATGTATAAAGTTCTGTCATTTTTACCACAGTTTAGATTGATATAACCACCACTGCAAGGTACAGAATTATTCCATCTTCACAACGATCTCTCTCATGTTACACCCTTTATAATCACATCCAACTCCTCCCCTCTATCCTCTCATACCTAACCCCTGGCAACCAATATTTTGTAATTTTGTCTTTTCAAAAATGACTAAAAGTGTGTTTCTTTTTGTTGCTGAATAGTACTATGTATGAGTATTATAGTTTTAGTTTTTGTGTGTGTATTAAACATTTATATAATTTGTATCATAGTATTTTTCTGCAACTTTCAGAAAACTCAACATTATGTTTTTGAAATTCATCCATATCATTGCTGATGTATTTTATAAATAGCATATAGATACAGTTTTAAACATTCAATCTGATGATCTTTTAACTAGTGATTTAAAGCCATTTATACTTATTGCCATAACTGGAGTATTTTTGTTTATTTATACTATGTTATATTTAATTTTCCATTTACTTTTCTCTTGTTGCTCTTCTTTTGCTTTCTATTGGAATGATTTGATTTATAATTTTCTTTGTTTCATTCTTCTTTTGAAGTAATAATTTTTTTCTGTTCTTCCAATGAATGCCTCACCTTTTAAAATATGCATACTTGTTTAAAAGTCTTTTTGTTAATACACATCTTTACATTTCTTAGAAACGTCTAAGATTCATTCCTTGAGTCACCTCTCAAATTTTGATGGGAGTGTTTTATTTCCATCGTTGATTTTGCCTGCTCCCCCTCTAGTAGTCATTATTTTCATTGTTTCTATTGATTTACTTTCCATCTTATTTGTTCACCGTTGTTTCCTCAGTTCAATTTCCTTCTTACCAAAATTTATTTATTACAAAACCTTTTGGTGTGGTTTGCGAGTGACAAAAAATAATCTCAGTCTTTGAATATGAATATCTTTACCTCATCCTTTCTCTCTGATTTTTTATTATGAAAAGTTCAAACATATAAAAAAGTAGAAAAATAGAACCATATACACCCATATGCCTATCATCTAGACTAAACAATTTGTTAACTTTTTTTTGCCGCTTTTGCACTCTCTACACACACACACACACACACACACACACACACACTTTAACTAAACAGCTTACAAATAAATTTACAGACATCATGCTACTTAACCCCTAATTGCAAAGATTTCAACATGCTTCTCTAAACTAAGAATATCTCCAATATATATAAAATTTCATTACCATTTACTAAAAATTCTCTAATATCAACTAATACTCAGTATATATTCAGATTTTGTCCATGTTTCCAATTTTTAAAAATCTCTTCTTTTAAACCAGGATCCAACCCAAACTACACACTGCATCTATTTCTTATACCCTTAAATCTTCTTAATCTAGCATAGAGCCTATCCCTCTCTTATTTTCATGATGTTGATTTTTTTTGAAGATACCAGACCAGTTGTTTTGAGAATGTCCCACTTACTGAATTTTTTGATTACTTCTTCATGATGTCATTTAACTTATTCCTCTATTCCTTTTATTTCCTATAACCTGTTCATCCTTGCCTTTGAGTGCTATTTGAGCTGGTTATGGATTCTAGGTTGATAGTTATTTTTCTTGAGCATTATTTTCTGGCCTCTATTTTAGCTCACTGTAAGTCTATTGACAGTTAATTTTTATTCCTTGCAGATGATCTATCTTTTCTTTCTGTTTGCTTTTAATATTTTCTTTCTGTTTTGATATTTTATAGTTACAGCAAGCAGTGTTTGAAGTAGATTCATGTTTGTTATTGTGCTTTGGGCTCTTTGTGATTTTTAAATCAAATGATTCTTGTCATTCATTAATTACAGAGAATTATCAAACATCATCTTGTTGAATATGTTTCTCTCCTCCTGGAACTCCTATATCCTATATGTTAGACATTTTATTTCCTGTATTTCTTCTATTCTTTTTCATATTTCTTATTCCTTTACTTCTCTTACTACATTACCCCTGGGTAGTTTCTTCAGAATTATCTTCCAGTTCTCTAATCTAAACCTGCAGCTCCATGTGTTCTGCTATGTATGTAATTCATCCTTTATATTTAAAAAAAATTATTTTATTTTTTTATTTTTGGCCATGTTGGGTCTTAGTTGCAGCATATGGGATCTTCATTGAGGCACGTGGGATCTTTCGTTGCAGCAAGTGTGCTTCTCTGTAGTTGTGGCATGTGGGTTTTCTCTCTCTAGTTATGACACACAGGTTCCAGGGCACATGGGCTCTGTAGTTGTGGCATGCAGTTTCCAGAGAGTGTGGGCTCTGTAGTTTGTGGCACGCAGGCTCTCTAGTTGAGGTGCGCAAGCTCTGTAGTTGTGGTCTGCAGGCTTAGTTGCCCTGTGGCCTGTGGGATCTTAGGGATCAAACCCACATCCCCTGCATTATAAGGCAGATTCGAACCCACATCCTCTGCATTATGAGGCAGATTCGTTACCACTGGACCACCAGGGAAGTCCCCTACATTTTTAATTTCCATATTTAATTCCAAATTTTCCTTTTTCTTTTATTCTGAAGTAGACTCATTTTTTCAGTATCTTGATTTTTAAGATAATGTTCTATTCTCTCCTTATAGTTTTTGTTCTTTTTATTATCCCCTCAATAATTTAAAATGTACTTAGTTTATAGTTTCATATTATCTTATTACCTGAAATGGGTTCTAAACCCTCCCGTTTGTTGTATTGCTTATTGTATTCATGTTGGAGTATTTCCTCTTAGGATTTGTACTTTGGAGTTTAGATCAGCTTTATTGATGATTGTGTGTGTATTTGTCCAGGGCCAGAGAATCATGCTGAATGAAAACAACTGTCATCTAGAATTCTGTAGTGCTAATTCAGAGTAGCTTTGCATTTTCCTCTACCAGTTGTTTAAAATTGAAGAGTTGGAAATAAATTTTTATGCTTTTTGGCTTAAGGATTCCTATGCCCCAAGATAACACAGGCTAAATGGAAAATAAATTTTTATTTTTCTAAGCCTTGAAGAGCCCTTGGAAGTGACAGTGTCCTTTTTTGTCTCTTGAACTTTTGGGTGGAGTCCTTATCTTACACTGAAGAGGCATCCCCTTTGAGAGCTTAATTTCAGGAAAGGTCTTGTTTCTGCCTCCTTACAATGCCTGGGTTCAAGGCAACATCGCTTGTTCCTTCATGAAAAATGGAACCTTAGCCTCTGGTCATGTAACTCGCCCACATGTCTCTGACTGATTCCATGTGTCTTGTAAGCTTCCTGTTCTGGCTCCTCTCTTGGTACCTGGTCGTTTCCCTTTTTTTCATTTGACATCAGCTATACATTAAAGTCTTTCCATATATTTGCATTTTAAAATACTTTTAGGGACTTCCCTGGTGGTGCCATGGTTAGGACTCCACTCTCCCAATGCAGGGGACCCGGGTTTGATCCCTGGTCGGGGAACTAGAACCCACACATATGCCGCAATTAAGAGTTCGCATGCCACAACTAAGGAGCCTGCGAGCCGCAGCTAAGGACCACTCAGTGCTGCAACTAAGGAGCCCACCTTTTGCAACTAAGTCCTGGCACAACCAAAAAAAAAAAAAAGTCCTTTCAAAAAATACTTTTATATTATATTTTACTTTTTAAAAAGGTGTTGGTATAGACCACCATATTTAAAGTCAGCCAAATATTCTAATTATATGGAAATATTGAAATTGTCAAAAATTTATTTTTCATTGATATGCTTGGCATTTACAAATAAAAAGTTCAAGGGGGGTTTCCCTCGTGGCGCAGTGGTTGAGAGTCTGCCTGCCGATGCAGGGGACACGGGTTTGTGCCCCGGTCCGGGAAGATCCCACATGCCGCGGAGCGGCTGGGCCCGTGAGCCATGGCCGCTGAGCCTGCGTGTCCGGAGCCTGTGCTCCGCAACGGGAGAGGCCACAACAGTGAGAGGTCCGCCTACCGCAAAAAAAAACAAAAACAAAACCAAAAGTTCAAGGGATGATACAAAACTTTGTTTCATAAATACTACAAAATGGGAAAATATGGGAATATAAAATAAATTGGGAAAACAAGGCCTGTGGATGTTAAAACTGAGATGCTGAATTCACAAAAATACAGGTCTTGCTATTCTTGCTATTTAATTCCAATAAATTAAAAAGTGATTAAATTATACATTCCAGCTGTAAAGAAATCCCATTTCTCCTAATCGAGGGTTAGGCTGGGAAGCGGGAGGTAGTGATGGGGATGAGCATTGTTACAGGCAGCTTATCGTAAGTTTGAGTTTCTGTTTTTTCTTCTGTTGACAATTAAGGCAATGTTTTCAGTGTCAGAGTTGCATATCCAGTGGAAAGAAAATCTTTCCACTTTTCCCTTCCTGTGGAGACATAGGTGCATGAAGAAGGAACAAGACCACAATGCCCGTGAACAACGAAGTTCAGTCTAAATAATAAAGTGGCTTCCCCGAATAGAACGATATTTTGGCCTCTGTCACTACCTAATAGGATGGCTTTAGAGAGTTAAAAGCTGACTCAGTCTCTTAAGAATCTGGTTGAAAAAATTAGACTTTTTCCCAAGTAGATTATAGTATGGAAATATTTACTAGTGAGAAAAGATCTCCAAACTTTAATTTTGAGAGATAATGTAGATAAAAATTTAACCCATCTATTTTACAGTTAGAAAGACTCAGTTTGAATCCAAGCTCTGCTCCCTATTAGTTCTGTTGCTTATGGGTAAATAACATAAATTTTCTGACTCTCAGTTTGCTTATCAATAAAATGACGATAATACCAAACTCCTGTGCTTCTAGTGAGAATTAAAATGAAGCACTCATAAAATATACTATATAAAGCACTTAGCAACAGTGCCTGCAAATAATGATCACTAATACACAATAGCTACTATTTTGAAATCAACACAGAGATTTCTGAATCACCTGAGGTGATAAACGGTCCAGAAGACTGGAAATGTGAGGAGCTTATCTCTTAACTAACGGGCTCAAATTCCGGGACTTCTAAGGCACAACAAATAAAGGAAATAATATTATCCCCATAGCTTGAAAATATCGTGGTGGCAATTTTTCTATAATATGAACCCCAATTTATAGAAAACTAAGCCTGGTTTTCTAGACCTTGTTTGAGAAGGAAAGCGAAATCATATTTCTGTAATTAAGCCTCTGTGAGTGCTCTATGTTAATATGTTTGCTCTGGTAGAAATACTTTTATTCTCTATTACCTACTTAGGAAAAAGTTTTCAGGCAGCCATAATTCTCCTTTCTTTCCTTTGGTTAAAAAGTTGCAAATCCAGATAATTTTTGTAATGATTAGAAAGCATATTCCCTATGAGTAAAAAATTCTACTCCTTTTAATTTGCCTATTATTTTTCTAAGCAAATTTGCATCTTCTGTCATAGGCTTAGAAAAAACTCATAATTATCTCATTCTTTTGAAAAGGCAGTGGTGACATTGAGTCACCTGAGTTTCATCTCTGGGCAACAGTGACAAATGGTCACTTGCAGTGCAAAGATCAAGTGCTGAGAGTGTGAGGTCAGCTGCTTTACACGACACCTAATGGGGCTGTCATTTCTCAGGGTCCCCAGCCAAAGGCAGGGTGGCGACATGGTATACCCATCACTAAGGTGCCATGTCTGGCATCTAAATAGAGCTCAGTAATTCCAGTGGAGCCAAGTTATTAGAGATCTAATTGCCATTGTCTAATAAATTCTTTTGAGGTCTTTGTGTGTTGGTTCACTTAAATATTCAATGTGTCTAGCTAGAAGCGGTTATTAAAAATGTAATTGTTTTGTGAATTTTTATTTTTCAATTCCAAACACCCTCATGAATTAATAAACAGTGTTCAGATAAAATAAGAATATTCATCAATAATTTAAGATTTTCTTTGTCATGGGGGTGGGGTGTAACCTTACTACTCTGTTGATCAGAAACTCGGGGGAAATAACATATCTTCTGTAATACTCTCCCATCTTGGATATTCTAGATCATGTTTAGCTGGAGAGTTTTTACTTCGAACGAAAATGTTTTTATTCATATCTTATTTCCAATAGAGTCTATTTGAACTCATCGTCATCCTAAGTTTATTTCCAGTTTTACTTTCTGGCTCGCTTTTCTAAAGCTAGCTATGAATGCACAGTGGACTTTAAAATAACAAGGCCATTTTTGTTTAAAATGAGCAGTGACGGTCTTGTCCCCAGCCAGGGCCATAGAACATAACCTTCCCAGGGCATTTAGATGTTTCTCAAAAGACTGATCCATAGTCAACAAATGGGGAAATAGAAAAACTTCTCCAAAGGGGGTGAGTGCTTCCTTAAGTGACCTGATTGACAGCTCTAGTCTTGCCCAGTGACACTGTCATTTGAGGGACACTACACTTTTTTTTCCCAGGTTTTCTGAAGTCTCTCTGGTATCATAAGGGGGCAAACCCCTGTGGTACTGCCAGGCCCCTCTCTGTCAGAGGGCTAAGACCTGGACTAATTCATTGCAGTGCAGTTTAATTAAACTGCACCAGAGTTGTTTCCCTGGTAAAATAAGTGTGGGAAGAGAATGTGTGTCAAAAGGGACATGCCCCTTACTGTGTGTGCTTTATTGTTACACCACAGCTAATATATTGTGGGAATTCCCATGGAGTCAATGATAAACTATTATCGAGCTCCATGAAATAGGCATTCTACTCTAGGGCAGGTTACTGTAGCTCACAATTCTATTAATCCTTCTAATTTATTGTATTGTAGCTGTATGTGAGGTCTCATAAATTTATTATACCCCTTTCATCTAAAAAAGACCCCATTCTTGTTTCTCCTCTCAAATAAAACCTCTTATTATTTGTTGTGTCTGTCTGTAAAAATGTAATAATCACTTGTAAGAAAATATAATTACTGGCTGAGAAATGTAAACTGCATTTGACATGTCTTCTACTATAAAATTTTAAAATTCTATTAAATTTTGTTGTATGAGTACAAATACTGGTGCATGAAGACCCATTGGAGTTTTATTTCCAGTTTTCTGGCAATAAGTTCACATGAATGACAACTTTAAAATTTTCACTGTTTTCATCATTTTATTTATGATAAAGGAATTTACTTATAGTACTCTTTCTTCTTTATCATTTACATTGGAGGCCAGTGTAAGGACAGAAATAACATCTGCTTTGTTCATTTCTATATCTTCAATGCCAAGTATGATACCTGGCACATATTAGAGGCTCAATAAATACATGTTAAATATGAGAAGGTGAATGCAAATCACAGGAAAGTCTGTTATTTCCTTATGCCCATCTTTATATGTTTTACCTGTATATTTATTAATAATAGCTTATTTTTAATCAGCTGCAATTGCATAAATATTTAGTTTACTGCTTAAAGGATAACATCTAAAATGTGCAGGAATAGGTTCATTAAGTTATGAAATTTTAGTTGCTGATTTTAAGTTACATTTCCGCTTACTTTTAGAAATCTTGGTGCCTCAAAACAAGCTATGCTTTTGAACATTGAGAATAAGCTACAGATTCTGTGGGCTAGCCCACGTGATGATAAGAAATGTACACTGAGCAACACTTCATATCTATTGATGATCAGAATCATATCTGTACTCTTTGTAAATGGGCTGAGATGAACTTAGAAATATTTGAATTACAATTAGGCACCCTTATTTTGTTATCCTGAAGTAGAAAGGCAAGTGCTGATTGACACAGAAAGACTGGACATGGAATAACACTCTATCTACTTTAAGTTACTGTCTCAGATCCCAGATGATGGTGAAAATGACCAAAAGTTTTTTTTAGCAACTCTTACTTTAAAGCACTCTGTATGAAGGGAAATGATTAGTTTCAGTACAGGTGGTCAGATATCTCAAAAGGAATGAAGACAGTTGGTACTTGAGCATGAAATAGAGATTTGAGAAACCAAATCAATCTTGGAACTGGATTTGCTATTTTATTAAAAATCATTTCTGTGTAACACAATTAGGGTAAAAATCATGAGGTTAGCTAATTTTCTGGTGTTGGCTAAATTTCCCATAGTCTAGTTTTGGATATAAAGACTAATCTTCCCTTTGATATCATTCTTCTACGCATCATAAGAAGAAAAAATATGTCTTAAAACAGGTACGATAAATGTGCCCAGAACTGACAACATGGGCGGTCCCAGTGACACCGCTTGTCTCACCTTGGTCCTGGGGGCCAGGGCAAATGAATAGGTAGTAGTAGTATCTTGTCACCAGAAAAATCAAAGTTGTTCAGTGATTGCTGGGAGTTATGCGGCATAGTGGAAGGGCAGGATTTTTGGAATTCATCACTCCTGGATTTGAATCCTAGTTCTACCTCTTAATAACTGCAAATACAAGAAAATTAGTTAATTTTTCTGAGCCCTTATAAAAAGATTTTAATGGGAATTATACTAGATAGTGTATGCCATGTGCTTAGCTTAGTTCCTGTCACATAGTAACTTGTCAATCGTTATAATTACTTGCCATTATTATCTTTGCTCCCAAAGAATAAAGCATAATATGGCAAAACCTCCCACAGAGATATTTGAATAAAACAAGTTTCCTACTATTGAATTATTAGTTATTTTTTACACTTGAATTTACACTCTATATCTCCAAATATAAACAAATTGCATTGTAGGTTATAAGCGGAGCAATCCTGCTATTAATCTGATCTGGGGTTTCGACTATCTTCCTTCTCTCTTCACTTGCTACATTTTCAAAATGGACCAACTCTATTTCTTCGCAAAGCAAATGAGAGGTACTTGTTTAAATTACTACTCCACTCTTAACTTGCATCTATATCTATCTCTATCTTTCTCTCTCTCTCTCTCTCTCTATATATATATATTTGGATACTGCAGTAGAGAAAATGTGCTCTACTCATTCACTAACTACGGAATTAATGTTCTCAGAGAGATAAAAGTGAGTGGCTTCTAGAACTTTACAGCCAGGAAGGGATTTTGTACTTCATTAGTCTTTTGTCTTTTGTTTGATTAACATATCCCCTACTTGGCCTAGTTACAATTTGTGCTAAGTACTATATCAAGTGGTGCATGGACTATCTCATTGAGTCTTCATAATAAACCTAAGAGAAAGGCACAGGTGTTACCTCTGACCTATAGATTAGGACACTGAAGTTTAGAAAGCTGACATAGTTTGCTCCAGATCATACATGTAGCAAAAGGTAGAGCGGGGATTGAAGAGGTAGTAATTGCTCCTGGTCTATGCTCCTGACTGCTTTGCAATATCTGCATCCCCCAACACACCCCCATGCAGGCCCTCTCTATTTTTCTGGACAGTGTCTAGTCAATACCAGCTTTCGGTTAACTCAGTTCAAATGTAAAGCTTAGAGGAGGTTGATCGCCCTTGGGCATAGTAGGGGCGGTTCAACTTCTTTTAGAAACACCGTTCTGATGGTTACTCAGTGATGAGATTCCTCACTCTTGAAAGCACATACACATTTACGTTCTTATTTTCATATAAGATACTATAAATAAAAAATATAACATGAGTGATTTCTTACACATTTTGAAGAGCTGCTTTAACTCTTTTTTTAAAGAACAAAGTAGGGTCTAATAATACCTAAATAAGATAAATAAGTAACACTTCGATGACTTTATACATTCATTTTTGACATTTAATCTCTTTATAATTTGAAAGCACAGAGATTGTTTCTATATTGGCAAAACTAATATAGTCTTTATAAAATAGCTAGTGTTTTCAGTTCTGGCAGGAAAAATATGATAAAAATAAAGAACATGAAATTAGAAGTTTTTTTCTAATGCTATGTTTTATTTTGATAGAAAAATAAAATTGGTATAAATACTTATTTAAGGATTTTAACACATTATTAATATAATGTAAATTAACATTGGTTGTTTAGGAATATAGGTGAAAAAAACTTATTTCCTCCTAGATTGGGATAAAAGAGCAATTCTGACACACTGATTGACACAGCAATTTATATACTGTGTCGCTGAGAAGTGAAGAAAGCATTTTTCCTATTTCAGTAAGAATTACGTGAGATTTAGCAGATATATGTGTGGTATTAATGTGTTGTAATTCAAGGGTTTTTCAAATTTATTGTATGCAACTGGACTAGCTGCTATTAGAACTATATTAAAAATAGTTTGCCGAAGTAGTTTCAAAATACGTTTTTATAACTTTGAAGTGAAATGAGATTAATAAATGTCAAATTAATATTTTTACTTTAATTTAAAATTTTATTTCTATATAACATTAAGGAATATAGTTTAATATGCAAGAGCTTTAAATCATATGGAATTGTTAGGAGGGAGAGATCATGCTATGTCACAGTAAAAGAGCACAGCATAGAAAGAACAATAATTCTTAGAAATGAAAGAAACATTCTTTTAGCACTGTTTCCTCATTAGCCAAAATAATTGTTTTACTTTCTGTAGGTAACGGATCAATTTGAAGGCACTCTGCACTTTGCCAAATCAAGGAGACCCACCTCACTTAATATTTGACATTCTGTTATTTTATATCTTAGCTTGCCTTACATTTGAAGTATACTTGATGTATATTAGGCAACGTTTCAGTTGCAGTTTAGATGCCTGCATTCTTAGGTCTTCTCGTGTGACTTATTTTTAAACCTCTGTAAATTCTCTTGCCTTCTTCTGGAACATAACTCAGAGCGGGAGTGAGCATCTCAAGATAGAGGCCGCAGCAGAAGAGTAACATGATCTTTGACCTGCTTGTGACATACTGTATAACGATTTGGGGAAATGCTGTCTAGGATAATCCATCACCGAGAAATTTGGTATAACCTTGATGACCCTGTTCTTGCAGTGCAAGTGTAATCTCGGTGCAGCTACTATCTTCAAAAATTTGTATTTATTGCATAAAAACATATACCCTAAAGAGCAATAAAAACACAAAATGTTAGTTTGTCAAGTTAATTAAGGAGTAGAGGATGTGAAAACATTTCTTTGTGTAGAAGTTGCTCAGTAGTTGTTGAAGTCTACAGACACTGTAAGTGAGAACAAATATTGTACTTCTTTTGGTTGTCAATACAAATGGGACACTCATACACATCTCTTAATATGCTATGTAGCTACAAAACAGTTATATAATTTTCCACTTGGATGTGAAAAAGATATTAAAAACAAATTTAAAAAATGAATCTAAGTTAAATTAAGTAAGGAAACAAAAACCAAGCCAAGGAATAGAAGCCTTTGCAATGTGATAAGTCAACAGTGAGAAGAAGTAGCTATATTTATGACACCTGGGGAAAAGGCAAAAGATTTGTGTGACCTGAAGAGAAAACAGAATATTCCGCTTCTACTACCTTAGCTGAACCCACCTTCAAGTCTCACCTCATGGACTGAGACTGTGCTCTCTTTGGTATATTGGAGTTCAGCTCAACTCTCCTCAATTAATTCCCCAGCTTGCAGCATAATCCATTTTAGATTCTAAAGAGCTAATCCAATCCAGCTACTTCTCTGCTTTAAAATCAAAGCAAAACAAAAACAAGCAAAACATAAACAAACAAACAAAAAATCTTCAGTGCTTCAGTGTACCACCAGCCCATCGACTGAAGTCCTAGCTCATGGTTTTCCATGATCTTACCACTACAGCCTCAGTTTTCACTATTGTTCCTTCATGTTCCAGCCTTATTAAACTTTTCATTCTTCAAAAGTGCCATATTTTCTCTTTCACTTCCAAGCCTTGCCTTATCTCAGTCTGGACATTTTATCCCACTTCATCTTTCAGATCTCAGCCTCTCAGTTTTCTTCCTTAAAAGGCACCACTTCGTATCTTGTAATAACCTATAATGGAATATAATCTGCAACAAAACAAAACTGAATCACTATGCTGTACACCTGAAACTAATGCAATATTGTAAACCAGCTATACTTCAATTAAAAAGAAAAGGCACCACTCCCCAAGATTGGATTGGGTACCTATATAATTTTGGGTTGGGTACTTCTTCACTGTCGTGTGCAGGCATTATTTTTTTCTGAATTGTATTTTATTTATTTATTATCCAGCAGGTTCTTATTAGTTATCTATTTTATACATATTAGTGTATACATGTCAATCCCAATCTCCCAATTCATCCCACCACCCCACCACCCCGCATTTCCCCCTTGGTGTCCATATGTTTGTTCTCTACATCTGTGTCTCTATTTCTGTGTGCAGGCATTATTGTCTCTGCTTTACAAAAGAGGAAACAGAAACTCTGAGCGCCTGACTTGCCCAGTGTTACACATTTACAGAATATCAGAGCCAGACCTTAAATTCAAAACTTCTGGCTTCCACCTAGGCCTCATCCCATTATTCCATATGAGCCTCTCATATGCTTGATTTTACGTGAACAGTAGGTGCTTAGGTAGTTCTATGTGGTTTCATCCTCTATTCCTTTACATAGTCCCCATTCTTACGTTAACTTTGTGTTTGTGTCTACCTGGGAAATTCTTACTCATTTTTCAAACCCAGTTGCAGAAAGTGAAGTGTTCTCAGTCCACACTCCCTCTTCAGGCTCACAATGTTACTTAGTCCTTAACACTATTGTGGCTCGTAATGATCTCTCTTGAAATGTCCTATTATATGTTTGCTTCTTCTGTTAGACAGTGAGCTTCTTTTTTTTTTCTTTTTTCCTTTTTTTTGCGGTACGCGGGCCTCTCACTGTTGTGGCCTCTCCCGTTGCGGAGCACAGGCTCCAGACGTGCAGGCTCAGCGGCCATGGCTCACGGGCCCAGCCGCTCCGCGGCATGCGGGATCTTCCCGGACCAGGGCACGAATCCATGTCCCCTGCATCGGCAGGCGGACCGTGAAGGAAGATTTCTAAACCAAGATTCTGTTCATGTTATTTCCACCAACCCCAAGGAATGATCAAAGATTTGTTTTGTTATTCCTCACTGGCAATGGTGAATGGGAAAAGAAGACAGGAAAGGGAGATTTGAAAGGATACTTCAGCAGAAGCTTTGTGATTATCTTGGGACTTGAAGCCATTAGAATTTTCATGCCACCACACAAATGACCACTCGATTTTACACTTAGTGAAAACAAAAAGCTGCTACAGCACATTGCAAACCATGAACTTGAGAGTCTATCAGCACGCAGGGAAAATGCACCTCAGCTGACACTGGAGTGTCTGCAGTGGCTTCTCCTTCAGTACAGCTCCCTCTGACGCCATTTCCCAACTGGAGCGCAATCTCCAAAAAACAGAGATGGGAAATTAGGAAGAGCAGACAGGAGAAAGGAAAGTTCTTCCATCATGTCACTCAACCACAAAACCTAGGTTACTCTGGTTAACTTACTCTACCCTCTAGAGAAAGTTAAAACATTCTTCCTCATCCTCTACTACCCTCCTCTGGTCATACAGCTCTCACTTCCCCAGATTGAGAGAAAGTTTGGAGAGGCTGTGTGAATGCGTGCGTGTGTGTGTGTGTGTGTGTGTGTGTGTGTGTGTGTGTGCAATATCATATTGTGAGAAAGAAAAATTTGAAATCAAACTCTAAGGCAACAGAACTTGTATAAGAACCCAGCTCCAGTGGCAAGGTCAACAACAACAAAAAAGAAATCTTCCTTCACCTTTTTTTGGTGATGTAACCTTAGATAAACTGCACAATCTTTCTGAAGCAGTTTTCTCACCCATAAAGTGGGTGTAATATCATACACCTCACAGTGGTTGAAAGGACTAAAGAAAACAAAGAAAATGACAATGCTGATTCCTGGTAGATCTAGCTCAGCAAGTGTTAGTTTCCTTCTCTTCCCCCCTCTTTACAAGTTCTCCTCTTTCTTCCCAGCTTCTTGATTCCATTGTTAAGGGGTTGTGAATTTTTCAGAATACAGGGAATAAAGGAGACAAGGCAGTTAGGTAATAGCTCCATTACCCGCTAGGAGTGGGAAGCATATACTTAGAGTGGTGGGGAATATGTTTTAACGTGCTATAAACTTCATCATTAAATCTTAAAACAGGATTGGTTTTTTGTTTGTTTGTTTTTTATAGTTTGTGAAGCTTCATTTTTACAGTTTACTCTGTCCTTTGGAAATCACTAACCCAAAGAAAGGCATCTAAGTCCCTCTTTCGGCCCTAAGTCAGTGGTTCTCAACCTTAGTTGCACATTAGCGTTACCCAGAGCACTTACAACAGTTATTTTTAAGAAACATCCTGGGGCCCCAACCTAGACGTATTAAATTAGGATCTCCGGGGATGAGGCCCTGGCATCAGTATTGGAATAAAATTCTCTAAGTTATTTTAGCAATTGCAAAGTGGTTGCAAACCTTGGCCTAAATCATGTCGCTATGATGTTCACACCATGTTTGATTGGGGTCATAAAATATAATAAGAGTTGTGTAAAGTGACTTTTGAAAAAGGATATAAACCAAGGGGAAATTAAATTGACAAAATGTAGAAAAGATAAATATTATTTAAAAACATTACCTATGACTATGACAAAATAGGATTCCCAAGGCCCCCCAAATCCTAAAAATGTGATAAATTGTAAAGGGAAAAAGTGAACCACTCTTTTTCTTATAAACTCAGATGGAGCAACATTGGGAGGTTGCTAATTGGATTCAATGAAGGGTGAAAATATGCATTTTCTTTTTTAATTAAAGAAATCAATTATAGAATCCACATTTCTGAGAATAAGAAACTAAAAATAATAAAAATATGATATGCTAAGTTCAAGGAAGCAGCTACAGAAGTGTATTTATTGGTCTAAATTGAAATATTAACCCCTTGGAAACTCCTGACATCTATTTAGTCAGAAATGGAAAAGAGCTATCAGATAACAGAGCCTATCCTCCCGGGAGCCTCCTGGATTGTGTCTAGTGCCCAGAGAGAGGATAACATACTCCTCCCAGCCCAAAGGCCATCCTCCTAAGTACTCACTTGGCAGACATCCTGGAAAATGGTAGTGTTGTAAGGGCTAAGTTACTCTTCTCAGAGATCTCTATTGGACATGATAAAGAAAAGAAAAAAAAAAAAAAACTCAAAGCACAAACTGTATACAATCCAATGTACATTTTAAAGGATGTACTAGTGAGTATTTACATAGTGGGTCAGATTTTCGTTCTGTGAGATTCAAAAGAAGAAAAGAACTCTTTGAGTTGAGAAGCTAGCTTATTGTTTTTAGTGATGGCGTTTAGAGACAAGTGATCCAATAGCCACTACTTTTGAAGATCGTGATTTTATAAGGAATGGAAGTTTCAGGTGTCAGTAACCCATGTTGCACTGGTTTAAGGTGATTGTTGATAGTTATTTCAAAGTCCTTTAACACTGTTATTTGTAGAAAATAAATCTCACATAAACCTTTGTCGAAATCAGAGACCTTTTAAATGCAGCAAGCAAACATCTATTGTTAATGCATTGACAATAAAAGGCAAAGCGTAAAGAGAACTCAGCCTTTTTCTGGCACTCATCTGACTGATTTATATCTTCAGAGTAAGGTTTGCCAAATAAATATGATTATTAATTTAATAGGTTATTACATTTTCTCAAAGAAGAATTCCAAATTGTCTCAACAAAGCCCCAATAGATCATATACCTTAATCGATTTAGTTTGGATTACTTTTTCTTCTTTTTTTCTTTTTTGCATAGAAACCTCACTATGAATACCAATTAGAAAAAAGGGCATATTTTTTCACAGGCTTATTATTTGCCAAACTGTTACTGTCAGGGAGATTTCAACAGCCTTCAGATGGTATACAAAATAAATTATGTGCTTTCAAGACTAGTTGTTTCTGAAACAAAGTTTATGTATTTCTATTTTAGAAAGATGCTGATCCTCAGTTACAAAATTTTATTACTGAAGAGTAAATTGAAAAATCTCTCTATGAGACATTTCATGTGCTCAAAAGTTTTGATAACTTTTTGATATTTTCTTTCCTTCACTTTTGCTCAGTATATACCTTGAATTTGATGCTCTTATCAGCTCAACGGGGCCTGACTGCTGCTTCTTCTTGGGGGATCTCTTGTTCTCTCTAGCCACAACTCAGAGCAAGAGGTTATTTGGTGGAGACCCTGCTGTCCTTGGAGGGGGAGAAGCATCTGCCTTGAAGAGTGCGTTCTCAGCCTGCCTGCTGTGTTAGAATTCAGAAATGTAGTGGCTGTAGCATATGATCCGGCTGAGGATGCCTGAACATCACATACAATTAGCATCGGGCCGAGTTTCCTTGTCACAGCTCTGGGTTTTAGTTTGGGTGGAGGTTGTCACTGCATAGCCAGAATCTGGACAATTTAGAACCCCCTGAAGGAAAACACACCAACTTTAGTAGGGCATAAATTCTTACTAAAAAGGTGATTCCTTTTATAAGATATATTGTTCTATAGTTCATAAGTTTATTACAAAATTACTCCACCTTAATATGTTTATTACCTTTCCATTTGAAAAGTGATTATTTATTTCAAAATGTACTTTAATTAATTTAATCATACTATCCCTCATTTCAGAAAGCATTCTAGGTGGCTTAAAGAAATGCAACAATGAAATAAAATATAAACGTGAGTGGATAAGGAAAAGAAGATGTAGTGCACATAAGATAATAATCTATATATAAATTCAAGGTAATACATTAGTCAAATCTAAATAAAATTAGAAAATCGTATTACATTTTGCTTATGAAGCAAAAATGACAACTATTTTATTACAATATCCTACATTTTAAATTAGATGATGTCATTACTGTATATTTAATAATAGTATATAAAATTAGAGTGATCTTTAGTTTGTCTTGCTTTTCCAGGACATGAGAAAGTCACAGCACAGTGCAGGTATCATACTGGTTTAAGTTTACTGGAATTTTCTTAATGAGTATGTTAACTATAGTCATGGTAAAAAGTATTTGAGAATGTGGGACCATCTTGCAATATAAGTACTTTCAATATTCCTATATATTTTTCACATTGAAATGAAAGTACATGGATTTAATATATATATATAGTTATAAATTAATTTTAATTGTTGTACACCTTTAACATATTTTGAATAACAAAATTCTGTTGGCAGCAAAGAATTAAGGAGAAAATGTGATAGCAAGTGTCTTTGGAAGCACTTTGCAAATTTGAATGTTGTTCACAGAGAAAGACAAAAACAGAAGTAAAAAATATGATTAAAAGCAAACAACATAAATACTATATCTGTGTATGTACACACTGCTTTCAGATTTTAAATTTTATTTTATAGAAAATAAACAATTCTATTTCTCACAATGCCAGGAAAAAAGAATAAAAACTCTCCATTAGTGGAAACTTTTAACAGAAAGAGAGGCAGTGGAATGAGGATTTAATTTTTTTTTTGCCAGTTAGTTAATCTACTTATTCCCTCAGTTTTTAATTTTTGTCATCACACATTTTGTTCTTTTAAACAAAACATAACTTAAAGTAGATCTAGTCACAATGAATAAGAGAAATACATATGTATAGAATTCTATGAGGTAGAGTTGTTTTGTTGTTGCTGGGTACAAGAAGTAACAAACAATTCTTGCATGATAAAATCTGTACCTGTATATCGGGGCTGTGAAATACAAAGCATTTAAGTATTGCAGTGGATGACCGCCTTAAAAAATAAAAAAAAAGAGCTTATAGGTTAGAGAACTGCTAATAAAAAACCAAACCCATGGTGTATGTATTTCTATAAGAATAGTCCTTTGGGGAGAGATATTGTTTGAGGTCTCAAAGGAAGCCATGCAAAATGTGTGTACAATTGTGGGGAAAAGAAAGCATGGGCTCTACGTAAAATAAGCATTTAAGTGAGAATATAAAACGTGATTCCAGGCAGATCTGGCTACCACAGGAACCTCTAAGGTCAGCATTGGACCTGACACCCCATGGCCTAGTGGGCTAGAAGAAAGGGCTTGCTTTAAATAAGCACCTTCAGTTTCAGTTATCTTATTTCTATAGTTTATACATCAAAATAAACAAGTTCCTTATAGGGACATGGGAATCAGTATGAGTTAAATACCTCTGAAGTTAGTCAGCAACTGAACAACTTTGAATTCTGTTTCACAGAAAGTTCTCATTAGAAGTTCTGTGGTGTTTTTTTTAAAACCAGCCATCACTAGGCACAGACATTATAATATCAAAGTCAACTTTCTCTGAAATGTTGAATAAAAAATAGGAATAGTTAGAGTGAAAAAAGTGCAAGATTCCCTGGAAGATTTGACTTATGATTGAGAGGAAAATGAATTCATTTATTTTTGTAAGCAAATATCTTTCAAATGTCTAATCAGGGTTGTATTCAGGAGGTAAAATGAGGAAAATGTTGATTTCACCAGTCTAAAAAAAGAACAATGATACCACTAGCTACTCATTTCATGAAGAAGACTAAACCTAAATAGTAAGCATTTGAAAAGATGGCTTCTGAGCATTACATTGTACCATAAAAACGTTGTATGATAGAGGAAGAACCTGATTTCACCAGATGCATTAATTTTAGGCAGAGATGAAAACACCAAGATCAATTCAGCATAAAAATATGAAAAATGTCTGTAGTTACTTCTGTGTTATAGAATATTATCTTGACAATCTAAATGTTAGGAGAAACAAAACATTTACTTTCTTTGGGATGCAGTGGAATGCTTTCCATTTCTATCTTTTAAGCAAAAACAAGAACAAGAAATTATAGATATATTAAGAGAGAGGAAAAACATAAAAATAACCAGTATACTGACAAATGTTCTAACAGTTGTCAAGTGTCATATGGGTTTTCATCTTGATCAAGTGAGCAGAAATAGGCTATCAGGCTATTTCCTAAGACAATAAATAAAGATAAAATGGTGGTAGGGAAAGTAGGACCTAGAAGGAGGAATTCTTTTAAAAATTGTCTTGACTGCTTTGGTGTCTTCTTTTTCTTTCTGTCTTTTTTCTTTTTTAAAGATTCATATTCTTTTTTAAAAATAAATAAATAATTTGGCTGCGCCGGGTCTTAGTTGCAGCATGCGGGATCTTTAGTTGCAGCATATGAACTCTTAGTTGCAGCATATGGTATCTAGTTCCCTGACCAGGGATCAAACCCGGGCCCCTTGCATTGGGAGTGCGGAGTCTTAGCCACTGGACCACCAGGAAAGTCCCATGTCTTATTTTTCGAAACAGTGGGTTCATTCCACGGGCGACAGTACTGAGGAGCACAAAGTAATAGCACCAGTAGTTAACACGGAGGCCTACTTGTTAGCTTACATCACTATAAATACTAATGACTCTAGAATAGGCTTGTTGTCTTTAACTGGAGCTTCCTTCTTTCATAATAGCTATATGAGCAAGTTCTGAGGAATAAGATCTAAGAGGCAGAAGGGAAAAAAATAAAAATAATTTGAGAACTCACCTGAAATAAATCTGTAACCATGAAGTATTTTTTTTGAAAGTTATTATCCAGGAATCTATATTGTGGCTCCATAGTATCTACAAACTTAATATGTTGAACTATTTTTCATTTACAATATTCTTACTAATTATAAGAAATAACACTTGTGGAGGTGTAACTCCAAGAAAGAGACAGTGCATGTATTCGCTCAGTTAATTCTCATAATAGCAGTAGGAAGTAGGTACTATGATTCTCTTCATTTAGCAGGATGAGGAAATAGGCATAGGTAGTTTAAGTACTTTGCTCAATGTCATAAAGCCAGTTGTTGGAGGGTAGGCAGGTTTTGAACTCCAGAGCCCATGCTTCACTGCTATGTCACAATTAAATGCGTAATTTATTCAACCTATAGAAAAACCATTGAGTCATGATTTATCATTTATATCTTCATTTCAATATATCTTCAAATATATCAAATATATCTTCAAAGGTGTTGATTTCAGTTCACTGTTTCATTATGTGACAAACTTCCTGGTGAAAACTGAGAACAATTTGTGACATTCAAAAATACTATTTTCCTGTGTAGTAAACTTGGGAAATAAGGGAAAAAAACGCAGAAGGCTTAACTTTTACAAATATTTTGGGCCTCTGCAGTTTCAACTGAAAGATATAACATGGTCTACTCAGCTCTCATAAGCCCATGGGAATACAAGTAGATAAATACAACCAGAAAACATAGCTACTAGGTGTATATATTCTCATGTTGTCTCTACCCTGCTACTAGGGCTGGTAAGAACCTCCCGGGAGGGTGTGGTGCTGGTAACAGCTCTCAAGAAAAAGCCACCTGAGACAGGAACACATGGCAGGGATTTGTGTCTGGCACAGTCCTTAGCAGCATGGGATGGTTTGAGGGAATGGCTGAGCCAGCAAACACAGCTAGGCAAGGGCACTAGGGCAGGGCACATTAACGCTCACCAGCAGGCAGTCTGCCACTGTGAGTCTGAATAAAAATGAAGTATGCGTTATATATTTAATTATCAGGATGTGAGAGGAGTTCAGGGACAAAGGCACTTAGTAGTAATTCAGTTAAAGTGAGGTCGCCCGTGAAGTACGAGGGAAAATGAATATTTCACTTGATTCTAACATTTAATTTGTCTTTCAACCACTACACAAAGACAATCATTTCAGACAATAGAACATTCTGTTTCAGTCTCGGATTAGCCCTTGCCATTGGATTTCTTTCCCCCTAGGGTTAACAAGAATCAGTCATAGCAGTAATTTCCTGTGAAAAAGAAATCCTATCAGGCCCATATCTGCGTCTATGGAGCTGATGGATTGCTTCTTTTTTTATAGAGCCAAATCATTTTTGTAGGAATCAGCTTTCAAGTGTATAAATTTCATTTTGTAAATTATTTCTCGCAATATTTGCTTTCAGTAATTCTTTTCTTAACATTAATTATCTGAATAAATCCACCAAGGGACACAAAGTGTTTCTGCAAAATAATACGATAATTTGTATTGAAAGTGTGATTGAATACTGGGAAGAAATAAAAGAGACAAAAGGATCACAAAGGGAATAACTCTGTTATAGCTATTTGAAATATGGGATAAAATATACTTTCTTCTGTTTGATCTAATATATCTAATTATTCATCCCATTTTCCCTTTCTATCCCTCTATCCTCTCTCAATTTAGACAGTGTCTCCTCTGTTTATTTGTTACAAAGATTTCAGTTGCAATTCACAGTTCAGAATAAATGCTGACAGCTTACAGAAAAAAACTCAGTTACTGAGATAAGTTTCAACATCAACAAAAAGCAAGCCTTTTCCTGCTAGTATGTTTCTGATCAAGATTAAGGGTGCAGTCAAGCCTCTTTCTTATAGACCAACAGATTTTTATTGCTGTGGTATTCATATTTTGATCATTTGTATTTTTATCGTGCATTTGTAAGTACAAAAGTTCAATCAAACAGACACATGGGGCATGTTAAGATAAATGTAAATATCCTTAACTAGGGTATGAAAAATGGTCTTTGCCTGGTTGAAGGGACATTTAATAATATCTTATATCAAGAATGAAATTTAGGTCAAGTAGCAGTTGGGGTGCTCTTTGAGTTGTTTAGTTTGTTGTGGTAACAAATTTGTAATAGTGAAAACACATTGGCTATCGCATTCGATGGTAAGATGCGTTGATAAAGCACCAAACAAGCTGTGGAAAAAATACTGGAGTTGGAATTCCATGATCTAGGTTTGGATTCTGGTTTGTTACTTACTACTAGTAAGCCAGTTTATCTGTCTTGACTCCATTTTTCTTGTATGCTTAGTGGGGATGTATTTATACCTTATAGGGGTTTTGGGCGTGTATTAAATATCAAAGTGCACATTAAAGACTCATTATGAATTTTACCATGTGGGAGTTGAATCTATGCCTTGGCACCCATATACCCAAAAGAACACTTCCCAAGTTGAATAAGAACACATTGGGATTGCAAGTGAACTCCAGTCTTAAAAGTGAATTATCAAAATGGAAATGCAAAGCTTAAAAATATAACTTTTGGAGATTTGCCTCTAAGCTTAGCTGCAATGAGATAGGTATTAATAGTAATACAGACTGAAAAATTACTGAGAACTAATAATATCCATGATTAAAATAAATTACTGCCTCTGCTTATGCGAAGGAAGACAGACAAGGAAAGAGGCTAACTTTGTTCTTTATAAGTCTGTAAACAAAAACTGAGGAACATCGGATCTGCACTGAACACTTCTTAGTTTCCTCTTATAGGAAATTGTGTTTAAAATTCTTCATAGAGGGAAAACTCTATTCTAAGTTTTACATAGAAAACATGTCAAAAACTCTATAAAACTATGACTTCCTCTTCTAGCACTTATTACATTGTTTTACAATGTAAATGTATTTACATTGTAAATGTAAATGTATTTACAATGTATTTACATTGTAAATACATTGTAAATACAATGTATTACAATCATTTGCCCATGCCTGACACTTCTATCAGACTATGAATTGTATTCTCCAGAGATATGGTTGAATAAAGAGAGAAAGAAGGAAAGAAGAAAGAAAGAAAGAAAGAAAGAAAGAAAGAAAGAAAGAAAGAAAGAAAGAAAGAAAGGAAGGAAGGAAGGAAGGAAGGAAGAAAGAAAGAGAAAAGAGAAAGAAAGGAAGGAAGGAGGGAAGAAAGGAAGGAAGGAAGGAAGGAAAGAAAGAAAAGAAAGGAAAGAAAGAGGAAGATGCCTCTGTCTCATTAAGTTATTAAATATTTTTTGAGTACCTTTTAGGTGTCAGGTTTTGGATGTATAAAGTAACAACAACAACAAAATGACCCTGATTTCAGAGAATCTAGTTTGGCAGGACATACTGGTAAATGAAATAAGAGGCAGCTAGTTCAAGTGATGGCAGATGAAGTTATTTACAGGATGTTTGAGGAGTGGAGCTTAAGGAGGATTTCCTTGGGAGGTAAAATTTGAGATAACTAATAAGTGAGCTAAAATGATGAAGCTGGAGAATTATAGTCCAGACGAGGCAAAAAGCAGTCTAAAAACACAGAGGCAAGAAACACCATCATAATGTCTATTTAGGTCAAGCTCTGGAGTCTGAATTTTATTTTTAAAGTTTCAAAGAAGCTACTATAGTAATTTGAGTTGGAGAGTGATATAACTGAATTACAGAAAAATTAGTCTGCCATCAGAGTGAATAACAGATTGATAGAGATGGGAATTGGTGTGGTGAGAGGAAGGGTAAAGAGGGTAGTTAGGGGCTATGCAATGATTAGAATAAGAAGAGTTGAAATAAAGAGATAGTGGTAAAAATCAGAATAGTATACAGATTTGAGAATGATTAAGGAGGTAGAAAATATGAGACCTGATGATTGATAAGCTGTTGAGTGATTTAAGAGTCTAGGATGACTACTAAGTTTTTTGCTTGAACTGGTGTGTCTAGCTGCGAGTAGCCAAGAAAAAAAAAAGAAACATAAAGGGATTTTAGGGAAAATATGGTGAGTTGAATTTGAAGCATATGGACATATTAAATCAAATGGAGTTTGAGATGCTTGTGGAACATGCAGGAGATGTATAGCAGGCAGCTGAGTATGAGAGTCTACAGTTGCACCATCTAAAAGCAATACAGTGCAAACCTTGAATATAATTTTAAAATTTCTAGTAGTCACTAGGAATACTTATGGACAGCTTTTGTGTTTTCATTTCTCTGGGATAAATGCCCAGGAGTGCAGTTCCTGGGTCATATTACAAGTGTACATTTGGCTTTTAAGGAAACTGCCAAACTGTTTACCGAAGTGGCTGTACCATTTAGCCTTGCCACCAGCAATGTATGAGTTCCAGTGGGCCAGCATTCTTGTTGACACTTGGTATGGTCAGGTTTTTTTTAAGCCATTCTGATAGGTGTGTGATGATATCTCATTGTAGATTTAATTTGCATTTCTTTAATGTCTAATGATGTTGAGCATCTTGTTGTGTACTTATTTATCATTGTGCATCCTCTTTGGTATATATGTCTGAACAAATTTTTTGCACTTTTTGTGGGTGGGGTTGTGTTTTATTCTTGAGCTTTGAGGTTTTTGAATAAATTCTGGATACAAATCCTTTGTCAGATATATGACTTGCAAATATTTTTTCTGGTCTATAGCTTGTCTTTTTATTCTCCTAATATTGTCTTTCACAGAGCCAAAGTTTTACATTTTGATAAAGTCCATTAATTTATTCTTTTATAGATTGCACTTTTGGTGTAATGTCTAACAACTCTTTCCTAATGCCAGGTCATGAAGACTTTCTCCTGTGTTTTCTTCTAAAAATTTTGAACTTATATGTTTTTAAAAATTTTTTATTTTATTGAAGTATAGTTGATTTACAATGTTGTGTTAGTTTCTGGTGTACAGTAAAGTGATTCAGTTATACATATATTTAATAGTTTGCATCTGCTAATCCCAAACTCCCAATCCATTCCTCCCCCACCCCCTCCCCCTTGACAATCACAAGTCTGTTCTCTGTGTCTGTGAGTCTGTTTCTGTTTCATAGATAAGTTCACTTATGTCATATTTTAGATTCCACATGTAAGTGATACCATATGGTATTTGTCTTTCTGCCTTAGTATGAGAATGTCTAGGTCCATCCATGTTCCTGCAAATGGCATTATTTCATTCTTTTTTATGGCTGGGTACTATTCCATTGTTTATGTATACCACATTGACATTTTATGTTTTATATTTAGATCTATTTTTTCTTTTAACTTCTTCATTGGATTATAATTGCTTTACAATGGTGTGTTAGTTTCTGCTTTATAACAAAGTGAATCAGCTATACATATGCATGTATCCCCATATCTCTGCCCTCCTGTGCCTCCCTCCCTCCCACCCTCCCTATCCCACCCCTCTAAGTGGTCACAGAGCACCGAGCTGATCTCCCTGTGCTATGCGGCTGCTTCCCACTAGCTACCTATTTTACATTTGGGAGTGTATATAAGTCCATGACACTGTCTCACTTTGTCCCAGCTTACCCTTCTGCCTCCTCGTGTCCTCAAGTCCATTCTCTGGTAGGTCTGCGTCTTTGTTCATGTCCTGCCCCTAGGTTCTTCAGAACCATTTTTTAAAAATTTTAGATTCCATATATATGTGTTAGCATATGGTATTTGTTTTTCTCTTTCTGACTTACTTCACTCTGTATGATAGACTCTGGGTCCATCCATCTCACTATAAATAACTCAGTTTCATTTCTTTTTATGGCTGAGTAATATTCCATTGTATATATGTGTCACATCTTCTTTATTCATTCATCTGTCAATGGACACTTAGGTTGCTTCCATGTCCTGGCTATTGTAAATAGAACTGCAATGAACATTGTGGTACATGACTCTTTTTGAATTACAGTTTTCTCAGAGGATATGCCCAGTAGTGGGATTGCTGGGTCGTATGGTAGTTCTATTTTTAGTTTTTTAAGGAATTTCCATACTGTTCTCCATAGTGGCTGTATCAATTTACATTCCCACCAACAGTGCAAGAGGGTACCCTTTTCTCCACACCCTCTCCAGCATTTATTGTTTGTAGATTTTTTGATGATGGCCATTCTGACTGGTGTGAGATGATACCTCATTGTAGTTTTGATTTGCATTTCTCTAATGATTAATGATGTTGAGCGTTCTTTCATGTGTTTGTTGGCAGTCTGTATATCTTCTTTGGAGAAATGTCTGTTTAGGTCTTCTGCCCATTTTTGGATTGGGTTGTTTGCTTTTTTGATATTGAGCTACATGAGCTGCTTGTATATTTTGGAGATTAATCCTTTGTCAGTTGCTTCGTTTGCAAATATTTTCTCCCATTCTGAGGATTGTCTTTTCGTCTTGTTTATTGTTTCCTTTGCTGTGCAAAAGCTTTGAAGTTTCATTAGGTCCCATTTGTTTATTTTTGTTTTTATTTCCATTTCTCTAGGAGGTGGGTCAAAAAGGATTTTGCTGTGATTTATGTCATAGAGTGTTCTGCCTGTTTTCCTCTAAGAGTTTGATAGTGTCCAGCCTTACATTTAGGTCTTTAATCCATTTTGAGTTTATTTTTGTGTATGGTGTTAGGGAGTGTTCTAATTTAATTCTTTTACATGTAGCTGTCCAGTTTTCCCAGCATACTTATTCTTGCATCCTTTATCAAAGATAAAGTGACCATATATGCATGGGTTTATCTCTGGGCTTTCTATCTTGTTCCATTGATCTATACTTCTGTTTCTGTGCCAGTACCATACTGTCTTGTTTACTGTAGCTTTGTAGTATAGTCTGAAGTCAGGGAGCCTGATTCCTCCAGCTCCGTTTTTCTTTCTCAAGATTGCTTTGGCTATTTGGAGTCTTTTGTGTTTCCATACAAATTGTAAAATTTTTTGTTCTAGTTCTGTGAAAAATGCCATTGGTAATTTGATAGGGATTGCACTGAATCTGTAGATTGCTTTGGGTAATATAGTCATTTTCACAATGTCGATTATTCCAATCCAAGAATATGTTTGTATCGTCTTTGATTTCTTCCATCGGTGTCTTATAGTTTTCTGCATACAGGCCTTTTGCCTCCTTAGGTAGGAGATTTATTCCTAGGTATTTTATTCTTTTTGTTGCAGTGGTAAATGGGAGTGTTTCCTTAATTTCTCTAACTTTGCATTTCTTTTCCAATATTGTTTTGGCTGTTTGAGGCCCCTTGCATTTCCATATGAATTTGAGGATCAGCATTTCCATTTCTGAAAAAAAAAAAAAGCTGTTGGAATTTTGATAGAGATTGCACTGAATATATAGATCAGTTTGAGGAATACTGCTATCTCAAATATTAGGTTTTCCCATCTATGAACACAGATGCCTTCAATATACTTAGGTCCTTTATAAGTACTTTGAATAATACTTTGTAGGTTTCAATGTACAAGACTTGCATTCCCTTGATTAAATTTATTCCTAAGTATTATGTTCTTTTTGATGATACTGTAAATAGAATTGTGTATTAATTTCATTTTTGGATTGTTCATGCCTAGTGTATAAAAGTACAACTGATTTTTGTATCCTGCAACTTTGCTCACTTCGTTTTGCACTCTAATAGTTATTGTGATCTATAATATGTATATGTGCATATATATATATAAGATCATGTCATCTTTGAATAGAGATAGATGCCTTTAATTTCTTTTTATTACCTAATTGCACTGGCTACCACCTCTAGTACAATGTTGAATAGAACTGGCAAGAATGGACATCCTTCTGTTGTTCCTGATCTTAGGGGGAAAACATCCAGTCTTTCACCATTAGGTAAAATGTTAGCTCTGTGGTTTTTTGTACATGAACTTTATAAGGTTGAGGAAGTTCCCTTCAATTTCTAGTTTGTTGAGTGTATTGTTTTGTTTGTTTGTTTGTTATCATGAAAGGATGTTGGATTTTGCAAAATGTTTTTACTGCATATATTGAGCTGATCATGTATGTTTTATCCCTTCATTTTATTAATGTAGTGTATTACATTGATTTTCATGTGCTTAACCTTGCATTCCTGGGCTGAATCCCACTTATCCTGGTGTGTAGTCCTTTTATGTGCTGCTGAGTTCACTTTGTTTGTATACTGTTGAGGATTTTTGTATCTGTATGCATAAGGGATATTGATCTGTAGTGTTCTTTTCTTGTGATGTCTTTGTTTGGCTTTGGTGGCAGAATAACATGGACCTCATATAATGAGTTAGAGAGTGTACCTTCCTCCACTGTTCTTTTGGATGAGTTTGAGAAGGATTGGTGTTCATTCTTCTTTTAATGTTTGATAGAACTTGCCATCTGTTCCTGGGCTTTTCTTTGTTGGAAAGTTTTTGATTATGATTCGATATCTTTACTTGTTATTGGTCTATTTACATTTTCTATTTTTTGATTCAGTGTTGGTGATTTGTATATTTTTAGAAATTTGTTTATTCATCTAGGTTATCTAATTTATTGGCATACACTCGTTCATAGTATTTAATTTCAATCCTTTTTATTTCTGTAAGTTCAGTAGTAATATTCCTACTTTCAATCCTGATTTTAATTTGAGTCTTCTCTTCTTTTTTATTGATCCATCCAGCTGAAGATTTGTCAACTTTCATGAGATACTCAAAGAGGTAACTTTTGGTGTCCTTTATTTTCTACATTTTTTTTTATTCTTTATTTCTTCATGAGTGAAAATTTCCATAGTCTTCTTTTCTTGTAATATCTTTGTTTGGTTCTCATATCAGTGTAGTTCTAAGCTCATTAAATCAATTGAAAAATGTTCTCTCTTCTATTTTTAGTGAGAGTCTGGAATATGGGCAGTTGTCTACCCTGTAGTTCATTTCTCAAAGCCTTTGGTATTCTGTTTAGGGTCAGATCCATACATTTGCAGCTCAAGATCAAGTCTAGGAGTTCATACACAAATCTACTGGGTACTTTCTTGAGCTCTTTTCCCTTCTCGATCTCTCCAACACATCTGATTTCTAGAATTTCCCTTTCTTGGTCATCTTGCTAGGACACTGGGTTTTAGTTACATATTTTGCTGCACACTTTCCATGCCTATGCCTTCCCCCATGGCCAAGGGAGAGAATGGGAAGAAAAAAATACCAGGGGATTTTCCCCACTCCCTCATAGATCTCCTTTTTACCTCCTTGGACAAAAAATTGAAAGGTTTTCTGGTTTATGCTTAAAGGACAAGTTACCTTTGAGTATAGAACTATTTGATCTCTTTGTTTTGACTCTGCAGTTCTGACCTTAAGGATATTTGAATTTGCACTTAATCAAAAACAAAGGTATAAATAAACTTGCAATGTAAGTATTTTCTGAAGAAAACTCAAGTAAGCCAAATTAATCCTTTTACCATTTTTTTCAACAGAGAGGTTGTGTTCTCTATTTTACATTTCAACATTATTATACTGAAATAATTTCTCTAGTGTAAATCTTTTTCATGTAAATTTTGCAAGGAAGGTTTCTTTCTTCTTTTTAGGTTCTGGTACGGTTTTTTTTTTTTTTTTTTTTTACCATGTTTGTTAAAAGTCAACTTGGAGGGACTTCCCTCATGGTCCATGGGTTAAGAATCCACCTTCCAGTGTAGGGGACGTGGGTTCGATCCCAGGTTGGGGAACTAAGATCCCACGTGCCACATGACAACTAAGCTGTGTGTTCTAGAGCCCACGTGCCACAACTAGAGAGCCCATGTGCTGCAATTACTGAGCCTGCGCACTCGCTGTAGCTCTGGGGAATTTATAGTAGTTGGAATAAAGATAGAAAAATTATCAAGTCCTGAGGCTTATTGATTAACTTCTATTATTTGTAGATTATTTGCACACACAATTACTTTTAAACATATATATAAAGGTGTTTATATTTATTTTAACGTAAAAAATAATTTACAGTGGTGTATGTCTTTATTGCAGTGAACCTTCCTGGAAATTCTGAAGTACAAAGTCTTACATCACAACCCAAATACTGGATTTCAAGCATTAATTCCAAGGCAGAAAGAGCAAAATGATCTCTTAATCTTGATATTTAGTATTATATATTATTTAGTAATAACAACTGAGCTTCAGTATCCATTTATTCATTCAACAAATAATTGTGATCATTTTTATTTGGTGGGATATCTGCTTTAAATAAGTTGAATAAGAGAGTGAGTGAGATAGCATTCAAGATCCATGTTGTCATAAAGTTCACATTCTAGAGGGAGGAAAACAGATTGCAAAATAAAGCTATAATATAATTTTAGTTAATAAATTGTATAAGAAAAATAAAACATTGTCATTTGATAATAGTGACTGGAGGGGAAATTCATGTTAGGTAAGGTATTTAGCAATGACATTTCTTGACATAGAGCATGCTAGGCAGAAAGAAAAGCCATTTCAAAGGCTTTGAGTTGGGCAGGAGTTTGTGAAACCTGAGGAATATGAGAAAAGCCAGCCTGTGTGGCTGGATCATAGTGAGGAATAGGTGGAGTGGGATGGGCTGAGGTTGGGGATATAAACCCAGCTAGATCATAAAAATTTCAGCAAAACCAAAAAAAAAACATTTGCAATTGATTCTAAGTGGAAAGCGAAGCCATTGGTGAGTTTTTAGGGACTTAACGTTACATTATTTACATTGTAGGAAGTTACTTGGACTGCTGTATGGAGAATAGATTTTGGAAGCTCTAAAAAAGAAGCAGGAAGAGTGGTTAGAAGCCACTGCAGTACTATAAGCAAAAGATGGCAGTGGCATGGATATGCGTGGTAGCAGCAGACCTGAAGAGAAGTGGACAGACAAAGGGGATATTTTTGAGATACAGCTGGCCAGACTTGATGCTTTTTTAGGAAGTATGTGTGTACGTGATGTAGGAGGAGTAAGGGATAAAGAAGAGTCAAGAATGTCTTCTAGGAATTTTGTTTGAACAAATGGTTGGAAGTTGATGCTCTTTATTAGCTGGAGAAGCAAAGGAGAGAAACAAGTTTAGAAACTCAGGGGGAGAGTTCAGAGCTGGAGATTCAAAATGGAGAGTCAACAGCACACAGATAATAAAGTCATGGGACTGGATGAGATCTTAGCAGAGTCTAGAGGAAGAATTTTACAACATGGACATTATTTTGACCTTGACAAGTACAATTTCAGTGGTTAGAGGGGAGATAAAGTTGACTGGGGTGGGTTGAGGGTACAAGGTGAGATGATAAAAGAAAGTCAGTAAATCTAGGCATCACTTGATATGTTTTGCTGTGAAAGGGTCAGAAAAATGAGGTAATGATTGAAAGGTAACATGAGATAAAAGGAGGGTTTTTTCCTAATGGATAATTTGTATGCTTATGTTTATTGGAATGATCCAGTAGACAGAGAGAATCTAATGATACATGAAGAGTCACAGGACAATTGCAGGCTTGAATTTCTTGAACATGGGAAGAGGAGATGAAATCCAGAAAGTAAGGGGAGGAGTTGACATTTTTAGGCACTGGGAAATTTTTTTTTCCATTGTAATAAGAGGAAGGCAGAGAATGTGAGTGTAGATGCAGATAAGTTAATAAAGTTGGTGGTGGGAAGTTGAAGGAGTTCCCATCTGATTGCTACTCTTTTCTCAGGGAATAATGAGATGAGTTCATGAGCTGTGGAGGGGAGGGTGTTTTGAAGGTTTGAAGAGAAAGAAGATCTGAAACTTGTTTCAAATAATGGGAAATGCAGTAGGATTCCTGGGCACTCCCAAGTGCTCTTCTAAGATAAGTGATCATAAATTTAGAGAAAGATCAATCTACAATGTTTGTTGGTTTTCTCCAGGAACATTCAGCTTCTGGGGCAGAGGTACAAAGAAAGTGGGGAGTTGAGTTTAACCAGAGTTGGGATATAATTAAATGGGAAAGAGGGAGAGAGGGACTAAAGAGTTAGAAGCAAATTGTAATCATCATCCATGGGATCTAGACTGGGAGAGGTAAGAAATGAGGATGTGAGATGATGGGAATGGAAAACACTTCACTTCTCTCCACTCAATTGAGTAATTGTTGGCACTGGCTTTGGGGAAGGGGAAGGAGAGGGAAGAGATGCATGTGAAAAAGGTGGGAGCTTGACATTAAGATCTTTTTGCTGTGGTATATTTATTAGGGATATCAAGGGCTAGAGTTATGGCATTGGACATGGATGAATGAGGTTGGCTAGAGAAAAAGATGGGAGAAAGGATCCAAGAACTGAGAAGGCAAGGGATTAAGAAAGTCAGTGCTTTTCATAAAATGCTTTCTGGAGAAGTCATACCTTGGGCAACTCTGTCCAAAACCGAAACAGTCACTGTGGCCACACAACAGAATCATCTCCTCCCCATGATTTTCATCGCTGAATCAGCGCTCAGGCTTTAGCCATTTCTGGGAGTGGTGCTGTTTGAAGCACTTTGCACACAGTAGTACTCAGAACATGCTGCTTCCTTGCTCCTCGCTCCCCCTCCAAGACAGCGTTCCCAGTGGAAAGTACACTAGTTGTAGCCCTCAAGACCTAACCCTGAAGGAGAGAATTTAAAAATGTTTTACCCTGAAGGTCATAAGATGTGCTGTATAAAAATATACTTGGGGGCTTCCCTGGTGGCGCAGTGGTTGAGAGTCCACCTGCCGATGCAGGGGACATGGGTTCGTGCCCCGGTCCGGGAAGATCCCACATGCTGCGGAGTGGCTGGGCCCGTGAGCCATGGCCGCTGAGCCTGCGGGTCCGGAGCCTGTGCTCCGCAACGAGAGAGGCCGCGACAGTGAGAGGCCCGCGTACCGCAATAAAAAAAAAAAAAATGGTGCCAATCTTCAGCTGTTCTTTAGAGTAATTATTTAAGTTTTTAACTTAACACATCCTCTTTTTGAATAAATGCTAGACTCTCTTGTAGCAAGAAGTACTTATTAGAGCAGGTCTGGAATTAGTATTAGAAAAAAGTTTTGTCAAAATGACAGTAAAGGTCAGTAAAGTTATCTGACATTTTTGAAAGCTCTTGGTATCCTTTTTCTGTTTCCCAATATAATGTAGAGAAATAAAACAATATTAGAATCTGGGGAATTAGAGTACTGTGGATTTAATAGCTGTTGTTGGAAATACGTAAATTAGGGTTAGAATGTTCCCTTGTTTACTGGTAAGAGTTAATACATTCTTTTATAGCATTTTTCCCTATAGGAAGCATCTCAGACACAGACAGAACTGCACTGTGTATTCATTCACTCAGTAAATGCTTGTCACAGGCCTGCTGTGGGCCAGTCATGAACAAAGCTAAAATCCCTGCTCATAGGGCCACACATTTTGGTGAGAGGAGGAGACCATACACGTGCAAATAAAAATGTAATATATTAAAGCTGAGACTTGCTTTGGAGAAAAAGGAGGGTAAGGAGAAAAGGGTGTAAGGTGGGAGGGAGGTGCTCTCTTTCCTCCAGGGTGTTCTGGGTAGGCCTCTGGTGAGGTGACATTTGAGGAGAGACACAAAGGAGCTGAGAGAGAGAATACAGGCTCTAGATGGGATCTGAGAGGTTAGCGTGTTCACGTCCAGGTCTACCAGCTTCTGGCTGGGCTCCTTGCCTCTCTCAAAACATGTCCTGCTGTCCCACCTAAAACTCTTCACCTTGTCTCCCGGTGCTCTGTCTCGGCTGTCACTGATTCCTCAGTTCAAACACCGAATGCTGTAGGGAGCCATTCCTGACTACGCCAGGAGTAAATGTGAATTCTCCCCGCTCTGCCCTTCTTTTGTTCTATTATAATACCTATAAAATGTTATTACTTTTTGTGTTTATGTACCTTTCTCCTAATGCTAGGCAGTAAGATCCTTGAGAGTAGGGGTTATGTTCTATCCATCTCTGTGTCCTCAGTACTCACCATGGGTCCTGATATATTGTAGGTGTTACAATTTTGTGTTGAAAAAATGATATTTAGAGCAATAGAAAATGAGCTATCAAGTCCTGAAAAGACTCCTAAGGACCCTAAGGCAGAACCTTAAATGCATATTGCTTAGTGGAAGAAACAAGTCTGAAAAGGCTACATATGGTATGATTCTAACTATATGACATGTTGGAAAAGACAAAATTATAGAGACAGTAAAAAGGTCTGTGGCTGCCAGGGGCTCAGGGGAAGAAGGGGAGAAAGGGATGAGTAGGTGAAGCACAGGGGATTTTAGGGTAGTGAAACTATTCTAGATGGTACTGTAGCAATGAATGCATGTCACTATTCATTTGTTAAAACCCCTTGAGCTTACAACTCAACCACACTAAAACAAGATGTTAATAATAGAGGAAACTGGCGGTGGGGGGGGAGTTGCTACATGGAGTGTTATGTATTATCTGCTCAACTATGCTCTAAATCTAAAACTGTGCTTTAAAATGTCTTTAAATTATTCAAAAATGAAATTTGGCAGTGAAAGCAAGGAGTGATGCAGGGTAGTAGATTGACTACTTTTTAAGGACTGCTTTTTAAAAAAGGAATTATTATTTTTTTAAAAAATATTTATTTATTTATTTGGTTGTACCGGGTCTTAGCTGCGGCAGGTGAGCTCCTTAGTTGCAGCACGTGGGCTCTTTAGTTGTGGCACGCGAACTCAGTTGCAGCATGCACGTGGGATCTAGTTCCCTGACCAGGGATCGAACCCGGGCCCCCTGCATTGGAGCGCAGAGTCTTAACCACTGCACCACCAGAGAAGTGCCCAAGAAAGGAATTTTTGAACATGTGTCAGTAATAAAGGTATGAAATACTCGATGTAATTCATAAGCAGCTACCATCCTTCCTGATTCCTTTCCTGTCCTATGTACAATGGAAGGAGCCAAACTGATAGAGTATCAGTGTCCTGCATAGAGAACATTCTATTCAGGCAGACATGTGTTTGAATCCCATCTAGCTGTGAGGTCTTGCTGAGTCTCAGTGTCCCCATCTGTATGAAGATCACACTACTGACCTCAGAGGGGTGTGATGAGGATTCAATGAGACACATTATCTAAAATGCTAGCACAGGGCTTGGCATAAAGTGTATGGCTAAAACTTGCTCATTTTCTTTATTTTCCCTTTCAAGAGACTATAAAAATGAAATAAAAGTTGGAATAAGTGATGGGAAAAATTAGGAGTAAGACAAGAGAATGTTCACATGTTGGTATAGCACTGAATTTGAGTTTTCACTTTAAATCTGAGGACTAGCTCTAGTTTCCATTAGGTTCCATTTGGTTCCATTTGAACAGGCACCTACACTGCTCTTCTGACACGTTATCTTTTTTTTTTTTTTTAAATAACTTCTATATGATGACAGGTGAAGTGACTTTTCTCATGTTGGGTTTTCTCAGGTAACAGATGATGTCATGTCAGAAGTGAGAAGGTGAGACGGTAGAATTGTTGAGTTAATGAATATGGGAAAAGCTTGGAAGTGCCTTGATAGGGAATGCGGCATTGATTACAAGGTATATCATACCTTGTAATTATTTGGCTACATGTCTCAGTTTCCATGTATTGGTTACCTTGCATCTGTCTCTCCCATCAAGATGCAGTATAATATTGAGTAGTAGGTGCTCAATAAATATTTATTGAAGTGAGTTTGTAGATAGATCTTGATGAAGAATCAGTCTTTTTCATAAGAAAAAAAGGAAGCTTATTTATTAGATTATTATATATACATCAAAGGCTGGGCTCTAGGATATATTTAGCACACACCATATGTGTAAAAACAAAACATTAATTTGGGAACATACTTTTCCATGTTTCTCTTTCTCAGTTTCTTAGTTTGGACAACTCTGCCAAACATCTGTAGGTTTAAAAGCAGTTCAAAGCAGGGTACAAAGAAAAGAAATCCACTTAAAATATCTCAGCTCGACTCTCATCACTCTGTACAAGGTTCAAATGTGATTTGGACACCAACACACCAAGCTAAGCTTTGTGTGAGGAAGTAAATGTTAGACTGAAATGGGAAACTGAAGCAGGTCATTCTCCTTTTGTTGAGCTTCTCCTTCTTGTCAAAACCACTGGGCTGTACGTTGTCGTTCTTGTTTGTTACTGATAGCCTATCACAAAGCCCCTTCTGTTAGGATGCCGTACCAAAACTCCCACTAGCCAGCAGAGCATAAACACCAAGGTGGAGCCACCTTCCCCAAACCTCTCACACACAATAGCTACTGCTGTCACAGCGGGACAATTGAGTGGATCTTATGGTGGTATATTTTTCCCCATCATATGCATGACAGAAAGTCTAATGGACCTTGTTCGTTTCTTGAGTAGCTTTTAAGGCCCTATAAAATGGCCTGTTATCAGTTCCATCAGTGTTCCCAAGATGTCTACCTGGATGTCAGAGAGCCCAGGCAGTAACTGTATTTTAAGTCCTCCAATCAGCGAGGAGAAGATAGTAATTAGCTGAAAAATTAGAGAGGAAAACTGTTTGCAGCCCAGAAGGAAAAGCTAAAAACCAATGGCATTTTGTGATGAATAAAATTCACAGCCTTTAAAAATGGAAGGATTAAATGGACTACATTCTTTTATATAAGACTTAACTATGTGCCTTATTATGGATCACTGCCCTTAATAATAAAAATGTTTAAAACTTGATATGATTTTACACTCAATATTGGGATATATTATTCTCCAAGTGCAGTGCTAATTACATCCTGGTATTATCCTGGGATGGAATATAAGAAAATGGAGAAGAGTAAAATAACAATGTCACAAAGACACTATTTTTAAAATAACCCCTCAGAATTTTAGATATGTTTCTGTCATTTTGTAAGACTTAAATATTGACATAAATGGAAAAGACTTTTTGACAAGCAGAGGAAAAACTATATCTGATGCAGATAATGCAATCTGTCTAGTAGGGGTTTCTGTAAGACTCTAAGCTATTTTTGACTCCTAGTAGTATGTTGGCTCCTAGAAATATTTCCTGGAATTCTTAAAACCTTTTTTCCCCCATGAGATGGTAGATACTATTTAAGGTTTCTTACTAAGTATAAAGGCTTAGGACTTTCCTGTCTACGTTGTTATTGAACATAATTCTCAGATCACAAATTCATTTGTACGAGCTAATTTCGAGGGCTGTGGGCAATTAATCTTGGTCAGTCTGTGGTTCTCTGTCATCTTGTGGGGGATGTGTGTTAAGTTGGATGGGGTCACATAGTCCAAGGTTTTGAGGTGGGGTATAGCTGACCAAGAAATCATCTGTGGGGTTGATGGTATCTTCCAGGTTGCTAACCACTTAGATGCCCCGTTTCTCATCTCAGGCAGGCCTCTGTCAAATTGGGTGACACTCCCCATCACTTTCCATTATGCTTTGCCATGTGCAAATCTTTTTTTTTTTTTTTTGCGGTACGCAGGCCTCTCACTGTTGTGGCCTCTCCCGTTGCGGAGCACAGGCTCCGGACGCGCAGGCTCGCCGGCCATGGCTCACGGGCCCAGCCGCTCCGCGGCATGTGGGATCTTCCCGCACCGGGGCACGAACTTCTGTCCCCCGCATCGGCAGGCGGACGCTTATCCACTGCGCCACCAGGGAAGCCCGCCATGTGCAAATCTTTCTGGTGCTTTTAATATGCATGAGAGTATGGAAATCTATGGATGTGTCTGTGGCCTAGCTTTGTAAATGCTCTGTGCCGCATTTCTTCTCTGGCTCCACAGGGACAGAGTGCAGGGCACTTCTCTCCACCCCGCAAAACCTCTGCTCTCGTATCCTTCTCTTGATGTTTCATCTTCCCATACTGGAAACTTTTTTAAGTCTTGGGAGAGAGGTCTCCCTAATCCCATCATGATTTTGCCTTGGAGGCACCGTGCATTGTCTCAAGGGGTTAGGCTTTAGGAAATCAAAGCAATAAGATTGATAAGTAACTATTTATCCATCGTGGCACAATCTCTCTTCTGGAAGTGTAGAGAACTGAGAGCTCAGTGAATTGAGAGTAGACCATCTGCCTGGATGAGGGAAAGGAAAAGGGAAAACAAAGTGAGGGTGGCCAAAAATCATTTATAGCTTGAAAATGTTATTCTGCCTGAAGTGCCACACTGCTTTTTACTTAGAATAGTGCTCATCCATATAATGGATAATCCATGCAATGTTCATGGAGCATTTTATCTCTTTTCTCACACAAAATCCAAGAGTTCAGTGGACAAACTTGTATTTCCCTATCAGATTTTATTCTCCTTTATATCAGGGAGAATTTGAATCATTCTGTCAATTTTGGTGCACACGTGGAATATGCCTCTCTGTTGTGTAGCTAGAGATTATGCTGAAATACCATTTCTTTTTATTTTTTAAATTGAGGTAACATTGGTTTATAACCTGTAAGTTTCGTGTGCATATCATTATATTTCAACTTCTGTATACACTGAAGTATGCTCAGCACCTAAAATTTAGTTTCTACCTGACACCGTACGCTTGACCCCCTTTACCCATTGTGCCCTCCCCTCTGGTTACCACTAATCTGTTCTCTGTATCTATGTGTTTTTGTTCTGTTTTGTTTGTTTGTCTGTTATTATTTATTTATATTCCAAATATGAGTAATATCGTATGGATTTGTCTTTCTCCATCTGACTTATTTCACTTAGCATAAGGCCCTCAAGGCCCATCCATGTTGTCACAAAGGCAAGATTTCATCTTTTATATGGCTAAGTAGCATTCCATTGTGTGTATATATATATATATATATATATATGTATGTATATATATATATATATATATATATATATATATATATATATATATATATATATATACACCATATCTTCTTTATCCATTTAGGTTGTTCCCATATTTTGGCTATTGTAAATAATGCTGTGATCAACATAAGGGTACCTATATCTTTTCGAATTAGTTTTCTGTATTCTTTGGATAAATACCCAGAAGTGGGTTAACTGGATCATATGGTAGTTCTATTCTTAGTTTTTTGAGGAATCTCTATACTGTTCTCCATAGTGGCTGCACCAATCTACATTCCCACCAACAGTGTATGAGGATTCCTTTTTGTTCACATCCTCTCCAATATTTGTTATTTCTTGTCTTTTTGAAAATTGCCATTCTAACAGGTGTGAGGTGGCTTTGATTTGCATTTCCATAATAATTAGTGATTTTGGACATTTTTTCATGTGCCTGTTGGTTATCTGTATGTCTTCTTTGGAAAAATGTCTATTCATACCCTCTTCTCATTTTTTAAGAAAGTTGTTTTTCCTATTGTTGTTGTTTTTGAGTTATATGAGCTCTTTATGTATTTTGGATATTACCCCCTTATCAAATATATGATTTGCAAATATCTTCTACCATTTGATAGATTGTCTTTTCATTTTGTTAATGGTTTCCTTTGCTGTGCAGAGCTTTTTATTTTAATGTAGCTCCATTTGTTTATTTTTGCTTCTGTTTCCCTTGCCTGGGGGACATATCCAGAAAGATATTGCTAAGATCAATGTCAAAAAGTGTATTACCTATGTTTTCTTCTAAAAGTTTTATGGTTTCAGCTCTTACAGTCAAGTCTTTCCATTTTGAGTTCATTTTTGTGTGTGGTGTAAGAAAGTGGTACAGTTTCATTCTTCTCATGTACCTGTCCAGTTTTCTCAACACTGTTTATTGAAGGGAATATCTTTTGTCTGTTATATTGGGCTGGCCAAATAGTTCGTTCGGGTTTTTCCATAACATTATGGAAAAACCCGAACGAACTATTTGGCCAACCCAATATGTTCTTGGCTCCTTTGTCATGAATTAATTGTCCATGTATGAGTGGGTTTATTTCTGGGCTCTCAATTCTGTTCCATTGATCTGTTTTTCCCCCCAATGCCATGCAGTTTTGATTACTATAGCTTTGTAGTATAATTTGAAATCAGGGTGTGTGATAACTCCATCTTTGTCCTTTTTTCTCAGGATCGCTTTGGCTATTTGAGGTCTTCTGTAGTTCCATGCAAATTTTAGGACTTTTTTTGGTTCTATTTCTGTGAAAAATGTCATTGGAATTTTGATAGGGATTGCATTGAAACTGTAATTGCTTTAGGTAATATGGACATTTTAACAATGTTCATTCTTTCAATCCATGAGCACAGAATATCTTTCAATTTCTTTGTGTCTTCTCTAATTTCTTTTGGAAATGTCTTTTAGTTTTCAGTGTATAGGTCTTTCACTTCCTTGGTTAAGTTTATTCCTAAGTATTTAATTCTTTTTGTTGTGATTGTAAATAGGATTGTTTTCTTAGTTTTTCTTTCTGCTTTCATTGTTAATGTATAGAAATGCAACCAATTTTTGTATTTTTATTTTGTACCCTGCAACTTTACTGAATTCATTCATTAGTTCTAATATTTTTTGTGTGTGGAATATGTATGATTTTCTATATATAAAATGTCATCTTCAAATTGTGACAGTTTTACTTCCTGCCTTTCTAATTTGGATACCTTTTTTTTTTTTTTTTTTTTTTTTTTTTGACTAATTGCTCTGGCTAGGACATCTAATACTATGTTGAATAACAGTGGCAAGAGTGGGCATCCTTGTCTTGTTCTTCATCTTAGAGGGATAGCTTTCAGTTTTTCACCATTGACTATGATGTTAGCTGTGGCTTTGTCATACATGGCCTTTAGTATGTTGAGATATGTTCATTCTATACTTATTTTATTTAGACTTTTTATCATAAATGGATATTGAATCTTGTCAAATGCTTTCTCTGCATCTATTGAAATGATGATATGATTTTTATCCTTCATTTTGTTAATGTGGTATATCACGTTGATTGATTTATGGATGTCAAACCATCCTTGCATCCAGGGAATAAAACTCACCTGATCATTGTGTATGTGCCTTTTAATGTATTGCTGTATTTGATTTGCTAATATTTTATTGATGATATTTTTAATCTATATTTATCAGAGATATTGGCCCATAATTTTCTCTTTTTGTGTTGCCCTTGTCTGGTTTTGGTGTCAGGGTAATGTTGGCCTTGTAAAATAAATTAGGAAGCATTCCCTCCTCTTCAATTTTTGGGAAGAGTTTGAAGAGGATAGGTATTAAATCTTCTTTGAATATTTGGTAGAATTCACCTGTGAAGCTGTCTGGTCCTGGACTTCTGTGTTTTGGGAGGTTTTTGATTACTGTTTTAATCTCTTTACTAGTGATCAGTCTATTCAGATTTTCTATTTCTTATGATTCAGACTTGGAAGGTTGTAAGTTTCTAGGAATTTATCCATTTCTTCCAGGCTGTACAACTTATTGGCATATAGATGTTCATGGTATTCTCTTATAATCCTTTGCATTTATTTGGTATCTGTTATAATTTCTCTTTGGTTTCTGGTTTTATTTATCTTAGCCTTCTCTCTTTGTCTCTTAGTCTAGTTAAAGTTTTGTCAATTGTGTTTATCTTTTCAAACAACCAGCTCTTAGATTCACTGATCTTTTCTATTGTCCTTTTAGTCTCTATTTCATTTATTTCCCCTCTGATTTTTATTATTTGTTTTTCTTTCTACTGACTTTGAGCTTTGTTCTTCTCTTTCTAGTTCCTTTAGATTTAATGTTAGATTGTTTATTTGAGATTTTTCTCGTTTCTTGTGTAGAACTGTATGCTATAAACTTCCCTATTAGTACCACTTTTGCTGCATCCCATAGGTTTTGGTATGTCACATTTTCATTTTTATTTGTCTTCAGGTGTTTTTTTATTTTTCATTTTTCTTTGTCTATCCAATGGTGGTTTAGTAGCATGTTATTTAGTCTCTACGTATTAGTGATTTTTCAACCATTGTGGTTGGAAAAGGTGCTTGATATTTCAGTCTTCTTAAGCTTATTGAGACTTGTTTTGTGTCCCAATATATGGTCTATCATTGAGAATGCTCTATGTGTGCTTGAGAAGAATGTGTATTCTACTCATTTGGATGGAATGTTCTATATATGTCTATTAAATATATATGATATAATGTTTCATTTAAGGCAGCTGTTTCCTTGTTGACTTCTGGTCTGAATGATCTATCCATTGATGTAAATGAGATGTTAAAGTCCCCTACTATTATTGTTTTGCTGTCAACTTCTCCTTTAGGTCTGTTAATAATTGCTTTGTATATTTTGGTGCTGCTATATTAGGTGCATATATATTAATAAATGTTAGGTCTTCTTGATGAATGATAACGTCTGTCTTTGTCCCTTTCTACCGTTTTGGCTTGAAGTCTACTTTATTGATATGAGTATGGCTATACCCACTTTATTTTGGCTGCCATTTGCTTGGGGTATCATCTTCCATCCCATCGCTTTGATCCTATGTTTGTCTTTAAAGCTGAGATGAGTCTCCTGGAGGCAGCATATAGTTGGGTCTTCTTTTTTGTGTTTTTTGATTGGTAGATTCTGTGTTTTTTGATTGGTGGATTCAATTCATTTACACTTAGGGTGATTATTAATAAATAAGGACTTAGTACTGTCTTTTATCTTTTGTTTTCTGGTCACTCTATATCTCCATTTTTTTCCCTTCTACTTCTGTCTGCTATTTTAGTTTGGTGGTTTTCCATGATATTTTTCTCAGTTTCCTCTTGTTTTATATTCCATGTCTCTGCTCTAATTTACATTTTGTGGTTACCATGAGGTTTTTATAAAAGGTCTCAGATAAAATAGTCCTTTTTCCTCTGATAGAATCGTATCTCCATTTGCCTATATGGGTTTCGTACTTTTCCTTTTCCCCTTTTATGTTTTTGTTATCTCAAGTTATCACTTGAGGTAGCTATTGTTATTTTTCTTCTTTCCCTTTAACCTTTATGCTGTAATTAAGTGTTTAACAACCTATTCTAATACAGAGTTGCAGTTTTCTGATTCTGTCTGTCTATCACCTTACTCAAAGTTTTGTGTATTTTTGCCTTTTCATTTTAAGTAGAAGATCTCCTTTCAAGATTTCTTGTAAAGTGGGTCTAGTGGTGATGAACTCCCTCAGTTTTTGTCTCTCTGGTAAGGCCTTTATTTCTCCTTCATAACTTTGCCAGATAGAGTGTTCTTGGCCGACAATTTCTAAATTTTCAATATATCGCGTTTGTCATTCCACTCTCTCCTGGCCTGTTGAGTTTCTGCTGAGAAATCTGCTTATAGCCTAATGCAGGTTACTTTGTAGGCTGCTGACTTTTTCCTTGGCTGCCTTTAAGATTCTTTATCACTGACTTTTGACAGGTTTAACATAATGTGTCTTAGAGGAAGTCTTTTCATGTTGAGGTAATTAGGCCTTCTTTTAGCTTTGTGAACATATGTATCCAGTTTCTCCTCCAGGTTTGGAAAGTTTTCCACTATTATTTCTTTACATAAACTTTCTGCTCCCTTATCCCTCTCTTCTCCTTCTGGGATAAATATTATCCTTGTGCTGCCTTTCTGAATTCAGTCAGATAGTTCTAGAAATTTTTCATTTTTAAAATACTTAGTTTTCTTTTCTCTTCTACCTGAATCATTTCTAGATTTCTGTCTTTGAGCCTGCTCTATTTTCAGTGCTTTCTAACACATTCTTCATATCATTTGTTGACTTCTTCTGTTTCAGAATTTCTGTTTGGTTCTTTTTTAGCTTCAATATCTTTGGTAAAGTATTTACTCTCTTCATTAATTTTATTCCTGAGCTCCTTGAACTGCTTTTCTGAGTTTTCTCGTAGCTCATTGAGTTTCTCCATGACAGCTATTTTGAATTCTTTATCAGAACACAATATTCTGTGACTTTAAGTTTGGTTTCTGGAAAATTGTCGTTTTATTTTTGTGATATCATGTTACCATGGTTTTTCATGATACTTGATGAGCTGTTCTTCTGCTGGCACATTTGAAGTAGTGAACACTTTTCTTATTTAGGTAGAGCTTTTTTAACTTTGATTCGGACAATTAGCAAGTCAGTAGAGGCCTTTCTTTTTCCCAGTAGGTGGCGCTATATCACAGTTTCCCCCCCAACACACACCCTTCCTGAGCTGCCTCTGGCTATATTTGAGAATTGGCACTTCCTACCCACCACTGCCTCTGCTAGAGGTGTTGCAGGTGCCCTTGTTGGTGTGTGCCTCCAGGGTAGCATGTGCCTCCAGGGTAGCATGTGCCTTGCTGCTGCTGATGTTGCCACCTGGGGCACTAGGATGGCAGGTGCCTCTGTGACATCTGGGGTGGCCTGGGTCCTGGGCACTGCCATTGTGGTGGAGGGTGGTGGAGGGTAGGGTGGGAGCCAGGCTTGGGGCACCTCTGCCATGTCTGGGGTTTGTCACGTTTGTGGGCTGCAAGTGGGGGGAAGGGGCTGGAGTTGTGGATGCTACTGTGTCTGGAGGGATGAACCCTGCTACCACTGCTGCCTGGTTCCCTGTAGCCATGGGTGCTGCTTTGGCTGGGGTCACATGCACCACCTTTCCTGCTGCTGCTGTGTTCTTTCGGTCTGAGGGCTCAGCTACCACAGCCAGGGGATGGGATCACAGGCACCACCTCCCCTGTTCCCCCGTTTCCACCTCCTCTGTGTGTTCCAGCACCCATCCCCCTTCAGATATACAGATGTGTGGATCTCTCTGGTGTCCTGGTGTTTTAGACAGAGGAAACTTTGTTGAATTATGTATGTTTTACTAGTTGTAGATTGAAGGGGAGAGACAAGGGAGCATCTCATTCCATTATGATGCTGACGTCATCCCCTGAAATTTCCTAAATTTATGAATGGAAATCATGGTCAGGTATATGTAATGCCAGGCTGCATGATTGTGCATTAAAAAAAATGTGTAAATGTTGTGTGACTTCAGGTAAAGGACCAAGGAATTGTGAAGGCACATAACATAGAATTGTAAGTTGAGCTTTGTACTAGGACAGTGCTTTTCAGTGTGGTCTCCAGATCAGCATTATAAGAAACTTATTAGAAATTCAAATATTCCAGATATACTAAATAAGAAACTGTGGGCATGGGGTCTCCATATCTGTGTTTTAACAAGTCCTCTATGTAATTCTGGTGCTTGTTAAAGATGAGAACCCCTGGACTGAGGATGGTTAACTGGAATCATGTGAGAGATTCGATTTTACAAAATCTTGGGATTCGATTTTCTCATTTAAGATTAAGAAATACTCTCTACTTAATCTAGGGAGAAGAGCACCCTTTTGTCTTATTCTGCTTAGAACAAAGTACAGAATATGCCCCAGCTAGTTTCACGTGGTTTGTTGGTTATACCATTTGCCTAAGGAGATCTTATCATTTGCTTAAGAAGAATGGGAGCATGTCCGAGTGTTTATATATATTGCATATTCCCTAAGAGGCAATATGCAAGATGGATAAGCATGCAGGCTCTCTGGAAAGACAGCTGGTATCAAATCACCAGCTTCACCTTTTACTGTGTGCCCTTCATCAAGTTTTCAACTTCTCAGTGCCTCAGTTTCCTCATCTGTAAATTAAGATCATACTGTAATCCTCCCCACCTCATAGAGGTAGAATGAGATGACATTCAAGACTGAGATAACACTGGTTAGACACTTACAGCAGGGCCTAGCACTGGTTAGTGCCTAATAAATGTTAACAAGTTCTGGGTGGAGTGCAGGCTGTGCTCTGTTCTAAGGTCTAGAGCCAAAACGAACATCATCTCTGCACTGAAGGAGTTTATTACCTCAGTAGGAAGAACCAGACATGTAAATTTATAATCCCCAAAGGTATTAGAGACTCTATAATAGCACCTGGGAAAAATAAGGACACAATGATGGGACAAGGGGTCTTGAAAGAACAGTTCAAGTGGTGTGAGCAGATCCATTACCATGACATGTACGGTCAACAGAATGCTCTTCATATAATTGTAGTGAAAACACCAATAACTAATCCTGTTTACACTTACTATTTATCAGGCCCTGTTAATTATCTCAGTTACTCTTTTCCGAAACTTAGGAGGCAAGTACTTAATGAAACAAAGTAACTTACTTAGGGAAACTTAACTACAAAGCTGGGAGTTCTGGCTCAGAGATCTATATTCCTTAGGATTTGCTTATCATTTAAATGAAACTCATGTAAATATTGATAGTTTTAATCTCTTTCAACAATTTAATTCTTTATGTTTGGCAAGTTTTAAATAAGAGTAAACAAATCTAAAGAAATGTAATGACTTGCCCTAGGAGAAAATGCCCCACGCATTTTTTTTTTTTTTTGCGGTAGGAGGGCCTCTCACTGTTGTGGCCTCTCCCGTTGCGGAGCACAGGCTCCGGACGCGCAGGCTCAGCAGCCATGGCTCACGGGCCCAGCCGCTCCGCGGCATGTGGGATCTTCCCGGACCGGGGCACGAACCCGTGTCCCCTGCATCGGCAGGCAGACTCTCAACCATCGGGCCACCAGGAAAGCCCTGCCCCACGTATTTTTAATAGAGAGGACTGCAATTTAAGACCCTAACTTTTCTTCCCTTTCATATCTGCTTCATTGAATTAAACAAACTGCCATCTTCTCACTCATTAAAAAAAAAAAAACAGAAGATGATACAGAAAAGAAGCCTGCTGTTTTGAACAAAGAGCTTTATAAAGTGAGAAATATTTCAAAACTGATATAGAACTGGTACAGAGGGGTACCTAATATTGTGTGGCAGTACTGAGCCCCCAATCCAAGCAAGCCAGAGAACTCCTCTCCTCTGTCAGTATTCTTTGTCCCACTTCTGACAACTTCAACTCTCAGTTATTTAAAACGTCTCCCTGTTAATTCCACCTGAGTTTGAAGAGCTTATCAATCTCATCCAAAGAATCTCAATTTATTGAGAAAAGGACAAAAAATCAATTATTCGTCACTGTATAATAAATATTTTACAAATAATTTCAACTAAATAATTCCATTTGTACAGGAAATACACTTAAGAAGATGAAATAAAAAGAAAAACAAAAAAAGTATCTTCAGCAAGCAAAAAAAAGGCTTTATTTAGCTAATGTGTTTTTAGAGGGAATAAATCTTTCACCAGCCTTTCATAAAAGTCTGTAGTGGAGAGCATACAAGGCAAAAGAATCAGTCAAGATTTATAGCTCTTAAGGATGTACTGAAATGTATTAGAAAGTAGATGCCATCTTTAAAAGTGAAGACTAATGCCAATGGGCTTCCCTGTTGTGCCTTCAAATGAGAAATATGTAAACACTTTGTATATTTTCCCTTGGTTTTGAGACTGACACAATACATAGGTCAGTAAAGTCAACACATCTAAATTGTTAAAAGATTTTTTTCTGTGTCTTCTGGGAATGGTAAAACAGGATACAGTCTTTTATTCTCATTTCCCTTCATGAAATGTACTCTTTTCTTTTTGGAACACATGATAGTTTCTGTGCATACAGATAGGTCCTAACAATGCTTCTCTGACATTTAAGCATTTCACCTTCTATGCAGTACAGCCTGTTTGTCCTTTTAAACTTGGCTGCTGGGCCAAATGCAGAGGAACCACTGTGTGACTTTTTGCTTATCTTCTGTACCCAAGCCTACAAAGTTAGTGCTTGAGTGTGTCAGGTATCACCTAGGGACTTAAGAACGAGGTTTTTTACAGTTAACCCAATCCCATGGCCTGTACTACACTGCCTTTGATTTGAAGGCAGTTTAGTTAACTACCAAGACTGCCTACTACATTAATCGGAATCAAGTTCACCTGAGATGTGGGCACACAATAATTCCTAGTTTTCTGCATAATGGCTTTAGGCATACTCCATTACATGCTGGAGTAAATTTGCCAGTGGGAAACAGAAATGTTTTTCTTCTTGTGTATGCTGCTTCTGCAGAGCTGGTTTTTTATTTTTAACTTTTTATTTGGAAGTAATTTCAACCTTTCAAAAAAGTTGCAAGAATAAGTATAGTTCAAGAGGGGTGGGAGGGAGACGCAAGAGGGAGGAGATATGGGGATATATGTATATGTACAGCTGATTCACTTTGTTATACAGCAGAAACTAGCACACCATTGTAAAGCAATTATACTCCAATAAAGATGTTAAAAAAAAGAATAAGTATAGTTCAAATAAAATCCTGATACTTGTTACAAAGATTCACTTCTTATTGTCATTTTACCTCATTTGATTAATCATTGGCTCAAGTTCTCTCTCACCCTCTTTCTGCATCTGCCTTAATACTTCTGTGGATATTTCTTAAGAATAGGGACATTCTCTTACATAACCACAGTTCAGTTAACAACTTCAGTAAATTTAAGAGCGATAGAATGCCTTTATCACACTTACCATCTTATAATCCACTCTGGGGTATGGTATTGCGTCTAGTTGTCATGTCTTTGTACTCTTTAAAAATCCAGAACATGTCTGTAATCTTGCTTTTTTAAAAATTTTCATCTTATATTGGAGCATAGTTGATTAACAATGTTGTATTAGTTTCAGGTGTACAGCAAAGTAATTCAGTTATACATATACATGTATCTGTTATTTTTCAAATTCTTTTCCCCTTTGGGTTATTACAGAATATTGAGCTGTGTGCCCTGTGCTATACAGTAGATCCTTGTTGGTTATCTGTTTTAAATAGAGCGGTGTGTACATGTCAATCCCAAACTCCCATCTATCCCTCTCCCTCACCCTTACCCGCTGGTAACCATAAGTTCCTTCTCTGAGTCCATGAGTCTGTTTCTGTTTTGTAAATAAGTTCATTTGTATCATTTTTTTTTTTAGATTCCACATATAATGATAACATATAATATTTGTCTTTCTCTAACTTACTTCACTTAGTATGATAATCTCCAGGTCCATCCATTTTGCTGCAAATGGGCTCATTTCATTCTTTTTATTATTTATTTATTTATTTGGCCACACCACACAGCATGTGGGATCTTAGTTCCCCAACCAGGTATCGAACCTGTGCCCCCTGCATTGGAAGCGTGGAGTCTTAACCACTGGACCGCTGGGGAAGACCCTCATTCTTTTTAATGGCTGGGTAATATTCTATTGTATATATCTACACATCTTCTTTACCCATTCATCTGTTGATGGACATTTAGGTTGCTTCTATGTCTTGGCTATTGTAAACAGCACTGCAATGAACATTGAGATGCATGTATCCTTTCAAACAATGTTTTTCTCCAGATATATGCCCAGGAGTGGGATTGCTGGATCACATGGTAGCTCTGTTTTTATTTTTTAATGGAATCTCTATACTGTTCTCCATAGTGGCTGTACCAATTTACATTCCCACCAACAGTGTAGGAGGGTTCCCTTTTCTTCACACTCTCTGCAGCATTTATTGTTTGTAGATTTTTTGATCATGGCCATTTTGACTGATGTGAAGTGATATATCTCGTAGTTTTGATTGGCAGTCTTTTAAAATCCAGAACATTTCCATAACCTTGCTTTGTTTTTTTTTACTGTTTACATTTTTGAAGACTACTATCTCCCATCTTTTATTTCTTAAAGAATGTTCCTCATTTGGCATTTATCTAATATTAACTTATGCTTATATTCTCTAAGCCTCTTTGCTCAGAATGCTACATAGATGACATATGGCCTTCTCAGAGTATCTTATCTGAAGGCATATGATGCCTATATACTCCTCATTGGTGATGTTAATTTTGATCACCCAGTAATGTATTGTCTAGCTTCTCCACTGTATAATTAGCATTTTTCCCTTGGAACTATGGTGAGACCCTTTAAGACTATGCAAGTAATGTGCTCTTCATCAAAATTTCTCTCCCAGTATATTCTCCATTGATCATTCTTGTCTGATCCAGTCTTTACTGTGATGATTACACAATACTGATTTTCCATATCTTGCACTCCCTCCTCATTTACCAGTTGGCATTTAACATTTTAATGTAATCTAGAGTACTCCCTGCTCCCCTATTTATTTATTATTGATATGAACCATGATTTCCAATTTTTTGGAGTTGCTTATAATTCATTAGTGTACTTAATTATTTTGTGTTCAAGTTGCTCTTGATTTGATCAGTGGAATACCTTCAAGCTTCTCCCTAGTCTTTGTAACATATTCCATTATTTATTTATTTTTAGCACTTCCTTACTTCTGGCCTAACAAGATGTTCTAGGCTGATCTTGTGTATTTCCTATGCCAGCTCTGGACTCAGCCATTTCTTCAAGGAGCCCTGGTTCCTTTTATTGCAAAGTGGTATTAGAGACCAAGATCTAGTGTGTGTGTATATATGTATATACTTTTTCATAGTCTTTTCCATTATGGTTTACTACAGAATAGAGGGCTATTTTTAACAGACTCATAAGATGGAAGATATCCTGAGATTTTACTTAACTGAGCTGTGAGATCACTAAATCATTTCAACTCGATTATTCTGAATGTTCAGGAAAGACATAAAGCTTAGATTTAAAAATATTGAAACAGGGACTTCCCTGGTGGTCCAGTGGCTAAGACTCTGCACTCCCAATGCAGGGGGCCTGGGTTTGATCCCTGGTCAGGAAATTAGATCCCACATGCCACAACTAAGAGTTCAAGTGCTGCAACTAAAGATCCTGCATGCTGCAACTGAAGATCCTGCATGCCACAACTAAGACCTGCTGCAGCCAAATAAATACATGAATACATAAATAAATAAATATTTTTAAAATATTGAAACAAAAAAAGTATAGCTAATTTATAATGCTTTTTTCTTTTTGATTATTTTGCTTAAAACTTTGTAAAGCAATATAAGAGGAAGAATTCAGCTCTCGCACCCTAGACTTATTTTATTGCTATGCTATAAGCACTACCACGAAGCTTGGTTTTCAAGTAGTATTGTGAAATTATTGACTTGGTTTATGGTAATACCCATTAATGGCAGCACACAGAAACATGACCACACTTAGAAGTAAAGACATCCTCATCACCCTCATCATATGCCTTGCATGGGTCATAGGAGTGGCATATCAGCAAGGCAGGACTCCTGGAGCCCATCCTATAATGTTGCAAATGCACAGAGGGTGAACAGGGTTCTTTCAGCATTATTTCACCCACTCCTTGGGTCCAAATACACACTGCCTTTTTTTCTGGCCAAATTTCTTAATTTGGTTCTCAAAAATGTCTGCTTCAGTAGTTGATTTTCTTCTCTGTAGAGACATTTCAGTAGTTTCCTCAGGGAACTTGGCTTCTTTTCAATTTGAATGTTTTATTAAGGAAAATTATAAGTAAAGAGGCTTTCAACCTTGAGTAATAAACCAGAGTTTCTATACCTGAATTATGGCAGTGCTTTGCATTGTATTAATGCTGTTGACCATTTAAGTAAACTCATACTCATTCATATTACAAGAAAATTATAAATGCCACCTTGAATTACTAAAACCACATAGAGATTGATTTTAACATAAAGTGTTATTTTATAGACACTATAACATGAATAGGGTAAAAAGAGCAATGAAAAACTTGCTGTACAATCATAATGCAAAGTTGATGACTTAAACTAAAACACCACAGATATACATTCACAAAACCATAATTGAATATTCATACCCATAATTTCCCCCCCAAATACAATTATTTAGCCTTCTACTATGTGGCCAGTTTTCTTATTTCCATAATAAATGGTTGAATTCCCCAAAGGACTATAAGCAGCTGGAAAAAAATATCAGGGCACATAATATACTATACTATGAAAGGGGTCTAGAAAATGAGGTGACATGTGCTTGGCCTACTTGTTCCTGTTGGGATTGATTTGGGGAACCTTCTCAAATTAGCCCGAGGATCAAGGATAATCTTAACTAAAAACTATACAGAAGGGGCTTCCCTGGTAGCGCAGTGGTTGAGAGTCCACCTGCCGATGCAGGGGACACGGGTTCGTGCCCCGGTCCGGGAGGATCCCACATGCCACGGAGCGGCTGGGCCCGTGAGCCATGGCCGCTGAGCCTGCGGGTCCGGAGCCTGTGCTCCGCAACGGGAGAGGCCACAACAGTGAGAGGCCCGCGTACCGCAAAAAAAAAAACAAAAAACTGTACAGTTGCGTTAAACGTTAATGAGAAATACATGTCTAAGAAATAACTCGAAATTGTGTAAGTTTTAGAAGGAACAAAATTGAGATATCAAATGTTTTTAATTTGAAAAAGTAAATCCCCTTTAATAACTTTGAGATATGTTTTTTAAAATATTGATATTAGAAGTTGTTAGAATTCTTGCTTGCTCAATGTTTTTCATCACCACCCATTTAGTATATGAAAATAAAATCTTTGAGATAGGAGTAGGTTATTTTTGCTCAGTAACAATTTAAATCTGACTTCAATGCTGATATGTCCCCTAAACACGTTATGGCTGATTAGACATATTAGACATCTATCATAAATAATGGCAGAAAGTATTTTTCTACAATGACCACCAAAATATGGTCATTCCACTGCCCTCTGTACTACCTGCCACTCCACCATCAAGAGGTGGTGTCTATTTCTCTATCTCCTTAAATCTGGACAGTCTTCATGACTGTTTTGACCATTAGAAAATGATGCAGGGCCAGTTCCTGGTGTAGCCCTTAACTGGCCTGGCAGTTCTGCTTTCTACCTCTTAGAAACCATCCGCTGCGTGAGCAGTGTGACTATCTTGAGACCACCATGCTGTGGAAGCCCATATCTCATGGAGAGGCCCTGAAGGATAAGAACTTATGTGAAGAGAGAGGGAGGAAGGGAGGGAGAGAGAAAGAGAGAGAGAGAGGAGAACTAGTTGCTGCAAGTTACCTAAAATGTGAATGAAGAAGGCATCCCGAAAGAGAATAATCCAGCCTCAGCCACCATAGCTTTAGCTGAAGCTATGTGGATCAGAGATGAGCCACCCCACTGAGCCCTTTCCAAATTTCTGACCTATAAAATTGTGAGCATTGTTTTAAGCAACTAATTTTTTAGGTTAGTTTTTTAAGCAGCAATTGGTAACGAAATTATAAATATTGAGCAAATTCAAATTTAATAGGGAGCCTCCAAACTGTATAGTATGTTTTGCCTCTTCCCTTATGTCATGGTGCAAGGCAATGTGCTGGGTGCTGGTGATAAAAATTGAAAAGATAATTGTTATCTCGTCCTTGCTATCCAGTAAGAAAGACATATAAACAACTATCTACAATAAATGTGACAAATGCAATAATAATGTAATGTGAGAACATAGAAAGAATAGTTAATTATTCTTCCATTAGAAATTAAACATTACAGTGTTTGCTTCGGCAGCACATAAGCAAAAAGATTTCGGATGCTGAAAAAAAAAAGGAAATTAGGCATTACAAGGGCAGGAGTTTTATCTGCTTGGCTCAGACCAAGTATAAAGAAGAGTGCCTGGAGCATAATAGATGCTCAAATAATATTTGTTGAATAAGCAAAAGGCTGAAGGGAGGGAGGTGATGGGCATGTGAATGGTAAGGTTTGGAAATGACTCCTGAAATAATTGAGAAAAGAAATTATATTTTATCCAGATCTTGAAGGATTCCTAGAATTTTGTTAGGAAGGGTAACAGGAGAAGAGAGTGGATAGAACATGGATGGTAAGTAGAATCTATCATATACCATCATATGCAGCTGTGTGGCTGGCACCTTAGGCTGTGGAAGGAGTAAGGGTAGTTGAGTATTTATTAGTTAGTCAGCACCTAATTTGAAAAATCCTGGCATCTCACCCAAAATTTTAAGAGATTAGTCTAATCTTGAGGAATATTGGGGGTTTAGGTGGGATTAATTCCCAGACTGAGGTCATCCTCTAACACATCCAGGATCCCAGATATCTCTCAGATACAAGCATAGTAAACCTAGAATTGGTTCTTTGAAGTCATTGGCCACATTTCACTTGTTTTAGGTCCTTGGACTTGTTTTTATCATCAACATCGTCTCTAGATTGGGGATAAATGGGAACCTCACCCTGCTTGTAAATTTCCATTGAGATATAAAGTAATATAATACTTACATTTTGTTTTGTATTTGAGAAGGCCACAAAGACCATTGGTAACTAGAAATTCTTAGTTTGCATTAATTGGCTGTGATTTGTAGAAAGACCCTGGAACTCTTTTATCTGTCTTCATGCATTAATTTATTGATTAACTTATTCATATTTGCTGGGCAATATGGGAGAATATACCAGAGTAGTATCAATTCTTTAGTAAAATGTTTTGATCCCTATTAAAATTTTTAAAAATAATAATAAAGTGTGAGAATTTGAACCACTCAGGCCGTTAAAGACATCTTGATCTTTTAATGGATCCTAGACAAACCTATCCTATCCTTTGTTATGTTCTTGAGTACATACTATATGCCATATTTAAGTGCTTTTGAAGAGCACTGTACCAAGTATGGAGGAAATAGGAGAAAAAAGGTAGGAAATATAAATTCTGCCTACAGGGAATTTGAAGGAAAATAGCAGACTCAGAGTAAGGCCAAATAAATACATGTAATCACAAATAAAAGAAATGAATATATATTTAATGAACTATGAATGTACCTACCAAGATGGTGTTAACTTCAAATATTTCTGTGCCACTCATAGAATTTTCTTAGGGAGGGAAGAAGAGTGTTTCCTAAGATATGGCAGTCAACCAGAAAATAGTGAAAGGATGGTCTACTTTTGCCACTTTATAGGAAGTGGTTAAGGACAAAAAGGGGCATACCAGTTCAGCAGAAGCAATATTCCCAAATAAAACGCAAGCATAAATTTGGTCAATTAATAACAAATGTTGAAAGAAAATTAATAAAACCTTAATAATACATTTATTGTAATTTTTAATGTCAAGCCTCACTGTTAAAAGAGTATGATCTATTTTTAGAAAATTTCTGTTAAGCCAACTGCTATGAATTGTCTGTTTCTGACAATAGTCATATTCTCCTCTCTACCTTAATTAAAAATATTGATGAGCTAGATGCCATTGAATTGCAGTTTTTTTTTTTACAGGCCATGATTTAGTAAAAATAGATGGTGCTTCACTTCTATTACTGAAACAACCCTGAGTATCATTTCTAAAATGTTCTTTAAGCAAGTCTTGGAAAGCAATATACACATGATGTTATATCATAAGAGATAATCACTAACATTAAATTTTATATCACTCCTCTGAATGGCTGTTATAGTCAGCAGGTGACTTGGTTCAATTCTTAAACAGATCTAGACTATAGAACCAACTGCCTTATGACTGTGATAGCTATTTAGGGTGGTTACTCATTCATTGATACTTGGTATGAGTCCCACTACTGTTAGGCAGCAGGTGTTGGTCCTATAATCTCTGCACAAGAGTCAACATTCTTATTTTGTTTTATCACAGCCAGTAGGTTCCATAGTTGGGTAAACTTTGTAATACTCATGACGCTAATTGGAAGGTGTCAGAGCATTTCTGAACATATTTTTTCAATAAGAATAGCTAACATCTCATGAGGACATACTATATGCCATAGAGCTAGGCATTTTATAAGCAAAATCTGATTTTATCCTTATAGCAACCTATAAATATTACTGTTATCTCTGTTTATAGAAGAGAAATTGAGACACAATCACGTGACTATTAAGTAGTTGAGCAGAATTTCAAAGTCACGTCTGACTCCAGGGTATATATTCTTTTAACCACTGTGCTGACATCAGGCAGTGAACAAATATCAGTGTGGTTGTTTTTATAACATTGGAACTGCGTATGACATGAAGCTTCTTGTTGGACATTGGATCTTAGTGAGAGAATTGGTTGAGTGGATGGGGGAAAAATGTGAATTCCTAGTTATTATTTCAGTGGACCAGGTCTGATGATTATAAACAAGCTAACAAGCTAAACCTGCCAACACATGTTGGGAACACATATCCTAATCACATCAATATGAAATATGAAAATTCTATCACACTCACACCAATTGTTTCAAATAATGGAACTCCAAAAACCTCACCAAGGGTATGTAATAACCGATGAAATTAATTTCTACTGCCCGGGCACAAGTATAACAAATATGGTTCAGAGTTTTGCCTTTAAATTCACAATATTAGTATGAAGAAGTTGGATGGACTTCTAAAAAAGAACATGCTTCAAAAAAGAAAAAGGGCAAAACAACTCAGATAGCTGAAAAGATTATCTGGTAATGGGCAATTTCAAATGAAATGGTTTTGACACAAAGGTCAATTGAAAAGAAATTTAGGAAGCTGGTTATAAAATTAAAAACATTATAAACATGAATTAAATATTTTCCAATACCAGACGTATAAGTATAAATCCATACACTATCTGATTTATTACAAAATCTTACAGTATGATGCCAATAAAACCGTGCTATATCAAAAGGGACAAACCCTAGTACTTTCCCATATGCCATGTGTTACAGGCAGTTTCGTGCACCTGCTGTGGGTGTGTTTTCAGTACTAAAATATTCATGTACTGAAAAGCCATTACAGATACAAATTATCCAGAATTTAAAGCCTTTTGCATATATATCTCTGGTATGAATCAAGATAACTTAAGCCAAAACAAAAATGCTAAACAAAAGGCAAAAATCTTTTGAAAGAATTGGAGAAGCAGTTCTATTAGCATCATATAGAAATTTATGACTTTATGTGTGCAAATATCAGACATTAATAGATGAGGCGAAGTTTTGATGATACTCGGTTATTCCCTTTATCCTCATGGGAAACACAAATGCGTGGATTTAAAGTTTATAACAACAAAACCCATGCTCTACATATAGAAAAGTAACATCTCTTTATACATAGAAAAATAATACCTTATATCAATACTTTATTAAATGAAACACACTATTATATACATTAAAAATAGAAATGCATGTGGAAATAGTAAAATGCTGAGAAAATGCCTGAGAACTGCCAGCAATGAATAGTACTACTCCACAATAAATTCTGTTACCATTTTTGACATGACCTGGATAAGAAACTCAACCTGTCAAATGTTCATTTCAGTCATAAGAAGGCAGAATAAAATTGCTTACTTCTTTACTGGAAATGTTAAAGAGGATGTCTTACTAGTTTTCAAATATGTTATGATGAATATTGCTATTTTTAATGGAATTTGGAATCAATTTTATAAATATAAATAGTAGAAACTTACTATTATTTTATTTACTATTATTCCTCTAGATTCATATTTAAAGAATCTTATTGAAATTGAGAAGGAAAAGATCCAATACAGCCTTTTCAGCTTGGAAAAATTATTTGAAATGTTAAACCCCCAAAGAATAAAATTATTGTCATTTTTTCTCCCAGTCTCTTGCTCTTTGGGGACTGTTTCTCTTTTAATTTATTGCTCTGTGTTCTAAAAAGTGGAGAAAGATTACAAAACACATTTTAAAAGTGTATTAAATATAACTTATGGTAAATTAGTAATACCTCTTGAAAAACCGTGCTATGAGCTCTCCCATGGTGCTTCCTTTGGGGGAAGATAACCCAATTGTGTTGATTTAAAGGTTCTGTCTGGTTCTTTTAAACATTCCTTTGATGTTGTATTGCTCTGCTTGTAATAGACTGTTATTGCCCTATATTGAGTTTGCAGAGTGAAAGTAAATCTTTCGTGATGTGATTGTGCCGCCACAAACTCAATATTGTTCATAGGGCCTTTATAACTCTCAGCCACATTGCAGCGGAATAGCACACATTTTCATTTTTACCTTTTTAGATTTTTATTCTTTGTTCTGAGACTGAAAGTATGTATGCTTACCTACACTCTACACTGCTTGTTCTGTGAAGCGGTAACTGTAAGCCAAGAGAACATTGTCAGGTGGTTTTTTTCTTTTTCTGAAATTGTTGATTTTATTGTTGATCTTTTTCATTATGTTCCATTAGCTACTCTGCTATCTTATTGAAAAAGCACCACTATTGGGAAAAGCCCAATTCAAATATCTATCCAAGTTTCTAGTCTGAAATGTTTTCTGAGTACATAACGACACTATTAAAAGAGATTCTCCTGAGGAGTTCTCTCCTCCTTGAAATTCAGATAAATGTGATTTCCCCTGGTGGCAGATCACACACAGAAGACTTATGTGATCAGAAGTATTAACATAGTTAATTCAATATTAACATTGGCCTGTTTGATTGAAAGTAGAAACTTTATGTAATGGCTTACGATATTATTTGCGTCTTTTGTTAAATTTCTTACAAAACGTAGATCGATTTTTCACTGGTACAGCATTCAACTCAGTTTGAAACTGCTTGTAAAGCAAGACAGCACTAAGGCTACTTTTTAGGCATTTTTTTTTTACTTCTTGACCTATGCCCTGTTATTACTATCCTTTTTTTTGTTATGTATGATGGTATGATCACACAGTTTGGGGGAAATAATTAGTTAATAAGCAATGTTTGAAAATAAAGAATGTCCACACATGGAAGGAAACATTACAGTAGACTGGATTTTAAATATCTATATTCATTGGGTATATTAGCAGGGTATACCTCTGCTAATGTAATTAATTATTATTATTCCAGAAAGTCAACATTTCCTCTACTACAAACAATTTTCATTATCCTCTCCCTGGTTAGTGAAAATAAATAAAATCATCAGTCTTCAATTCTCAGAGACTGATAAATATTAGCTACACTGGTAAATGTCTGTAGAATCTGCATTTCTAATTATCTTCTTTCTGTTTTCCCTTTCTTGTCACTTCTCCACATCACTCTAGGCCCCTTGCAAATGAAAGTCTAAAGAGCTTTACAATGATTTATGAAGAAACTCAAAGACACACAATTTATAGGAAGAAAATTTCTGAGGTAAGGCTTAATATGCATAATTTTAAAAGATGAACATATATTATTCAATGAAGTTCATAATTGAAACCAGAATTCCTTGGATGGGGTTGTAGAGGGCATCTGACCCAGAAGTTGCAAATCGATGGCCCTGGGGCCATATATGGGCTATAGATGCGTTTTATTTGATTTGAACAGGCTTTAGTTGTTTTAGTTTTTGTTTTAATTAGGTGTTAACAATTTAAAATTGGAGTTTTACTTTAGAATATGAGTTTTCACTTCGGTTGAACAATGGAAGCTCTGATAACACGGGGCCAACGTTTTCACCAGGGACATTCCTTAGGTGGCTTGTGCATTCACTTTCTGGCCACAGTCTCCACATAGGCTGCTTCATTTCCATCACTGCTGGCCCCTGTGGGCATCTGTTGTAGTATCTATTGCTACTTTAATGCTAGCAAGTTCTTCAGCCTCTTCACTTTGCTCACTCTGGCTTCTTGTTCTGGCATGCCCCTCACTCCAATTCCATCTGTCAGAATCCTTACACCTCAAAAAGCATTGCCTCCCCATGGCTTTCTCCAGTTCCTCATTATTACTTCATAGGAATCTCTCCTGCTCTACTTCTTCTTTTGCCTCTTGTTAGTTGCACACAATCTGCCTTGAGTTATATTGATTGTATTTTCATTTCGCTTCCCAATAATTGTGAACACTTGAAAGGCAGGGGCTATCTTTGCATCCGACAGAGCGACTTCCAGTACATGCCTTGCACCTAGTATATTCTCTCCATAGATATATAGTAATGTAGATACAGGTATATGGTAAGTTAATTTATGGTTTTTATCTGTTAGATCATTGAAATTAGTATTTAGGAAGTATTTAGGGGATTTAAATTCCCTATCCAAGTGGTCAAGGAAATAAAAATGGGAGGATCAAAGAGGAAAATTCCCTAAATGGATAACTGAGAGTGGATTATAACTATTATTCATCTCAGTAGTTATACAATGAGTTGTTAAATCACAGCTTAAACGTCTTTGGACATTACCACTGGGACAGATTTCACCTCAATCCTACCTGCTACCTACATATTATCTGTTAGCAATTTAGCATCATTTCCCCTCTGCTGTGTTCTCCTTTGTATGGAGATAGCAGGACACTTAAGAACTACATTCCCAGCCATGTTCTGAGTTAGAGTCTGCTAGGAGATGCATTTGTATCAGACCTGCAGGGTGAAGAGAAGTTGGTGCCATGTTTTCCTTCCTCTGGCAGCAGCAGGAAGGCGTGTGGACTTCTGAGATATGAGATTTTGCAGTAGTCTCTGAGCCATTTTTCTAAGAATTACCTGGTTCCTGATAGAAATATCTAGAGCAGTTTCTGCTTTCCTAGCTCTTTTCTTGATGGGACTCTTGCTGACACACTTTGATAAGGAAATAGGCAGCAAGGTACCATTTAGTAAATTTATTTCTCACTTTGACATGGTCAAATATTTAAAATCAGAGTTTTACCAACTAGAAAATGGTGTGAATGAATATCTCCAGAATAGAAGGAGTATATCTTCCCCATAAAAGGAAAAATAAATTGGCATTTTTCCCCCTCGGAGAAAGGCAAAGATATCACAGGTTTTCTTTGGATCACTTATAAGAAGAGTATATATTTTTTATCCGAGACTATTTGCAAGAGAAGTAATGTTTTGAAAAAACAACCGAGGCTATATTTAACTGACAAAAATACTCATGATAAAAATGTTTTAAAGGTACAATGGAAAAGAATAAATATTCCCACCCTTCACCTAAATGCAGTGGTTGACAGAGTGTTCTGTATATCATGGATATTTACTGATTTACAGATCGGGAGAAAAGGAAAAGTGCCTTGCTTCTTTTCGGTGAAATCTGGTGTGTGTGAACAATATTACTCATGTGAAATAATTTAAAAGATGTTTATTATTTGGCTTTTGGAAGCATAATCAATGTACTGAGCACTCTTGACAAATCTAGAATTGGCATTGGTTCCGACTCAGTAGATAAGGAAAATAGCATATTACGATTTACTTTTGCTTTAGGTTAGCTAGAATTTCAGTAAAATTGCTACCACAAACTTATTTTAATTAGCCTGAAACAGGATAAGTGAATTTGCCATGGCTGAGTCAGAGCCATGTAGTGTGGAAGGCTAGTCTATTGAGGTTTGCTATTGTGAGTTAGAGGATTAGTAATATTCCCGTGAGCCCACCCCTCAAAATCATCCCCAGTCTACAAGACAGAGCTGTCTTGATTGGAATTCAAAGAAATTTTTCTTTGAAAAATGGTTAGTTACAGCTGATTGCATGCTCTTTCTCTGCTGTGTTTCTAATTGTGCTGGGTTCTTGTTGCCTGTTAGATTTCTTGCATCAGACACTTGGACTCTCTTCTCACAAGTGAAAGGATGCAGGTTGATGTTTTTCAGGTTAAAGGTTTTCTGTGAGATGTTGCTTTGTCCTAGTGAACACGATCTGCCGGCCATTTCACCTTGCTTTTTACACAACAATTTTTTCAAGGTAAACTAAAAAAGTTGAGAAAACAGTCTCTTGTATAGGGTAGTAAAGATGAGAGTTGTATTATTACTGATAATATGTAATAACTGTATTTGGATTTTTGGTGAAAGTCATTGGTAATTTGAGGTACTTTATGTATTTTTGTGACAATTGGTCTCATTTTTGGAACAAATTGGCACTAGACATAAAGTCTCTTTCTTCTTGATCTCTATGACAACATGTTAGAAAACAAGCACATAGAACTAAAAGCAGGAGAACAAAATCTTGATTTACCTCAATGCAACTAATAAGAAAGCTGGAAAATGCAATTAACTAAAAAACCTCATAAAACTTAAATGATTGCAACTGGTTTCTTCAATTTTCAGAGAACCACAAAGTATTATTTCATAATAGGATTTTACATTAAGAGAAATATGCAGGCTGTCTCTAGCAATCATTCTTGATTCACTGTCTTGTAGCTTTTGCACCTGTGCAGCTGTGATTATTTAAAACTCCAGAGAACGGAAGTCCTAAAATTCTGATTCTAATTTGTTAAAAAAAAACCCTCTTCTTACCAAAACAAGAATATTTATTGATATATATTTTAATATATGAAAAGTATGTATAATCCAAGTTACAGACATGTATATACTAAAACAAATACTTTGTCAAAATGAAAGGAGAAACTTTGTTTTTGACAATCTAATATATTTTAAAGACATAGAAAATAGTATTTATTAGTGGCAAATCCCAAACAATATAAAAGTGTATAAAACACAATCCTTTCTTTTAACCCCTTACTAGGACTATAAATAATGTCAATAATTTGACATATATTCTCCCAGTTTCCTCCCATATATTTGCAAACATACATGTAATATATGTAGATTTCTAAAAATCCTGAATGGAATAATACTAATCACACTATTCTAAAACCTGCTTTTTTTTTGCTCAACAATATATTGTGGACATCTTTCTATGTAAATATATAGGGGCTATAAATAATTTTATAAATAAAATAATCAAGAAATAATATAGTTATGGAAAGTAATTACATGAAAAGATATTTTATATGTCAAACCTTGATTAACTTTAGATTATTTCAATTTGTTGGTAACTTAAATGCTTTATTAGTAAATTATTGAAAAAGTTTCCTTGAAAGTGTATCTATGATAATGCAAGTTGTCTTAAATTTTTCTTATTTTTGCTTACTTTAAAAGATGTATCAGTTCAGTACTTTATTTATAGAGATATTCTGCACTTCAACAAATGTGTTTAATATAATCTCAAATTCTATTTAATCATAATTTTATGATTATCTATAAAAAAATCTTTCATAAGTTCGAATAACCTGAAAGTCATAAATCAAAAGTCCATTCATCTTCATGCCTTAATGAAAAACAGGGAATGCACTATTAGTTATATGTAGGAGAAAAGGAAACAAGATTATAGGAATAAACTCACTAGGAGAGTTGCATAAGAATAGGAAGAACATTTTAAGAAGTGTAGGACCATCTGGATGTTTGGTAATTATATGGTTTATGACTTTTTTATTTTCTGACTTAGTGTTTTTATGTGAAATAAGATAGAAGTAAGGGCAGACCACCTTTAAGATTATTATGGCATATGGATTATGTTAGAATAGAAACACTCCCATATTTTTGAGATGCCTAACTAAATATTTAATTTCTCAGGTGAGAGAAGCGGTGAGGAATCAGCAGTGTGACCCAGGATCACATTGCTAAGTTCAATGATCACTGCTTACTCCTGATTTTGCTTGACCTTTCAGCATGACTAGAAAGAGCTGTTTTCTTTTAATCTATACATTACTCACTTAAAAAATTTTTAAAAATTTTTTTCCAGCTTTATTAAGATGCAGTGGACATTTAACATTGGGTAAGTTTAAGGTGTACAGCATGTTGATTTGATACACTTATATATTGCAAAATGATTATCACCATAACGTTAGCTAACACCTGCATCACGTCACATAATTACCATTTCTTTTTTGTGGTGAGAATGTTTAAGATCTACTCTCCTAGCAACTTTCAAGTATATAATTCAGTATTGTTAACTCTGATCACTGTGCTGTACATTAGATCCTCAGAACTTATTCATCTTATAACTGGAAGCTTGTACTCCTTGGTCAATATCTCCAGTCGCTCCCACCCTCTCGCCCCTGGCTGGTAACCACCAGGCTAGTTTCTTTTTTTTTTTTCTTTTTTTTTTTTTGTGGTACGTGGGCCTCTCACCATTGTGGCCTCTCCCGTTGCGGAGCACAGGCTCCGGACGCGCAGGCTCAGCGGCCATGGCTCACGGGCCCAGCCGCTCCGCGGCATGTGGGATCCTCCCGGACCGGGGCACGAACCCGTGTCCCCTGCATCGGCAGGTGGACTCTCAACCTCTGCGCCACCAGGGAAGCCCCAGGCTAGATTCTTGAAACAGGTCTTTTCTATTAAGAGATTTGCAAATACGAAAAACAATGCTACTCTTCTCAGTATTTTTTTCTGTTTTGGAAAATATAACTCATTTTATTAAACTATTTATGTTAGCATATCGGAGTTTATTGTTACTTTAAATGATTGAAAAAATAAATATTTTAAATATTTCTGTTTTAATTTCTAATATTATAAATATGGATAGATATAACCCACACAAACAAAAGCTCTTTGGAATCATCAATACTTTTTAAGAATATAAAGAGGTCCTGAGAACAAAAACATTGACAAATGCTGGACTAAATTAGAGGAGAAAATAGATGAAAATAAGATAGTAGGATAAAACAATAATTTTAGCATTAAACCTGACGGGAAACCCAAGAATAATAAAGATCAGAACACTTTCATTTCCAAGGCAAAATTTCTAAGATGCCAGTCATATTTGTAATTACATATTTTGATTTAATATATAAAACTGTTAAAAAAGCAAACTTCAAAAAAATGTAAATTAAATATGGAAAACTGATCAAAATATTATACTTTCCTTTAAATAGTGCTGCACTCCACCCATGTTTAAAAAAACTTCCTGAGGGCTTCCCTGGTGGCGCAGTGGTTGAGAGTCCGCCTGCCGATGCAGAGGACACGGGTTCGTGCCCCGGTCCGGGAATATCCCACATGCCGCGGAGCGGCTGGACCCGTGAGCCATGCCCGCTGAGCCTGCGCGTCCGGAGCCTGTGCTCCGCAACGGGAGAGGCCACAACAGTGAGAGGCCCGTGTACCGCAAAAAAAACACAAACAAACAAACAAACAAAAACTTCCTGAGGCAGTCGTAGAAAATCTACACTTAGGTCCTTAAACTTAATTGTAATTAAATCCTGAAAAAATAAACACAAAAAAAATCAAAGCATAATAACTCAGAAAAATAAAAACCAAGCCAAAAAAAATAAAAGATCAGAAATGGATGCATTCTTTATAAAGATCTTATGATGAAAATAAATCCCCAAGTATAAGTCAAGTTAACCATGTCTCTCAGTGAAAACAAATGAAGAGAAATCAGACAAATGGTTAATTCCATTAGGCAAAACAAAACACCAGATCTTAGAGAAGCTGAATTAATGCATTGCAAATTAATGCCGTATATAGTAAATTCTATTATGTGTAAGACCCTGGGCTATGAACTTCTAGGAAGCCTTAGATGACTTGTAAAGAACATTGTGGTCAAGACGTTTGTAGTTTAAGATAAAAAACAAATCCAAAGTCATTTAGATGATAAAGTGAAGCATAATTTTTTGAAAAAATATGTAATAGGCTATAAAATAATGAAGAAAGTTTTTTTAATTCTTCAGAAATTTTAAATTACATTAATAGCTATATATATTTCAAATTTAGCCGGACATAACCCTTGGCAACAACATTCATTCACATAACTCAATTCGCATCTACTCATTCATTCATTTATTTAGTCTATTAGTCATTTAGTTATACAAAAAATATCTATTAACTATCTACAATGTGCCAGGTACCTTGTAGATGCTAAGAATAAAGAAAAGAGCAGAACAGACTTAATTGGCCCTCATGGAACTAAAGGTAAAGAGAAGATAATAGTCAAATAACATGGTTAAACATATATGTTCAAAACTCACTGAGCTCTGAATGAGCAGCAGAGATGCTGTGAAGTACAGGACAGGAGGATGCGATCAAGTTGGGTTTCTGAGAAGGCTTCCCTAAGAATGTGCTATTTGAGCAGGCCTTTGAGGGTGTGTGGAAGAATGGGTAAAGGAGAAGGTCATGATGATGAAGAAGATGAGAAACTGAGAGGCCTAGGTATTGAATTTACCTGCTGTGTTGGAAAGAATTAGAGTGGGGAAGACCACTGTCCAATATCAAAGTTCAGTGAACGAGGAGTGCTCAGCGGATGGGCCCGCTAAGAGGCGTGGGTCTGAAAGCTGCTGTTCTGGTTTGTTTGCTTGCTTTGATAAGTTCATGGTTTTATTTTGTTCTTAAAAAGAAAGTAGAGGAGGAATGGTCCAAAAGTTTTATCAGAGGAGTAAGGGATACCAGTCCTAATTCTGAGGCATGTGAAAGATTAAGAAGCCACAGCTAGCCTTGTGGTGGCCATGAGAATGTGCCTTGCAGACCTCCAACTACAGGGAGATTAACTAACCAAGGGCCCCAGCAGCCGGTTCTGGCACCAGCCTGCCCACAGGCTGCCCCAAGCACTGACCAAGTACGGCAGGGGTGATGCTAAGGCAAAAGGCAGCTCTAGGGAGACATAGGACTGCTCATGGGCCCTCGATGGCCTTGCAGACCCGTCCTTAGACTGCAGGACTGTCTAGTCTGCTTCCCTCTCTCTCTCCTTCGTGCCCTGTCATACCTGCACCACAGTCTCAGCTCTCCCAGCCTGTGCTGGCTACTTCTCCATTTTCTCTCAACCGGGCATTACCCTTGAGAAAATCTTTGTGCCTTTAATCCCATTTTAGAGCTGCTTTTCGGAAGACAGATTAACGCAGGAATAGTCTCCTGGAGGAAATGCTTCAGTTCAAGTAAAGAACCACAGAAACTGCACAGAGGTTAAGGCTAAAGGGGTTTGCTGATTATGGCTTAACAGTTCTCAATGGCAGAGAGGGAAGGGTTGAGGAAAACATACTTTCCAAAAATTGCGCCCTTTGAATCATTTTTGAAAGGGCATTTGTTTACATACTGACAATCTTTAAGCTATAAAGAAAAGAAGTTATTAAAAAAGATATCGTGAAACATGCATGAAAGGTATAAAAACTTTGTGGCTTTTTATATTCTTCATTGCTGACAAGCAGGAAAGGTCCTTCCATTCTCCACCAGGCATCGCTCCTAAATTCATTCTTTAGGTGTAGCAAGATAAATCCCACCCCTGACGCCCACCCATGCTGTTGTTTGGGGGTTTGCTATCAAATCTCAAATGCATTAACGTGTGGGCTCAGGACCAGGATGAGGCAACCCTGGAGGGCAAGGCTTAGAGGGGCAGGTCGCACAGTGACAACCCTGAGCCTGCAGGGCCCTAGAGTGAGTGCCTCCTCGTTTGCCTCAAGTCCTGGCCCTGTGCAGGCTGTCCAAGGACTCGGAGAGGGGCACAAACTTTATTTGTAAGAACTTTCAGCCCAAAGAATTAAGCCAATCCAAAGCTTTCCCTCGTCTCTTCAGGCCCCGGAAGATGGACACTCAGGGTCTTTCACTGATGGGTGGAGTGAGGCAGACAGTGCTCAGAGCTATTTATTTGCTCTTCTCTTTGGCCGTCAGTAATTTCACATAAATAAATTTCAGTGAACTGCAAAAAGAAGGCTCAGGGGTATTTTTCCCAGCAGAGTAGCGAACTTGGAAATAATTCCTTATGTAGGAGCCTCAGTACTTTTTTTTTCCCCTAATAATTAGGAAAGCCACTTTCTTATCTCATACTACCTGCTTGCCTGAGTTGTTAACTTCTGCTAGTGCTTTCAGTTCTTCAGTGCTAGAGGTTTGGAGAGAATTGTTCCGTTTTTAAGGATTGGTCTGTTGAATAAAATAAATATAAGCAGTGTGTAATGATTTGGAATCATTTGGAAAATTCCAGTGTCAATATTTGATAGAAAAGACAACTGAGAGGTCATGTTGAAGAGTAAGGAGACAGTTAACAAAGCTAGTGAGGACAATGAGGAAAATCCGACTAGGTATGAGTAATTTTTAACAAGATTAAAATTTCCAATTCACCTTCCATTGGTAGGGATTGATATCTTCAAGTTGTCTGCATTTGGAATTGATAGCAACAGTTGTGATAAATCAGAAATAGAACAGTTCAGCTACATTTGATTGGCTCTTCAGTAGAGTCAGCTTTGGCATCTTAGGGCTTATAAGAACCTTCCTAGGTGTGTACATTTCACAGATCAGTAAACAATTTTAAATTTAAAAAAAAGGAGTGAGAGAGAATACTGACATGGGTTTGTCAATTACTTTCTGTTAAGTAAGGACATTAAAAAATCAGCCTCCATTTATCACCATAATCGTTTAACTCCCCAAGAAAAGACTGGCAAAATCCTAGAGGATGGCTTCCCTGGTGGCGCAGTGGTTGAGAGTCCGCCTGCCGATGCAGGGGACACGGGTTCGTTCCCTGCTCCGGGAAGATCCCACATGCCACAGAGCGGCTGGGCCCGTGAGCCATGGTCGCTGAGCCTGCGCTTCCGGAGCCTGTGCTCCGCAACGGGACAGGCCACAACAGTGAGAGGCCCGCGTACCGCAAAAAAAAAAAAAAAAAAAATCCTAGAGGAAAGTTGGGTCTTCCCTCAGGAAAGAAAGCTCGGCATTTTAGAAATCTTAATCTCTCTCCTTTTCCCTTACTATTATTTTCTCTTTTCAATATAGACTGGTTAAATCTTTGCCACAGACTGGCCCTAGTCCACAAACAAATATTTGAGAGCCACAGATTTGCCAACCCACTTTATAAAGAGCAAGAACTTAAGATATTCTAGAAAGATGTAAGTCTACTTCACTCCTTAAAATCTTTACAATGGGTATTTTTTAAAATGTAATACTATTCTGATTGAGGAGATTTAAAAAAAAAAACGCATTCCAAATACCGCCTGCTTTAATACATATTAATTTATTTTACTTTTATAATCTCATAGTAGAAGACTGAAACTTTTTTAAGCTTTTATTGCCAGAGGCCTAATCATTTATATTCCTATGTTCCTTGAATAACTATTTTATTGCTGAAATTTGCAAATTTTTATTTTGAGAGGAATGGAGGCAGAACACTTGGTGATCTTGTCCTAGGAAGATCAACGCCATACTAGTGGAACACGAGGCACAGAGGTTTCCATGACCATTTCTGTAGAGTTCAGATGTCAATAACATGACCCATTAGGTGAACTGAAAGAATAAAACATAGACAAACATCAACAGCCATTGTTCAACCTGAGGCTTTTACAGTTCCCTTCTACAACACACCTGTTACTCCAGATGAAATTCTGCTGCCGTGTGAAGTGCCCTATTTTGCATGGACTTTTGGTGACCTATCTGTAAGCACACAGCAAACACACACCTGCCTGAAAGGTTGGGTCCTCTATTTGTATGTCATTGCTTACTGCAGGGAAGTATAACAAAGCAAGACAACATAGATAAAAATCGCAGACATTAAAGAGGAAATAGAATAGCAAATGATCAGATTAAGTAATAGGAGTGTCAAAGTGAAAGGATAAGACAGAACCAAAAGTCAAATGAATTGATTTATATCTAGGAAACTCCTTGTGAGCCCTGACAATTTATTTTCATGGAGTTAAAACACAAGGTAAAATTCTTTCATTTATAGGTCTTGCAAAATAATGAACTAGGTTTGGTGGAGAAAACATGAGGCCAAGGGAGCTTGAGCCTTTGAATGCACAGTTGGCCAGTGGGCTTATGACAGATCCAAGGTTCACAGAGAGATGAGTACAGGCAGTTCTAAGAGCTTCTGACAATCCACAGGGACATTGTTTCTACTCTGCATGGTATCTTCACATCTTGGCTGAGAAACATTAAGGTGACAGGTACATCTTCTCAGTGCACTTTTGTACAGGTAATTTTAGGAAGGAATTTATTATTTCCTTGAAATAAAATTGGTCTGACTATATAATAAGAATATAAATGAGAACTATATACCATGGGAAGATGGGAAAAACAGATAAGGAGCCAGGAAACCTGGGTTCTGATCTTAAGCCCTAAAACCCAGCACTGTATTGCAATAGGAAAACTACAACTATGTCTATATTTTGTCCTCACTTGCAAAATAAAAGGTTTAGACTTGATCTTTAAAGTCCCTTTCAGCTATAAAGTGTTAGATGCATGGTGTATTTTCTATCTCCCGAGGGATCATTTCATCTAAACAGTGGCTTCATTGCAGTATTGTTCCCTCTTAGAGAAGATTTGCAGACTAAAATCAATATGCAATGCTACCCAGTGTTAAAACATTCTAAGGAGTAGATGAAAGTGATTTTGAAGAAAATATGTCATGCTACCTCATACAGCTATAACAAAATAAAGACACGAACTCATATAGTTATACCAAAATAAAAATAAGAATTAGTATGGTTAACCTGAATAAAACAGATTACACCTGTCCTTTTTATGGACAAAGTTGTCCATAAAGAAAATCTCATGCATCTTTTTTCTTTTCTTTTTTACACGTTCTTTTAAACATATTTTTCCTGAAAAAGGATTGCATTCAACCTGTGATCCATCACAGCTAAGAGATCATTACTGAGGCTATAGTCAGGAATATAGTCTCAGTCACAGAAAATTGACTCCTCATGCGTTAAGGACTGTGATTCAGGCTCTCTTGGCTTTTGATAAAAAGTGATTTCTCTTTCAATATCTCCATTGGTCTTGCATCTGCAAACCGCACTGTCAATTTCCTTCCTCTCTCTGCTCTGGTCTGTGCCCTGGCCTGGTGAAAGGGGAGGTTCTGATCCTTGAAGACAGCAGCACTAAGTTCATTTGGGTTTCTGGAGGGGTTTGGCTTCTGGAGGCACAGCAGGAGATAAGTGGACAGGAGGAGAAAGAGATCAGGGTATTTCTTCCCTCTCTCTGGCTTTGGCTCTATGGCCGTGTCCCTCTCATGTGGCTGAGCTCTCACTTGGTCTGGAAACACTGCTTCTTCCACTTGCCCAGTAGCTTTCCAGTGGTGATGGGTTCCTGCTGTTGCTGGTCCCTGGCTGACTCACCATCTCTTACTGGTTCCTTTACTCCTACCCACAGCTGTGACAACTGTACCTTCCTTCATTCAATTTTCTTCACTATCCCTATGAGGGTGTCTCCTGCTGAGCAGTACACTATCTTTCAAGGGTTTTAAAAGTCTTCCTGTTATAGATTTAGCAAAAGTACATTTGTCCCCCAAAAGGTGTACTTTGATTTTAAAGTGAGGTTTAAATTTTAAGAGTTCCTGTGAATTTTTAAAGATAAAAATATTACAGAAAACAGATTTCTTTGTCATGGCAGTAAGCTTTTTATTTAGTTTTGTCATTAATCGGGACAGCGTGCTTACAGCCAATTCTAAAAAAGTTGATGATGAAACAGTCTCCATTATGCCTTTTTCTTTCTCTTAGACATTCCTTCTCACCCTACTAAAAAATAAGTCAATCCCTCTGCACAACCCCCGTCCCCCCAACAAAAAGGAAAAAGAAACCTACCCAAATCTTTTTGGATACATTAATTCTTATCAGTGCCACTTTATACCTGAGAGAGCAACAATTTCTATTTTGTGATTTTTTTTCAGACTCCTTAACATTTATGTGGCAATCACTGGTATAAGATTGACTTTCCAGTGTTACCACACAACACATCATAAGGCATCCACAAAAGACTAAAGATACTAGAATAAGCCAACTGATAACTGAGCTTTGATATACTGAGCTGCCATCATCTCTCTTTTCACTTAACGAATTCTTTGAAAGGAAGTTGGAAATAAAAGGCAAGGAGCAAAACGCCCAGTTGCCCAACAGAGATTTCTTTAGACTAAAGATCACCTAACACATTTGTTTCTCCTTCCTTTTTTCTTGTTAACTATGTCTGATCCTGCTGTACAGGTGCTGGTTGATACATTTTACCTCTGCTGCTCCTCCTTTTTCTTCCACCATTAACTCTTCCTGGATTCAGAATATTTTTGAAAAGATTTTATCAAAGAGCTACACCCTTAGATTGAGTCTCAGAATCTCCAAACATAGAACGAAACTTAAAGGCAATTATATTTTATAAACTTTTTATTAAAGTTATAGCATTGTTGCATCTGGCATGGACTATTAAATGTAGCATGAAAACTGGTTTACTTCTGATGGACAAACTTTGGTCATGTGTACATAATCCAACCTGTGGAACTTGCTACAGGGATAACAGCACATCTCAAAAATCAATGCAATCAATGCCCGTAGTATACTATCTGAGTTTTTTCCCTCCCCATATCCTACTCCTTTTTCTTTCTCCTTTTTTAAGGGTTAAACTGGGTGGTTTTCAGAGTTTTACAAGAGAACTATTAGTGAAAAACAATCTGATACATTCAACTTACTAAGGCCCTACTCTTTCCCTCTAATCTTTCAGCAGGACCCAAGGGAGGCTAAAGTTTAGATCAGTCTATTCTCCACAAGAACTTTGATTCACTATTAAATTCCGTCTAATGAAGATGACTTTGCCATCCCACGGCCATCAGCAGGCTATGTGTGGGACAATGCAAAACCCACCTTGTATAGAGGAACATTGTTCTTTCTTCTTAGTTACACCAGTTGAATAGAATCTCATGGAAATTCACATGCACAAGAGACCTGTGAAATCAGTAACAGTATTAATCTCTAGGGTGCCTTGCTGAGTCAAGTTAAGGAAATAACTATTTTGCTTAAGTACACACTTGTTCATGTCTTACAGCTTGTCATGTTTATGATAAGAGCAAATAGCTGAGACAGAGAAAGAGAGGGAGGGAGGGAGGGAGAGAGAGAGAGAGAGGAGAGAGAAAGGGATTTTTTCTCAATGATAAAAGTTAAGGGTATAACAAAATATAATGCAAGTATTTGCAGAGTATGCACTAATCGCATTGAATCTAATTTTCCTATACTTCTTGCCTTGTAGATAAATTTAAAAAGAGAATGTACAAGTTTGAGAATTCTGGAACTTCCTTTAGTGCTTAAAGAATTTCTGATATATCAATCATATAAACTAGAAAAATGAAAAATATGAAATAAACTCTGATTCTGAAATTAAACTATTCCATTTAATAAAATCATATATTTACAATATTTATTTACTATTTACTTCCTATTTACTTCACACAACACACTAGAAATTAGGGAAAATTAGACAAATGCAGCCTTATAAATAACTAATTTTTTGTGGTTAATAATGATCCAAGCTAGTGTCAAAGACAACAATTTGTGTTTTTAGGAGGCAGTACTGCATAATGGCTATATGCATGGGCTCTTACAATTCACCATATACTACCTGTGTAACAGGTACTTGCCACTTAATCTCCTGGGCCTCAGTTTCCTCATTTCTAAAGTGAATTCTCTTCTGTAAAACTACTGCCTAACTTGTATGTTGATGTGAAGATTTACTGAAATAATACATATAAGGCATTTAGAAGAGTAATTGTAACATTCAGTAATAAATATATTATTATTATTAATATTTTATTCATCAGATACCGTGCATGCTTTCTGATGGGGAAAAACAACTTCAAAGTGATGAAGTAGAAATATTTAACATATTAGAGTTAAGTAATGGTTTAAAAATATAGCATAATCCATACATGTTATTTAACATGAAGCAAAATGTTAATTCTTAGTTTTTTTCTATTAAACTTGTTAGAAAAACAGGTGAGTCTGCTCTAGATGTGATGGCGTAATTCTTATAAGATCAAAAGCAGGCAAAATCTGGAGGGGACATGATTTTGGGAAGAAGGGAATAGCCCTTATGAGTTTCTTTTTGTGTGTGTGGCTTTTTGACTGAGTGCAGGCCCACTCAGTGACATAAGGAGCACCTAAAACTTGGATAGAAATCTGTAGTCTTAATGGCTTGAAGACTTAGGGGATAGAGTTTGAGACCGCCACAGCAATTGGGAAGTAAGGGAATGTACTGGGTTGGATAGTGTTTCCCTCAAAATTCATTTCCACACAGAATCTGTGAGTATGACCTTACTTGGAAATAGACACTTTGCAGATATAATTAAGGTAAGATCATATTGAATTACAATGGATCCAATGACAGTGTCTTTATAAGAAGAGGGAAATTTTGACACAGACATACACAGAGGGAAAACTGACCTTGTAAAGATGGAGGCAGAGATTGGAATATGCAGCAACAAACCAAGCAATGCCAACTGTTGTTGGCAACCACTAGATCCTATGAGAGAGGCATAGACCAGATCCTTCCTCAGAGCCTCCAGAAGAAGCCAACCTTGCCAATACCTTGATTTTGGACTTGTAGCCTCCAGAACTGTAAGAGAATAAATTCTTGTTTTAAGCCACCGGTTTGTAATACTTTGTTATGGCAGCTCTAGGAAATTAATACAGGGATAAAACATAGGAAAAGAGAAAATCAACACAGGATACCCCCAAATTCTGAGTATAAACTCTGCCACTATCTCTGGCTGACCCCTGAATTGCACATGTATGGAGTAACTAAGGCTAAAATAATTGAATAGGCTTTCAGTTGCTTCACTCTACAGGGATACAGAGTTTGGATTTCGAGTTCAGTCAAATAAACTGTCTGCTGAGACAACAACAGCAACAACAACAAAACCCACAATGCTTTTGGAAGAATATAAGAAAATCCAGAATCTTTACAATATATCACTCACAAGATAAAATATATATTTACAAAATATCATTCACACAATACAATTCCAAATAACCAGACAAATGAAGAAACAGAAAATTGCAGTCCTTACTCAAGAGGACAGGTCATCAATAAAGACTCTTAGATGATGCAGATGCTAGAATTATCAGACAAGGATTTTAAAGCAGCTATTATAACTACGTTTAAGGACGTAAAGGAAAATGTGACCTTAAAGAGCTAACAAGGGGCTTCCCTGGTGGCGCAGTGGTTGAGAGTCTGCCTTGCCGATGCAGGGGACATGGGTTCATGCCCCGGTCCAGGAAGATCCCACATGCCGCGGGGCGGCTGGGCCTGAGAGCCATGGCCGCTGGGCCTGCGCGTCCAGAGCCTGTGCTCCGCAGCGGGAGGGGCCACAACAGTGAGAGGCCCGCGTATCGCAAAAAAAAAAAAAAAAAAAGAGCTAACAAGTAGGACATCTCAGCCAAGAAATAGAAACTATGAAAAAGAACTATTAGAAAATTATAGAACTGAAATGTGAAATGTCTGAAAAAATTTTTTAACATCTTTATTGGAGTATAATTGCTTTACAATGGTGTGTTAGTTTCTGCTTTATAACAGAGTGAGTCAGCTATACATATACATATGTCCCCATATCTCCTCACCCTTGGGTCTCCCTCCTACCCCTCTAGGTGGTCAAAAAGCACTGAGCTGATCTCCCTGTGCTATGTGGCTGCTTCCCACTAGCTATCTGTTTTACATTTGGTAGTGTATATATGTCCATACCATTCTGTCACTTTGTCCCAGCTTACCCTTCCCCCTCCCCGTGTCCTCAGGTCCATTCTCTACATCTGAGTCTTTATCCCTGTCCTGCCCCTAGGTTCTTCAGAACCTTTTTTTTTCTTTTTCTTTTTTTTTTTTTGATGCCATATATATGTGTTAGCATACGGTATTTGTTTTTCTCTTTCTGACTTACTTCACTCTGTATGACAGACTCTAGGTCCATCCACCTCACTACAAATAACTCAACTTCGTTTTTTTTATGGCTGAGTAATATTCCATTGTATATATGTGCCACATCTACTTTATCCATTCATCTGTTGGTGGACACTTAGGTTGCTTCCATGTCCTGGCTATTGTAAATAGAGCTGCAGTGAACATTGTGGTACATGACTCTTTTTGAATTATAGTTTTCTCAGGGTATATGCCCAGTAGTGGGATTGCTGGGTCATATGGTAATTCTATTTTTAGCTTTTTAAGGAACCTCCATATTGTTCTCCATAGTGGCTGTATCAATTTACATTCCCACCAACAGTGCAAGAGGGTTCCCTTTTCTCCACACCCTCTCCAGCATTTATTGTTTATAGATTTTTTGATGGTGGCCATTCTGGAAATGTCTGAAATTTAAAAATACTGGAAGCTTAACAGAAGACTGAAGATGACAAAGAAATCATCAGTAAGCTTGAAGATAGATCAACAGAAATTATTCAATCTGAAGAACAGAAGAAATAAAGATTTTTAAGAAAATGAATTGAGCCTCAATTTCTGTGGGGAAATAGCAAAAACTTTAACATATGGTTAGAGTGGAAAATATTTGACAAATAATAGCTCAAAAGATCTTAATTTTTGATTTAAGAATCTTACTGCAGAAAGACACAGAAAACCAACCTAGGCACATGTTAATGAAAAATAAAGGTAAAGAGAAAATATTACCAGAGGAAAAAAAAACACATTACATACAGGAGAATAAGAATACAAATGATTTAATATCAAAAACAATAATGTCCAGAAAACAGTGGAACAATATCTTTAGGACACTGAAAGAAACCTGTCTGACCAGACTTCTATATGTAGTGAAAATATCAGATATTTAGAGAATCCCTCAACATTTGGAAGTAAATAACCTACTTCTATTTTTTTTTTAACACAACAGAGAGAAACATCAAGATCAACAATTTATCTAAAGGTTGAGATTATTTTTATAGCTAGTTTGTCATTACTTTTGCTTATGGACACCAGGCACTATTTGAGGTCCTAATCGGCACTTAGGGATAAAGTAATCATGCATCTTATTTTTACTCAAATGACAAATTTCTAAAAGAGACCAAGAGGTTTTCCTTAAGTCAACCATCTCTGGGAAATTCCATTCTACTTTGTTACACTCTTAAAAATCTCTCAGGTATTTTCTGGACAGTCTCAAAGGACTTACTAAATTCTCACCTTTCTTAAATTGGTACTACCCACTTTGACACTGGGTAAGCCTTACATTTGTTCAGAAATTTGCACAACGCCATTGATGCTCATCAAGGAGACAGCTATCTTAACAGCATGACTAGGATTGCACAGCCACATATGACTCACAGGGATTACTTAGCGGTGTCTACTGGTGGGAGTCGTGAACACCCTGGATTTCAAAAGGAAATTACTTTGGTTATGGCAAACCATATATTTTCACTAGGAAAAGTCTGGCATCACAGAAAGATTTTTATTACCTTTTGTTGTTGTTGTTGAATGAGAAGGAAAATTTTTTGAATGGTCCAAGTTTAAATGGATGGTTCTTAAGTAATCATTTGAAAGATCAATATATCAATTTACACTGTGAACTATGTGCCCACATGTGTGAACTGGGAACCACAAAAGGAATGGCAAGACAATGACTTATCCTTTTTATGCTATTCTTTGTCTTTGACATATATACACTATTGATACTATGTATAAAATAGATAACTAATGAGAACCTACTGTAGAGCACAGGGGACTCTACTCCATGCTCTGTAGTGACCTAAATGGGAAGGAAATCCAAAAAAGAGGAGGTATATGCATATGTATTGCTGATTCACTTTGCTGTACAGTAGAAACTAACACAGTATTGTAAAGCACCTATACTCCAGTAAAAAAAAAATTAAAATAACAGAGGAAAAAATAAAAGAAATACTGAATATAATTTTTTTCCTGTTGGAAAACAGTTAAGCTGTATTTGCATCTACTAGTCAAGAAGAGCAAAACATCTGTCTTCTAAAGCAGAATTAAAAAATAAACACTTTTTTACCTTACCAAAAGCAATATCTTTTTTTTTTTTTTTTTGCCGTATGCGGGCCTCTCACTGTTGTGGCCTCTCCCGTTGCGGAGCACAGGCTCCGGACGCGCAGGCTCAGCGGCCATGGCTCACGGGCCCAGCCGCTCCGCGGCATGTGGGATCTTCCCGGACCGGGGCACGAACCCGTGTCCCCTGCATCGGCAGGCAGACTCTCAACCACTGCGCCACCAGGGAAGCCCCCAAAAGCAATATCTTTTAAGCTTTTATTTTTATTTTATCAAGAATGCCTATATATGTTTCATAAGCTCCTTTTATCCATTACATCAATTCCAAGTTTCCATTATTGGAAAGACAAGCTTTTAGCAACTTTTCATAGCATGAAAGAAGTGTATTTTTCTTGCTTGCTTTATTATTTTTTATTTGATGACAAAGTTTTTAATATCCTTTATTTTTATAATGTTGATTAAATGAAAAAAACCCAGTTGACTAATTTTCCACACCCCCAACCCCCTGGCCTGCCTCTAGCAACCACCAATCTGTTCTCTGTATCTAGATAGATAGATAGATAGATAGATAGATAGATAGATAGATAGATCTATATGGCAGGATTTCCTTTATTTTAATGGCTGAATAATATCCTATTGTATACATATGACACAATTTTTGAATTCATTCATCCATTGATGGGCATTTAGATTGCTTCCATGTCTTGACGATTACAAATAATGCTGCAGTGAAGATGGGGGTGCATATATCTTTTTAAGTTAGTATTTTCTTTTTCCTTGGATAAGAACCCAGAAGTAGAATTGCTGGATCATATGGTAGTTCAATTTTAATCTTTTTGAGGAACCTCCATACTGTTTTCCATAGTGGCTTCATGAATTTACATTCCCACCAACAAGTGCACATGTGTTCCCTTTTCTCCACATACTCACCAACACTTGTTATTTCTAGTTTTTCTGATAGATAGCTATGGGTAAAAGAAGAATTCACTAGTCAATTTTAAACTAATAATGAAAGCACAAAATTATAAAAATTGTACAGTGCAGCTAAAGCAGTGCTTAGAGAGAAATTTATAGCTTTTAAATGTTTTAATGTGAAAAGAAGAAAGGTATAACATCAGTGGAAAGTAGGGAGACAACTGAAAAATTTAACAAAGTTAAGTTAGTTGTTTTGAAATATCAGCACAATTGATAAGCTCCTAGCGAGAGGGATCAAGAAATAGAGAGAGGGGACATAAATTATATGTGTATCAGGAATAAAGAGGGACTTTCACTATAGATCTTAATAGACATTAAAAGGGTAATAAGAGAATATATGAACGACTTTATGCCACTATTTCTACAACTTAGATGAAATTGATAAATTCTTTGAAAAATACAACCTACCAAAAGTGACACAAGATAAAACAGAAACTCTGAAGAGCCCTATATTGTTGTAAATTTATCAACTGATTAGAAAGAGAATGTTTTTTCTTCTTTTTGTTTCATACCTGATTGTTCTACAAAGTGTCTTAATGTATTTTGTGTGTGCCATGGATCTCTTTTATTTTAGTCTGTCTGGGCTGCTGTAACAAAATACTGTTCTCTGTCAGCTGTTTTACACCTTCATCATGTGATCAAAGTTAATATCACCTATGATGGGACAAATTGATACCATGTGCCTCCTGATATGATGCACTGAGAAGGACACAACATCACTACTGTGGTATTCTTACCAACAATGAATAATCTGAATTTAATCATGAGGAAACATCAGATGAATTCCAATTGAGCAACATTCTAAGAAATAACTGGCTAGCATTCTTAAAAGTGTCAAGTTCACGAAAGACAAAGAAAGGCTGAGTAACTGCTTCAGATTACAGGAGAGTAAAGTGACATGACAACTAAGTGCATCATGTCATGATAGATTAAATCCTGAACCAGAAAAAGGACATAGTGGGTAAATTGGCTAAATTTGAATAAGGTCTATAAATTAGATAATAGTATTACCTAATGTTAAGGTTGATTCTAATGTTAATTTCTTGATTTTGATGATAGTGCTGTGGTTATATAAGATAATATTTATGGGATATGGGTGGAAGGTATATGGGAATTCTCTGTAGTATTTTTGCAACATTTTGCAAGTATAATATATCAAAATGAAATTTTAAAAAATTCTAGGCTTAAAAATTAAAAGAAATTTAACAAAAAAGTAGCTTTTGCACTTGGCTTGCTCTCTTCAACCAGTCCACAATTATTTATGGAAGGTTTACTGCCTGCTAGTGATTATGCTAAGTTAGATGTAGACAGTCTCTGTGCTCTTGGAGCTTGCATTCTGGTAGAGGAAGACATTTATTAAAAAAATACTTACAAGAATGCAAGTAGATTTTTTTTTTTTTGCCACTAGAGACTTTACCATGAACTAGGCTTCTGGGGCAGAATTTAAAAGCACCAAAACTTTGATTCTAATGTTATAAATTTAAGTCCTAATACTCTAACTTTAAATCCTAAATCTATCTACCAATTCACTCTATACTCTGCACTTCCCTATTCATCCTTCCTTATTCACCTCCTTATTTCTGTGTTACAAGGGCAACTCCCCAGATAGACAGTAGAAGATGAGATTAGCTTTCTTTTTTGTCTTTGCATCTTCCCCAAGTCTTTGTGCCTAGTACACAATAAATGTTAAATAAATACTTGTTTATTATAGGCTTTATTTAAACTCTTTAAAATTTGTCTGTGTATTTTGAAATTCACAAAATAATAATACAGAGTCCTAAAGTCTCTATAAAGTGAATATAAATCTTTCACTTTATGTATATTGCTGTGGACATCAGACAATATGAGATGTCGATTGCATATATACTCATGTTACATTTATTTAAATTATTAGTAAATTTTTAAAATTGAATATCCAGTGACCAGCCTGTGTCTATTGCTCTTTACAGAAATTACTCTGTCCTTATCTCTGAAGAGGATATATTGACCAAACAATCACAACCTGAGCCACATCCCCTAATAAAATAAAACTAAATACAAATGGGTAATATGTATTGTACTTATTTATATTTAATCATTATGATGGCGTCAGTAAACAGTTTTGAAGATGAAGTTTTTAGTCTTGCTGGCTGGCCCAGTCTTTCTTGTGACTAGTGAAAATTTTGGTGCTGTCTGTGACCATAAAACTTAATGTACACAGGAATTAATTCTATGGCCTTAACCTTATGAGAAGACTCTATGACCTACTGAGTTCAGCAAAATCAACACAGTGTTTTAGAGCACAGAGATGTGGAAAGCCAGTGAACCAAGAACAAAAATGCTGGGCTGACAATTCTGTGTCCTACTAGGGCACCTCTGCCTTTATTGTTTTGGAGAAAGTGCTCTGACATTCAAAGTTCAAAGGACATAATGAAGTATTTGCACTCATATTTAATTTTCTGACCCAGGTAATAAATGACACCATAAATTTAGGATTTCTTCAACCTTAATGGATGAAATTTTTTTTCTCTTCATGGGCCTGTAAGTACAAACCCTTAAGGATGAACATTTTAGTCTCCCAATGACGATCTAAATCTTCACATTTTAAACTTTGGATCAATTGTTCACTGTGCAAAAAAGTTTAAAGACTGCAGTCCTATCATGTTTTCTTCTACCTTTCATTAAGCTTTCAAAATCCTTGTTATGGATAGTCTTTTTCTCTCTCTCGGGGCCTTTTAATTTTTAATCACTGTTGTCTCAAGTGCTGATCATATTTCTGAGAAATTACTTTATGTAAAAGATGGAGCAAGATAGAGTTGCCACATACCTTTTTATCTTTTCTGTGAAATTATTTGGACCTAAAGTTGTGGTGACAAGGTTGCTTCTAATAGATTCTGTTGCCATGGAAGCAGGCTGTTGAAAAGAGCAAGACTCAGGGCCTCCAAGTCTTTGCATGTTTATATCCACACTCACAAATATACAAATTTTAGATTGAATGGCAAACTGTATACAATGAAACTTGTTGATCATGCAATATTTTTCGAAAACAAAAGTTATACATACTAATATAGCAGAGTTGAGCTAATCATATATAATCAGGATTCTTTTATACAATAAATTGGTGAGCTGAAATAAATTTTTTTTTATGTTGGGGGTAGGAGTTTATTATTTATTTATTTATTTTGGCTGTGTTGCGTCTTTGTTTCTGTGCGAGGGCTTTCTCTAGTTGTGGCAAGCGGGGGCCACTCTTCATCGCGGTACGCGGGCCTCTCACTATCTCTTGTTGCGGAGCACAGGCTCCAGACGCGCAGGCTCAGTAGTTGTGGCTCACGGGCCTAGTTGCTCCGTGGCATGTGGGATCCTCCCAGACCAGGGCTCAAACCCGTGTCCCCTGCATTAGCAGGCAGACCCTCAACCACTGCACCACCAGGGAAGCCCCTGAAATAAATTTTAAAAAATACTTCTAGGAGCCAGAGAGAAGTTATCATTCAAGATCTGAAATGAAAGAAAAAAAAGGAAGGAAGAGGAAGGAAAGAAGGGAGGAAGGAAGAAAAAATAGCCAACTATTTAGTCACTAAGTACACACACCAAGTATGTGTATGTGTTCCATAAGGATAAGATCAATGTCCAATGTGTTTCTTTCCCTATTCTCAGTGCTTAGCCCAGTGCATTACACATAATAGATGCTCCGTAAATACTTAATGAGCGAATGAAGACGTAGGGGTAGCAAATAGCAATGTTGGTGACAAAAAGATTTGACTCACAATGGTGTGGAGAATCTAAGGGAGAAGGTAGTAGCCCTTAGAGTATCATATATATGAAACCAGCCGGCCTCAGCTAGATCCTCCTATTAGGGTAAGAGCAGTGCTCGGGCAACTGACCCACTGCAAGACTTACAGTAGAACACAGAAAACATAGTGTTCAAGAGCCAGTGACTATCTCTGGACCTGGTCCAGACAAAATTAATAATAAAAGACTAAAATGGAGTAATATAACCATTCAACATGTGGTAAGGCTATAGGGCTACTTGGAAATCCAGGCGGACAGTCAGGCCATGGGTAATCTAACAACTGTTAGCAAAGTGTGTATATATAGCCATGGGAGTGTATATGCAGTCACAGAAGGTTTTCTACACAAATGTACAGGTTTCTTTTTCTAAATATTGCAGTGCTGTTTAGAGCTTAGTATTTGACATATTCACTCTTTTTGAGACCATAGATATATATTTTTAACAGATGCATCAAAAGAAAAATATAAAATCTTTTTTAAATTGATAAAACATTTACTTTGAAATAATTTTAGACCAAGTCACAAAAATAGAACAGAGTTCCTATATAACTTTTGCCCAGCTTCCCCTAACGGTAACATCTTATGTAACCACAGTACAATGATCCAAACCAGGAAAGTAACATCAGTACAACAATGTTAACTAAACTAAAAGTCTTATTCAAATTTCCTCATTTTTTTCATCAGTATCCTTTCTCTGTTCCAATATCTATTCAGGGATCTCACATTCTGTTTATTTCTCATGTCTCCTTAACTTCCTCCAATCTGAAGTCAAAACCTCTTAAAAAAGAGGAAATTTTTACTTTTCATCAGAATAATATGTTAAAAGTTAAATTTTCAACTAGCAGTATTGGTGTTTCTCAGGTCCTCCCCCATTTTCAGAGCACAGCCAAGAAAAGGAAGTAAGAGTCTGTATTTAATGGGTGGGGGGAAGACTTACAGCTCTCTTTCCTACAACCTGGGCTTCTCTAATAATTGCTTTGTGTTGTTTGGCTTTAGTTTCTGCAGGATTTCGGGGGGAACATTCAAAATCCCTGGACCACTCTTTAGTTAACAAGTTGCAACAATTGTGAACAAGAGTAGAAGAGAGTAGAGGAGTAGAGTGGAGAAGAAATCAGGTGGGCTTCATTCAGCAGGACATTCTGCTGATGAGAACTAGAAATATACTAAGGAATTGAGGTTACAGCTACCATCCAAAAGACAGAGTCTAGGACAGAGCTCGTGAACTCCAGTGCCAGATAAGTTGTTGTGAATAAATAGGGTGGGTACAAAATCCAGGACTTGTGTCACGATAAAAATCACAGTGTGTGAAGAAAATGGCAAGTATCACTCTGGCTCAGTCAGTAATGATATGGGGGTGTGGTGAACTAGAGGGTACATACCCCGTCTAAAGCAGGCAGTTGGTATTCAGCTCCACCTGAAATTTACAATCAGAATTTGAGCCCAGGGTTGCAAGATCCTCAGATGGTTTTTGTTTTTGTTTTTTCTGGAGAACTTTCTTTTTTCCCCAAGAGAATTTTATGTGAAAATTCTTATTTTTATCTATTTTTAAAAATTTTAGGAGATTTTATACTCACAAAACAGCTATAACATTAAATTTTCTCCATAAAATATGTATGAGTCTCAGTTAAATACATCTAGGTGCTGGATGGCCTGCTAAGTGTGCTCAACACCTAAGTGACTAATTTCTACTCGCTGCTCTTGCAATGGGACAAGTCAAATGCCGTAGCAAAAGTACAAATTATTTCATGTCATAGACTTTTAAATTACTATTAGTAAGTTCAAACAAATCAGAAAAAACCAAGAGTCTATTACACTAAAAATTTCTAGAAAGGTGATCAGTAGACAACAGTGCTGATAGAAACTTTTTATATTTAAATGTTAGTAACTAACATTGGCCTGTGAATTTCTCTTGAAAATCCCTCAACTCTTGAATTATCTAAGAATTCCAAGGCCTTTCTCAATCAGAGTCGGTCTGCTTCCAAACACTGTGAAAAGAAGAAAAGAGGACAGATCAGTTTTCTCTCGCTTTTACTTCTCCTGGCCATGGAGTGGTCATTGTTAAAGATGGGTTGGAACAGATGTTGGTCCACTGCTGTTGGATGGTCCTTGCAGATCCAGATCTTATTCAGGCCACAGTTGTCACATTGAGCTCCAGCATTACAGCTCTTTCACATTCCCACAGTCAGCCGTTGCTCCCCAGTGCCCAGAAACATGCTAGACTGACTATGCCCAGTGGAGCTTCCAGTATCATCCAGAAGGTGTTTTCCTTGACAGTTTTCCTTGAAAAAAATCTTTGGACATTTTGTGGATCTCTAGTCTTTGGCCCAGAATCCTGCTTTTCTCAGGGAAATTTTATTTTACTTGATTATTTCGTCTGTCCTACACCTGGGCCTTATTCTGTGCCACCCTGGTCTACTCTATACCAAAAAGACTCGTCAAATCTGAACTTTGAGAAGTAGGAACAGTGGAGGTTGGAACTTCCTTTTTTTTTTTTCCTTTCCCAGGAGGTTGAAGCCTCTTCACACAAATTCATCTACCTCTCCCTAGTAATCAGCTCTACTGAGGTGGCTTTTGCTAAACCACTAAGTAAACAAACATAAATAGTCTAGTTACAACTTCCTGGAGGACAAAGGATACAGGTAACATTACATTTACATAACTCAATGAGGCCATTCAAGTGACTCAACCCAAAACAAAGAAGGTCTGGTCCAAAGCAGTCTCATCTTTAGGCATAGGAAAGGCTTCCCTAAATTTAAGAAATTTCCCTCAACTAGCATTTGATTTAAATCTTTACCTTAATACGTAACCTGTTATCCAGATTTAAAGAGTTTGATAAACTTGAAGCCATTCCTTATAGGGAGTCAATATAGGAAGTAAAAGCAAAGAAATACAAGATTATTACTGATATGTAATTATTTGACATAAAAATCTTACTTCCCCATTATGAAATTGCAATTGGAATTGGAACTGAAAATGAGCACATTTATCACAAATCTTTAGTAGGTAGAAAGTGCAATTCCTATACCTGTTATAACATATATATTCAAACATCTGCAAGAAAACTTCAGCAAGCACTTACATATTCTGTGCCTAGATAACAACTTTGTTGCTGGTTAGATCTTTCTTTTAACCTTCTGCACAAAGTGAAGAGCCAAAAAATGCTTCCGTCCTCAGTGAATCTGTAACAATTTTCCCTCTGTGGGTTGTTAGCAATAATTAGCCTGGATGCCACTTATGGCAAGGGTACAAACATTTCGATTTGTGAGAGTACGTTTCAAAGGCTCTTCAGTGCTGAATGTCTTCCTTGATTGGGAATGTGAAACTGAATAAAGGAAACCTCATTTAAAAGGGAGTTGGGGGGCGACTTCCCTGGTGGCGCAGCGGTTAAGAATCCGCCTGCCAATGCAGGGGACACGGGTTCGAGCCCTGGTCGGGGAAGATTCCACATGCTGCGGAGCAACTAAGCCCCCTGTGCCACAACTAGTGGTGCACGGGCACCCAGAGCCCGTGCTCCGCAACAAGAGAAGCCACTCCAATAAGAAACCCGCGCACCACAACGAAGAGTAGCCCCTGCTCTCTGCAACTAGAGAAAGCCCACGTGCAGCAACGAAGACCCAACGCAGCCAAAAATAAATTTAAAAAATAAATAAATTTATATAAAAAAGAAATAATTAAAAAAATAAAATAAAATGGAGTTGGGAATCCAGAAGGGGAAACTCTCACGCACTACCACTCATTGCCATCTGCAGACCCCAAGAAGGAAGAGACATACCTTGCATCTCCACCAGGAAAAAGATTACTACTTGACTACCCCAGCAGAGGAAGGAAGATTTTCTGCTTGCCCAGCAACAAGTGCAACCAGTGGGAACATTGCAACTCAGCCACTGGGAAACCATCATTAGCCTGAACTCTCACTTTCCTCTGATGGACTTTCATTCAAAACACCTCCTCCCGACCTTTCCCTCTCCTCTATAAAGTAACGTTACTCTCCTTTGTTTGCTGGACTTGGCTATGGTTTTTGCTACAGAGAATTGCAATTCTCCTCTATCCCTGAATAAACTTATTTTGCTTGTAAAATAACTTGCTGTTTTTAACAGAAATAATACTTTATTTTACTTCTCTTCTCTTCTACTTTTTCCCAAGAAACCTAAGAATTGTTTCAAACTTGTACTATGTGTGAACTTTCTAAATAGATTGTAGTGGGTTTGTGAGCTTTAGGAGAGACAACGCTTGGGGAAAAGATCCCAGACTGGTGAGACTTAGGGACTTGGATTTCATCAGCTGAGCACCGAGAGACTTCGTTTGCTCACTGGTAAATGGAGAAAATAATATTGGCTCTGTCTGCCTTACAAGGCCGTGTGAGAAATAAATGAGATAAAAAATAATTATTTGAAAATTCCCAAAGCACAAATACAAAATATTAGTCCAGGGTAGCAAACTTTGTAAGTTTCAAGGTGAAAAATTTAGTGCTAATCTAATTTAAAAGTCACTATGTGATAACTTTTTATTACTGTGCTTATAATTTTATGAATAACAGGAAAAAACCATATATGATATGGTTAAATGGTTCATACGGATGACCTAGCCATTTCATACATACTGCAAGAAGATCATAAATACTACTCTTTACATGGTAAACATGGGTCAAAATGTTAATACGAAACAAATTTTTTATTTCTTTCCTCAGAATAAGAACTTCTTGGAAAAATAATTGCAGCATCAAAGAATGCTCTGGATGAAACAGGTCCTGGACACAAATTCCAGTTTGCAGCCTACATTCCCTCAGTCTTACATCTCATTTTGGGTATGCAATTCTGTAGTTGTCTTTTTTCTTTGAGGTTACAAACTTGCATGTGTATGCAGGTGTTTTGAGAACTTGTTTTTGAAAAGTTGATTGGTGGAATGGATTTGAAAAGACCACGAAGAATCAGTGATCCGTTAAGTAAAAACAAATTTAACCACTTACATGATGTTGTCCCAACCTTGTTAATGAAAAAGAAATAAATGTTTGAAGCAAATTAACTCGGAGACTCTCCAGGATTTCTTAATGCAGCTAAACTCCTTTAAGAAATGCTTGGAATTTTTGTTTTAATTGATATTTCACATTAACAAGCTGGCATCCCTTAATGGCCTGAAATAAGAGCCATTTAACTGAGCTCAGTCACCCGTGAAAATTAATTTTCAAGATTTAATAAAGGATATTATGAAGGGTGGGCCAAGATGATTCCCATGATGAAAATCAGTGTAATGATACTAAGGGCAAACTGTGCAAGCCCACCATGAGTTCAGGTATTTCAGTGGGCTTCCCAGTCAATGTTACCCCTTCCTAAAAGAGGTTATTGCCAAAGTTTTACTGACGATGAAAAATTAATTCTAGTGGCTTTTGGAACATGTAGTTTGTTGATTGAAATATTGGATAAAAATATAGAGTATACAAAATGGCTCATTTTTAAATGGATTCAGACCTTTCACAGGTCAAACCAACTAAGCCTCTCCTTCAAACATAAAGATGTGCATAACTCTAAAGTGAGATTTAATTGTGTCCTAAAAGCAATGTTATATAAAAGGTCATATCCCACACATAGCATGGCCTTATGTATCCACAGAAAGACACACAAACACAAGCACTTTCATTTGCCATGTGATGTAGCTCCTAGAATGTTATGTCCATACTGCCTTTGTAAGACTTTTAAAAAGGCATAATTGAGGAAGCACCCAAAGTGAAAAGTATACACCCAGAGGCAAATATATTTGAAAATATTTTTCTTCTTTTAATAGGTTAATTTAGACATTTGTTGATATGACAGGTACTTTTGGTGTCATACTTCTATAATATTACATTATGCTTTAAAATATTTTTGTGAGTTTAAAGTTTTTTGGTTTGTTTCTATTATTTTGATTGAGTGTTTTGAAGGTTTGCATTTGTGTTCTATTTATTACATTTATAACTATTACTTTACATAATACTCTTAATCCTCTACTATTTTAAATAGTATCTGTTAATTTCCTTCGATAAGTAATAAAAAAAATTAGGTATTTCTTTTTCCTTCCCATTCTTTTACCCATTCTCTTTCCCATTCATTGTGATTGGTTATAATATCTTTCTTAGTGTTTAATTTTACTGTTACATGTTCTTATGACTCTATTATATTATTTTCTACCTTTAAGTGATATATCTTAAATCCCAGCTACATAAGATGAGGTTATCAGTGTGCGTTATATTTTCCCCAGATTCTCACCTGCTTCACTGTATAATTTTTGTGAGAGATCTCATTTCTATAGTGTCAAAGTTTATACTATTTTCGCTTGATTCTGTAATCATAACCCTATATCCATGTTACTCTTGGTCCTATGGTTATATAGGATTAATATTCATCATCACCTTTTCCTCATTCATCTTGTACTTGGATGAAGTTCTTAATCTAATTGTTGTTTCTTTTTCAAAATGGTTTACTCTTATACTTAGATGATAAAATAGCCAGGTATAATTTTTTTATTAGGTGACAGTGTCTTTTTTCAGTAATTTGTAGGCAATGCTCAGTGAATTTTTCATGTTCAGTGTTGACTTGAAGGCCTGTCTGATTTTGTTTTTCTCCTTTACTGGCTTTTGTGGGATAGTCCCAATTTATGCCTATTGTCCAGTCATACTTTTTTTTTTTTTTTTTTTTTTTTTTACTGTGCGCAGGCCTCTCACTGTTGTGGCCTCTCCTGTTGCGGAGCACAGGCTCCGGACGCGCAGGCTCAGCGGCCATGGCTCACGGGCCTAGGCGCTCCGCGGCATGTGGGATCTTCCCAGACCGGGGCACGAACCCGTGTCCCCTGCATCGGCAGGCGGACTCTCAACCACTGCGCCACCAGGGAAGCCCTATTTTTAAGGTTTTTGATAAGCGTCACCAAGTTGCTTTTCAGGAAGATTACACCAGAAAATCTTCCACCATGAACATATGAATGTGCTCATTTCAGCTCATGTTTGCTAACAGTGAATACTATTATTTTGAGATATTTGTTTATTGCATTCCTGAAAAGTAGTATCTCATTGTATCAGAGGCAGCCAGTTGCCACCAAAATCCCTTCTTGCATTCTGCAGCATGGATCTGTAGTTCCCCTCTTTTCCATGTGTCTGCTCAGCTACAGGCCTCATCCCCCAGCCCCCCTTGCAGCTAGGTTTCACTTTGTGGCTAGATTATCAGCAGTGTAAACAGAAGGATGTGCCACTTATGGATCTTGACCTTAAAACACTGACTGACTACTTCCCTGAGGTTTTTTTTCCACTGTCTTTCCCCTAGAACATGGGTGAGCCTATGACAATGTGTTTGGGAATTGCAGAACTACAAGATGGGAGAAAACGGTGTTCCTGAATGATAGTGTGAAACAAAACCACTCAGCTGACTTGGACTTTGTCACCCATGACTGTTATAAGAGAGAGAACTTAATTACTATGTTCTTTAAGCCACTGTATTTTGGGCCTGTTTATTACATCAGCCTAGCTTTTACCCTGATTTATGTACTCATTTTATTTTATTTTGAATTATTTGCTGACTTTATATTACAAATTTCTTTCTGGGGCTAAATGGGTTTGAAATAATGCTTTGTACATTAAAGTTAATAGCCCTTTGTTGTTTATAATTTCATTTTCCTTCAAATTCTTTTTAGGCAGTTACACTTCTCAATTATCTTGGTATCATGTCCAATGCATTTCTTCATTTTACTTAGGGAAATATTCTATGCTAATATACATAATGCTATTAATGAGAGTCCTGAAACTAATATTCTCTTTCTGCTTCTGCCATTAACTCATCTGTAAAATTAATTTCCAAGACCTCTTCTAGCTGTATAATTCTGTGATTCAGAATAGCTTTCATACTGGAGAACTAATAAGGACAAAAACATCTAAGAGCTACAACTTTAAACCACAAGAAGAACGAGATAAGTATTATAGATCATCTAACTATTTTTTGCCATTTCCTTCTTTCTGCTGTATTTCTTAAAGAATTGGAGATGGGACAATAACATAAGGGAGATTTCAATAAATTTTTTGAAGCTGGACATTAGATAGAGGAATGAGAACTGAATTAGTTGGGTTACCATCTCAGTGATTATAGTGGGGCCTACTGATGTAATTAATCACCATGCAGAACCTATAAGAGATTCATCAATTGAAGGTGTCAAGTACTGTGAAGGATAAATATAGACCCTTTCTCATATCTCAGGAGAGGAGAGTTTTAATCAGGACCAGGGGGTACCTGGCATTTAAGAGTACAGGGGTGAGAGGTAGGGATGAAAACATGGTATGTAGTGAAAATCTTCATACTGAACTGTGGAATCCTCAGTCACTTCCTTTATTCCTAGCATTTCTGAAGTAATGTGTATAGAAAACTCTGAATGACCCTAGAGAAAATATCTTAAAGTGCTGAAATTTGAATTTCTTCCCATGAAAAGTGCCTAATATAATGAAAATCCATATAATTGCATATCATCATAAACTTTCAGAATAGGAATAAAAAAAAAAAATCCTAAAGTCTTCCTGAAGGTAAAACAGGTCATGAATAAAAGATCAGAAATAAGAATGACATTAGATACCTCAAGAACAAAACTGAAGTATGAAGAAAATAGAGCCATACCCTTACAATTGAAAGAAAAAATAATTCTCACTCAATTAAGTGTGAGGATAAAGATATTTTCAAATTCTCAGTGTTTCAAAAAGTGACCTCCCATTCACCTTGTTTCTCCTAGGAATTGACTGGAGGATATGTTCAGCTAAAATGAGGGAGTAGATCAAGAAAAAGGAAGAGAAAAAAAAAATTTAAAAAAAAAAAAAGGGGCTTCCCTGGTGGCGCAGTTGTTGAGAGTCCACCTGCCGATGCAGGGGACACTGGTTCGTGCCCCGGTCCGGGAAGATCCCACATGCCGCGGAGCGGCTGGGCCCATGAGCCATGGCCACCGAGCCTGCATGTCCGGAGCCTGTGCTCTGCAACGGGAGAGGCCACAACAGTGAGAGGCCCGCATACCGCAAAAAAAAGGAAAAAGGAAGAGGTGGAGCCCTGAAAAGAGGGGAAGACATTGTGAAGGGAATTATTAGGATGATGGCTGTGTATAGATGGAGAGAGAAGACAGTCTACAGTGGAGCAGGAGAATGGAGGAGCTGAACTGACATCTCCTGGATAGACAATTTGAAGTAGTAGAAAACTTGGAAAAAATTTTGCTAGGTCTGTTTGAATCTTTGGGGAAAATTAGAGATAGGCACATAACAGGCCAATCAAAAAGAAGTTAGGTATTAACTAGGGAAAATAATCTTATGAAACACCAACATAATTGTAGTATACTTGGCAGTATACAGTCTTTACATAATCACAATGCTGTAAACTCTGACTACTGATCTCACCAAACAATTACAAGTATATTAGAAAGGAGGGTGGAGGTGAGATACGTGTTTATGAGATTACTAAATCTTCACCTGTCTCCGGTGCTATTTTATCTTTAAACTATGAACGTGAATTTCTATAGTAAAATAAAAAGATATTATAGACAAGAATATATCCATACTTTGCATTAGATTTCCAGAAATTTTCTTGGAATAATCTTTTAAAACTGCTGTCTGTGCTTTTAGAACTGATCCTTGCAATGCTCCAACTGTAAAAGCAAGAGGGATGCAGTTGTATTTTTAAGATATTGTAGACACACTTTTAAAAGTGTTCTTCTTAGGTCAAACTTCTCTCTTGTTTTTTTAAAAACTTTATCAGTGTTTCAATATTCTTTAGCCACTGGTTTTCAGTGAAGGTTGAAACCCTGAAGTTCCACAGAATCCTTGATAACAGGTCTCCTTATCCTACATGAAATGAAAAAATACATGATTTGATGATTAAGGGTTCATTCTAAACAGAATCAAAGGGAATTATATATCACATTTTTATATTTGGGCACAAATTTTATATCTTTTAACAATCATATTAAGTTACTTGCTCTTGCTTCTAACCCTTTGTTCTCCAGAGGTCTTGCCATGCTGTCTGAATAGAATATCCTTTCCACTATTTGTCTCTTGATCCATATTTGTGCCTTTATCAAACATCAATTTAAAATAAATTTTCTTCATCAAGACCACTTGAATGGTTCTACTCTACACTGATCATTCCATTATTCCATTTCTCTTAGCATTGATTTTTTGTTACATTAATTTGTACCTGTTTCCATGTCATCTTTGCATGTGTTGTTATATCTTTTCATCTGCATTTTGTTCCCCTATTATATTGCAAATTCTCTGAGAATGAGGACAATGTCCTTAACTTCATTTGCATATCTCCATGACATCCAGTAGAGAATGCCATTTGAAGGCAGCACTCAATTAAATCACATTTTCACTGACAGAATCATGTCTAGCTTTGGAAAATATGGTTTATGAGGCACTAAGTATATATACTTTTGTTATATATACTTTTTTCTTAAGAATTCTTTAGGAAACATACATATACAGTATTATGTAGAAGATACATGCTGAGTGGCTTCAAAAAAACTTACCACCCAATGTACTGACTTATAATTTTTAAAAGTTCAGATGGCAGATAACAAAATATCATATATATATGCAGGTTGGACAAATAATATTAATCCATTCCAATAATATCCAAAATAAACAAACAACAAAATTTTATCATATGTTCTTTCTCTCCATAGTTTAAAAAGTAGTCAGCCTGGGGCTTCCCTGGTGGCGCAGTGGTGGAGAGTCCGCCTGCCGATGCAGGGGACACAGGTTCGTGCCCCGGTCTGGAAGGATCCCACATGCCGTGGAGCGGCTGGGCCCGTGAGCCATGGCCGCTGAGCCTGTGCGTCCAGAGCCTGTGCTCCGCAACGGGAGAGGCCACAACAGTGAGAGGCCCGTGTACAACAACAACAACAACAAAAAGTAGTCAGCCTGAATTTATATATTTACGTTAAAAATGTATGTTGAGAATGGTAAAATTTCTAACAGACTTTGGCTTTCTATAGTATCCAGAATGTATATGACCTCTTTAGCTTGGTTTTTTACACACTTGCCTCAAACTCCTTTTTCAATCTCATCAAAATTGTATCAAACGCGCAGTTCCAGAATTCTGCTTTTGGCTCCGTAAACACAGAATCTTAAAATGTTAAAGCTGGAAGAGTTCGTTAAGTTCCAAAAATTCCCAAATATTCCAGAGCAATAGAATCAGGAAAGAATTCATAAAACTGAAGATCCCAGGCCCTATTCCCAGCAGTTGTCACTTATGAGGTAGGGCCTAGAAATCTATCATTTTAACAGGCACCCTACTTATTCCTAATGTATTGACAAATCAATGATTTAGTCTAGTTTCTTCATTATAGATATAAATAAATGAAGACATTATACATATATAAGTATGTGTGTATGCATATGGATGTATTGTAAATGTCATGCTGCTCCTCAGATGTAAGTAAATTCTAATTTTTCTTTTATTTTTTATTGAAGTATAGTTGAATTACAATGTCGTGTTAATTACTTCTGTACAGCAAAGTGACTCAGTTATACATATATATACATTCTTTTTCATATTCTTTTCCATTATGTTTTATCACAGGATATTGACTATATTTCGCTGTGCTATATATAGTAGGACCTTGTTGTTTACCCATTCTATATATACCAGTTTACATCTGCTAATCGCAAACTCCTAATCCAGCCCTCTCCCACCCTCCTACCCCTAGGCAACCAGCAGTCTATTCTCTATGTCCCTGGTGAATTCTAATTCTTAATCCCTCCCTGCTTCCATCCCCTGTCCCATGGCACACTTCCACCTATATCCCTTGGGCAGTTCCATCTTCAAGGCTTTGCCCACACTCTTTCCCATCTGCTGTGGCCTCTCTTTTCCTTTCGGCCAAATCAGTCTTTATGGTACATATCTATCAAGATGCCTTCAGCATCTCACATTCATACAGTTATCTTTCTTCACTAAATTCTTGTTGAACCATTTATCTGACACTGAATCAGATACTGCTGGCATGAAGATTATTTATGGATAATAGTGAATTCTACTCTGGCTTGTGTTCCCATCAAGCCTATTAGAAATTCTATCTTGGGAAAAATTTTACCACCGTGGGGCGGGGGGGGGGGGGGAACCTTATTAATGGCAACAAATCCATATGCATTTTGGGAAAGTGTTTTAACTATCAGCAAACCACATCAATGATCTGACATAGTCTGAAAGTATCATGATATCTCAGTTTCTCAGAAAAGAGATTCTCAAATTTTAATGCACAGATGAATCACTTGCAGTTGGAATCTCTTAGTATGGTCCAGTGGTATTTTAATCTACACATATTATTCTATTACTTAGCTTTTGATTTGATTTTATCTCTCATTCAACTGGAAATCTCACAAAGTATTCTGTCTTCGCCGTATCCTCCATAGCATCTGTGTATCATATACGTAACAAATGATTCATAAATAATTGAATTGAATAATTGAATTTGTTAAGACTGCTACCTAACTTTCTGATTTTAAAATCTCTTGTTAAGACACTTAAAGCAGAAGTTTAACTGGAAGAAATCTGAGCTGCACCGTAGAAAATCCTTTCTCCTTTGTTTAAGCCAAAAGTAAAAGGTAAGAAAAAGGTAAAAGATGTCATTCTCAAAAAGAAAACCCCAGAATATGTAAAGAGTGGGTCTTCTTTTGCCAGCATCAACTTTAGTTCACATAATTATTTATAATTAGTTCACATAATTATTTATATGAAACTTGCAAATTAAATTATTTATTTATTTACAAAATCAGCTGTGCTAGATTTTAGAATTTAGAAATAATTCTCACCCATGAAGGATTAATAACTGTTGGACTAAATGTTCTTGTCCCAACTGGCTTTATTATTTATTTATTTGGCTGAACTGGGTCTTAGCTGCGGCATGCAGGATCCAGTTCCCTGACCAGGGATCAAACCCGGGACCCCTGCATTGGGAGCATGGAGTCTTAACCACTGGACCACCAGGGAAGTCCCACCAACTGGCTTTAGAATTTAACTAAAAAATCAGACAGGCCTGTCTCTCAAGGAAGAGCTGCTATAAAATCAGTTGCAAAGGACACTTTCCCTATTGTCATGTTGCTAATCAGTTTGTTTTATACAAGCATCTGAATGCCATGTGTGACTCTCTAAGGTTTAATGGATCACCAAAGTAGTAAATTGTGTGTTCTATCTGACAAGGATGCAGGGTTTTAAACCTATTGTAGTAGATAGTAGAGGACACTTAGTGGACTTCAGACCCTCATTCCTATGCCTCTCTTTGCAGTAAATATTTCTGGAGATGCACAGACTTTTTCAGGTCTCTAGGACTCATTTAGGCCAGTAACTGTCATAAGTTTTACCAGGAATTCCTTCTTTTGGATTAAGGCTCAAAGATTCATTTGCTATAATCACAAAACCTTAATCTTCCCAGTTCATGCATATATGGCTGTATTAGTGTAACGTTAGTCCATTTATGAATATTCTTCATATCATTTGAAATATGCATATAGAGAAAAAGCAGCCAGTAAAGTGACAGCTGTATATTAAAAAGAATTTTTTTTTGCTGTGGCTCCTCCTTAAATGGGAAGGAGGAATAAAATGTTTTTTTATTATCAGGAGACATCTATTTTTCAATTTAGGACTTCTTTCCCTTGCTTATAGTCATTTTATTAATTACTATGACAATATCTCTGAGATATAGGTTGGTATTGTTATCTTAATTTTATGGTTACTGCATTTAATCTATTTTATGCTTATCTCTGGTCTCTAGTTTATGGCAATGTGCATCCTGGCAAAAGAGTCTGAAACTTTCCCACATTTCTGTGATATAACCCACGTACTTTGTCCCATATTTGAGAATAGCTCCATCCTATGAACCACACCCATCTTTGTAGGTATGCTGATTTTCACTTCTAGGTGTGAAGTTATATCACATATTTATTACCTCTAGTAAACATTAGCATGAGGCTGTGATTGAAAGTGTCCCAAGTGGGATTTCATTTTCAGTATTCAACAATGAGGAGAGTCCTTGCATGCATGCCTTGTTCTATTAGACTTTCAGTCTTGTGCCCTCCCCCCTCCCCTATTTTCTTTCATTCTCTGACAAAGAAATTCTCACTTGTTCATAAATGAATCTGATGTTCTTAGATGCAGGGAGGAGCAGAAGAGGAAGGGTAGAAAACCTGAGAGGCCACATGGAAGAGGTTCAGGGCACCGACTCTGAAGTCAGCTGGCCTGAATAGTATGGGGCTCTGCCCTTAATAGCTGGGTATTTTGAGAAAGTTACTTTACCTTGGTGTGCCTCAGTTTCTCTATCTTTAAAATGGGAATAAAGCCAGAATTTGCCTTACAGAGTTTTTCTAAGGATTAAGTAGATAAGTATTTGTAAAGCACTTAGAAGGATGCCTAGCACAGAGAGTGATATATAAATAGATAAACAACAGGTGTTCTGGGTGATTGAAATTGACAATAACTGATTACAGTTTTAGGACTTTGCACTACCTTAAGAATTTGAATCATTTCAATATACAAATTTGTATAGAAAAATCAAAGTTTCTATATTATATATATATTTCTTTCCTTTGTTGCTACAGGCCATTAATTAGGCAATGGAAAAGAGATCATAACAGTAGATGGTTACATTGGAATGGTTACTACAAGAGACAAATACTCTTCTTGGCCTGAGTTCACTAAGTTCATCTTGTAAGTAGACATGGAAATAATACTTATTACTTCCTGTAGGAATCTCCTGGGCAATTCTACAAGATCCTTTGCCTGGAAATTTCTGTGAATAAATAGCTAACAATTTGCTAATGAGTGAGTCATAATATATATTAGTCGTTTTTACCTACACAAGGAGAATACCCTTTTCCAAAAACTCCCTCTTCCTTAAGGTGTGGCAAGGCCTGAAACATTCACACAAACATTTGAATAGCACTCTCTATCTTCCAGACATTTTACAACCATTTGAAGTAAGTTTGCAAACCAGCAAATCTCTAGGAATTTATTTTATGAATAAAAATACCATGCCTGACATTATATCAGAGAGTGTGCACTACTTATTTCATCTTCTGATTATAGCACTGTGTATTCTTTGCCCTAAAATGTCATTTGTGTGGGGAAAAAACCTATGGTTAAATTTAAATCTCCAATGAAAAAGGCATGGCAATGAAGCAAACAAAGTTAGAAATAAAATTTTTTAATAGTCAAAGGCAAAAATATTGTATTCTGATTCATAAAAAATGTATTTTAGAAGTGTAAATTTCAGTTCCTCTCTTGGCAAAGTCTGTTTTATCCCTACTGCTTCATTTTCTATAAGCATGGTCCTCAAAATACTACAAATGGTAAAGGCATCTGACTGGGTACTGTTTTTGGACTTTTAAAACAGGCATTTAAATATTTTTCTGTAATGTGACTTCGTGGAACTGTCGTAATAAAATCCTTTTCAATTATAGGCTTACACATTTATGCTCAATGAAGAGAAAGACAACTAATATCATCAAATTTATGTTTTACATTTCTTTGTAGTGCTTTGAAAGACAGAATATATGTCTTGTATAAATGTATGATATATGAATATCTTCACTAATTTAGTATAGATCTCATAAGCTGGGGCATAATATCACTTAGCCAGTCCATTAAAGATATCAGTTACACTATAACAGTAAATAATCTTGATTCTACCTGCCTCAGTTTAGCCCTCAGAGATCAAAAGCTTAGTGATCCATCTGTTAAAAACATACACATTAAAGGAGATTACATGAAGGATTGGACTACTGTCACGAAGCAGGTCAGAGAAATTCCATAATGGCAGAGCATTAGACTGAACTACCAAGGTTATCAACCCCCTGCTGCTTTTCGACCCTAGTTCATGGGCAACTAAACCAAAGTTAGGTATCTCAAGACCATCAGGTAAAGACCTAGGAACTTACTGGGAACAAGTCCAATTTCGGATAGCTGGAAAATCAACACACTCTCAGAGAAGCCCAACAGGACCTACGATTTTTGTGAAAGAATCTAGAAGTCTAATTTCCTAGTGGCAATTTAAAAAAATGCCTACATGTATCCCAAGTTTATATTTGAGGCTCAAACCTGCATTCAAACACTCAAAGTGCATAGAGGCTGCAGTGAAACCTCGTAAATTATAAGCAGATGGTATTTTATGAAAACACAACTTTTTATTTGGGTGATAGAAAATATAGGTAATACAAAATATAAATAAAGGTCCTCATAAGCCTCAGGAGGTTAGTTGCCTGCTGGAATACACTATGCAAAGGTAACTTATACATAACAGTAAGAGTGTTCAGTGTAGATTTTTGTTAAATTTTATGACATATGAGACAATTTTGATAATTTTTCTATGACAACCACAAAATTTACTGGAAAAAAAGATGGCCTGTGGATATCTAAAGTGCTCATCTTTTCATCCAAATAAGCAATTTAAATCTAAATCCATGAAAATGTGTGATATTATTTTAATAAATATATTGTGAAATATCAGTATATTTCTTTAATCAAAATGGTGAGAGTGGTTTTCCCCAAATTGAAGATACATTAATTACAACTGTAAAGTTAACTTGCTGTTCTATTTAACTATCCATGTCACAAAACTAAATATTATTAGAGTATGAAAACTTTTTCAGAAGAAAATCATCTTTGTTGATGTGAGATTTAACTGCTGAAATTTAAGAACTCAAATCACTAGGTGTGTTTTATACCACCAAGCTACAGTTGCTGTCCGTGTCATCCCCTGCAGCAATGTTCTAGGCAGTCCAGATGGCTAGCACAACTATTAACAAGTACATGCAAAAAATTGTGAGATGAAGTAAAACTGAATAATTGGGACAATTGATTTATGTGTGAAAAGTCACACAAGGAATTTTATTACATTATTTCAATTAAATAATTGTATGGTGAATTTTATTTCCAGCTGTAAAAGTCATTGAATGATTGTAATTGTGAAGTTAGATTAAGGAACATAAAAACTCACAGTCTTCCAGAGATAATTTTTTTTTTTAGATCTTAGGCTGATAAATAAGCTCTAATTTTCATAGTTATACAGGTATATATTCATTGATATAAATAGAAAGTGAGATTAAGCATACAGTTCTATGTAATGAGGAGTTACATATATTCAGATAGTTTGTGCCAGTTTTATTGAATACCACCTGTTAAATAAGAAATCTGAATAGATTGATATACATATAATCAGAAGTCCTAGGACATTAGGAAAAGAGAACAGGACTTAGAAAGCAGAGGGATTGAGGGCTTGGATCTGCTCACTTACTTGGAATTAAAGCTTGAGCCAATTATTTAGCCTCTTAAGCCTGAGTTTCTTTATCATGGAAATCTGGGGAGTGGGCTTCCTGACCTTTAAATTCCATCCAGCTCTACAGTTTTATCATTCTATTCACCTCCTATTTTATATTTGTATCTGTCTACATGATCTTTAAAATTACCTCCAGCTTTATAATTCTGTTTACTTTCTGTTTCATATTTGTATCTCATTAAGAGGAGAGGATAGGGATAGGAGAAATAATGTTAGGTGAAGAGGCCGCCGTAAAGAAAGATAACGCTCGGAATGCACCTAACTATGCTGGCCTGGACAGATTTCTTCCTAGATTGAAGAACTATTATGAATGATCTTTGAGTAAGAGAAGAAAACATACATGAGGCCAGGCAAGTAGTCTTTTTCTTTTTTCTCAGGGGAAAGAAGGTGGATGTCAGATACAGATGGAGACACTTGTTCAAGATCTGGGAGACCAGGATGCCTGCCTTTCCTGCCCTCAGGGCCATAAGCCAAGTGGAATCCTTTCTATAAATTCTTTCCCATCTTTAATCTGGGGCTCAGGAGGGTTTTTGTTACTTGTAGCTAAAAACATTTGGCCAAAGAATTCTAGCAGCAAAGTGGATGAACAACAAGAATAGCTCTTTTACAACTAATAGACACAGGGAAATAAATTCTACCTCACCAAAGAGTAAAAACGTGCAATGGAAACAATGAGAATTCCGTCTTTTGTTCACCAGACTGGCAAAAATTTAAATGTTATATCCAGATTTTGCAGGAGAGAGGGAAATAGGTCTGTGGTTGGGTTTTTTACCACGAGCAATATGCATGGAAATTAGGCAACATTTATCAAAACATAAATCGTCCGTTCATATGAATGTAACCAAATAATATACAGTGTTCTATGACTGACTTTTTCACTTAGCATAATATTTTCAAGGTTCATTTATGATCTGGTGTGTATCAGTACTTCAGTCCTTCTGGTGGCCAAATAATATTTCATTGTATGGACATACCACATTTGTTCATCCATTCATCAGTTGACAGACATTTGGGTCATTTCCATCTTTTGACTATTCTGAAAAATGCTGCTATAAACACTCATATACAAGTTTCTGTGTGAACATGTATTTTCATTTTCTTGGGTGTATACTTAGAAGTAAAATTGCTGGTCATATGGCAGCTCTATGTTTAATCATTTGAGGAACTGCCAGACTGTATTTTGAAGCAGCTGTACCATTTTACATTCCCGCAAGTAGGGTATGAGGGTTCTGACTTTTCCATTCCTCATCAAAACTTATTATTATTGGACATTTTGATTCTAGCCATCCTAGTATGTGGGAAGTAGTATCTCATTGTGGTATTGATTTGCATTTCCCTGATGACTAATGATGCCCAGCATCTTTTTGTGTGCTTATCAGATATTTGTATATATTCCTTGAAGAAATGTCTATTCAAATCCTTTGTCCATTTTTAAATGTCTTTTTATCATTGAATTTTAAGAGTTCTTTATATATTTTGAGTACAAGTCCCTTATCAGTTATCTGATTTACAAATATTTTCTACCATTCTGTTGGCTGTCTTTTCACTTTCTTGGTGATGTCCCTTGAAACACAAAAGTTGCATTTTGCTGATGTCCAATTTATCTATCTTTAACTTAGTTGCTTATACTTTTAGTGTCATATCTAAGAATTCTTTGCCAAATCCAAGGTCATGAAGTTTTACCCCTATGTTTTCTTCTAAGAGTTTTAGCTCTTACATTTAGGTCTTTGACCCACTTTAGTTAATTTTTGTATAGGACGTGAGGTAAGGATACAATTTTATCCTTTTGCATGTGGCTACCTAATTGTTTCAGCACCACTTGCCAAAAAGACCTTGCTGAACTCATCTAATGGTACTAAGAGGGTTTTTTTGTTCATTTTTAATGGCTTTCTTAGAATTTTATATATACAGGATGATGTCATTTGCAAGCTGATATAGTTTTACTTCTTCCTTTTCAATCTGGATGACTTTTATTTGTTTTTCTTGCCTAATTACAAGAAAAACAATTGGATAGAATTGCAATTCAATCCAATTGTCCAATTGGATAGAACCGCCAGTAAAATGTTGAATAGAAGTGATGAAAGTGAACATCCTTGTCTTTTTCCTGATCTTAGGGGAAAGCATTCTAGTCTTTCACCAGTAAATGTGATGTTAGCTAGAGGTATTTCATAGATGCCCTTTATTAGATTGAGGAAGTTTCTTTCTATTCTTAGTTTTCTGAGAGTTTTTATCATGAATGGGTCTTGGATTTTGTCAAATGTATTTGCGCCACCAATAAAGGTGATCACGTGGTTCTTGTCCTTTATTCTAGTATTACAGTATGCTACCTTGATTGACTTTTGTATGTTAAGCTAACTTTGCATTGCTAAGATAAATCCACTTGGTCACGGTGTGTAATACTTCTTATATGTTGCTGGATTCAGTTTTCAAGCTTTTTTTTTATTAAGGATTTTTGCATCTATATTCATAACAGGTATTGGTCTGTAGTTTTCTTTTCTTGTGATGCCTTGGCCTGGTTTTGGTATCAGGGTAATACTGGCAACATAGAATGAGTTCAGAAGTATTCCCTCCTCTTCTATATTTCGGAAGACTTGTGAAGTATTTGTGTTAATTCTTCCTTAAGTGTTGGTAGAATTCACCAGTGAAGCTATCTGAGTCAGGCTTTTCTTTATAGGAAGTTTTTAAATTACTTATTTAATCTCTGAATATAGATATATTCAGATATCATACTTCTTTCTGAGTCAATTATTTTTTAACATCTTTATAGGAGTATAATTGCTTTACAATGGTGTGTTAGTTTCTGCTTTGTAACAAAGTAAATCAGCAATACATATGCATATGTTCCCATATCTCTTCCCTCTTGTGTCCCCTCCCTCCCACCCTCCCTATCCCACCCCTCTAGGTGGTCACAAAGCACCGAGCTGATCTTCCTGTGCTATGCGTCTGCTTCCCACTAGCTATCTGTTTTACATTTGATAGTGTTTATATGTCCATACCACTCTCTCACTTTGTCCCAGCTTACCCTTCCCCCTCCTACTGTCCTCAAGTCCATTCTCTAGTAGGTCTGTGTCTTTATTCCCATCCTGCCCCTAGGTTCTTCAAGACATTATTTTTTTTTTAAGATTCCATATATATGTGTTAGCATACGGTATTTGTTTTTCTCTTCTGACTTACTTCACTCTGTATGACAGTCTCTAGATTCATTCACATCTCTACAAATGACCCAATTTTCTTCCTTTTTATGACTGAGTAATATTCCATTGTATATATGCACCACATCTTTATCCATTCGTCTGTCGATGCACATTTAGGTTACTTCCATGACCTGGCTATCATAAATAGTGTTGCAGTGAACATTGCAGTGCATGTGTCGTTTTGAATTATGGGTTTCTCTGGGTATATGCCCAGCATTGGGATTGCTGGGTCATATGGTAATTCTATTTTTAGTTTTTTAAGGAACCTCCATAGTGGCTGTATCAACTTACATTCCCACCAACAGTGTAAGAGGGTTCCCTTTTCTCCACACCCTCTCCAGCATTTGTTGTTTGTAGATTTTCTGATGATGCCCATTCTAACTGGTAGTGAGGTGATACCTCATTGTAGTTTTGATTTGCATTTCTCTAATAATTAGTGATGTTGAGCAGCTATTCATGTGCTTCTTGGCCATCTGTATGTCTTCTTTGGAGAAATGTCTATTTAGGTCTTCTGCCCATTTTTGGATTGGGTTGTTTGTTTTTTTAATATTGAGCTGCATGAATTGTTTATATATTTTGGAAATTAATCCTTTGTCTCTTGATTTGTTTGCAAATATTTTCTCCCATTCTGAGGGCTGTCTTTTCATCTTGTTTGTAGTTTCCTTTGCTTTGCAAAAGCTTTTAAGTTTCATTAGGTCCCATTTGTTTATTTTTGTTTTTATTTCCATTACTCTAGAAGGTGGATCAAAAAAGATATTACCATGATTTATGTCAAAGAATGTTCTTCCTATGTTTTCCTCTAAGAGTTTTACAGTGTCTGGTCTTACATTTAGGTCTCGAATCCATTTTGAGTTTATTTTTGTGTGTGGTGGTAGGGAGTGTTCTAATGTCATTCTTTTACATGTAGCTGTCCAGTTTTCCCAGCACCACTTACTGAAGAGATTGTCATTTCTCCATTGTATATCCTTGCCTCCATTGTCATAGATTAGTTGACCATAGGTGCGTGAGTTTATCTCTGGGCTTTCTATCCTGTCCCATTGATCTATATTTCTGTTTTTGTGCCAGTACCATATTCTCTTGATTACTGTAGCTTTGTAGTATAGTCTGAAGTCAGGGAGTCTGGTTCCTCCAGCTCCATTTTTTTGCTCAAGACTGCTTTGGCTATTCAGGGTCTTTTGTGTCTCCATACAAATTTTGAGATTTTTTGTTCTAGTTCTGTAAAAAATGCCATTGGTAATTTGATATGGATTGCATTGAATCTGTAGATAGCTTTGGGTAGTATAGTCATTTTCACAATATTGATTCTTCCAATCCAAGAACATGGTATATCTCTCCATTTGTTGGTATCATCTTTAATTTCTTTCATCAGTGTCTTATAGTTTTCTGCATACAGGTCTTTTGTCTCCCTAGGTAGGTTTTTTCCTAGTTATTTTGTTCTTTTTGTTGCAGTGGTAAATGGGAGTGTTTCCTTAATTTCTCTTTCAGATTTTTCATCATTATTGTATAGGAATGCAAGTGATTTCTGTGCATTAATTTTATATCCTGCAACTTTACCAGATTCATTGATTAGCTCTAGTAGTTTTCTGGTGGCATCATTAGGATTCTCTATGTATAGTGTCATGTCATCTGCAAACAGTGACGGTTTTACTTCTTCTTTTTGAATTTGTATTCCTTTTATTTCTTTTTCTTCTCTGAATGCCGTGGCTAGGACTTCCAAAACTATGTTGAATAATAGTGGTGAGAGTGGACATCCTTGTCTCGTTCCTGATCTTAGAGGAAATGCTTTCAGTTTTTCACCATTGAGAATGATGTTTGCTGTGGGTTTGTCGTATATGCCCTTTATTATGTTGAGATAGGTTGCCTCTATGCCCCCTTTCTGGAGAGTTTTTATCATAAATCGGTGCTGAATTTTGTCAAAAGCTTTTTCTGCATCTATTGAGATGATCATATGGTTTTTATTCTTCAATTTGTTAATATGGTGTATCACATTGATTGATGTACGTATATTGAAGAATCCTTGCATCCCTGGGATAAATCCCACTTCCTCATAGTGTATGATCCTTTTAATGTGTTTTTGGATTCTGTTTGCTAGTATTTTGTTGAGGAATTTTGCATCTGCATTCATCAGTGGTATTGGTATATAGTTTTCTCTTTTTATGACATCTCTGTCTGGTTTTGGTAACAGGGTGATGGTGGCCTCATAGAATGCATTTGGGAATGTTCCTTCCTCTGCAAATTTTTGGAAGAGTTTGAGAAGGATAGGTGTTAGCTCTTCTCTAAATGTTTGATAGAGTTCACCTGTGAAGCCATCTGGTCCTCGACTTCTGTTTGTTGGAAGATTTTTAATCACCATTTCAATTTCATTACTTGTGATTGGTCTGTTCATATTTTCTATTTCTTCCTGGTTCAGGCTTGGAAGTTTATACCTTCCTAAGAATTTGTCCATTTCTTCCAGATTGTCCATTTTATTGGCATAGAGTTGCTTGTAGTAGTCTCTTAGGGTGCTTTGTATTTCTGAGGTGTCTGTTGTAACCTCTCCTTTTTCATTTCTAATTTTATTGGTTTGAGTCCTCTCCCTGTTTTTCTTGATGAGTCTGGCTAATGGTTTATCAATTTTGTTTATCTTCTCAAAGAACCAGCTTTTAGTTTTATTGACCTTTGCTATTGTTTTCTTTGTTTCTATTTCATTTGTTTCTGACCTGATCTTTATGATTTCTTTCCTTCTGCTAACTTTGGGTTTTGTTTGTTCTTCTTTCTCTAGTTCCTTTAGGTGTAAGGTTAGGTTGTTTATTTGAGATTTTTCTTGTTTCTTGAGGTAGGCTTGTATTGCTATAAACTTCCCTCTTAGAACTGCTTTTGCTGCATCCCATAGGTTTTGGATCGTCATGTTTTCATTGTCATTTGTCTCTAGGTATTTTTTGATTTCCTCTTTGATTTCTTCGGTGATCTCTTGGTTATTTAGTAACGTATTGTTTAGCCTCCATGTGTTTGTTTTTTACGTTTTTTTCCCTGTAATTGATTTCTAATCTCATAGCATTGTGGTCAGAAAAGATGCTTGATATGATGTCAATTTTCTTAAATTTACTGAGGCTTGATTTGTGACGCAAGATGTAATCTATCCTGGAGAATGTTCCGTGCACACTTGAGAAGAAAGTGTAATCTGCTGTTTTTGGATGGAATTTCCTGTAAATATCAATTAAATCTGTCTGGTCTATTGTGTCATTTAAAGCTTGTGTTTCCTTATTAATTTTCTGTTTGGATGATCTGTCCATTGGTTTAAGTGAGGGGTTAAAGTCGCCCACTATTTACTGTGTTACTGTCAATTTCCTCTTTTATAGCTGTTAGCAGTTGCCTTATGTATTGAGGTGCTTCTATGTTGGGTGCATATATATTTATAATTGTTATATCTTCTTCTTGGATTGATCCCTTGATCATTATGTAGTGTCCTTCCTTGTCTCTTGTAACATTCTTTATTTTAAAGTCTATTTTATCTGATATGAGTATTGCTACTCCAGCTTACTTTTGATTTCCATTTGCATGGAATATTTTTTTCCATCCCCTCACTTTCAGTCTGTATGCGACCCTAGGTCTTAAGTGGGTCTCTTGTAGACAGCATATATATGGGTCTTGTTTGTGTATTCATTCAGCGAGCCTGTCTTTTGGTTGGAGCATTTAATCCATTCATGTTTAAGGTAATTATTGATATGTATGTTCCATTTACTTAATTGTTTTGGGTTTTTTTTTTTTTTTGCGGTTCGCGGGCCTCTCACTGTTGTGGCCTCTCCCATTGTGGAGCACAAGCTCCAGACACGCAGGCTCAGCGGCCATGGCTCACGGGCCCAGCCGCTCCGCGGCATGTGGGATCTTCCCGGACTGGGGCACGAACCCACGTCCCCTGGATCAGCAGGCGGACTCTCAACCACTGCACCACCAGGGAAGCCTTGGGGTTTTATCTTGTTCCTTCATCTGGTACATAGCCCTCTGCTTTTTCATCTTGTCTGTCTTTCTATGAATGTGGTTTTTGTTCCACAGGCTGCAGGATTGTAGTTCTTCTTGCTTCTGCTGTCTGCCTTCTGCTGGATGAGGCTATCTAAGAGTCTTGTGCAAGTTTCCTGATGGGAGGGACTGGTGGTGGGTAGAGCTGGCTGTTGCTCTTGTGGGCAGAGCTCAGTAAAACTTTAATCTGCTTGTCTGCTGATGGGTGGGGCTGGGTTCTCTCCCTGTTGTTTGTTTGTCCTGAGGCACCCAACACTGGAGCCTACCTGGGCTCTTTGATGGGGCTAATGGTGCACTCCGGAAGGGCTCATGTCAAGGAGTACTTCCCAGAACTTCTGGTGCCAGTGTCCTTGTCCCCATGGTGAGCCACAGCCACCCCCCACCTCTGCAGGAGACCCTCCAACACTAGCTGGTAGGTCTGGTTCAGTCTTCTCTGGGGTCACTGCTCCTTCCCCTGGGTCCCAGTGTGCACACTACTTTGTGTGTGCCCTCCAAGAGTGGAGTCTCTGTTTCTCCCAGTCCTGTTGAAGTCCCCCAGTCAAATCCCACTAGCCTTCGAAGTCTGATTCTCTGGGAATTCCTCCTCCTGTTGCTGGACCCCCGGGTTGGGAAGCCTGATGTGGGGCTCAGAACCTTCACTCCAGTGGATGGACTACTGTGGTATAAGTGTTCTCCAGTTGGTGAGTCACCCACCCATTGTTTATGGGATTTGATTTTATTGTGATGGTGCCCCTCCTACCCTCTCATTGTGGCTTCTCCTTTGTCTTTGGATGTGGGGTATCTTTTTTGGGGAGTTCTTCCTGTTAATGATTGTTCAGCATTTAGTTGTGATCCTGGTGCTTTTGCAAGAGGGAGTGAGAGCACGTCCTTCTACTCCGCCATCTCAAACCAATCTCTACTGCACTGATTTTGAGAAGTCCATACACTTAACTATTCCTTGGATCTCCTTTTCCTTAGTCCCCCAATGTCATCCTTTCCAAGTCCCTGATCATCTGATGAAACCATCCACCACTGTCCATGAACTAATGTGGATGTATAACTCTAGCCAACTCTCCTAGGTAGGGTGGACAGCCAAATGTAACCCTGAAAATTTCTTCTCATCAGAAATATTTCTTTCCCTATGTACTTCAGGGCCTCCTGCTTCTAGTATGTATCTTCAAATCATATAAAACCATTCATAACCCATAGTTTAACCTATTTCTTCCTTATCCGCTGGTCATGATGAAGTCTCATAAGACCATAGGTGTGGATTAAAGGAGAAATAACAGTGCACCAGGAATGGAAGTTCTGGTAGTGTGAGCATCTGCTTATGAAGCCTAATTGTGTCTCCAGGATCTGTGCAAGTCCCTTCTTTCATGTATCACTATCACTCAAGACGATATATTACTGTGCATGCCTACCTTTATGGCTTCGTGGATTAGCTATCCCCACATTTATGATGGGTGTATCTGATTGCAAGGTCACTTTGCTGTCTCATGGCAGTTCACCAGATATAAGATATTTCTATGAATTTCTATTTTGGTACAAATATGTAGATACAGAGGTTTCCAATTGGACTTTCTATTATAACACTTCACATTCCATAGGTCTGGTAGCCAGCGTAGATTCTGTGAATTGCCCAGTAACTTAGAAAGTGTTCCCTAGACTACAGAGCCTGAAGGAAGCAGGAGAAAGGGAAAAGGGAGTGAGTCAGGAAGGAAGGGAGAGCAAATACAGAGGAGAGTGTTACCCCAGCCACAGATTCTGCTGCTTCTGCTATTCTGCCTCTTCTTAATTTGGAACCAATTTCAAAGTAACAGAAAATTTGCAAGACTGGAATAAGGGCCTCCCCCGCCATTAGCTGAGAGTAAATTGCCAACATAATGCCCATTACCCTTAGGTGCTTTAGTGTGTATTTCCAACAGTCTCCTTCATAACCATGACGTAAACGTCGAAACCAAGAAAATCATTCCAGATGCATTGCTGTCATCTAATCCCAAGACTCCATTCAGTTATGCCAGTTGTGCCAGTTGGTATATCTTTTATAGCAAAAGGATCCAGTCTATCATCTCATGTTGCTGTTAGTTGCCATGTCTCTTTATCCTCTTTCAGTTTGGAGTCGAATTCCCCAGTCTTTCCTTGATTTTCAAGACCATAACATTTTTGAAGATTACAGGCCAGTCATCTTGTAGAAGTTCCCTTAATCTGTGTCTGATGTTTCCTCATGATTACCTTCAGGTTCTACGTCTTTGGTAGGAATGTCACAGAATTGATTCTGTGTTCTTCTCATTGCATCCTATCAAGTGGTGACAATTCTGATTTTTTGCATTATTGGTGAGGTTAACTTTGATCACGTGATCAGGTGGTTACTCTCAGGCTTCTCCACTATTTACTCTGTAATTAATAAGTATTTTGTTGTGAGTTACTTTGAGATAATGTTCCTCATCAAATTGAAAATGTTTCATTGATATATCATTATGGACTCATGAATGTGTTTTATTCAATAGGTTATAATTCATTACTGTTATTTATTTTGTTGCTAAAATCATGCTAGATTTGGCCTGTGTTATGTATATGCCTTCAAGCTGGCTTCTGTGTCTTGGTGAAACGTCATCATTTTTAAGAACTTTCTCACCTTTTGGCAGAATAAGATGTTCTAGGTTCATCTCGTTTTTTCTCAGCCCCAGCCTTGAAACCAGCCATTCTTCCGAAGAGGGCTGATTCCTTATAGTGAAGAGTGATATTTAAAAAGTGTGTGGGCCCTAATTGTCTGTATTGCTATTTGAGGGTTTCAACTCCTAGACTCTCTCAGTGGCCAGAGCTAGAGAACACACACACACACACACACACACACACACATACATATACATATACATGTTCACATCTATATTTATTTCTGTATCTATCTATATAGCTTCAAAGTCATGATTTCACCCCTAGATTTCTAATTTCAGTTGAACACCATGGGGCTTAATCTAGTTTTCTGCCTTTCTGTATTTGTGACTCCCCTCTCTGACAGTGAGGAACGTGGCTCCCATCATCTTTATTTGAGCAGCCTACTCATATGGAGACAATCTTACTTGCTGCTGCTTTCCCCCACCTCCTCATGGGTGGTCTCCTCACTTTGCTTGGCTCCAGGGCTCCACTTCCAGGTGCCACACTCCACTCTGGGCCATCGTGGATTTTCTTCTCTCTCCTCAATCTATCCCCACACCTCCTAGGGTGGACACATATCTTGCTCAGCCCCAAATAATGAGTTTTGGATTGAACTGTTTAGGAAGGGAAGAAAAAGAGGGGAAAGGGGAGGGAATGGGAGAGGAAGAAATGAGAAAGAAAGGGAGAAGGTTGAGAGGTGGGAAAGGACAAATAAAAAAGGGAAGGAGAAAACAGAAGAGGAAGCTGAATGCTACAGCTTCTTTACAGCCCAATAATTACTTGTCCCACTGGACACTGTCAGAGAGGCCATGCAAAACTAATGCTAGACTGAGCACTGTTCTGGAAGAGGAAGAACTCCTTTCTATCCCCTGTCTCCCACTGGGAAAAGTGTCCCCCATGGGGCATTAACTACCATGTGCTTCTGGTTGCATCACCTGACTTTTGCAGGCATTTGCGAGGGGACCCAGAGGCCCCACGGTCTGGGCAGGCCTGTGCACAGCCATGGTGTTCTCTCTCCATTAGGTGGCCCTGCATCTCAGTCTGAAGCAGTGACAATAGCAATGGCAGCAGATGGGCTCAATGACACACAAGCAGCTGCTTCAGCCATTCTGACTGGAAAAGACGTATGTGTGAATCTAGAGTAGTCATTAAAAGGAACTGGTACAGTCCATCCCTTTCCTGAGAGGAAAAGCATACAAATCCAATTCTTCAAGCTAGTGGCCAGATGCAATTTCCCAGAATATTAACAAAGCAAGCTACAGTTCATCTCTTGCAGTTTGTCCCAGAGTTGTAATTATAACCAAATATCTTCTTCCTGCACCACCTATTCTAGATTTCTCTCTTTTCCGATAGCACCTTAGCAGCCTGGATTGCTTGCAGTGGAGTGACCTCCAACTTCAAGTGTTTTGAGCCCTTGGTTACTTTTTCTTAAGGACCAGAGTTTTTGCTGTTGTCCGCTCACAGCTATCTGGTCATGGAAGGATGAAGAGGGCCCACAGCGCCTTCTGTAATTTCCTCATGAATCAACGTTGGTTATGCTATTCTCTGCTTGTTGGCATTCTGGCACGAGGAGTCTGCTATTGCCCACTTGAAGCAGCCACTGAATATGGAAGTGTCAGGAGAAACCCTGGTAAATCGTAATCCTACATCTTGGTTTTCCAGATTTGTATATTGCAGCTCTTGGGGACACAGCATCGTTTATCAGCCATTGGTTCAATGCATATGTGCACCCTGGAGGGCAGAGTCCAAATCCTTCAACATATGTCCCTTAAGCTGGCACCTTATCTGAGCCTTCAACTGCCACCCCTTCATTTTATACAGCTGGCCCATAAAAACCAACCCGTGTGACTTTCCGTGTTCTTTCCTCTTCCGCCTGTTTGCTGTAAAACAACAAAGTGCCTTTAGAAGGCATATGTTAAATGTGGCAAAGCCACACGATGGAAGGAACTGAAAACGTCACATGAAGGAGATCAGTTACCAATTAGGAATATCTATTTTGGGTTTTATATGAGCAATAAATAAACTTGTGTTTTAGTCCTTGTACATTTGGGGCATTATTTATTAAATCTGCTAGTGTTACTAGTAATGCAATGCTCCACTGAGGCCAAAGCTCTGAGCTAAACTCACACCTTTTTAAAACTCCAAATAACAAGTACATGAAAATTAAGCCACAGTGCACCTTAGCTGGTATTTACCTGCTCTCAGACTATACACAACTGATTTCAAAGTTGTAACGTCAAAATATAAAATGGTAGGCCCAGTAATGGGCATAATGTTATTGACAGTTGTAATCACGTAGACTATTCTATGCGGAATTTGCTAAAATTATCGTAACCATCGTAATCCACAGCAGCAGTCGTAGTCACGTGCCCCATCTCAGACTGCTTTGCTGGGACCTGTGCAAAGTGCCTCCTGTCTTTGGGGGTGGGTGTTACTCAGGCGGTCAACACTGACATAGAGAGAAAAGTTGAGTTTCATGTATAATGATGATGTAATACATGCAAAATAAAATAACCTAAATATTGTACATACTGAATTACTCTCCTAAATAGTTTTCGATAGCAACTTTGATTTTGAAGGAACCTGGGGGGAAGTGATTATTCTTCAATACTATTGATTTCTTTATGACTTCGATCAGTGGTCCTCAACTGGTGCAATTTTGCCCCCAGGGGACTTTTTGCAATTCAGTCCAAAATGTCAATAGTGTTGAAGAACTCTAATTTAGGTTATGGCGTTTCAAGCTTCCTTCTTTCATGGGGCTTAATCTGAGGTTAAAATCCAAACCAAAACAAGCCAAAGTAAGATAACTGAAACCACTACAAAGTGGGAGAAATAGAATAAAACTAATAGTCAGTTTGCAGTTATACTGTTCCTGATATCAAAGTGCCACTAAAAAGATGTATCACTCTCCTATGTCTATTACATTATCTGTTAAAGCAGTAAAGCCAACCTCATTTTTATAGTTTTCCTGCGCTCCTATATATTCCTAGTCTTGGTTTGCAGAATGGAACATCAAATACCAGATGTCTCCCAGGTTTGCACATCTTCATTAGCTCCATCATAAAAGTGAGGTGAATGCAGAAATCTGCTCCTAGCAAAGGAACATCTCCAAACATACACATGAATAGAGGCAGTGATCTAAAGGGCAGCGATCGGGGTGATCCACACATGACTCCAGGGGCTGGTAGGAAGAAAGCAGAAACCTCTTGGTGTCCCCCGCAGTCTTGCCAAGCGTTCCCAGCTGTTTTAGAGGGTGTTAGATAACACCTAGAGGCCCCACGTGTCTACGGTTTTGCTTAGAGCTACTCTGGGATTAGAGAAGAGAATTGTGTGAGTGTAAACTCACAGTGGAAGGAGGCACAACGTGTACCTTCTTGCTGCCTTGACATAGACTCTGTTGACTTAAGAGAACCTCACCCTATCCACGCAAACCTGGCAAACATAGGAAACAAAACAGCCTGGCTCACCTGGTGTTTTCCCTTTTTTTTTTTTTTTCCTTCTCCAAGTATATTCAAGTTTGGGGAAGTGGCTTAGACTTGTCCGTCAGGAAAGAAGTTGGCTTTAGCCCTCCTGTTCAGGGCAGTGTAACTGACACAAACAGTTCACACACATGTGGGCAATACAAGTAAGATGGCGCCTCCGAAGGATGTCACTATTTCTCACCATGTAGGCTAGAGGAGAAACATAAAATAAAGTTATTCCTACTTGGAATAATTCTTTAAATACCCAGGGGTTCTGTTTAAAAGCTTGACGTTTATAAATGCGGGTAAACATCACTGACATGGACTAATTACAGGCAAGGCCCATAATAAATTAAAGAAATACTTAGAAGAAAAGTAGTATTCTAACTTTCAAGGACTTACAATAGTTTGTGATAATGCTAATAAAATCCTTCTAAAGAAAGATCCTTCCAGAAAATTGTTTCGGTGTTCTAAGGCATTATTGGCAGCACGCATCTTAATTTAACAAGTTGTGTGTTAAAGTCATACAAATAGTTTGTGGTAATTAAGTAGGTTTAAAATGTCCTCAGATGTGGTATTTTTACTGCTAATTTGCTAACCAAACCCTTTCTTTGTAGATTGGATGAAGGAAATTTTTAGCTCGGATTAAGACAATTGATAAAAATTAGAAATTAGAAGAGTTGTAAATTAACAAGATATATTACATTATGCAAAAGAGAGGTTTCTCTGAAAATAGGATGTTGAACTTGGCAAGTCAGAAGTCCCGGATGACTTTAGGAGAAAGGGAAATGAGCCTACAGTGGACCGAATGGGACTTAAGGGGGAGGACACCCGGGAAGTAAGAGTGAAGTTTTGACATGGAGGAGGCTGAAAATGGAGGCCAGTGTTGGCCGTTGTTTTCTCTGGAGAGGTGAAGCTACACAGACAATTTAAAGTTGATGGAAATTGTAAATTTGGAACAGTCATTCATTGTGGAGAACACAGAATAATGCTGACCGGAGAAATTTAAGTACTGCCAGTTTAGGTCGAAAACCATAAAACCACAACAATAAGAAAGGACCAATGATAGGACATCAAAAACAGAAAATAAAATCATGTTAGCACAGCTGGGACCATTTTGGCAAACGTCTGACTCAAATCTTGTTCTGGTCTGTCCCATTTTAGCGATCTTCCACGTGCGCCTGTGGCTTCCCTCCACTTCAGCACGTTAGGTGAGGTGGGCAGCAGACCCGGGTCTTGTCTTTTAAGAACTAGGTTGTTATGTGCACATTAAACTTGGTAGCCACAGCACTTTTTCGACAAGGCAATTCATTGTGCAAACGCTAAACTTTAAATTAGTTGGTAATATTAATGTTTCACTTGTAGACCATCATAAGGTTTGGGGGAGAAAGGATGGAATAAAATTAGGGAATGATGGACATAGAATTAACCAGGCCACGTGTTTTGTGTTGAACTAAACAATTATTCATCTTAATTCAATCTTGGTCAAAGAGCCACTGTTTTCTTTCCATAATTTAACCACCCATTTAAAATAAGACCTTGTTGGGGCTTCCCCAGTGGTCCAGCCGTTAAGACTCCGTGCTCCCAGTGCAGGGGCCCGGATTTGATCCCTGGTCAGGGAACTAGATCCCACATGCATGCTGCAACTAAGACCCAGCGCAGCCCTATAGATAAATATTTTAAATAAGACCTTGTTGGAGACTTCCCTGGTGGTGCAGTGGTTAAGAATCCACCTGCCAATGCAGGGGACACGGGTTCGAGCCCTGGTCCGGAAGATCACACATGTCACAGAGCAACTAAGCCCGTGCACCACAACTACTGAGTTCATGCGCTTAGAGCCTGTGCTCCACAACAAGAGAAGTCACCGCAGTGAGAAACCTGCGCACCGCAATGAAGAGAAGCCTTCGCTCACCACAACTAGAGAAAGCTGGCGTGCAGCAACAAAGACCCAATGCAGCCAAAAATAAATAAATAAGTAAATAAAAAGACCTTGTTGATTCAAAATCTACTAATTAAGAAAGGTTATGTTAGGTGGTAACAGTATAAATAATGTTAAAGAATGAATATTAAGCTACTTGTGAAAATAAAATATTTTAACACCTCTTCAAGAAGTTAATAGGTCTTTATGGCATGCAAAACTAATGCTAATGGAAAATAATCAAAAGTCCTGTATTCAACTAGAGATAATAACAATACATCTTGTCAGTTTCATCTACTCCAATGTGTTTCACATTAAATATATTGGATTCAATAGTGCAGAAATTCTCAACCATGGCAGCTTCTTGGTATCACCTGTATAGCTTTTAAAACGCTATTCAGCAGAGATTCTAATTTAATTGATTGGACTGGGGCTCACACATTCCTTAGTTTTAAAATCTCCACAGACAATTTTAATGGGTAACTAGGTATGAGAACCACTATGTTAGCACATTGTGAAAGCAAATGACTTGGTCTATAAGCAGCATTTTAAAAATGAAATACAGTATGTATGTAGTAAGGTAATCTTAATTTGTGAAACTTTCACGTTGGTTATGTTTGTGTCAGTGTGTGGACATGAATATTTACTTGGTTGCTATGCAAAATATATTTTTGACCCTGGATTATGCTAATCCAGTCATTGGAACTGGTCTTCTTACTCACAAACTGAGTTAATGACGTTTATGTGAAATTATTTTTCTATTCATAAGGACCTTCCTGGGAAATTAAATTGGCTTGTAGTATGTAGAAGGTAAGAACACAGATACTGGGGCTAAACTATCTGAGTTTGAGTCGCTGATCTGCCACTAACTGGCCTCAGTGACTAGGCAAATTCCTCGATCTCTTTGTGTTTCAGTTTCTTCAGCTGTAAAGTAGAGAAAATAACAGTTGCTACCTGATAGAAGTGTTATTAGGATTAAATGAGTTAATGTTTGTGTAGCATTACAGCAGTACACTATAGTAAGGAATATGTATATATAAATACATTTTAAGTAAATTAGATTAAAAGAGACTGCAAAACAATCTTTATATCTTTAATAAAGACAGCAAAAAAGTCTTTATTCTAGATGACAACATATTTCACAATCAAAAGAACATAGCCAAAGCATGGGATTTATAACCAATAATTCACTGGAGAAGGAGTGCTAAAATCAAACCTAATTTCATATTCAACTGATGGGAAGAATAAATCCTAGAAATATTGACTGAATATGTTCTTAGTTGGTACCTATTTACAAAAACCTTTAAATTTGCTTTATCTTTTATTTTAGCACATTGAATGTTTTCTTATTTAATAATGAAATGATTCTGTCTTTATTTCAATCAAAATGTGATAGGATACGCTGCCTGTTGAATGTCGTGTGAACGTATTGTAATCTTGTACTGCACTGGGTCTCCTAACTGAATGAAGCGTCCCTCAAAGATACTTTGTTCAGAGCTTTTGAGGTTGCAAGTGAAGCACAGAAGTAGGAGCAGTGAGTAAAATTTCAGTTCCTGTAGTCACTTGGGTAGATTTCAGTTTTGGATTTGGGAAATTATAGGCTCCATGATAAATATTTCAGGCTGCCGACTACAATGAAAAGTAATTAAAGCAGCTATGACAACAGGTGCTGTATGGGGGAAATGGTGCCTTTTATCATGAGGTTATGGGTGCATGTGCTAAACGTGCTCATCATTTTCTCTTTTCTATTATTCACCGAATACCCCGGGGAGATTATTCTATTGCCAGCATTTATAGGATATAATGAAACCACATTAAATATGTATCTGATTGCTACCAACTGTGTAGAAAGCTTATGCTAACTATGGTTACGTACGGCGAGTTAGGCTCAGACCCAGTGAAGTTCAACTTCACCGGGACTTCTTTGTGCTTGACCCATGGGCCTTCACTGTTTCATTGACCTTTAGTTCAAGCATCAGATACCTTTTTATTTGTTTGCTTGTTAAATGAAAAGTTTAAGAGGGTTGTAATGAGATATATACTGCTTTAAGACTATGTGTTCCCATATAGGGAACTCCTTAACATATGGCATATGAACAGCTACAATGGAAAATGATTTTAATCTTATCAGCTTTAATTATATATTTCTTTGGAATATTGAGCGCTGTATTTCACAACTCATCTGATTTTAACTTTGTCCAACTCGTAGGCTTCTCCTTAAAAACAAAAAGGAAAGGTGTATTAAATAATATAGTGGTTCAATTTTAGTTAATAAGGAATTATGTCCATATTAAATGTCTAAAATGAAGCCATGAGTAAGAGAATGTTTTGTAAAATAAAATGTTCAACAAATGAGTTATGATAATGCTTCTTTTCTTTTTTAATACTTATTTTATCTGTTTCTTTGGTTGTGCTGGGTCTTAGTTGCGGCAGGCAGGCTCCTTAGTTGTGGCGTGCAAACTCTTAATTGCGGCATGCGTGTGGGATCTAGTTCCCTGAGCAGGGATCGAACCTGGGCCCGCTGCGCTGAAAGCGCAGAGTCTTAGCCACTGTGCCACCAGGGAAGTCCCAATAATGCTTCTTTAAAACTTTCTTTTCTTAAAGCTTAATGAAAAGTTTTTAATCTTTTACTTTCTACTTGTATAGGAGATGATTATAATTGAATGGTAATCAAACTGCTGCCTTAAATGTAGAAGTAACTTTTATGTATATATTATCCCTTTTTATTATAACATTTCCTTTCTACAAGGAGACACATTCTTGCAAGGTTATATGGATTCAGGAGTCATTTCTGTGTATATATAGATCAGTACTTGTTCGTAGATGGCAACTTTATGGTCTACAGTTAGGTTTACTGACCTCAGAAGAAAAAAAATCAAACCTAATGAGGCATAGTAATATTCAATTATTTAACTACAAGTCTAATGCAATAAATTTAAAGGTTAAATGTGTTGAATTTGCATACACTATTGACATCCTTATAATGTTTCAAATAAATTTGCTGTCAAAGTACCTGAGAGCTTTGGAAATATCATATTGAATTTCATGAGAAACTATTTCTTCTGTGCATTGTAGCTTTATGAATATAGGAAAATAAGTATCTCTAAAACTTTATGAAAAAGAGAATTTGAATATATTCTGAGTTTTAAATAATTTATTTAAACAAATGTTTACAGTACCTACTCCATGCCTGGCACAACCAGGCTGAATAAGTCACTATTATAGATCCAAACGCTTAGAAATGTGCTTTTCTTTCAGAGTGAGGGAGGTTTCAGGAACCATCTCCCCAGCTCTCTCTAGTGTTTAGAATTATTGATCTAAAAAGCAGAGATTCTCTATGGGCATAGCTCTGCTTCCTAGAGAAGTCCCTGGGCATATGCATTCAACTCAGTGGGTCCCACAATCAAGTAGGAATGGAGCCACTGAAAAGAAGGAGATTTTTGATTGAAATTGATCTACAACTTTCTGACGCTATAGGCATCATAGAAGAATTCTGCAATCTGTATAATCAATAGCACTCCTGCCTTCTGGTTGATTAGAGGTTATTTAACTAGGTTTTGTTCATTTATTTATTGGAAACTTTTTAATTTATTTTTATTTTTTATTTATTTAGGTTACAAGTGAACTAGAGAGACTCCATTCCTGCGCCTATGGAGCTTATGCGCATCTAGTTGGGAAATCAGATAAGGGAGCAGCAATTAGAAAACAGCATGGCATAAAAAGAAATGGAATTGAGTTATTTGTAGTGAGGTTGGTGGACCTAGAGTCTGTCATACAGAGTGAAGTAAGTCAGAAAGAGAAAAAAAAATACCGTATGCTAACACATATTTATGGCATCTAAAAAAAAAAAGGTTCTGAAGAACCTTGGGGCAGGACGGGAATAAACACTCAGATGTATAGAATGGACTTGAGGACAGTGGGAGGGGGAAGGGTAAGCTGGGACGAAGTGAGAGAGTGGCATGGACATATATACACTACCAAATGCAAAATAGATAGCTAGTGAGATGCAGCCGCATAGCACAGGGAGATCAGCTCGGTGCTTTCTGACCACCTAGAGGGGTGGGATAGGGAGGGTGGGAGGGAGATGCAAGGGAGAGGGGTTATGGGGATATATGTATACATATAGCTGATTTACTTTGTCATACAGCAGAAACTAACACAATGATGTAAAGCAATTATACTCCAATAAAGATGTTAAGAAAAAACCGAAAATGCAGCATGGCAACTGCAGTGATCAGTGTTGCTGAGAGGCCAAATAAGGTGAGTATGAGTATTTATAAATGTTCATTAGACTTAGACACAGCATATTTCATTGCTTTGCCAAGGGCAGATATAATTTCTGTATCATGCGCAGCAACTTTCTTGCCATTCTAGTGCTATGTTTTAAGTCCTGTGGTAGGCATTTTGGATATATTACCTTATGATCTTCACAATATCCCTCAGATCTGAAACTGCTGTGTTAATCTGACACAAGGAAGTCAAACTTATAAAACTTGTTTTGAACCACAGAGACTTACAGGTTTACTTTTTTCCTCTATACCACACTGCCTCATAGGAGTTGTAGCCTAAACCCTGGGGATGTTGTATCAAGTCATAACTGTTTCAAGGCGGATCCTGATCTCTTTTTAGTCGAGTTTGCACCAGCACCTGGTTCCCAATTTATAACCCAGTTTGGACTTCAGCGTTATTGTTCTCTGTCCAAGTTTTGTCTCAGAAATCTGCCTAGAGTAGTAGACAGCACAACCATTGACCATTTTGGGCCAGATGGACATTTGTGGTGATGGCTGTCCAACACATTGTAGGAGGTTTAGCGGCACCCCTGGCCTCTACCCACTAGATGCCAGTTGTACCCACCCACCCCCAACAGTGACAATATAAAATGTCTCCACACATTGCCAAATGTCCCTGGGGAGCAAAATCACTCCCAGTTGAGAACCACTAGCCTAGAGCCACAATCCATTTAGGACCGATGCTCTGCCTTACCCCTATAAGCCTTTGTCTCTTCCTCTTCTATACCATGAAGAACCTGGGATCCAGTCCCTGACCACTGGGCACGCTGTTATGGTGCCCCTATCTAATCACCACTGTCCCCTGACTTGGATTCTAGTAGCCTTCTCCTCAATATACCACCACTGGGCTCCACCTGCCTACAGGGAAAAGTATGTTACACCACTTGAAACAGCCCACCTGGTGGCCTTTTTCCACATCTGTGTCAACTCCAGTTGCTGAACTGCATTTCTTCTTCATTCCTGCAGCCAAGTGGCTACCTCTCTAAAGTCTACTTTAAGGTCTAAATACCTGCTTTCTGTCTCTTCTGTTATAGTTAACCAGGAAGTTTCTGTCCGTATTCCAAGATAGGAGCCTAATAATGACACAAAAGCATGTTGAAGGGGGAGGGTATAGCAGCCTTCTAGACAATTTCCAAAGCATCTCTACTTTCCTTTAAAGAAATCCTATTATAGCTTAAGCGTCCATCAATTAGTTTAAACCCCCTTTCAAACTTTATTTGCTGTATTATCCCTGGGGCAATGTATCCAATTAAGTGGTGCCTCATTTAATATTTAATATGCATTAAAGTGGCTTTTTCAAATTCTAGAGTTGTGTACTAGTTTTAGAATCAGGGGCTTCAGTACGTAAGGTGATATCCTTAGTCATACTCAAACCTGCACCTCCAATATTTAATTATCACCTTCACAGGTTTTATGTTCCCACACTTGGGTTTTTCTTTTTATATAGTTAGTCAGAAGCACTTTTCTCTTTTTGATTATTTCAGTTGCTGTGAGCTTAATACTCTCTTACGCTTGTTCTAGGCTTGGCAAACAATATTGTGTGCAATGTTCCAAATGCAGATCTGCCATCATTTTGCTTTGTTTTGTTTTTATAAGAGTAAAATAATATTTTCTGTTATAAACACTCTTTCTGTTGATTCTGATTTTGAATACTGGGCTATTTCAGACAATTCCATTAAAAAACAGAACAAGACAGTTTATTCAATGAAATATCAATATTTAGTCACTCTAGTTGATGACATTTTATGTCAGATTCCCTCTTCAACATAAGATGATTTTTATATGTATAACTGATTCACTTTGCTGTACACCTAAAACTAACACAACACTGTGAATCAACTATATTCCAATAAAAATTATAAAAACAGATGATTTATTTTGCTAATTTATATAATGAACCAACTATATATGTCCTATATCTATATGTACATATTTCTAATATGAACGTTGATCATCCAGCTATGGCCTATAAGATTACATCTCCATTATTAAGCCTGGTCTCTTTTGAAAAGGTGTCATTCTGGGTGTCAGCCATCCAAGAAATCTAAGGTATAATTTATTTAGGGGGGTGAGGGGATATTACTCTCTAGATTCATCTAGATATGATGAATCTAAGAATGCTGAGGAGAATCCCTGGATAGGAATTAAGTATAAATAACACTAGTTATAACTAAATGATTCTTTATGTGAGGCAAATAAGAAATTTATAGTTTCGTGTAATCATCACGGTAACCATATAATGCAAGTGGACACAATGTTATTATCCCTATTTTGTAGCTGAAGCAATTGAAGCAGAGAGTTTTCAGTAATATGTCCAAAGTCACTCAGGTAGTAAGCGGAGAACTGAGATATAAACCCAGGTCTTCTTACATTCAAAATCCCCAGTCTAAGCCAATATATTCCTAAAAGTTCCTACAAAGGTGGCAGGCTGGGAGCGAGGCAAAAATATTGCTAGAGCATTTCTCTAAAGCACTGTCCAAAAGAAATATACTACAAATCATATGTGTAATTTGAAATTTTCTAGTAGCCACTTTACAGTAAAAGAAACAGATGAAAATAATTTTAATAGGGTATTTTATTTAACTTACCTAATGTGTCCGGATATTATCATTTTAATATGTAATCAATATAAAAATTATTAATTTTACATTCTTTTTTTGTGTTAAGTCTTTGAAATCCAGTGTGCATTTTATACCTTCAGCACATCTCAATTTGGACTGTGTTTAATTTAAGTACTTAATTGACACTTGTGGCTAACAGCTACTGTATTACACAGCACAGCTCAAGAAACCTCAAAACTGGATTTAGGTAACTTATATTTTAAAGACTGCCTTGTATTGTGCCATTTTATCTCACTTTTAAGATTCTTCTAGCCTCGAGTAATTGCATGTTAGAGTGATCCAGCGTGGCCTCAATCATGTTGTGAGGAATTAAAAGATTGATGGGAATCAATAACCACCCCCTACCACTTCTACTAATGGCCATCATAATGGTGGCAGGTGAAATTAGTTAGGAAATCCCAGGGGAAAGGTGAAATCAAGGGACAAAAGTCAGGATTTTCGATCTAGCTGCTCCTGCTTCATCCCAAATCCTGGAATCTTCTTTTCTGAGGAGGTTAGTGATTGCCTTAAATTTGTTACAGCAGTTTGGAATTTGGGCACTAGTGATTTTCAGTGTATTAGTCTTTGACCTTTCCTTTCTTGCCTAATGTCCTTTTATTTGGTGAATTTACAAACAGGTTGCTTCCTGGAAAGTGTAGACACAGCCTTCTTCTTTTTCCTAAGAAGATTAATCCAGTGAGTGATCTGGGAGAGGGCGATTAAATCTTTCCCCCCAGTAATCTCCAGCAGCTCCCCTCACCAAACTGATGCCAGAAACGCAGCAGCTTAGGTAGCAACAAACTCCCAACCCCATGGCCGAGCAGTAGTCGCTTCTATTTAGAGCAGCGGTCCCCAACCTTTTTGGCACCAGGGACCGGTTTCGTGGAAGACAATTTTTCCACGGATCGGGGGTGGGGGTGGGCGAAGAGTGATGGTTCAGGTGGTAATGTGAGCAATGGGGAGCGGCAGATGAAGCTTCGCTCACCGCCTGCCGCTTACCTCCTGCTGTGACGCCCTGTTCCTAACAGGCCACAGACCAATACCGGTTCACGGCCCGGGGGTTGGAGACCCCTGATTTAGAGTTTCTAGCATCACTGTAGTTTAATCCTAGAAGCAAAATGAAGAGGTTAATAACAGACAACTGAGCAAGAAAACCAGGCTTCCATAGCAGCTAAAAAGACTTAAGACCAAGAACTGGTTCACAAAGTGGGCAACGGAGTGTGTTACCAAAGCACAAAGAAACTAGATATTTACAATGAGGAGCTGAGGCGAGGAATACTTTTACCAGTAAGATATTTCAGGATAGTTGTGCTGTAATCATGAGTTTTGGGAAAATAAGTAGAGCATGATCATTGTAAATTATGTAATTCAGAAAAATGTTTTAAATCGTGTACTTGCTAACATTCCATTACAAATGGAATTGTGTGGAAAATTTTAGATCTGAACTACCACTTGAACTAAGACAATCTGCAGGAATCTAATATATGTGGAAATGTGTACAGCAGAATACCCTCAGCGTTCAGTCTCACCCCTGGATGAAACTTTTCAAGGTTTTTCCTTTTCTTTATTCGGCCTTGTTCACCTACATTTATAACTCAAAGGTGGATGTGAGTTTCACAGAGATAAACAGAGTGTGGAAACTAGGTTTATGTTTGATAGCCCCTAAGGTAATTGAGGCTGGTATGTTTTGGAGACCAATGGAAAATCACAGCAAAGAGAGCTGAGAGGACATAATAAGATAAAACACGTCTGATTCAATGATTAGGCACACATTTGATTTTGTGCTTTGTACCAAGCAAGCTGACATCTAGAATACAGAGTCCCATCTACTTCTTGAACAGACCTAAGAATGGAAAGGAGTTGGCTATAAAGTGACTTATTCTCTTTACTCCGCCTGCAGACTTATCTTCTAAGAGCAAAGCAGATGTTAATCTGGGGAGCATTTCACCTTAATTTCTAAGCATGTGAAGTGTCCTGTTCTGACACATTTCCCTAATTTGTCACAATCAGTATCACGGAGACTAGATCCTGAACAAAACAACAGTGACAATCAAAAGGCCAATGGGAACTGCAAGTGGAGATCAGAGACGTGTGTCCCTTTTCAGATTGAACAGCACCGCTCTCCCTGCTTCCTCCCTCCTCCCCGTGAAAAGACTGGGAAACCCAAGGAAATAGAAATAGGCCAATAATTTTAATCTAGCCCAGTTCCTGATTACTGAATTTTTAAAATAATTGTTTTGGAAATTTAAGCATAACTGGCTTGGAACTAGAAGACTTTATAGAAAAAAAAAATAAGGTAAACTCTGAATGGTGATCCTTCCCTCTCTTTACTGCCTTTATTTCTTCCAATAAAGAAGACTAGAATGGGAGATTTTTACAAACACTCATGATAATGTTTCTAAGAAAATCTTAAGTTAACCTACCCCTGTTTTTTTTAAACTACCATGAAAACTTACTTTAAAAATTGTATATAACAACATCAGGCCAGTTTCTTAATTCTTTGCTCAACGGCTTTTTTCCTAAACTATTAGACATCTCATGGAGAAAATATTTTGCATCTATTGAAGAAGGAACTTGATTTTACGTGGATAATTCATCCCTTGCCCTGGGCTGACAGCAAAAGGGCCAAGCTCTCCATATGCTGAACAACATTCCACAGTGGCATAAGCACACAGACAGGTTTGTGGCTGTTGCTACTTGTTTCTATGTCAGAGAGGGGCATTTTCACTTCTCAAAACTTTCCTGGATTTTTTCTTTCCTTTTCTTTATAGATTTTGCTGATCTATGGCAACATACCAACATAAATTTCGTGAGACTTAACTACTACTTATAAAGACATGAAATCTTTTTCCATCTACTGTGCATGGTCCTTTCTTTAAAAAGGAAAAAAAAAACAAAAAAAGGAGTTCCTTAAAATGGTCCTGCATCTGAGGTCCTGTGAGATCCTTATTTTAATCAGTCAACCTGGGTTCAGCACATACCACAAACACATCATTAAATAAGCCTCTATTTGTAAAAGGTATAAATTCTCCCATATAGGATGTGAATTGCCAGATGTTCCAAACCCTAGTATACTCCAAAATCTGTTTCATTAATCTGCTTCCTAGACTGAAGTTCTCGTTATTAAATCTTTCATTTCACTTAGACTAAAAAGGTAGGAACATCGTCTACATGAGGGTACTGTTTAAAGCCTGTATATAAGATACATAGAATAGGTAAAATGTTGCTCAAATCATGTCAATTTGTCTTTGATCTAACAGTAAGTGTCGTGAGGTGTGGAGCCTATACTTAACTTACGTGCCAAACTAATCATCTTCTTCACCACACACTGTAACGTAAAGCTAGTTTTCTAAACAGAGGCTAACGGCAGAAAGATCTCCAAACCCAGCTCTCTACTGAATATTTGATCTTGCTGAAATCAAAGCATCAGAGGACTGGGAAATGATTGGTCCACCTTCAAACCAATCCACCTTTCAAGTTTTTTGAGGAGTTGTCCTGTTTGTGTGTCAAGTCTCTCAAAGGAAGACTTCTGACAGCAACTCGTGTATACTAAATCTTCCTGGTGGGAAAATCTTTCCTATTCCCTAATTGAGTTTAGAGCCACTGTAAAAAAAAAAAAAAAAAAAAAAAACCAAAAAGAATTATAGAGAAGTTAAGACCCATGGGAAAAAATTCCCCACAAGAAAGCCCAAGTGCAATATTTCTTTGATGGCAAAATTATAACCCAGAATTTCTTCAAACTGAGCAATGAAAAGCTCACAAATTTTCAGATTAGCGTATGACTGAATAGAATCTGTAACAGTGACATCTGGTGGCTTTTATTATAATGCTGTGACATCTTTTGTACAAAGCCATGCCACAGTTAAATAGAATTATGACATGCCTTGTGCTCTGTGCATGACAAAATAAACACATGCATATTAGCTTTTTACCAAAGTATTCCTTATAAACTGGGTACAACAAAATGTCACTTTTTTTCTTTTTACGTTCACAAGTTTGAAACTTTCAGATAAGAGTATACAAATTTGTATTTTAACTTTAAACGTTTTGTCACCCTGCGATGAACTTGCTGGCTTTAAAAGTATGTGTATTTAACTTTCATTCACTTTCCTCGTGTTGAGGAAGAGTAGGCTCAGATTGGCATACTCTTTCAGAGCTGCTTCCAACACCAGTCCGTCCCTCACAGTAGCTAAAACCCCAGGCTGTCTGGAAGAAATTTAACTCATTGCCCTCTTGAGCTCCACCAGGGCTAAATAGAGAGGGAAGGGTGAATAGGTGAATCCCAGTCTTTCTCTCGGGGTGTTGAATGTTTATGATGACCTTGATTTGTCCATGTGCACCTCTCCCCTCACCCCATCCTGAGGTCTAGCAACTCATACTCTGAAAAACTTTCCAAACACAATGAGAAAACTATGAGAACATATATATAAGCAACAAAGATTCTTTTAAAAATTATGTTTTAGCTCCACAGAGTTTGTTTGTTTGTTTATTTATTTTTGGCTGCATTGGGTCTTCTTTGCTGCGCGCGGGCTTTCTCTAGTTGCGGCGAGTGGGGGCTGCTCTTTGTTGCAGTGCGCGGGCTTCTGTAGTTGTGGAGCGCGGGCTCAGTAGCTCTGCGGCATGTGGGACCTTGCCGGACCAGGGCTCGAACCCGTGTCCCCTGCATTGGCAGGCGGATTCTCAACCACTGCTCCACCAGGGAAGTCCCTCCGTAGAGTTTTATAACACTGTCCTTCAATTTGCAGTTTTTTCACTGATTGGAAAGCAGTCAGGCGACTGATCTCTTTGGCAATTCTCATCTCTTACACTTCTTTGACAGTTGCTCTCTTTGTAAATGTTGGCTGATACAGAGCTCCTATTACAACGTTCTGTCATTAAGGGGACTCTTAACCTTGTGTTTTCTATAGATTTTGCACACAGATAATTTACATTAGATCATCTGGTTTAATTTGCACTGTTGAGTCTAGAAAAGAAATGTGGCTCAGATAGCAACAACTGCACTTGTGTGTGCAAGCTGAAGATGATCTAAGCATCAGACCAAACGTGATATTTCTGATTATAATGTGTTATATATTTAACTATATTCAAATAAGCACATTCATTGGCTTACTTCAAGAACCTGCAATTTCTGCTTGCTTTCTTTCTGTCTGTCAGGGCATGTTATTTGTGGTAGACAACAGCACTTATCAAGAGAAACACTTTATTTGAGAGTTACAGAAACAAACTGTATTCTAGCAACTGAACTGCATTAACAGCAATGCACTGTTTCCACAACACTACATTGCGAATATATTCAGGCAAAGAAAATACTAGATACAAATGCCATTTTGTAAATAGGCCATGCCGTGGAGTTCAAATTCAAAGAATAAATCTACTGATAAGTCAGTTTTATTATCACTTAATCCTTCATGAGGATAAAGAATTCTTTTTCCAGGTATACCTAATCTGTGAAATAGTGTATCAGGATTAGTATCCGTCTGCCCTTTATGACTATTTACATCAGTCCCCATAGAAAGCAGAAGACTCCTTGATGAAATTTTCCAGCCTGAAGAACCATCTAAACACTGAAAACTCCCAAATTGATAATTCCATGTTTCTACTAACCTCCAGATTGTTCTCTAACTGGATGTCTAGTAGACATCTCAAATTTAACATGTCCAGAGAATTCCTGATCTGCCCACCAAAGCATCTTCTCCTACAGGATCCACCATCTGAAAAAGTGGCATCTTCATTCTTCTAGTAGCTCACTCTAGAAAATCTTGAGTCATCTCTGACTTCTCTCATACGCATATCCAATTCAATCCATCAGTAAATCTATTGGTTTTCCACCATCAAACTAGGTCCTGATTTAATCACCCTTTACCACTCCATCATTATCTTTGTCCAAACCACTATTTTCATTTGCCTGATTATTCCACTCTTTAACCTACTGTGTAATCTCATTCCAGCCACCAGAAGATTCCTTTTAGATCCAATATCATGTCATTGTTTTGCTCAAACCTTCCAACAGATTAATTTCTCACATAGAGTAAATTCTTACAATTTCTTAGAAGGCTCTAGATAGTCTGGTTCCTTCTCTCCTTCCTTTATCTCCCACTATGCTCTTCTTTGGTTAGGTTCCAACATCCTGGCCTTCTTGCTTCTACCAGACTGTATCACTGCTATTGCTTTGGGGCCTCTACTCTTTCTATTCCCTCTGCCTGAAACATCCTTTGGCCAGAAAACTTTTTTGCTGCCTCTCTCATTTCCTTCAGGTTTTTGTTGAAATCTCATCATCTCAGTGAGGCTTTCCCTGCCCATCCCTATATGTGATTATCTCCCTCCATCTATCCTTGGGCTTGCTATCTTCCTTCTCTGAATTTTCCTCCATTTACCCCCAACTGACATTATATATATAATGTATTTGTTCATGTCCATTCATTTCTCATAATATAAAGCCTGTGAGGAGACTGACAACTGTTTTGTTCACTGCTGTATTCCCAGCACACAGAACAGTGCCCAGAACACAATAAAAACTTAATAAATGATTGTCTGTAGCTGCATCACACATACACAATTCCTCAAAGGAAAGAACTTTCTCTCTGATTAACTGGGTATGTAGCATCATGTTTCTGATTAATCTGCTCTAAAACAAACCTGTTGTTGGGTGTCATAGAGCTTCAATACTAAATTCACCACACTAAGTTTCTTCAGTAATTGAAGACTAGCCTGGGGGTCTATGAATTGATAACCATTCCATTCTGCCTTTATTTCTATTGACTCCTAGAAATACATGAAATGCATTTTCTACCTTATTCTTGAGAGTAAACAAAGATTGATTTGCAAATTGGATATTTCTTTTATTTCAAATGAAATACCGCCTCTCAGGGTAGAGGTAAATCACTCATCCTGGTTATCTATCATTGTATAACAAATCACTCCAAAACATTAATTTGCTCATGAATCTCAACTGGGGAAAGGCTTGACAGAAATAGCTCGTCTCTGTTGCACTCAGCATCATCTAGAGTGTCTCAAAGGTGGGGCTGGAGTCACCTGAAGGCTCGCAGTTGACTCTGAGACCTTAGCTGAAGCTCTCGGCTGGAACACCTTGACCTGCCTCCACAGATGGTTTGGGTTTCCTCACCATACGGTGGCTGGGTTCCAAGGGTGAGCATTCCTAAGACAGAAGCTCAGGTAGAAACTGAGTCACCTTTTGGGAACCAGTCTTAGAAATCATGCAGTTTCGCCTTTGCAGCATTCTGTTTGTCAAGGCCATCACAAAGGCCTGTCCGATTTCAAAGCAAGGAGAAGGAGATTCTACCTCCTGATGGGGCGGTGGCAGGGTTCTGAAAGAGCAGAGTGTACTAGATATATCGTTATGGGCATTTTTGGAAAATGCCAACTGTCACAGCTACTACAAGGTATTTGGGGTGATTTCAGCTCTACATTGATTAAAGTGAGATTCTTTTGATAGAGCTCATGGTGAAGATGTAGGATTTCCATGCTGTCTTTCAAATGATCTGTAGTATAAAGTGGGTAGTATCCATAAGGAGGGTAATGTGGTAGCTTTAAAATATGTCCACAAATCTTTTACAATCTTCCTATTAAGAAGTGGCCACTCTATCCCCTCCCCTTGAATCTTGTCTGGCCTTAGGAGACTCAATCATAACCAATACAAGTCAGCAGAAGTGCTGTTTTGTGAATTCCAAGGCAGCTTTTAGCTTTGTCACTGGAACACTTGTGTTGGGAACTGTGAGCTGCCATGTAAGAAAGCCAACTACGCTTAGGCCTCCGGGCCGTGAGGAAGCCAAGGCCATGCTCAAGAGACCTTGCATCGGTGTTCTGGTTGCCAGTGCAACCGAGATCCCAGTTGACAGCCAGCATCAAGTACCAGCCCCAAGAGTGAGCCACCTTGGATGTCCAGCACAGGTGAACCTTGATAGCTTCAGTCCCACCTACCTCTGATGCTACCTCATGGGAGACCCCAGTGAGGACTGACCAGCCAAACCCTTCCAGAATTTTGGACCCACGAAATCATGAGCAAAATAAAATGGCTGTTTTGAGCCACTAAGTTTGGCAAATTTTTTATTTAGCAAAAATAACCAAACAGGTAGGGAGAATGGCCAAGGGAGTCTAATTTTTGTTCAAGAGCTAAAATGATAATCTTCAGTTCTCCATTTGCTATAAAAACATAGGTTGGTTTCAGTGATTAAACCCTTAATTATTCGTTTGCAGTAAAATAATGTTTTAAAAAGTGAAAAAACTCTTCAAATTATTGAATCATCAATCCTAATCCTTTACAATAATTGTGAACATTGTGGACTGTGCACAAATAAACATGAGGACACTTTTATGTAGGTTTCAGCAAAGTCACTGTATAGTTGGAGAATATCATCAAAGTGTATTGAGTTCATAATGGTAAAGTTAATTGCTTAATATTTTAACTGTTTTGTTGTAATAAATCATACAACTTTTTGGTTACTAACACAACTATAAATGTACACCTTGTTATACTGTCTTAATATAATGTTAATATTGAAAGTCAACCTTCTGTTAGATCTTTGAAAAGGCTAGAATGCTAGTAAATGTTAATGAGCTTTTAAAAATAACACCCTTTCAGACACAAAGAAGCAACAGTGAAATGCATCTATAAGTTAGAGAAATATTGGAGTGGCAGACTGAAAGTAGTGAAACATAATTTAAGAAGAAGATCAAAATAAAAATTAGTTCAAAAAGTTGACCTGGTTCCTTCTGTTGATGAAAAATTACCAAAAAAATTATAGTAGCAACATATATATTTACTTTTTCATTGTTTCTCATTCAAGGCTGGAGTATTATTAGCTCTACAAATTTTTTTTCCACGTACAAACCAAGCATTATTTATTTAACTTCTTTCTTGATAGAACAGAAGCAAAGGGTGTGACCAGAGAATACTGCAATTAAGAGAACTGGCTTCCTCCTGGTGTGCTTGTAAATACTCCTGCATTCTAAGAATTGCAGTTTGGGTGTGTCCAGAGCAAATCTGAATTGTTACAGTTATTAAAAATAAAATCAAGTATATAGGGATCCAACTTCCTACAAATAAGTGGGCAACTATATATTTCAGTAAATATGATAGAACCACCATAAGACTCAAGGAAGGTAAATGCTCAAATTTTGTCTTAAAAAATTTTTTTTTTACTATTTTTGACTTTCCACATATGATTACATTTGAGCCTCCGATCCCTTTCAAAAAACTTTTTGTTTTTGACCTTCAGACATAAAATACAGCTTTTGTGAGAACTTTGAGATCATTTTGTTACTTTTGGGACAGAGCTAAAATGGTTTACAATTTCAAACAGCTCCGAATCGTGATCGTGTGCGTCTGTGTGTGTGCCTGCACGTGTACGCCTGCCTATGTGGGTAAATAAGAAGCATGCCAGACAGCATCAAACATTCACTGCAGAGAGGTCCTGAATCTGGTTTGGCAAATCAGGATGCCACTGCGTATGAGGGTATTACTTACACGAGCGGCAGCTGTTCTTGTGACTCTAACGTTAAACACATTGGCTAAGTAGATTCTGAAGCCAGTGATAAACAAGTGTCTCAAAGATACATCCATACAACAGCACATGTTTAGCCTTTGATGCACTACAATGGGTGTCCCACATCAGCTTTCTTCTTCTTCAGGTTTCCTGCAGCCCCCCTGACTGTCCCTGTCACCCAGTGCCAGATGGGAAGTGAGAGCTCAGCTGATCTACCTCTTTGTGGTGGAAACCCCCAGAGCTTCAGCTCCAGGCTACAGGTTACCGAAGCCGTCATGAAAAATTCAGAGCTGATATTAACAAGTCTGCTGAAAGTAAAGCGCGTGTCACATTATCTACCCTGCCTTTCAGTTAATACTAAAGCTACTGTCGCCAAAGAAGAAATGCAGACTTGCTGTGCTTGTGTTCAGAGCTATTTGCGTTGTACTATGTAGATTCAGAAATAAGAAGAAAGATGTTGTAAAAAGTAGAAGACAGAAAGATCAGACAGCTGAATTACTGAGAATCCTTGAGAATGAGGATAGAAGAGAGAATTGAAAGTGGCCTCAATACTTGGAGTGAAATATGGAAATATGTTACTGAAGTTCCCCTCCTGCAGCTTCGGTAAATAATTAAACATGTTTATAATTGTTATATATGCACATTGCTGCTATTTATCCAGTAATAAATCTATTTCCTAAAGGTTCTTTTAATTAAAAAAGACAATCCTGTAGAAAAAAATTTGAGATTAAAAAAATTACTAATTAATTTATTGAATACTTACTGTGTTCTAAGAACCATTCTAAACACTTTTCCTGTATTACCTCATTTACTTCTCACAACAAGCCAGTAAGGTAGGAACTATTTATTGTTAAGCACCATTTTACTCATTAGGAAACGGATGCACTAGAAGGTTCAGTGACTTTCCTCTGGTCATGTAGTAAGTGGCAGGTTCAAACACAGGCAGTCTCTCTCCAGACCCAGTATACTTAACCACTACTCTATCACTACCTCACTCCCTTTCCAAATCAAGAGGTTTCATGCCTTAAAAACAATGACAACATTTTACAGATGCAGTTGAAATCCTCTTTGACAACCAACCTCAGTCCTATTACCATTGAATCTTTCCAGAGGCAACTATGATCATGAGCTTGGTGTGTATTTTAAAATACAATTTTATATTAAAAAAAAAAAAATATATATATATACATAGTATGATATCACCCTGTAAATATATTTCTACAGCTTTCTTTTTTTCCCAACATTTGTTTTTTGAGATCTAACCGTAGTAAATATAAAACTTAAAAGGAAAGCCTAGAGGAATGTGAGTTTGTGAGAATTTAACAGGGGAGAAAAAAAAAAAAACAGCGCTAACCCAGCCATAGGCTACAGTACATATATTACCTCATGAGCTGAATGGGATTTAATGGGAGCACATAGGAGGTCTTAGCATGAATGCAATGATTTAGTAGCTAGGCATCCACGTCAACCAACTGTCAAGCTCCTTTGATTCCCACTCCCCTTTCTAATGAAACGAAGGAGCCAGACCTCATCAGAATCATTCAAGAAAATACATGGAATCTCTTTGCAATTAAGAGATTTTTCTTTATTTTCAAAACATACCCATTTATGTTACTGTCAGGTCATAAAGTCATCCCTGAAATTTCATCAGGGTTAAAAATGTTTCTCAACTCGAATGCTATCAAATATACAATTTAAAGAAATAATACCAGGTTATTGTGAAACTTTCGTAGTGAAGTTTCCAAAGAGCTGAGAATATAGGTAAGTTTTCACATGCTTCCAACAGATAGAAGCTAACATATCAAGGAAGAAAAATATTAGGTGAATTGACTATACATGATTTGACCACAACCCTACCTTCTTGGTAATCTATGCAATAGCTGTTTAGTTGTAAAAGACCAGAACATTATCTGGGACTCATCATTCTTAGTCTAACCCTTACGCTGCTCTAAAACACAGTCTTCAAAGATAGGGAGGAGAAGAGGGGATGGAAAGATAAGCAGAGTGATTAAAATATCAATAGATAATATTCTCTAGCACGTGTGAGTTTTATTACTGTAAACAAGTGGTGTAACACAGGTGAAGTATGTAATGAAATATTTTACCAGAAAACCATTTTAAGATTTAGTTTGTGCTATTTACTGCCATTTTCTCAAAATACACAATTTGAAGGCCAGGAATAGGATTTACTTGTATCAACACTAGAGTTTCACATGCATTTACCTATTGTCCAACTTCAATCTCAAAATCAAAATAGTTGTAATATGTTTGATTTTAAGAGAATAATCGAAATAGAGAGTAATGTAGAATTTCAGGTTAATTGCAAAAGCCAAGTGGATTGTTTGGTAGTCATAAATCTGGCCCTAGTTTTCCAAGAATCAAATAAGCAACGGTGCCAAAATTATAATTGAATGAAAAAGGAAATTCTAATATTCTTTTACTGTCATTGTGTACGTTTTTACCCTCATTTATTTGTCAATGTTTTACTTCATGACAGTGTTCCAGTGTGTGATGATTATTCAAGTGCAATCTCACACTCTAATAAGTAAATGGAAAAGGATAACTTTCTTCCTTTTTCCTTCATCTATGAACAGTTTTCAGTTACCCTAATACTGAGCAAAGTTGGCAAGACAGTCATTTTAAATATCATTTGTACTAGAAATGCCATTACCAACTCCTTTCACTGCCTTGAGTTTATATTACTGGGGATAAAGTACAAGTTTGGCAACAAAAGAAATAAATGAAAATAAAGTAAGGATATTCTAGTTGATGCTTTTTTTTTTTTTTTTGCAGTACGCGGGCCTCTCCCTGCTGTGGCCTCTCCCGTTGCAGATCACAGGCTCCGGACGCGCAGGCTCAGCGGCCATGGCTCACGGGCCCAGCCGCTCCGCGGCATGTGGGATCTTCCCGGACCCGGGCACAAACCCGTGTCCCCTGCATCGGCAGGCAGACCCCCAACCACTGCGCCACCAGGGAAGCCCTAGTTGATGCTTTTATGCTCTTAAAAAATCCCCAAACATCAGTGTGACTAGTGGAACAATACTTTTCACGATCAAACAGAAGTTTCCAACCATGCAGGGATGGGTAAGAGGCTAGAAAGAGACTGAAAGAGTAGAAGAAATCATAAGAACAAAGGACTTTCATTGTAAAGGTCTTTCATTGTATGAGAGCAGGTAGTGAGTATAAAGAGGTAAAAAGTTGGGTATTTGGAGTCTCAAATTTTTTTTTTTTTACATCTTTATTGGAGTATAATTGCTTTACAATGGGTGTTAGTTTCTGCTTTATAACAAGGTGAATCAGTTATACATATACATATGTTCCCATATCTCTTCCCTCTTGCGTCTCCCTCCCCCCACCCTCCCTATCCCACCCTTCTAGGAGGTCATAAAGCACCGAGCTGATCTCCCTGTGCTATGTGGCTGCTTCCCACTAGCTATCTACCTTACGTTTGGTAGTGTATATATGTCCATGCCTCTCTCTCGCTTTGTCACAGCTTACCCTTCCCCCTCCCCATATCCTCAAGTCCATTCTCTAATAGGTCTGTGTCTTTATTCCTGTCTTACCCCTAGGTACTTCATGACATTTTTTCCCCTTAAATTCCATATATATGTGTTAGCATACGGTATTTGTCTTTCTCTTTCTGACTTACTTCACTCTGTATGACAGACTCTAGGTCTATCCACCTCATTACAAATAGCTCAATTTCGTTTCTTTTTATGGCTGAGTAATATTCCACTGTATATATGTGCCACATCTTCTTTATCCATTCATCTGATGATGGACAATTAGGTTGTTTCCATCTCCAGGCTATTGTAAATAGAGCTGCAATGAAGATTATGGTACATGACTCTATTTGAATTATAGTTTTCTCAGGGTATATGCCCAGTAGTGGGATTGCTAGGTCATATGGTAGTTCTATTTGTAGTTTTTAAGGAACCTCCATACTGTTCTCCACAGTGGCTGTATCAACTTACATTCCCACCAGCAGTGCAAGTGGGTTCCCTTTTCTCCACACCCTCACCAGCATTTATTGTTTCTAGATTTTTTGATGATGGCCATTCTGACTGGTGTGAGATGATATCTCATTGTAGTTTTGATTTGCATTTCTCTAATGATTACTGATGTTGAGCATTCTTTCATGTGTTTGTTGGCAGTCTGTATATCTTCTTTGGAGAAATGTCTGTTTAGGTCTTCTGCCCATTTTTGGATTGGGTTGTTTGGTTTTTTGTTATTGAGCTGCATGAGCTGCTTATAAATTTTGGATATTAATCCTTTGTCAGTTGCTTCATTTGCAAATATTTTCTCCCATTCTGAGGGTTGCCTTTTGGTCTTGTTTATGGTTTCCTTTGCTATGCAAAAGCTTTTAAGTTTCATTAGGTCCCATTTGTTTATTTTTGTTTTTATTTCCATTTCTCTAGGAGGTGGGTCAAAAAGGATCTTGCTGTGATTTATGTCATAGAGTGTTCTGCCTATGTTTTCCTCTAAGAGTTAGATACTTTCTGGCCTTACATTTAGGTCTTTAATCCATTTTGAGCTTATTTTTGTGTATGGTGTTAGGGAGTGACCTAATCTCATACATTTACATGTACCTGTCCAGTTTTCCCAGCACCACTTATTGAAGGCTGTCATTTCTCCACTGTATATTCCTGCCTCCTTTATCAAAGGTAGGGTGACCATATGTGCGTGGGTTTATCTCTGGGCTTTCTATCCTGTTCCATTGATCTATCTTTCTGTTTTTGTGCCAGTACCATACTGTCTTGATTACTGTAGCTTTGTAGTATAGTCTGAAGTCAGGGAGCCTGATTCCTCCAGCTCCGTTTTTCGTTCTTAAGATTGCTTTGGCTATTCGGGGTCTTTTGTGTTTCCATACAAATTGTGAAAGTTTTTTTTCTAGTTCTGTGAAAAATGCTAGTGGTAGTTTGAAAGGGATTGCATTGAATCTGTAGATTGCTTTGGGTAGTAGAGTCATTTTCACAATGTTGATTCTTCCAATCCAAGAACATGGTATATCTCTTCATCTATTTGTATCATCTTTAATTTCTTTCATCAGTGTCTTATAATTTTCTGCATACAGGCCTTTTGTCTCCTTAGGTAGGTTTATTCCTAGATATTTTATTCTGTTTCTTGAAATGGTAAATGGAAGTGTTTTCCTGATTTCACTTTCAGATTTTTCATCATTAGTGTATAGGAATGCAAGAGATTTCTGTGCATTAATTTTGTATCCTGCTACTTTACCAAATTCATTGATTAGCTCTAGTAGTTTTCTGGTAGCATCTTTAGGATTCTCTATATATAGTATCATGTCGTCTGCAAACAGTGACTGCTTTACTTCTTCTTTTCTGATTTGTATTCCTTTTATTTCCTTTTCTTCTCTGATTGCTGTGGCTATAACTTCCAATACTATGCTGAATAAGAGTGGTGAGAGTGGGCAGCCTTGTCTTGTTCCTGATCTTAGTGGAAATGCTTTCAGTTTTTCACCACTGAGGATGATGTTGGCTGTGGGTTTGTCATATATGGCCTTTATTATGTTGAGGAAAGTTCCCTCTATGAGTACTTTCTGCAGGGTTATCATAAATGGGTGTTGAATTTTGTCGAAAGCTTTCTCTGCATCTATTGAGGTGATCATATGGTTTTTCTACTTCAGTTTGTTAATATGGTGTATCACGTTGATGATTTGCATATATTGAAGAATCCTTGCATTCCTGGAATAAACCCCACTTGATCATGGTGTATGATCATTTAATGTGCTGTTGGATTCTGTTTGCTAGTATTTTGTTGAGGATTTTTGCATCTATGTTCGTCAGTGATATTGGCCTGTAGTTTTCTTTCTTTGTGACATCCTTGTCTGGTTTTGGTATCAGGGTGATGGTGGCCTCATAGAATGAGTTTGGGAGTGTTCCTCCCTCTGCTATATTTTGGAAGAGTTTGAGAAGGATAGGTGTTAGCTCTTCTCTAAATGTTTGATAGAATTCGCCTGTGAAGCCATCTGGTCCTGGGCTTTTGTTTGTCGGAAGATTTTTAATCACAGTTTCAATTTCAGTGCTTGTGATTGGTCTGTTCATATTTTCTATTTCTTCCTGATTCAGTCTCGGCAGGTTGTGCATTTCTAAGAATTTGTCGATTTCTTCCAGGTTGTCCATTTTATTGGCGTAGAGTTGCTTGTAGTAATCTCTCATGATCTTTTGTATTTCTGCAGTTGCTGTTGTTACTTCTTTTTCATTTCTAATTCTATTTATTTGAATTTTCTCCCTTTTTTTCTTGATGAGTCTGGCTAATGGTTTATCAATTTTGTTTATTTTCTCAAAGAACCAGCTTTTAGTTATATTGATCTTTGCTGTTGTTTCCTTCATTTCTTTTTCATTTATTTCTGATCCGATTTTTATGATTTCTTTCCTTCTGCTAACTTTGGGGTTTTTTTGTTCTTCTTTCTCTAATTGCTTTAGGTGCAAGGTTAGGTTGTTTATTTGAGATGTTTCCCGTTTCATAAGGTAGGATTGTGTCGCTATAAACTTCCCTCTTAGAACTGCTTTTGCTGCATCCCATAGATTTTGGGTCATCGTGTCTCCATTGTCATTTGTTTCCAGGTATTTTTTTATTTCCTCTTCGATTTCTTCAGTGATCACTTCGTTATTAAGTAGTGTATTGTTTAGCCTCCATGTGTTTGTATTTTTTACAGATCTTTTCCTGTAATTGATATCTAGTCTCATAGTGTTGTGGTCGGAAAAGATACTTGATACAATTTCAATTTTCTTAAATTTACCAAGGCTTGATTTGTGACCCAAGATATGATCTATCCTGGAGAATGTTCCATGAGCACTTGAGAAAAATGTGTATTCTGTTGTTTTTGGATGGAATGTCTTATAAATATCAATTAAGTCCATCTTGTTTAATGTATCGTTTAAAGCTTGTGTCTCCTTATTTATTTTCATTTTGGATGATCTGTCCATTGGTGAAAGTGGGGTGTTAAAGTCCCCTACTATGAATGTGTTACTGTTGATTTCCCCTTTTATGGCTGTTAGTAATTGCCTTATGTATTGAGGTGCTCCTATGTTGGGTACATAAATATTTACAATTGTTATATCTTCTTCTTGGATCGATCCCTTGATCATTATGTAGTGTCCATCTTTGTCTCTTCTAATAGTCTTTATTTTAAAGTCTATTTTGTCTGATATGAGAATTGCTACTCCAGCTTTCTTTTGGTTTCCATTTGCATGAAATATCTTTTTCCATCCCCTCACTTTCAGTCTGTATGTGTCTCTAGATCTGAAGTGGGTCTCTTGTAGACCGCAAATATATGGGTCTTGTTTTTGTATCCATTCAGCCAATCTGTGTCTTTTGGTGGGAGCATTTAGTCCATTTACATTTAAGGTAATTATCGATATGTATGTTCCTATTCCCATTTTCTTAATTGTTTTGGGTTCGTTATTGTAGGTCTTTTCCTTCTCTCGTGTTTCTTGCCTAGAGAAGTTCCTTTAGCAGTTGTTGTAAAGCTGGTTTGGTGGTGCTGAACTCTCTCAGCTTTTGCTTGTCTGTAAAGGTTTTAATTTCTCCATCAAATCTGAATGAGATCCTTGCTGGGTAGAGTAATCTTGGTTGCAGGTTTTTCTCCTTCATCACTTTAAATATGTCCTGCCAGTCCCTTCTGGCTTGCAGAGTTTCTGCTGAAAGGTCAGCTGTTAACCTTATGGGGATTCCCTTGTGTGTTATTTGTTGTTTTTCCCTTGCTGCTTTTAATATGCTTTCTTTGTATTTAATTTTTGACAGTTTGATTAATATGTGTCTTGGCGTATTTCTCCTTGGATTTATCCTGTATGGGACTCTCTGTGCTTCCTGGACTTGATTAACTCTTTCCTTTCCCATATTAGGGAAGTTTTCAACTATAATCTCTTCAAATATTTTCTCAGTCCCTTTCTTTTTCTCTTCTTCTTCTGGAACCCCTATAATTCGAATGTTAGTGCATTTGATGTTGTCCCAGAGGTCTCTGAGACTGTCCTCAGTTCTCTTCATTCTTTTTTCTTTATTCTGCTCTGCAGTAGTTACTTCCACTATTTTATCTTCCATGTTGCTTATCCATTCTTCCGCCTCAGTTATTCTGCTATTGATCCCATCTAGAGTATTTTAAATTTCATTTATTGTGTTGTTCATTGTCGGTTTTTTCATCTTTAGTTCTTCTAGGTCCTTGTTAAATGTTTCTTGCATTTTCTGTATTCTATTTCCAAGATTTTGGATCATCTTTACTATCATTATTCTGAATTCTTTTTCAGGTAGACTGCCTATTTCCTCTTCATTTGTTAGGTCTGGTGGGTTTTTATCTTGCTTCTTCATCTGCTGTGTGGTTTTCTGTCTTCTCATTTTGCTTATCTTACTGTGTTTGGGGTCTCCTTTTTGCAGACTGCAGGTTCGTAGTTCCTGTTGTTTTTGATGTCTGTCCCCAGTGGCTGAGGTTGGTTCAGTGGGTTGTGTAGGCCTCCTGGTGGAGGGGACTAGTGCCTGTGTTCTGGTGGATGAGGGTGGATCTTGTCTTTCTGGTGGGCAGGTCCACGTCTGGTGGTGTGTTTTGGGGTGGCTGTGGACTTATTATGATTTTAGGCAGCCTCTCTGCTAATGGGTGGGGTTGTGTTCCTGTCTTGCTAGTTGTTTGGCATAGGATGTCCAGCACTGTAGCTTTCTGGTCGTTGAGTGAAGCTGGGTGCTGGTGTTGAGATGGAGATCTCTGGGAGATTTTCGCCGTTTGATATTATGTGGAGCTGGGAGGTCTCTTGTGGACCAGTGTCCTGAAGTTGGCTCTCCCACCTCAGAGGCACAGCACTGACTCCTGGCTGCTGCACCAAGAGCCTTTCTTCCACACGGCTCAGAATAAAAGGGAGAAAAAGTAGAAAGAAAGAACTAGTAGAATTAGAAAGAGAGAAAGAAAGAAAGAAAGGAGGGAGGGAGGGAGGGAGGAAGGAAGGAGGGAAGGAAGGAAAAAAGAAAGGAGATAAAGTAAAATAAAATAAAGTAAGATAAAATATAATAAAGTTATTAAAATAAAAAAATAATTATTAAGAGAAAAAAAAGAAAAAAAATTTAAAAAACAAACAAAAAATCCTGGACGGGTAGAACCCTAGGACAGATGGTGGAAGCAAAATTATACAGACAAAATCTCACACAGAAGCATACACGTACACACTCACAAAAAGAGGAAAAGGGGAAAAAATAATAAATCTTGCTCTCAAAGCCCACCTCCTTAATTTGGGATGATTCGCTGTCTATTCATGTATTCCACAGCTGCAGGTACATCAAGTTGATTGTGGAGCTTTAATCCGCTGCTTCTGAGGCTGCCGGGAGAGATTTCCCTTTCTCTTCTTTGTTCTCACAGCTCCCAGCGGCTCAGCTTTGGATTTGGCCCCGCCTCTGCGTGTAGGTCGCCGGAGGGCGTCTGTTCTTCGCTCAGACCCGACGGGGTTAAAGGAGCCGCTGATTCGGGGGCTCTGGCTCACTCAGGCCGGGGGGGAGGGAGGGGCACGGCGTGCGGGGCGGGCCTGCGGAGGCAGAGGCCGGCGTGACGTTGCATCAGCGTGAGGCGCGCCGTGCGTTCTCCCGGTGGAGTTGCCCGTGGATCCCGGGACCCTGGCAGTGGCGGGCTGCACAGGCTCCCCGGAAGCGGGGTGTGGATAGTGACCTTGCTCGCACACAGGCTTCTTGGTGGCGGCAGCAGCAGCCTTGGCGTCTCATGCCCGTCTCTGGGGTCCGCGCTTTTAGCCGCGGCTCGCGCCCGTCTCTGGAGCTCCTCTAAGCAGCGCTCTTAATCCCCTCTCCTCGCGCACCAGGAAACAAAGAGGTAAGAAAAAGTCTGTTGCCTCTGGCAGCTCCAGACTTTTCCCCGGACTCCCTCCCGGCTAGCCGTGGTGCACTAACCCCCTGCAGGCTGGTTTGACGCCGCCAACCCCAGTCCTCTCCCTGCGGTCGGACCGAAGCCCGAGCCTCAGCTCCCAGCCCCGCCCGCCCCGGCGGGTGAGCAGACAAGCCTCTGGGGCTGGTGAGTGCCGGTCGGCGCTGACCCTCTGTGCGGGAATCTCTCGGCTTTGCCCTCCGCACCCCTGTTGCTGCGCTCTCCTTTGTGGCTCCGAAGTTTCCCCCTCCGCCCCTCGCAGTCTCCGCACGCGAAGGGGCTTCCTAGTGTGTGGAAACTTTTCCTCCTTCACAGCCCCCTCCCACTGGTGCAGGCCCCGTCCCTGTTCTTTTGTCTCTGTTTAGTCTTTTTTCTTTTGCCCTATCCAGGTACGTGCGGGGTGGGGGGGGAGGTTCTTGCCTTTTGGGAGGTCTGAGGTCTTCTGCCGGTGTTCAGTAGGTGTTCTGTAGGAGTTGTTCCATGTGTAGATGTATTTCTGGTGTATCTGTGGAGAGGAAGGTGATCTCCGCGTCTTACTCTTGCGTCATCTTCCCGGAAGCCTCCGGAGTCTCAAATTTTTGAGGAGGACCAGAGCTGACAAGATTCAGAATTAGTACCGGGAATGAGCGGAGATTAAGGTCATTGAAATCGCAGAGATCCAATGTATTGGATTGGCCCAGGTATTCAAATGAGTCGTTAACATAGATGTATAAATCTTTTTCTCACTGTTGTGGCCTCTCCCATTGTGGAGCACAGGCTCCGGACGCGCAGGCTCAGCGGCCATGGCTCACGGGCCCAGCCGCTCCGTGGCATGCGGGATCCTCCCGGACCGGGGCACGAACCCGCGTCCCCTGCATCGGCAGGTGGACTCTCAACTGCTGCGCCACCAGGGAAGCCATAACATAGATGTATAAATCTTGATTATCACTTGCTTGTAGTTAGACAGTTAGAATTTCAACTCAGGCATTCTGGCTCGAAAGCCTTCGATTTTAACCCCTATGTACCTTTACATAAGGATGATGCAGTAATCCTGTGATAACGGTGATGGGGAATCTGGAGAAGGGTAAACACCTCTTGTCCTGTTGCTCACGGAAGATGAGAAAACGAGCTTCCCCCACTGGAGAAAGATGCAATGTGAGAGGTGTCCTCGATGCTGAGTTATATTCCAGATAAGTCATCCTGCAAAAATATTGAAGAAATAGGGGAATTTATTTACAATGGAAGGAAGATTCAGAAGGTTTTAAAAAGAGTTGGAAACAGGGCTATAACAATTATAATAAAATCAAGGGTAGACTATATTTTTTCCTTTCCCACGAAACTGAAAATAGGGAAAAGAAGAAGAAAAATGGTAAAGAGGAATGGAGAGAACAGAAGGACAAGTGTGAGGCAAACGGGGGAACAAGTCCCATGAGCTGTGTGCTGTTCACAGGAAAATAGATTTTAAACAAACCCAAACACAAATATATTTTATTTATCTGAATACCATGAACATCTATTTTGCCACCTAAGAGCCGCCAGAGCACATCTCAGAATTATTTTTTTTCCTGGCCCCTGATAAGCTGGTACATCACCTGGACAACAGTAATACACAATTCATACTTTTGAGATTTGGCATGTGGTACATGATAAGTCCTCAATAACATTTGTTGAATCTGAATTCAATACCATTTGATTGAACTATTTGCTTACTTTTTTGTTTGGGGAACTGGAATAAGGAGGTTATAGTAAGGAAGAGAGTAGAAAGTTGGAAAAGAGTAGGGAAAGTAAAAGGGAAGACCGGAGCTGACTGTGACTGATTCCCACCTAACTCTGAAGCGTGCTCCTTTTCCACATAGAATGTGGAACAATTAGACTGAAAGAAAACATAAAAATAAAGATAGAATTACGCAATATAGTCCCTTTCGCCACAATATGTCTTAGGTGGAAATGGTGATTTTTCAGAAAGAAAATGATTTATTAAGACTGGAGTTCACTTCCTATCCCTAGCTGAATGCCTGTTTACTTGAGCTGAAGAGGGAAATGGAGGTGCCGTGCTAAGAAATCATCCTGTGCTTCCAGAAAGTACATGGTGTGGCCTCCCCAACCTCTTCCTTTTTCTTGTAGCAGTTCCTTGGTAGCCATTTTCTTCCCGTGATTCTGGAAACAGAGCTGCTCATAATGAGAGAGCTATTCCATGAAACTTAGGTGGAGCAGACTTCTCCCCACAAAGGTGGACACACAAGCCAACCTGACTCATCAGAGCCCTGAAATCCCTTGGCCACACGGATTGGTTCATCAGTCAAATGACTCAAGCAGAGCCACTCAGAACTTCCCCAGGACTTTACTGAGAAAGTATGAAAGAGGGATTTTCTTTTCTCTGAGATTTCTAGCTTATGGATGATATAGATCTAGAGCTGCCAATGGTCATTCAGAAAGCAAAGGAAAGAGGTGAAAGAATAGGGTGAAAATATAGAGAGATGGAAAATGAGGCTGGAAGAACAGGCAGATTTCTGATTAATTGTAAAGCATTTATGTGATAAACAGAAATACTGGCTGGCCCCCTGCAGGCAAAAGAATGCCAAAATGGTATAAACAGGTTGGTAGCAGGGGAGCCTGGAACTGTGGTGGGCCCACCTTTTGTTTTTCTAGAAAAATAACAGTGTCATTAATGTGCAGACAGACAGGAGTATGAAGAGGTGAAGAAAACCGGCCAGTTCAGCCACTGTGGCAATCTCCCTTGCAATATTTATTATAAGTAATGGTATGCACTGTGGTATTGACAATGGGGCTAGACAAAGTCAAGACTATAATTAGTAGGGTTTTAGTGATCTAGTAAATAATAATTTGAGAGAGAGGAAAGAAGGATCACCCAAAATCTTCTGGCTTAGACCATTGCAAAGCTGTGAACTATTAACAGAGATTGGGGATAGAAATCAAAAAGGCTTGGAAGGGAGCTGAGGACAAACAATGAATTTGGGTGAGTTCAGCTAGATATGGTTATGTCATCCACATGAAGACATCCTGAAATCATTATGAAAGCAGTTTAGGTCTGAAGCCTAGGAGTAAGATGAGGGTGGAATTACAAAAGTGGGAGTCATTAGCATATGAAAGATAAATAAAGTTGCTGATATAAATGAGCTTGCCTGATGAGACTAGATTGTTTAAGAAGAGAAAATTGACAGAGGAATGAGAAGAAATCTCTGCAGATGAAGATAATCAAGGCAAGAGTGTTGGGGGCTTGAAAACCTAGAGTTTCAATAGCTGTCTGGAGGTCAAGGAATTTAAGGATTAACAGTATCCACTAACTTTGTCACTTTGGAGGTTACCTTAACATCAGAGTGAACTTTCAGTGCAGTGATGGTGTCAAAGTCAGGTTGCATTGGGTTGAGAAGTGAAGTACAAGTGGAGGAAAGTTAAAGGGTATAGATTATTAAGACTTAGATATGAGAATACTTACCTGGCAGGGGAGATACCATGATCACGAAGACTTAGATGTGAGTGAAAACCAGGATAGTACATAGAGAAGAACAAGAGTGTGGAATGCTGGTTTTCATCTATTTGTTTAGTTTTTAGATGTGAAATTTGAGGGAAGAGACGATAACTGATGGAACAGAATTTCTGAAAAATTGAGATGGGATCTAGAATATAGGTAGAAAGATTCTTAGGTTAATTTATTCTTTAGTTATTTCCCAAACCACATTTAATTTTCATCTCCTAATGCTTCTGTTAATGCAACCAGGCTATCTAATTTTAATTTCTAAAAATAGGTAATTTTGGAAAGATCTTTTCCTAAGAAACCAATTTTCTGATGACAGTTTTCTAGCTTTCAGACATGACTAGTAGATAAAAAAGAATTATATGCAGTTCCAAATACCCTATTTCAGATTCACCTACACATAATATAATTTCAACAAAACTGTAAGCAATTATGGCAGCTAATAATTTTAAACACTAAATTGTAGGTTCTTTATTACACAGGGGACACTTCATTTACATTTTCATTTATGTTTCCCTTACATTTTAGATATCTTTTAAAATCAGATCTACTGCCTAGGAATATTGTAGCCTCCACCTTTAATCTTAAGATTAGAGTTTCATTTTACATTTATTGCATTCTGGTCGTTTTTGTCTCTAATTAAACCTAGAAATAAGCAAAGTGCTTCACTCCTGAAATCTGTGGTAGACATTTAGTTCTTTTAATAGGTAATATTTTTTGTTGGGCTTCATTGACCAGCTGAGATCTCAAGCAAGGACTGTTGTTGTGACTACTCCTTTGTTTTAAGTTTTTCTTTTAGTTTCATTTTTATAGATATTTATTTGAATGACATGCATACTTTCTGCTTCAGGTATAATATATTTGATGGATAATATATATGATGGAATGAGTAGTATATGAGGTAATCTTGGCCTATATAACATAAAAATATTCCTGACATTTCCTTTAAATTGAAATGGAATTTATCTTTGTAGCCACTTAAATATTGAGTCAGGATAACGGCATATAATGACAGTCCAGTATATTGTTTAAAATGACATATAAATTTAGAGAAAAGTGGAAATGAATACGAAATGAACACATATGTATATCTTTAAAGACAGTTTGCCCACATCACATGTGTTCAGTTAGGAGTTTATTAACTAACCCAAAGAATATTGCTGTACTTTGTTGATGTTCAAAAAAGTCAACAGACACACTTAAAGTTCACCTATTGATATAAACACAAATAACGTTTTGCTCCTGGCATAAGCCCACGAGATATAATTCAGATATGGTAAATTTATGTCAGATGACAGTCACATAGATCATTGGCCAAAAAGAACACCAGTCCAAGAAAGAAAGAAAATCCAATACTGAAACTGACATCTCTTGAAATAATCTTATCTAAATTGCAGAAACAAAGATTAGTTTACAGTGTGCACTTGACATAGGAAGTTGAAGTCATTCCTAATCTGACCAACAATGAAAGAGCTCTTGACAGAGGGTGTGCTTTGTTCCTTCTCAGCTCCCTGGGTGCCTGAACGCACAAGAAATCATTAGCAGAAAGAAAGATAAAGCTTAGAACATGTAATTTCTAGGAGATTTAAATGATGTTAGTTAAGCACTGGAGAGCTATCCTTAAAGTTTTCCCGATACCGGTTGTTGTTTAATCTCAGAATAGTTCCTATGGGGATAGGATTAAACAGAAGCACACAGGGTTACAAAATACAAGAAAAAACTAAATGTTTTATAACTGTGCTCTTAAAAGCACAAAAAGCACCACATCATTACATTTTTTTTTGGAATAAAGAAGAAATATAAGGAGATTGAACTGGAAATACACATGAGAATCCTGGAACAACTTGGACTGGTGATCTTAAAACCCAAGAGTTGTCTTTGTTCTTTAATTGACTCCTTCACGGATGAGGGAAAGCTCAGCCTCTCATCCCTGCTGTTTGACACCTCCGTGAGCTTTTGTGCCTTTTAGCAGTGTTCTTGCAACGCTGGCAGAAAAACTAAGCAACACTCAGTTAAAGAAGAAGAAACTAAATTCTGCACCCTCTCTGTCCCACGGATCAGCAATAGATGCACACAAAATGCATGCGGCTCGGGGTCTAAATCAATGACACTGTTGCCAATTACTACCCCTCACTCTCAATATTGATCTTTGCCAAACAACAGAGGAAGCTTCCTTTTTAAAACTTCAGTCCTTGTATTTTAGGGTGGGCTCAGGGTAGAGATTTTGAACAAACAGCAGGAGAAAAGACAGTGAGTTGTCAAGTCCGTGATGTGGCTTTGCCTTCCAGTAAAGACCTGGCAGCCTAGAGCTCCAGCTTTTCATTTGCATATAGTCTTGCTGTCCTTTACAGCCCTCAGTGACTTGCTTGCCTTTTCCTCTCCATAATCTTCTATTTGCCTCCAGTGTAAAATGGAGCTACAACTCATGGTTCTGACCAGGATTTAATTTAAGCTCTTTAAAGATGAGTAGGATTATGTTATTTTTTAAGCAGTATAAACTTCTGGTGAAAAACAAAAAGATTTCTTCCTAAAGAAATCACCTTGTGTATAAGAGAAAATTCCAGTTTGATTGTGAGACAATGTAACTAAAAATCGATACAGTGCTTTACAATTTACAAAGTATTTTTACAATACCGTTTTAACCTAGTTAAGGCTAATATTAAGAGCCCTATTTTACAGAAGAGAAAACTGAGGTCCAGAGAGACTAAGTAATCTGCTAGAGACCATTCAGCTGGGAAACGTGTAGGCTGAATTTAGGGACTCAAACCCAGGAGTCTGTCTCCAAATCAATGTGCTTCCACTGTATTATGGAAGTCTCCTAAAATGACCTATCCATCCCATTTTAATGAATATGATTTCTTTTAATTCATATGTCTCTTTTTTTCCGTAAGTTGAAAACATAACAGTTCATTTAAGAGAAGCAAAGCTCTGGTCTACGTTTTGGAAAAAATTCTCCTGTGGAGTTTTATATGGGGGGGGGTGGCCAAGGGATACACAGTATCTTCAGCAACGTCAGTGTTGTGAATGATTTATTTGTAAGTTGCTTTAAACCCTTGATTAAATATAAGGACTTAGCACTGGGGTGCAACTCAGTAAAAGTGAATGTGAAGAGGAGTCAAGACTCTGATATCCAAGTAGGCAGCTTTCTACTAACCTTAGTTAGCCCTAGGATAAGACCCTCAATAAGCCTGAGAGTATGGCTATTTTAGCCAAGTGGTATTTGCAGTAAGACTCATTTGATTGTAAGAGACAGAAATTAAACTCAAACTGTTTAGGCAAAAAGGGAATTTACTGGTTTACCTAGGCAAATTGTGTAAAGGTCAGGAACATGTAGACCTGAGGATTTGAATGTCGTAATGACTCTCTCTCTCCCTTTTTCCATATTTTCCTCTGCATCTCTCTACGTGTTTGCTTTACTCTTACTAAGAATGATTACCTTCTCATATGGGGGACCGAGCTACAAACAGCTTTTAAGCTCCTTCTGAAATGCTCCTTTGTGGAGAAGAGAGAACTCCAAGCAGGACTCACTATTCTTTTTTTTTTTGCGGTACGCGGGCCTCTCACTGTTGCGGCCTCTCCCGTTGCGGAGCACAGGCTCCGGACGCGCAGGCTCAGCGGCCATGGCTCACGGGCCCAGCCGCTCCGTGGCATGTGGGATCTTCCCGGACCGGGGCACGAACCCGTGCCCTCTGCATCGGCAGGCGGACTCTCAACCACTGCGCCACCAGGGAAGCCCTCACTACTCTATTTTTAAAAGGCAGGGAACCATACCAGTTTGGCCTAGCTTTTGTCACGTGCTCATGTCCAAGACAAATCACTATGAGAGGGCATTTAACTCCTGTGATTGGTCCAGTCTGAGTGAGGTGCTCACCTCTGGACCAATAATTAAAGTCAGGAGATGGGGCGAAATAAAATGATGGCAATTCCTATTTGAATCGTGGAGCTTCTGAAGGGTAGGGTAGAGTAAAAGTTTGTGTCCTCTTCCAAATGGAAGAAGAAATTATGGGTAAAAGAAACAATGGATGTATATGCCAATTGTACCTTAATAAAAAAACCAAATTTTAAAAAATTAAAAAAAAGAAACAATGGATGTTCCATTACAAGCCTTAACAATATTCTCACATGGTTTTTTCTCAGCTCTGTTTACATGGAACAAATGCATTATTTGTTCCAACTTTTTTAGCTTTATTTTCCTTAATTCAGAGGACAATTATTCATTAATTTCAACACTTTTATTGTTCCCCAAAAGGTCTAGGGTGCACCAAAGATTATTAACCATCAGAAAACAGTGAATCCTGACCTAGAGGCTAGTTTATTTTAGTGATTAAAAGAACAGACTCTACAGAGAGAATGTCCAGGTTCACTTCCTGGCTCCATCCCTTAGCAGCTATATGACTTCAGGCAAGTTATTTAACCTCTCAGTGCTTCATGTCATTTGGTGAAATTTGGTAGATCCTGCCTCAGAGGATTGTTGTGAGGATTACGTGAAATTATACCATAAAGTTGTTAGAACAATGGCACACAGTAGGTGCCCAATAAATACTCACTACTATTATTACTAAAATGAACGAGTTAAAGCCCGAACTTCTCCCTTCAGGCAGAACTTGGCACTGACGGATGTTTTATCTTCTTGGCCATGCCAGACTGTCTGGGTCATGATACCTAAGGCCCAAGGCCGTTGTGAGATGAAGCAAACTTGAGGAAAATCATACTGTGTGCTCAGATCTCCACTCCCTCCCCAATATTGTGAAGTAGTTAAAGTTTTATCAAAGTTAAGGGAGATAGAAGAGATACAATTCCAACCTCAGTGTCTCTGATACCAAATAAAAGTTTTGCTATGTATATATGGATTGATTTATGTTTGTATATGGATTGATAATCGTGTATGGATTGATTACATGCATAGTCATCTGTGGCCATTTTTTCAATTTCTGAAAAAAATATTTTTCCCTGCTGGCTGCTTCCCTGCATTGCTGTCCAGGTGTGCTCAATGTGGTTACCAGCCTGTCTGAACTCCAGCCTTGTTTCTTCTCAATAAAATACATATAGAGTACCAGCAAACAACTTCAAATATGGATTCAATCCTGTTATTAAACTCAAAATCCAGTAGTTTTAATTGCTCATTTCATAAAAATAAGATGGATGCCCATGAATTTTAACATACGTCAGTGATTAGTCAATACTAGTCATATCCTCTGCTTTCATTTTCAAGTGTTTCTGAATTCTCCTATTTTTTGAGATAATAGGAGATAATAATAGGAGATAATAATTCTCCTATTTTTTGAGATAAAACACATTTGCTTCTTCTACTATTACTATGCTAGCTTCTACCTCCTGGAGTGGAGGAGGAAATACTGACATTTAAAATATATTAAAAAATAAAATAAAATATATAAATTAGGTACCACAAACTGTCCTTAAGCACTTTACATAAAATATCTCATCTAAACCTCACTATGACTTCATGAAGTAAGCATCATTTTTTCCCATTTTATAGAGGCTCAGATAAATTGTTTCTAAAGTCCATGCTCCATGTATGCACATATCTGATTACATGAAAGACAGTCCTATTATGTTTGTAAGTGCATAAATCTAGGTGGTCTGGCTAATCTATCAATGATTAAATCAAAATTTTACAGGCTGCAATGAAGGGATGGAACAAAAGAATGCAATGAAATAAGCCTAGATGTAAAATCCTACACTGAAGTTAAAAAAATCGATTGCACATGAATAAGGTATAGATGACCTAATGTAGCCGTACAAAATATTTCTTTAAAAATGCCCTGATCAGGCTTCCCTGGTGGCGCAGTGGTGGAGAGTCCGCCTGCCGATGCAGGGGAACGCGGGTTCGTGCCCCGGTCCGGGAGGATCCCACATGCCGCGGAGCGGCTGGGCCCGTGAGCCATGGCCGCTGAGCCTGCGCATCCGGAGCCTGTGCTCCGCGACGGGAGAGGCCACAACAGTGAGAGGCCCGTGTACCGCAAAAAAAAAAAAAAAAAAAAAAAAAAAAATGCCCTGATCATTTCATCTGACTGAAAGTTCAATTTTAAAGTCAACGATGTGACTAAGATCTTAAGAAAGCCGATGTAGATGTTGGCTCCTTCAAAAGCGTATTACTGTGGTCAATAACATCAACAGAAGTAAAAGTCCATTGTGCCAGGCAGAATTATGGCTAACTCTGGGTGCTCCAATTTAAAGACACTATAGACTTAAGGCATATACAAAGAATACGGTAGGGGTCACGCAACAATGTCGAATGAGAAATTATTCAGCAATTGGATTTGTTGGTCTAGGGAAAAAAAGAACAGGGGAGAAAGTATGCAGAGGAGAGGTTTGACAGGTGTAAAGCCCTTGGAAGCGTAGACTTTATATTATTTTATCGAACAGAAGAAAAAAAGTCTGGTAGGCCCAAATTCTAGTAAAGTAAATTTAAGCCCATTATGAATACCAGCCTAGGTAGCTACTCAACAGGGGAAGGGGATGCCACACAAAATAATGAGGTTTGTTTATTTATTTATTTATTTTCCACAGTAGGTGTTCAAGGGAAACTGGATGACTATTTTAAAGGATTCTATCCCAAGAGATTATGGAAAACTACCCAGCTGATTGCCTTACATAAGAAAATTGAACAAATGATTTCTTAGTAGCCTTCCCAACTTTAAGACAGTATAAAATCTCTTTCTCACCCAATTATATTTTACCATGATAAATTCTATTAAGAATGTTATACTCATTTCTCATCCTTATATAACATTTTTTTTCTTCAGCAAAGTTCTATGCAACAGTAGTATTTCTGTAAAATTGCTCTAAGCTGTCTCCCTCTGGATTCATCCAACCAGTCACTCCTCAATTCCCATCAATGTCACTAAGTACTTCTTTTATAATTTCAACCTCGGGATGTACCTCTTATTCAAAATGGAATTTGTTGCACGTTTCTCTAGCTTGTGTTGAAAAATAGTTGAGAATGAGTATTAACTTGTAAACTTTAAAGTCTTAGCAAACAACTCATTGCTAGTGTTTTTATGGATTTGCCTTGATAATCCCTCAACTATTAGATGTTAAGTTTGTGGGAAGTAGTGATTTCATTTTAAAATGAGTCCAACAATTTAGAAAGAGTTTATTCATCTTAAAAAATTTTATAAATAAAAGCTATTAATGTATAAGTCATGGAAACACCCCAAGAAAACCCCAAGTCTTTAGAAAATATTTTACTCTTGGAAATACTCCTATCAGATTTGCTTGCCAGTTTAACAGAAAATATATACCTTCAAAAAGTTCTTCCACAAATTTTTCTTACAAATCCTTGCATATTTTGAAGTTGGGATTTGTAATGGATGAAAATGTTTGCATGGTGAGGGGGATGAGTTGCTAATGAACCACATCTGGTTCGTGGAAAACATAGAGTTGAACCATTTTCAGTACTTCTGAGAGCTGGAAGGTTAATGTTTAAAATCGCTGAAGGGAAGGTGGAGCTTTTTTTCAGTCATAAAAAGGAATAATTGCGATGACACACCACAGTATGCATTTTATACTGTTGAATGACGGCAGCTTCACTTTTGGCTCTATGCCCCAGAGGCCTAGCACACCCGGGGAGCATTGTAAAAGCTGCCTAATGCACACCCTGGCGTGTGTGTGCCCACTTTTACAGCCAGCAATAATTTTAAAGGAACATACAATACCTGCTAAGAAGCTTTTTCAGAGGCAAAAGGTAAATCAATAAGGATATAAACCCTTTGTAGGATATTATTACTAATAAGTGAATAAATAACAATCTTGTTTTGAAATGCTTAACCAAATAACAATTACAAACCATTTAAATACTTTATTGAAATATTTAGGCTCTAAACATTTTCTGATGATGGGATGATTATAAAGATTTGAGGAGATGATGAATAATCATATAATCCTCTTGAAAATAGTTTTCTACTACTTTTCAGTTTAGAGTTATTCAGTTGCCACATGTAGTACCACATTTTTCAGATAAGAATGACTAGGTTACTCTCTTTTGGAGACATAATGTTATGCTAACTGCAGTAGAAATGCTAATACTTTTCATAATTAATATATTAAGATTTTTCCCAGAGTGCTAAAAGACGTGTTAAAATCCTCAAATTATGACAAAATAGTCCGTTAAATATCAGTGGTAATTTTGGCATTTGATTTGACTTCATAAATAAAAGACAAAAAATCTGGTTACCTCAGACAATTTTTTATTCTGTAGCAACTGGGTGAACCACCTACAACATTCATAAGAAACAGCCATTCACTGGGATAGATCCGGGCTTTGTGCAGTAGTATTGAATTTGCACATAGAAATGCTTCCTGATTGTGACCTGGCTTTGCTTCCCCACCTGGAACTCTCCGCAACCCCCAGCCACTCCACAGCTGCCCATGCCAGTGAGGGTCCCTGAAGCTCAAGCTTGATTAGTTGCACGGTAACCCTGCCTCTGCTATCCAGATATAATATTGGTAGAAACTAGTGGTAAGAAGTACTGTTTCTGACCCTGCACCTTCAGAGTTAACATTTTTAGGTTCAACTTAAGACTGTGGGCAAGAGTTGAATCAAGGTTAAGAGTTCACGCTTAAAGGGAAATTATTAAAATTTTTTATTTTCCAATCTTGACGATATTTCGCTCCATTTCATGCTATCGACTGGGAGAAATTAACGTACAGAAATGTGAACAGTCCACATTTTCAAGGGCTCGGACTCCAAAGCAAAATATGAACTAGGAATCTTGGCAGCATTTTTATTCTCAACCATCCACAGTGAAGCCATTCATGTATAACTTCATAATTATAATAACAGCACAATAATACACAAGGCTAAGTTTGTAATTCCTGGCAATAAATTCTCTGAGACCAGATGCCATTTTCATGCTACAGACACATTTAGAAGGTATGAAACCTCTGAGGATTTTGGTTCGACAGACCCACAGGACAGAGCCTGCCCTAAGGAGTTGATCGTTTAGCTCTTCACTGCTGGACAGGGTTAGAGGGCTCCAAGATCAGACCACTGAAGTAACAGGAAGTTAGAATGTGTAGGGCCTGGTTCCTTTGTAGTAACTTTAGGTTTACTCTGAGTAAAAAATAAAACCAAAACCAAAAAACCATTAGAGGGTTTTGAGTAGAGAGGTGGCATGATAATGACTTATGTTTCCAGAAGGATCACTCGGCTGCCGTATTGAGAATGGACTGTCGGAGGGAAGGGTGAAGCCAGGGAGAGGTAATCACTATAATTTAGACACGGGATGATGGCAGTGGTTGTATTCCAGATATATTATGAAAGGAGAGCAACAGGATTTGGTTGATGACTGTGTGTGATATGTGGAAGAAAAAGAAGAGTCACAGATGACTGCAAGATTTTTAATCTGAACAACTGGAAAGATTGCCTAAAAGAGGGGGGACTGCGTATACAGCATGTGTAGGCAGACAATGAGGAGGTTGGTTTTTGACATGTTATGTTGAGATGCCCATCAGTCGTCCAAATGGAAATGTCAAGTAGACATTGGGTGAGGCTGGGGATTAGGGAGGAGGTAGAGACTGGAGGTACCAATTATGAATAGTATTGAAAGTCATGTGGTTGGAGGAGCTCATAGTGAGTGAACATAGGTAGAGAAGTCCAAAGGTTAAGAAGCTTGAGTCCTGGGCCACTGTGGTATTTAGCAATCAGGTGGATAATTAGGAACTAGCAAAGAAGATTGAAATAGTGTTGCCAGTAAGGTAGGAGGAAAAGCGGGAGAGTGAGTGCCGAACAAGTAAAGGTGGAATGATTCGATTCCACACACACATTAACCTTGCAAGAGCATTTATTGAGGGGAATCTAAAGGAAGATGCAACCGCAGGTCCCCATCACACTCTGGGAAAGTGCAACCCTAGGGACATAGGAGGGCTGAGGACGGTACTCCAGGCAAGGAATCCCAGCCCTTATGTTTTGGGACTGAAAAGCTGTAGGACTAGAGAAGTCCCAGCTGCTCCCCTGAGGTGAGCAGGGGCTATGACCCCAGCCTGTCGTTCTACCTTAAAATGTGGCGAAGGCCCCCCGCATCTTTTCTGTGTGTGATTAACCAGGAAGAGCTATCAGGGAGAAAAGGAGTAGGAGGCCAAATAGAGATGGAAGGAAGGAGCAACTGAGGCACGTAATTAAAATAAAAAGCAAGACGTGTGTGTGTGTGTTAAAACAAGGGCAAAGAGGTACAAGAGGAGAATTATAAACTGATAAGAAGAGTAATATAGGGCTTCCCTGGTGGCGCAGTGGTTGAGAGTCTGCCTGCCGATGCAGAGGACACGGGTTCGTGCCCCAGTCCGGGAAGATCCCACATGCTGCAGAGCGACTGGGCCCGTGAGCCATGGCCGCTGAGCCTGCGCATCCGGAGCCTGTGCTCCGCAGCGGGAGAGGCCACAACAGTGAGAGGCCCGCGTACCGCAAAAAAAAAAAAAAAAAGTAATATAAAGAGAGTATAACCATCATGAACATATATGTTCTCTCTCCTCTAAAGATCCCATTCCCTTCCATGTCTTTTACTCCCAAATATGTTCAGATGACTTCCTTACCCTTCCTGCATCACTGTTTGAAATTCCATCAGCACCTCATATTCACTATGCTCAGAATTGAGCTCACTCCCATCCCATCCCATCCCATCCCATCATACTCTACACCCCGCCTCCACCCCAACAAGTAGGTATTTCAACTACTGTTGTTCCCTACCTTAGTGTATGTATCTGTTTTAGCTTCTTCTGTGTAAAAATAATCACAAATTCTCAGTGGCATACAATACACACATTTACTTCTCACTTACGGTCTACGGTTTAGTAGGCAGTTTCTGCTTCAAACTGTGGGTTACGTTCAGGTCTGTTCCATGAGTTTCATTCTGGGGCCCAAACTGAAGAGGCAGTGGCTACCAGGGGCATGTTTTTCTCTTGGAGGTAAGAAGCCTGGAAATAAGTAGTTGACTATACAGTCTAAATTCACCAAATGGCTACACAAACTTCTATTTCCTTTAATATGATTCAGAAACTGCTAGTGTAATCACCATTCTCTTTATGACAGTTTAGATCATACTTTATACTAAATATTCCATGTCAAAACTTTTCTGTTTACAAATGTTCTGTAAATCAAATTTAGTTGAGGACGATCAATATTTCTTTCAAAGCAAATGACAATACTGTTTGTATATATACATATATATACACATACACAATACTTTAAAATCTTTTATATCAAAGGTAGAAAAGAATGTGTAGGAATTAGATTAATATTGGATATTTTCAGTTATTTATCACTAAAATTTTGTTTGAGTGCTTTATTTCTCCAACAAAAGAGAGCTAGGAAAGTGTTGATCAGTAAGTTTTAAAACAGACTTTTTAAAAAAGAGAGAAAACCTTATTCTGGTTTGCCACATATATATATATTTTTTTTTTTTAAAGAAGATGTTGGGGGTAGGAGTTTATTAATTAATTAATTTATTTTTGCTGTGTTGCGTCTTCGTTTCTGTGCGAGGGCTTTCTCTAGTTGTGGCAAGCGGGGGTCACTCTTCATCGCGGTGCGCGGGCCTCTCAGTATGGCGGCCTCTCTTGTTGCAGAGCACAGGCTCCAGATGCACAGGCTCAGTAGTTGTGGCTCACAGGCCCAGTTGCTCTGCAGCATGTGGGATCCTCCCAGACCAGGGCTCGAACCCGTGTCCCATGCATTAGCAGGCAGATTCTCAACCACTGCGCCACTAGGGAAGCCCTGCCTTATATTTTAAATGAATACAAAGTAACTCTTTGCAGGGAGAATAACCATTTTATGAATTTTTTCCTAAGAAAACGTGGAATGTTATTAAAGACTTTTCTGTTTCCTCTCAGACCAAGAATGCCAATTAAATTAGAGAATTTGATAGTTAAAAAACATAATTTTATGGAAGCAACCTAAGTGTCCATCAACAGATGAATAGATAAAGAAGATGTGGCACATATATACAAGGGAATATTACTCAGTCCTAAAAAGAAACGAAATTGAGTTATTTGTAGTGAGGTGGATGGACTTAGAGACTGTCATACAGAGTGAAGTAAGTCAGAAAGAGAAAAACAAATACCATATGCTAACACATATATATGGAATCTAAAAAAAAAAAAGTTCTGAAGAACCTAGGGGCAGGACAGGAATAAAGACGTAGAGAATGGACTTGAGGACACATGGAGGGGGAAGCGTAAGCTGGGACGAAGTGAGAGAGTGGCATAGACATATATACACTACCAAATGTAAAATAACTAGTGGGAAGCAGCCACATAGCACAGGGAGATCAGCTCAGTGCTTTGTGTCCACCTAGAGGGGTAGGATAGGGAGAGTGGGAGGGAGGGAGATGCAAGAGGGAAGAGAGATGGGGATATGTGTATATGTATAGCTGATTCACTTTGTTATAAAGCAGAAACTAACACACCATTGTAAAGCAACTATACTCCAATAAAGATGTTAAAAAACAAACAAAAAAACATAATTTTAGCTCTGTAACTGTCCACTCAATTTTGTTTTGAACCTAAAACTGATCTAAAAAATAATATCTATTAATTTGTTAAGACTATACAATGTTGGAATTTTTTTTTTTTGTGTGTGTGTGTGTGTGTGTTACACGGGCCTCTCACTGCTGTGACCTCTCCCATTGCGGAGCACAGGCTCCGGATGCACAGGCTCAGCGGCCATGGCTCACGGGCCCAGCCGCTCCGTGGCATGTGGAATCCTCCCGGACCGGGGCACGAACCCATGTCCCCTGCATCGGCAGGCAGACTCTTAATCACTGCACCACCAGGGAAACCCTGGAATATTTTTTAGAATAATTTTTAACTTACAGTTCAGTTGATTATTATGTTGTCTCAAAGGCTAACAATCTGTTTTAGCTCAGTGGTTCTCAACCCTATCTATCTGAATATTAGAACTCTTGTGGGGGGGGCATTATAAATGTCGGTAATGCCAACTCTGTGGATGTAATAGATATTACTTTAAATGGGTGAATTTTATAATATGTGAAATATATCTCAGTAAGGGTGTTTTTAAAAAATGTTGGTGCCCAGTTCTCACTCTGGACTAATTCAATCGGAGTTGTCTGAGGAAAGATCAAGGCACCCAGGTGTTTCTAATGTACAGCCAGGGGATAAAACCACTGTTGAGCTTGTCCTGTTTAACTAAAAAGGGCTATTAGCACTCATCATTTTGAGGATTTATTCTGGCAAATGAAGTGTTTAAAAGCAAAATGGTTTCAACCTCCAACTTTGTTCAGGCTGATTATAAGTCTTTAGGATTGATAATGTAAGGGTAAAATTCTTTGGAAATAGGAGAAAGCAACCTAGTTGCTTTTAACGAACTTCAATGTGATATAGAAATATGCTCACTTCAGACTAGAAGGAAAGGTAGAATTCGGACAGAATTATATCAGAACCAAAGAGACATCTTCTGGAGAAGGTATGTGGAGGGGTAGCCATGGTGGGGTGATGATTTCCACCACGGTGCAGGGGATCAGGAAAGCCTTGCAGAAGGATCTGGACTGGACTGGCAAGTGAAACTTCACTGTAGATGTAGATGACACAGATTTTCAATGACCCAGCACAATCACCCTGGTCATTATGCTCAAAATGTGGCAGGTTGTGTCCATGATGTGAGTTTACTGCTAGAAAAGATAGAGTCCCACAGTGGAATATGCTGCTTACAGACCTCTTCTCCTTCTCTCCTTTCATGGCATCACCTACACTGACAGATGCCTGCTGTCCTCAGGAGATACCCAGTAAATAGGACTTGACTCTAAAAGACCTTTCTCAGGCCTACCCTTAGTGAGTGTCCCAGCTCTGGACCTCTCTCTCCATCTATTAAAGTCTATCATGAGGTCTACATAGTGCACTGGTCTCCCCTATAGTTGACCTCGTCTCATTGTAGCACAAATGGGCTCTAAGATTTAAGTCTTTCAAGGTATTATCATTTCCCTTGACAAAATGATTGGCCCAAGGGTAAGTGTGTGTCCTAATCTAGTCCAATCAGTGTGGAGCTCAAGGCTTCTATTTTATTATTGGGGGAAACCCACTCTCTCCCTCTGGATGTGAATGAGGAAGGAGGCAGGGCTGTGAATTGCTGAGAGCTATATTGTTTGCATTAGGGAAGGCAAACAGGGAACAAAGTCAACCTATCTTTGTGGAGAGAGCTGAGAAAATTGTAGAGGATGAGATGAAGATTCGTGATAAAATTTTGAAAAATTTTATCAAACCCTCATGACCAAACGCTCACTGATCGCAGAGCTTCTCTGTTAGGTGAGCCCATAAGACCTTCTTTGTGTATTATTTGTTTTGAGGGAGACTCCTGTTCCTTGCATACAAAAGCATCTTAATTAAGTTGGCTATTATATGTGGAATTGCTTTTAACTAGTTAATTCAAAAAGTGAAATTAAGGATCAATATAATATTTTGGCATAATAAACAACATTCTCAGGATATTTATTTAAATAGGGAAATGTCTAAAATCAAAGAAGTTCATTTAAAAATAATAACACAGTGAATGGCCCTAAGATTATTAGGGTTGGGATTTTGGATAGAGGGGCTTTCTCAAATCAAAACACTCCTAAGGGGCTTCCCTGGTGGCGTAGTGGTTGAGAGTCTGCCTGCCGATGCAGGGGACACGGGTTCGTGCCCCGGTCCGGGAAGATCCCACATGCCACGGAGCGGCTGGGCCCGTGAGCCATGGCCGCTGAGCCTGCGCGTCCGGAGCCTGTGCTCCGCAACGGGAGAGGCCACAACAGCGAGAGGCCCGCGTACCGCAAAACAAACAAACAAACAAAAAAAAACACTCCTAAGGAGAACCATCTGGCCTCTATTTTGTGAGCAGCAGAATCTGCCTTCCTTTTGATAATTGTTTCTGTTACTTCTATAATGATGCTACTCCTCCAACTACTGCCATCACCCTAATCATCACCAACTAAGACTCTCAATCTATCTTCACTTCTCTCTGTCCCCTTATTATGCTTCTCCTTTTAATCCTCAGCCTCGCTGTTGATCCGAGAACCAGATTAGTTCAAGCCTCTCCTTTTAGCTTCTGTGTGTCATGGCTTCAAGACATTAAATAGCTAACAAATTAATCCAAGTCAATATTGTAATGGCTAGATAGGCTCTTCCAGATTACACATTAATTCCTAACCATGCCCAGCATCTTCCTTGTTTAATCTAAAGATTGTTCATAATGGTGGTAATTTGGTGGGAGGAAGCACCAAGAGAAGAATGGGGGCAGCTTTTGAGGAGAGCCTCAGACCGCCCTGAAGAAGCTGATGTGACAAGAAGACTGGAGTGAGGAATTCTGAAAGAATGGAAGTGGAACACAGTTTGGAGGGAACTTGGTACTCAAGTGTGTGAAATGAAATAATGAAAGGAGAGAGAATGTACTTCTAAACTGAGTAGGGAAGCAGAAATAATTTTGCTCATTGGTGAAGAGAGTAGGAAAATGGATTATTGTCATGATCTCAGAAAATGAGTAATCAGACTCAAACTCTGCAGAAAGTCAACCAAAAGTTTAATCATAATTTTTAACATCTAAACATAACATGAAAAGGTAGAACAAAAGCCATGTAAAAATTAGGGTGCTAGCAGAGGCCATCACTACGTGTGATGGATCAAACACAACTATTAAAAAGAAGGGCAACAAATAAATTTAGAATGGGTAGGTTACTATTAACTTTGACCTTTTGAGTTCTCCATCCTTGACTCTTTCTTTGCATAGATAGATCTTATTCCCTGCTAGACACTAGAGTGAGAGTTTTATCTTTATGCTTTTTATGATGATTTTTTAAAAAAATGTTTAGAACCACTCTATGGAAGGGCCACATCCTTGAGAACACCTGCCCTTGCAGTTAACTGATTATTATTAAGCAAGATCAAGTGACATGAAGTCAGTTACAATAAAGTGTAAATAAAAAAGTTTATGGCAGGGTGTGTAAAGCAAAAAAAAAAAAAAAAATTGAAATTAATCATCCAGGCAAAGCAAGGACAGATCCAAAGTTCATTTTTTTCTTCACTTAAATACTTCAGGAAATGCCTTGATTAAAAATTGTTTTCATGTTTCAAAAATTTTAACTTGGGATTCATAATTGATTAACATTTTGTGACTTCTAGTGAAACAATAGCATTCACCCTCAAAATAAAATGTCTTTATTAATATAATAAGCTTTTTTTCTCTGAGGAGTCTGAGCAGTAAATATCAGTCTAGAACATTTTTTTTTTTTTTTTTTTTTTTGCGGAACACGGACCTCTCACTGTTGTGGCCTCTCCCGTTGTGGAGCACAGGCTCCGGACGCGCAGGCTCAGCGGCCATGGCTCACGGGCCCAGCCGCTCCGTGGCATGTGGGATCTTCCCGGACCGGGGCACGAACCCGTGTCCCCTGCATCGGCAGGCAGACTCCCAACCACTGCGCCATCAGGGAAGCCCCAGTCTAGAACATTTTAGGATACTGTGCTTTTTTTGCAGTTGAAATTTCTTTCAAGGACGTGGAAAATTCAGTTTTCTGTGCTCACCCTAAACAATATCTTTGTTTAATTGAGAACCAGACTTATTTCAACACTTGGCACAAGGGATAGAATTATTCTTTGATTAACTCTTAACATCTTTTGTACCTTATCTCGTATGACCTGATTTTCTTTGAGAATTTAGGAGACAAATTAGAATTGGAGGAAGGTTTCTACTCAATTTCAGTTGAACAATGTAAATGAAGCACTTATTACGTACCAGTCAGTATGCTCAGCGTTACAGGGGGTACAAACATGAACAGTATATTTCTTTTTCTTAAAAGGAATTTTGCCTTTTTAAAATTTTTTATTTATTATTTATTTATTTATTTATGGCTGTGTTGGGTCTTCGTTTCTGTGCGAGGGCTTTCTCTAGTTGCGGTGAGCGGGGGCCACTCTTCACCGCGGTGCGCGGGCCTCTCACTATGGTGGCCTCTCTTGTTGCGGAGCACAGGCTCCAGATGCGCAGGCTCAGTAGTTGTGGCTCACGGGCCTAGTTGCTCCGCGGCATGTGGGATCTTCCCAGACCCGGGCTCGAACCCGTGTCCCCTGCATTGGCAGGCAGATTCTCAACCACTGCGCCACCAGGGAAGCCCTAGTATATTTCTTATAATTGACAGTGTCAGTGGGTGGTTAGCTCCACCACAATATCCGTTTTTCGCCATCGCTTACCCCAAATAAGCATGCAATCTAAGGAAAGGCACTATATTTAACATCTTAAAGTACCTTCTACACACATACCCTATTAGGACCACTCCACTTCCACCTTATACTCCTAACGAGATCGCCACCTCTAAGGCTCTTCTGTCTTGGCTCTTGTACTCAAGAAATTGAGAGTCTGGTAAGAAAGAAAAAGCAAGTACACACACACACACACACACACACACACACACACACCCTCAAACCCTTTGATATAAAAGAATAAAATATACAATGTGCTTTTCTACCTTTCTTGTTGTCTAACTACCATATGGATGTGTTCTTCTGAACGTCTTCTTTGTTCTCTATATCTTTTTTGAAAATCATAGGATTCTTGGTAAAATCTATTTTCTTAGAGCTTATGTGTTAAATTACACTGGTGTATGTTTTGGCTAATTTATTATTAAAACCTGGACTCTTCCAACAAATGTCGCCCTCAAGATCAGTAAGCATAATGTTCTAGACTTTGTCCTCTCTCACGGGGTCTGAGGTATGACAATAAAGCCACGGTATATGACTTATAATTTCTCTTTAGTACCCATAGTATATACACTTTGAACCACCAAGGTGAGTTGACCTTCATCTCTCTTCATTTGCTTTCTCTGGTAGTAGTTTTATTTTTCTAGAATTACAATTAGTATTTTTTAAGTACTTCTTTTCTTACTTTATTCTTTAAATGAACAAACAATGATTGACTTTTTGATGGCATTTCTGTGAGTTTTAACACATGTATGAATTCATATAACCATCCCCACAATCAGGATACAGAATAATTCCATCACACTCATTATTTCTTTTCTTGTTGTTGGGTTTTGAGACAGCTTCTTACGTATTCTGCACAAATATACTTTATTGGATATATGATTTGCAAGTATTTTCTTCCAGTTTTTACTTTGTCTTTTCATTCTATTAATAGTATCTTTTGCAGGGAAAAATTTTACTTTTGATGAATTCCAATTTATCAATATTCTTCTTTTATAGATCGTGTTTTTAGTGTTGATTCTGAGAATTCTTTGCCTAAACCTAGGTCATGATGATTTTCTCCTAAAAATTTTATAGTTTTATGTGTTACGCTTATAGCTCCAATCCAGTTTGAGTTCATTTTGACATAAGATGTAATGTTTTAAGTCGAGGGTTGTTTTCTTTTTTTACACATGAATGTCCAATTGCTCTGACAAGATTTGTTGAAAACATCATCTTTCTCAATCGAATTAACTTTGCACCTTTGTGAAAATCAGTTGACCTTAACTGTGTGGGCCTATTTCTGGATGCTGTATTCTGTTCCCTGGATCTATGTGGTTAGCCTTTTGCCAAAACCACAATTTATGGATTAAAATAGTGTTATAACAATTCTTAAAATCAGGTAGTTTTTAAAAATTGTTTCGGCTGTCCAAATTCCTTTGTTATTCCATGTAAATTTAGAATCAGTTTGTGTAAATCTACAAAAATTCCTACTTGGATTTTGATTGGTATTATGTTAAATCTGTACATTAATTTGAAGACGTGACATATTAACTACATTTTTTATTCCAATGCACAGTTTATGTCTCTCAGTTTATTTAGATTTTCTTTTATTTCTTTAATTAGTGTTTTGAAGTTGTTAGATTTATTCTGAAATATTTCATTTTTTGGAAGTATTATGAGCTCTATTTAAAAAAAACTTGAGCTTCCAATTGTTCATTGATAGTATATACAAACATGATTGATTTTTGTGTGTTGAACTTGTAGCCTGCAACCTTGTTAAGCTCACGTAATAATTCTAAGAACTTCTTTGTTGATTCCATGAGATTTTTTACATATACAGTATGTTATCTATAAATAATGACAGATTAATTCTTATTTTCTGATCTGTTGTCAGGCTTTACTGCATGGGCTGGGACTTCCAATAAAATGTTGAATAAGAGTGGTGAGAATTGTCAGTCTTGCCTTATTCTCTGTCTTATGGGGGAAAGCATTCATTGTTTCACCGAGAATCGTGCTGTTAGCTATAGGTGTTTTTGGTAGAAGACTTTTATCAGGTTAACAAAGCCCCCCTCTATTCCTAGTTTACTGCATATTTTTTATTATGAAGAGATGTTGAATTTTGTCAAATGCTTTTTCTGCTTTAATTGATACAATTATATGGGTTTTCTTCTTTTGCCTGTTAGTATGGTGGATTACATTGGTTGATATTCAAATATCAAATGAGCGTAGTTTATTCCTCTTTTTATGGGTTTGATTTGTTAGCATTTTATTGATTATTTTTCTGTCTATATTCATGAAGGATAGTAGTCTCTAGTTTTATTTTCTGGCACCATCTTTGGTTTTGGCATCAGGGTAATGCTGGATATGACTTAACTTAGTGAATACCCCTTGTACGTTTGAGAAAATACGTAATCTGCTTTTATTGATTTGGACTTTCTACAGAAGTCAGATCCAATTGGTTAATAGTGCTATTCAGTACTTCTATTCTTACTATTTTCTCTGTCTACTTGTTCTATCAATTATTGAGACAGGAATGTTGAAGTTTCTAAGTATAATTGCAGATTTGTCGATTTTTTTGTTTCAGTTCTGTCACTTTGGCTTTATGTATTTTGAAGTTCTGATGTTAGGTGCATATATTTTTAGGAGTTTTTATGTCTTCCTGTAAATGTTCCTTTTTATTATTATGTAATGTTTCTCTTAATCCCTAGTAATTTTCCTTGCTTTATAGTCTACTGTGTCTGTGATTAAGATAGCCACTGAAGCTTTCTTTTGATTTGTGTTTGCATGTTATATCTTTTTCCATTATTTTATATTTTACCTTCCAATATCATAATATTTAAAATAAATTTCTTATAGACATTGTACAGCTAAGCCTTTAAAAAATGATTCTGACAACCTCTCTCTTTTATTCTGTCTTCTTGAACTATTTATACTTAATAAAATTATTGATATGTTTGGAATTAGGTCTACCATTTTTTATCTGTTTTCTTTTCCCTCTGTGTTTTGCTTCTGTTTCCCCTTTACTGCTTTCTTTGGCTTATTTTAATATGTTTTATTATTCCAATATATCTATTGAGTTTTTGACTGTCTCTTTATATAATTTTGTTTCTTAAGGGTTGCTGTAAAGATTACAACACACATATTTAACTTTTCACTGTATTACGTTGAATTAATATTTTACCAATTAAAGGAAAAAGTAGAAAATTCCTATAGGTTCCTTTACCTCTCTCATCTATGTTGTAGTTGTCAAATGTATTACTTCTATATACACTGAAAATCCAATCAAGACAATGTTTTTTGAAAGCAATATTTTTTGCTTTTTACTGATATACATATTTGAAAGAACTCAGAGGAAAGAATAATTTATTATGTTTATCTAGCTTCTACCATTTCTGTTACTCTTCCTTCATTTCTAATGGTCCAAATTTTCATCTTGTATTATCTCCGTTCTGTCTGAGAAACTTCCTTTGGCATTTTCTAGAGCAGGTCTGTGGTGATAAATTCTCTTATTTTCCCTTCATCTTAGAATTTCTTTATTTTTCCTTTATTTCTGAAGGATATTTGCTCTGGATATAGAATTCTTGGTTGACAGTTCTTTTCTTTAAGCACTTTGAAGATTCCACTTCCTTCTTATTTACATGGTTTCTAATGACAAACCCAGTCATTCAAATCATTGTTACCCTAAAGGTAAGGTACTGCTTCTCTCTGGTTGCTTTCAGGCATTCTTCTTTTTTCTTTTCTTCTGTTCAGCAATTTGATTATGATATCTAGACAATGATTTCTTTACAGTTATCATGTTTGGAATTTGCTGAGCCTCTAGAATCTGTCCTTTGTCAAATTTGGGAAGTTTCCAACCATGAATTTTTCCAGTATTTTTTCTGCTCCATGTTCTTTCTCCTCTCCTGTTGGTACTCGGATGACACAAAATTCAGACCTTTTGGTATTGTTCTATAGGGACCCAAGGCTTTGTTCACTTTTTTTACAGGTTTTTTTTTTTTTTGGTCTCTGTTATTTAGGGTAATTTCTCCTGATCTACTTTTTAAGTTTGCTGACTTTTTATTCTGTCATCTCCATTTTGCTGTTAAGCTTGTCCAGTAATTTTTAAGTTATTGAATATTTTAATTCTACAATTGTATTTTGTTCTACTTTATGTCTTCTGTTTCTTTGCTGAGGTTTCTCATTTATTTCAAGAGTATTCTCCCTAACTTCATGAAGCATGGTTATAATAGGTTCTTTGCAGTCTTCATTGGATAATTCCAACATCTGTATAATCAGATCATCTGTTGATTTTCCTTTACCTTGTGAGTTCAAATTTTCCTGATTCTTCATATGGCAAGTAATTTTTAATTGTATCCAGAATTGAATAGTAGTTTGACTGTGGGTTTTGCTTAAGTCTTAAGAGGAAAGTTGATTATTGCGTTTGTTTCAACAGACAATCAAGCAGGTTAGGTGGAGGCTTCAAGTTCTGATTTGCCCCCTTTGGTTTGTGGTCCAAATGTCATTTCAGTTTTCAAAATGTTTGTAGTGCTATTGAGATCAGTACCAGATGAATGTCAGCTGGTTTCCAGTCTGGGACCTAGGCAATGGTCTACTTTGTAACTCAGTTGTCAAAGCCAGTGGTATGCTAATTAAAGTCAGATACATGAGTACACAGCTCTTAGGTCAGCCCTGGAGTACATGCACAACTTTATGAGTTTGATTTCTTGATTTTCCTCTTCACAGTGATCTGCCCAACACCTTCTGGCTCCCACAGGCCTCCCTTTCTGGTCCTCTGTACAGAAAACTAAGACTTTAGTGTCCTCTGTCTCCATGTTCTTCTCGCAACTGTGTCAGCATTTACTGCCAAGCAGCAAAAGGACAGAGAAAGAAAAAAAGCAATGAGGATTCACTCCATACTGTTGGGACCATAACTCTCTCATTATAGAGAGGATTCCCCTCCCTCAGAGTTTTATGTGCATCCCTGGCCATGACCACCATCTGGAGACTAAGGCAGGAGAAAGGAAAAACTAATAATTTAAACAGTTTTAAAAGCAGGAGATTTCCTCCCCTTTCTCTGACCCATGGGATTCCTCTTTTCCACAATCTTTTTTGCAGAAAGAAAGGGCTTTTCTTAGAGCTTTTTTGCTCTTCACCCATGCACACTTCTGGATTTAGAGCTTCCCTTGAGTTTATGCCAGGTGATACTGGAGAAAAAAAGATAAGGAATTCACCACTGGTTTGGTGTAACTTCAAATCCTGGCTATTTCCCCCAATCTTCCTGCTAAAATTTTCTCTTCAGCATCTTCAGATAGCTGTTTCTGCATTTATACGTGCATTTAGTGGGAGAGACAGAGTAGAGTGTGCTTACTCCATCTTCCTTATTACTTGAAACCTTTCTCAAGTACTGGTTTCTTTTTTGGTCACGCCACACAGCATGTGGGATCTTAGTCCCTTACCAGGGATTGAACGTGTGCCCCCTGCAGTGGAAGCACGGAGTCTAAACCACTGGACCGCAGGGAGGTCCCTCTCAAGTACTCTTAATTCACAATTTATTGCTCAAATTTGGTATTTCCATCGTACTTTAATAGTTCCTTGCAGTTTACAAATTGATTTGTAAAGTTATTAGTAAATTTCACATGAATAATTTCATTTGATCCTCACAACAAGCCTGTAAGTCTGAGTAGATATAGGAACTAAGATTCAAGGAGTCCATGCTTACCAGAGAAATGACGAGAGGTCCGATCCCAATTCCACAACAGCCTTTTAGGTTACTCTAATTCATTCTTTCATGTTTCCATCTTGATGGTACTAGTCTCGTGTGAAAATATACATGAGTAATGTATTTAGGCCAAAACAGATTTAATTAAGCGCTGAGAAATCTGAACAGAGAGAGTATCATACATCTTTCCATTTCTTTGCTTTGCTTTGGGCTCTTCCTTTTACCTGACATAACTTTCCTCACAACTCTACAGTCAGAGATGTATTCAATCTCTTATTACCTATATAAAACTGTCTCCATGATTACTACCTGGGTTTAGCTAGAATAATGACTAATGGCCAGTGCTAGGGAAGGGGTGTATGTTCCAGCCTTTCTCAGCTCCACTCAGCTGCAGGTTCTCATTAACTTAACAGTTACTATATTCCAAATGCTTTGCTAGGGTTAGCAAATAAAGGGAGAATGAGAGATACCGCAGTACCTCTCAATCTAGCAAAAGAGAAACATCATATTATTGGTTTGGCAAATACTGGCAAATAATTATTGTCTGCGCCTCATGTGCAATGCACTGTGTTAAGCCCACAATACTGGTAAATCTATGAAGTAGTACAATTATTATACCCACTTGACAAATGAAGAAACAAAACTTTCTGGAGAGGTTAAGTAACTTATTCAAGGTCACACCATATGGTAAGTGGTGATGTCAGGATTTGAACCCAGATGCCTAAATATTAAGTGATTAGAATCCAGGTTTCCTAATGATACACTGGATTCTCTCAACTACTGCTTCTTTAAAGTTAATTAAACTTCGTTCTAGTTTTTTTTTTTTTTTTTTTGCGGTACGCGGGCCTCTCACCGTTGTGTCCTCTTCTGTTGTGGAGCACAGGCTCCGGACGCACAGGCTCAGCGGCCATGGCTCACGGGCCCAGCCGCTCCGCGGCATGTGGTATCTTCCCAGACCGGGGTACGAACCCGTGTCCCCTGCATTGGCAGGCAGACTCTCAACCACTGCGCCACCAGGGAAGCCCTTCATTCTATTGTTGTTCAGACAGATTAATCCTTCTGGATACTCAGCAGAGGAGTCACTAAGAGCTCCTTAAAGAAGATTTACTGCAACCAAACCAAGCCTACTGCCCATCACACCCAAGCTGTTTCATCTGCTCTTTTTCATCTCAGCTAATGGCAACTGCATTCCTCCAATTGCTCAGACCAAAAATTCTGATGTGCTGTTAGTCCCCTTTCTTTCTCTCACACCTCACTTTTGGTATGTCAGCCAATCCTGTTGCCTATACATTTAAACTAGATCCAAAATTTGACAAGTCCTCGCTGTTCACAGTAATTACCTGAGCCAGGTCATCATCATCTCTCATGGATTTGCAACACCAGCTCTAAAATCTTAGGCAAAACGAGTCCACCTGAAATGACACATAATTTCACAATGAAAAATATTCCCAAGGAGAGGTTATTGGCACTTTAATATATTTTTTCCACTTTGTAATATTAACTAAAATTGGCTCTTTCTTACTCCCTTATATCTGACTGCTATTTTGTCTTGGAGATGACTGATTTATCCATAAATGATACATATAACAATTATTAATCACTATTTTTGCTCTTCAAGAGCAAAATAAAAATTCTATTGTTGCATCAAGACCTATTTTTTTTTTCTTAATTAGATGTCTCAGTGAACGTCTAAGGACCTATATGTTAGGAAAGCTGTGATCTGGCTTGGAGTCAAGTAAAATGTCAAGCTTCATGTCAGGACGCTCTGGATCAGTGTTTTCTGTAACTCCAAGGAGATATATCCATACCACTTAATTTAATGACCTCCAAGTAAGTTCACTTTAGAGAGTTAAATCACAAAAGTACTGATTTTAGATGAATTCACGTTGGCTCAAATTCCTAGAAATCCCCAGTATACTTTTATAAATAACACTTTTCAGCAGTAAAGCACTTTGCCATTTATAATTTTCCCCACAAAGTGTGGTGGTAGCTAGCGCTGTACGCTGAATAGTCCCGGTCTCTTCCATAATAGGCTTGTGCTTCCTGACCTTTCTGTGGTTGGATGGGGCCTTGTCTAGTTCCAGGCAATGAATTAGGAACAGAAGTGATATATGCCAGTTTCAAGCAGATGATATAATTGCCTCCAGACCCTTCTTTCCCTCTGCATCTGGCAATTTTTCAGATGATGGCTACTGTATCATTCTGGGTTCCTAAATGATCACAAGCTAAGCCCCAACTGACTTGTTATGGTTTTTTATCATGAGCAAGAAATAAAATTTTGTTGCTTAGGTCACTGAGATTTTGGTTTTGTTACCACAGCATAACCTGGCCTAACCTGACTGACACATATATGTTATCTTATATGTTATCATAAAAATATATAATATATAATGCATATACACATACATATGTAAATATACATATACACATACATATATACATCTTATATGTGATCTTATATGATTCTCACAACAACCTCTGAGGTAGGGAGCTCAGGTTTAACTGTTCTTTCCTCTTGTATAGATAAGGATACTGAGGCTCACAGAGGTAAATACTTTGCCCTAAGTATACAGAATTAATAAGTGAGAAAATTAGGAATGAAAATTAGATTGACGGACTTCACATCTCTGCTCTTTTAAAAAGATATAACTCTAAACACAGAATCTTCTACTTCTTTTTTTTTTAAGATGTTGAGGGTAGGAGTTTATTAATTAATTAATTTATTTTTGCTGTGTTGGGTCTTCGTTTCTGTGCAAGGGTTTTCTCTAGTTGTGGCAAGTGGGGGCCACTCTTCATTGCGGTGCGCGGGCCTCTCACTATCGCGGCCTCTCTTGTTGCGGAGCACAGGCTCCAGACGCGCAGGCTCAGTAGTTGTGGCTCATGGGCCTAATTGCTCCACGGCATGTGGGATCCTCCCAGACCAGGGCTCGAACTCGTGTCCCCTGCATTAGCAGGCAGATTCTCAACCACTGCGCCACCAGGGAAGCCCTACTTCTAACTCTTGACACAAATATTTTCAACTTGAAAATTTTCAAAGTGGAATATTATGTGTCATAATTTATATTAAAAATATCATGATGCACCACAATATTTCATGTTATCCCATATCTGTGATAATTTACCTCCGTCTTTTAACTGATCAGAGTAGCCATGAGATAAAGAATACAGGAAGGTTATAAATGTCACTTTTTAAAGTACGTAGTTTGAACTAAAGGTTACTCTTTAAAAAGTGTTTATTTATACAAAGTAGAGCCTTGACAACACTAACCTTGTATTCATAATATACCCCTATAACAATATTATGTTGTGGAGCTCCATTCTCTTGAATGGGGAAAACACACACCAGTTCACTGTTTCAGGAAAATGTACCTTAAGAGATTTCTCAAAGCAAGGAAAGCAAAACGGTTTATGCTGAGGTAAGCTGGTTAAAACAACAACATCAACAATAACAAAAACCTTACCGACTACCTAGGATTTGGTGTATGAACAGATTGAAAAGTTTTCAGGCCTGGATCCTTCAGTAACCCTTGTTTCTGAAAGCCTACATCCTGTAAAACTATTCTGGAGCAATTATTAACCACACAATGAGCCTGCGAGACAGCAGATGCTAAGTTCTCCTTTCCCTCCCTTTTTACCTCCTCAGTCAAACATATTTGTAGAGTACATATTTATCTACTTAAAAAAAAGAAAAAACCCTGTTACCGCCCTTCTAACAGGAAATAAGCAGGACTTCTCCTCATAGGTTATAAAAATATTGACAGTAGATAATGGGCCTGTATAAGATACTGGTGGGAAGTGAGTTAATAATCACAGGATCGAACTGCAGGGGGCTTCAGATGCTGCCTAACACCAGAATGGCAATGAATACCATTTTTGTTAATAACTTGCTGGTGACAGAACGCTCTTTCAACCTTGCTTTACTGGAACTGGAAAACACAATACCAGAGAGATATATAGTAAAAAGATATACCTATCTTATTTATATCCATGAATTAATTTTCCACAAATATAAGAAAGAAATAAGCATTGTCTCTATGAGAAAAAAACATTTGCTAAATTTATCTAAATTAAAATGTGATTAGGAGTAATTAGGACTATTGGAGGATAAAACTGTCCTTTTTAAACACTGCAAGAAAGTAAACTATTTTAGCCAAACAATTACCTAATTTAATGAACTATCTAGAGAATTTTCTTTTAAAAACGTTACTGTAGTTCAGTACTCTCGTAAGCCTTAGATGTTAGAACTTTTCAGAAATCTAAGAAGTTTCCATATAGCCTAAGAAGATCAAGGTAATCTTCCACCAGAATCAGAGTTCTTTTAGGGATGTTCTATAACATAGATGATCTACGTTTCCTTAGAAATTAAACTTTCAAAGGAGGCAACCACACGATGAAAATACCAGTTTTATCCTTCTCCTGAAGCGTAAATCTTTACTGCCCTTCTGTATAAAGCAAACTGAAAAGATATGATGCATCATTTTCTGTAATGATTAACCCCCTATTTGCCAGCTGTCCTGGTGAATACCTCTAGACTTGAGCAGACATTAGCAACCTCAAGTCGTACAGGTGCAAATCCCTTCTGTAAGTTTTGCAGTAGCGCTCTCTCTTCTCTCTCTCTCTCTCTCTCTCCCTCCCTCCCTCCCTCCCTCCCTCCCTCCCTCCCTCCCTCCCTCTCCTTCCCTCTCCCCCCCCCTCCTTCCCTCCCTCTCTCTTCTGATTTCTTCAAGTATTATTATTTTAACCAAATGTCTTATGCATTCATTCTTTTCTTCCTTATGGAGTAAATTTTGAAATTATTTAAATCTTCTGCTGTCTGTGAAACATATAATGGTGAAACCATCAGTTAGAGATGAAACTAGTTTACTGTTGAAAAATTCAGGAGCAACCAGTGAAAGGATCAATTACCTTGGTAAACTTCAGGACACAGTTCTGAATGGTTCATTGCATTTCCTCTATTGTTCTTTGTAAATGTCCTGCAAACCAGTTTACCAGCATGATGGACCAAAATTATTCCCATTGATTGAAGACAGAGTCTTTGGGAGAATTTCATTTATTGCCTAGATGAAAATAAACTGAAAAGAGTACACGACGAAAAGAAACAGAAAGAACTGAGGATGGTTTTTAGAGAGAAATCATCCTGAAAAGTGTATTGCCTAGTGGCTATTCGGTATTGAAAGCAGCAGCAAGTTCTCTGGGTGGCAGTCAAGGTGAACTTGAAAAAGGCGTTCCTTGAAGCCGTGTGAATATTGCAGGCCGGCGGAGGAATCCTTCCGAGCAAAGACGTGTTGGTGAGCTCTGATGCTAACGATAACGGGAGTATTAAATGAAGGTTACTATAGCAAGGTGCCTGCCCGGGGGAAGAATTCTGACCGCAAAAGAAATAGAGATCTCTGACTCTTGATCAAACAGATGGGCTGGTGCTGACCTGCATCAGTGATCCCGACTTGATTAACCGAGATTAGGAGGCGAAAGTCGACAGCGCAGCCAACGAAACACTGCTGGGGCTTTTCGTCTGGAGAGAGAGGGGAGGGAAAAAAGAATAGGGGAGAAGAAAACCCAGGGAGAGAAAACCTGCAGTTCACACCGACAGGAGATCTGGTTTCCCCAGCTCTTCGCCCAGCCGCGCTTCCCGCCTCTGCTCCCTTCCCGGGCCAGAGTTCAGGGCAGATGCCCGCAGCCGCTCCTACAGGAGGCGCTGCAGAGTTTTCGATCTCTGCAAGGTGTGAACTTGCATCACCCCTGCCCCGCCACTGGGAGGAAGCCGTGCAGTCATGCACGCCACGCAGCGCAGGGGCTGCTCGGGTCCAGCCCTGAGCGCGGGAGGCGAGAGGTGAAGAGGGAAAACCCGAGGAATGGAGAGCGATGAGGTTAGAGAGGCTTTGGTAAAGGAGCAGAGACGCGAAATAAAATCACTAGCCACAAGGATCAGTACTGGGGACCAAAGAGCGAGGACGTGGGGGAAGAAAAACGTGAGGAAGGGCCCACGAGATGACTTATAAGGGCTGGGGGGAGTGATAGAGACGTGACAACTGAAAGCAGAGAACGAATGAGAAGCCCTTGAGAGCTCCTAAGAAGGAAGGGAAGACGGTCCGCGGAAGGGACTAATGCTCTAGAAAACGCAGGTAGCGAGGGAAAGTGAGGGAGACAAGAGGCTGGCAGGGCGCGTCGGCCTTCCGGGGATCGCGCGGTGTGGCCGGAGCGGCGGCCGCGCGTCCTCAGGTCCCCAGCGCACGGGGTCAGCGCGGGAAGCATCTTTGCGAGACGACCTCGGGGCATTGATCGTTTCAGATAAATCCCGGGAAGGCCTACTGGGGGGTCTCTGAGCTCGGATACCTTGCTCTGATTCGAGGGGCTCACGGAAAAGCGCTTCCCAAATAGTTAACAACGGCACTTATTAAAAGGACCATCGGAACACAGAGGTGGTAGCACTTACCCCAGCCTGGGGAGCTCAGGGGTTAGGAAAAAAGTCAAAGAAGGGCAGGAAGAACGGTTAGAAAGGCCTTGTAAGAGTTTTCAAGACAGAGAGACGTTCTGGTGTTGGCTGCAGTCAAGTTAATGAGTCTAATTTAAAGAGAAAGCAAGACAAGGGATTCTGTGGCCCAGCAGAGCACGCAGAGGCCTGGGTGACCTTGATTCTCACTTCTCTCTTCCATGGGTACTATCTGTCTACCATCGGACAGTGACAAAGTCAAAGTAGATATGGCTTCCTACCCTCAAGGGGCTGGCCCTTTAAAATAAAGTAGCAATTTCAGTGGAGTATATAGAGCTTTGCTTGAGGTTCCAGGAGAAAAGAAAAAGGATGAATCTTCATGACATCTTGGAGGATTGGAGAGGCACCCAGAAGTGGTGAGCTCAGAGGTGAAAGCAGAATTTTGAGGACAAGCCCTGGTTAACAAGATGAATTACTTTCTTCTTTATTTCTCAGGAGCGTGAGGGTGGAGAGGGGGGTACACCCAAAGGGACCCACATGTAAAATGGCTGGTACCTGGGAAAGCGCTCCAGAGACTCTCCCAAAAGGACCCGACTAAATTACTCCCCCCCCCCCCCCGCCCGCCTTCCATAGCCCTGAGAAGCCCTGGGCTTCCTCATTAATATAGTCTTTGGCTGAGCAAATATGCCTCCCTGCCCCACCCTCCAGTCCTTGGACATGTAAGAAAACACTGAAACAAAGCCATGTCCTTGGTTTGAGTAGGTCACACCTCTCTTTGTTGATAGCAAAATGGACACAGTGGAGGGATGAGAAGAGAGACACATACAACAGAATATTGGGAAAGCAGCCTCCTAGCCTATAGTGAACTCCTTAGGGTCATTTTCAGAGTAGGGCTAAGTAGAAAAGATGCTTTGTCACAGCTTTGAACTCCCTTTCTGGAAATAGGAGTCATATAGACAGTCCAAAATAGTGCGTGTGCGCGGAGGGGAGTTTGGCTAGGTGGGTCACATGATACCATAATGCAGGACAGGTTAGGAAGCAGTCTGGGTTTAGGACTTGGCAAAAAAGACTCTGAACTCAGTCCTTAGGAGCTGTCCTGGGATGCAGGTGGGAAGGAGCAATGAGGGATACGTAGCCTGTGGGAACGTATTTAGGCATGACAGCAAGTACAAATTTTATTTCTTGGCCCTAAAATGTGGCCTATGTAACCGCTTGCAAATTTTCCTCTTTTTGATTAGAAATATTTTCTGCTTCTCAAACAGCCCTAGTCCTCACTTCACTCTTTGTGGTGGGGGGCAGGTTGTGAAAGCATCTAAGTCACAAGCAATACACAAGAGATTGCTTTAAACCAGTGAATGGAAGTGTTAGAAAATGGAGTACTGATTTGTGATAGGTAGAGAACAGAACTTTTCAAAACAAAGAGATATTTTTTCAGATATTGAACCCATCAGGCAGTGGTAAATGTTACTTGGAAGAAGGTTTAAGGGAAAAAAGCCGATAGCTCAGATGACCAGGGGAATAAAAAATGCATGTTATCATTGAATGAATCCACAGCTACAAATGTAGCAGGTTAATTTACTTCACCCTTCAAGAGAAACAGTAAAAATTATAGCCCCATTTTCTCACCAACCTTACAAGCATAGATAGAGTGACAACTTGGGGGAAATGACGTGCTTTGGGACCATTACTCTTCAGGACACACCCTCATATAACATTCTCTTGTCTCATTCCCTAACCTGCATGTGTGTTTAGTATTTGGATGAATTTGTCCAGGTGAGAGCAGAAATGAATTTCTATACAGGATAAGAGCACTCAGGTCCAGTATCAGCTGAATCAGAGGAACAGAGCTGGCATTCTAACTGAAAATTACGCTAACCAGTTATCTCTTAAATCTGTCACCTTGAATTGGAGCCTGATTCGTGGCCATCTCCAAAGAATTCTCTCTCTCTGGAGCAAGTGTAAAATGGAAGAGTTTAGGAATCTCTAACACCATCACCGGCAAGTTTGACCAAGAATAGGAGGGGCAGGTGTAAGGTGACTGGCTGAAAATATGCACCCGAGGCAGGTGAAATTTGGCAGAAAGAACTCTGACCCTCGACTCAGGGAGACCTGTGACTCTGGTCTCTGTGGTGCTGAGGCTATGTTACCTTCAGCAGGCCATTTGATGTCTCCCAGAGCCCCAGTTTCTTCTGGTATGAATTTATGACTACACTCTCACTAACAACTTTATAAAAAACAACATAAAGGTAACCTCTGAGTTCAAAAGGAAGGGACTAGAATTGTGGTTGATTTGAAGATTAGCTCCGAGGGTTTCACACCACTCAGAATCTCTGTTAGTTTTGAAGGAAACAATGAAGGCTATGAACAGGGTACCCTTGGAACTGTGGATGAAATAATTTGATGGCCAGCATAAGACTACAAAGCTGGTTGGCCCATTTGTAGCAAGAATGCCACTCTCACCCAGGGCACAAAGCTTCTTTTCCATGTTTCACTCTGAGATCCCACCAAGTTCTACGTTCTGTAAGGGCAGAGGCTCTATATTATTTTTGTGTTCCTCTCCTGGTGGTTAACCCCAGTCCTACTCTGCCATCAGCACCCAGGAAGTGCCTATTCATTGATGAAGAAGAGAAGATGGGGGAACATGAATAAGAGACAGTGGAGAAAGAGTTTGGAAGGAGTAAAAGAATTATTCACCAAAGGAAGTCCTGCTCTTTCATGAGATCATTGCCTTCTAAATCATAAAATTTCTTTCCTCTGTATTCTCGGATTACCATTATCAACACAAGGGAACAATTACTTTTTCGGTCAGGTGGCTGACTCTTCCTTGGAAGTCAATGGCCCTCTAAACTCATGCTGAGTTGTTACGGACTTTGTTTACCAAACTTAAACTAAGGGCATCATGACACCCCGACTCTGTCCCCCTATTTCTCTTAGAGTTTGTGTAGCCTGAGAAAATTCGTGCTCCCTGCTTTTCACAGGCATTCACTGGTTATGATTTTGGCTTCTCTCATGAGCCAGGAGGCAAAGGTCTTGTACCTCCTTGTCTGATGCCCTTATGCCTCCAAAGGCAGCTGGTGTCACTTTAGAGTTAAAATACCTCAGGCCTAGAGCATATTGTCCCAGGCCCCATAGGGTGAAAGCAGCAAAGTCAGGTTCATGGGCTCCAAGAAGCTAAATTGCCTGCTTCTCTCTTCTTGGAAGAATGACTGAGTGTCATAAAAGAAGGCAAAAGGGGATTACTGTAGCCAGTGTTCATTTCCATAGGAAATCTCAAAACGTGGTCTGTCAGAGACTCCTGTAGGTCAGTGTTTTTCATAACGTCCTTTTTCCACTTGCATCGGATTCAGCTGGGAGTGCTGTAGGAAGCTTCCTGGCATGACTCTTTGACCTACCAAATCAACATCTGTTGGGTTATAAGAAATTTTAGGAAAAAAAATACTGTATATTTTTGCTAGGTTGTTTCCAGAAGCAGATACATGTTATTAAATATGAAAAGAACTGACCTTCTACTTTCCTGATCCACTAGTGGCCCTATGTTTTCAGATGTCTCTTAGTTTTGTGGCCTTTAAGATTCAAAGGCCACAAATGATGCCTACTCCTTCTTCAAATGCTACCTCGGGCTTCCCTGGTGGCGCAGTGGTTGAGAGTCCGCCTGCCGATGCAGAGGACACGGGTTCGTGCCCCGGTCCGGGAAGATCCCACATGTCGCGAAGCGGCTGGGCCCGTGAGCCATGGCCGCTGAGCCTGTGCTCCACAAGGGGAGAGGCCACAACAGTGAGAGGCCCGCCTACTGTAAAAAAAAAAAAAAAAAGAAAAAAAAAAGCTACCTCACCCCCAGGTTGAGGACCCTGCCAATCCTAGTCCTTCCCCCACCAGCACCACAGAGACAAGAGTTTGTAGGGGCAGAAAGCAACAAGGATTGTGAGCAACTGTCTTTGGAAGAGAAAAATAAGTGGCTAGTGGTCTCAAAGAACAACTACCTCCCTTGGATTGGGAAATCCCAAGATAGCCACCTGAGATCCTAGCCCACACCTTCCTTCCTCATCCTGAGAATAGCTGGGCCTGGTGAACCTGCTGGCCATCAAAACACCATTTCCTTTATGAGATCACGTAACTCTTTAATCAGAATTGTTAAAACTAAAACCAAAACCAGAAAACTTATATTGGAGAGCATCTAGCTTTTCATGCCTTTGGGGGAAATTTCCGGTTTCCCCGAAGAAAAGTATGAGCTTGCAGCGTGGGCCTAGGCTCCCTGGAGATTAGGCAGCAAGACCCACTTTTATTTGCCTCTTGTTTTTGGAAGCAGGGCTGAAATAGCAAAAGGCACTGTGGAATGGAGAGAGGCCCCAAATCTTTGCTCCAAAATGCTTAGTTCTGCTTTTCTCAAGGAGCGGCAGGAAAGAAAGTCGTATACTTGTGTCTGAGCCCTGGATTGTGAGAGACAGTGCCCGTGCACTCTTTCCAATTAAACTCTCAGCCTCCACAGACAGAGAGTCTATAGAATATTTTAGCATAAGCGGGGGACTGAAGAACTGAATCTTTGACGAGAAGAGGTGATCGCATCTTCCAGGGCAAGCCCTGGGCCGGAGAGTCGCGCAGCGCGTCCGCGAGGCCCTTGGCGCCGCAGGGAGGGTGCGCCGGCTCCCCCGTCCCGCTCCACGGCTTCAGGTGCCTCCGTCCGTCCCGGGCGACCCCGCGGCTCGCCCGCCGCCGCCGCCAGCTTTCCTCCCCGTGGCATCGCCTGGCTTTAGCTCTGCGCGCCTTCTCTCCTCGCCGGGCCGGTTGCCGGGAGGGGCAGTGGGCGGTGGCGGCTCCCGCTGCGAAGCTGGGGGAGGAGAGGGGCCGGGGCCGGGCGCGGGAGGCGGCGAGAGACGCTCGCTGCTGCGAGTTCTGCCGGTGGGGGGCCCAGGAAGGCCGCGGATGGGGAGTAGGCCGAGGTTGAGGAGGCCGGGGAGGGGTGATGATGGTGTTAAATGTGGCCGCGCAGCTCCCCGGGGAGCTGCCTGAAAGGAGAGTGCGCTCACCAGCTGACAGCGCGTGCTCCGCTCCAGACGCTCGGCACCGCGGCCAGGAGTCTCTGCCAGCCCCTCTATTGTCAGCCGTCCTCTAATTAAGAAACGCTCCCATTACGGCAAAGCACCTCCACGCTTCTCGGTTCCTGTCCTTTTCTTTATCTTCCCCCGACTTCCCTCCTCCCCGGCCTCTCCCCTGCATCCCAGGATTTAACCCGTTCTGCGCTCCGTTAGCCTCTTCTTGCTAGTGGCCTAGCAGAAGGGGAGGGACCTCCATGGGCCGCGTCCAGGACTCTGTCCGACCTAGGGGGGAGGATGGCTGGTGAGAGCAGGGGTCAAAAGCAACAAGGAAAACTTCACCTTGATTCCAACTACCTCCCAGCCCCCATCTCCCACCGCATCTCGCAACACCGACGGCAAGCGATCCAACGACGAGAGGTCGCGTTTAACTCTCACTAGGACTTGCTGGGGTTTCCAGAGTGCAGTTGACAAGTCTAGATTGCAGTTGCCAAATGGGTCTTGAACTTTCAAATGAGCAGAGGGGAGAAGTAACTACAAGATATCCTTTTAATGAAAGACTGCTTACTTGGCTCAGGTTTAAATCTATAAAATCAATAGAAAGGCCTAATGAAAGCCTTGGTCCTGCCTTGGTTAAGATTAAGGAAATTAACCACCGCCCCTTTTTCTTCTGGTCAAGCTGGACCCCCAGTGAACAAGGTACCACGGAGAAGTGTTTAAACTTGACAGTTGCCAAAAAGAAACTTCCTGCAGTTTTCCGTGAAATCAAATACGTTTCAAAAAGTGTGGTGAGCCAAAATCCTCCACAAATAAAAGTGGTGGTGGGGTGGAAGACAGAATATGAAGCAAGCTGTTTAACGTATATAAAACTCCAGAAAGCACCAGCAGCCTGGCCAAAGACTAACCCGATTTATCTATCTTCATTACTTTAAGAAATGCTGCCTCTTTGTTTGTTTGGGTGATATTAAGCATGCTTAACGTGCACACATAGTTGATTCCTTTGCTAGTATCTTGGATACTTGGATCTGACTTTGGAAGGTAGAAGCTAATTGCTAATAATGGAGAGAAAGGAACCAGTCAGCATGGCAGGAGTGGTCTGGCATATGGGGAATGAGCGCTCAGAAATACTCAATATTCAAGTTTCCAAAATATTAATGAGATTATAGCAACCTGCAGCTATATGTTACAGCTTGTTAATGGAGTGTAAGAGAGCAGAGCTGCCAGACGTTTGTTATGCAAACTCCATAGCAGAACCTTAAAATGGAAATGTGATTGGACATCTCTTTCAAAGAAATGCCAGTGTTAAAAGAAAGAAAGTAATAGAATGAAGGAAAGAAAAGAAAAGAGGTGAAAGTCCTCATCTGAACTTTGAACACTTAATTTATCAGAGAGTAATTTGGCTTTTTTTCTGCATATCTTGATGGGTCAGAAGAATTCATCCTCACTTTTCAGTCAGTGTGATATAGAATTTCCAATCTGATATTCTGTATGGCTGTTCTTTTCAGAAGAAATGGAAAGTGATTCCATTGAATGAAGCTGGCATTTTCTCCAATTCATATATAATGCCACTAACATTTAAAAGTATAAATATCTATCATTGGGGTACAAGGGGGAAGACCCCTGAACATTTACATAGCTGTAGCTCCTAACTATCGATTTTCTTAGAGAAAATTTTGTGAGCACATTGACCTAGTGGGTGGGAGTAGTAAGCTCAGTTCTGGATATTGACATTTTCAAGCTGTGTAATTTTGGGGCAACTCAGGGGGAGTCGTTTCTTCATTTGTAAAAGATGGCAAGGAAGAGTTTTGAAATTTCTACGAGTCCATGAAAAGAAAAGGAATAACTTGTAAGAAGCTTTTAACTCTGGTTAACACAAAAGGAGCAGAAACTTTTGGGAAATGAAATATAGATTATTTTCCTTGAGGAAAAAAATATCGCAGCTTTATTTTTCTTAGTCCTGTCCTTCCCCTACTCATTCGTAAGAGTTGTAAAAGCATTCTAGGTCCTCTTCTCTCTTTCTATCCACACATGCACGCAAAACCAAGCCAAAAAACTATAAATAACTATGTGTGTGCACATTCTGCAGGGTTGCTGTATGTCCATGCCTGTTGAGTCTGCTTATTGAGAGCGAAATGGAAATGTGTTAGAAGCAATCGCTTGATTTATTCAGCAGCCCGAAGATTCCTGATATTTATCGGGAGCACGGCAAACTCATTGGGTGCAAAAGGTTATCTAGGGGACAGGTGCATTGTTTCTGCCCCTGGAAAGCGTCACGAGCCGCCGCTCACCTCTCGCAGAGTGCTGGCGGAGGCTCTGGCTTCCCTTGGTCAGGTGAAAGCCATGGATCCCTAGGTGGTCAGCTAATAGCTTCTTCCTCGGTTCCCTGCTCAAGACCAGAACTGTACTCCCTCACCCATTACTTTTTCCGCAAACCCAGTTTGTGGCGCTCTCCTTTTTTTTCAAGGTGCTGGCAGGGAGAAGAGGACGCAGGAGCAATTAAACTAACCCTCTCTCGCTGCGCCCTCCCCCCACCCGCTTCCCTGTTCTCGCAATTTGTTACCTCAATGTAGACACAAAATACAAAGGATTTAGCTTAAAATCAACCTCTCAAATCCAGCGAAGTTTAACCAGTGGAAATTTGGCCAATTTTTAGTTTAACAAATAGTTTTACTCTCACGTTTGCCAAAAACATTTTTAAAGGTCTGCTTTCTGATCTCTCCCATACACGCGCTGTATTGGCTTTTTCAAAATCTGTGATCCTGAGAACCAGAATATACTTTTCCTGAGGACCCTGAGGTGAGAGTGAGCGCACTGTTAGTTTCTGTGACCGACTCAAAAATGTAGTTAAATGTTTTCTACATAGGCATTAAGTCAGAAGGACAAAATTAAAGCAAACATCATCTTCATTGGAAGAAGCAGAATTGTTTGGAAAGAAAAAAAAATGAGTGTAGCTCAATGATTTCCTAGGACAACTGCAGGAAATTGATTTCCTAGGACAACTGCTCATTGAATCAATGAGCCTTGATACCCCTTTCCCCTCAAGTTCTTTTCCATTGTTCTCTTTTCCTCTCCCCGCCTCTCTCACTCCCCCCAGAAAGAGGAGAGAAAGTGAGAGACAGAGGGAGGAAAGGAGAGAAAGCTTGTGTTGTGTATTTGAACTACAAGAAAAGCTTTCAGCCTGGCTAAAGTTTTTATGAAGTGAAATAGCTAATCCTGGTAAAGTTCACTACCCCTGGCTAGATCCTAAGAGATCTCAATTTCTTGCAGGAATTGTTGGGAATGGAATAAGGAAGCATGGAAAGATCCTGGAGAGATTCTAAAGGCACAATTGTACTGCAAGTTTGGGAAAGGTTTTACCTCACAATTTAATTATTGACTTAAACACTTTTCTATATAGGATTTCTGGTACTATGTGAAGGCACAAGGTCTGTAACGGAATTTTTCTTCAAAACTCTTGGGTCACACAAATTTGCATTTAATAGAAGACAATCCAAATCTTCAAGGTCATTTTAAACTGTTTTTAATGCTTATATTAGAATGAAATAAGTAAGTGACAAATAGAAGTTATTTTCACGTTTATTTTTATCATTTGCAAAAGGAATACATAAAACAATGGCAGTTGGCTTTGCTAAATTAAAATAAAATGATCTCGAGTAGAAAACGTAAAAAAAAAAACGAATCAAGATAAGTAGAAATGGTAGCAAACACTCAATAATAAATAAGTTTTCTAATATTAACAAAGCAGAATAAAATTGACCAAATGCTTTTGACACTACTAGATGTGGTTTTTTTATTTAATTTTTAAAAACAAACATTTGCAAAGAGCTTAAGGGTAAGTGGCCGTGTTTTAAAAACAGAAACAAAACTGGTCTGCAATTGGCAGTTGAGTTTGTCCCAGAGCCGCAGCAGTAGCGGCTGATAAAGTGCGTGCGCCAAGTTTCCTAAAAGACGCCAAGGTTCTCGCGGTCCGATATACATACTGGGTATGTTTATACGATATAGAAACCTCAAAGTTCCTTGCTTTCTGACAGTTCCATAGTCAAAAGTTATCCACTTTGGAAGCATTAACTTTGCGTTTCATAATGCATTTTGGGAGACAACCTCGGAATACTCACTCTCCCACACGTGAGTGCGCGCAACACACAGGGATGGATGCCCAGGGTATAAAATAAATCAAACACAAACCAGTGACAGAGAAGAAGATGCGACGTTTTAGCAGCGTATTGGCAGCAGGGAACTAGAATAATGATGCTATGTATGAGTACATATAATTATACCTTATCTCTCTACAAGGGGAGCAGACTGTGGGAGGAAAGAACCCAACTTTAACAGCAAGCTTTCACCGAACAATATGGACGATAGGGAGTTTGGAACAGCGGCGGCTTTTGCAAACCATCAAATGTAGCTGCCATCTGAAGCCAAGCCGTTGCTAAACAACGACCATCGCTTAGCAAAATTTAAAAGGGTGCGGGGATCTTTGCCCGCGGGGCTTTCCGCGCCCTGGGAAAGGGTGATTTTGTTTCTGTCTCAGTTTTCCGGGTTTCTGTCACCTTCCTAACTTGCCTCATCCGAGTCACTGTAATGGGAATGGGGGGAAAACTCTCCGTCGCTTCTGTGGGACCGCGGCGAAGTTTTGCTACTTTCTTCCTGCACTGGCTGCAGGATGCCCCCAGGCAGCGAAGGCGACAAGTTCTTTTGCGCCATCATCGCCGTCAGGGCGCTGTCCTCGAAAGTCGAGAAGTGCAGAGCTTCCAGCTGCATCGAGTATCCTCCGGCGGAGGCCGGGGCCGAAAAGCGAGTCCGGCAGCTTCCGGGCGGGGTCGGCCGCTGCCCCACTCCCGAGGCTGGCGGCGTCCCCGCTGCGGTCGCGGTGCCCGCGCCTGCTTCGTAGGGGACGGCGGCGCGAAGTTGGTGGTGTCCGCTCTTGCATGATGCTGGCGGCGGCGGTGGCTGGTCCCCGCCGCTGGGCGTTTGAAGCAGCTCGGACAATGCGTTAATGTAGATCTGGGCCATCTGCAGGGTCTCATACTTGGACAGCTTCTTGTCGTTGTTGAAGGACGGGATAACGTTGCGAAGCTGGTCGAAGGCGTGGTTCAACCCGTGCATCCTGCGTCGCTCCCTGGCGTTGGCCGCCAGCCTCCTTTGCTTCTGCACCCCGTTCACCTGTTTGCTGGAAGGGGCGCGCTGGCGGCTGCAGCCCAGCTCGTCTACCACCACCCCGCCTTTCAGCTTGCACAGCTGTTCCCGCACTTTCACCGGCCCCGGGCTCTTGCTGCTGCCACTGCCGCCGCTCCTTCTCACCAGCTCTCCCCGGCCGTCCGCCTCGTCCCGGGGCGCCGCGGCCTCGGAGGCACCCAGCTCTGGGGAATGGAGCAAGTACTGGGCGGCGCGTGCCGTGCAGATGCCCTGCAAAGTGGGAGCCAGCCAGGCGCGTGGGTCGGTGCTGTCCAGGAGGGACAGCTCGGCCGGATAGACCGGATGCTCTCTCGTCTGCAGGGTCGCAGGTGGCTGTGATGGCGGCGGCTGCGGGAGGTGGTGCGGCTGGGGATGGCGGTGGTGGTCCCCCAGCTCCTTCACTTCAGCCCACTCTTGTGCATGCAGCAGGCGGGACATTGCACTGCAGAAGCTCGGAGGCGCAGGGTTGGAGGAGCCGCTGGCAAACAAGCTCAACAAAAAAAACCCTTCCCGGGTCTCTACTGCAATGTCTTATTTTTTTTTTTCCTCCTCAACCCTCCCCCACCCACTCGGAGATCACACACCAGGTCGCGTGCAACGAAGCTTCTCCGGTTGCTGAAGGCGCTGCGCCCCTTTAAAAAGCGGCACGCGCCAGTGTGTCTCCCCCCGCTCCTCTCCCAGCCCCCTCCTCGCGCCGGTCGCGTGTCTGCTCAGCCAATGGAGGGCGCGGGCAGGCGCGTGCGAGCAGCCAATCAAAGAGTTTTTACACCCGGGGAAAAGTTCCTGCTAACCGAGCGCTCGGGCGCCCGCTCTAGGGTTTTTTTTTTTTTCTTTCTTCCCTGCTCCTTTCTTTTTCCTTCGTAAATTCATATGTTAATTGCGGGTTGTAATTTGACTCCGGTGTTGTATCACTCCCGCCAGTTGCTGGAGTGCGGGAGCGGATGCGGAGCGGACTCTTGGCTGGAGGCCGAGTCGATTCGGGTCAGAAGTGCGCGGCCGCGGGCGGGCGAGCGGTTCCAGGCGAGGCTGGACGCACCTGGCGCGAGGAGGGCCCTCGGGGAGAGGATTGAAGCGCGCCTGCCCTTTGCTGTCTTCAAGCTGGGATCGCAGCTCCCACCGTTTGTGCCCACACATTTAAAATTTCCCATATATAATATGACATTACGTATACTTGTATGTGCATGCATATAATACATGTATGTATATAAAAATCTTTCATAATCTACGTGTTCATAGATATATAATTGCTAAATGACGTCCACCGTTTAAAATCAATGTTAGGATTTTTTTAAAAAAAATGCTGTCTCCGAATACGTTTCTCATTTTTCATCTCTCGCTCGAGATCGACTTTATGTAGTCCTTTTCTTGACGAAAAGTAAAGCTCTGGTACAGTTATAGAATGTACCAAATTCCAGACCCCCTCGCCCCCAAATTCCCTCCGTCCCCTTTTCCCAGCACCCTGCGGCCAACTAGGATAGTAATCTGCAAGAAACTCTCCGCTGAGTAGTGTTAGGGCAGGGATATTCTACAGTTCCAGCAACCACGGTAAGACTCCTTACTAAATGCGGAGCAAGGGGAGGGTGCCCAAAGAAAAGGGAAAGGCGCCTGCGTTCCGGGCAGTTCTGACTGAACACTCTCAAGGTACAGAAGTCCGGAGTTACCTACCCTTCTGACTCAGGAGCCCCAGGTTTAATACGGCGCGAGGCTTCTCCGGCAAACGCTGAGAAACCACAGCCTAACTCCCTCCACCCCAGATCTGTTCAGTTAGGGTGTGCTCTCCCGGCCGTCACATCCCCCCCCACCCCCGCCCCGCCGTGGCCACGGGCCGGAGCGCTGAAACCCGGGAGGTTCTGGACGAAGCTGGGACACGGTCTCCCGAGGGAGCACCACCCTCCTCCCGCGCCTGCAGGGGAGGGGGGGGAGCTGGGGGAGTCACAGCAAAAAGCCAATCAGAAACGCCCTGGCCCCGGGCACGCACCTGCTGGCGCCCAACCCCGCTCCGCCTCGGGGCGCTCTCCTGCACCTTACCTGCGGCGCGGCAGTGGGACGCTACCCGCCGGTGCTAGTGCCTAGCACTAGCGGTGGCTGCCGTCCCTAAAGGAGTTTCGTCCTCTGGACAAGATAAAGAAACGCCAGCAAAGAAAGCTCCGTGGAACCTGGTTTTGCAGTGCCCAGAAACGACTGAAAAGTTGTTCTTGCTAGTATTCGCAGGGACTTGATCTAACCTGCCATTTAGAACTCCTTGGGCAAAAGAATCTCTGGGACTAGACTGGATTTAGTTTTAGATAGACTATATATATATCTTCTATAGCTTTATGGAGATGGACTCTGTGTGTGTGTTGTTCATGGTGAAATACATTTCTTTTGGCCTGAGAATAAACAGGAAGCTCTTTTTCTTCACCCTCCCTTTTCTTTCCTTCTTTTCCATCAGGTGGGCAGAGGAAGCTAGGCATCTGAGCTGGGGGTGGAACACGCGGCCCAGTGCATGGGATTGGAGCCTGGGTAGCATGAGGAGGGTGTCTCTGCAGAGGCTTCCTGTCACGGGATGTCAACTCCACTACGTAATGTGTTTGTAGGGGCTGGATGGTGGCAGAAGCCCCTGAGTATAGGGTATGGCAGTTTAAGCAGAAGGAGGAGGGCTTCTCTGTGTGTGGAGAGCTGGATTAGTTACGTACGGAAGGACTAATGAAAAAAATAAGCGTTTGTGGGGGCTTCCCTGGTTGCGCAGTGGATGAGAGTCCGCCTACCGATGCAGGAGACACGGGTTCGTGCCCCGGTCCGGGAAGATCCCACATGCCGCGGAGCAGCTAGGCCTGTGAGCAATGGCCGCTGAGCCTGCGCGGCCAAAACAGTGAGAGGCCCGCGTACCGCAAAAAAAAAAAAAAAAAAAGCATTTGAGAAAAATAGGAGTAAGGTTTCTCACTGTCAGAGAAGGGAGTTACAAATATGGAAATGGACAAAACTGTACTGATGAATTTGAGTTGGAGATTTTGATATGAATTTATGGTTTTCAATATGTAAAATAGATGATATAGGAATAAACATAGATTATAAATGTGGAGTGGGTGTGCATTCCTACATATATTCCCTAGCTCTTTTCCTTCTCAGGGCTTGGGTTCAGCAATGAGCATATCTGGCTCTCAGATTTTAGTTTCCAAATAAATTGCCCACTAAAAAGATGCAGGGTTCCTGAAAAAATGGGCTAATTCTAGGGATGGTAGCAATGCTAATTTCCTGACTTTGATGGCTTTATTGTGGTCATGTAAGAAAAGAGAATGTTCTCCTTTTTAGGCAATACTCACTAAAATATTCAGCTTATTCTCAAATAGTATAGTAAAAAATTTCCTTGTATAATGCTTGCAACTTTTCTGTAAGTTTGAAATTGTGTCAAATAAAAAGTAAACAAACCAAATAGGCATATTTAGTTTGTTCTTTGCATGTCTGGAGTTACCAATTCATGTCTAGCCAAGCATTATACAAGTGTTGAGGCTGTTGTTATTGCTGAAACTTTAAGTGAAGTGTTGCTCTGCCCAGCCACAGTAGAGTATGTATCCAATGGGTTTATGAATTCTCAGGTTTTAATGACTATTCAATTCATAAGAAGTCAAAAAATATTTCTCAAAAGGTGCCAAGAGGGACTTCCCTAGTGTTCCAGTGGTTAAGAATCCGCCTTCCAATGGGGATTCTTCCAAAGGGGATGCGCGTTCGAGCCCCGGTCAGGGAACTAAGATCCCGCTTGCTGTGGGGCAACTAAGCCCTTGGGTTCTAAAGCCTGTGCGCCGCAACTACTGAGCCTGCACGCTCTGGAGCCCACGTCCTACAACTAGAGAGACGGCCGTGTGCCGTAACAAAGAGCCTGCTCACCGCAACTAAGACCTGATACACCCAAATAAATATTTTTGAAAAGAGGTGCTAAAAATTGAATATTAACTTGAAATGCATCCTTCTACAGGTTATTTAAAATAAAAATGTCAAAGTCATGATGAATTCTCCTAAGCCGTGTTCTGATCAGGTTACAAACATTAAAAAAAAAAAAATCAACCAGCCAACCAAACAAACCCAAAAAACCCCTGAAAGTTTTGTTTTCACCATTGTTTGTAGTCTTACCTTAACAACTGGCAATTATGAGAAAGAATTATCTTTCCTATGAGAATGGTATTTCAGAGTAATCAGATGGTCTTGCCTTAGTTCATCAGGAAAATTTCTTTTCAGGATAATCCCATCTAATAAGGATAGAAGAAATAAAAGACAGACAAATCAACATTTTGCAACCCCTAATGAAAAATTTTATTTCAGCAATCATTCACAATGAATGACATAATTAGATCAAAGTTTGTTGGGGAAATTTGACCATGGAAGGATCAGTTTGTCACCACTGGAACCCATTCATCAATCTTCACATCATTTAGAGTAGAAGACACTGATATTATGTGCTTCCTGATTTCTCATGCATTATGAAGTACTCAGACTCCTATGAAGTATTCTTAAGAAAAAGAAGAAAATGAGTCTGAATTTAAAATATGGGGGATACCATATTAAGTTAAATGGCATCACGAGAATGCAAAAAGACAAACGCACATCATGTAACATTCTATAGAACAAATGTTCAGTTTCACCAGGTCTGTGACATGAAGAAAAAAGGAGGGAGGTGAGGAAGGATAGTCTCAAGATATAGCACCAAAAGCTGTATGTGCGGACCTTGTGTGGGTTCGGATTCGATAGTAAAAGGATTGTTTTTTAAAGGCAATTGATGAAATGTGAATATAAATTCAGTATTAGGTGATATCAATGAGTTATTGTTAATTTTTTCTAGGTATGATAAAGGCAATATGGTTATCTAAAAAGCTGTCCATACCTTCAGAGTCACATTTAGATAGATATAGGGGTGAAATAACATGTTTATAATTTGCTTTGAGATACTTTATTAGCAAGATCAACACTATGAAAAAGGAAAAATGAAGCAAATGTACAAAAATCTTGATAATCGCTAGATATGGGTGATGACCATTAGCTCTACATGCACGTGAAAATTTTCATAATAAAAACTTGTTAAAAATGCAGTGGCATCTCACTGTATCATATATCAACCACATAGTTCAGCTTTTAAATCCCAGTTATCTGGTCCTAACCTATGTTTCTAGCCTGAGATTTCATTATTCCTTTTGCACAGTTTTTCATGTTATATTTCAGGGATCATCTATGTGCATACTAATCACTTGGGATATTCATTAAATAGATGGATTCCTGGGCCCCTGCTAAATCTACCAAATCAATTTTGTGAAAGGGACCCAGGACTTGTATTTCAAATAAGCACCCCAAGAGATGTCTCACTTTGAGAACTATTTTTCTAGAAGTTTTCCTATGCTTTATTCAGCTATTTTATAGTTCTCAGAACTTGTAAATTCTGTCACCACAAATATGCTAATCCAGACACCTGTTATCCAGTCCTACTTACTAAAATGTAACCTAAGTTTCAAAGTCTAGACTAAATGCTTCCTTCTCTAAGAATTCTTCTCTTGTCACCTCTGGAACCACCATTTATCCTTCAGCAAGGAGGTGAAAGCAAGGCGTCTTTGGGTCTACTACTACACTAACGGCTTATTAGAGAAGTTCAAATTTGCATTCGTTATAGTTCCTCAATTTGCCTAAGGTTCATTGACCATAGTATCTATATCAGTTATCTATTGTGGCATAATAAATCCCTCCCCCCAAGCTTAGTGGTTTAAACAACAAACATTTATTACATCACAATTTCTGTGGGTAGGAGATTCTGGGGCTGCTTAGTTGGGTGGTTCTAGCTCAAGGTTTCTCAAGAGGTTTTAGTCGAGAGGTCAGCTCAGGTTTTAGCATCTGAAGGCTTGACTGGGACTGGAGGAACCACTTCCCAGGTGGTTTATTCACATAGCTGGAGAGTTAGCGCTGGCTGTTGGCAGGAGGCCTCAGTTTTGTGCCCTGTGGATCTTTCCATACGGCTGTTCACGTATCCTATGGCATATGGGCACCTTGCTTATCGAGAGGGAATGATTCAAGAGAGAAAGATGAAAGCTGTACTATCTTTTAGACCTACATTCAGAAGACACATTCTGTCATTTCTACCGTATTCTAGTTATTAGAGGTGGGTTACTAAGTCAAGACCACACCTAATGACAGTGCAATTAGGCCTGGAAGTATGAATTGTGGACAGTACGTTAAAACTACCGCCTTATTCCTCTGTTTCATGTTAATTTCCCTGTTTCCTTTGCAAACTTTAATTCCTCTTTATTTAACTAAGAAGGGAAGAGACATTTTCAGTAATATGAAATAAATATAGCAGAGGCTCTAAAAGTTGTATGTGAAGGTTAAAGTAGCGGAACCAATTTAGCAAATCATGAGTGAAAAGTCAGACTTTCTGTTTCTGAAGCTATTTCTAATGGCATGTGTTCCAAAATTTGTATTTGTAAGTCAACTATCTAGACTCTCCACAGGAACCACATTATGGCAGCTAATTTGCATTAACTTTCCTTTCTTCTCATTTTTGTGATATCTCTTTATTTCAAAGTCACATTTGTGAATTTGTTTTAATTTATATAGCTATGTTCTGAGCATTTCTCTAATGCTTATTGGTGATGGTTAGGGATAGTGGTATGCTGGTAAATGTATGACAGTTGGCTCTCTGAAAAAAGAACATGCATGTATACTTATATAAGTTTATTAAAAATTTTATTGACATGAAACATGTATGACACACAATTTATAAATAGTAATATTTGATACTTTTATTGTAAATTCCTTATAGCCATTGATTCTCACAGAATACTTTCATTGATTCTTGTTATGCTTGTACCTATAACTAACTAATGGTTTCACTGATGAAAAAATATAGTTCCTACATAGACGCTGATTGATATTTTCATTTACTGTTAATGAATAAGATGAAAGTGAAATGATAATGAGGATGTGTATTGGAATTCACTTGAGAGTTAATGACGTGAGCAACTTTTTTGCTGACTAGGATAATGATTTTCAAATACAGGAAGAATATGTGCTCAATTTTTTTTATTCCTAATTATTATTCACAGTGCAATGGCTACAGACATTGATAAAATTTTAAGTTTAAGCTGCATTATTAACATTTTCTCTATCACTTTAAGTCTAGACAATCAAGAAAACAATAAATTAAGCCTTGATTTTGGCATTTGCCAATTTTTGTTGGTGTAGATTCTCCTGTTGCTGAATCAAATGGATATATTTGTCCATTGACCATATCTTAATTGATCTCCTTTTCGAATTTTAACAGAGTTAAGAATATTCTTTGCAAAGTTTTCTTTTCCCTTGAGTTGAGGACACTATGTTCTTCTCCCTTATTTCTCCCCACTTCTCAGGTTGTTCCTTCGTAATTTCTCTTAAGGAAATTTTTCCCTCTAGTTGGTTTGGGATCATGCTTTCACTTCCTTACTCTACACATATCATCTATATGCCAGTCGTTACCAAATTCTTATCTATCTCCAGGTCCTTTTTCATGGTTTCCATTGCTCTTAAAATAAACGCAGACATTAACAACCAGCACTAATCTGGGGAATCAGGGAATGTTTCCTAAAGAAGTAAGACCTGAAAGTTGAATAGGGGGTAGCTAAAGAAAGAGAGAAGGATGAAGAGCTATTATAACAACAATGTCAAGAACAGCAATAGCAACAAAGGATCTTTGACCGTGGACTGAAGAGCCCTTCTTTACTGGGCCCTCAATATCTCTTCTGCCTCGCCTCTCCTCCTCTTCTACTCTCCTATGGTATTTTAGCCAATCGGTCTTCTTTTTTTGTTTGTTTGTTTGTTTTTTGCGGTACGCGGACCTCTCACTGTTGTGGCCTCTCCCTTTGTGGAGCACAGGCTCCGGACGCGCAGGCTCAGCGGCCATGGCTCACGGGCCCAGCCGCTCCGCGGCATGTGGGATCCTCCCGGACCAGGGCACGAGCCCACGTCCCCTGCATCGGCAGGCGGACTCTCAACCAGTGTGCCACCAGGGAAGCCCAATCGGTCTTCTTTTCTTTGCTCATACGTATCCAACATCTTCCCATCTCAGGGCCTTCACACAGCTGTCTACTATACTCTTCCTTTCTTGCCTGGCTCCTCTTTGTCTAGCTACCTCCTGTTTGACTTTTAGATCTTACTTTCTAAGGAAGCCTTTTCTGATCCCCCAGATTAAGGTTGGTTCCCTCTTTTACACTTTCATGGTACCTTATATTTGTTTCCTTTAGTATTGAAAATCATTATCAAACAGCACTTTGTGTAACTATTTATTTAATGTTGATCTCCCCTCTGTCACCCCCTGTCCCTGCCGGTGAGGTTTTTCTGTTCAGCATCCGGGCAGTTGAAAACGGAAGCTGGATGACTTCCAGTGGATGAGTCATGTATATCACCTGGTTGTCCCATGCTTCCCCTGTGGTAGGTGGACTCTGGTGGCTCTAGTACAGGGCATAAAGATCTGCACATTTTGTGTTCACCCCTGAAGGTCCATCTACGTGATTCCTCCTCATATCTCCTTGTTTCCACTCTTCCAGTCTTAGTCGCTACAAGTCCCTGATTCACAAGCCACTGCCCGGGAATCTGGGTGTATCCTTACCTTAGGCCATTCCTTTCTTCATTGACACCTGATGGTAAAGTGAGCCATGCAGGACTTCCCCTCAACACTGTCTTTCAGGGATTCTCTGAGACGAGCTGTAGTGCAACAGCAGCCCATTTTCAGCTTGCAGAAATATCAAGTCACCCTATCCATGAACCAGGCTTCAGTTCTTCCTTCTTTGTTACCTGTTCCTTTTCTGTTAGCTCACTAAAGATGAGACACTGATATAACTGAGTAATGTAAGGGTCTGGGACACCTGTTCATATAACTTACTTATGCTCTCCTGAACTTACTTAGGTCTGATCCAGAATGTACTATTTCCACAATATGATGGATGGCTACTATGCCCTCCCCATTCCCCCTCCCCCCTTCTCCCATCAAACTTGTGATTAATGTGATATCCAGATCAAGGTGAGCAGTCCCAGCTGCACAGTCACTTAATACCCCTTGGTTAGGAGTTCAGTCCAGTAGCATCCAGGATCTGTTTGGAAGGGCGACTAGTTCTCTGCTTCAGATGGCGTAGCCTTGTTCCAAGCCCTTAGAGGTCTGTGCTGTGACTTTTCTATTGGGGCTTGCAAAAGACTCTAAATGGCAACCTTATATTCCACAAATACCTCTAGCAGCAAGGGATCTGCTGAATCGCATGATCTTAGGGACAAGGATGCTTGTTCCACAGCTTAACTCTGTTGCAAAGCCCTACTCCAAACTACATGCTTCTGAGTCAACTGCCAACTGATAAATAAGTCAGAGCTGTATTTCTTTTTTTTTTTTTTACAAGTATTAAACTTTATTACAAGTTGAGTATGTTAATTAGCAGGCAGCTATATAACTTAACTATAAAGCCACTACAATTGAAACATTGTAGCATTACTACATGAATGAGCACATATACAAATTAAACAGAAAAGAATATCCACAAATAGTTCTAAGTATGTCTGGGAAGTTTGATTGTGACCAAGTCAAGGTATAATCTTTAAAATGGATGCCTAGAAAACTACACACCCATTTAAAACTAAAGTCTGTACCTCACACTACATACCAAAGAAAGTTAAACCAGTTGCACATGTAAGAAGCTTGCAAGTTGCCACTTTATCCTAACAAGATGCGTCTTTTTTTTTACATCTTTATTGGAGTATAATTGCTTTACAATGGTGTGATAGTTTCTGCTTTATAACGAAGTGAATCAGTTATACATATACATACGTCCCCATATCTCTTCCCTCTTGCGTCTTCCTCCCTCCCAGCCTCCCTATCCCACCCCTCCAGGCAGTCACAAAGCACCGAGCTGATCTCCCTGTGCTATGTGGCTGCTTCCCACTAGCTATCTACCTTACGTTTGGTAGTGTATATATGTCCGTGCCTCTCTCTCGCTTTGTCACAGCTTACTCTTCCCCCTCCCCGTATCCTCAAGTCCATTCTCTAGTAGGTCTATGTCTTTATTCCTGTCTTACCCCTAGGTTCTTCATGACATGTTTTTTTTCTTAGATTCCATATATATGTGTTAGCACACAGTATTTGTCTCTCTCTTTCTGACTTGCTTCACTCTGTGTCACAGACCAGAGCTGTATTTCTAAATGTGGCATTTTCTTTCTCCAAAATCCAAAAAGGACTAGGAGGCATTATGCTTTTCTTAGTGTTAAAAGGTATGAGGAGTAATAACTTGCCAGTTTCTTTGGGCATGTCTTAGCATGTCGCAAACTTCTGAAATTCTAAAAACATCATCAATTTGGCAGGATCCTGCATCTTTGTCATATGCGTCACAAGGGCATTTCTTACAAAGCTACTTTCTGCTTCCCAGTTCCAGTTAACGTGATGTCATCAGTAGGATGGGCCACTATGAGGTTCTGCAGAAGTTCCAGGTAAACAAGGTCCGTTTATCACAAGAATGTTAACATGACACCGGCTCAAGATGATGAATGTACTGTGATTCATGACAAGTGAATGTGAACTGCTTCTTCTCATCCTTCCTGGTGAATCCTCCAGATCAATAGCTGCATAATAAGTGCAACAGTTGCCTGGCAGCTGAGATTGGGGCTCCCACTTGGTTAGGTTCACAGTAGTCTACTGTCGTCTGCTGTGATCCATCTGATTTTTGCAGGTGTTGGAGTGCCAAGTTAAATAGGGACATGATGCAGACCACTCCTCTGCCATCTGGTGGTGCACACTTTTGAGAGTGCTACCAAATCTCTGTAGCTCCACCCAGTGTGCGGCGTGTTTTTGATTTACTATCTTGGAGGGAGTGTACTTTCAGAAGCTTTCACTTGGCCTCTTCTGCCACTGTGGGCTTTAATCCAAGGTTTAGGGAGCACATGTAACAGTTTATAACAGTTGCTAAAAATATCCATCTAACCTGCACTTAGGAAGTGGAGAAATGACCATAGTCTTTGCACCCATTGGACCCCTTTCAGGGTAACGTGGGCAGCTTCTGTTTACCCGCCTGGCTTTGAAATGCTCCCACTGTAAGGAAGATCTATGATAGCGTTTTGGTTCTTCTGGTATCAGTGTCAGCTCACGTTTTATTCAACAAAACCTTTAATGTTCTGTGCATTTTTCTTTCTTCGGTATATTATATTGTATTTCCCAGGTTTAGGTCCATTTCAAAAGGACCTATTTCCTAGTTTAGGTCCATTTTCAAAAGAATTGGAGGGTACTTCAGGGAAGAATTGGTATTCCTTTCCATTGATTGGCTCAAACTTGCTCAACTGTAGAAACTAGGAAGAGATTAGTGATTTTTTTATTTTCATGTCTGGCATCAATCTTTGACCTACCTTCTTTTGGTCTTTTCTGTTATATAGATCAAGCAATACCATTGTTAGCTACCTACATTCATTTCCTATTGTTAATACAACAAATGTTGTGGTCGGAGTTATCCAGGGAAACAGAATCAATAGGAGATTCTATATACATTTATGAATTTTAAGGAATTTGGCTTATGAGTTTGTGGAGGATAACAAGGCTGGAATCTGTAGAGCAAACCAGCAGGCTGGACACTCAGGCAGGAGCTCATGCTGTGGGCTTGAGGCAGAATTTCTTCTTCTCTGGAAAACCTCCATTTTTGGTCTTCAGGCCTCCAACAAGTTGGATGAGGCCCACCTGCATTACCGAGGGCAAAATCCTTCACTTAAAGAATTATAAACGGACTGTGGATATTAACAAAATACCTTCACAACAGCACCTAGATTAGTGTTTGATTGAATAACTGGGAATGATAGCCTAGCCAAATCGGTAAATACAACTAACCCTCACAACAGATTACTACAAACATAGTGGTTTGAAACCATACAAACGTATTACTTTAGATTTCTGGAAGTTAAATGTTTGAAATCAGTTCTGCTGGGCCCAAGTCGAGGTGTCAGTAGAGCCATAGTTTTTCTCAAGCCTCTCGGGGAGAACCCATTTCCTTGCCTTTTCAGTTTCTGGAAGCTGCCTGCCCATCTTAGCTCACGGCCTTTTTTGCCATCTTCAAAGCCGGCATCATAGCATCTTTAAAGCTCTTTCTCTCTGACCTCTGCTTCTGTTGTCACTTCCCCTTATTTGATTCTGCCTCCTGCCTCCTTTACCTTACAAAGAACCTTGTTATTATTCTGGGCACACCCAGATAGTCCAGCATAATCTCCCCATCCCAAGATTCTTAATTTAATCACACTGCAAGTCCCTTTTGCCATGTAAGGTAATATCTTCACAGGTTCCAGGAAACTAGGATGTGGACCTCTTTGGAAGGACCATTATTCATCTACAAAACTATCCACCTACTGTGTCCCTGGAAACGCTGTAGTCTATTGGCTATTGCCACAGATCCCTGGGGGTCAGGATCCCCGATTTCCATTCTGGCTTTGCTTCCCCATACAGTAGTTACATCCACCTTGACTTTGACAGTTAAGTGGCAACACCTGGCCTCTACTATTCCAGAATCCTCTCATTTTGTTGACACTGATGAGCTCATTGTATGGCGGCATTCCTGAGGGTACATCCCAGCTTGAAAAGGACAGATTCACAGCATTTTCTCAACAATGCATTATTCCCACATTAGCACTTTCCTTTTTGATTTAGTGAAGAGAGTTTCTTCTTGGCTTTCCTGGGAAACATAGTCAGTTAATGAACTCTCTGGTCTTAAGCATTAAATCCATTCAAGGTTCTCCTCTCTCTCTCTAAGCTTTTCCCCCCTTTCTTAAAACTGTGATAAAGCTGTTCTGGCATTTCCACCTTATTTACTATAAGTCAATGCTTCTTCCAAGTTTAAGAAATCCATCCCAGCATAATATTTGGACTTCTAGGACACAAAATCCTGAGTTATGGGAGTTCCCCTAGGTACTGTAGAACTTTTGGTGTATAGTTCCTTTGCTTCCAAAATGAGAACAGTACTTCCCCAGGTGGGCCATGCTGAGACTTGACCTTAACGCCTACAAACTATGAGAAAATGGGGCCAATCTTGATGAAGGCGAGTATTATCTTGTGAGTCATCTTACTCTTGTGAGGTCTCTGAATGGTCTCCAGGCAAGGGGAGTTGGCTATTCTTGAATAAAAGAAAGTGGGTCACTTGAGGAGGCCTAGATAGTTCAGCAGAACATGGAGATCCATATGTCCCCATTTCATCCTCAGTTTCTCACTTCTTCTCTCTCAGGACCTCGAGTTTAGCATGGTAAATTTGCCAGGGCCGTGTAAGTCTTCTCTGCAATTCTGCTACTCTTATAATCAGGCCTGATATTCAGCCTGTACTGGCAATAAACGTGGGTGTCGTAGAGGTTTTCCGGATTTTACATTGTGTCCTGAGTTGGTGGTTGGCTGACTTGAGCCCACCATTTTCTTTCAGTGATGTATCCATGGTACTTCACCTGCCACATCTACAGCCCTTTAAGGCAACCATTGTCACCGTATCTCTCAAATGGTAGAGATATTGCACAAGCTCAGTGTCTCCTCCTCTTCCTGCATCCCAACTCATCGCAGATGAGACTTTTAGCAATAGTAACCCTACCGCATGCCGGGGGTCACCGCAACCCACTTATCGCTAACAATGCACTCTTTGCTGCTATCTGGCCAGGGAGTGATCCAATTCCAGAGAAACCCATCTGAGGTTATGCCTCCTAGACCATTTCCAGGATGAATTAGTTTAGTTTGGAGTCTCCCAAAAGTAGATCCTTAGACAAGAATTCACATTGTGGTAGGATGGATATTTGCTTTTAAATTACTTGTTAAATTATTCATAATTTATGTCTATATTTTATGTATTTGCTGGTGTACATACTATATTTCTCAGTTAATTTCTTAAATCTCTCCTTGTCCTACATGACAGAATAAATTCCAGACGAATTAAAAGTTAAATGTAAAAATGGGAAATTTTAAACATATCTAGAAGGTAATGTAAGTAAGTGTTTTACTGCTATCAGGCTAAGTCAGCATTCTATGCATAAAATCACTGGAAGATTGAATAATTAATGAAATAATTTAAAATGTTAAATGAACAATGATTTTTAATAATAAAAGAGTTCCACAAACTATAGTACATAAAAACTGAAAACATTTTTCACGTACAAAAATCATAAAAGTTAAAAGTAAATGATAAATTGGAAAAAATATTTGCAACAAATTTTACACACAGTGAGTTAATAGGCATAATATAAAAAGGAATTACTAAACTTGATAAGGAAATGACTAGTTCCTGATAGAAAAACAGCCAAAAGATAAGAGCAGGTAATTCATGAAGGAGCAGTAAAAATGGTCTATAAAGATGAAAAACATATTCAACCAGGAAATGCAAATTAGAACAATAAGAAAGTTCTAGTTAATTGTCTCAGATTGAACATACAGATACCCTCCTCAAACATCATTATTATGACAGAAAAAGGACACAAAACGTGTAACACAGGACAAAGAGAATAGCTAAAGAGACAAAAAAGGAAAGACGTCAACTAATTTTACAAAATGGAAACGGACAAGTGGTAACTGATTTAACAGAATTGAGAAAGCCTGTACCCTAGTCTGCAGGGAAAGCCAAGGAGAAGACCAATTCCTGCCCTAGTTCCCAGAAGTGAAGTTGCTGCAGGCACTGGGTATCTCTGAAGGCAGGAATGAAGGAAGGGCTGATGGAGGAGAGACAGCAACCTCCTGTGCTATTGGTGTGCACGCAAATAGGGGCATCTCTATGTTTCTGAGGCTCTTTTATCACCTCTTTTCATTCTAAATTGAGCTCCCGCCCCTTATAGAGTAGTATATAAATAGTAATGACCCCTTCATTTACTCTCATGGAAGCTTCCAAAATATTTTCATCAGTATGACTGTTACTGGGATAATTGTTGTATCTGTTTTAGAGACAGTATCCCTGAATGCACTATGCACATGATAAGGCTGTAATAATGACACTCTTGCCACCACTTGAATATAAATCTCAGAAAACCTCTCTAAGGGGAAGTTTCTGAGTTATAATTCTGATAATCAGTTTGATCTAGGAAAACATCATAATAGTTCTCTGGGATACTTTGTGAGGAAAACAACTTTCCCAGATTCATCCAATCATATATATTGAGCACTCTCTATGTGTACAACACAACACAGCAAGGCAAACAAATTTATTACTTGATTCTTGCTAAAACCTGCAAGGGCTTCCGGATTCTTTTAGGCTGAAGACCAAGTTCCTTAGTGTGGCGTCTTAAACCATAGGTTGGTTTCTACCCACCTCTATGATTCTCCTCCCAACCTTCTTACCTTTGCTTTCAGGGCTCCAGTCCCTTAGACTTCTTCTTTTTTTTTTTTTTTTTAAACATCTTTATTGGGGTATAGTTGTTTTACAATGGTGTCTTAGTTTCTGCTTTATAACAAAGTGAATCAGTTATACATATACATATGTTCCCATATCTCTTCCCTCTTGCGTCTCCCTCCCTCTCACCCTCCCTCCTTAGACTTCAGTTCTTTCAGCCACATTGGCTTTTAGTTCTTAGGGAGCTTTGCTTTCTCTCAGTGGAGAGTGCTTGCTGGTCTCTTTGCCTGATATGTTCTATCCTCGCCACCTCTCTACCCCAAATTTCAACTCATTGTTCCTACTTTAGCACAAGCTTTTTACTTCTTCCTGTAAACCTTCTAAACCAGGTCAGATTTCTTTGTCACACCCTCTCATTGTATCTTGTTCCTTTCCTTCAGGGAATTAATCTCAGTTAGTAATTACACATTCATTTGGTATGATTATTGGTTTAATGTCTTTTTCTGATCCTGGGGTGTGAACTCCATGATTTTGCTATGCGAGGTCCATTGCTTAACACAGTGTCTGGAAGATGGATGGCACTCGATCTACATAAATTGAAGGAAAGAATGCCCTCAAAGAGTTTAACTTTACTAATTCCTACAAAGAATGGTTTAGTTGCTGCCAAATTTTGTTCTAGTAAAATAATAGTATTCTCTATGCAGATTTTCAGCTTACAGAAATTTAGCTTTGTGGGAAAGATGAGAAATTTGGGATTATACTCCCACTAGGGGCTGCTGTGACAGAGATAGTATTATTACATCTTCCTGGTGTGATTTGAATAGATTTTGTTTGAAATAAATTTTATTGATTAAAGAGCTGCTGCTCATTTGGCTTGGTCATTCTAGAACGCTGATAGTAACTATCGGTATCTGGTTCAGATACTAACAGGTCACTGTTAGTTTTGAAAAGTTCTTTATAAATTTTGAACTTTATAAACCCCATGAAAAGATTCAACAAAGAAGAACTGAACTCACACAGAGATAAGAACCAATTGCAAATTTACTAGGCAGTCAATTTCAGCGTAACTGTATATACACCGCACTGGAAAGGACACACAGCGATGCTCCTATGTAGTAACTTCCAGTCTCTCATGCTAGGGAGCTTGTGATCTCTCTCGGTACCATCAGATTACCTTTCTTCATTCTTAACCTCAGGGCCGTAATCCACTGACTACCTTTATTTCCCAAACTCATTCATGCCTTACCAAACAGAGTAAGAGCAATAATTTTTAAAAAATCAGTCTTTGTTGCCAATAGGAGAGAGTTCTTAGTCTGTTTGAAAGTGTTCAGAGTTCAGTCTTTAATTACAGAAACTTCCCCGTGAGCCCCACCATTGTGTCTACTGGCCGGGTTCCATCTGCTGCTGGAACTTCTAATGTGAGTTTCTGAAAAGCCTGGCATTCCTGCCAGCGATGGGGAGTGGCTAGTCTCTGCATTCAGATACCTCTTTCTGCAAAACGCTGCCTGCGTTTTTTTCTTTTCTACCCTATGTGTCTGTGTCTCACTAGGCAGTATCCGCATCCTGATGTGGCAGTGAGAGAACTGACTGCCTCTGACAGAGGTACAATTTGCAGATGAAAGTTAAACTGGAATGCTTACTGTGTGTCACTATCAAACATCCCCTTGGCTACCCTTGCCTGGGTGTTTGGCTATAACTGCTCCTAGCTCACTTACATGTAATCTGTGAGGGAATATCTTTTCTTTCTCACATAGCCTTGGACAGGCAAGGGCAGACAAACTATTCAAGTAATTCATTTTTATTACCAATTTTAATCACCAAAGAAGGAATTAGAATTCAGCCAGGGAAATTATTCATTGACAAATTTTTATTGATAAAATAATTCATCAAAGATTTATGAAAAAATTAAAAATCTCTGAAAAAGAAAATTATGTCAACCAAAATCATAAAAGGTATGTCTGTGGGTGAGGAAGGGTTTTCTATCTGGGGCTGGCTATGTGAGCTACATCAGTGATACTGAGGACTTTACTTCTGAAAAGGAAACTAGGATGTAACATTGTGATTCATAAGAAAGGCTACTGTAAGACAAACATCATGTGTCTGTAGGTGACTCCATTTCCTGACCAGTCGTATTTGTCCTGATACCTATTCCGACGTCTTAATCTCTTTCCCGATTTGTTCTTCCTTCTCAGTTACCATGAGCTGAAGTTCATCTTATTTCATAAGCTTGGGCTGTCTTTTCAGCAACAGCTTTTCTTCCTGGCATGGGCCTGCTCTTTGCAGGGTCCATTGGCTCAGTGCCTCTGACCTTGGGTGGCTGGTACTCTGAGTCTCCCTGGCTCCCTTCCCACGGCAAGTGGGGACTGTAAACTATAAAACACTGTTTTAATTGTTTTCGATTTTTTTAAAGTCTTAAAATGAAATTTTAATGTTATACCCTTAAGAAAAGATTTGTGAATTTCTCAGTTCACTGATTTGGTACATTACATTCAGCTATTCTGACAAATAGCTAGGAGGAGACTGTGAATTATTTTCCGTCCCATTTAAAAATAGTTTGGAAACTGACACAATCAATATTTTTCCTAAAATCCTCTCTCCTTGCCCTGGGAGCCTGAGGAGTGGGTTATAGTTGAAATTTTCTATTTCAGGCTTAAGATCTTACTTTAGAGCTTCTGGGATGCCAATCCTATCTGATCTTTTGGTATATAATCAGCATTCTCTTCACTCAAGAGATCTTTTGTAGAAACTTTATGCTATTCCTGGAGTTACATGCTACTATGTTCTTAGTTTTGGGGAAGCTGGTATAGAAGCTATGTAGAAAGACAAAATCATTTTTTTTTCTTAGAGGATCGTTGAGTATCAATGGCTCCATAGGTACTCCATTTAAACTTCTACTCAGGACCAAAATAGAGTCAGTATTTCAACCTGGGATAGACTGTTCCAGTGAGACTGGACTCAAATTAGATCAGCCAATCCAAAATCCATTTTGAATCACCAGAACTGGAAGGCTAGGCTAAGGCTTGGCCATGTGTGTAGGATAGAAAACATACCTCCTTCTGTGTGTGTGTGTGTGTGTGTGTGTGTGTGTGTGTTATGAGACTTGTTAGCCAGGAACACAGCTTATCACAGGTCTGTTAGACAAGGAGTAGACAAGTCAAAATCAGAGAGATAAGAGCCAGGTTGGCCCGAGGGATAAAGTGTGCTTGAAGAAGGAATGTGTTACCAAATCTTTGCTATAAATGAATGTCTAGAATTTTTTCTTGCCAGCCCAGCTATAATAAATCACGCAGTCAGGGGTGGCTTGTGTTTTGCTTATCTGGGTCAGTGTCTCCTTATAACCAAATCTCTTCTCACTCTGTCTTAGGAGGCATGCTCTCCACTGGAGGGGCTGGTGATTCCTTTAGTAGCCAAAACCCAGGTGACTCCCTGAATCATTGCTGTCTGGCTAGTTCTCTGGGGCCAAGAGGGGGTTCTCTACTATCACCCTGGGGAAAGCCTTCCATCAAGAAGGCTGACTGGTGTCCAGGTCTAGTGGTGTGTTAATGGTGGAATGTCTATATGGCAATAGGGTCCTGGCTTTGGTCCTCTGGATTATATCCTTGTCATCTTGTGAGGCATCAGAATTCTTACACTGAAGCCAGATATCTAGGAGGGCACGTACTTCATCTTCTTTGTACCATTCACTTGCATGAAAGTGGCAAGAATACCTCCTTCTGGTAAATTATAATACTGTATTTGGAAGGAAAGAGGAAGAGCCCATGGAAAATGGGGTGATTAGAAATAACAAAGTTACAAAGTGCTTTCACATACATTTTCACTGGAGTCTCACAACAACCCTGTGAGGTAGGTATAGTGTATAACACTTTCAATTTTATTTTGCAAAGAAAGACACCAAAGACTAGAGAGCTTAAGTGATTTGCCCACAGTCATGGTAAGTGCCAGGACCCAAACTCGAAGCCACGTCTTCCAAATTCACAGCTTGATTCCACCTGCGAACAGCTACAACCTGAGGGCTACCAGTTTGATGACATATGGGGAAGGCGCTTAGTAAGTGAGCACCTAACTTGTTTAAAAGTCAGGTGGTTTAGAAAGGATACATTAGTAACCAGAATCTATACAATCACCACTAGCAGGGGTTCCCCCGGGGACTGCTGCTTATGGGCTTGAATCTTGTGGGTTGCTTTGGCATATTAGGAGATCATCTGAGTAACCTGGACAGCTAGGAGCTTCCTGGGTGGTCAAAGATCGGAGATGAGGGGATTCTCGTGGCCATCATCCCACTGCTGTAGCACTGATCATTCTGTTTAGTTGTTTGACTTCCCCATTAGAATGTAAACTTCTTAGGGGCAAGCACTGTAACATATTCATCACTGTATAATCAGAATTTAATAGAGTTCTGGGCACATAATAGATCCTCAATAAAAATTATTTAAATTCACCGAGGATTGAGATGTTTCATGGGATGCTTCCGTACTTTACTTGTAAGAGATTGATTTGCCTGGAAGAGGTATACTAGATGAATGTGGAACTAGGAACAGGGAAGACTCAGTTATTTTGATGGTGGGTAGTATACACAGGCACTGCTATTCCAAGGTGTAATTTCATGATCCAAGTGCTCTTCGTCTACAATGACAAATTTAATAGATGTGGATTCAAACTGGTAGCTCTACATTAGTCAGGGATCCATGCAGAATGTAGGTTTTTGATGGCCACTGGGGGTGAAGGCAATGTGTCTTGTCATGGAGAAATGTGGTTCATTTTGGTAAATATGAAGATAACATGGTTTCAGTAATATGGAGAGAGCTCTGTGATAAAATTCTCTGAAGATGATTAATCACAGTCACCAGTGGTTCAATAAAAGTTGGGAGAGGCCTCAGTCTTTTTCTGGTTCAATTCTGCCAAGGCACATTCTCCTCGGCCCTCCACGTCTGTCTTCTTGACACTTGGCCATCAGAAGTCCCAAGACCCACAGTTGATACTGTGTTGAACCTTGAACAGGTAGAAGCTGGAGGACAAAGCTTCTGTGGTCCAGACCTGGACCTCAGTGTGAATGCTCCTGACCATGACACATAGGCAAGGAGCCCACTGCATAGAAGCATCCCTCCAAGAAGAAGGGGCCGGCTGCGCTAAGACCCACGACCTGTGGCTGAAAGTAGTAGTCACGTTGTTGCTTTTCTATGAGTGGATTACAGAAAAAATCTGTGGGTGTCACAACCTGGTGAGTTCAACTTAAGTAAGAATTTTTAACTTAGGGTATAATACATCAGCTCACCAGTTCTGGGCACTCAGGATCAAGTGGGTCCCGAAATCGATAGATGGGAAAGAGATCAGCAGCCCTGGAGCTGCTAGAGGTTATGGGTCATCCAGAGGTCCTCCCAGATGTGATGATTGGTGCAGGCCACGACTGGATGCCTGGCTTCTCCAGGTACTGGTGCCAAGTTGCAAACATGGCCTCAATGGCCAAGCATTCCTTCTTTCAGATGTAGTTTCATTCTGCAGGGATGAAGCCTGCGGGGAAAATAAGGCGTAAGGTCACATCAAGATTGATTTCAGATAAGATCTGGCTTTCCATTGTCCTGCTACTACTTCTAAGGCATTGGCTCCACTTTAAAGGTCCATTGTAAACAAAGTGTAGCATGATGACAGCCATTGCAGACCTCATAGGACTTCATAGGTTTTCTGGACCCCAGGCAGCCAAAAGAAAGCATAGCATATTGCCTGCTCTTTCAGTGGAATCTGTTTCAGGGAGGGCCTTGAAGTTCACCCAGATCTGGATTAGGATACACTGGTAGCTTACACTACACAAGGCCTTGGATATCTTCACCTGAAAATAAAGTTAGCATCTTCTCAAATGGAGAGTCAGTAGAGCTTTCTACCAAACTTGGTCTTGATATACTTTTTTTTCTTTTTTTTTTTTTTCTTTTGCGATATGCGGGACTCTCACTGTTGTGGCCTCTCCCGTTGCGGAGCACAGGCTCGAGACGCGCAGGCTCAGCGGCCATGGCTCACGGGCCCAGCCGCTCCGTGGCATGTGGGATCTTCCTGGACCGGGGCACGAACCCGCGTCCCCTGCATCGGCAGGCGGACTCTCAACCACTGCGCCACCAGGGAAGCCCCCGGTCTTGATATACTTTTACATGCAATACCCTGGAGCCTGTCTCCTTAGATCTTGAAACTCTGATCTTGACTTTTAATGATAGTTTCGTACCATGCATAGGCTTTAAAACACTAATAATAAATAATAAATATATAAATCCTAGTGAAGTTGTAACCGCCAATCAAATTCGATGTTGTTAAATGCATTTTTAACCCACCCATTTAAATATATGCTCTTAAACAAGGAAAGTCCCTCTTTCTTGAAACCCAAGGGGTAGACCTCATAATTTAGCCATTAAATGACAAAATCATAAAACTTTAGATCAACAGCAAGAGTCTTGAACCTAGGCACAAATTGGGACGCTTAGCTTTGGCCAGCTTCAGAGGGGTCAGCGTGATCCTTCCTCTATGTTCTTGTTAGAATTTGAGCCCAGATTTTTTTGTCAAAATCTTTGCTAATGCTCTAGAACTTAGAGAAAAGTGTTTCTAAAAATTATTAGTGGATTGTTAGCACTTACCAGTTAATGGAATTAAACAACCAGTTATTTCTGCAATGCAAATGGTCTCACTGAGCTAAAACTAGAAATCAGCTCCAAAGACTTGAGAAGACATTTCCCAAAGTGAGCTCTGTGAACACTAATTCTAAGAAATGGGTTTTGTCATTAAGAAGATTTGGGGAACACTGCATAATATCTACCTCTTATGAAGACTTAAATTACACAAATTTTAAAGACTCTAGGAAGTCTTGTAGTAAATAATCTTATTCAACTATGTTTAACTGAGTATGTCCCCAACATTTCTATGTGGAGTTAAGTTTTTAAGTAATATTTAGGAATTTAGTAATATTAGCATTTTGTAGAACTGGTGCTACACAGAACAAATTTTAGTGAATACTGGACTAGCAAGTAATGTACAAAAATACTTATTTTTAAAATATACATTTTCCCCACCAAAAATAAATGAATTAGCCAATTACTAATTATTTGTTATTATAATTGTCTTAGAATTAACCTGGGTTCTTTGGAAAATAGGAAATGCACTTGTTTAAAGCATGAATTCTGCCTTTAGTAGGCTCAGAATCTGGTTAGGGAGATGAGTCTGTCATACACAAAACAATGTCAAACACCAGAAAAGTCCATATAAACAAGCAATAAGTTAAGTAATGTGGACTAATAGATATAGTAGTTCTAGAGAGGCACATCAGATACTGGAATAATGAAGGAAGAAATCTTAGAGGAGATGCCACTGGTTTTGTGGGGAGAGCTAGAATTTTGACAGGTCGAGGGCAATTTTACTTAAGGGCAAAAATACACAAACTTTGAGGGCCCTGTGACTCCTAGAAGCATGAAGTAGTGTGGCAAACAATACTTTGTTACACTGTAATCATTGAATTCTAACATATCTTGAGGCCTTCCCACTCAAGGACAGAAGGCTATATAGCAGTATAATTAAAAAAAAATTTTCTCCTATACCTCTTTAGAGTTCTTACCTAGTATATTATTATGAGTTGCTTAACTGTCTATTTTCTGTGATAATCTAACTGATGCCAGGGTGAATATTTTATTTATTTGCATATCTTTGGAAACCAACACCTTTGTATCCCTAGCATCTGGTCCTTGGTAGTTCAAATGGCCTATTAATATACTGTTTGAACTGTAGCCCCATCAGTCATGTGGAGGAGAACTTCCCCCTGTGAAGACAGGACACCTTAGGAAGCCAGGAAATGCCTGGTGAGGTCACACCTAAGATGCTGGCCTGGACTTGTGACCCAAAGACAAGCCACTGCCTCCTAAGAACACCGTAACACCCAGGGGCATCTTGGTGGACAAGCCTGAGCTTCCGGCTTGTAATGCCTGCAGTCAGAGTGAATTATTTGACCTGCAGGATTCTGAGGGCCACACAGAGGCTGTGAGGTGCTTTTCTCCCTTTTCACTTTGACCAACTCACTGAGGCTCTAGTAACTGCCTAGAAAACATCACACACAACACCTGGGGACTGGATATGATGTGGTGGGTGTAGAGTTCTATGTTGTTTTTGTTTTTAATCTTTAGGAAAGTCTTCTGTCTTCTTGTTCCATTGTTGTATTTACACTTTGCAGTGGTTTAAATGCTAATCACAAACAAGGTATGCATAAAAAAACTTCAATCGCATAAAATCAAACGGTAAATTTGAGTGGTATTTTTGAGAAGGAGCTGATTTTAAAGACAGAAAAAAACTTGGACCAGGACTATTAACATTCAGAATTGTAACTCCTATTTGATTTTTTTTTTAAATCACTTCTGTGTTTCTCTCTCTTGCGCGAGCTCTCACTCAAGACAGTCTTTCTGGATAATTCATTGTAGAAATGAGAGAGGAAGCATGTAATTTTATTTTGATATTACTGGTAAATCAGAGTAGTACACGATTGCCTCAAACTCTGAATTGTTTGAAATTTTGAATGGTTTTATTTGCTTAAGAAAATGGAAGAAACCTGAAACAGAGGAAGAGACTATGAATGAGTTGAAAAGATAACTGTAGGTCTGGCGGCATATTCCGCCAAGTGTACACCAGGCACAGGGATTCTTCCTTTTCATTCCAGACTGCCGGCTGACTGAAGCTCTTTGTTCAAGCGAGGCCGTCGGAGCCACGCTTGGCATCGTCTGCTAAGAAAACCTGACACACTCACCTACACGTGCTTATGACCTTTGCAAATCTCTTTTTAAAAAAATTTAGTTTTTTATGGAATACCAATTAACAAAAGCAACACATGATAATTATTATACTATAATGACAGTGTACAAGGAATCTAGAGCCATTCAAGTAATACAAACCCAGTAAAGCAGAAATTAGAAAGTCTCAGGTAAGCACAAAATAAAATAAATATCATAATATTGGTAGATACACACTACTGTTCAATTGATTGATATTAGGAAACCAATATCAGCACGTTAGGTTATGACTTCTTATGTATCAAAAGTCTAGAGCCTACACTTTATAATAGTCATTCTTGATAACAAAAACTTGAACTGAAGTCCTAAAGGTGCCCCTTATGTAATGTTTCTAAATCTTGCTAATAAAAAAAGTCTTTTTGACAGCACTCTCTCTCTCTCTCTTTCTCTTTTTTTTCAAGTTTATCTCTTCCCATTCAATGGTAATTTACTTACCTCTGAACCAGCAAAATTTAAAGGCCTTTCCATTGCAGGACTAAGGGCAGTCAGACCTGACATTACACTTTCTATCTATAGAAAATTCGTGCAGACATCCAAGATGACGATTCCAGCAGGACAGTAAAATTTGCTGGAAAGATTTATCAATAGGAAATACTTTTAAAGAACACCAAAAGTCAGAATTTAGGGGCATTAATTTCAAAGATGGAAGTAGTATAGACTCAGAAAATATTTCTCTTATTCCTTCCCTTTTTTGGACCATTTACATTTTAATTGTTGTTTTATTTATCATAAAGAAACTATCTTGTTGCAGAGATTTAACCAAGAGTTTTGACCCTGAGATATTAAACATGTGCAAAATATTCCAAGTAGAAATGGAAAATCTCACACGCTTTATGATAAAAAGACAGAAGGTACAGTGTAAATACTGCAGCAAAGATGTTAAAGCAGTGCACAATTAGATTTCCATATAAACATTACCTATTAGTTAAGTGAAAATCATGCTAAGTTTATTTCCTTAGGACTTTGGTAATGTGTGTTTTTAAGTGGTTTTCCTTTTTTCAATTTTTTTTTTACTCATGTGAGGTAACAGTGATTCCTCATGTAATCTGTTCCTTTTATGTACAATACACATCACACACACACACACACACACACACACACACACACACACACACACGCACAGAGTCAAAGTCAATGGCAGTGGGTGGTTTATGTCAGGGCTGGTTTTGACGCCCCTCTCCCGGAATAAGATAAATGTAAGTGATGAAGAACTCCTGGGGTTGGTTGAACTCATTTTGTATTCAACACTCTGCCTGGCCCCTTTCTCATCTCTTTCTCCCTCTCTTTGTATGTTCAAGCCTACTTGAGTTTCTTTTTTCTTTTGTAGAACTTGGTTCTTTTGATGTGTTTCAGGGCACGCCCTGTGGCAAAGAGAACTTCCCAGGAATCGGAAACATCAGCACACAGGTCTGAAACGGCCACTGTGTAATAGCCAGAAAGATTCAGGCTCAGAAGCTGGGTTTTCTCTCTCCAAAAAAAGCATCAAAACACATAAGAGGAGGGCAAACACGCAACACAACCTACAGATATGATTTTAAAGGGACACATACGAGAAAATTTAATTGCTAAGTAGGCGTTTGGTGAGATTTTTTAACCTGGATTGAGCCCATGAGAGTAATTTAACCTGAGACATGTCTATAAGCATCTGCATATTTGCTAGTTTAACCAAATTCCCCTTATAATTTATAAATTAGTTTATTTTGTTTCACTGCTGTTATAGCATCTATGTATCTGAGATTTTCCACGGCACATGGTCCTATTAAAAATGATGTGAGAAAGTGCAGTGCTTTAACTCTCTATTTGTTTATGAAGTTGAAAGAAATGCTGTTATAAGTATTGTAAAATCGCTGTTAGAAAGCACCATCTATATTAGTGTTAGAAAGCACCATCTATATTAGTAATAGAAAGTCTAGATAGAAGGAGTTAATTATTTTATATCCCATATCAGTATTTCTATTTTCATAAATTAAAAATATTTAATAAAATAGTGTTATGTTTTATTTAAAATAGCTCTGTTTACTCACATATTATACTTTATGTGGCAAATCTTTCAGGACTATGTCACTGAATTAGAACTTGGAACTGAAAATTAAAAAAAAAAACAGAAAATAAGGAAAATCAGTGCAGTTTAAGTTTACCGATACACAAACATCACTTTAAGATGTTCAAATAATAAATTCAATTTTTACCCAAGTCTCTAAAAGAAGTCTTTTATTTTTAAAACCAAAACAGTTGGAAAAGCAAACTTAACTATAAACTTGGTAATTCATTGCTTTAGAAAACCAATCTATATTAATTAGGTATATTGTTTACTTCTGTATAAATGAATTCATTCTTGGCCTACTGAAAAATAGAATGCTACTAACTGAATAATGGATCTAGGAAAAATCTGACCAGCAAACAGTTGATTATTTTCAATTAAATTAGATTCAGTTTAGTAAATGTATTGAGCACTATTTATGTGTTTGTGCTAATGACATTACCCATTGACTCCTGGGAAAATAGTGATATCACTGAATTCATCCAGCATTTTCCAACATACTTAATGCTTAGAAAAATCAACCAGCTAATTGCCACAATTTCTTTTAACTTTGGTCTCTATATCCACAGCTTAAAAGAAAGAGAGAAAATGATTTCTAAAATGATTCAGTTATTCAAATATTAGTAAAATACAAATTTTTAACAATAATATGGGCCGACAATTTTAACAAATTGGTAATGTTATAAAATAACTTTTATAACTACAATGTCTCTTGAATTTTTTCCACATGTATCCGGGTTACGACTTATGAATATTTGTACAAATATCTATGAATAACGGAAGAAAAAAATTTTTGACAATGGGAAAGACTGGGGATTCACGATACTCATTTAAATGCTACCAGGAAAGTTTAACGGGACTTTTATTTAAACCAAAACCAAATCTTTAATACAATACAAATACACATAGAAGAGTACAAAATAAGGATTTTTATCTTTCTGATGCAGCATATACTAATCCTGCTTCTTTCCTTAATGTTACATAGCATTTCTAGAAACTGGATGCTTCCAAATTATTTGATCCTAAATTTTTTTTTTGCAGTACACGGGCCTCTCACTGTTGTGGCCTCTCCCGTTGCAGAGCACAGGCTCCGGACGCGCAGGCTCAGTGGCCATGGCTCACGGGCTCAGCCGCTCCACGGCATGTGGGATCTTCCCGGACTGGGACATGAACCCGTGTCCCCTGCATCAGCAGGCGGACTCTCAACCACTGTGCCACCAGGGAAGCCCTGATCCTAAATTTGATAAGATACACAGATTGGACATTGCAACACTTTCCAGCTTTATGGCAGTGGCTGCATGCAAAGGGGCATATAAAGTCCTCAACCTGTTTATAAAGGTCAGGGAAAGCCACAGGTTTTGAAGGAGCAACACACAGGGCTTCCCTGTTGACACAGGATCACTGCTGTGACACATCACACCGATTGTCACATCATATATTTTAATGGTGCTAGAAATCTTGTTTTGCCATAGTTACAGTTGTTTTCTGCCTCTCCTTCTTTTCTTCAGAGGTGCTATCTTTGACCTCTAATATGGCATTGAAGTCTGGCGTGCCAGGTATCTGACTAACGTGTATCCTTTATATTAACCCCAAACCGGGAAATCAAGTGCTTTTATTTTTAAAAATATGCAAAATTTAAGAGAAATTTAGCCTTTTCAGATGGACTGACGAGTTCTAGACTTAGCAATGTTTCCATTTATTTGATGCCTAAAGTAAGTTTTCCTTAGTGTCTCACTGAAAATTTTTCCAGCCATGTTTATAGAAACCACTTGGGAAAACATACACCTATGAATTTTCCAAATATTTTTCTTTTTAAACAAAAGCAAAACATAAAAACTGATTAGAAATTAGTTGACCAGGGATTTCCCTGGTGGCGCAGTGGTTGAGAGTCCGCCTGCTGATGCACGGGACACGGGTTCGTGCCCCGGTCCGGGAAGATCCCACATGTCGTGGCGCGGCTGGGCCTGTGAGCCATGGCCGCTGAGCCTGTGCGTCCGGAGCCTGTGCTCTGCAACGGGAGAGGTCACAACAGTGAGAGGCCCGTGTATCACAAAAAAAAAAAAAAAAAGAAAATTAGTTGACTGAATTCAATCAGATTTTATTTTGTTTTATTTTTTTAAGCTATAATGTAATCAAAAAAAATTTTAACATCTTTATTGGAGTATAATTGCTTTACAATGGTGTTTTAGTTTCTGCTTTATAACAAAGTGAATCAGCTTTAAATTAAACTTTTAATTACATAAAGAGTTAAAGGATATGCTGGAGACGTCACACCTATCCAAATCATACTGATTGGTTACTTTTATTGATTAAATTTACCAGATAACTGTATAATCTCTATTTTACTACTAGAATTGTGAAATGATTCCATTTTTGAAAATTTTAGTTATTGGGTGGCTTCCAAAAAATTTATTTATTTTAAAAATAGTTATTTGGCTCAATTGAAGGTTTTCTGCTCTTTTGTTTCTATGTCTTCCCCATCCCCCCAATATGTCTATGTGGATGTAATCTAAATATTTTTCTAAAAGAACAATGGGCTAAAAAATTATACAAAAGAACAATGGGCTGATGTTTTCTTCAGTTTCCCCTTGTTCATGACCAGTTTTTTAGGGACTTTAGGGATCATCTATTCCAAACCTCTCAGTTTACAAGGTGGCAGTCTTGGGGAGTTTACATGACTTTTATCACTCAGATCTAGCACCATAGTAGGTGCTCAATGAAGATGTGTTGACGGAAGGAATCCGTATAGAGTCACATAAACACAATACCATAGCATTTAAGACATTGCACTGCAATGACTCATTTAGAATAATAAACTTTCATAAACGCCATCTCGTAGCTACAACACCACCATGAGACAGGAATCTTAGTAGATTCCATTGATTGTAGAAACGATTTAGTAGGTGAGATAACTGAGTTTAAGGATCATCAAATGGTTTGCCCAAGATCCGGCAGCTAAGCAGTGGAAGAGCTATTTGAATTCCTATTTTCTGATTTCTGAGCCTTGGTGAGTAACCACTGTGCATACTGCCCATAACCTGTTTTTCTCTGTCTCTCTCACTTTTCTCCACTCTCAGATAAAAGGCAGGAGCTGGTGTTATTAATCTTTGGAAGCCCAGGATGCTTGGATAATAAAGAGCGCTGAATAAATGATTGCCGCAGGAATAAACCCAGGACTCCGGCTAATGGGTCCAGCTGTCTTCTTCCTACACCACGATCCATTCAGAGCACAGGAGGTGGCATTTGAGAAGGTAGAGGAAGACTGAAATCTCTAAGGTACAGAAATGCTTCAAACCATTTAAACTAACGAAACTTATTCTACGTTGTCAGTAACGCATGTAAGAGCAATTTTGCTTCTTGAACGTGGCTTACTGAAGACAGAATTTGCTGGTGGTTTCCTATGCACCCGATGCCTAAGCAAGTACTCAGTGTCCTGTGCACAACGCATGGTCTACAGACTCACGCGTGATTTAAACTTGACCCAGGGAGTCCAATCAGTCATTACTGAGGCTCTCCTCCACCTGCCTTCCAGCTGAGTTTGCACCATGGTCCTGAGTCCGTAGGCACAGTCACTAGTCCTGGGTCCACACTGGTTTTCTAACAAGATGCCCACATCCCAGGCTGAGGTCAGGGGCCTTGTGATGTCCAGAGGCTTTGCTGTTTCTGTTCTTGCCTTAGAAGCAGGATTATTTGGAAAGACTGGGGTCCCGCACTGCAGAACCTCCTCTCAGAGCCTCTTTCACTGACGTCTCTCTCTCCCCAGTCCATCCCATTCTCCCCTTTTTTGTTGTTTTCTGGGGAAAATTTTGTCCCCTTTCCTTCTTATTTCAGACTAACTCCCTGGCATCTCTGTCTCTCCAGATCTCCTAACATTATCTTTCTGATAACCCTAAGTTTGTACCAAAGGCAGAAAAAGCACCTGCTTTCCACTTTGAAAAGAAATACGAAGGGCCTGGTTTTGAGCTTGGAGTTGGGAAGAAGGGAAAACTGCAGAAAGTAGAACGTAAATTCGTATTTCAAACATATCCTACCACAATGCTTTTTGAAATCGTGCATAAGTGGTTTTGACATATGACCACCATGGTAAATTATAATTGTTAGTTTGTAGGGGGATTTCTTTGCATCTTTCCAAGGGCAAATCCCCGTGGCATCTCCCCACGAATAGCTGTTGAGACATTTCTCTGCAGGGCTTCTAGGAGGGGCAGCTCATAGCTCAACTATATCACAGGTTCTCTGTCCTGCAAGAACTACATTAATGCTCCTAGAAAAATTAAGTTTTATTTAAAACTATGCATTAGGAGTGGGAATTTCTTTGTTACAAAAATCTCCAAAAAATTAGTATGTACTTCGACATATAAGTGGAATTATAACGATGTAATAACCATTCATCGAATTTGAATAGCAACACAATACCCTTTTGAAATGCATTCCCATGAAGGTTCACTCGGTGTCCTACAAGTCTCAGATCAAATATTACTGCCCCAGGGAGGCCTTTTCTGACCACTCTATCTAAATGGGTTCCTCCCTTCTCTACGCTTTACTTTATGTCCTTCACAACACTTTTGCTATCTGAATTAGCTGCGTGGCAGGCAGAATTCTAAGATGGCCCTCAAAATTCCCACATGCTGGGGTGTGAGTTCTGTGTAATCCTCTCCCTTTGAGTGTAGGCGGGACCTTTGACTATGATGGACTATCTCTGCTGTGATTGCTAGTCAGTTAACTTAGAGCCATTCAGAAGTCAGATGACCTGGTTAGGCCTGACCTAGCCAGCTGAGCCCGTACAAGGGACTGGGCCCCTTCAGAAGTCAGAGGGACTTGAAGCCCGAGAGGCCCTGTGGGAATGGCCAAGTGCAAAGGAGCTGTGGTAGCAAGAAAACAGGAGCCTCAGTCCCACAGCTGCAAGGAACTGAGTTTTTCCAACAAGTGAACTTGGGAGAGAAACCCTGACTCCCAAAAGGAGTGCAGCTTAGTCAGCAGCTCTACTGCAGCCTTGGGAGACGCGGAGCAAACCCGAACACGCTCCTACGACGCTTTCCCCGCCAGCGAGTATCGTTATCGCCTCAAACTAAGCTTATAAAAGCGAAACAGTCGACACAGGGTTTTCACACGAACTCTTGCTATTAATATATTTGCTTTTAAGGCTCTCAACCGATGGCATCATACACGCTTTCCTATGTAGATCATATTATTGTCATATCTCAAGGTTAATAATATTTACAGAGGTGGAGAAGAAGCCTATACTTACCACCTGGTTACAAGAAAGATAATAAAATAAAAATATTATACTAAAGAAATACAGTACTCTTAATTAAAAAAATTACATCAAGCACTACAGGTAAATTTGGAATGGTATATTATTACAGACGTATTGATACTTATTTAAACAAGGACCAAGTTTAAATTGCAGGAGCAAATCCTTGAGCAAAATGCGTACAGCTAGCTTTCAGTTTCTCTCTTCCCTCTCTTGTCATTTTTCACATAATGGAAGCCTGTTATTAAAGTGGAAATTAAGTTAACTGCATATAGTTTCCTTTTGATAAGTACTATATGTATCCTACATGCACAGAATCTTCATGATGCTGCTGTAAATCTTTTAGCCTTAATATGGTTTCCCTAAGGCATTTTTCTTAAAAAATTCCTCTTGGTTTTGAACTTTTTCCTCTGTTACAGACATGCTACCATATACTAAGATACTAATGTGTTATGAAAAGAAAAAAATTGTTTTCTTGATACTGTTCAAAATGTCTAGGGATTAAAGGTATCATAACTATTTGTGATTCTGCTCATAATCTCAACTATTTCTCTCTGTACCAAAACCACCTTATGTGAAAAATACGTTACTGCTGTTTTAAACTCAATGTAGAGCTTAGTTATGAATTCTGATCTACTGAGTCATTAGAATTTTCTTCTAAAGTAAATAAGATTCTAACAGTAATGAAGTATTTTATGGGTGTACTTAAAGATGATGAATCGGGGAATGTGGAAATCATGAGTAATTCTCATCCACCTTTCACACTCTTTTCCTACTGAGGCTTTCTCCCGAGTCTTCCATTCTCAAAGAATATCCTCGGAGAACAACAAATGCCAGGAATTGTAAGGAAAGGAGGGGAATGGGGAGAAAAAAAATAAAAGCAGAAACCGGCCAGGCACACTTTAAATCCTGAGGGCATGTGCCATGTTACTTAATTTGAGCTGCATGATGCAAAACAAATCAAAAATTATCCGCAAGTTGGCAAAGCCTGCCGAAAGTACAACGCGAGGAAGAAACAGAGTTAGCAGGCAGCAGATTTAAGGCATGCTTGTTGAGGTGCTTTGGAGAAAGCGAGCTGCGTGACCCCCATCCTCAAGCATAAAGAAACTCCAAACAGACTCATTTGCCACGAAGGATGAAATGTGGAGGTGCTGTGGCGCCGGGGCCTCTGCCTCTCCAGGAATCCTTCCCTCAAGTCAGTCTGGTGGGTTTCTGTGTCCCAAAGTTGTCCCTATGCAAACAACAGGTTGAATATTGTAGGTGTGGGTTATTAAAGTGTCCCTGGGACAATGGCGGTCTGTGTCCCATTTGTAACGCTTGGATTAATCTTTGGAAAGTGCACACAAAATGTGACATGATGTTGGCTTCCAACATTATTCAGTCTGCATAGCAGCAAATCCTGCCCTGTCTCCTTGGAAATAAAACTCTGCAGACGTTATCACTGCCATGTAAAAAGGAACCTATCGTTTATGCTCGGGGTTAGGGACAACCTGATAGAATTTCTGCTTGTTTGATTGTATAGTTTGGAGAAGCATTTATGAGGGAAACAAATTGTATTCTGTCATCTTCTTCACAGCCTCCCTAAAGAAAATCTGCAACCAGGTAAATCATATTATTATTTATTTTTCTGCAGATGGGAAAAATCAGAAAGCCTCTATCTTTTAAAAGAATTCCACATTAGTGTAGGATGAGAAACCAGAACTGGTCCCTAACAAAAGGCAGGATCGTTGGCATTTCCCCTCTTCTCACCTCACTTTCCCCCTTTTGATTTTGGAGGCTCTGGAGGAGAGTGCCAAGATGAGAAAACTGGGTGAGGAAAGCATGCTGAGGGGACTTAGCGTTCATCATATTTCCTTTCCTTTTTCCTGCATCCTTGGAGCTCCTGAAGCTTTGAGGCTTAGCCCCACCTCATTGTTCACCAGAAAATTCTTTTTGAATTATGTGTCCTGTTCACAAAAGTACTCAGTAGCATTGTGGAATTTGGAAAGATGGTCTCTCAAATCATTTTTTTAAAGTGCATCTCAGTATTACAATTTCATAAGACAATTAGAACTAAGATAATGGAAATTCAAAAGGCATGTTAAATTATAGACAACCATCAATAGTGGTTGAAACTCCCATAGAGCAAAGTTGGAAAATATTCTCTCTCATTTATGACCAACTCCGAACACAGGAGAAATCGGAAATTGCCTAACAAAATGGAATTAAGGCAAAAAAAAAAAAAAAAAAGTCAGGGCATTGTTCTAGAACAGTGGCTTTTAAAGTGTGTTATAGATGAATGTCTTTATTTTTATTATTAGAATACAATTACTCCAACTGTAATTTTTTTTTTTTTTTTGTCTCATAGGGAAATAGGGTTTTGTCAAAGCAGGTTAGAAATGGCTTCCCTCAAATTTTATGGTGTAGACACTTTCTTATACTACTTTTGTTTGTGGATCCATCAAAACACCAAAATAAGTTGAATGTTTAGACTTTGGTCTAGAACAGTCAACCATTTTCCTCATTTATTGCCTTTTAATAAGTAAATTTCATAAATTTTAAGGTACAAAATATGTTGAAAATACTGCTTTGATTTTGTTTGGCATATTGGGAATCAGCATAAGGTTTTATTTGGAAAATAATATAATTTCCATAGGAAAAAATAGGTTAAAACAGTAGTTGTAGAAGACTATAGCTAAATTACATATAGCTTGCTTCACAGTTTATCTAGAAGAGGTGGGAAAATCTGTGAAACCCGAAGCCCAGTGCTTTGAAATGCCTCCCTGGAGCAGTAGATGTGGTAGTGGATGGAGGGTGGCCCGTCCAGCTGGGCACTCATAGGGGGCTCTCGTGAAACCTTCCCTCCCCTCGCTCATTCACCAAGATAACATGGGTCACAGACGGCCTTGTTGTATAGACTCTAAAATTGCATATTGCCTTTTTCTAATGTGTTTTCCTTCTAGGGCTTCAGTTTTCACCTGCAATATGTCTGCTTGGACCTGGTACCAAGAGTTGCATTGATTTCTGCTGTTTATTCAGCACTTCATTCGGCATCAGAGGTGGGGTGAAAGGAGTAGTGTAGGGTTGCCCAGCATGATTTTTGTCCCGGGCAGGCCAAGGGTAAAAGGAGAAGCATATGGACAGTAGCGTAAATGGGGAAGAAAACAGCCCAGTTCACAATTCTGCATCAACCAACTTAGTTTTCACTGTTCAACTTTGGGATGTAAGTTAGATGAAACCTAGACTTCCGAGAAGAATGAGATCAGCAAGGTCAGCTGTTAAGGGCACTTAGAGGCGGGGATGTGTGCATCACATAACATCACTGTCAGGAGGAACAAACATTCCCACCAAGCGCTGAGAGGTTAGAAAGAGGATTGAATTAAACTTGTTTATTTTTAAAAAATATTTTTTTTATTTTTATTTTTTAAGAGAAAAGTCTTTCTTTTTCTGAAGATTTGGGCAGTAGATTGGGGTTAGGAGGTGTTGTACCAAATTATTGGTATCTGAAAATAATGTGGACAAAATATATTCGTTTCTTTCTATCTTTATTTTCATGCACTAAGAGAAAAACGACATACCCTATGACCACCTAGTCAATTTTTTAGGAAGTACACTCTAAGTCACTATATTTATACGTTTTAGAAACATCCTTGTAAAGAGAGTAAAAAATAAAATAACCAAAGGACTTAAATGTCGGGCTTACCTACCGCTAAAGAGAAGAATAAAGTACGTTTAAAATAATTTCTTTTTCAAAAGAGGGCTTGAGTCTTTTCCCAAAACGCTGTTACTTATGGAAGAACGAATCAATGTTAAAATCTCGACAAATGGTGCCACAGCGCCACCATCTGGCCTTGTAGAAGACAGCAGGGAGTCGCAACATGAGAGAGGAGCGCAAGTTAGTGTTTTCTCTTCCCTAATGAGCGACTGGAGAAAGAAAAAGAAGGAACTGTCTCAGTGTAGCCCTGCATTTGTCACTACTTCAGCTAACATCAGAGGTCTGTGGTGTCAGAAACTGCCTCCATCTCTTTTTATGTTTCTATTTTAATTTGAAGAATGAACATATTTTTAATGGCTCAACCCATAAAAAATGAAAATCTCCCTAATGTTAGCAGTCTTTCTTTTCCTTTATTGACAGAAAATAGAAAGACCCCGCCCCCTTTTTTTAAAAGCATTAAAAGCCTGTAATTCAATGTTAGTTTGGTAGAGCTTCTATAAACAGGCTTACCTCCCTGATTTTCAGCTTGTCTTTGGATATGTTTTTTTATAATGTTACTGAAACTTCTTTGAGCTCTTAAAGCTCTGAGATGTTTAAGATAAAACACATTTTAATATATAATCAGAAGGACAATTTGACCTTGAAGGCATGGTGAGATAATTTAATGCATATTTAAAAGCTTGCTTTCTTTGGAATAAAATTTTTACTTCTAAAATTTGAATGTTTTAAGAAGTATATGCATTTGTTAAACTTTCTGTTGCAGTTTCACAACATTGCACACAATTTCTAAGCAGCAGAGTGGTGTATGTATTTTCATTTTGACATCTCTTGGCTTCCATAGAATTGTCTTGAAAGATTGTCTTAGCTAAGAATTGTCTTAGCTTTCACCATATTTTTCACTCTATTAGCAGGTGCTTTTATTAATTAAAAGATATTATTATATTAAACAGAAATATGTACAGAATAATAACATTGTAAGACTATTTTGAGCCTACTGTGAATGAGGAAAGGGTTTCAAGTGCTTTCCATTTAATATCAGACATTAAGTTCTTTCAGGATACTATGAAGAATGTCCTATTACTATCTTCATTTTATAGATGAAAAAATGAAACACAGAGACACTGAGTAACTTGCCTTGGGTAACACAGCTGACAAATGATGGATTTGAACCCTAGCCTTTAGACTCAATGTCTTTGATGATGCCACTAACCTATTTTCTCAGGATAGCAGTATTCTCAAAATATTTAAAATTTTATACTTTTATATTATTGTATTTTCTCTTTGCACAAGAACCTATTTAATGTACAAGTAATGCCTTTAAAACATTTTATTAAAAATATTTCAATAATGTTAATGGTTAAACAACATTTTTTGAAGGCTAACCTAAAAAACAACAATTATGTATATCTTTTTTCCCCCATGGAATCATATACCATGTGTTCAAAATAAGTGACTTGTAAATGAACTTCAGAAAATGAACACTTTGTAAACTGAAGACTGTTTTTATTTTACCTAATTTTCTTAGATTCTAAATAGTCACTTTAGATACTTATACTGAATTATCCATGCTCATTTTATTGTAGTGTATTCTAAAAAGTAATCAAGGGAAATCGCTGTTTATATTTTGATTATTTATAAGGAAACTGTTCAGTTTTTTAATATTTGTTAAAATGTTTGGAATTTTCTAAAATTCTCTAGAGGTTCAGATTCTCATATTTTACCAATTTTGGAAAGTCTATGCATATTTAAGTTTTATATAACAATTACCCTCCAAAACTGCTCTTAAACTGGTCTTATTTGAATTTTTTAAAAATATAGTACAGTATGTCCCATATTATTCTAATGGGGATAGAAAAATATGGGGTTATACAGAATGTTTTACTGTAATTCCACTCAATGTTTTATGAAGAAAATTGGGAAAATGTGACATCAAAAATATCATAAGAATGTACTTTTTTGTCCTGTATGTGGATTGGAGAATAGATTTTTACCACGATCATGTTGGGGTCACTGGGTAGGTTCCCTTTTGGTATATGAGATAGGAGGAAGCATTAGCTCAACATCAGCCTAACAGTTTTATGAAGTGAAGCAATCACTGGAACCTTTAGCAATTTCTTTATTAAAAGCCCCTAATCGTTAGTTGGTGTGGAGCTTGGATATTGTCTTCAGTATTTCTAAGTATTTTTACATGTAAATATGGCATTACTATTTTTACTAATTTCCTGTTAAGTTTCATAATAGCTAATTTAGATGAAATTCAAAAACAAACATTTAGACTAGCAATTAAAAATCATGTAATGGTTATTTACTGAAAATTTGAATTATAGACATTTTAAGTCATCCAGCATTTGCACTTTGTTGACTCAGATTTTTGCCCAGTATTATTATTATCCATGTGTTTCAGCTATTACTTGGGAGGTAGGACGGATAGGAGGAGGAGAAAGATTGTGAAGGGAGAAAAGGTGATTTCTCTGTTCGCCAAGGACACAGATACAGAATAATACAAAGACGATTTGTTCTTCCACTGTGTGGTCAAGGAACAGTTCAATTCAGGGCACCTTGAAGGCTCAGCCTGTGTCTCTCCAGAACCACCACAAGAGGGCGGAGATGCTGATTGTCTTTCAGCAGAACTGTGAGAAAACAGGTTTTGGATTTCTTTTGTGTGTATGGTACACCTTATATTAGCACACTGATACTGATTTAAGTAATGCACTAAAGATTTTCCTTTTGGGCATAATTTTTTTTCGACAGAATTAAGTTGCGGTATTGTTACTCTATCCAACAGGAAGCCACTAGATTAATTATCCTCAAATGTCCCTTAGATCATATAATTTGGCTACACAAAAATTTCATTGCCCATTGAATGACTTTCCATCTTCTTATCCTGAGGCTCGTATCTTTATATCCGGAGACTTCAATTCTGAATGTTTTGGCTAAACCCAGGTTCTACATTTTCAGTGTTTTGCTGAATATATCCACCTGGATATTTTACCTTCATTTCAAATATGATATTTTTAAAACCAAATATCTCCTGTTTCAGGCACCGGCACTGTTTCAGGCACCGAGGAAAGAGCCTGCCCTCAATTTGCTTACATTCAAGCAGAAGGAGAAAGACAATACCAATATACTTATAGTATATAATTTAAAATCACTGTATTTCAATAAAAAGCTTTCTAGGGGAGAACCTTCTCTCCCTTCTCTGAATTCCTATAATAAGTTGTATCATTGTGATGGAACACATTATACGCTGCCTTATGTGGCAGTTACGCATACACATGACATCTCTTCATAATAGCTTTGGGAGTCTTGCATGTTTATACGTACTGCGGTACATAGCGTCTTGTCGTGTATATAATGAACTCTCAGAATATAATTGTTGAATGTATCAACCAACTACCTTATCTTCTGTTTGTCTCCATAAACCCCCTCTTTCAAGCCAAATAGCCTTATTCCCGGTCCAATACTTGTCAAGTGTATTTTCCCATTTCATCTTTGCACATTGCTTTTACAGCCTACATTCATATCTCTAATTGTCAAAATCCTACCTCTTTGGCTCAAATATTGCTTCTTTGTGAAGGCTGCCTTAATGCTTCCTGCTTGAAGAGATTCTTGGCTAAGGTGCTTGGCCTTGGGTTTGTGGGCCATAGAAATACCATGAAAAAATTAAATCACGGAGCTGCCTGACTTGAAAAATCACTTAGTAAGATTACCTAGTAAGGTGGGTAGGAGGGAGGTGAGCTGGAAAAGAGCAACACTTGGGAGACCTAGTGTAGTGTTTCCAGACAGAGGCTAACATGTACTTAAACTTGTCCAGTAGCTGTAGGGCTGCAAAAAAGGGGGTCAGGTAGTGGAGCATTATATAAGGTGACTCCATACGGGTTTGTTTTTCTAATGTTTCCACTTAAGGAATTCTTAAGTGGAATTTTTTTTTTTTTTTTGTGGTACGCGGGCCTCTCACTCTTGTGGCCTCTCCCGTTGCGGAGCACAGGGTCCGGACGCGCAGGCTCAGCGGCCATGGCTCACAGGCCCAGCCTCCGGACGCGCAGGCTCCGGACGCGCAGGCCCAGCGGCCATGGCTCACGGGCCCAGCCTCCGGACGCACAGGCTCCGGACGCGCAGGCTCAGCGGCCATGGCTCACGGGCCCAGCTTCCGGACGCGCAGGCTGAGCGGCCGTGGCTCACGGGCCCAGCCTCCGGACGCGCAGGCTCCGGACGCGCAGGCTCAGCAGCCATGGCTCACGGGCGCAGCCTCCGGACGCGCAGGCCCCGGACGCGCAGGCCCCGGACGCGCAGGCCCCGGACGCGCGGGCCCAGCGGCCATGGCTCACGGGCCCAGCCGCTCCGCGGCGTGTGGGATCTTCCCGGCCCGGGGCAGGAACCGGTGTCCCCTGCGTTGGCAGAAGGACTCAACCACTGCGCCACCAGGGAAGCCCAGGAATTCTAACAAAGAGGGGAAGGAGACCGGAAAGTTCGCTGACACCATTAGCAGAGATAAAGAGGGTAAGCAGAAGGTTGGGCGGGTTTGCTGGTTTTTGCACAGACTCTGGTGGAGATGCTAATTTTGCAGGGTTTTTCTTGGAATCTGTTTACGTTTTCTAGGCAACTATGCTGCATGCATTATTTATATTCATCTTTTATGAATATTTTCTTTACTGCTTGAAATTTCTGTATCCAAAGTGTATCAGCTAGTGAGGACCAGTTGATTTTTATGGAGCCCCGTAGGGTACAAAGCCTCTTGCAGCCCTGAGGGACCAGAAAATGGCCCCCTCCCTCCCATCTCTCTTTGATCCCAGGAGCAGTCCGTTGTGGTGGAAGGGCATGAGTTTCCGAGTCCGAGAGCTGTAGGTTTGAATTCTGGTTGGGTCACTTACTAATTGTATGTTCTTGGCCAAATTACTTAACTTTCCAGAGTCATAGATTTTGTTCCGTTCGTTTTGTTTTTAAACTGTTCAATTAGCATCTGCAAGAGCAAATTTGCAGAGTTATTATGAGAACCGAGTGAAACACGTGTATGGAGCCCAGCCCTGTGCCTCCACGTGGTCGGCATGCCCTCCCTCCGCATGGGTGCTATGCTTAGGAGAACATAAATACTGGCCCGCAAAGGATAGGAATTGTGGCAGAAATTGGCAACTTAATTTTGAGATGAGCATTGATTAAATTTCCCCGCATTTGAAATAATTCTAGCTGAAGATATATGCCATGGATTTTATTTAGTGTGATTCAGAAAATGTGCCTCTGCAAAACTACCTTGAAATCCTTACACTGTGTAGATGTTTAATATAACCTGTGTACGCCATATGTGTACGATTTCCTTTTCGAGGAAAGAAAGATTATTGTATACATGTGTGACTGTGTGATTTATGGCTTTAAAAGTGAGACTGGAGCAAGAGTAAATTGCAAAGAATTATATTCTCAAACAATTTGAACAACAGGTTTTACCAGAGTTATTCTAAAGTTGTAAAGGCACATACTACCGATTTCTGGTTTTGTATTTGATAAAAGGCATTTTTTTCCTTAGACTTGGGAAATCACCTTTGACCTCTTAAAGGGGAAGCATTATCGTAACCTACGTGTTGAGAGAGAGCTAAAGCTGGCAGACAACATCTAGGACAAAACTAGTCTTTTCGATGGCACCTGCTTGCTGAAAGCTCGCCTTTTTTTTTTCTTTTAAACACCCAAAAAGGATAGGATTGGTGATGAGTATTTCACACCTAAATTTTTATTCTCTTACAGTTCACTTAACTGTGTTAGTGATGCTTTCTGAACTCTCTTGAAATAGGACTAAAAGCACACAGCAATTATGGGAACCAAGCATGGTTGGTTCCACAAGTATTTGATTTGACTTACGGTGCCGAGTACACTGGCAGGTGTTTCACAGAGCAGGTGTTTGTAATGTTTGGGCTAATTTTAGTTTGCTCTTTTTATAAGACAAGCCTGTATTTAGAACATTATGTTTGGATTTCTGTTCAGGTATGTCTGCTCCATGGTTGTTCTAGCCAGCCTAAAATGCAAGGGAACTTTGCCCCAGGTTTCTCTCTCTTTAGTAGGACTTTGGAGATATTGGGTCTATGTCAAGCCGCCATTATGGTATTTGAGTCCCTGTCACTGTATCATAGTTTGGTCAATTTTGGGTATTCACTGTGTGGGCAACATGATAAATGTCATGTGAGAAAAAGGGATGAAGCTTGTTCTGTAGCATTTCAAAGAACCGATAGGGGGCAAATTTTGACACTATCCAGAGATCAACTGTAAGAAGAATAATCTAACAATTAGGCAGTTAAAATTGTTGAATGCTTCAGTGGGTTGCCTCAGAAAACATCTGAATTGAGGTCTTGGTCATCTGTCAGTAATGCGTCATTCGGAGGGTGAGGGAAATAATCATCGGAAGTCGAATATGTGAATAGATCAAAGCAGAGCGCTCTGACTGAAGCCCAGAGGGCCGCATCCCCAGAAATCCTGAGGAAAACCCTGAGGAACCTGGGGAGCACAGGTAAAAAGCCATGGACTCTACATGATGCCTCAGGTGCCCTCCACCTGTTAAGAACCCAGTATTCAAGCTTCGCATGAAGGAGAACAAACAGTTCTCAATTCTGTGATGTCTTCTACTTCAACCTCCCAGCTTAAGAAAAAATGAAGATTAACAAAAGAAAAAATATATTCTTCTGACTTCAGCGCTTTTTGGTAGATTTTATTCCACTTTTCTCGCATCTAAATTTGAAAAATCAGTCATATTTGATTTTTCTCTTTTATACTCTGTCTTCAGTTAATCATTACATTCTCTTGATTCTTTCTTCAGAATGTATCTACCATCTGCACCGTCCTTCCTTTTTTGGGCTACCACAGAGTTCAGGTCATACCTGAACTATTGCACACGTGTTTTAATTGGTCTCTTTTCCGTTCCACTCCATGAATTACTACCAGCTTAATCTTTTTAAACCACCTCTTTAAGAGCCTGTTTTTCCTTCAGTGAAAATCTTCAGTGGCTCCCCAATGCCCACGATGGAAATCTCCAACATGCCAAGGTCGTGAGCCTCTGTGACCACCAGCTGACGGTTCAGAAGCTGAAATTCCAATGGAGGCGTGGCCGGAAACCGGCACCACATGCCACTCTCCCATAACACTCAAAATGGGGGCTGGGCTTCCCTGGTGGCGCAGTGGTTGAGAGTCCGCCTGCCGATGCAGGGCACACGGGTTCGTGCCCCGGTCCAGGAAGATCCCACGTGCCGTGGAGCGGCTGGGCCCGTGAGCCATGGCCGCTGAGCCTGCGCGTCCGGAGCCTGTGCTCCGCAACGGGAGAGGCCACAACAGTGAGAGGCCCGCGTACCGCAAACAAACAAAAAAAGCTTCAGTCAAATGTCAACTTACCAGTGAGGCCTCCCCTACCTACCGTATTTCAAATAGTAAAGCCCCACTTTCACTCTGGCCTTCCTGGTCCTCCTCTTTGTTTCCCTCTACAGCACTTATCATCTAATAGACGACGTACTTTACTTATTTATCCTGCTTATTGTCTATCTCCTCCAGTTGATTGTAAATGCCATGAGGGCAGGGATTTCTGTCTTGTCTACTGTTGTATCCCCAGCACCTAGAATAGTGTCTTGCACGCAGCAGAACCTCAGCGAACATATGTCGAATACATGAATGAATGAATGAACCGGATATAGTGTAATCTCTTGAGGCCAGCCTACAGGCTTCCCACAGTCTCACCCGAGCTTTACTTTCCTGATACTTCCTGACATGAAACCCACATTCCAGACATCGTGGGCTACTGCTCCTCTGAACATTCTCTCCTGTTCTTGTGCTTTGATTGCACCGTACCCTCCACTTGGAGGCCCTTGTGTATTCTTCTGACCTTTCCTCTATGATTAGGCTAAATTTCTACTTATTCCATGAAACCATGTCAAGCCACGCAGCCTCATTCTTCTCTTCTCATAGACTATTTTCTCGATAGCACTCATTTGACAATTAAATGTACTGTGTATCATAATATTTCATATTCTTGTCTTCTGATGTTACTTAAACCGTGAGTCTTTATTCAGCTTTTCAAATGTGTATGTTTTGTCTCTCCGGCTTTGGAAGCTGTCTTAGCAAAGTCCGGCTGTAAGTGACAAGAACATGGGCAGAGCTCCAGCCCAGGGGCCCACTCCACCACCCTGATTGACGGGGCCACCAGTAACTCAGCACCCTGGAACCCTTGCTGGCCCAGGAGTGTGCCTTGGCATGCTACTTAGGAAAGCTCTGCCCTAGGTGCCTCGCTCATAGTAGGTGCTCAGGTAGTGCTAGTCAACGCACTGATTGATCTTGTGTGATTGTTTTGTTCCTAATATTCTCTCCGCAGCCTTACTAAAGTTTATATCTATGTACTAATATTCGTTTTTTAAAAAGAGACAAAATCATTATTATGGAGTAAGAATTAAAAACTTCATTTAGTGATGATGAACAGGAAAGAATTAAAATATATTCTTTGCTGGTGATTGAGCAGTATTATAGGACTTACCATGTTAACGGGACACACCAAAAGCTTTGGAGACTACACGTGTGAGAGTTACTCAGATGATGGGCAATTATTTTTACCATGACATTTCCATGGAGAAATCAGAGTGAGCAGTAAGTTTTAAGATGCTTAGTTATGCAGAATTGAATCTGGAAGGCCCAGTTACATGTCTATCTTGCTGCACTGCTTCTTTTTTTTTTTTTTTTTTTTTTTTTTTGCCTCTCACTGTTGTGGCCTCTCCCCCCTTGCGGAGCACGGGCTCCGGACGCACAGGCTCAGCGGCCATGGCTCATGGGCCCAGCCGCTCCGCAGCATGTGGGATCTTCCCAGGCCAGGGCACGAACCTGCATCCCCTGCTTCGGCAGGCAGACTCTCAACCACTGCACCACCAGGGAAGCCCTGCACTGCTTCTTTTTAATTTTTATTCTTAATATGTTCACTTAGAAAGAAGTATTATATTCATTAAAAACCATTAAGTGTGAATGAAAGTTCTGCATTTGATATCTAATGTCAATTATGTCAATTAGATATATGACGCAGCTCTACTTCATCTAACAACTAATGTTCAAAATGTTTTTTAACATCACCTATAGAAGTATTTGAGCATATTAAGTATTAATAACTATTTTTATAATGGAAAAGTCAAACTAGACAGCTGGGCATGTGACACCTTTATTTTCAACTTAATTTTATAGTGCTTTGATTTCTAAAAATAAGTTTTATAGCCAACTTATATAAACAGATATTAATAGAAGGCTAGCATTAACTTGAAGATCAACTTTAATATAATTCTGAAGAGGAATTAAATATCGACTATCAGCTCCTTATTTACCTAGTATGAAATAGCTATAGGTACCCCTTGCCTCATGAAGAGGCTGTGATTCTGAAACATTTTATATAACTTAAATTTTTGCAAATTGAACCTTCTTTTTTATTACACATTAGGATAATTCTCAAAGCCCCCCCCATTATGAACCTTTTGTGCAGTGAATAAGCAAATATTTAATTTTTTTTTAATTAAAAATAGCCAGAGATATAGGCTGATTCCTAAAATTTTTCAGTAGCACCAATATAAAAATAAAATATAACAACTTTAAAAATTAAAGTTTGCCTCCTACTTATATTTCAAATCTTGTGGCAGGCAAAATATTTATCGAAAGCAATGTTTTCTGCCCATTCTCTGGTTCTGACATTTTACTGTACTTTGATTTTGTGACATCTGCTTCTCCTTCTAAAGCAGCTGCTATTAAAGCTTAATTAGCTTTTAATTAAGGAAACTTAATGTTGTCTTAAAAAGTTTGTGAATTTTCTATCATATCACAGATAGTTTAAAACTTGGAACATACTGCCAATTCTGAGGTTGGACTGGATAGAGTTTCTCCGAAAGGAAAAAAGGCCCTCATCCCTCACAAAGGCTAGACTGCTACGTCTATAGCACAACGTAGGTAACATGTGCAAAAGAAACAGCCAGTTTCTCGTCTCCACTAGAAGAAACTCCAGAAATGGGCAGAATCAGTCAAAAGATGACACTTGGTCCTAGATAGGAAAAATTTTCTCAAATTTGAACAATTTTTGCCTTGTTACTAATATTACATGGAAACAAATGAACACTACTGAAAAAGTAGAAATTAGGAAAAGCCAGGTGAGAAAAGGAGAGGCAGCTCATTTAGTCTGTTTCTGTCCCCCCGGTGGGCTGAATCATGAGGTGGGGTCGCTGCTCCATGCCTCTATGCAGCGCCATAAAATACAGCAAAGCCACGTCGTTTCTGTTCTTCTGAAAGCGTGTGTGGGTTGGAAGCTGTCCTCATGGTGAGCAGCCTGTAAAACACTTGACTTTCGTGGGGATCCTAGGTCACATTGTATCCTCCGTCTTAAACGATAGGAATGGCAACTAGGAGCCTTATTTGCAATACAAATAAAAGTTTATGAAAGTTGAAGAGTAGCCTGAATGAGACTTACTGTGTTTGGTCCCTTGGAAATAAGTTTTCTGAAACCCTATGGCTCTAACCATCACAACGGCTGAGCCCTGCAGGGATAGAAAATGAGGGAACATGGTTGTGTATCGTTCTGAGGTGGACACCTGAGGGCAGGAGCCACTCTGATGTGGCCGCATGCAGGTGTGGATGAGAAGGGGTTAGGTAGCAGTTTGCCTGTGGCTTAGGGTGATTTTTCACATTTTTTGAAACTTTGGCCTCATGGTCTGGCATTTTGGGAGATTTTCAGGTCTTGTTTGTGGAAGGAATCTGAATCTAGGAAGGTAGACTCAGTCAGCTCATGAGAACTACCAGGATGGATTGGTCCGGTCAGTTGGATTGCCCAGGCCCAAAGAGGATGGTACTGTTTTGGGGTGACTAATTCTGCCACCTCAGAAAGTCTGTAAGGTGGTCTCTGTATCCTGCATGTTGATGAGGGACAAGGAAAGGCCTGGGTGGTAGAACACATGCAGACCCATTCCCAAATGTATGTCTTCATTTATGTGATGTATAACTGCTTAGCACCGTGGCTTTACATAATAGGTTTTCAGTAAACACTAATAGAACTGAATTAAATCTATCAAATCTAAAAAGCTTTATCTCCTAATTTTTCAATGTCAGGTTAAGTCATTTCCACACAGGGGAGCTCATATATGCTACCTCGTGAGAGGGTGTTTACTAAACTTTGTTGAAATGATTTTATAAAATGTCATAATGGCTAGCCATTTATTAATATCTGACCACAAGGACTGGATAAAGGATTTGTTTTTAGAAATAAAAACACTCTAGAAGGAAGCCCATTTCTAGTGAGCCCACTGTGTTTTATCAATTATGAGATGTGTATTTAAGGTTAAAAACCTATGTTTACCAGCACAAAAGTTATTAGCGCTGCTTTATTTATTATATCCATAATCCAGCATGTGTTCCACCATTCCAAAATTCCGATTATAGAATATTTATAATTTGTTATCCAGTGGTGTGGCTTAGAAGGTATTATGTAGGATAAATGGATTGTCTCATCTTTTTTTTCCTAATTGATGAAGCAAAGTACCATTCAGCAAAGTCTGTTTTTTAAAGTATTTATTCAGTTGACAACCAGTCCCAAACTGAGAAAGATGAAAAATAACATAATTGAGGAAACAACAAATTGCCTGTAGCTTGCTGTGTATGAGGAAGAAAGACGCTCTTACAGTTTTCTAATGTATGATGAAACCAAAGCTGTGCATAAGTTCTGATGTGGCTGAACGTGAAAACCAGTTCTCTTAACGATTCACCAGGGGAATAAGTTCGACCTCTGACTGGAATAAACGTTCGTGGACATAAGGGGTTTGTCTTGTTCTGAAATAGCAAGGCTGGTGTAAGTGGTGAGAACCAGGGCAAACAATGGGCTAAAGGAAGGAGCGCCAGGCAGAAGCAGGACGGCCTGAATTCTGCCACTAGCTGTGACCTGACGTAGCTTGAGGTGTTCACTTTCCCATCTGTAAAAGGAGCAGTTGAATCAGATGCTCTAACTGGTCCCCCATGAGGAAGGACGGTTCTAGAGATTTGCAGCCTAAACTTGGCGAGAGAGGAGTGGGTGGAGGCATTGTACTTGAGCCATCTCTGCAGTGAATTCACAACCCATTAGGACCTGCGTGGATGTGACTGAAGCATGGTAGAGTTTTAAAAAAAAGACTCAGTGTTAAGTCTCAGATTGTCAAACATTTGCGCGAGTCACAGCTTCTTAGCATCTTATGTTCTCTTATTTGTAAAATGAGGGAGATGATAGTCTAGATCTCTACACTTCCTCCTATCCAACATTTAAAAATCATTTTAATGGAATTATAGAAAAGCAGAAATTTAATCTAAATTGAATATATTTTCAGATATATATTCACTGAGTGAGTTAAATGCTAGAAGAATTAAATATTGTTCAAATGCAGAAAATAACACTCTATTAGAAATAATCTTGGAGTCAGTTAATTTCCAAATTAATAGATTCAGCATGATGAATATTTTGCCAACAGCAAAGCAATTATTAATACACAATTCTAAGTTTAATAATTACCCTTAATTTTCTTTTTGTAAAATGTAACAAACGCTCATCCTGCTATTATTATAATGGCTGCATTGTTTACATGAAACAGGATAAATCTTTCCCAAAAAAGGAAAACAGACGTATCGTTGGTTCAAACTGTCTCAAATAGCAGAAAGGCAGTTTTTCATTGGTTTAGAACATCACTTGCTACTGTTTTTAGAGAGCCGCTCATCATGGCATCGTTCTGCTAGTAAAACTTAATGTGTTTTATGCTTTAATTAATTCAAGATAAATTTTTAGAAAAAGTCAGTTCTATCTGTGAGAGAGTAAGCATTTTCAAATTGTATAGTTAAGACTTCAATGGTATGAGAGCAAGTTTAGAAAACATTTTTATTAGACAAATTATTTAGACAAATTGTACACAGAAAGCTTTGCCACTCGTAACTGAGGCCTCCAAAAAGTGGTTTGTGTATTTGTATAATAGGCAATACATCAAAATAGGCCTATTTTAAATATTGTACATGGTTAACAGTTTGTTGATAGCTAAAATCACTGCAACATCTGGTATGTCCCTATATAGCTTGTTGAAAAGACTTTTTGTCTTAAAATCAGAGTCGTGAATGAGATCATGAATGTTACAAGGGAGAACAAGTTGTGCATGCACTTAGATACTTGTTACCCTGGAAACAAAACGGTTTTTGCATGATAAGAAATTTTTCTGCCTTACACAGTAGACAATATTTGAAGATTTAGTACAAAAACAGTGACAGGACAAGATGCTTCCCAGAACAGAATTAGCATCAAAGTATAATATACCTTAAGAATATACTTTTTAATTTCTCCTAAAGCAAATCACATAGGTTGATTCCTATACCAATCCTAGCCACGGAAAGAATTTGATTAAAATAAGTGTATGGCTGCGTAAAAACACAGGATAAGTTCTTGCTTCCTACTTACCACATTTTAATTTAAGGATTACAAACAAAGTTCATTCTACATTTCCAACAGGTAAGAAGGCTACCTTAAAAAGGGTTGTGCACAAAGAGGCACTGTTTTTCTTGTTATCCTTCTATACACTTGGCACTAATGTAAAAAACACATAACTCCTCCAAATAGAACTGAATAAAAAAAGGGGCTGAAGTTGAGAGCCCAGTATGGTTGCTCTATTTTCTTCTTTAGGGTAATGTATGACAGTAATTAAGGCCACATCAATATTTCTTAAGGGCTCCCATCTCTCCCCAACTACAGCTGTATTGATTGGCTTACTGCTTTGGAAGAGAATTTATTAACCTTCCATGATCTACGTTTAAACTCGTATAGAGCTCCCCGTGCTGTGGTGGACATGGTTCAGCTAATAGCATTTTCCATTTAGATAATTAATTAAAAGTAAAATTATCAAGGTTAGCTTTATACAGTGCTGAATAACAAATGCAAAAATCTATTCAAATGAGTTACATCTAGGAACAAATATTAAGTCGCTCCGGATGTTTTAATAACAAAAGTATAAAATATTCTCTGTTGGCAAACAATGCGAGTCAGAATAACATTAAAGCAACCTGCCTTTTCTAACTGAAAAGACCCCCTGCACTATACATAGTTCCTGTATACAACACTTGTGTTTTAAACTAAAGCTTTATTAAATGAATTGCAATAGCAATGGCCTCCTTTGAATATATATACACATTATATAGGTGCATATATATGTATATATGAGATACTAGTTTATTTAACACCGTAGAGGCTGCTGCCGTATGATAAAGTTTACTGTACATAAGAAAACACTTTTCATACTGTACAATCGCATAAAGGTCATATGCACTGTTGCAGTGCAAGAGTAGTTTTAACTGTAGTCTTGACTGGCATATTAATGGCTTGTTTGTAATCCTACAAAATTGCATTCTCATATTATGTGGCCTGAATGGTCTTTAGATTATTCTATAAACACTGCAGGGGTTGCCTTTGGCCCACAGTTAAAGGACACTCAGCAGCAGTGGAGCATGGTATGGATGCAGCAGGAGAATGTAAAAAGACTGACGTTATTGCAATTATACTTTTAAAAATAGAGAAATGTTACAGAAGAGGCCTTTATGTAAAATTAATCCTGCATATACTGTTAGTATACTCAGTGCACGTTTCCTATACTTGAAGTACAGTATATGAAAAGCGGACTAATAGGATCCTAGTATACTACCTTCTGGGGGAATCAATTGAGTAATGAAAAAAGTGGAGAGAAATGTCCAGGAAGAAAAGAGAGAAAGAAACAGAGGAGAGAGAGAGGAGGGAGAAGGTAGAGAGAAAGAACTAGAATTGTTACTAATACTCCTGATTAAAAAAAAAAAAATGTTACATCCATGTTAGTCCCACAATATTACAGTCGCTCCTTGCAAAGGGAGTCCTACAAAAGAAACAATGAAGAGCTTTTGTTGGGTGCTCATATGGAGGTGCCTCGGTCTGGATCATTACCCAGATTGAGCCCCAGGGTAGGAGTTGGTTGATAAGGAATAGATGACATTGTTTTTATAGGACTCCTGAAAAAGCCCCCATTAGGTGCCCTGTGCCTAAAAGGGCCAGTTCGGTGCTCAGGCACGTTGCCAAAAGCGAAACCAGAGGCAGCTTTAGCTGACAGTGTACGGCTAAGAGTCTGGATCTGCTCTGGGATAAAGGTTGTTGTGGTAATATGAGTGTTCCTGAAATCACTGATTTGCTCCAGTGCTTGTCGTGTTGGCAAAGTGTCAATGTCCAGAGGGGTCAAGTCAATTGACGAGGTGGAAAACTGTTTATGGGGGCTGTCGTCATCTGTGCACAAGCTATTTACACGTCTATGGAGGTGCTCCAGGTCAATTTCCTTGTCATCCTGGAGATGAAGAAAAAGAAGATAAGGTTCTCATCAGTACTAGCTTCATGGTTAAAAAAAAAAAAAAAAAAAAAAGTAGTTCAGCAAACATGATAGGTAAATGAACTGAACTTTGGGGTTTATTCATTTAACGAATATTTATTGAGCACCTAATATGAGCCAGGCACTGTGCTAGGTTCTGGGGGTACCAATAGGATTCTGAGATAAGGTTATCTATACTTTTCTTGCAATAAAAGTTCTAAAAGGAGCATATGCCACATGCAACTACAAAATATGGGAGAATTAGATGGGTGATTGCCTTCTACAAGAGCAGAGACAGACCCAGGCAAAATTATACACATAGTAAGTATGGTTTTGGCCACGCATCCCCTCCCCACCTCTTCTTTATGCATGCTTCCTCCTTTTTCAGGGTGTCTCATTCCAAGTTGTGTTTTTGTTCCTTTGACTACTTGCTCCTTTCACTCCTTCTCCTAACCTTAACTTTCCATTCTTGGAGATTAAGTGATACAAGATTATCTGATATGCTAGTTCACACTAAAGTGTTAGTGACTGTTAAAGTGTTATTTCTCTTTAGGCTAGAAATATGTGAGATTGTCTACAGAGAGCAACATTCAACACAAGAGAATCAGTTTCTGATTGAGGGACTTCATACACTCAAGCTATCTAGTACCTGAATGAGGCAATATTGTAAGGTCAGCACGAGAGCCTTTAGAGACCCCTTCAAGCCATGACGTGTGAGTGACAGCTTCAGTTTAGGGCCACGTTAATGCTAAATGGCCTCTAAATCAAAGACGCTTTGAGCTACACTAATAGAGTCTTAGTAAGAAGGTGCTTAATGAAGAAAAAGAGTATAACACCTTAGATTTCTGGAGTTGAAACGAATTCGTAAATCCCTTAGGATTTTCACTAGAAGTGAGCATTAAAGCCCAATATTTGAAAAATAAAAGTGGCAGGCAAGAAAATTGTCCTTTTCATCAGTCTTATTTATCACCAAGTTCAATAAATTAAATTTATGAGGATTTAAAAATATCTATTAGTCATAAGAGGAGAAAATATTTGTTCATACGATCTGGATTAGCTGCTATGAATTAGAATGGAGGATGTATTTTTTTCATTGTGCAATTATAGTGCTCCTTAGTGAAAAATATTTTGATGTGCATCACTTGTCTTCCTTCTCCTTTCTCATTTCAAAATCCAATAAAAATATCCATTAATGCAATATTATCACTGAGATGTTAGAGGGTTGAAAGATAAAATTTTATGGTTCCCACAGCAACTATAATATAGTCATCCATCAACAGATATAATAATGCAAAAATTTAATGTCATATATAGTAATTCAAAATGTAAGGAGCTTGGGGAGTCCTTAATTTCCAGATTTTTGAGAATAGGAAGCCTCGGCTATAATGTTGCATTAATGTGGTCTTTTGCATTGAATCAATGTCAGTAGAGATACCAGAAGTTTATTCCATTAAAAAAAAAAACACTACAATAAAACCTGATTAATTTTTAGTTTATACTCCACTAATTTAGACTGTATGATCACTCAGGTAGGAAGCTAAGATTTCTCTTCGCTAAGCCAAGCTTTTCCTTATCAATGATGCTGATCAGTTTTGCATGTAAGGTGGCAGGAAAGGATCCTCAGACAACTTTAGAAAACAATCTGTTTGAAAGAATACATTAGCATGCAATAATTCATATGCAAATGAGAAGTCATTTTTATTTGTGCTGTAAAGCAGATCCTCTCAGGATTTGCTTAGGCATCAGTTAGCCAAGGTCTAGTTACAGAAAGTTCAAAGCTGTTCTTTGAAACTATCTAGAAAGTCAAATCATTCAGCAAATTCAGGTTGTTTTCGTTTCAATCTGTGAAGCTTTAGTGAATATGATTTCATTATATAAAAAATTTTTCACCTTTTTGGTCCAATGGAAATAAGATAAATAAATCAAGTAGTTTATTTTTAACTTCAGATAGTCTCTGATAAACACGCATTTTTTTTTTCTGGATGAAAATAAGGCACAGGGCACTTTAAAAGATACATGTAACTCTGAAATTATTCTTTCAAAGCTCTGGAAAAATTTTAATATGGCCCTGGAGTTAAGCTGACTCGTGAGAAAAGGAGGACTATGGAATTCTAGAAGATTCCACCGTGTGGATTTGTTAAGCCTAGAGCCATTAAAGAGCTATAAAAACATGATCACTTCCATAGGTCTACAGACAGACAGAGGGAAGCAGTCCCTGGGGGTGAAGAGAAAACTCATTATTTTACTGTAACACTGCATTTCTTAGGCCGAATCTCAGAGACACAAGTAATCTACCTATAAGTTAAACAACTATGTGAACTAACGTGATAAGCATCCTTGTGAACTGGTGAAGGGAATCACAGCCCTTAAAAAAATCATGGACTTAAGGTCTATCCTGAGATTTGGGAGAATTTCAAGGCCCATTATGGCTCATGAAATTGTCAGTCTTTCAAACACGATTGTCTCCTCTTCATGGATCTGGGATGTCTTAAAATGAAAATTGGTACTGGTCTTACCAATTTTTACATTTCACAGATTTACTTTCACTCTTCAAGGAAAGAAGAAACAAAGACCACCCCCAACCCATTATCCCCTTCCCTGTGATTAACCTCTCTGGAAGCACAGCCTACTTGTGGGCTCAACATGGCGCTGAAGCTTTCAGTCAAGTACCTCTTTTGATGGGACCCTGGAGCCTTTCCTCTTGTTCCACCACGTCTCCAGCATGGCTATAAAGCAGGAGAGGACGATCCCCGCAGCCAGGATGCAAAAAACCCCTGCAAAGCTCTTTATGTCCAGGGCACCTCCTTTCTGCTTCGTGTCCACTGAGGAGTACAGGTCACACTGGCCGTTCTTGGGCCACCATTTGTGCTTCAGGATGTCCATGTCACCACTCTGCTGAAGCTCCAGGATCCTTGGGGTAAAGCACACAACCATGTGTTATTACAGACATAGGTATTGCCTCAGTCCACAACATATCCATTAATAACCCTGTCTCTAAAGGACGGTGGATGTCAAGAGGAAATGAATATAGAGATTAGCCTGCAGGTGGAATGCGAGGACACACAAAACATTATTGCAGTGATTCTTCAGACAGACTTGTGCCACGACGCCGTCCTCCCTTCTTTCTTACATCCCTCCCTCCCTGCTTCCCTTTCGTCTTCCCCCACCTCTTCTATTTTTATTTATTTATTTTGTTTCATTCTGTAATCCTAAATATTACCCTCAACCCCGGTTTCCTGCAACGTGATTTTACAATTACATTTCAGAGGCACTGTTTTTATGTGGTTTCAAGCTGCTGCAGTTCTGTGTTCCTTCCCTACATGCAGAACGACGCTCTGGATCTTAATGCTTTTATGAAGAACGTTTTGCTGCTTAGAGCGAGATGCTGGCATAATGTCGCCCAGCATATGCTACACACAAAGAAATTCAATTAAAAAGACTTCTATTATTTAACACAGTGTGGAAGAAAGCCTTGGGACAAGTTTGAAGTTGATAAAATACATCGTTTTGGGCTTTTCACACAACTGATCTAGTTTCCTTTTAATGCCAAAGGGGAAATAATCTTACCTTGGAGAACAAGAAGAAAAGTTGACCAGAGGCTTTCAGAAGTGGTCACATTCACATAAGAAATACCTTCTTTTATTCACTCCCAGGGTCTGGGGATAACTGCAAAGACTGCAGCTTTTAAAACGTATGATTTTCATAGAGGTTTTATTCTCAGTTCCGAACACTCTTGGGCTCTACCTAAGACCTGCCTGGTTTTGGCCCTTCTCCAGCTGTGCCCTTTCTCACATAGCCAGAATGGTCAGGGCCAAGGTCATGAGCCTGTCCAGAGTGCACACCATCCCCACGGTTCCCTAGGACTTCCTGGCCAGACAGCTCAGAGTGCCTGCCCATCCAGGACTCATAAAAGCCTATTCCTGTGTGTGATTTCTGAGAGCAGATCTCACAGCCATGGGTGTACACAGGTCTCTAGGGTGGGGTTTGGGGGGTGTGGACAACTCGACATGCAAGCTCAGGCGCGCACACCTCTGTGTGCGAGACCCTCACTGTGTGGACAGAGCCGGAGGTGGAAGGCTGACTCCCAGTGCCACTGGGTCAATGCAGAACTCCTAGCTGGTCACCAGTTAGAGACTGAGACCTGGCTCCCTTGGGGTCATGAAGGTATACTTGTCAAGAGAAGAGGAGAGAACATATTTTACCTAACAATGTTTAGCTTGATTTACAAGTTTTACACAGTTACACTTAGGATATGTGGACCCGTATGTGCACTCTTGCCCCGGCGCTTGGATTATTTAGGGAGAGACTGCTTAAAACTTTATAGGGGAGAACTAAGCCTACCTGGAAGGAGTAAATAACTCACTTTCAGTGATGAATTTACCTTTTTTACTGGTTTCATGTCATCCACGTGTCTATGAGTTCAATGATAATCGACATTCAACCAGAGTTAAACGAGAGTATACTAGCCCTAGGGGCTATGATGGGGAGTTAGTCTTTAACTTTTATTTGATATTGGAGCATAGTTGATTTATAACGTTGTGTTAGTTTCAGGTGCGCAGCAAAGTGATTCAGTTATACATATGCATGGATCTATTCTTTTTCAAATTTCTTTCCTATTTAGGTTATTACAGAGTATTGAGCAGAGTTCCCTGTGCTATAAAGTAGGTCCTTGTTCGTTAACTGTTTTAGATATAGCAGTGTGTACATGTCAGTCCCAAACTCCCAATCTATCCCCCCGCCCCTTTCCCCTCGTAACCATAAGTTCGTTCTCTAAGTCTGTGAGTTGTTTCTCTTTTGTAAATAAGTTCCTTTGTATCTTTTTTTTTTTTTGATTCCGCATATGAGAGAGATCATGATATTTGTCTTTCTCTTTTTGACATGTCCCTGTCATCTACCTCTGGGTATTCCCGCAGCCTCAGCCCTAGCGCCCCCTGCTGACATTCCAGGACTAACAGTGCACTGGAGCCTCCACCACAACTTGGATGTCTTTCTCATGAAATTGATGGGTCTAAAGTTCTGTTCCTTCAGTGTGTTGTTCAAAAAGGGCAGTAAATTTGATTAACTGACTTTACTAAAATGATGATGAATATTAACAGATTACATTTCACCCTTATCCCAGCCCTATCCAGATAAAGTCACTTGCATTTCCAGAAGTGTGTTCCAAGGGACACTAGTACAGAGGGCTTCTGCAAAAAAAGGGTCCTGTGGTCATCAACTTTGAGAAACACCCTCTTGGCAATTTACAAAAAAAAGGCAGCCTATTAAAGGCTTTGAGAAGACCTGTGGAAAAGAAAATTTGTATGACTGTTTGAGTCAGCATTTCCCAAATTAGTCTTTCATTCCCCTTTCCTTGTTTTTCTCCCCAAATAACATACATTAATAACCCATGGAGCTAAAATTTTGAGGAATACACTTGAGAAATAGTGCCTTGAGCCAAAAGGAGCAACTCCTCGTGGGCATGTGTGGCACCATCACACACATACGTCATCACAGCATCAAAGTCGCTTGCTTGGCTTATCTATGAATACCATTCAGATAACATTAGGAAACCAACCCTGTAGGTATTTGCCTCCCTGAAGATCTAGCTAGTCAGGGCACCACTGAATATCTTGAAAGAAAAAATATAGTCACCCCTAAAAGAAAGAATTCTTCTTAAATCTGAATTTATAGGTACATGTAAAAAATAAAAGGAGACTACAGAAGCATCTTCTAAATGAGAATATATCTGGGCACAAAATGAGCTCCCAAATTTCCCTGTCCTCCTATTCTTGCCACACTATATTGGTCACTGTCTGTGGAAGTCGAAGAGTTTTTCTTCATTGCACTCATCATTTATTACTATCTGTGGTTACTTGATGAATGTCTGTTTCCCTTTCTAGAATATGTTCTCATTATCTTCCATGCTTCCTAACACAGAGCAGCCACATATTAATATGCTCAATACAGTTTTTGGTAAAGGAACTCTACCCTCACATTCTACTTTTTTCTTATCATTATGCTATTTTCTTCTTTATTGCATTCCCTCCTATTCATCTATTCATTCAATAAACATCTAAAGAGTGGTTTCATGTAAGGTATTTCCTTGGGTACAAAATTTATGTTAAACCACAACTGTACGTCCAGCCAGAATGGCCTGGGCAACACTGAAATCATTTCAGTACCCTCAATTCATGCTGATTTATTCTTTCGTTAGTTCACATGTTCATTCAGGAAACAATTATTGCTTACTCTCTCTTCTCGGTCGTATCTGGTACCACTTACGATGTGTCATTATTTCTACACCTGGAAAATAATTTGGTTTTAAAAATAATCATTGAAGTACACATACTCTGTGTCACCCATTTTGATTCTCATAGGAGTAAAGGGCCTTAAATGGCCAAAGGCCGTAAATGGTAAAGGGCCAAAGAATGTGTTTAATTGTAAATGTTTAGGTTCAGCTGGTGGTAGGAGTTTTTGAGGGGAAAAAGAAAAGAGATTTCTCTATGTGCTTTCAAGTATCATCATGTCACAAAGATGTCTTTATATGGTCGATCTCATGAAGCACAGGTGACTGAGGTACTGCAGGAGACCTCATCTTTGGGGATATATCAATACAAAGAAATTGGGCCATAGGATTCCTCAGTCAGACTCTGACTAGCCCACAACAAATTCCGGGAACCCAGGCTGGCATGGAATACAAGGGTTGGAAGGAAATGAAAGTGTTCTCTAAGCGCAGAGCTCTGCTATAAACTTTCACCACACGATCTAAAGCTCCTTGGAAATTCCATCAGAAAGGTCTTACTACACCCCCCTTTTTATTACATAAAAAATCTATTTAAGGTTTAGATAAAGAAAGTTTAGCAAAATCTAATTCACTGCCTTAAAGAATAATGGGATGAGTCCTTATAATTAATGAGATTCTTTTTTCAAAGGTTCAGAAGCTCTGGCATGTTTAAAAGAGAATTAATTGCACTTAAAGGAAAGATTTGCCTTTTAATTTATAAGCAACACTGGTGTGTGTGTGTGTGTGTGTGTGTAACAATGCAAAAAGCTAGCTGCAAAATTCTTAACACGTACAAAGAAAAATTCTAGTTCCATGTAATGATTGTTTTTGTTATATGTGAAACTTCCACAAGATGGCAGTCTTTGCTCATAGAGAGCAAAGTGTTACGGTTAACCTGTGGGTTTGAAACGTTAAAGTATAAATTTCTTGGTGCTGTAAACACTTTAACTATTAGAAACAAAGTTGGATGTTAGACTGTGATGAACAACTGGAAGTGTAAAACCTCTTTTTGGAGTGTAGTCAGAAAAATTCCTACCATTTTACCCCAGAGTGATTATACACTTACTGTGGAGAGTTACTATGGAGAGAATTGATGAGGCCATAAACAAAAGCATCTTGTTCATTGCTTGGCACTTAGTAGGCTACCAAAACGCAAAAGCTAGAATTATTATTGTCAGCATGTGTGACAACCATTCTGTCTCTGGACCTGTTCTGGTACATACTTCTTTCTTTTTTGCGGTACACGGGCCTCTCACTGCTGTGGCCTCTCCCGTTGCAGAGCACAGGCTCCAGACGCCCAGGCTCAGCGGCCATGGCTCACGGGCCCAGCCGCTCCGCGGCATGTGGGATCTTCCCGGACCGGGGCACGAACCTGTGTCTGCTGCATCGGCAGGCAGACTCTCAACCACTGCGCCACCAGGGAAGCCCCTGGTACATACTTCTTAATGGAGAATTCTGTTTCCAGATTAGTCAGTGAATGATTCATGATTCACTGACAAAACACTGCATTTCCTTCTTTTGTCCAGAAGTATTAAAACATTTGTAATCTCATTGAAGAGCAAAATCTTAGAAGTCCATAAAAACCTAGCTTCAATTTGAAAATGGCTAATAGATCAATCCTGCCTGCATTAAATTCTTTATTGATAGAAATGAGCAAATTTCAGGGGAAAGGAGCATGGAGGCAAAGGATCCTCCCTTCATATTCAAATAAAAATATTCAACAGGTTTGAGGTGTTTATCTTGAAAAGCTTTTTACTTACTTTGAAGATAAAGCCTCATTTATGTGTTAGAATTACATTTTTTTACATTAATTATTGATCACTTATCATCCTTAATCACTACTCTAGAATCTGATTTTCAAATTAATTTTTTATGAAAAATCAGGTTGCTGAAAGATGGATGCAAATTTCTAATCCCACATAGGTAACTTTGATTTTGCCTTTGAATTAGCAGTCTATAGGGTCCTTTTTAATTTTGTTAATTTTCTTACAGTTAAATTCCTGCTGAGCTTTAAAAAAAGATATTGGTTAGAGGCCAGCTGACTTTTTAGTTGCTTCTGCTGGGAAAGAATTTAGGGGTAATCAGAAATTTAAAAAAAAATAAGGGCAGGGATTCCTTATTTTAGACCATGTAATGTAGGGATTCCTGTGATTCTTTTGAAATTGGAATTCCCCCTCATGTTCGCAGAAGCACAAACTACTAGAATAAAAAGACTGAAGACATCATTTATTCTCTCTACTTCCCTCCACTCAATCTACGGATGAGGAAACTGAATCAGAGATAACAATAATTCCTCCAGATCATCACATTCGACACAAAAAATAAGTTACGCACCACGCTAGGGTAATCAGAGGCTCTCTGCAGCCAGAGGTGAAATGCCAGGGCTCCAGCCACTGCAGGCCCTGCCTTGGCTGTTCTGAGGGCCGAAGGGATCAATATTTTAGCAATATTCTAGAACATCATCTAAGACACAACTGTCGGGAAGCACTGCTGTAGAGATTAAATGACTCTCTTAGTGACTGATACAGAGTAAATAGTTGAGTTGGGGCTGGAACTCCGGTCTGTCCCCCGATGCTTTTCCCTCTGTTACTCTACACAGCCTCGAATGTGTAACTCTTTGGAGAAGACCTCTTTTCGCTTCAGAGATTTGTTAAGACTCCGAGTAAAACTGTCATCAATATGTTCCCCCCAACCACATGATATAATTGTAGTGTGATTGCAAATTTATTCATACCACAATTTGGGTGTACAAAGAAAATGTAGCTTTTCTCTGGAACGTAATTGATTTTCCTCAGGAGGAATGGGCCGGCTGAGCAGTGGGAACCAAACTAAAATTAGCTCTATGATTTAAAATTTAATCAGCACTAATAATTTAACATGTCTCTAGCTTTAGCCCAATTTACTTGAACCAATTACTCCACCTTTCTGATTCCTCCCTGTTTCCCTTGCTCTTTTCCATGATGGCGTCAGGATTCACGGAGGATGACATTAGGTCTCCTACGTGGGTGTTTGGTGCGGGGAGCTCTGCCTCTTGCTGGTCCTTGGATCTGCTCTGGCAGGTCTCCTTTGAGGTTGCTTGGGCCTGGGCCCAGCCCTTAGACAGTAACTGCTACTAAAGTCGGCAGAGGCAGTAAGTCTGCTAAACTTGGCTAGTGTCTTTCTTAGCTTCTATAGGGCTTGTGGCCTCCTCCCGGCTGACCTGACCTCTGAGGTGTTGTACACCTTTCTCAGCTTCTACCATTTTCTTCATCCAGCCCCTGACTATTCTGTAGCCCTTTAGACACTACTACAGTGTCACGTTGTCACTCACTGAGGGTCCCAAGGGTGGTCCATGTGCTCTACCTCAGGATTCCTACCACTTGGACGGAAGGGAGGCCTGGGAATGAAGACTGAACCTTTCTTTGCTTTTTCCCGATGTGCGGCCCTAGCTTCTCAACTATCTGAGGTCTTCTTTGTTGGTGCAAATGCTGGTGGGCCCAGGGAGCTCCGTTCAGAAACTCTAATGGGAAGGGAAGCATCAGGCCTTCTACCCTTGTGGCTTTTTTTTTTTCCTTTTGGTACGCGGGCCTCTCACTGCTGTGGCTTCTCCTGTTGTGGAGCGCAGGCTCCGGACGCGCTGGCTCAGCGGCCATGGCTCACGGGCCCAGCCGCTCCGCGGCATGTGGGATCCTCCCGGACCGGGGCACAAACCCATGTCCCCTGCATCAGCAGGCGGACTCTCAACCACTGCGCCACCAGGGAAGCCCCCCTTGTGGCTTTTAATCTCCCTAACATCTGTCTCTTCTCTTGCCCGTCTCCCATCCCTTGCCCTCCACTGGAAACCTCTGGCCAGAAGAGGGGCAGCTTTCCTTTTCTTTCCTGGATATCCTTCTTACACACCAGGTCTTCAAACTTCTTGGCCTGTCAGAGTAAAAGGGAATTTTAGCTACATAATGATAGAAACTCTATGATGTGAGACCTCAAGCATTTCTTCAGTTTGGAAGTACTGAGGCAACTCAGAGGTGGGGATTGGTGAGGATGAAAATACATTATTGTAACATCTCAAAAACATTTATGTGGTACATACTTATGAGTTTTATGTAACCAAATTAAAAATATTTAGGAGTCTCTTTACTTAATAATGTTAATGTTACTTGTCACCGAGAAAGAAATTTGGGAATAACTGAAAAAAAAGTATTTTTTGACACAGCGAGTGGATCTGTTTTGACCTGGAATACCCACATTATTAAATTCATTTGCTGGGTGCTCACAAGATTTTCCTCTCCATGGTTACTGAGGAAGGATTAATAATAGCACGCAGAGGATTTTCAGAAAAATGTCAGCTCAGAAGGTTTTTCATTCACTCATCACTTCTTTCATTTTGGTCTTGGAAAATTTAGGTAAACTTAGACTGAAGCAAGAACACTTCTCAAAGATTCAGATTTAGCGTTTGATTAAGTGGTGGCCCTCTGATTGGCATGCCTGTTACCACTGCTTCAACATCAAGAGTTGTAAAAAAAAATTCTGTCAACTTCTTGTGAACCAGGCGTTCGTTGTTGTTTTTTTTCCTTGAGTAAAACCTCTAAAGGATCAGTTAGGAGTATGAGACACAACAAATATTCATTGATAACATCTAATACCTCCGTAACACCAGATAGCCCAAAGGAGGCTATTAGAAGCTATTTCTTTTGTTTAATTTGAACTTTTAACTATTTCTTCCAGTTACTTGAGCCAAATGCCATTTACTTAAATCCAATCCACTGTGATTGCTTAAAATCATATAGGTGAAAAAAAATCATATAGGTGAATATGGCATTTCACATAAGTTCACAAGTATCCCCTTTTAGAGCAGGGGTCAGAAAACCTTTTCTGTTAGGGGCCAGTCAATGGTTTAGACTTTGAGGGCCACATGGTCTCTGTTGCAGTTACTCAACCCTGCCTTTGTAGTCACAGAAACAGGCCCAAGTCAAGTTTGGTCTGATGGCTCTAGTTGCTGACTACATTAGAAATCCCATAGCAAATAACTCCATGAGGTCAACAAGCTTCCACTTCACTGATGACGAAGACGTTCAGAGGGGCTTAAGTGACTTGGCCAAAGTCACATCATTAGAAAGCATCAGAGTCTGTTTTAAAACCAGAGGTTTTGACTCTTATTCCAGTTCTTTTGGCTCTGTATTTACATATAATATGTAGTAATGCCTCCTGTTAATATGTGTGCCGTTAAACGAGTACAGAGTTATCATGTTGATTTTGTATTTGACCATTTTGAGGAAGAATTGGGCATACACACTGTATATCAACAATGAGAGTATAATAATTCAAGTGAATTTTGGATATCCTTGGTTTTCTGACTATCCTAAAACATGCATCTGAACATTTATTCTGAAATTGGGACCACCCATGTTCCAAGAGTGACTGCCTTAATTATTCAAGATCAGGTAGTATTTGTTGTCTGAGGTATTTGCTGGGTCATTTTCCAGGCGATGGAAGCTGTATTTTGAAATCAAAAGGATACGAACAGATACTATACCGCTAAAAGAAATACCAGGGAAGTGACTATGATTTACTAAGAATGGGTAAGACAACTGAATGAGGCAGGAAAGGTGTTATCTCTTTTAGTCAAAAGATATAAAAGTGGTTTTTAATTATGTATGTCTAGAAGTATTGTAAACTAATTAGAAGTTTTTCAGGGTTGGTAAAGAGTTACTATAGACGATTAATGAGCATGACTGGAAGGGATCTGGGCGGTGAGTTCATATTTAACTCCTGCCTGGTGAGGTGAAATGACCTGCCCACCTCCCCACTACAGGGCCGAATCAACAGGGCTTGGTTTAATTACAAGCTCAGTTACTGTTGAAGACTGCCACATACAGGGACTTGCATAAAAAAGCAGCTTCCTGTCTTGCTTCGGTTTGATATCTCACTTTCTAATTTGAAAAATATAATTTGATAAAATCGTCAATTGGTCAGATGTGGTTTTCTTATTAAGAAAACAGTGTTCCATGTCCTTATGCAGTAACTAAGGCATTCATTTTTCTGTGTATGGGAAATAAAGCGTAAACTTTATCCAGAAGACCTATTTTCCAAAGGAGTAACAATAATAAATGCATGCATAATGTTGCAAAGTTTATAAGGCATTTATCAAAAACATTGCATATCATTTGATTTACTTCTTAAAATAACCTTGTGAGGAAGGAATTATAGTGATTGATTGGATGATTGATTGACCACTCCCCACTCCCCGCCCTACTCTTTATGTTTGTCTAAAACTTTAAGAAGGCTGATGTTATTAAGTTCTCATTTTAAAACTGAGGAGATTGAGCCTAAGAGGTGAAGAAAATTTCCCAAGGTCGCAAAGCTGGTAAGAGATCAGCCAGCTCTCAAACCCAGGTCTTCTGGCTCCTGTACTTTTTTTGAATATGCCGTCAAGATGTCTGGCATCCCTAAAGAAAACCAGTATAATTGGAAGCAGCCTCTTTATTTCCTGGTACTTTATTCGCTGAGGAATTGACTACTCAAGTTCCTTGGATAACATGTATTCCATTGTATCCACTTACAAACATTACACTTCGTGTAACACATCCTGATGTCCCTAGAGAGCCACATGAATATCACATGAGCTCATTAATCTGTCTGCGATTACAGTAAACGTCAGATGAATTCATTATCATGAGGCACTTTGGGGACTTTGCCAATGTGATCAGAACGAGGCAGTGTGTTCAAAATAAGTAAGTCCTTACTCAGTGTAAGTCAACATGTTGTGAAGTTTCAATTTATGTTATGCAGACTTCCATAGTTTTTATTAGCCCGATGAAAATTTTCCTTAAACAACAGCCCGTAAAGGGTACAATACTTATTGAATTACATGTAACTATTTTGAAAACTGTGCATTATTTAAACTTCAACACAAAATAAGTTTTACGTTCAAATGTTGATGAGATTTTTGTTGGTGCTAAGAGTTACTTTATAGAGAAGTTACTTGGTTGAAGACGAACCTTAAAGTTGACATGTATGGTGCCCATTCAAATTGCTCTCTCTAGGTTAGAGTCATGTCCTCCCACCCCAAGTCTTGCACTGCCGAAGGGAGCAAAATCAGCCTTGTTCACAGGGAAGCAATTGCTTGAAAAATCAAATTAGCAACATGATGGATCTCAAGACTTTGGTGACTAGTAAACTTTAATTATTGTATATTTTATGTGTTTATGCTGGCAGTAAAAGTCAAGCACTCATTATGGAAATGGCAGACATGATCTTTCATAAAATGAGTGCTGGGGCAGCAAATGAATAGATAATCAGGATAATGAAAGCAAGCCACAAAGATGCTAGAGAGCTGAAAAGACCCGACAATGGCTCCCACTGAGATAGAGGGCATAATTGCAACTGGAAAGAGAACACTTTCGGTGATCTTTGAAAATGTCAGCATCATCCTTAAGCTCAGTGTGATATTTAGGTTATAGAGTAAAGGGGAAAAATTCTTTCATTCTGCAGTGAGAAACTGGCAGTGATCATCTCTGCTTACAGTCATTCTTCAGGCAATAAAAAATCTTCTTATGCAGATCTTTCAAATGCCTGTTTATGAAAAAGGGTCATAAAGTCAAACTTATTTTGCTTAGTGTATTGTACACGTTTTATGAATATTTTCATATCTTTGAGCCTGACAACTAAACCTTAAAATAAGTGGGGTCTTGATGTGTGCGCTGTGTGTAAGTGGCTAAGGATTGTGATTGATACAGCCTAGTAGAGAGAAGATTATCGAAAAGAAAACTTTTGAATGAACAAACATTCTCACGAATATATTCATAAACAAACACTGAACTTTTTTTTTTTTTTTTTGCGGTACGCGGGCCTCTCACTGTTGTGGCCTCTCCCCTTGCGGAGCACAGGCTCCGGACGCGCAGGCTCAGTGGCCATGGCTCACGGGCCCAGCCGCTCCGCGCCATGTGGGATCTTCCCGGACTGGGGCACGAACCTGTGTCCCCTGCATCAGCAGGCGGACTCTCAACCACTGTGCCACCAGGGAAGCCCAACACTGAACTTTTGATCATTTGAATAACAACTTAAATATATGAAAGGAATTCATTATTCTAAGACCTGTTTTCGTAGTAGGTACTTTAATAACTAACTGGTGAATTCTTTTATGATGCAAATAACATCTTCTAACTTAGAGGTTGTACACTGATATATACTTTAAAAAACATAAAGGTATATTTGTATTAAAGTTGGTGGATAAATTCAGTGTAGTTAATTAAAATTCTCAGCCATGAGTTAGATCATTGATAATAGTACAATTTTACTATGTTTTACCCATATTTAGATGGAAAGTCTAAAGGATTAAAAAATATTCAGACTTTTTAGGTGTATTTTGTTATATTTAGCATTATTCCAGCTCTGCTGAAAAAGTGTTTTAATTTTTTTAGTAGAGAGCATTACGATAGTCACGTAACATAAAGTTTTCTCAGAGTGACTAGAACCACAGAAAAACAATGAGGCTCTTCATTTAAGACATTTTAGACAGTGAGTTCTACTTTCTAACTTCTTTCCATCATGAACCTGAATATGCTATTTCTATAAACGGGAAAAAAACCCTGAACTTTTTCTTGGATGATTACGTGCAATTACACTACTGTGTGATTCCACTGCAGTGTGATTATGTATTCCCAAAGGGCAGTGAAAGGCACTGTGAAAAACGGTCACCAAACTTTGGTTTTGGAACGATGGGCAGTATAGTGACAACCTTTGGAGTAAGTGTTGTCTAGGAGGCCTCATAAGGAAACCTACCTTGTAGGCACCTTGATCTGGGACTTCCAGCTTTCAGAACCACAAGAAATAAGCTTCTGTTGATTAAGCAACCCAGTCTGTGGTATTTGGTTACAGCAGCCCCGGCTGACTAATACGCATGGATTGTGAAACAAAGCACAGGAGCAAGTGTCATGATTTCAGAGTATAGCTGTCACTTAGGAACAACTTTCCTATTCAGTGGCCTTTCCAATTCTGCAGTTTCTCTCCTTTTTCTCTCTGAATGATGTTTGGGATAGAACTGGTCTCACACTCAGAACCTGCAGAATTTATGCTGCTGCTTCTCCCTATCAGTATCTAAGGTGTTTTAAAAACTTGGATACATACAAGTATCTTTCTTCTTTAAAATATCACTTTATAATTTGCAAAGCATTTCTTTTGTCATTATCTTGTTTTCATTACATAGTCCACAAATGAAAACAAGTAAGCCCTCTACTTTATCATTTACTTTATTAAACAAAGTTTTCATTTATAAACTTCCGTTAACTCCTGTGATGTGAAATTTCTGTGTTGGGGATGTTACAGCCATATTTAAAAAAAACCTTTGCAAGTAAACATTAATTGTGTAAACAAGTGTGAGGGCGATATTTAAATTGCTCAAGAAATGAAACTGTTTTCAAGTAATTCACACATGATAATCTGATATGACAAAACTGAGAAACTACTGAAACTGATTACAAATCATTATTCAACACAAGATCTCTAAAACCTTTATTTTGAATGCCAATAGCTAGCTTTACTTTAGTTGGTAGGAGCCAGTTTTCTTTCAAACTGTAATATCATCAGATGTGTAGCATTTGTTTTTAGGCTACTACTAAATACTCACTCTCTGGGCATATATGTTAATAAGTAGGAACATACATTTTAAATAGAATACTTGGATTCCTTAAGTAGTTTGAGGAATAACTCTTATTTGAATAGAAGGACAGCTGTCTTTTTTTATGAGGCAGCAAACAGAGATACTTGGATATAAATGGTTATTTATAAAAAATAACATAATATGCTATGTAGCAGTGAGACTCGTGTAATTCCGTGCAGAAAGGATAATTGATGTGTTATTGCTCTGTTTCACAATTTAGCTTTCCCATGTCTGTCTGGGAGATATGCTGGGAGTTAGTCTATTCCATCTTCTTAACGAGACTTATCTATTACCTCAGATAATGTATCTATTTTCTTCAACCAGCAGGACTAACTGCTTACTGGAGTGAAGTTTTCAGCAGTTATTAGAAAGAAAATTTGCCAACAGATGTAAAGGAAATAGTCTGTCTCTCCGTGAGTCTAGGTGTCGAGATAAAATGAAATGGCATGGATATGCTGCTGTTGTGAAAGGGATGTTGACACCCACAGTTTCTGTGCAAGCTCATGAGAGCTGCTTGTCATTTTCCACGGTAATAGCAAGAGCTTTATGTGCGGCAATGTTTACTTACTTAATGATATTATGGGAGGCTTCAATAACTCAGGGAAGAGGCTTGATAAAAAGTGAGTGTCATTCAGTCTCGATAACAATTGTCACAGGGACTGTGTGGCTGTCTCTTCATGCAGAAATAGGTTTTGTAATACCATGTGTGCGTATGGATGAAATGGAGGCATTTGCAAAGCCTGCTATTTCTTTACTTTACCCCAAACCTGACATAACCAGCCTTTCATATCTGTTCCAAATCCAATTAGAAAGGAAACAACCTAGCTAAGTGGGGATCTGAAATATTTCTAAGATCCTTGATGAATGATTGTGGAGTGCAATTTACCCATTTTTGGATAGCCAGTTATATTTTTCAGCAACTAAATTCATCAGAATGTTGGCAAATTGTGAAGAATCTTTACCAATACAAGATGCTATGCTGTGTCTATTTGTTTCTAGCTGAGTAAAAAGGATAAAACCCTCTGACAGAGGGATCACTGAGGTAAAACTCAAGCTATACAGATCACTGCAAGTAATGGCATTCCACACACAATAAATGGGCACACTACCATAGCAACAAGGGTAATGTGAGGAACAGATCCACTCTGTAGTTATTGATACCCTTGTTGGCTTACTTTCTAGGAGAGGCTACACTGTACGAGACTATAGTGAACGTGCTTTGAAGTTGTAATAGAAAGAGGGCATTTGTGCACGTAACCAGTTCTCACAGTAAGCGTGACCTGCAACACAAATCAGAGGAAATTAAAACATAAGGATTGCTTCTGTTACAATCCTTGTTACATTACAATGAGTCCTTGTTACATTAGATGCCAAGTTACCTCTCAGTGAATCCACAGATGGTGAGTCCACATGATGGTCCACAGAGCTCTAGAGATCCTCCAGGATCTTTCACGTATAAGAATTTGTCTAAGATGCATGAACAAGATAAGCTGGTATTGGGGCCAACATAGGTAGAGTATGGTAGAGAGACAAGCGAGGATGTTACCACTTAATGTCACTGATCATTACCTAAGACCACTGGGCAGAGTTCCTAGGTTTCTGAATTTTCTTTTTAACATTTGGCTTCCATTTTCTTTCAGCTCTGGACAAAGGCTGCCTATAAACATGCAGATGGGAAGTGGAGCAAAAAACGTCCAAGGAGATCATATGTAATAATTGATGGCGGGGCGACTGAGTTCCAGCATCCCTCTGAGATCAATGGTAACTATTCAGTCTCTCCCGTCATCTGCTCCTACCCCATGCCAGTCTTATTACTTTCATTTAAGGATGTGATCTATGTAAAAAAAACTGAGGATACCAATACACTAGGTGTTTTAGTGGGTACAAAAGAAGTGGATGATACGAATTCTACCTACAAAACCATTTGCAAATATGGGTGGGTGAAAGTCACAGACATAATAAATGGTTGGTGATCAAAGAGAAGTTAAAGAATGAGAGTGAGGTACAGAGAAGGGTTTAGGAAATATGAAGGAAGGAAAACAATTTAAGGACTGAGATTTTTTTGCAAGGGGAGAGTGTAGTAGTTAAGAGTATGAGTAATTAGAGTTAGACAAACTTGGGTGGAATCCTCGTTCCATTACTTTCTGTGTAGGTACAGGTAAAGTGGTATGACCTCTCTGAGCTTCAGTTTTTCTAATGAAATAATTCCAATCTTAAATTGTATTGTCTATGCAAAGTACTTAGCATGGTATCTGACATGTATTCAGTTCTCGATACCAGGTAGCTATCATCGTAATTATTATAAAGACTCATGTGGCGCATCTATGATGACGTTGTAGAGTCCACGTGCTCTAGGTTTCCACCTTCTTTTTCAGAAATGAGCACTGACATAGACAAGGGCTAAGTCCGATCCCACAGTGCTGCCTAGAGTCCAATGTTCATTCTGATAGTTTAGCCAAGAAAATACATAGAATGTTAGAGTGTGAAGTATTGAGACTGTGGGTGAGGACGCAGGCAGCTGTGAAAAGCCTAGGAAAATAGGGAGGTAGTGAGGGTGACAGCGTGAAGCTTTTAGGAGGCCAAGCCAGGGGTCAGGGGCCTTGTGGAGACAGCAGGGACAGCCTCAGTTTCAGTGTCATCATTCACTTTGTTCTTAACCATGTTTCCACCAACCTCTTGCCAACCTGGGTTTAGTTTGAGGGACAGAACGTGCTTTGGGGTGAGGACACTTTCATTTCAATAGAACTACGTCACTCTCTAGGTCTCTTGTCAAGTTGAGACCAAGGAGGCCACCGAAGGCCGTCACCGTACAGCAAATTCACAGCTGCACAGGGAGCAACGTAGTAAATCACTGTCCTTCCCATGAAGGCTGCCATCAATAATACCACAGGAGCATTTTCCCCCAAGAACCAATAACTGCCTGGAACTGTGGGAGACCCATTAGAGCACTGAGAATTTGATGTGGAAAAATGAGAGAAATAAAATAGTTCACTCACAAAAAAGAAAAATACATGAAAAGCGACACTAACATAGGTTTAATTATGAAGTCTTATTCTCACCCTTGGGGAGTTCATATATTCAGATGCCAGCCACAGAGCAACAGAGAGCATAATGGGTAGAATTGTTACTTATGAGAATCTGATTCCTAGATATTTTATGAGATCAATTTTTAAATTTTATACTGGCCAGAAGAAACAAGCTTGTCAGTTGATACTCAGAATTCACAATACTTGAATCTTGTCATAATATTAAAGATGTACCTTTATTGACAATACCAGTGCATTGGGGACTTGAGAAGAGTGACCTTAGCCCAGGTATAACTGGACTTGGGAATTCAGGGAGAGGACTGGGCTTGGCGGCTTGAACATAGCCTGAAGGGGTTAGTGCACCACGGCTAGCCAGGAGGGAGTCCGGGGAAAAGTGTGCACCCGCCGAAGAGGTAAGAGACTTTTTCTTCCCTCTTTGTTTCCTGGTGCATGAGGAGAGGGGTTTAAAACGCTGCTTAAAGGAGCTCCAGAGACGGGCGCGAGCCGCGGCTAAAAGCGCGGACGGGCGGGAGACGCTAAGGCTGCTGCTGCGGCCACCAAGGGGCCTGTGTGCGAGCACAGGTCACTCTCCACACCCTTCTTCCGCGAAGCCTGTGCAGCCCGCCACTGCCAGGGTCCCGGGATCCAGGGACAACTTCCCCGGGAGAACGCACGGCGGGCCTCAGGCTGGTGCAAAGTCATGCTGGACTTCGCCGCCGCAGGCCCGCCCCGCACTCCGTGCCCCTCCCTCCCCGCCGGCTTGAGTGCGCCAGAGCCCCCGAATCAGCGGCTCCTTTAACCCCGTCCTGTCTGAGCAAAAAACAGACGCCCTCCAGCGACCTACACGCAGAGGCAGGGCCAAATCCAAAGCTGAGCCCCCGGGAGCTGTGCGAACAAAGAAGAGAAAGGGAAATCTCTCCCGGCAGCCTCAGAAGCAGCGGATTAAAGCTCCACAATCAACTTGATGTACCTGCAGCTGTGGAATACATGAATAGACAGCCAATCATCCCAAATTAAGGAAGTGGACTTTAGGAGCAAGATCTATGATTTTTTTCCCTATTCCTCTTTTTGTGAGTGTGTATGTGTATGCTTCTGTGTGAGATCTTATCTGTATAGTCTTGCTTCCACCATTTGTCCTAGGGTTCTATCCGTCCATGGTTTTTTTTAAAAATTTTTTTCTTAATTTTAATTTTAATAACGTTATTATACTTTACCTTTGTTCTTTCTTTCTTTCTTTACTTCCTTCCTTCCCTCCTTTAGACAACGAATCATCCGAAATTGAGGAGGTGGTCTCTGACAGCAAGATTTATGATTTTCCCCCCTTTACCTCTTTTAGTGAGGGTGTATGTGTATGCTTCTGTGTAAGATTTTGTCTGTATAGCTTTGCTTCCAACATTTGTCCTAAGGTTCTATCCGTCCCTTTTTTTTCTAAATAAGAATTTTTTAATTCAATAACTTTATTATACTTTATTTTATTTTTACTGTATCTTCTTTCTTTCTGTCTTTTTTCCTTCTTTCCCTCCTTCCTTCCTCCCTCCTTCCCTTCTTTCTTTCCTCATACTTTTACTAATTCCCTTTATTTTTTTTCCTTTATTCTGAGCCATGTGGATGAAAGGCTCTTGGTGCTCCAGCCAGGAGTCAGGGCTCTGCCTCTGAGGTAGGAGAGCCAACTTCAGGACACTGGTCCACAAGAGACCTCCCAGCTCCACATAATATGAAACGGCGAAAATCTCCCAGAGACCTCCATCTTAACACCAGCACCCAGCTTCACTCAACGACCAGCAAGCCACAGTGCTGGACAACCTATGCCAAACAACTAGCAAAACAGGAACACAACCCCAGCCATTAGCAGAGAAGCTGCCTAAAATCATAGTAAGGCCACAGACACCCCAAAACACACCACCAGACGTGGACCTGCCCACCAGAAAGACAAGATCCACCCTCATCCACCACAACACAGGCACTAGTCCCCTCCACCAGGAAGCCTACACAACCCACTGAACCAACCTTAGCCACTGGAGACAGACATCAAAAACAGCGGGAACTACGAACCTGCAGTCTGCAAAAAGGAGACCCCAAACACAGTAAGATAAGCAAAATGAGAAGACAGAAAAACACACAGCAGATAAAGGAGCAAGATAAAAATGCACCAGACCTAACAAATGAAGAGGAAATAGCCAGTCTACCTGAAAAAGAATTCAGAATAATGATAGTAAGGATGATCCGAAACCTTGGAAATAGAATGGACAAAATGCAAGAAACAGTTAACAAGGACCTAGAAGAACTAAAGATGAAACAAACAACGATGAACACCACAATAAATGAAATTAAAAGTACTCTAGATGGGATCAATAGCAGAATAACTGAGGCAGAAGAACAGATAAGTGACCTGGAAGATAAAATAGTGGAAATAACTACTGCAGAGCAGAATAAAGAAAAAAGAATGAAAAGAACTGAGGACAGTCTCAGAGACCTCTGGGACAACATTAAACGCACCAACATTCGAATTATAGGGGTTCCAGAAGAAGAAGAGAAAAAGAAAGGGACTGAGAAAATATTTGAAGAGATTATAGTTGAAAACTCCCCTAATATGGGAAAGGAAATAGTTAATCAAGTCCAGGAAGCACAGAGAGTCCCATACAGGATAAATCCAAGGAGAAATACGCCAAGACACATACTAATCAAACTGTCAAAAATTAAATACAAAGAAAGCATATTAAAAGCAGCAAGGGAAAAACAACAAATAACACATAAGGGAATCCCCATAAGGTTAACAGCTGATCTCTCAGCAGAAACCCTACAAGCCAGAAGGGAGTGGCAGGACATACTGAAAGTGATGAAGGAGAAAAACCTGCAGCCAAGACTACTCTACCCAGCAAGGATCTCATTCAGATTTGATGGAGAAATTAAAACCTTTACAGACAAGCAAAAGCTGAGAGAATTCAGCACCACCAAACCAGCTTTACAACAAATGCTAAAGGATCTTCTCTAGGCAAGAAACACAAGAGAAGGAAAAGACCTATAATAACAAACCCAAAACAATTTAGAAAATGGGAATAGGAACATACATATCGATAATTACCTTAAATGTAAATGGACTAAATGCTCCCACCAAAAGACACAGATTAGCTGAATGGATACAAAAACAAGACCCTTCTATATGCTGTCTACAAGAGACCCACTTCAGACCTAGAGACACATACAGACTGAAAGTGAGGGGATGGAAAAAGATATTCCATGCAAATGGAAACCAAAAGAAAGCTGGAGTAGCAATTCTCATATCAGACAAAATAGACTTTAAAATAAGGACTATTAAAAGAGACAAAGAAGGACACTACATTATGATCAAGGGATCGATGCAAGAAGAAGATATAACAATTGTAAATATTTATGCACCCAACATAGGAGCACCTCAATACATAAGGCAAATGCTAACAGCCATAAAAGGGGAAATCGACAGTAACACATTCATAGTAGGGGACTTAAACACCCCACTTTCACCCATGGACAGATCATCCAAAATGAAAATAAATAAGGAAACACAAAGTTTAAATGATACATTAAACGAGATGGACTTAATTGATATTTATAGGACACTCCATCCAAAAACAACAGAATACACATTTTTCTCAAGTGCTCATGGAACATTCTCCAGGATAGATCATATCTTGGGTCACAAATCAAGCCTTGGTAAATTTAAGAAAATTGAAATTGTTTCAAGTATCTTTTCTGACCACAACGCCATGAGACTAGATATCAATTACAGGAAAAGATCTGTAAAAAATACAAACACATGGAGGCTAAACAATACACTACTTAATAATGAAGTGATCACTGAAGAAATCAAAGAGGAAATCAAAAAATACCTAGAAACAAATGACAATGGAGACACAACGACCCAAAACCTGTGGGATGCAGCAAAAGCAGTTCTAAGGGGGAAGTTTATAGCAATACAAGCCCACCTTAAGAAGCAGGAAACATCTAGAATAAACAACCTAACCTTGCACCTCAAGCAATTAGAGAAAGAAGAACAAAAAAACCCCAAAGCTAGCAGAAGGAAAGAAATCATAAAAATCAGATCAGAAATAAATGAAAAAGAAATGAAGGAAACAATAGCAAAGATCAATAAAACTAAAAGCTGGTTCTTTGAGAAGATAAAATAGATAAACCACTAGCCAGACTCATCAAGAAAAAAAGGGAGAAGACTCAAATCAATAGAATTAGAAATGAAAAAGGAGAGGTAACAACTGACACTGCAGAAATAAAGAAGATCATGAGAGATTACTACAAGCAACTCTATGCCAATAAAATGGACAACCTGGAAGAAATGGACAAATTGTTAGAAATGCACAACCTGCCAAGACTGAATCAGGAAGAAATAGAAAAGATGAACAGACCAATCACAAGCACTGAAATTGAAACTGTGATTAAAAATCTTCCAACAAACAAAAGCCCAGGACCAGATGGCTTCACAGGCGAATTCTATCAAACATTTAGAGAAGAGCTAACACCTATCCTTCTCAAACTCTTCAAAAATATAGCAGAGGGAGGAACACTCCAAACTCCTTCTACGAGGCCACCATCACCTTGATACCAAAACCAGACAAGGAAAGAAAACTACAGGCCAATATCACTGATGAACATAGATGCAAAAATCCTCAACAAAATACTAGCAAACGGAATCCAACAGCACATTAAAAGGATCATACACCATGATCAAGTGGGGTTTATTCCAGGAATGCAAGGATTCTCCAATATACCCAAATCTATCAATGTGATACACCATATTAACAAATTGAAGGAGAAAAACCATATGATCATCTCAATAGATGCAGAGAAAGCTTTTGACAAAATTCAACACCCATTTATGATAAAAACCCTGCAGAAAGTAGGCGCAGAGGGAACTTTCCTCAACATAATAAAGGCCATATATGACAAGCCCACAGCGAACATCATTCTCAATGGTGAAAGACTGAAAGCATTTCCACTAAGATCAGGAACAAGACAAGTTTGCCCACTCTCACCGTCAACATAGTTTTGGAAGTTTTAGCCACAGCAATCAGAGAAGAAAAGGAAATAAAAGGAATCCAAATCGGAAAAGAAGAAGTAAAGCTGTCACTGTTTGCAGATGACATGATCCTATACATAGAGAATCCTAAAGATGCTACCAGAAAACTACTAGAGCTAATCAATGAATTTGGTAAAGTGGCAGGATACAAAATTAATGCACAGAAATCTCTGGCATTCCTATACACTAATGATGAAAAATCTGAAAGTGAAATCAAGAAAACACTCCCATTTACCATTGCAACAAAAAGAATAAAATATCTAGGAATAAACCTACCTAAGGAGACAAAAGACCTGTATGCAGAAAATTATAAGACACTGATGAAAGAAATTAAAGATGATACAAATAGATGGAGAGATATACCATGTTCTTGGATTGGAAGAATCAACATTGTGAAAATGACTCTACTACCCAAAGCAATCTATAGATTCAATGCAATCCCTATCAAACTACCACTGGCATTTTTCACAGAACTAGAACAAAAAATTTCACAATTTGTATGGAAACACAAAAGACCTCGAATAGCCAAGGCAATCTTGAGAACGAAAAAAGGAACTGGAGGAATCAGGCTCCCTGACTTCAGACTATACTACAAAGCTACAGTTATCAAGATGGTATGGTACTGGCACAAAAACAGAAAGATCAATGGAACAGGATAGAAAGCCCAGAGATAAACCCATGCACATATGGACACCTTATCTTTGATAAAGGTGGCAGGAATGTACAGTGGAGAAAGGACAGCCTCTTCAATAAGTGGTGCTGGGAAAACTGGACAGGTACTTTTAAAAGTATGAGATTAGATCACTCCCTAACACCATACACAAAAATAAGCTCAAAATGGATTAAAGACCTAAATGTAAGGCCAGAAACTATCAAACTCTTGGAGGAAAACATAGGCAGAACACTCTATAACATAAATCACAGCAAGATCCTTTCTGACCCACCTCCTAGAGTAATGGAAATAAAAACAAAAATAAACAAATGGGACCTAATGAAACTTCAAAGCTTTTGCACAGCGAAGGAAACCATAAACAAGACCAAAAGACAACCATCAGAATGGGAGAAAATATTTGCAAATGAAGCAACCGACAAAGGATTAATCTCCAAAATTTACAAGCAGCTCATGCAGCTCAATAACAAAAAACCAAACAACCCAATCCAAAAATAGGCAGAAGACCTAAATAGACATTTCTCCAAAGAAGATATACAGACTGCCAACAAACACATGAAAGAGTGCTCAACATCATTAATCATTAGAGAAATGCACATCAAAACTACAATGAGATATCATCTCACATCAGTCAGAATGGCCATCATCAAAAACTCTAGAAACAATAAATGCTGGAGAGGGTGTGGAGAAAAGGGAACACTCTTGCACTGCTGGTGGGAATGTGAATTGGTTCAGCCACTATGGAGAACAGTATGGAGGTTCCTTAAAAAACTACAAATAGAACTACCATATGACCCAGCAATCCCACTACTGGGCATATACCCTGAGAAAACCGAAATTCAAAAAGAGTCATGTACCAAAATGTTCATTGCAGCTCTATTTACAATAGCCCGGAGATGGAAACAACCTAAGTGCCCATCATCGGATGAATGGATAAAGAAGATGTGGCACATATATACAATGGAATATTACTCAGCCATAAAAAGAAACGAAACGGAGCTATTTGTAATGAGGTGGATAGACCTAGAGTCTGTCATACAGAGTGAAGTAAGTCAGAAAGAAAAAGACAAATACCGTATGCTAACACATATATATGGAATTTAAGGGAAAAAAATGTCATGAAGAACCTAGGGGTAAGGCAGGAATAAAGACGCAGACCTCCTAGAGAACGGACTTGAGGTTATGGGGAGGGGGAAGGGTGAGCTGTGACAGGGCGAGAGAGAGTCATGGACATATACACACTAACAAACGTAGTAAGGTAGATAGCTAGTGGGAAGCAGCCGCATGGCACAGGGATATTGGCTCGGTGCTTTGTGACAGCCTGGAGGGGTGGGATGGAGAGGGTGGGAGGGAGGGAGACGCAAGAGGGAAGACATATGGGAACATATGTTTATGTATGACTGATTCACTTTGGTATAAAGCAGAAACTAACACACCATTGTAAAGCAATTATACCCCAATAAAGATGTTAAAAAAAAAAAAAAGAAGCAAGGGAATTCCCTGGTGGTCCAGTGGTTAGGACTCAGTGCTTTCACTGCCATGGCCCAGGTTCAATCCCTGGTCAGGGAACCGAGACACGGCAAGCTGCACCGTGCAGCCTAAAACAACAACAACAAAAGCAAACCATGATTTAGTTCTGTAGAAGGAGGTGTGGTCACTTTGGCAAAAGTGATCAAAGAGAGTGTTATAAAGGAGGTGGCTTTTTGAACTGAGGCTCCAAGCTTGAGACACAGAGAAAGGGCGCACAACATTTCAGGAGAAGGAGAGGCACCCAGGAAGCATGGTGGTGTTAGGACAGTAGCTTCAGTTTGCCTCTCTAGTCCCTTCATTAGCTGCAGGAGGCTCAGTGCCACTGCCTCTCCCACCTCCTCATGTACTTGATTCTAAGAGCGAGAAGAAGCAGAGATGTGATGGACAGGCCAGCTCCGTGAAGCCTGGGAACTAACTGTGATTATTTTCCCATCAGTCACTGAACTTTCATCTTCCCCCTTGAAAATCGCCCCAACCACACCTCTCCCTCCTTCCTACTCCGTATCTTATTTTGTAAATGATTTTTTCCTTTATGTCTTGCATCTTTGATGAGCTGTCTTCTAATATGGTAAAACATCTAAAGGCTGTGCATCACAGAGGAGACTAGAACATTTTGAACGACACCAAAGAGCAAATTTAAAACTATCAAAATGAAGCTGAAATGGCTTTAAAAACCTCACCACTCTTTGTCTCTGTCTCTGATAGAAACACACACACACACACACACACACACACACACAATTAAGGAAAAATAAAAGGTTATGCCTGCCCCCATCCACTTTATCTAACCCACCTAATAGAGTGAAGAAAGCCACCAGGACAAAGGTAGTACTTTGAGTTGGGGCCAGATGTGACTGGAGCTGAAGTATACCTGTACCTATCCAATGGTTGCTCTCGTTTACTTAACATTTATTTACTTGGCAGGAATTCTTGACAACTACAACGAAATATGAAGATACAATGCATTTATCACAGTGATTTATGATTTCCTTTGTGCCTTTTCTTTAACATGACAGAAAACAAAACAAAACAACAAAAAACCAAGAAAAGTAATTCAGGACTCCTCCTTGCCTTATGCCCTCATTTCTGTCAGGTTCCACGTCATGTCAGACCTTGCAAGAAGTGGAACGGGTCATTTGGCATACATTGAAGTTACTTTGGGGGGTTAAGAATAGTAGAAATGAAAAAACCATAGGGCGTTCAGAGGCAAGTATGCTTGCCAGCTTATGTACATGCCTTTAAACAAAATCTTGGTTTAGAGTCCTATAATCATTTAATGCCTTTGGGCATTTTTCTCCCTGGCAGAAGTGGCTCTGGAATCCTGTTCAGAGAGAAGTTCCAACTAATTACAACTGGCCTCCTCAATACTCCCCAAGGAGTCATCTGAAGGATGCAGAGAAATTCTTGTTCCAAAATTCTATTCTGCCTTTCAGTTTGTGGAATCTTACGGACTACTTCTGGGTAAAAAAAAAAAAAGTTCTATTGATGTTGCTTTTCACAGGAGTAATTTACACTTAAAAAAATCCCACAAATTAACTGTTGACCACACTTATAATTTATGGAGTTTTCAGGATTGATACCCATGATACTCTATACGTACATCAGTTACCAAGTTCTTAGGTGACTATAGATACAGACCCTCACAGCATCTCTGACTTCAGAATAAACTCAATCACTTTTTTGGTGAAATTGTGAGTAACTTTACAGATCATCTTTTCTTGATGGCAAATAAATGTTTTTGGTTATACTTTTTGTACTTCTAAATTTTTCTAAACATTTATGAAACAGTTTTTAAGTTGTTAGACATCATATACCCAAGAAAACCTGCTAATCCAACACCCAATATAACCAAATACAGTAGAAAACATTTCCTATGCAACATAAAAGACAGTACCTTTCTAATGGTGACACTGTGAAAATTAATAAAGTGTCTTAATTTTTTGGAATGTCTTTAGAATAAATGATTTTAAATATCAGATAGTCTTTAATCAATTTTATATTTGATAATATAAGAAATTAACTTTGGTTTTCAGTATGTGATTTCTCTGAATGACTTAAGACATTTTACATGTAACACTCTACTTGAAAAACAGATATGTACAGCAGTTTTGTGTATATAAGGTGATTAGATTTATAAAAAGAGTAAAACTAAGTCAAAGGGTGATTACCCACTTTTTCCAAAGTGCCTTATATGGCATAAAGTTAACTTAACAAGTAATCACTGAGCAGCTACTACACGCTAGGCACTAAGCTGGTGCTGGGAACAATAACAGGCAACAGGATGTGGCCCCTGCTCTCACCAAGCATTTAGCCCTGGTGGAGAGGGGCAGGAATTGGCATTAATCAAATAATCACACCAATGTAATATTACAGCTGAGAGAAGAGCTACACATGGGAGTCATGTGTGGAGTCTATAATAACTTGCTCAGAAAATTCCAGGGGTCAGAAGGAGATATATATTTTAGAACAGTCTTCCAACTCTTTAAAAAAATTAATTTCTTTCACAGTTAAACTGAGCAGAATGGAAGAAGAAAATTATTTATAGACAGGCATTGTTTTGACCTCCTATTAAATTACATATGCTTTTAAACAACTGCTTCCAACTTTACTTCAGTGGAATAAGGGGACGTTGGATAAATCTTTCAAGAAGTGTTATGATCAGATCTAATGGATGTCATGTCACAGTTGCTTTTCTTTTTTTAAGGATTATGTACCTTTTGCTCGATGTAGCTTGAGAAGGATAGACTCTTGTCTTACATAACACCACACACATACACACAAACAAGGTAAGAGTAAAAAAATACTCTCTTCCATCCCCTTGTAAAAAACCTGGACTGTTTGCCAACACTTGCATCTATCAAAGAGCATTACTTTCTTAGGGAATTTTCAAGTGAGAAACAGAGTTGACCAAATAGAATAATAACAATGGATATAACCACTAGACCAAAAGCCCATTTTAATCACTAGACTAAGCAAATGAAACAGCCTCACTGTGTAACAGAAAAGGTCTGAAAAGAATATCTTAGTTGAAAATGATCTGTTGCAATATACTGCATTGATTGGTTTAAATAACATTCACACCAAACATAAAACACAATTGTCATGATTCCTGCAGGAAGCAAACTTTGCTACTTCAAAATGTCTCTTTAGTGTGCAGATTATTTCGAGGTGAAAACAATCAAGGACCGAAAGACTCAGGAAGAAACTTTGACCTTTCCTCTAACTGCCTAAAAAAATTCAGATCGAGGGCCTGTTCCTGGGATATACCTATTACCAGAGACATCTGCAAAGAATATGGGCTAGCGGGGCCTCGAGATCAGAGTCTGCTCTGCATCCCATTGTGTCTGCGAGGCTCTGCAAACACTTGCTCACCAAACATTAGCTTTTCCATTTTCATATGAATTGCCTTCCTCCCCTTTGAAGTCCCAAACCACTATCCTAACATCCTCTTTTGGTATTAAAGGGGAAGGTTTCAGCCATTTTGGCTATTTACTCAGTTTTCCTGGGTTTCTCCCATACGTACATGTTATTAAGCTTTTGTGTGATTTTCTTCTGTTAATCTGACTCGTGTCAATTTAACTCTTAGGCCAGCCAGAAGAACCTGGAAGGGATGAGGAAAATGTCTTTCTCCCTGACACTACCAAAATGCTTTGAGTCGTTTTCATTCAATTTTTTATATTTCTTTATATCTTGGTAGTCCTGCTGACACTAAATCCAGCAGTGAACACATGCCTTGAAACAACTGTTCTTGAGAAGACTGCAACCCAAATGTAAAACCTGAAGTTCAAGAATCTGTAGAAAATAAAATGTATATTGGTCTGTACATGTTGCAGTTGACTCTCCTGCCTTGTGGCTACTATTCAACCAAGTCACCAGAGTAACCCAGCTAGGGTACCATACATAAGGCACGGAATAAAGCATTCCTACCCTGCAGCTTTATGTGACTGTGACTGCAACAGCGTTGCTTTTTAAGAGCAGCCATTGCATTGTATTCACTTGTGCAGCTATTTCCTAGTGCAAGCACTAGGCATTTTGTTATGCAATACATATTTGTTATGTATTGTTATGTATTTTATACTCCCACAAAATAATTTTTATGACCTATGAACTTGAGGATATTGCTTATCCTTTATTCTTTCTCAGTTTAAATATTAGCTTTTAGAACATACCAAAGACCTATATATTTCCATGGAGAATTTTCTGGTGCACTGTTACATTCTCACAGTAGTTCTATTGGGGTTTCCTTTCAGAGTGGACAGAATCAATCAAGGACCTGCAGTAAGCGCAGGGGTCAGCTAACCTGACTGGGGGCTGTGCCAGAGAGTCCACTAATAATCATTGTTTAATGCTTTTTTTTCTTGCTTTGCTGAAAGAAGAGTTAGCTCTGTCAACAACAATGAAAACGAAAAAGGAAAAAAGAAAAACAAACATACATAGCTAAAGCAATTGCAATTTTCAGTTTCACTATAATTGTTTTCATTTTTAAACAATACATTTAATTGGATAGTTGAACCTGGCTCCACATTTAGCTTCTGAGTCAGTACAAAAAGAGAAGCTCAAACCGGCTTAGCCCATGTTTTGTACTTTTTAAGATCAGGTGCAAATGTAAAGAGAAGTTCATTTCCCAAGCTTCACAAACTATGGTTCCTACTCATAGGAGTATCTGCTATTAGGATTAAGGGGTCACTCACTGCTCTTTGGTATTCTTACCCCCAAAAGAGATTCTCATCCTCACTGACATGAACAAAATGTCACATGTTGTTATAAATGCACATTGGGCTCTGCTGTGTAATCTACTTTGTTAAAACAAGGAAATTAGAGTTCTGTGGCTGAGGAATGCCTTAAATAACTAAGAGGCAACGTTTCCCCTCTTACTGAATTGACTTCTACTCTGTTTTTCACTAAGCCTTCTAAAATCTGCTGTGATTTACTGGGGCAGATGTACTTCAAATTGTTTACAACACCAACAATAACATTCTTAATATGAAATTTAGTGTTTGTACGTTTTTTTCCCCCAGAGAATTTACAATGGATCAAACAGTTGGCCATGAAAAATTAATGATGATGACAACAGTGAAAATTACTACAGCTTAGAATTACTCAGCACTTCTATGATGTGAGACTTTATGCTGCTTTACACACATTATTTACTTTCATCCCCAGAAAACTCTATGAGAAAATACACTATGTTTGAAATGATATATCCATTTTCCAGGTGAAGGGGCTGAGGCTCGGAGAAGTTGGGATTCTCAGTTCACGAGGGCAGGACGTGTAGTCTGGTTTGTTGCTAATGCCTTGAACAGCACTTGGCACTTCCTGGGCAAAAGCCCTGGGTATATATTCATAAACTGGATGAACGAACAAATTCGTACTTGGGATATACACTAGGGAGATTCAGGAAGGGCTGAGTGATGAAACTGACCATGATAAAATGTAGAACATCATGAATAATATAGCTTAAAAGTTATAAGAGTAGTAATAAAGGAGGACAGATAGAGGAGATTAACATGCTTCTTAATCAGTAGTTGTTTGGATGGGACTGCTCACCAGAGTCACCTGGGATTTTTTTTTTTTTAATGGAATACTCTTATGCTGTAAGGAAAAAACTATAAAAGGAAATGTAAACATTAAAAAGTAGAAGTCCTACACTTCCTTTGCTTTCTTTCACAAACCAATTTCTCAGTTTTGACCTCTATTAACAGTTCAATGGGTGTCTCTTACAAACCCATACATGAATACGTACACACTACAAGCACTTCTTACATTTCACTAAGAAGGCTGCTGTATTATAAAGCTGTTGTATGATTTGCTTTTTAAAATTTAAAAATAATGCAGCCTTGCACATCTGTCAAGGTCAGCATTTCATTCAACTGTACGGACATGCCATGGTTTATTTAAACAGTCTCCTATTGAAGGACATCCAATGGTGTTTTTTTTTTTTTTTTCATCCAGTGGTTTTTTAAAGTATAAACAAAGCTGCAGTAAAAATCCTTGTATGTATATCTTTCTACACGTGTTCAAGTATATTGCTAGGATAAATTTCTAGAAGTAAAATTACCAGGTCTCAGGGTAAAATGTTAACACCCATTGCTAACTTCTTCCAAAAAAGCTGCAACATTTTACTTGAGAAACTTTAAAAAAAATATAGTCTCCTGGGCCTATATCCATGTCCACTGAATCAAAACCTTGGTAAGTAGAGCCTGAGAATCTTTATATATTTTAAAGTTTTGCAGGTGAAATCAGTCAGGTGTGAGAATCACTGATCTAGATCATTCTCTTCCTTTTGGGCAAAGTGTGGTTGAAACAGGAACTAAAGTAAGCCTTAACATATAGGAGTAGTTGGCTGAAATTATACAATCACTAAATTATCAGTAATTTATATTTTCATTGCTTTCAAATATATTAATTCAGCTTTATAACCAGTCCGTTCAGGTAAGTAGAAGAGAGAGAAAAATGAACTGAAGCTCTGAAAACTTAAGTTTCACTCAAACAAACATATGATAGAACCAAGACTGGAATTCAGGTCCTTAGAATCGAAACTTCTTCCCCTGGTCCCTCCCATTATACTATATAGCAAAGTGGATTATGGCTGTATTGTTCTATCCCATTAGAAATATATGTATACTAACTCTGTGGGAAATGTGATTTCTGATTTTAAGAAGAAAATTCAGGCATAATAGCCAATGAGATAAACTGTTGTCTGATAGTAACATAAATAATAAACATTTATATCTATATACTTTGTCTCAAAAGGTCTGAGGCTAGGATCATAGCCAGATTGGCCCTGAATAACATCTCTAAAAGTCTTTTTCTGAAAGAAAAGTGACTGGGACAATAGAAGTGGCCAAAAGAGACAGCTGTTCTACGTGGATTAGAGAACTAAGTCTGACCAGAATGTGGACAGTGGAGAGGCCAGTTCCCAACAGCTCCCCAGGATTTCGCCTGGCTTATTGGGAAGTAGGGTTGCTGCCTGAGCTCTGAGGTATTTCAATCAATAAAGCTTCAATCAAGAGTAACTTAAAACTTTCCTTTCAAGAAAGTTTCTGCCTAAACAGAAGGTAGGATGACATTTTCATGAAGGTGAATTTTATAGAGTTATTATGAGTATTAAATATTAAGAGTGAATCTGAGAATGGCCCTTATTACCAGCATTTATAACAGTTCAGAATTAGGACAGTAAGCAGGTCAAGCAGCCTTGCAGCTAGGCAGAAGAGGAGGGAACTAATATTTGTTAAGCTCTTGGTATTTATTAGGCATTATGAGTTCCACTCTCTGAGGGTCCTGGCTAGGGGAAGGAGGCCAGGGCAGACTATGGCAGAGAATGAGTCAGTATAGCCAAGGGAAAATCAGAGGTGTTCATGCTGAGTCAACTAGGCCAGGGTTGGAGGCGATCACCAACATGATTCCTAGGGGCTGAATTTCCTGAAATAAGTTTGTTAGTAGGTGCTGTCCCCTTAACTGGGTAGGATGGGAGAAGTGGCATTGTTTTAGGGAAGAGTGACTACTTTTCCTCCAAATTAGGAGTCCTTCGAAGTATGTGCTCTATATCAAGGCAAGGAGAGCTAAGTGACCAGACTGGAAACAACACATCTAATTTGTTACCCCTTAAAAATGGAATAATCTCCACGTTTTTTCCCCTTTAGGAATTCTTACAGGCCTGTTGAGAAGGGCAATCTGCAACTATAAGAAGAGTGGAAACTGCAGTCTGAGGAAGGTGAAACTATCTACCCTATGTGAGGGGAAAAAACCAAGGTGATTTCTATACCGAGGTCGCTTTATGAACCACGAGGCTATAGTTGAAGAAACTGTACCTACTGTGTGGAAGTGACCCAAATTGCTGGTGTAGCGTCTAGAAAGAGATAAACCGAGTCTAGGCATACTAGTGTGTTAAATGAAACATACAGAGTGACAGTTAATGTCTTTTCTATAGAGGAAGCTTCATGGGCAATAAAGAAATGTCTTAGTCTTAAATAAAAACTGTGAAGTAGCTGAAGTTTCTCCAAGCCCCACTGAGAAGGCTGTGACCACCCCGCCTCCACCATCCTCTGAGGCCAGTCTCCAGCTCCTTGACTGAGTGGCTCAGAACCTATCGAAGGCTGTTCTCCTTTAGGAAAAGAAACTCATCATAAAGCCTCAGAGCTAAAGACGTTAAGTGCTTTCCAGTGGGAAGCAATTACTCCATCTTTATTAAAACTTTCTATTGTTTTCAGTCTTCCTGTCACATTTCTCCTTCTCTGTCTGACCAAATATTAGAGTTACTCAGACCTGTGTCCCAGGTGCCTTTCTGTTCTCTTCTTCTGTCCTTTCTTTTTAAATCATCTCATTCATTCTCACAGCGTTAAGTACCATCTACATGTTATAAATCCAAATTTGTTGTCCCCTGTCCAGATGGCTTCTCTAAGCACCAACTGTCCCCTGTCCAGATGGCTTCTCTAAGCACCATAATGTGGGTTCTCCACATTATGTCCTCAGTCTGAATATATTTGACTTTCTTCTCCAACTGGGCACATCTGCAAGTCATCCCCTTTGCCATATATGGAGTCTCTTCCACCCAGTCGCTTAATCTGGAACCCCAAAGTCATCCTTCACTCCTTCTTCTTCCATCTGTACATTCTATCATCAGTCTATTATGCATACATCTACTCAGCATCTTTTAAGTCTGCCCTTTTATATATATTTAAAATACATCCACTTCTTGCATTTCCACAGCTACTGCTCTGGGTCAAGCCACTATCAATTCCAGCCTGGATTACCACATTAGCTTTTCATCTAGTTTGAAAGGTTCCATTATCTCCCTCTCAGTTTGCTCTGCACACAAAATCCTGAGAGCTCTTTACAAATCTAAGTCATATGTTATTGCCAGGCTTATAACCCTTATATAGCTTCACATTGGCACTTGGTATAAAATATAAAATCATTGATATGACCAACCAGCTTGGGAGATCTGACTCCCTTGCCACCTCTGCAGCCTTATCCATCTCACTCTCCAACTGTCTTTCTAATTCTCTAATTACACTGGTATAAAGGTTTGAATTTTACAGTCTCTTTCCAAAGGCTTATCACATCGCATTTCATCGGTTTAGAATAAGTTCTCTTCACTCTGTGCTTGGCTAATACCTATTAACTATTCAGGTCTCAGCTCAAGGCTCTCCTCTTAAACCTTACACCTGGAATTGTTCATGTTTTTGGCCAAAACAAGTCATATGGCCACACCCGAGTTTAACAGGACTGGGACACATAATCTTTCATCAGGGATATAAACTGAATATTGATAAAAATTAATAGAGTGTACAACAATTAACCTTCAAAAAGACTATAAAGAAGAACAAATACGTCAAGTTTCTTTGCTTCTTGTTGGAGTTATATCAACTTAGTGTGGGAACATTATGGTTTTATGCTGAGAAAAAACCTGACTACATATGCATATATGATTTCAATGAATAAAAACAAAAACTAAACTATTACTGAAACATTCAGTTTTCCAGAGAGAGAAAAATCTTTCAAAACAATGGCCATTGGGGGGAAACACTAATAAAAGTGCCTTTGCAGGGTGAAATTTACTATTACCTAAACTAAATAACCTGAATGCTTAATTAATGTTCAACATGCTAATGGAAATTCAAACATTTTAAATGTGACTTTCTGGTGATAATACCATTTGTATTTTTGTTTGATTCAAATCTAGTGGTGGAGATTTAAGATGTAGAAGGTAGGATCATGGCAATCCATTCCGTCCCTTATATCTGTATACAGATCTATACTTACAGAGAGAGCATATATATCGAAAGTTATTGAAAGTCACTTCTTGCAAAATCTTTGGTATCTTAAAAAAATTCTTTGCGGAAATTTGCAGACAGAGATAACTTGTCATGAAGCCCTTATTTTACTTGGAAAGATAATTATAGTCATAATAGTATCACTATAAAGGGAAAGGAAGTAACATTTTTTGAGCTTTTACTATGAACCCATGTATAAAATTCTCCAAATAACCCTAAGAAATTACACTAACATCTCCATTTTACAGCTAAGGATCATTAGGTGCTGAGAAATTAAGAACGTGCCTAAAGCCACACAAGATGGTAAATGGCAGGGCAAGGATACAACCCCAAATTTGTCTGACTCCAAAGCTCAATCTATTACCTCAATGATGATGATGATCTGGCGGCCCTTCTAAGCTCCTGAAATCAAAGTTCATCCACAGTCTCAGTTTTGGGGCTCATATATATATATATATATATATATATATATATATACATACACACACACACACACACACAAACACACATACATATTTAAATATATATATATATATATATATTTTTTTTTTTTGAGCAAATCTGGGCAATAATAAGGACCCAGCCTATAGATTTACCATAAACACAATCTAAAAATTAGGGCTATTCCCTTCAGGCTCTTATTTCTCTTAGACTTAATATAAATATCCTAAACTACTAAAAAAAAATCCAGTATCCTTTCCACTGGCAGCGAGGATCACATGAAAGGGAAGACAGAAATCCGTGGTTATTGTAGAAGCCCCATTAGACTACAATTCTGAATGACTACCAAGATAACTTTCAGGAACCTAACATAGGTGAATCAAACTGCAATTTGGACGGGGCTAACTCCTGCAAAACATCACACGGAGGCAGCATGCTGAATGGGGATTAAGGCACTGACTCAGGAAGCAGAATTCAAAAGTCTGGCTTTGGACTCTCATCAGCTATCATCAGCTGTGTGGCTTTGGACAAACAGCTTCTCTTTGCTCTGTTTTCCTCATTTGTAAGATGAAGACAGTAATAGAACACATCCCCTGGGACTGTTACAAGGAGTATATGAGTAACATTTATGACATTTATAGGATGCCTAGGGCAGTGCCTATCATCAGAGTAAGTGCTGTATTAGGTCTTGAAGAATGAACTACATTCTATTAGGTAATGCTCACTGATTAATGCATTATTTATTGAGTATCTACTATGAGCTAATCATTGTCATGTGTAACTTTGGCCAAAACAAGCAAGCTCAGGAGCCTCTTGGAAAGGTAAGTTTTGGAAGTACTGTCTAATTGTGTTTAACAAACATAGAATTTTTCCCTAGACAACCAATGCCTTTCATCCTTTTTTTTTGAAAAAACAGAAATATGACCTCAGCTCTCAGATTATTCTAAATTGCAAGATAATTTTTCTACTCTTTCTTTTTCCCATTCTCTGTGGAGTTGGTACTCTCCAAGCATAGTGCACAGAATGTGAGGGATATGTCAGTGGATGTCATCATGAACAACAACAAAAAAGACAGAAAAGGAAAAGTTTACTGTTCCTCAATACTTAGCTGAGAACACAGTAACAAATTTTAGGTTTTCACTATAGTAGTCAAGTGGGTTGGCCCATCCTGACCTTGTTTTTACCAAATGAATTACCGTAATATAGAAGAAAACATTATTCTATTGATCAGGCAGTGCCAACATTGCTCTGAAGAAAATGTGCTTATGTTCTCTAAGAGAACTTATCATTTATGCCTTTTATATTTTAAATCATAATCTGAGATGGGAACATTTTCATTGTTTTTATACAAAACCCGGGTTACATTGATTAATGCAGGAAAAAGTACATTTCCCAAAGAAGCAATATTAGGTTTTGTATCTAGTCCTATGTAGGACTCCATATCTAGGAAATAAAAGGACTTAAATAAATTGTTGGTGATTTTATTTCTTCTTCCAACAGAAGATTTGGCCACTGAATGAAAAAAAGTTACATGTGGAAAGTAACTGGTTGGTTGTATACATATCACTTTCTTCAGGTTGTCTTAAGTATTGGAGATTGAGGTAATGACAGAAAGGCAAAAATTCTATTTGATTAACTAAGGTCCGAGGCTACCAGGAAATACTGGATGAACACAAGTGATTCCTTTGTGTAGTCAAATGAATATTTAGAGAAATGGTGGCTTTGTACACTGATTCGATTTGCTTAGTGAGAGAACATTCTTTTTCCTTTGGTCTTCTTTTATATTTTTCCTTCCAAACTCATTATTCAGGTTTTGCCTCTCACTGAGCCAGCAGCCCTGGATTCTGATTTGACAGCACCTGCTTGCAATTTGATAATGTGTCTTAGTCTCAGGATGACAGGCAGGAGTATTTCATTAACTCAGACTTTACTGGTATTTCCAAAAGTTACACACCGTACCTGCATACTGCAGCATCATTGTACTCGGATGACAACACTTTAAAATGAGTTGGTGGCAAAGACTTATTTATTTATGTTTAGTGTTGCTTTTGTAGCCACATAAAATATTTTATTAAAACTTTCCCATTTATTCTGCTACCTTCCAAAGGATGAAAGTTTCTTTGTCAGGGCAAAAATTAATGGTTTGCAATGTTTTCTGTGGAACTTTCTCCGAAGTTTGCCTTTAAAAAAGATGTAAAAGAAACTTCTCCTATAGAGCATCCTGACATCTTTATTTGTTACAATTTGTTTTCTTACTAGCCTGATACATTCCCACCACCAAGGTAAATAAGATCAGACCACAGATTGTTGTCTGGGCTTCACTGATGGGATTCTCCAAGTTCATTCCACTACGGAAACTTGGTGAACCAGTTCCAAAAGGAAACGATGTTTTGTGATTTCAAATTTAATTTTATTTGAGAAAGGCTGTGCGATTTTTATGGTAGTGATCTTATGTATATTATCAAATTTTATAGCGTTTTGTTTGATTAAGGAAAACCAAAAACTCACCACTGACAATCTTGCACTGTCTACAGTTCAACGTATCTTACCTTAGCAGAAAGCAAATAATTTTACATACTTATGAAAGTGGCTTATAAAATAGATGAGCAAATAAGGAATATGAACCTAATCTTATAACTAGTTCTTCTAAGAAACAGGAGAGAGTGAGAGTCAGGAATGATGGAAAAGAAAGGGGAAAAATGATTCATGAAGAATTTAGTTTCTTTCGGTTACAAAGCTGGGTGCTCTCATATGTGTTAAGTCAATTATTCTTCCCAGCTATCCTCTGAGGGAGAACTATTATCAGTCTGGTTTTTACAAATTAATGCCTTGAGATTAAGGTAGTTTGAATAACTTGCCCACAGTTTCCCAGCAGAAAGAATCAAAGCTCTGATGCAAATCTAAGGAGGTCTTAACTCTTAAGCCTATTCAACTGATTAAAGGACTTTTACATAGAGAGAAAACCTTTTGGAAGAGTTAAAAAATGGTTTGGGGTAAGGTAAAATTCAAATGGTAGTAATGGTTAATGAAAATTGGCTTTGCTGCTTGCTCTGTGGCCTGGGACATCCTTATTCCTATGTCAGCCCTACAGAGACCACTTAATTCTGAAAACCTCAGAGGGAGATGATTATTTACAGTGATGAAATGTACCAGATATCCGTGTAGATGGCACTGACAAATCCTGCCATATCTGGAAACCTGATGCTGAGTTCTAATCTGTGGATAGTTATTGATCATTATTGATAGTTGAAGGAAAACTGAAAAGAAAAACAGCCTCAATCTCTGAATTCTTTGAGATCTGGGGAAGTCCCTTTCCATGGGACATTAAGTAGGTAGATAGATAGGTAGGTTGGTAGGTAGGTAGAGCTAGAGAGATCTATTTAAATGTCTATATTTCCATGATGGGAAATTAAAGTGGAAAATATCCTCCTTTATTTTATAAGCAGGCTGCTTCAGAAGCAGGTATCTAGGGAAAATTTCTCTAATAGACTGTTTTGGGACTACCTTATAAACAAGAAAGCCAGAGCATCTTGGAGTGTCTGAGAGCGGGGCTTGGGCAGGAATTCCTATTTTGGCACTGTGGGAACACTTGCAAGGCAAGCTGAAGGATCCACATGCTGATTCTACGCTGGGGTTCTTTCAAGGCATAAAGAAGAGCCTAAAAGTGTCCATCTTATGGAAACAAGATATAGCAGTATCTGTACATAGATGCACATGGTTGCATTACCTAAAAGTGACCAATTGTTCAGAGAGACAAATGAAATCTAAAACAAGCATTCTAGAAATCCTCCCTGGTTGACGGTGGAGTAACAGCAATAAAGATTCTCAAAATCTTAGGAATAACCACATTGATTTCAGTTGTAAAAATAGTAAAAATATGTTGTTAATGCTGCCAAGCCATCAGCATCTTTTCCCCCTTTAGTGCTATACTTTCCAAGAGATCTTCCTCTTTTATTTGTAGTTTTTCTTCTACTTTCTTGATTTTTTTTAAAAAAGTAGCCCCACATGTGCATGAGAAAGCAAATGTTTACTTGGGATGTGTTTTCTTAGCATCCTTATGGAGAAAAGGTAAGAAAAGGACATTTGTACTACAGCAGTATGAGAAGCTGTCCTTTTCAAAAGCATGTTTGCAACGTGGCTGTTAGCTGCTGATGGAGTTGCCATGGTTATAAGAGGTCCACGGTGGGAGAAATCTTCATTTATTATGAGATTTTGACAGCAGCAGTCAGAATGCTTGACGGGGGAAAAATAAGAACAACAACATAAAAGAGGCTTGGCCATTTCAGCCACACAAAGAGTTGAGTTATAACATCAAAAAATATTCATCGATAAAGTCATGGGTGAGTTGAGTGCCAAGAAAAACCTTGCTTTTGAAATAAAATGTATTCCTGTAAACAGCAGAGGCAGAAAATGATAGTCTACTTAAGGATCAGCAAAGGAATGGCAGCAGGCGTACACCTACTGAGTTGAATGTGATTAAATTATTTCACATAATAGTTTACAGCAGTTCTGCTGCTTTCTTCTGCATCCTCTCTCATGCAAAAATCTGGATGATCGAAGCTACAACTTTAAGAGTTACTGAGCTTCATGTGTCTCTCGGTATTTTAGTACAAGGAAAAGCCTTTGTACTAAATGTACCTGAAAGCCCTGGAAATAGTATTCTCACATAAAGAGTACAGTAAATCCCATTACCTGGGCCTCACTAGGCTACGGATTCACATCCTCCATGGAAAGTCTGCAATATGCATGTTAGCATTCTTCTTTAGTCTTAGTACCGAAGTAGGAATTTGATGTTTTTTCGCCTCTTTAGAATAATAGCTAATTTCTCTTGATGGGTCAGTGTTTAGAGATGAACCACGGTTTGCCTCTAGTCTCAAAAAAGTACAAATATGTAATAAATTATGTAGCGTTTATTTGTGGTTAGGGCGGGAGGAGAGAAGAGATCATTCCCTGCTGGATTCTGACGTGAACATGAACTTGTGACGTTTTCTCAGTCTGCTGAGCAGAGGCAAAGCTTGCTATAGAGACAGTGAGCCGATAGGAATAAGGACTCTCACAGCTCAGGCTTTGTGGGATCAAAGTTGGCAGATGAATAGAAAGAGGGCTGGTCGCGGTGGAAAGTGCATGGTTATTTAGGTGGAATAAAGGGTAAGTGGGGAGATCCTGAAAGGAAGCCTGCACATCTGGAAGGAGGCTGCAAACCGCAGGCCCAGCGCTTACATCCAGGCTGTGTCCCTGCACGACTAGAAGCTGCCATCCCCCAGGGTTCCCCTCAGAGGGCCTCATGCTCAGTGCTGGGGCATCTTCTCTTCCCTGCCCTGCCCTGTATATCTTCATCAGCTGCAAATAGGCACTCACTGTTACCAATATCTCCTCAGACTAGTTGATAGTTGCCATCTCTCTCTTTTTTAAAACTTTTAATTTTATATTGTATTATAGCTGATTTACAATGTTGTGTTAGTTTCAGATGTACAGCAAAGTGATTCAGTTATACATACACACGTATCTATTCTTTTGCAAATTCTTTTCCCATTTAGGTTACTACAGAGTATTGAGCAGAGTTCCCTGTGCTCTTACGGTACGTCCTTGTTGGTTATCCATTTTAAATATAGCCGTGTGTACATGTCAATCCCAAACCCCTTAACTCTCCCTTCCCTCCACCCTTCCGCCCTGGTAACTATACGTTCATTCTCTAAGTCTGTGAGTGGTCCTTGCTATCTCTTCTCCCTTACCTCCTATTTGCTGATCACTTTTTGCACTCTGATGTTCATCATCTTTACTGCATGGAAATTACTCTGCAGAGGGCACTAATGACTCTGGTGTTGACTGAACAGATAATTTTCAGTCGTGACCTTCTCGGCCTCTTCTCTCTTAGCCCCAGTAAACTCCCTCTCATCTAACTTGCTCCTATGTTGTTCTCATCTATGGAGCACCGCATAGAGGTCAGGCAGGCAGCTAAGTTTTTGCAACAATCCACGAGGCGGGTGTAGGTCAGGAAACTGAGACGTAGAGTTCAAGAAACTTACTGAGGAGTTTCGCTCCTGGCCAAACACCAATGAGTCATGTTTTGGGGCCAACCGTAGGCAGTTAACGAAGGCTTTACCTCGCAGGCTTCACAGAGGAAAGCCGCCCTCTCTACACCAGACCTGGTACCCAGCCAATATACTGTAGCCTCTGAGAGGAGCGCAGTCAAGGGCTGAGGCCGGCCTGGCTGGCCACGCTCTTCTGCATCTCTGCCTTCTTAGCTCAGTACCCTTATTCTGGCCTTCAGTGGAGACCCCCCTCCAGCCTCTCTGCTGAAACCGCCTTTTGGGGGAAGGAGGGGGCACCCTGAAGACACTGTCCACCACTCTGACTCACTACTCAATGCTTTTCCACTCCTAGCCCTTTCTCCTCGCCCTCTCTCCAGCCCCCAGGTCCATAAAACTGTGGGAGCCTTTTATTTGGGGACGTTTTAGCCACAAAATGACCCAACATCTGTGCTGATCTATCCGATCCGTGACTAGTGAACCCTTCCCTGTCGGAAAATGGAAGGGGGCATGGGAGAGGGGCGGGGAGGGGAGGAAGGACCATACTTTCTTCCATTTGGCCTCTTGCTTATCCTGCTGCAGTAAGTGATGTTACAGGCTTGGCTGCTTGGTGCTCTCATTTTTGGCTTGTTGCTTCAACCAGCTATTTTGACACTGGGCAGCTCAGCTCTCTCCAGCTCGCTGAGCTCCTGACACTTACTTGGTTCACAAAGTAAGGACTGGAGCTAGGATTAAAAGTCAGTCTGTTTGAGTAAAGCAATCTGAGCTCTTAACTACTATCCAGACTGCACCAGACTTTCTGAGCAAGTTTCTGAATTACTTTCACGGGGTCCGCATTCCTTGTCTGTCTTCAGTCTTGTGCACTTTCACTCTTCCTAGGAGGTTTATATTTACTCTCCCCTATGAATTTCATCACCTCTTGGAAGCTGGTGACTCTTCAATCTTTAATGCCAGCTCTAATCTCTCTCCTGAGCTCAGAAAGATAATTCTGACCCTCTCTGAGATATATCTGCTTGGATGTCCCAGAGATAACTTATTCATCTATTCATTCAGTCACTCACTCATCGTTCGTAAATTTAATAAACACTTCTTGAGCACTTCTTATCTGCCAGGCTCTGTATTAGGCCTTAGAGGTCCAAGGGGTGAATAGGAAAGCACAGTCTCTGCTGTTCTGTCACTTGCGCACACACAATTTTAGAGACAGATGTTAAATATGAACATTTACTTGCACGCAGGTTGAGTACCAGGAATCAAAGTGCAGAGTGCTGCAGAGCACGTTCAAAAGAAACCCCTAGCCTGGCTTGGTGCTTTGGAAAATGCTTCTCTGAGGAAATGTATTAGGAAATGATATTAGTAAGTGTTAACAAGAAAGGGCAGGGGAGGAGGAAAGAGTGTCCCAGGCAGAAGAAATGGTATAGAAAAGGAAAGATAACATGGTTGGAAAACAAAGATGGTGTGATTCTGGCAATACCTGGGAATCCAGAGGTCTTCTGCATATCTGAACCTATAGGTTTTCAGTCTTGTCCCATCCTGGATCTCTAGCCCATAGATTACAATCTACTAACGGATTTGGATATTTCATTCAGTGGATCTTTAAACCTGTTGCTGCCTAAATGCCCTCTGCTTTAGCTCTCAGACATTCTCATGGGGACCCCAGAACATCTGCAGTGATGACTCCTTCCTCCCCCACTGGAGAACTAGACCAACAACAACTCTCATCCTTCTTATCTCCACACTGGCTCCTCTCTCAGCTTTTTCTTTCCTTTATCCACACTGTCTCTTTCCTGGTAATTACAAGGCTTTGATTAAAGGATCAAGAGACAACCCAGTACGGGCTGTAGAACAGAGAAATGACAGAGAACTTTGGGTTATTTCGATGGCTTCCTAGTAGTATATTCCATGAGTTAGGTATATACATGTTTTCAAAAAATAATTTTTTATTATAAAACATTTGATACCTACAAAAGAATATGTGCAACATATATTTAAGTTAAAAAGCATAAACCTACCACCCAATATGAAAATTATAGGCCATCAAATCATGATCTTAGTTCTGTAAGGGAGGTTGGCTACCCCGTCTAGCATTCCTTCCCATGGCAGAGATGGTCTTTACTCCGCCTCTGGAAGACTGCTGTCCAGCATCTGCTTGAACATTTTACCTGGCGAACATGGCTTCTTGCAAATAGCATGGGGGTGTGTGTTAAAGCCAGGGATATCTCTCCTTTATGAATATTACAGAAGTTTGAAAACAAAGTGAGTTTGGATGATAGCCGAACTTCTGTGGGACCCATTTTGGTTCTTTTAAATATATACCATGTCTTCATTATTCACATTTCAACAGTAATTTTTTTTTTTTTTTTTACTGCTTGAAACTGCCATTAGCAAGGAGGCTAATTCTAGTGGAGGGACTGTTTATCTGTTGACAGAGAGTCTTGGAACTGGTGGTACTAAGTTCTTTAAAATGGATTCTCCCTTCAAAGAGATAAATCAAATCACAGACATGTGAAGAGGGTGATCTGCCTTTAATTGGTTGTCAGTCTTTTATTTTAGTTGGTATAATAAAAATTGAGGGCTTCCCTGGTGGCGCAGTGGTTAAGAATCCTGCTGCCATTGCAGGGGAAACGGGTTCAATCCCTGGCCCGGGAAGATCCCACATGCCGTGGAGCAACTAATTCCATGCGCCACAACTACTGAGCCTGCGCTCTAGAGCCCGCGAGCCACAACTACTGAGCCTGGGTGCCACAACTACTGAAGCCTGCATGCCTAGAGCCCATGCTCTGCAACAAGAGAAGCCACGACAATGAGAAGCCCGTGCACCGCAATGAAGAGTAGCTCCCGCTCTCTGCAGCTAGAGAAAGCCCGCGCACAGCAGTGAAGACCTAACACAGCCAAAAATAAAAACAAATAAATAAATTTATTTAAAAAGTTGAGAAGATTCTATAGTCTATGACTGCTAGAGACAAGTTTTGTGTCTTGTTCAACTAGGAATCCTTGGTATTTCAGAGAGTGCTTGACAAATAGAAGGCGGGTATTAAACATTTGCTGTTGTTACACTGATTGACTAGCCAAACTACTGAATTTACTCAGAGCAACCATACAGAGTAGATACCACTATTACCCCATTTTACAGAGGAAGGAGTTGAAGCATCAAAGACTTGGTAAGATCAACAGCTCACCAGCAGTGGAGTTGGGATTTGAAACTATGCATCCTGACTTCAAAACTGAGGACTAATTCAAAACTGAGGACTAAAAACTATCTCTTTTATTATACCTGAATATTTGGCAATTGTTAACCTAGACTTTCCTGAAATATAAAAACTTTTAGTGCATGGTGATTACTGCCAGATTGCCCAGTAACCAAGTTCCAACCAGCCAATTCAGAGAATTTAAGTTTATGAAAAATGTCTTCAATTTTTATTGATACTTCAATCCATACATTACCTAACTTACACATTTTTTTGGTACAATCTGTCCCTTTAACTGTGCTAAGTTTAAGAGCTACATGAATCATTTTTGTTAGGTTCAAAAATACCACCACAACTTGTAAAACATACTGAGAAAGACTTCTGAAATATACACTATACAGTTTAAGACTCCACAAAGTTTAACTGTCATCAGTCATTGAAAACAAAGTCTTTGGTTTCCTGTAAGACTCCATTGAATAATGGAGTGTAATCGCAATGATCTGAATTTTTAAAAAATGGAGAATAATAAAGGATTTGAAGTCTGCTTTACTGGCAAATCTCAGGATGCAAACATTACATCTTGTGTTCACCCTGTAAATCCCACAGACAGTTCACCGGGAGGAAAGAAACAACGACTTTGCTCTTGCTATGGTCTGTAAACACAAAGCACTCGAGGAGGCCTATAAACCCATCAAAGCTATCATTTATCTCGGCAGCTGTACAGATGTTTGAGGTAACTTACGTTTACGCGAAACTCTGTGTCTTAAGAGATTATTATGAAGTGGTTAAACTTTTCTCTTTTTTGCCCTTTTGACTTTGAGCAACAAAGAAAGGTCAGGTTTGGATGATTCTTAGGTGACTAAGCATGAGAGGGTTTGCAGTTTGTCTCCTGCAAGCACAGTTCCTTTAATGAGGTCAGTCTGTGAAGAGTGCAGATGCCTAATGTCAGTGTACCCTAAATCCTCAGCACAGTGCCTGATGCGTAGAAAATGCCCAGTAACTGTCCGTGGCCATTTCCCTCTCTTGTTCTGTATTTACTTCCTGGCAATTTCACTAATTATTATTCTATTCAGAGGATGAGCAGAGGAAATAAAAGATGGTAAAACGAAATTAGCAAATTATACAGTCCTTTAGTATGTTTGGTCTAAAATTATGGCAGGGGATGAGATGAAGATAAGGTTTTTGGACCGTCTAAAGACTTGAATGATACAAATCATTGCTCCCCATCCTCTTTAGTACTGCACCAAAAGTTGATTGAGTCTGCCTATTATTTAGGATAAGACAGAGAGCTACTACTAGGGAATGAACTGCCCGCATTGGAAAGTTCTTCTATGTGTTCTTTTGTCTTCTTTTTGCAGTTATTTTTGCTGGGTTCTAACTCTCCAAACCAACTACTGGACTTTGTTCCTTTGTATCCTTAAAATCAAATGTTATACTCAAAAGCAGGGTATATTTCCTTCTGAGAAATGTGGTCTTTAATGATCCCATGGTAAAACAGACTTCACCAAAGAATAACGTGTGGTAGTAGGAAGTCAAACATGTAGTCTGAGGCATAGAGACAGCAGCTGAGACCAGGAAGAGAAATCTACAGTTTCAGATGAAGCAGAGGAAGAGTAGCTGAGAGTGAATGGCAAACTTCAGGGAGCCGATCAGGCTAGGCAGGAATGCTCGGGAATAGATGATTTTTCTGTCTGCTGGACCTAACTGCCCATGGCATACTGAACGATGTATCTGGGTTAGTAACTCGGCTTTTGTGCATCTTATCCAGATTATTAGAGCCAGGTGGAGGGTGTCCCAGCTAATATTTGTTTGTAGGTCTAGTGATGCATGGATATGACATCATCATTATTATTACTTGTGTTGTTAAATGTGGGGTGAAACTCTAAGTTTCATGGTAAATCTTAAGACTGATTTACCATGGATTTACCTATGCATCTGACTGGTACGTCATAATTTTTCACTGCCTGAAGATATATAATAACACTGCCTTGTGAGTGAAAATTGCCCTACTGCTATGAATGGAGAATGAAAATCCAAAATACCATAATAGATCTGATATGGTCAAGGGAAAAATATTTGTTTTATTAATAGAAAGACTAGGATTTAGAGAATTCAGCAGTCTTTCACATTTAAGAAAACAAATCCCTTGGATTAAAATAAATTCTACCATTGTCTTTTGGTTTTATTCTAACCCAAGACTAGGAAAAATAACCTTGCATTTGCTTAATCCATATACATTTGCATCAATTCTTCTGTTCCTCTTGTCAAATTTAGAAGATTGAGTTAAGTAGGTTCAACCCAACATCAATAGAATTTAGCTAGATCTACAGGGAGGAAAATAAACCGTAAACATTCTTGTCTCTTTTAGGTGCTTATGTTAATCTAAAATATTTGCAATGTATTATCAAGGTTGCAAACTTCTGGGAAATAAAAATATTACATAACTGAATGGAACTGTCACATTTCCTTCAACCTTATATAAATATTATCATCCAAAGGCTTTCAAAGAATTTTTATATTTCCTCATTTAAGCTTCCATGATCAGCAATGATTTATCCTTAGCACAGGGTCAATTTGATGCACGAAAAGCTTGGGTAATCGTCTATGAATTTTTAATTAAGAGTTATGCATGGGGCTGAGAATAGATTCATAGAATTTGAGAACCAGAAAGGATGTCAGTCAGATGGAGATATTAGAGAGATTAAGTGACTTGACCACTGTTTTACAGCTGGTTATTAAAGGTAGAACCTGTGTCCTGACTTCCAGTTTTGTGTTTTATCCTCTGTACTGCACTGACTCCTATAAATCTATTTTTAAAAATTCAGTCCATGACTCTTACCAGTTGTCTTAGTTTTTCTTGGTTGACTATGAGGCATGGATTGAAACTAAAATTTCTGTGTGGAATTTCAAAATCTGTCTAATCAATATTTATTGAGTACCTACTCTGTACCAGGTACTGTTCTAAGTGCTTTGAAAGAATAAACAAAAGAGAAAAAGTCTGTGCCCTCATGGAAGTTAGAATAAAATTAAAGCAAACTATACCATCCAGGGAGATATCCTGGGCTTTCCTTAAAATGCATCAACTTAAGATTTCTGACCATTAAATTACTGGAACTTTGCTTGAGCATGGAGTATTGCTCCATTGCTTTTTATTCAGAATGGCTATTCTCAGAGGTCTGTTTGAGCAGTTCTTTAACTGATAGAGAGCGACTGGTAGAGTGCTAGAATGTCTCTCTTCCTTCTCCATGTCCAAACATGACTGAAAATGTCATTTTCGTCTCCATAACTTTATTCATGAAGTTTTCCCCCTGGAAATACATGCAGGTGCACACATACAAGCATGAATCTGTATGTACTTTATTTTGAAATCTTCCAGAAGTTTTACATGGGTCAACTACAAAGTACTACGCTTCTGAAATACTTTGTATTCTGTTTTAACAACCATCATATTCTTTCTTATATTGAAGAGTCCCTTGCATATATATCTGTCTCTTACTCTATAATTATAACTCCCTCAAAATAGCAAGTAACAATGCCCAGAATGTTCTCATTGAATTATGATTGAATTGCTTTAACCTTTAAACTGCCCTCCATTCTAACAATCAAAATAACTGGGATTCTTTATCCCAGAACTTGATTCTATGAAAGACATAAGTCACCTTTTCAGAGATAGTTACTGCCTAGAATTTATAATTGGAATAAGGAGACAAAACACCGATAAAGTATATAATTATGATGCTCTTCAGTATATATGTTTGTGAATATAAATAGACACATAAAAATAAAGAAATGTGTCAGGAAGGTAGGAAAACGGTAGACTTTTTTCATTCAAATTTCTTTTAACACTACAGCAAATACATTTTTTAAAAAGATAGTGTAACAGTGCTTAAATAACGCTCACAAGGGGAATGTAAGGGCTCTGAATGTTCAGTTTCAATTCTTCACTAGTCAATTATTCTAAAAAACCTATTACAGCATCAATACAGGCATCAGGGAAGAAGTCATTCCTATTACGTCATTAACCCCAAAGATATTTAACACTGAACGTGACAATAAGAGATCAACTTAAAAAACTCAAACTGGGAAAATATACCTCCTCCTACCTTCCCATAAAGTCCCAACAGAATAAGAATGAAAAAAGAATCAGTATTGTAATTTAGTCATTTTTGTATCTGTATCCAATATGGCAAAAACAGAATGAATAGAAAAAAAAGCTTCCCAATTTAATTAGACTTTTCAAAGGAAGAGGTAGGAAGAACTGACTCTGCAAAGCAGAGCTTACAAAGAAGACTCACTGAATAGTTAGCAGGAAATCTTTTAATTATTGAAGTTGATAAAGCACTTTGTAAAGGATCCTTTATCTAGTTGAGACTGAATAATTTTCACTGCATACTTCTTAAGTATCGATAAAAAGAACTTTAGTTTTATTTTGACCTGAACCAGGTTTTATTAGTCATAATCTAAAGGAAAAAAATTACATTGATCCTGCAATCCTTTTGTTGAATACATTTATAAAGTTCCATTGTGTATATGTAAATTCTTTCTGAGTAACAGATTTTAAATTCATATTGAAATTGAAGAGAAATTCAGTAGATATAAGGCAAGGTAGAAAGTCTAGTACTAGAGAAAGAGGGAAAGCTATACTAATATTTAAGTATGTACTTGGTTTTAAAAGGTGAAAGTATTCATACATATTTTATTTAATTAATTAATTTATCTATTTATTTTCTCGGTACGCTGGCCTCTCACTGTTGCGGCCTCTCCCGTTGCGGAGCACAGGCTCCGGACGCGCAGGCTCAGTGGCCATGGCTCACGGGCCCAGCCGCTCCGCGGCATGTGGGATCTTCCCGGACCGGGGCACGAACCCGCGTCCCCTACATCGGCAGGCGGACTCTCAACCACTGTGCCACCAGGAAAGCCCATATTCATACATATTTTAAGTAGTGGCTGTCTATTTTAAGCAGATAACATTTAAAAGCTGCATTAAGTATGACCAGCATAAAACTGATACTATTATTCTAATTATTGTTTTTTTTACCCAATGTTGTTTAAGTGCATAATACATTCAGTTGACAGTGGTGCTGAAATATTTAATTATGTGTCTGGAATATGTGGAGTGATTTTTTTCATAGATTACAGCATAGCCACAGCTGACCCACAGGAACATTTCTGACTTCTGGCTTCAATTGTGTTTTGGCTCTGCAATGATAATTCAATTTTACTAAATAATTATTTTAGAAATATACAACAAAGCTCAGCATAGTTGTTTTCCTCACCATTTCCTTATTGCTTATCCCTAATGCATGTGTGTGTGTTCACAAAGTTCCATTTCTCTTGCCTACATGTTTATGTACACATGCTTACTCTTGTACTCTTGTATATGCACACTTAAATAACTCCAGGTATACAGAATTATGTACTGTATGCAAATGAGCACATATTTAAGAAGTAAGAAGGTTGAAAAGATGGCAAAGTACATGGATACCAATATAGACTGAGGATTCAGTATTAACTCATAAAAACATATACATGGAGAAAATGGAATTGTGTGAAAAATGTAGAGAGAACAGGAGAGAGTTAAATGAGAGCTTTAAATGGGAAGCTTTGATCCAAGTGAATTGGGACTGTTCACAGGATTTGCTCTTGAGCTTTGTATAGTAAAACAGAGTGAATCTCTCGACTAAGGTATACCTTCTTCTAATGGGGGGCTCTATCTAAAATAGCACCCTTCTTGTCACTATCCCATTGCCCTGCTTATTTTTATTACTAGCTAACATTACCAAATATGGTCATTTTATTTCTTTTATAATGTACCTCTCTGGGACAATATAAGCGTCATCAATGCAGGGATTTTGCGTTCCTTTTTTTCACCATTTTGTCCACACTGCTTAGAACAATGACTGGGCAAGCTAGGTTTTATTTTATTTTAAAGTTTGTTTAAGTTACAAAGCCCACCTCAACTCTCCAGCTATTTTTAAAAAGACAGGAAATGAAAAAGGAGCAACACTCTCAAAGAGAAGATTAAAAATGTCCAAAATTGACAGCTCAGAATTCCAGAAACCTTAATGTACTCTAGGCTAGAATGGTGAGCAACTGGCTCTGAAATGAACTTATATTCTTTATTGAAAAGGAAAGATTAATGCATATTCTATTCCAACTCTAAAGAAATAATACCCCCAGGATCATGAGAGAATCCTTGTCTAGCTGGAAAAAATTTCCCAATTTTCCCTAAGTTTGACTCATTTGATTCTATTTGAAAGTTGACTATTGATTTCTAGAAACCAAGGGGTCAAAAAAACTCTTGAATTAATGAAAGAGGTGCATTTACAGTTATGTAGATGTAGATACATTGGTTAGGTGGGAGGCAGGGGACACGCTGCTCCGGTCACAGCGTTTACATACCTTACTGACTTGCATACCTATGGTATTTCTCATCTCTTTTCAAGTTGGGGTGAAAGGCCTAGTTATATGAATGGCAGCCTTTAGGAAAAAGTCAAATATTTATACTGAGGTTTTTTTTTTAATAATGTCAAGTATTTATAATAAAATCCTTTAAATTAACAAGTTACATATGAGATATCCTCATACACATGTAAAATACTCACTGAATCACTGGTTAAATGGGAAAAATGAGAAATAAAAATTGGGAGCAGCCTGGTTAAGTAAGTTGTGGTACATTCATACAATGGAATATTGTGTAATTGTGAAAAAGAAGTGAGGAAACTCTTTATATATTGACATGGCCAATGTCTGAGGCACATTTTTAATTGAAAGGGCAAAATGCAAGGTGGTTTTGTTAAGTAAAAAGAGGATGGGAAGGTCATACAGAAGTAATTCCTGGTGTGCGCATAAACTGCCTCTTGAAAAATCCCAGAAAACTGGTACCATTGATGCCTCTTTGAAGACTGGGTCTTATTTCTCACTATACAATATATCCTTTTATATCTTCGGAGTGTCACAACATGCGACTGTATTATCTATTCAAAATTTAAAAAAAAATTTTTAATTGAAAGTGAAGAAAGGGCAAATCCTATTATATATGGTTCATCTGATTACATATGGCTCATTTCATGAGAAAACCACAAGGCTGGCTAGGAATCCCAAGTACCACTATGCTATTTGCAGATGGGGAAATATACCCAGAGGGTTCATGTTCTCCAACATGGAGACACAACTAATCGGTGACAGACACCCAAATAGTACTCTCTCTCAAAGTCCACACAGCCAGCAAACACGTGCTCACCCTCACGCTGTAGCACCTACTACAAAGCTCTGAATGGGGTAGAACTCAATTGGTCCAGTTAAGGATCAAACCAGGGATTACCTCATCACTCATCCATGCCACTTGCAAGAGAACAGGACCAGTGGATGGAATAAGAAAGGAGGGAGCCCCCCCCTCCAAAATAAGTTGTTCATATTGATAATTGTTTATGTTTAATAAAGAAACATAGATGGTGTGTAGTCACGCCATACTGACTTGTGGTCTGGCTACCTGAAAGTCTTCAAAACCAGTGTTTCTCAAACTTCATTGTGTTCTGGGGATGCAGCCCTGGGGATTTGATAAAATGCAGATTCTAACTCAGCAGGTCTGGGGTGAGGTCCAAGATTCTGTGTCTCTACCAAGCTCGCAGGTGGTGCCTGTTTTGCTGGTCAAGACCACTTTGAGTGTAATTCTAGAACCACGCTGGCTAATAGGGGCACCACTAGCCACATGTGGCAGTTTATTCAGGATCACATAAATATTGGAAAATTTATGGTTATTTTCAGTCTTATTAAAAACTTGAGGTGCCAGAAATCAATGCAACTTTAATCTCACATATTACTGAAATGAAATTTGTTTATGTGTTCATTGAACACACTTAGAGTCACTTATTCTGAGCTAGGTACCATGTTGGGACTGAGGTTATAGTTTTAAGTAAGAGATGGTTTATATCTTCATGAAGTTTATAGTTTTGGAGAGTGGACAGGGTGAAACTAGAAATGAAACAAATAATTAAATGAATAATCAATAATTTAAAATCATTTTGAGTTCTAAAAAGGAGAATTATAGGGTGTTACTGCACATAAAAGTGGGATACAACTCAGTAGGAATGGTCAAGAAATTCTGCGAATGGCATTTAAGTGGAGATAAAATCTGTACTTTAAAAAAGTAACCACGATGACAGGATAATTTGTTATTCACATGGAAAAAAACTTAAATTGGATCACTATCTCACACCGTACTCAAAAATAGATTCTACAGAGATTAAAGATCAATAAAAATGAGACTATTTGGAAGAAATATTTAAGATAGGGTAGGATTTCAGACACAAGTACAAACCATAAAGGAAAAGATTGATAAATTCAATGAAAGAAATGACTATAAAATTAGAACTTCTGTGCATGAAAAGATAATCTCAAAGAGTGAAGAGTGAAACCACAAAATGGTGGAAGATATTTGCAACACACACACACACACACACAACAACAACAACAACAAAGGAATGGTATCTCTAAAATATGAAAAGAATTCTCTTATTTAGTAAGAAATAGGCAAGTAATCCAGTACAAAATTGGGTAAAGAAATTAACAAGCAATTAACAATAGAGAAAATCCAAATGGAAAACTAACATACGAAAATATGCTCCATCTAAGAAACAAACCAAACTAAAAATCACAATGAGAAATCTTTTCACTTCCATTTCACTTAACACAAATTAAAAAGTGTGGTAGTAGTGATATTAGTGAGGATTTTTGGTTTTTTCTTTACCCCCTTTACTTCTTTTTTCACTTTCTCAGGACAGTTTTCTCTGATCTATTTAAAGATTCATCTCTCATTCTATCAGTCTCTATCCCTCTTTCTTGCTTTATTGTTATTTACAGTACTTCTCCCATTTGACGTACTATGTATTTTATTTCTTTAATACCCATATCTGTTTTTTTAAATATTTATTTTATATTAGAGTACAGGTGATGAACAATGTTGTGTTAGTTTCAGGTGTACAGCAAAGTGATTCAGTTATACATGTATCTATTCTTTTTCAAATTCTTTTCCCATTTAGGTTATTACAGAGTATTGAGCAGAGTTCCCTGTGCTCTACAGTAGGTCCTTGTTGGTTATCCATTTTAAATATAGCTGTGTGTACATGTCAGTCCCAAACCCTTTAATACTCATATTTGAATGCAAGCTCCACTTAGGCAGAAAGTTTTATATATTTGGTTTATTGCCATACGCTCAGTGTCTAGAATCCTTGCTTGGGTGCACAATATGAAAGAGCAATTTACTCCCATAACCACTGGGGCAGTATCTCTTGATAGGCTTTGGGAAGCTATTTGCCCAAAATGTTGAAGAAATGCCTGCCACGAACTCAGACTTTTCAATTCAAGTATATTCTCTCAGATAAACTCTTATACTCTTGCCAAAGGACATAAGTACAAGAATGTTCATTTCAGCATTATGGTAATAGCAAAAAGTTGGAAGCAATACAAGCACCCATCAATAAAATAATAAGCACATTTTTACGCACTCCTATATTGGAATACTACAGAGCTGTTAATGTAAATGGACTAGATCTACCTATATATCAACATGGATACATTTCAAAAACATCATGTTAAGAGTAATTTACAAGTTGCACAACCGTGTATACAGTTTGGTACCAATTTGCAAAGGCACATTGTTTATGAATATATTAATAAATAGTGCATGTTTATAAATATGCATGGCTATGAAAAGCACCAAATTCAGCATAGAGGTTACCTCTAGGGAGAGAAAGGAGAAGAGGATTCATGTAGCACTACAGTTAAGGCTTTTTATTTACAATGTTCGATTTCTTAAGCAGGCTGCTGAGTACATGGGCTTTTGTTACTTGATTCTCTCCACTTTTTGGATAGATCTGATAAATATAACTGAGGTAGCATCAACAGGATTTGGCAATGGATGGGTAGGTGAATGAGAGTAAAATATTCTAATTAATTCAAATTTAGGGAAACTAACTAGATACATATTCAATTTAATAATTACTATGAAAAATAATTATATGTTTTATAAAATAACTGAATACAGGATCCCTTTAAATCTAGGCTTCTTTGGTGTATGGAATCTATTCACAAGAAGTTTATTTATAACAGGTCAATTACGTTGAGTAGGATATACCTAGAGTTAAAACTTTTGAAATGTTTACATTATTAATATTCATTTGGAGAAATAAGAATCAATTTAATAATAAAACATCTAATATAGCATCAATGTGGCAAGGAATGACTGTTCTTTGGGAATACTCTAATAAAGTTAGTTAATGAATGCCATATAGAAGTTGCTTACAGCTAGAACTATAAGACCAAATTATATGTCAGACTGCTTAATGCACTTCTAAATATAGGTTTCCTTTGTAAAATACAGATTAATAAAATGTCTTACACTTTCAGTCTTATACATTTTTAAAACAATACCCATTGAGGAATTTTTATTAAGGACTTATAAAGAGAAAAAAGTTAATAATCTTGAATTTAACAAAATGGCATATCTTTTCTGTGTTAACGATAACATAAATTGTAATGATCATCATAGATCAAATCCCCACATTCTTTACTTTAACTAAGTCAGAAAATATAAAATTGCTTTGTAAGCATTACTTGCTCTAATGTAGAAAGTGAGTTCCTGGGATATACTGATTTTTATAAAAGGAATCAGTCTGAAATGACTCCTTTGGTGCATTTTTAGCAATTGTTTTTCTAGCATGCATTCTACAGGGTTTATAATTTTTTTTCCCCACACACAAATGATTTCAAGGAAGTTTTCATGGAAGTCAGATTTTAACTCTCCTCCAGATAGCACTGTAAGCTTTAGCTCTAAGATCATTCATACGCTTTCAGAAATAAAGTTCTTGATTTCAAATCATTCCTTTTCCAAGTTTCCCGGTAGATGGAAGTAGAGAAGGGATGTGATATGATTGCTCAATATAGCAAGGAATAAAATATATTTAATACCAATCAAATTACTTTTTACTCCTTATTCTTCTAAGCATGCATAGACTGAAGGAAGAAGCTTCTTTCACTGGGGATAAATCTATATCTAAATGTCAAAAACGATAACTCTCTGTGAAGTTTGCTTACTAAGAATTTGCTATGGTTCATTTTCCAATGACACCTTCATATTCAGTGGTGTCAGCCTTTTGGAGCAGCAATCCAGGATAAATTCATCTTGGCATTAAAAGGAGAAGGAAAAAAAAGCAAGAGAAAGAATTGGTAGCTTCACAAGAGCATACGGAGTCACTCGAAGATGAAGCAGATTCATCATGGGGCAACCCCACAATCCCCTTCCAAACCGCCCTTCCTATCCTCATCTCAAGCAGCAGGCACCGCTGCACTGTCAGTACAAACACTGATCACCCACAGAAATACAAAACAGCCTTAACGCCTCATTTGCTTAAGCAGCAAGACTATTTCATGTGCTTAGATCATGTGCTGAACACTTAGATAAAGTTGCCTGGGGGCGCGGAGCCAGGGGTGAGGAAAAGAAGAGAGGAATTGCTTCAAAAATATTTTCTTCCTAGAATTATCTCCTTTTTAAACTATAATCAAGCCCTTGAAAAGACACTGTTAATGTACCCCGGAGAAGGAGTGACGAAGCACGGAATGAGCTACTCTTTGGCACTCTAGCTGTGTCATTCACAAATTACAATAGCCACCTTTCTTATTCAGAAGTTCTCTAAGGTGATTTTTGCGGTACGCGGGCCTCTCACTGTTGCGGCCTCTCCCGTTGCGGAGCACAGGCTCCGGACGCGCAGGCCCAGCGGCCATGGCTTACGGGCCCAGCCGCTCCGCGGCATGTGGGATCTTCCCGGACTGGGGCACGAACCCGTGTCCCCTGCTTCAGCAGGCGGACTCTCAACCACTGCGCCACTAGGGAAGCCCTCTAAGGTGATTTTTTAAAATGACAATTGCGTTAATTAAAATGTTCAAGACTGATTTCATCATAGTGAAACTGAAATTGCTGAAGAGATATATTAATGAAAAATTACAGAAAAGTCCTTTCAGCGTTAGGACGAGTTTTATTAGTATATGTCAATGAAGCTATGTATAATATAGTTTATATGTAGAATTTTCTCCACTTTCCTGTCTAGGAAAGTGCAGGAAAAACCCACTAGATACTAGAGTAATTCATAATGTCATACACTTAGAGAACTGAAAGTTATCCAAATGTAAAGTGAGACATGAGGGAATTATAATCAGAGCACAGACTTTAAACTACCTTTGAATAATTTTTAAAAGAAATAGTATACTTAATCCTGCTGATTTTCTAGAGTCTTGCTGCTGACAAATCTCTTGTCTTCCACTGTGCTATAAACTTCTGCCTGACACATTCAATCCAGTTGAATGAGGACTTATATCCAGAAAGTCATTGAATCCGAGTTAGTTAGAAGTCTAGCTTCCGATAACATGCATCATACTTCAGAATGCATGTCTGGCTGATATTGAAATACTGGAGTCCTGGTTCACGAGGTTTTGTACCATATCAAAAGAGAGAAAAGTTTGAATGTCATGTAATGCCTTGAACTTTACATCATAAATTAGGACCAGTAATATGGAAAAAATTTTTTGAATAAAACACAAGAGCCTTCTTCAGATCTTTAACTTTTCTATTCCAGGACTCTACTTCTCAAAACGAGGGTTCTCTCACCTTCAGAATCATACTACCACACAGCTAAAGACAGCACTATGAAGGGCTTAGAGAAATCTGGGTTTTAATGTTCGCTTCTTCAACTGACCAGCTATGTGACATCTGGGCAAGCTACGTGGCCATTTTGAACTTCAGGTTTTCATTTTCAAAATATAGACAGTAATATCTTGTGGGACTCTCCTGATGAATCAATGTCCAGCATAGTTCTGGCATAAGAAACGTGCAGCACCTCTGTCCTTCCCACAATTTCAGTCTTTAAGAAACTTTAAGAGAACATATACTTCACCCTCCTTAAGGGTAGCAATACCTTAATTAACCCATTAAAAAAGGGTTACATTAAGGTTAACAGTTTTGACATGTCCAAATTGTGTCTTAGCTGTTGAATTGTTTTTATTTCACCAAAGCTACTGAACACATTCTAAATGATTTACCTGCACCTTCTTTGACTTAGACACCCCTCTCTCTCTGTATATATATTTTAAAAAGGTAATTCTCTTCTTAAAGAGAATTTCTTTAAATTTCTTGCAATACTTGCAAGTGTTTATTGCAGTATTTCTTCGGATAGACTATTTCTTCATTGGTGCTGCATTAATATTAATAAATGTCAATAATAACAGTAACAGATATTGACAAGATGATAATAGTAACGTGTTGACAAATAGATAAGCTAATACTTACATGAGAGTCACTCTAATTATCACTTTCTCATATAGTTTTCTTAACAACCACTAAAAGCAAGAGTTGTTATGGTCACTTATTTGCAAGTGAGGGAATTAAGCCTTAGGGAGATCTAGGAACTTCCCTTAAGTCACACAATAAGTGGTGGAAGTAGGACTGGAACCCAGGTTTGCCTGCCACTAAAGTATCTGCTTTTAACAAATCGTATCATCTTATTTCTGCTGAACAGAATTCTCTTAGAGGACAGTTATAAACGTGACCCTTAAATAACCCGGTGATGAATACTTTTGAAGTCACACTAACACAGACTTCTTTAAACATTAAACAAAAAGTTTAAAATGAAAACCTTTGAAACTTAGCTTATTCCTAATGAAGTTGAAATTTACTACAATGTAACATTACAACATTTTATAATGTTAGTCTATCATTAATTAATCTTTAAGCATAATTTTGCTTTCTTAATAGACCTATTTCAGAACCTAAAAACCAAAGTGCCTTTGTCTTTAATGAAACTTCTGTTCAAGTTATCACTTCAGTTAGCACATTGCACTCTTGTGAATAGAAACAGAACCCACATTGACTTTCACATATGTATTTTCATGTTCTTATTATGTAAATAATAAATATATATGAGAGTCTCTTCTGTTTTTCTCAGACACTGTGGATAAGTGTGCTTTATTAAATCCACAGAGACAAGCTGCTGTATTGGTCTGTTAAATGTTGTTATAAGTCAGTTAATCTTGTACATGCTTGTTAGTTACATGTACTAATTTACTGTATTGATGGGTTGTTAGTATAAATATCAAATGTAACAGAATAAGACAAACATGCATATGAAAGTGATTCCAATAATCATTTTGCAGGAGGTGAAATGATCCATATAGTAGTTTATAAAAGCATATGGCGAAAAATTGAAATATCTAATTGCTTTTCCTGGGATATGTATCAGTACAGGAAAAGCATAATTAAGAGTTTTAAAACTACAGTGACCAAAAATATTTTGTAAACTTTTATAGTAAGCATAGTTCTAATATGAGTAGAACCCAGACAATTTTTAGATAGAAAATAAAGGAAGAATGGTGTTTCTTTTTGAAGTAATTGAGTCATATACTATAGCATTTGTCACTACATCTTCCCCTTGATGGTAAGTTAAAATATGGACGGTAACTGAATTCTGGCCTGGAAGAAATCCACCTTGACTTCTAATGAAAGCACTTAGGTGCAAAATGAACTCAACAGAGCAAATCCCTGAAGTCTCAAGTGAATGTGACAGTCATTGGCCATGTCTGTCTTTTGGCACTAGATTATAACCTGCGTTCTTAAACTTGACATGTAGCCTACAAACTCTCTGTTTCTTGCTCATAAGAAACAGGATGATGAACCTATCAATGTGCATTCTTCAACCATAATGCATGAAGGATTTTGACTGACAGCCAGCAAACAAGTCAACTTTTCAGAAAAGAATTGTTTCCCACCGCTTATAGAAACAAGTGTTTACTCTAATTCAGTCATGAAATCCTAAAAATGTTAGAAGTACTTGTACTCACTTTCATTAAAATCATCACACTAAAATCTGTCTCCAAATTCTGTAAACCCAGAGTACTTCAAATATCCAAAGTGGAGTTGCTGATCATTTATAAAACCACTGAACAGTCCTAAGGTTCATATCTTCATTTCCTTACAATAATGTTAGTGGTTTTGGAATAATGTAATGCTTAGAAAGAATAAGGTACAATGGGTTAGTGAAATCTGAGTTCTTTCTTCAAAAATTCATTCTTGAGTAACTGTAGTCTGGAGAGCATTGCATCTGCATGATCTTTGTATAAGCCTGTGAAGTCATATTTACACACAGTTAAAATGCTATAAGTTGGTATATGATATATGTTTGCAATAAAAGTAAAAATTTGGGATTATAGAAGAGGGAGCGATTAATTGGAACAGAAAAAGCTTTGTGGCTAAAACTGACATTTCGAGGAGGATCTCAGAAGATGTTGAGGGCGTTTTGACAGGCGGGGGGACAGCTGCACTTTTAGTTTCAAATTTGATATGAAAAGTGGATGTGGAATTTGGCAGTTATTTGAAAGGTTTCACTAATATTTTAAGACAATCTCAAAGATTTTAGCCTCACTCATTCTTTTATGTCAGTGTCAGTTCAATTCTATTCATTGCTGTAAATGCCAAGAAAGGAGAGAGTTTCAAGAAGGAACAAATCCTGCAGCAATGTCAAACAGCATGAGTACTACGAAGGCAGCATTGGGTGAGACAATCAGGAAGTCCTTTCTGTGTTTGCAGAGGGAAGTTTTAGTAGTGGTGAAGTTCATTATTGAGAGTGGATGAAACTGAATGTGAAATGAGGAAATGGTGACAGCTGACGTAGAAGTGGAGTGGTACTTTCAGAGAGGTACCAAGATAAGTAAAGGAAAGAAATGAAGAGAATGCAGTGTTGGAAGAGGGCAAATGTGAGGGTCAGCTGAGGTAAAGAATGAATGTTGTAAAATGGTGAAAGATGTGGTCAGTGTAACATCTCAAATAGGTTATACTCCATAATTTTGGGAAAAATCTGGAATATGTTGCCCGACTCATTCATTATTTCTGAAGTACAACTATCCTAGTGGCCAAAGAACAATTGGTTAGACATAAAGGTATTTAATTATAATTTGGCTTTATTACCCAACAGCAGAGTAAAAAGACAGTATGTATTTGCATTTCCTCACACAGTTTTGTCTAAGATATTTTACAGTTAAACTTTTTGGGAAAAGGCTCAGAGTCCTTGCAGGAGTTTTATGAAATAGCCAAATCACTTCCTTGCTCCCTCTCTGAGCTCTGAAAATTACAGCACATTTCCAAATAATTTCATTAAATGGCCACATAACCAGTAAGAGGAAGATGGCATTATCTCCTTCTTACAGTTGAGGAGGTCAGTGTCTTGGAAAGGTTAAATGACTTGTTGAGGGACACACGTCTGAGAAATGGCAGAATGAGCACTTCTCCTCCTCCAGTGCTCTCCAGCTGTCTCCTGATCAACCGGCTTGATCCCTTCTCTAGTAACTGTCTGCTGAAGGACTGACATATATAGATAGAGAAACAGAGCCAAAGAATGACAACATATTCGTGATTCTCAGCACAATCTAACACAGAACCTGGCAGGAGATGGTGTACGAAGCTAACTTAATTCCAGCATGGTGGTCATTATGGTTCATTTCCCTCTGGTTCCTCTAGTAGTTATAAAAGCAAACTTGCAGTCATTCTTTAACTTGTACAGAAGAAATGTGCATTGGTGATTGGACATAAGCACTGTGGCTTAGTTCTTTGCTTCTCACCATAAATTACTCTCGCTGCATTTTGATTTACTCTGAGTTATGTCAATATAAGCCAGTCCCACATGAAGACAGTGTTAGGTAAATTCTGGGTGAATTTTTAAAAATGTACCAAGTTGAGGCTAAGAGCCTCGCTTACGAAAAATGCACCAAAGTATTTCCAACCTCCAATGCCCCTTCATAGCACTCAGTCAGTCACCATTTTTGACATTTCTTTGATACAAATATTTGGAGTTTGAGATCTGGGAGGTGAGCATCTCCCAGAATTCACGATACTATCATGTATGTGTGAGTACTTGAGGTGAAATAAAAAAGAAGGTCACCAGATATAAAGAGATGACATTACTCTGAGGACAGTTTAATGGGTCACCAACATTAAAGTCATGTAAGAAAATGGAAGAGGAGAAGGAAATATTTTGATTCATCACACAACCGTTAACTTTAGAACATGGAGAAATATCTGGAAGGTGACAAGGATTGGGAAGGAATAGTCTGACCAGGTGTTTGTATTGTAAGGTCACGGGCTTCAAAAATTGTTAAGGCCAAGGAGATAAGTCAATGGAGGATGTGTAAAGGATTGAAACTGCACTCGTGTCTGGATTGAAAGACCCAGAGGCCTGTGCTTGAGTGCCTCAAAGGAAGAGACGCCATATGTAGGAAGTAAGCTTTAAATCAGAATGAGGAGGCAGAAGACTGACTGAAGTGAAAGAGTAAAGATATATGGGACCTTGATAATAATAGAGTAGAAGGTTCTGGGGGCTCTGGGGAAGAGACAAATGAGGAAGTTGGTGGGGGTATGTGGCCAGGGAATAGGGCAGGATTAAGTGGGAGTGAGTGCATAGCAGTGCTTGGGAGAGCAGTATCACAGAAATAAAGTTCCACTGAGAGGAAGGGCAATGGGTTGAGTAGGAAGAAGAAACAATGGGAAAACTACCTTTGATATGCAAATTTATTTGTTAATCATATATTTACCAAAAACGATTTATTAAGTACGTATCATATGCCAGGTACTGTGGTACAACTGAATTCTTTCCCAGAGGCTCCTTAAGGCAGTTATTAGGTATTTGCATCCACAGATATCTAGTGCTATGTCTGGAACGCAGTAGTCTCCCAATAAGCATTTGTTGAATGAAAGAATAAAGAATGGAAAGATCGTATTTAACCACTACAATAACATTATTCTATCCATCATACAGATGAGAAAACTGAGGCTAAATAACAGACTCATGGTCTTGCGGCAAGCTAGAGTAAGTGACTAAGTTTGTTACACTAATTTTACAGCATAACAATACTATACTTAAGTATTCTACTTTTCATGCTGTTACCACCTTTATGGGCTGAACTGTGCCCACCCCCCAATTCATGTTAAAATCACAACCCCCTGTACCTTAGAACGTGACTGTATTTGGAGGTAGTATTTTTAAACAGGGAATTAAGCTAAAATGAGGTCATTAGGGCTTCCCTGGTGGCGCAGTGATTGAGAGTCCACCTGCCGATGCAGGGGACACGGGTTCGTGCCCCGGTCTGGGAGGATCCCACATGCCGCAGAGGGGCTGGGCCCGTGAGCCATGGCCGCTGAGCCTGCGCGTCCGGAGCCTGTGCTCCGCAACGGGAGAGGCCACGACAGTGAGAGGCCCGCGTACCGCATAAAAAAAAAAAAAAAAAAAAATGAGGTCATTAGGATGGGCCCTAACCCAATATGGCTGATATCCTTGTAAGAAGATTAAGTTAGGATACAGAATGTGCAGAGGGAAAACCAGGTGAAGACACAGGGAGAAGATAACCATGTACAAGGCAAGAAGAGAAGCGTCAGAAGAATCCACCCCTGCCAACACCTTGATCTTGGACTTTTAGCTTCCAGAACTGTAAGAAAAAAAATTTCTGTTGTTTAAGCCACCCAGTCTGTAGTATTTGGTATGGCAGCCCTAGCAAACGAATACATTACCTCTCCCACTATTGTAGAACAAAGTATTCCACCTCTTTTCCACAAGGTGTCAAGATGTTGAATTACTGAGCCAATGTACTGAGATGTGTTGCAAAATTAGGATAAAATAATCTACCTTTCGAGGTTATTATCAAGATTTAATGAGATAACATATATAAAATGTCTCTATAGTGCCAGGAATATAGGATTATCAATTAATTCTAGCAAGTATGTGTCAAGTAGCAGCGGGGACACACAGGAAGAAGTAGAAGAATACGTCCAGATGGACAAGGCATTGTTGACGGACAGCAGTCCAGTCTGATGGGAGAGCATGAGAGCCTAGATGAGGAGGCACCAAAGGCAGCATGGTGTGTTTACCCCTAAATAAATAAATATTTATTTATAAATAAATAAATATTATATATTTATATATATATAAAATATATTTATATATAAATATAAATATATTTATATATATTTATATATAAATAAATAAATATTAGGGAAAAAATAAAATCTTCATGGAGGGAAAGGATGATTAGGAGAAAATGTCTAAAAAAAGTCTTCTGGGGACTTCCATGGCAGTCCATTGGTGAGGACTCCAGGCTTCCACCACACGGTGCTCGGGTTGGATCCCTGATCCGGAACCGGGTAATAGTAATAACCTGGCTGGAACTAGGAGTGCAGAGATAGAGCTGGAAATATATGTTTTGGCCAAAGGAAACTCAACACAACCCTTATTACTACTCTACCAGAAGGTGAAGTACTATTCCACCAAGTTTAGGGATCTACACTGTGGCTTTATAGAGAGGGGAAAAGAACATACTGCACTTTTTTAGTAGGATTGTTTCTACTTTCTGAGATAGAAATTTTATAATCAAATCTTTGAGACCCTTTTTATCCCCACGTTCTTAACTGCTGACCTCATTTTATACTACGTTGACAAAAAGAAACGATCAGATATGGACTCCTTCATCTTTCTGTCATCCAGATCAGTTACACTTGCATAAATGCCCCTTCTTCCCTTCTCTTACAATATGGAAGTGTCACTCTTTCCATCAAAGGCCAGTGCCTCATCTTATTGTTAAGATTTTCTTCTTGCCTGATTATTTTCCTCTCCTACATCATCAGCCTTTCCCTCTCTATGAGATCATTTCCATTAGCATATATACATATCAGCAATTTTTCATCTTAAAATGTATCCTTGATCCCAATTCCCCTTCTAGCTACCACCCTATTTCTTCCTTTTTGTAAAAGAAATACTTTAAAAAGTTGTCTATGTATATGTCTATACTTATTATCTCAATTTTCTCTTAAACTCATTTTAATCAGACTAGTTTGGTCTTCATCCCCACCATTCTTTCAAAACTTCTCTGGTTGAGGACAACAGTGACCCTTCCACATTATCAATCCAGTGGTCAATTCTAAATCCTACTCGTTAAATCAATCCTTCTTTGAATTTCCTTTTTTTTTTACTAGCTTCTAGGATGCTACATCACCTTGTTTTTCTTCTGTTTCCCTGGCCGTCCTTCTTGGTGTCCTTTGTACTGACTTTTGATCTCACCTCTTAAGGTGGGAGTGCCTCAGAGCTCAGTCCTTGGCCCTCTTCTCTTTTGCTGATAACTCTCACGTTTATATTTCCAGCTAGGACCTCTCCCTAGAACTCCAGGCTTATTTAATCAACTGCCTAAGACATCTGTATTGGGATTCTAATAGGCATTTCAAACTTCCTGTGTCTGAAACTGAGCTCCTGATCATTCTCCCTCAGCCCACCACAACCCAGTCTTCCTGCAGTCTTCCCCATGCCTCCTGGTAGTGCTCCATTTTCCAGGTGTGAAGACCGCAACACTTGAGAGACATCCTTTCTCTTATCACACACTTCTCTCTCTCAGACCCCACATCCAACCCATCAGCTATCAACATTCAAATATATCCAGACTCTGAGCACTTCTCACTATCTCCACTGGTACTATCCATGTCCAAGATAACATCATCTTTCATCCAGATTATCACAATAGCCTCCTAACTGTTTTCCCAGCTTCTATCCTTTCCACTTTCGGCCTTTTTTCAATGCAGCAGCCAGATCATGTCTCCTCTGTGCTCAAAATCCCACAGTGGTTCCGCATTTCACTCAGAGTGAAAGCCAATATTTTTACAGGGGTCCAGCCTCATACTGTCTGGCCCGTGATTACCTCTCATCTCTTCCTCTACTTCTCTTCTTCCCTGCTCTCTCCGCTCCAGCTGCACTAGTCTCTTTGCTTTATCTTCAGCACACTAGATATACTCCCAACTCGCTAGGAGAGCCCTGTTTGGAACATTCTTCTGCCGGATGTCTGCGAGGTCCACCTCCACATTTCCTTCAAGACTTCATTCACATGCCATCTCGTCAAGAAAACCTTCCCTGAATACCCTTTTTAAAACTGCAAACTGCTCATCCCACTCCATAACTCCCTACATTTTACCTTTTTAAAGTACAGCATTTTAGGGGCTTCCCTGGTGGCGCAGTGGTTGAGTCCACCTGCCGATGCAGGGGACATGGGTTCGTGCCCTGGTCCGGGAGGATCCCACATGCCGCGGAGCAGCTGGGCCCGTAAGCCATGGCCGCTGGGCCTGCGCGTCTGGAGCCTGTGCTCCGCAAAGGGAGAGGCCACGGCAGTGAGAGGCCCGCGTACCATTAAAAAAAATAATAATAATAAAATTTTGGCTAAGTTTATCTTTCTAGTCCCATAGGATCATATTTAAAAACTTGCTTTTTTTTATCTTACAGTGATTTCTAGTCAAAGAGTAAAACTTCCTCTGAATCTCACATCTTTGTTTTATTTAAATAGACAAAGCTTCAAATATCATGAAAACACGTCAGTTATTCTTCAAGAATGCAGATGCTTGGTGGGATATGACTTGAGAGCAGAGCAGGGTTAGAACATAGGATAGGAGTAGGCCCATGTGTGGAAATGGTAGACAATTCAAATGTCAAAGAAGAGACAGGGAGAAAAGGCTATGCTGATGAGAACAAGTACTAGAGAGCTTTTTAAAGGTAACATCTTAAAAATGTTAGAAATTTATTATCTTAAATATGTTAGAAATCTATATTCTTACTAATGGGAGAGATATGTTGAATCATATTTTCTTAAGTTTTTAATCTAGAGTTTTTTCTTCTGAAACAGTTAGTAGTGATTTTATTTTGAAAGTTAAAAAATTAAATTTAGGTTATCATTGTACCATGTCACAAGCTCCCACAATTTGTGCTGTTCATGGTAAGGGGGCGGCAGGGGCTACCATTTGTGTGTGAACAGAAGCCATAAAAAACCAGCAGAGTCAGACTGCCATGTCTACATCGAGTCTGTATTTCTCAAATTCCAGTGTCATCAATGAAGTCACAGGACTTTCTTCTTTATATACAAAAAAATTTAACAAAGTTATTTACTCTATCTTTTTGTTATATAGGATGGTTTAGGAATTTCGAGAAAACTGAAAATTGATTTTGAGCTCCATTTGGTTCCTGAAGTTAATTTTTTACATTTCCATTTTAGCATATGCTTAAGAATTTTATACTTTTACAAACACTAATTTACTCAACACATTCTTGGCATTAAGTGGATCATGAACATAGAGGGTTAATTGATTTGTCCAAGGTTACAGGTTCTCAAGAACCATTTTCACGCATAAAAATAAAAGTCCCATTGGTCTATCTGCTCTGGCATTAGTAGCAATCAATACTAAGGAACTGTGGTGTGTAAGGTGCTGAACATTTTATTTTGAAATACGGTAACTCTTCTGTGGTATATTCACATTCTGCTTACTTCAGATTGCTCTTGAATTTGAAAATGCTGTCCTGTCTGAGGCTATTAATTGCTAATAAATATTAGCATTATTCAGTTGAAGGGAGCTATTTTTCAGTGATGCGTGAACAGTGCTTCCAACCTCTGGTTAGGAAATGCTTTGGGGTGGAAAATATAAGCTATTACTATTGCTTGTACAGTACCATTTTTACTTTGCAATTTAACCTTGAAAATATAACATGTATAATCTATGAACAAGTATAAAATCTTTAGAAGCTTAGTAAGTGAGTAATGCTTAAAACAAAGTTTGAGAGATGGGCCATTTCCCCCCGCCCCATCCCCTTTCTCTTTTAAGTCTTTCACCACTCTTGAAAAATAGGAGAGTAGAGTGGATATACACATGAGCTCTGAATCCACTGAACCACCCTCTGAAATAAGTACTATTACTATCCTTACCCACAAAATGAGAGGGTAGTAATAGTACTCATTTCAGAGGGTGGCTACGAAATTAAATTTAATACATAGTAAGTGCTCAATAAATCTCAGTTATCAGTATAACTACAAGAGCCAGATACCTTTTGTTATTAAAATACTTACAGAGGGCTTCCCTGGTGGCGCAGTGGTTGAGAGTCCGCCTCCCGATGCAGGGGACACGGGTTTGTGCCCCGGTCTGGGAAGATCCCACATGCCGCAGAGTGGCTGGGCCCGTGAGCCATGGCCACTGAGCCTGTGCGTCTGGAGCCTGTGCTCCACAACGGGAGAGGCCACAACAGTGAGAGGCCTGTGTACCGCAAAAAAACCCCCCAAAAAACCCCCCAAAAACAAAAAACTTACAGAAATGGCACCATTATGGTATAAGTTACTCTTAATAACTACTATCCATAAATTACTATTATGCACTAAATGACTTTCAGGTGATAGGCTATCTGTTAAAAGACTATTATATAGTGTGATATAATTTCAGTTATTTAAGTCAAGGTCTTTTCCAAGTTACTCCAGACTTATCTCCTTCTGTAACCAAGTTACTACTTTTGATATGTAGGAGAGAAACAAACACACACACACACACACACACACCTGCCATGTGATAGGTCTATGCTGCCTGTGAGATGTTTAAAAGAGTTGAAAAATTAGCCAAAACCACTTTGATTTCATTAATTATATCTTACATATAAAAGATCCCTTTTTATCAGTTATTATAGGGTAATATCTAAGTCCCATGTAATATAATAAAACATACTGATAAATTGAGATAAGTCTATCTATCCACCCAACTATCTATCTCTAACACATTCCTTAAGAAATTTTGAGCATAAGAAAGCTCTAATTATATAGGAGATACAGTTAATATATAGGTGAACCATTTTTTAAAATTGCAAATCTGTTTTGTTGATCCTCACTGGCAATAAAGAAAATATATTCATTTACTTCTTCATAGATTACTGAGATATCATTTGGACATTTTTCTTTAAATGAACTAAATTTCCCATAAGAAAAGATAACAGTGAGATGACCTATTCTGCTTCATAATATTTAGAGGAATCTGAAAAAAATTAAGTTTTATGCCCTGAAAGGTCAAATGTGATCAGACATTCTGTTGATAATCTACGATGGGAAAGTTTAAATTTAAATCAAAACAGGGAATGAAATGTTAATGAGTTCTTATATATTCATACTGATCACTGATTACAGAAAAAGCGTTTGACACCCGAAACAGGGCAAAATTTGTGCCCATTAATTTTTTTACTTTTAAAGAAAAAGGATTAATCCTGGAGACTGTAGACCATTGTACCTGAGTGCTATATGCTAAAGTATATCATTCAAACATGGCCTGGCTATGGAAATTGGAAATGAACCTGAATACTTAAAGTAGTGATAGATTTTAGTAAGGGTTGGGATGATCAATCTTTCTCTCACAAGCATGGGTGGTAGACAGGGGGTCAGAGCATACAGCAGGCCCACCAGATGCTTGTAGTTAAGACAGATGTAATTAATTTTGGCTCTGTACTTCAGAGGACAATACCTAGAAGCAAAAGTAGAAACGCAGCTAGAGGGTATTGCAAATTCTGTCTGAAAAAGCCAAACTGTCAAAGCTGTAGAAACCCAATATAGCATGAATCAAGGGACAGTTCTGGAGTCCAGAATGGAAGATAAAGCCTAAAGCCATGAGTTTGAAAAATATGCAGGGTTGAAGAAGGAGATGTAAGGAAAGGCGAGGGCAAGGACAGCTAGAAGGGGTGGGGTCACGAGATGGTGCTCTGAGATGTGGTACTACCCAAAGAATTTGAAAAGCAATATAATAACTAGACAAATGTGGAGTTTGAGCATACAAAAACAGCCTAGGGGGCTTCCCTGGTGGCGCAGTGGTTGAGAGTCCGCCTGCCGATGCAGGGGACACGAGTTCGTGCTCCGGTCCGGGAAGATCCCACGTGCCACGGAGCGGCTGGGCCCATGAGCCATGGCCGCTGGGCCTGCGCGTCCGGAGCCTGTGCTCCGCAACGGGAGAGGCCACAGCAGTGAGAGGCTCGCGTACCGCAAAAAAACCAAAAAAACAAAAAATAAACAAACCAAAAAAAACAGCCTAGTGGTGCACTGCGTAAGTTTCGTTAACTGCTGCTCCTTGGAGGCATTTGAGTGTGCGACCCCTGTGGACCATCGCTTAACAAAGGATTAGAATATCCAAGGCTGTTTTTAATCAAATGTCTGTGGCTTGTTTCATGTATGAGTTGGCCTTGTTTAAAAGACAGCTCAAAGATCTGGACAAGAGAAGATGTCTATATCCATTAGAATTATTTGGAATGGCTCAATTGCCAAGGAATGATGGATAAAAAGAAAATAGGAGATGGTTAGTGAAAACATTAAGGTGACTGTGAGATGTTTGTGTTATGTGTTACTTAACATGTAGGATTGTCACGATGCAAAAATGAGAAAATAGATATGGAAGTACAATCTTGGAAAAAAAAGGTTCCGTACAAAGGCAGGATATGGCAACAATTGTGAAGTTTTTGCATTGAGATGGAAAGGTATTGAACATTTTGACATAATCTTTGAAGTTAAATAGGGGCAACTAAAATAATTTTCTGCCTAACAAAATATTTGTAGTAGATTTTCCACATTTTTTGGGCGCTTCTAGTATACACAGGACTTCCTGATGCAGGGAAGCACTGAAGAATAAAAATGATAGTATCAATTTTAATGAAAAAAGCTGATTACCTGACATACTTGCTCTGTTTAATATCTTGGGCTAGTCAACTACGTGATAAATACAGGAAGGTGGATATTGCCGCTATTTGCCAAGCTGCCAATTGTACAAACGCCGATGTGTAGTGTACTTCAGTCTCTTCACATTTCATCAAGACGGAAAGTAATTTAAACTAGTTCTTCTGCTGATAAATAGTATTCTATGCTATTTACAGATAAGCCACAAAACCATTACAGAGATTCGACATAGAGACGATTTAGGTATAAAGCTTTAACTATGCAGTCTCCTTATCATCCTTTTATTATATTCAACATTTTTAAAAAGGAGGTTATCTTTGGCTACCAAAGAAAAAGAGATTATAATTTTTTTATTTTTCAAGCTGATGTGAGAAAAAGATTGTGTCTTTCCGCCAACACCATCCCAGTATGAAATCTTCAGCATACCTACACATTGGTTAGACAGTTGCAGTGTAAGCAAGAGCCCAGCAGGTGGCATAATAATGGAGAAATGGTTGGGATTTTGCCCAGACTAAAGAACTCAAAAAAGATTTCAGTACATAGTAGTATATTTTCTTCTCCAGGGTAAAATATTTAACAACAAATAATTAGTCCTAAAATTAGAAAAAAGTATGTGTGGGAATACGGTGCAAATCCATGAAATGACTTATGATGGTAACTGTGAAACAGTTAATATTTGTGGAGTTTGAGGCAAAAGTAGAAACAGAGCCTGGTATAGTGCATTTCTAAATATTTAAAGTTATGTCAAGCTATCGAATTTTAAAATATGTTCTTCAATGGCAGCTTCACGACCCCCTTCTCTTTCCACGTCCAGCTCTTTCCTGCACCGTGAGGGCCTTACCAGTATGCACGTGGCCCTGCTAAGTGCACATCCACCCTCTATCCACACCCCACAGACAGCCATCCCTTGGCCACCCTTGGGCCTAGGGAGTTGCACCAGTGGTATGGTTCCCCCTCAGGGAATGGACTGAGGTTAAGTGGTCTATGGGTGCAGAAAATGGGATCAGGACAGTTTGGATAAATAATTATAGGGTCTGCATACTTGGAATATGGTCTAGAAGGAATGCATAGGCTTCTGGTGGACATACCCCCTTGACTCTGCAAACTCCTCAACTGGTGGGAAGGAAAGTGGCAAAAAGGCGGCCAGAAGGGGGACTTGAAAGAGCAGGGCTCAGGGCAGGGGTCTTTCTTGCTTGGGTTTAAGGATAATAGAACTCTGACGCATTTTAATAAGAGCTAATATATCAATATATACTGTTTTTCTGTTTATATTTAGCTTTCATGTTCTTAATCTCATTGAATTTTTTTTAACTTTTATTTTATATTGGAATATAGTTGATTAACAATGTTGTGTTAGGTTCAGGTGTACATCAAAGTGATTCAGTCATACATATACATGTATCTACTCTTTTTCAAATTCTTTTCCCAATTAGCCTGTTACAGAATATTGAGCAGAGTTCCCTGTGCTATACAGTAGGACCTTGTTGGTTATCCATTTTAAATATAGCAATGTGTACATGTCAATACCATTGAACTTTGACAAACACTTCTGTGAGGTAGAAAGGAATTATTACCGTAATTTTAGAGAGGGGAAAACTGCATCTCAGAGAAATCAAATGACGTATCAAGGCCACACAACTAGTAAAGTGCAGTGGCAGAACTCATACCCAGGTATTCTTAGTGTAGGGTTCTTTCCATTGTACTGCCCTGGGCAGAGGCTGACCGAGTTTGTAATAGGCCTCTATGCCATGCAGTTAACGTAGAGCTCATGTCTTGAGACTTCTGAATACTTAAACTGGGGGTAAAAGCCTTTTGGATAACACATTTAACTTCCTTAGGCTGTCAAGCTTAAAGGAAAATCCTTCCATGTGCACCAAATTGTCTACGTCTGAAGTTTGGACATAAACCCTCCTCATCAATACACAGGGTTTTAGAACTTCATTCTACTTACAAGTTTCTGCAACAGCAAAACATGATGAGGCACTCTGAACGCAGTTTTATTATACCCTTTTGCCAAAGTCTCAGCATCTTCCCTATGAAAAAACTCAGAAGTATAGTTTCAAATTGGGGGTATTTGCCTTGGATACTTTGATTTTTTTACCCTAGTTTCTATGGCAAAACCAAAACCAAAACCAAAATAATTGCCTTCTATTCCTATCTTATTGTTTCTTCTCAGGTCTCATTACTCATATATTCATACACACTCTCTTAGAATTTTTTTTTTTTTTTTGCGGTACGCGGGCCTCTCACTGTTGTGGCCTCTCCCGTTGCGGAGCACAGGCTCCGGACGCACAGGCTCAGCGGCCATGGCTCACGGGCCCAGCCGCTCCGCGGCATGCGGGATCTTCTTGGACCGGGGCACGAACCTGTGTCCCCTGTATCGGCAGGCGGACTCTCAACCACTGCGCCACCAGGGAAGCCCTCTTAGAATGTTTGATTATAAAGCAAATGCACACTGGGCTTCCTTCATCAAAGACTGGTCTGCCTGAAAGATTTTGATTCTTGCTAATTTTTTCATATTGTTTGTTCTAATGGTGTGGTCCCATTGCATAGACTCAGAGAGACTTTCAAATGATATTAGCAGTGAATTCTTTTAAAGATGATATCTATGTGGAAAATGAGTTTATCTAAAATAAATAAAAATAGACTTGTTTTTAGTAGAAACATGTGGATGAATTGCCTAGAATTCACTTTTGCCATCTGTGATGGTTAATTTTTTATGTGTCACCTTGACTGGCCACAGGGTGCCCAGATAAAATATTATTTCTGGATGTGTCTGTGAATGTGTTTCTGGAGGAGACTAGCATTTGAATGAGTGGATTCTGTAAAGTTATTGCTCCCCCCCCCCCCATGTGGGTGGGCATCATCCAGTCCACTGAAGGTCTAAATAGAACAAAAAGGCAGAGGAAGGAGGAATTTGCCTTTGTTCCTGCCTCATTGCTTGAGCTGGGACATCTATCTCATCTTCCTCTCCTGGAGTGGGATTTACACTATTGGATGCCCTGGTTCTCGGGCCTCTGAACTTGGACTGAATTACACTGCTGGCTTTCCTAGGTCTCCAGCTTGCAGATGGCAGATATTGTGACTTCTCAGCCTTCACAATTGCATGAGCCAATTCTTCAAAATTTCTCTTATAATTAATTCTGTTTCTCTGGAGAACCCTGACTACTACACCAGCCTTTTTCTTGCCTCTAGGAGCAGACACTGAAGTACCCTAGGACTCTGAATATTATGTGGAAGTATCAGTGTAACCCACTTATTAAACAAGCAAGTAATTCAGCTTCTGGACATTCAAAGTTTTGTTTGTGATAAATCATGACGCTACGTCTTATGGGGCCAGGATTTTTTATGTGGTGCAGGTGGAGTGCGGTGATGGTCTGGCCACTGCTGATAGCTGCTATTCTCTTTATCAGTATGTTAGAAACCATATAACTTTTTCTGCTCCCTCTTGGGTCTTTGCTATCGGACAGGAAACAGTATTATGCTAAGAGACATGATTTCATTATAGGATCTCAGTTTCCTTAAATTCAGCTTAGTATCAACTTGGGTTTCGGGGTTCATAGAAATAGTCTCCTGACATAATCAGATATTAAGGCTGAGAAGAACAAAACCATATCAACATTGGTTCCAATAAATAATTGTTCCAGAACTGTAAGAAGCCCAAGGGAAGAATGGTTTATGATAACTGCCGTAAATGTAAAAAAATCATTATTTTTGGCAAACTTATATGCAAAAACTCTACATGACTCTAATCACTAAGGTAACATTTTGCCACTAGTTTATCCTGGAGAGTTCACCAAAAAGTTATACTGCTGGAAATTACATTTCATTGGGATTTGAAAACAGTCACAATAGCCAATTAGTGACTAGTGCTTCGAAAATTTTCCAGCCCCAAATCATCTTCAAATTTTATAGTAGTGATTTTCTTATCTGCACATGTAATAGAGGAGGTGCAGGGAGGGTGGGATCCCAGGAAAAGAAATGTGGACTGGAAATACAAAAATTTTGAGAGGTAATAACTTCAAACTATATGTACTACCTGGAAAAACTGATGTATACCTTTTCCACCCAGCCTCTTGAAAATAATTACGTGAAATAAAAGATGTTAACTGGTAGGGGTGTTATGTGACTGTTATGCAAGGGAATGGGGTGAAGTAGACAGAGGTCTAACCTTGAGGTTAAATTGAAATTCAGCCAGCTCAAAGACTGAATATATTACTGTTTCATTATTATTTTTTGCTGTAATAACAGTGTAGTTAATTTCATGCATAGGACTAAAATTTTTTCAAAATACGTAGGAATTTCATCAGGGTTCTAAAGTAAGTCTGGTAGCATGTTATTTTGAATGATAATGATAATAAACTGGCCAATATTTATTATAGTACACATTATGCAAATAATTCTATTTTAAATATGAAAAGACAAGAATATGTTTGCTACCAGAAATTTTTGGTAGGTTGACTATCTAATGCTGAGAGACATATTTTCTATGCATTATAAGGTTCAAGCATATGATTCTATCATGAACACACATTTTTTTCATACAGAAAGTGTATTTAGAAACATGACCCCACATCAACTCAGAGGCTATCTGTATGTCTCATATATTTTTGAATTTTTTTCTCATTAGAAAATGCTATGTGATAGTGATATGTGATAGGTCAGGACGATAAAATATGATGTGCTATAATAAAATGTGATAGGTATAATATAAAACAAATTCTCACAATAAATGCATTAACATTTCACTCACTGGGATTTCACTCATAGAGCATTCCAAACTATTCTGTACCTGCTGTAGAAACAGAAAGTTAGCAAAATAAGACCCCAAGTGGTCAGAACAGAGGTCACAAGTAAGTATGCAAAGCTCATGAACCAAAATAGTGTCCTTGATCTTACTAAGAGTAATTTCTCCTGATTTTTGACAAAATTCTTACAAGTTTATCCTTATTTTTTTTATAGCAGGTATCTTTATCTATAGGAGATGCACTGCAAACAACTCTGCTTTGAATTCTTCCCTGGCCCACTGATGTTGAACCCTTCAGTTCTGTCTTGGGTCACCCCACATTGGCAAGGCCTGGGAGAAACAAACTATATTGTCCATAGAATAAAATCCAATCCATCGCAATTCTCACACAGAACTGTAATTATTTTTTTACATCTCTATTTTTTTTTTTTGCTCTTTAAAGGCTGAGACCATGTTTTATTTATCTTTGAATACCCAGCACTTAATACAGTGACTTATACATAGTATATCCTCAATTAACATTTGCTGAAATAAACTGCATTTGAAATAGCATATTATAACAGGGAGTGTTGAAAGGGGAGGTGAAAATACCAACTATAAAAAGTGAGGGCAAACAGTCTGATAGCAAAGAAAAAGCAACAATATGAAAATCAGATAAAAGAATTCAAAGGTCATTGAATGTAGGAGAAAATTATGTACATCTCAGTAATACCTAATGGTATCATAGTATTAAAGCAGTGTGAAAGAATACATTTTCATAATGATCATCCCAGATTAAAATATTCTCTTTATAAAGACAGGGAAGTGTATAAAATTTGAGGGGAGGGCTTCCCTGGTGGCGCAGTGGTTAAGAATCTGCCTACCAATGCAAGGGACACGGGTTCAAGCCCTGGCCCGGGAAGATTCCACATGCCACAGAGCAACTAAGCCCGTGCACCACAACTACTGAGCCTGAGCTCTATAGCTCACGAGCCACAACTACTGAGCCCACATGCCACAACTACTGAAGCCTGCGTGCCTACAGCCTGTGCTCCACAGCAAGAGAAGCCACCGCAATGTGAAGCCTGCGCACCGCAACAAAGAGTAGCCCCCGCTCACCGCAACTAGAGAAAGCCTGTGCACGGCAATGAAGACCCAACACAGCCAAAATTAATAACTAAATTTAAAAAAAAAATTTGAGGCGAAAGTTTTAGGTATATGAAGAATTATAAAAATTACCAGAAGATGGCAGAACACTAAAATATTACAAAGCTATTATTGGCCATAGTTAATGCATAACAATTCATGGTGTCTCCGGTTTGTATAAGAATAAAGAGAAAGATGTTGATTTTTTAAGCATCTAAAGTTTAAGAAAATGTCTTAAGAATAATAAAGGTGAAAGGTATTGCCACATTTTATTATCTTAAAAAGAAACAGGCATACAATATACCACTGGTTTTAAATTACTCAGTGAGAAATATTTGGAGTCCATCTCAAAGCACTGTGCTAGTCTTACCTGGTATTATGTTAAATCTTATTTCACGTGGTGAATTTAAACAAAAGAAACAATGGTTATGTGGTTCAAATTCAGTTCCTCAATCCCATCTTTGTCATAGAATAAAAGCTATTAGGATATTCATATGAGAATGTTACCTTGTAAGCTTTATGGCTGAAATATTAATCAGTACAGTCACGTAAAACCTGGTAAAAGAGTGCATTTTCAGGAAATAGAAGTAACAGTGATTTATTTTCATAGCACCTGTCTGGTGACAGACAGGTGGTTTATCCTAGGACTCTCAACTCTTAAAGCCACTCCTCCTATGAAACCCATCTCAGCAGGCTTTTCTTTTGATCATTTAAGCCCATAAAAGGTACTTCATGTTAGAATTGTGCTTCTTCAAAGGCAGGAGAGATAAGTCTTCTCCATAGGTGTTTCCTGCTGATTATCATTTAAGGCCAGGAAGAGCACAGATTTTAAAAAAGGAAGAAAATCTAACTGTTATAATGGAACCTGGATGTACTTGGTCAAACGGTTCTACTGTCTAGTAGTTATGTCACGTTAACCTGTCTTTGTCCTTCAATCAGTTTAAGCACATCATTTCTTTCAAAAAACCCTTCTTTTGCCTCCAAGCCTGATTTAGATGCTCTTCTTTTCTATTTAAAAACCCATGGACACCTCTGACTTAACTCTTACAATGATATACTGAATTGTTTTATTTATTTTGCTTTTCAATCCATTGGGATAAGCTAATTGGAGGCAAGGGTCATCTTATTTGTCTTTGTATCTCTGGATCCTGGGAAAGAAATCATCACATAATAGGTTTTCAATAGATGTTTGTTCAATTAATAAGTAAATTACTAACTAATGAATGAAAAGTTTATATAATTACACATAAAATTAGAACATCTGATACCAAACTAAACTTTGACAATCATTTGAAGACGTATTCTAATATTTAAAAATGATTTCATAATAACTGTTTCTTTCCTTCTTTCTTACATTAATGCTGCAGGTCCATTTTTAAAGGTAGCTGTTTTTGGCAGGGAGATTCTGGAAACTGCTAGAAGGAAGCTATCTTAGTCATCTGGGAAACGATTTAGTCTTATTCTTTTCATCATTTTTTTTAGATGAGACCCAGGGAGTCCTCAACTGAGGGTGTAAGTGACTGAAAGCTGAGGTCTACAGTAAGGCAGGAAAGCCATATCAACATCACAGTGCACTGAAAGTGCCTCACCAGCAGCCATGCCCTGTTACTGTTCTCTGAACTTACCTTTTAGCTGCCACCATATAATTTATTCAACAAACAGCATTTATTCTGTGCCTTCCACATGCAGGGCTGTTCTAGGTGCTTAACATATTGATTATACCCTTCAGTTCACCCAAACCCCACATAATGAGAGCCTCTGAACCTCTTTAGCTGCTCAAATACCACTGTGAAAAATGTCACTGCCATCATGGTATATATTATTTACTTGTCAGTTTTTCCTTCCATACTGTAAGCTTCTCTAAGGAAGGGATTATGCATTAATTCACTGCATTCCTAAGTCCAAATTCGTTAAAAGTCATATAGAAGATGCTCACACTTGTTGAATTACTGAAACTGTGTTTAGCAGCAAAAAAACTGACATGGACTCTTATGCTAGAACAATGTTGACAATGAAGACAAAGCGGATAAAAAATACAGACACATTAAGAAAGGAAGCATATTATGTCAACAGACATTTACTGACCATCTACTACATTCAAGGAATTTTTGGTAAATTATTGTGCCTGCCCTTTGGAGGCTTATGGTCAATTGGGGACACGCACACTAGCACTCTGTTACAAGAGTTACCCTGATAAGTGGAGTAGGGGTGAGTCAGTGCCAAATGAAGTGACTTTAAGGAAGAAGCAGTATTAGAACTGAGTCTTGGAAACTGAGTAAAACTTTACGTGGGTGAGGAATAGAGATATTTCAGGCAGAAGTAATAAAAAGTATGGTGACAAGTAAATTCAGGGAGTACCCCAAAAGTGAGGTCAAGGGTAAAACAGATATGGCCATGGTAGTAAATTAAGATGGACATTTAAGGGGAGAAATCTTCAGGAAGATACAAAAAATGTGGTACATTCAAATAACTTAATGAATGTAAACCTCAGAGCACTTAGAGTTATCAAAACAGCTTTAAAAGGTACGCTGCTGGCACCTGACTTAGGTGTCAAGCATAACAACAAATAACTGATTTTGAGTTGATGGAACACACAGGTAGCGAAGCAGTCCTTACTGCTGTCCGTGGCCTAGCTTTGTGAGAATAATGGAGGACAGGTGTGTATAAAAACCCCACCTTAAATGGAACTGAAGGGTATCTTGTGAGCGAGTGGGAAGGATGAGTGAGGTAAGGACCCAGTGAAGTGCGGTTTGAGGAAACTCGTATCTAGGAAATGCTGGCAGCTGACAGGCCCTGATGTTGGAGATGGAGGTCCTGAGCCAGAATCAAAACCCTATCGCCTGTCGGGGAAATATGTCAGGTCAGTCTCTTCTTCTGAGAATAAAGATATTTACTCAGTTTTTAATTCAGGACAGTTCTACCAGACACTATCCAACATAAAATAATAATCTATTTAAAAGTAAACAAGATGTTTAGGAAGGAGGGTATAAGTTAATAATTTTGGAGAACAGGAAACAAACAAATCAGAATAGTATCTTGATGCCTTGGTGATCTGAGGCACTATATAAATTCCAAAAGAATAAAACCAAGAGAGCACTTACTGGTTTGTACAAAAGTCTACCAGAGTGACTGATGCTTTAGCTTTCTGGCCAAGTTGAGAAAAAAACTAAAACATCTATGAAAGAGCACAGCATACTGTGAATAGTAAAGCCAGAAAAGGAGCTAAAAAGTAAAGGACACATTGCTATGATAAACATAAATACTGAATGATACGGGATAAGGATCTCCTTTCTTAAGTGTTTAGAGTTCATCTAATTAAAACACAATCTTAGAAAATTTTCTGCAAGTAATTCTCACAGTGCCATAAGAAACCTCACACCTAATTTCACAAAGATTATGATAAACCCCATTTATTAATTATACACACACACACACACGGTTTTGTTGTATTTTAGCGTCTATTAAAATCTGTGTTTTAGGTACTTTATATCTGCTCTCTGTTGAATCTTCACAACAACTATCCTACACCTTGGGTTCTATTATCCTCATGATACAGGTGAGGAAACTGAGCCTCAGAAGAGCTGAGTTAATGCTGAAGATTGTATAACTAATGAACTGCAAAGCAAGAGCAGATCTAACCCAAATCAGGTGAACTCCAAAGCCTCAAAGATCCTACTTTCCAGAACTGATTTCTCTATTTTCATGTCTTCATCTGCCCCAGCACGTTCCTCCTGTAGGTTTCCCATCCCATTAAATGACAACTCTACCCTCCTAGTTGTTCAGACCAACAGCCTTGGAGTCACACTTGACTCTTCTCTTTCTTTCAAACCCCACATCCAATCTGTTAGCAAGTTCTGTCTTATCTATGCAGCATCAGACCACTTTATATACCCTTCACCCCTTCCCTTATGATCCAAGTCACTATCATACGTTACACAAGCCTCTTAACCAGTCTCCCTGCTTCCACTTTGTCCGTTGTAGTTTGCCATAACAAAGCATTCACTGTGATCTTTTTAAACCTTGATTTAGACAGCACCATTTCTCTGCTCAAAATTTTCTAATGTCTATCTCTCTCAAAGTAAATGCAAAATCCATATTATCCAGCAATTCCACTTCTAGGTATTTATCTGAAGAAAATAAAAACACTTATTTGAAAAGATATCTGTACCCCCATGTTCACTGCAGCATTATTTACAAAAGCCAAGATATGGACACAACCTAAGTGTCCATCAATGGAAGAATGGATAAAGAAAATGTGAGATAGATATACACACACACACACATACATATATTTGTGTATATGTATACACAAATATATATATAATTATATATATATAATTCAGCCATATAAAAGAATGAAATTTTGCCATTTATGATAACATGGATGGATCTTGAGGGCATCATGCTACGTGAAATAAGTCAAACAGAGAAAGACAGATACTATATGACCTCACTTATATATAAAAGCTAAAAAAAAAGGAAACAAACAAAAAGCAAAACAAAAAAACTGAGCTCATAGATACAGAGAACAGATCAAGTGGGTGCTTGCCAAAGGTGGGAAGTGGGAGTGAGTGAAATGGGTAAAGGGGGTCAAGAGGTACAAACTTCCACTTATAAAATAAAGTCATGGAGGTGTAATGCACAGCATCATGACTAGAGTTAAAAATACTGTTTTGGGGCTTCCCTGGTGGCGCAGTGGTTGAGAGTCCACCTGTCGATGCAGGGGACATGGGTTCGTGCCCCGGTCTGGGAAGATCCCGCATGCCGCAGGGCAGCTGGGCCCGTGAGCCATGGCTGCTGGGCCTGCGCGTCTGGAGCCTGTGCTCCGCAACGGGAGAGGCCACAACAGTGAGAGGCCTGCATACAGCAAATAAAAAAAAAAAATACTGTTTTGTATATTTGAAAGTTGCTAAGAGAGCAGATCTTAAAAGTTCTCATCCCAAGGAAAAAAACTGTAGCTATGTGTGGTGATTCATGTTAGCTAGACTCACAGTGGTGATCATTTTGTGATATATCCAAATGTTGAATGATGCTGTGTACATGAAACTAATATGTCAATTATATCTCAATAAAAAAAGATTATAAAAAAAGCAAAGTCCTGATATTGGCTTATAAAGTTGTATGTGATCTGGCTCTGGGCTACCTCTTTGACTGCAACTCCTACCACTTGACCTCTTACACACCGTGCTCTATATCTTTTCTATTCCTTGAGCATGCTAATTATGCCCACCTCAGGGCCTTTGCATTGCTAGCCCCTGTGTCTGGAATGCTCTTCCCTAGATATCTACATGTCTTGTTCCTTTCACTGTCTTCAGGATTCTGTTTGCATGTCACTTAATTAAAGTCTACCTTTGACCACTCTATATAAATTATTAACCACTGACCCACATCTCACCCTACCATCTTTCCCCTTCCCTTCATCATTGTTCTTTAGAGCACTAGAATGCAGTTTCCATAAATGCAGTTTCTTTAGAGCACTAGAATGCAGTTTCCATAAAAGCAGGGTATTTTTGATCAGAAATATTTTTTAAACCAGGTGATATATGAAAAAAGGTTATCCCAAATAGCATAGACCAAAGTAAATCTTCTTGAAATACAGGGATCAGGGGGACTGAGGAAAGAGACTTTCTAGCCATGAATTAAATAATAATAATGATACACATAGACTACCTATAGACTGAGGTCTACATATATGCCCCTTCCATCATGAAGCCTTTCCTTCTTGAGTCCTCTCTTTTGTCTTCCAGTAGTGCATTGTCTATATCTTATAGCTCTTACTTCAGGGTCATATTATATTATATACATGTACAGATGTATGTATATATGTATGTATGCATGTTCCTGAGTCTGCCAAAATGCATACCTGTTCGAGTCCTTTACACAGAGAGGTTGCCAGCAGAAGCAGACAGAAGTGCTGCTCTCATAACATCCAAGTGTGACCCAGCTCAGAAGAGCAGCATTCTTACTTGCGCTGCAGCATGGCTCAGGGTAGTGAGGACTATGGGAAAACTGGTTCTGCTTTGACTCTCAAGGGTTGATACCCTTGGTGTTGATGTGCGTTCTTTTTTTTTTTTTTTTTGCGGTACGCGGGCCTCTCACTGTTGTGGCCTCTCCCGTTGTGGAGCCCAGGCTCTGGACGCGCAGGCTCAGCGGCCATGGCTCACGGGCCCAGCCGCTCCGCGGCATGTGGGATCTTCCCGGACCGGGGCACGAACCCGTGTCCCCTGCATCGGCAGGCGGACTCTCAACCACTGCGCCACCAGGGAAGCCCTCTTTTTTTTTTTTGATGTGGACCATTTTTTTAAAAAGTCTTTATTGAATTTGTTACAATATTGCTTCTATTTTATGTTTTGGCCTTTTGGCCCCAAGTCATGTGGGATCTTAGCTCCCTGACCAGGGATCGAACCTGCACTCCCTGCATTGGAAGGCAAAGTCTTAACCACTGGACTGCCAGGGAAGTCCCTTGATGTGTGTTCTTATGTTTGAGCTTGGGCAGCCAAAATGCTCCTCTCAGTTGGTTTGGGGGACACTAGCAGGTGGAACGTCTTGAGAGGACTCTTCATGAGCACCCAAAATAACCCACCTAAGGAATCCCATATAATAACTGCATGAAACATTGAAGGGAGGCCAGAGGTCCTATGTTCCGTGGGGCATTAGGTTAGTGAATTTGAAGTTCTTATAGATGATGTGGCCTTGGTTACACTCCCCAGTTGGTGAGGTCTGGAGAAATTTGGATTACAACAGCATGAGAAAACCACCTGATGGGAAAACTCAGGATTAGCCTTAACACCAAACCAAACCATCTTTTTCAAAGTTCGCCTGGTATTTGTTCCCTTTATCTGTGGCTGTCTGCTGCAACACGCTGAATGAAGCACCATGAGTTCTCTCCATATCTGTTTAGGGCAGAGAGAAACATGCTTGTGAGGGGCTTGCCTTCTATTAACAGCGATTGCTTCCTTATTTAGGAATTAAGCTGTGCTCTCAGTTAGTTAAATGAAACAGTTCATGTTTTGTGGGCAGTTTAGCTAGACTCTAATTGTTTTGTTTTCTAAAGAAAAAGCACTCTCTTCTTCCTTCATAAGGGATTCGTTTGATTTGATACTATTGTACAAAGAAATTAGACAGACAACAGCACTTTTCTGAGTCGGGTTTTTTTTAAATTGTTATTTTAAAAACTAATATCAATTCTCATGCTGCTAAAAACATTTTTTGTCAATGTGAAAAATGAAGAGGTTTGCCATTCCTCTCTTTTCAAGACAGCTTGAAAATACTCTGCTACCTTTTCCCAATTAGCTTTCTCCCCTTGCTGAGCCTGAGCAAGTCTTTTGAGCTCTGCCTCTCTCACTGTTAATTTATCTGTTTTGAAGAAATTTTCTCAGGAGCTTTCTTTAGGAGCAGATTAAGGTAAAGCTTACCGTACTGCAAAAAAGAAAGTCACTGAAAACTCCAAGAGACTTTTATTTCATTTACTCAATAAATACTTATTGAATAAAAATCTCTTGTGAGGCAGGCATTGTTCTAGGTTCTGGGTATACAGCCATGAGTAAAACAGACAATAATAATCCCTGCATATTTGGGGAAGGATACAGATGAACAAATGCACATGTAAATTTATACTATATCAGATGGTGGTAGTGCCACGGAGAGCAATAAAGCAGAGATAGGGTATGGGGAGTATCAGGGTTGGGAGGGACACGCTTGCAATTTTAAGTAGGTTGGTCAGTGATGGCCTCAATGGGAAGGTGAGATTTTAGCAAAGACCTGAAAGAGAAGAGGGAATACGTGATTTAGATATCTGGAAAAAGAACAAGAGCTTTCTAGACAGAGGAAAAGTAAGGGCAGAGGTCTCGAAGCAGGAAACTGTCTGTCCCATAAACAGCAAGGAAGCAGGGTGGCTGAAGCAGAATGAGCAAGGGGGAGAGCGGAAGAAGCTACAGCCAGAGGCTACACAGGCAAGATGCGGAATGAAGATGCTGCAGGACCACTGAGATAAGTTTGCTTTAGATTCTGAGAGGGGAAAGTCAGTGGAGAACATCTGAACAGAGTTGAGCTATGATTTTGCTTAAGTTTTACAAGATCTCTCTTGCTGTTTTGTTGAGGCTGTAAGTGTGCAAGAGTGGAAGTGCGGCTGCCGCCATTTGTGACTGACCGTCCAGCTGATTCTCATTACAGCAGTGATGTTCCATAACGTTGCAGCGTACACTGAGTTAGTGAATACTGAACTCTTATTCCTAGGGGAACTACAGGATTATTGTGAGCCTGAAAATGTATGTGAAAATGTTGTGAGCCTCTGGGCACAGCGCTTCCGTCAACAGATCAATGCACAACCTTGTTTTATGACTGTTTCAGTTTAAAGACATCGTATTTAATACTTTCGATTCATTAACTTCGAACTCACTGCCAACATCACTATAACTTAGGCCTGAATGAAGCTTATCTAACACACTTATTTTCTCCATAAGACACACCATAGCCTTCTTGTACTTAGGAATACTAGACAGTACTTCAGCACTCTTCAAGGCCATTTTAAATAGCAAAATTACTGAAAAAAGTGCACAAAAATGCAAAGAACATGACACTAAGTATACAACAGAAAAGACATTTGTTTACTGTATAAGAACTAAAACAAGATGGCCGTGAGTCCCCTTGTTTGGCCTTTGCTGGGAACCTGAGTGTCAGGCCACTCAACTTTTTCCCACTCTGCCCAGGTCTGCATGTGAAAGTGTGGCAAGTATTGATTTTAGGATTACACATACATTTCAGTAAAGGAATTCTCAAGTACCAAATTGTGAATAATGAGGTTCTATTAAAATATTTTGTTGAGGAGCAATTTTCCATTTCGTTTTTAACATGTCTTGTGATACCTTTTGTCCTGGACTCTTTTCATGGATATCTGTCTAGCAGACAGCCTTGGGACATAGAGGCAGATTTCTTTTCTGACTGAATAATAGATATAATGTCTCTTTCTTCAGCAAAGTTTGGGCAGGTTTGTGTCTGTGTAAGACTGGAGATTACTAAACCCACTGTGTGGGCAGTATTCCACTGGGCCTGTGTCTGCATTATCTCCATCGGACTTGGGGGCAAGGAAAACCTGAAAACATGAAGCGCATGCTGCTCACTCTGCCATGAGTAATAAAGTTCTTCATTTCTGATCCAGGAGCCTCATGTCTTCTGCCAGTATCTATGCAACTATGGCAGGACTAACTAGGTACTTGCAAGTAGGATAAATCTCAGACCCTTCACAGCTCTTGACATAGTCATAATTTAAAAATTTGATTCTTAAAATATTTTTTGAAACTTCTGTTTAGAGAGAGACCTGCAAGATGGCAGAGGAGTAAGACATGGAGATCACCTTCCTCCCCCAAAATACACCAGAAATACATCTACATGTGGAACAACTCCTACAAGACACCTACTGAATGCTGGCAGAAGACCTCAGACCTCCCAAAAGGCAAGAAACCCCCCACGTAACTGCGGAGGGCAAAAGAAAAAAGAATAAATAGGGGCTTCCCTGGTGGTGCAGTGGTTGAGAGTCCGCCTGCCGATGCAGGGAACACGGGTTCACGGGAAGATCCCACATGCCGCGGAGCGGCTGGGCCCGTGAGCCGTGGCCGCTGGGCCTGCGCGTCCGGAGCCTGTGCTCCGCAACGGGAGAGGCCACAACAGTGAGAAAAAGATTTATACATCTATGTTAATGACTCATTTGAACACCCAGACTGGGCCTGGATCTCTGCGATTTCAATGACCTTAATCTCCGCTCATTCCCGGTACTAATTCTGAATCTTGTCAGCTCTGGTCCTCCTCAAAAATTTGAGACTCCAGAGGCTTCCGGGAAGATGACGGAAGAGCAAGACGCGGAGATCACCTTCCTCTCCACAGATACACCAGAAATACATCTACACATGGAACAACTCCTACAGAACACCTACTGAACGCCGGCAGAAGACCTCAGACCTCCCAAAAGGCAAGAAACCCCCCACGTACCTGGGTAGGGCAAAAGAAAAAAGAATAAACAGAGACAAAAGAATAGTGACGGCACCTGCACCAGTGGGAGGGAGCTGCGAAGGAGGAAAAGTTTCAACACACTACGAAGCCCCTTCATGGGCGGAGACTGCGGATGGCGGAGGGGGAAAGCTTCAGAGCCGCGTAGAAGAGCGCAGCAACACGGGTGCAGAGGGCAAAGCGAGAGATTCCCGCACAGAGGGTCAGGGCCGACCGGCACTCACCAGCCCCAGAGGCTTGTCTGCTCACCCGCCGGGGCGGGCGGGGCTGGGAGCTGAGGCTCGGGCTTCGGTCGGACCGCAGGGAGAGGACTGGGGTTGGCAGCGTGAACACAGCCTGCAGGGGGTTACTGCGCCACGGCTAGCCGGGAGGGAGTCCGGGGAAAAGTCTGGACCTGCCGAAGAGGCAAGAGACTTTTTCTTACCTCTTTGTTTCCTGGTGCGCGAGGAGAGGGGATTAAGAGCGCTGCTTAAAGGAGCTCCAGAGACGGGCGCGAGCCGCGGCTAAAAGCGCGGACCGCAGAGACGGGCATGAGACGCCAAGGCTGCTGCTGCCGCCGAGAAGCCTGGGTGCGAGCACAGGTCACTGTCCACACCCCCATTCCGGGGAGCCTGTGCAGCACGCCTCGGCCAGGGTCACGGGATCCAGGGTCAACTCCTCCGGGAGAACACACGGCGTGCCTCACGCTGGTGTAACGTCACGCCGGCCTCTGCCGCCGCAGGCCCGCCCGCACGCCGTGCCCCTCCCTCCCCATCCCCCTCCCCGGATGAGTGAGCCAGAGCTCCCGAATCAGCGGCTCCTTTAACCCCGTCCTGTCTGAGCGAAGAACAGACACACGCAGAAGCGGGGCCAAATCCAAATCTGAGCCCCTGGGAGCTGTGAGAACAAAGAAGAGAAAGGGAAATCTCTCCCAGCAGCCTCAGGAGCAGCGAATTAAAGCTCCACAATCAACTTGATGTACCTGCAGCTGTGGAATACCTGAATAGACAACCAATCATCCCAAATTAAGGAGGTGGACTTTGAGAGCAAGATTTATTATTTTTTCCCCTTTTCCTCTTTTTGTGAGTGTGTATGTGTATGCTTCTGTGTGAGCTTTTGTCTGTATAGCTTTGCTTCCACCATTTGTCCTAGGGTTCTATCCGTCCGTTCTTTTTTTGTATTTTTTTCTCTTAATATTTTTTTTATTTTAATAACTTTAAAATAATTAATTATATTTTACCTTTATTTTATTTTACTTTATCTCCTTTCTTTTTTTCCTTCCTTCCCTCCTTCCTTCCTCCCTCCCTCCCTTCCCTCCTTTCTTTCTACTTCTACTAATTCTTTCTTTCTAGTTTTTCTCCCTTTTATGCTGAGCCATGCGGATGAAAGGCTCTTGGTGCAGCAGCCAGGAGTCAGTGCTGTGCCTCTGAGGACGGAGAGCCAACTTCAGGACACTGGTCCACAAGAGACCTCCCAGCTCCACATAATATCAAATGGCGAAAATCTCCCAGAGATCTCCATCTCAACACCAGCACCCAGCTTCACTCAACGACCAGAAAGCTACAGTGCTGGACATCCTATGCCAAACAACTAGCAAGACAGGAACACAACCCCACCCATTAGCAGAGAGGCTGCCTAAAGTCATAATAAGTCCACAGACACCCCAAAACACACCACCAGACGTGGACCTGCCCACCAGAAAGACAAGATCCACCCTCATCCACCAGAACACAGGCACTAGTCCCCTCCACCAGGAAGCCTACACAACCCACTGAACCAACCTTAGCCACTGGGGACAGACACCAAAAACAACAGGAACTACGAACCTGCAGCCTGCAAAAAGGAGACCCCAAACACAGTAAGATAAGCAAAATGAGAAGACAGAAAAACACACAGCAGATGAAGGAGCAAGATAAAAACCCACCAGACCTAACAAATGAAGAGGAACTAGGCAGTCTACCTGAAAAATAATTCAGAGTAATGATAGTAAAGATGATCCAAAATCTTGGAAATAGAATAGACAAAATGCAAGAAACATTTAACAAGGACCTAGAAGAACTAAAGATGAAAGAAACAACGATGAACAGCACAATAAATGAAATGAAAAATACTCTAGATGGGATCAATAGCAGAATAACTGAGGCAGAAGAACGGATAAGTGACCTGGAAGATAAAATAGTGGAAATAACTACTGCAGAGCAGAATAAAGAAAAAAGAATGAAGAGAACTGAGGACAGTCTCAGAGACCTCTGGGACAACATCAAACGCACCAGCATTCGAATTACAGGGGTTCCAGAAGAAGAAGAGAAAAAGAAAGGGACTGAGAAAATATTTGAAGAGATTATAGTTGAAAACTCCCCTAATATGGGAAAGGAAAGAGTTAATCAAGTCCAGGAAGCACAGAGAGTCCCATACAGGATAAATCCAAGGAGAAATACGCCAAGACACATATTAATCAAACTGTCAAAAATTAAATACAAAGAAAACATATTAAAAGCAGCAAGGGAAAAACAACAAATAACACACAAGGGAATCCCCATAAGGTTAACAGCTGATCTTTCAGCAGAAACTCTGCAAGCCAGAAGGGAGTGGCAGGACATACTGAAAGTGCTGAAGGAGAAAAACCTGCAACCAAGATTACCCTACCCAGCGAGGATCTCATTCAGATTTGATGGAGAAATTAAAACCTTTACAGACAAGCAAAAGCTGAGAGAGTTCAGCACCACCAAACCAGCTCTACAACAAATGCTAAAGGAACTTCTCTAGGCAAGAAACACAAAAGGAAAAGACCTATAATAACGAATCCAAAACAATTAAGAATATGGGAATAGGAACATACATATCGATAATTACCTTAAATGTAAATGAACTAAATGCTCCCACCAAAAGACACAGATTGGCTGAATGGATACAAAAACAAGACCCATATATTTGCGGTCTACAAGAGACCCACTTCAGACCTAGAGACACATACAGACTGAAAGTGAGGGGATGGAAAAAGATATTTCATGCAAATGGAAACCAAAAGAAAGCTGGAGTAGCAATTCTCATATCAGACAAAATAGACTTTAAAATAAACACTATGAGAAGAGACAAAGAAGGACACTACATAATGATCAAGGGATCGATCCAAGAAGAAGATATAACAATTGTAAATATTTATGCACCCAACATAGGAGCACCTCAATACATAAGGCAATTACTAACAGCCATAAAAGGGGAAATCAACAGTAGCACATTCATAGTAGGGGACTTTAACATCCCACTTTCACCGATGTACAGATCATCCAAAATGAAAATCAGTAACGAAACACAAGCTTTAAATGATACATTAAACAAGATGGACTTAATTGATACTTATAGGACATTCCATCCAAAAACAACAGAATATACATTTTTCTCAAGTGCTCATGGAACATTCTCCAGGATAGATCACATCTTGGGTCACAAATCAAGCCTTGGTAAATTTAAGAAAACTGAAATTGTATCAAGTATCTCTTCTGACCACAACGCTATGAGACTAGATATCAATTACAGGAAAAGATCTGTAAAAAATACAAACCCATAGAGTCTAAACAATACACTACTTAATAACGAAGTGATCACTGAAGAAATCAAAGAGGAAATAAAAAAATACCTAGAAACAAATGACAATGGAGACACGACGATCCAAAATCTATGGGATGCAGCAAAAGCAGTTCTAAGAGGGAAGTTTATAGCAATACAATCCTACCTTACGAAACAGGAAACATCTCAAATAAACAACCTAACCTTGCACATAAAGCAATTAGAGAAAGAAGAAAAAACCCCAATGTAGCAGAAGGAAAGAAATCATAAAAATCAGATCAGAAATAAATGAAAAAGAAATGAAGGAAACGATAGCAAAGATCAATAAAACTAAAAGCTGGTTCTTTGGGAAGATAAACAAAATTGATAAACCATTTGCCAGACTCATCAAGAAAAAAGGGAGAAAACTCAAATCAATAGAATTAGAAATGAAAATGAAGTAACAACTGACACTGCAGAAATTAAAAAGATCATGAGAGATTACTACAAGCAACTCTATGCCAATAAAATGGACAACCTGGAAGAAATGGACAAATTCTTAGAAATGCACAACCTATCAGGACTGAATCAGGAAGAAATAGAAAATATGAACAGACCAATCACAAGCACTGAAATTGGAACTGTTATTAAAAATCTTCCAACAAACAAAAGCCCAGGACCAGATGGCTTCACAGGTGAATTCTATCAAACATTTATCCTTCTCAAACTCTTCCAAAATATAGCAGAGGGAGGAACACTCCCAAACTCATTCTACGAGGCCACCATCACCCTGATACCAAAACCATACAAGGATATCACAAAGAAAGAAAACTACAGGCCAATATCTCTGATGAACATAGGTGCAAAAATCCTCAACAAAATACTAGCAAACAGAATCCAACAGCACATTAAAAGGATCATACACCATGATCAAGTGGGGTTTATCTCAGGAATGCAAGGATTCTTCAATATACACAAATCACTCAATGTGATAAACTCTATTAACAAACTGAAGGAGAAAAACTATATGATCATCTCAAAGATGCAGAAAAAGCTTTCGAAAAAATTCACCACCCACTTATGATAAAAACCTTCCAGAAGTAGGCATAGAGGGAACTTACCCCAAGATAATAAAGGCCATATATGACAAACCCACAGGCAACAGTGCTCTCAATGATGAAAAACTGAAACCGTTTCCTCTAAAATCAGGAACAAGATAGGATGCTCACTCACACCAGTATTATTCAACATAGTTTTGGAATTTTTACCCACAGCAATCAGAGAAGGAAAAGAAATAAAAGGAATCCAAACTGGAAAAGAAGAAATAAAGCTGTCACTGTTTGCAGATGACATGATACTATACATAAACAATGCTAAAGATGCTCCCAGAAAACTACTAGAGCTAATCAATGAATTTGGTAAAGTAGGAGGATATAAAATTAATGCACAGAAATCACGTGCATTCCTAAACACTAATGATGAAAAATCTGAAAGAGAAATTAAGGAAACACTCCAATTTACCATTGCAAGAAAAAGAGTAAAATACCTAGGAATAACCCTACCTAAGGAGACAAAAGACCTGTATACAGAAAACTGTATAACATTGATGAAAGAAATTAAAGATGATACAAACAGATGGAGAGGTATACCATGTTCTTGTATTGGAATAATCAACATTGTGAAAATGACCATACTAGCCAAAGCAATGTACAGATTCAATGCAATCCCTATGAAACTACCAGTGGCATTTTTCACAGAACTAGAACAAAAAATTTCACAATTTGTATGGAAACACAAAAGACCCCGGATAGCGAAAGCAATCTTGAGAAACAAAAATGCAGCTGGAGGAATCAGGCTCCCTGACTTTAGATTATACTACAAAGCTACAGTAATCAAGACAGTATGGTACTGGCACAAAAACAGAAATATAGATCAATGGAACAGGATAGAAAGCCCAGAGATAAACCCACGCAGATATGGTCACCTTATTTTTGATAAAGGAGGCAAGATTATACAATGAAGAATAGACAGCCTCTTCAATAAATGGTGCTGGGAAAACTGGAAAGCTACATGTAAAAGAAAGAAATTAGAACACTCTGTAACACCATACACAAAAATAAACTCAAAATGGATTAAAGACCTAAATGTATGGCCAGACACCATGAAACAGAGGAAAACATAGGCAGAACACTCAATGATATAAATCACAGCAAGATCCTTTTTGACCCACCTCTTAGAGAAATGGAAATAAAAACAAAAATAAACAATTGGGACCTAATGAAACTTAAACGCTTTTGCACAGCAAAGGAAAGCATGAACAAGACGAAAAGACAGCTCTCAGAATGGGAGAAAATGTTCGCAAATGAAGCAACTGACAAAGGATTAATCTTGAAAATTTACAAGCAGCTCATGTAGCTCAATATCAAAAAACCAAACAACCCAATCCAAAAATGGGCAGAAGACCTAAACAGACATTTCTCCAAAGATATACAGATTGCCAACAAACATATGAAAGGATGCTCAACATCACTAATTATTAGAGAAATGCAAATCAAAACTACAATGTGGTAACACCTGACACCAGTTAGAATGGCCGTCATCAAAAAATCTACAAACAGTAAATACTGGAGCAGGTGTGGAGAAAAGGGAACCCTCTTGCACTTTTGGTGGGAATGTAAATTAATACAGCCACTATGGAGAACAGTATGGAGGTTCCTTAAAAAACTATAAATAGAACTACCATACGACCCAGCAATCCCACTACTGGGCATATACCCTGAGAAAACTATAATTCAAAAACACTCATGTACCACAATGTTCATTTTAGCTCCATTTACAATAGCCAGGACACGGAAGTAACCTAAGTGTCCACTGACAGATGAATGGATAAAGAAGAAGTGGCACATATATACAATGGAATATTACTCAGCCATAAAAAGAAATGAAATTGAGTTATTTGTAGTGAGGTGGATGGACCTAGGGTATGTCATACAGAGTGAAGTAAGTCAGAAAGAGAAAAACACATACCATATGCTAACACATATACATGGAATCTGAAAAAGAAAAAAATTGGTTCTGAAGAACCTAGGGGCAGGACAGGAAAAAAAACGCAGATGTCGAGAATGGACTTGCGGACATGGGGAGGGGGAATGGTAAACTGGGACAAAGTGAGAGAGTGGCATGGACATATATACACTACCAAATGTAAAATAGATATCTAGCAGAAAGCAGCCACGTAGCACAGGGAGATCAGTTTGGTGCTTTGGACCACCTAGAGGGGTGGGATAGGAAGGGTAGGAGGCAGATGCAACAGGCAGGAGATATGGGGATATATGTATATGTATAGCTGATTCACTTTGTTATAAAGCAGAAACTAACACACCATTGTAAAGCAATTATACTCCAATAAAGGTGTTTAAAAACAAAAATACAAAAGAAGAAAAAAAACTTTTGATTACAAGTTGAGGGGCAGGTCCATGGCTACTGGCCCATTCAATAAAGAGTATTTCTCCCACTTCTTGATAGGTGTTTCAACTCAAATAATAAATTATTTATTTATTTTTTATTGGAGTATAGCTGACAATGTTGTGTTAGTTTCTGCTGTACAGCAAAGTGAATCAGTTATACTTATACATATATCCACTCTCTTTTAGATTCTTTTCCCATATAGGCCATTATACAGTATTGAGTAGAGTTCCCCATGCTATACAGTAGGTCCTTATTAGTAATCTATTTTATGAGTAGTGTGTATAACAAGTTATTTAGTCCACAGTAATTTCTAATGCACAAATATCCATTTGAATTAAAGTCTTTCTTACTTTTTTCTCTCATTACAAAATTATAGAAAATGTTCTTTTTTTTCTGACTGCAAGCACTGCCTTTCAATATGAAACTTGTTTATGTGACTACCTGTGCCTCCTGGCAAGTCAAAATCACAGCATTTAAACATTGCTTCAGTTGAAAAAACAGTATAATTTGGGAAATAACCATAATTTTACATATATAGGAGCTATTTTGACTGAGATAGCATTCTAACTGACATTAAACCACTGAGTAATTGTAGCTAGAAACAGAAGATTCCCCTGCTTGTCACATGAGAATACCCTTTGTTAGAAATAATTCATATGGATAATGTTCTAAAATTCAACTCTAATTATTCCAGAGTCCTCATTTTTTTTTTACAAAGACCTCCAACTCTGGATCATAAAAAGAAGAATCAATGATATTATTTTTGACAGTATTATCATAATAATGCTGGTATTGTAAATGTAAAATAATGAGTCATATATTAAAGCTACTTTTCAGTAAATCAGATTCTATTGTGAAAAGAGGCCATTATAGCCTTTAAAATCATATAGTACAGAAGGGTCAAATCTCTTATCTTGATAAGGTTTTCAATTTGAGAACTAGTTTCTATATCCTCAGTACCGAGTCTTCTTAATAGTGAAGTCTAATTTAAAATTTAAAAGAGATTGAGAAAGGAATGGAAATTCCCACTGATGACTCAGCTAAGTTTGGGTCTGCACTCTGCCTATGAATCTTCATTACCTCTCCTCTTCTTGATGTCTTAGTCTAGTCTGCCAATCATCTAGTGTGAAGAAATTTATGGCAAAACGCAAAATCTAAAAAGCTTAAAAAATGGAATATAACCCTCCATCCATCACCCCTTTTTAAGGCATGACATCTATCAAATTAACATTTTATCTTTTCATTTCAGGTATTTCTTTTTGACAAACTGAATTTTAGTATGTATAACATTTTTTAAGTTAAATATGACATTATGACCATATCCATAAAATATACAGAAAAGATGATTAATGATTTGTGGATGCATATGTAATCTGTTGTCTTTTTTTTTTTTTTTTCAGCCTATACCAACGAGGGATGAAGGTGTGATAACACTTTTGAATACAAGAAGTAGTCATCTGGCTCATCCCCACCCATAAGTGTGAGACCTCCAGCATCTTTAAGTTTCCTTTCGTTTTGGGAATAACTTGTGAAAATTTTCCATGGGCTCCTGTAGTTTTCGCAGCCAGTTCTCCAATTCTTGCATTTTTCTGCCTGATCCTAAGGCCTTCAGACCTAAAAGTCTGATAAATGTGCCTCCTCCACCCAGTAGCTGCTGCCAGGCTACTGTCTAGGTTGCTGTGCTAGACTGTCTCTCTGCTCTGAGGTCTGCTACTGCTGTTGGGTGGGCTTTGCCTTATGTCTGCTAGCGCCTCTGTTTCACTGAATGCTCCAGTGCCCTGGGGTCTCCATAGAAGTGAGGAGAATACCTTATCCATTGTGTCATTCTCTGTTAACTGGTCGAAAAGCTTTGTTAACATGTGCTCTCGAATTCCTGCACAAATTTTGGGTAAAAATAGTTATTTTACTTGCTTGGTTCAGATTTCCTATTTGAAAAAATTCACTGGAGACTGAGTATGGTGAAATACTAAAATTGTTCTTGGCCCCTGATAACGAGGACGTTGCTATTGGGCTGAGACTCCACATCCCTTATGAGTAATTCTTTCCCTGGAGGCAGCTGAATGATTCTGGTCACCAATTCTGATGTTAGTGTGTGTGTGGGTTTTTCCCATAACAACAAACAATTTTCAAACACCAGCTGGGTGTCCTGTAATTCAACTCAATTCTGACACTATCTACCTGGAGATAGCATCAGATTCCTCACGTTAAGGGTTCAGTTTATAAGACTGCCCCTGTGTCCCTTCAGATGCCAACTGCAAGTCCAGGTTGTCATCTGTGCTTCTGACTGACTGACTATAGATTGGAGTTTCCAATAACACCCCTCCTTGGGTTTGATTAATTTGCTAGGGTAGCTTACAGAACTCAGAGAAATGGTTTACATACTGGATCACCAGTTTAGTATAAAAGGATGTAACTCAGGGACAGCCAGATGAAAGAGGTGCACAGGGCAACGTATGGGGAAAGGGCATGGAGATTCCATGCTCTTTGCACACCACTCTCCCCAAATCTGCACATGTTCACCAACCTGGAAGCCCTGTCCTTTTGGGTTTTTAAGAAGGCTTCATTACACAGGCACGACTGATTAAATCATTGGCCATTGGTGATTCATTCAACCTCCAGCTTCTCAGACATACATCCAACATACTCAGAACACTTAACATTAGGCTACAGTTGGGCAAAATCATCTAACACAAAGCCTATTTTGTATCAAAGTGTTGAATATCCCATGTAATTTATTGATTACAGTACTGAAAGTGAAAAACAGAATGGTTGTATGGGTACAGAATGGTTTTAAGTGTATCGGTTGTTTACCCTCATGAATGCATGGCTGACTGGGAGCTGTGGTTTGCTGTTGCTGCCCAGCATCACGAGAGGGTATCAGACTGCATATTGAGAGCCCAGGAAGATACAAAATTCAAAATTCCAAGTATGGTTTCTACTGAATGCATACCGCTTACACCACTGTAAAGCTGAAAAATTGGTAAGTTGAACCATTGTGTTGGGGACCATCTGTATAATCTTGGTGGCCTATTTCACCAGCTTTCCGGACTAGTAATAGAGTACAGTGATTAAGAGCACTGACTCTGGAGGCAGACTTGTCAAGGTTTAAATACCAGTTCTATCACGTACTACTTGTATGATCTTGGGAAAGTCACTTAACCTCTTTGTAATCTCCAGCTTTTTCATCTGTAAAATAGGGTAGTTGTGAGGACAAAAATGACAACATACATAAAGCTTTTTGAATAGTGCCTGGCTATCATATGCCCTATATAGGCTTTTGCTATTAAAATTATTAAAGTGGTATTATTTCAATACTCAATAGTAACACCACTTTAATAACTACTGAAGTATACCAACTTCTACTGACCATGCTCCAGATCTATTTTTTAATTTCCTTCTCCACTTCTGAAACCTTTGATTCACCACAGTGTACTGTCATCATATTTCAATTACCTATCAAATGAAGGAGTTGGAATCCGTCCCATAGGTTAGCCTAAAATACAGGGTTTATCTCATGCTCTTTTAAAATCATATAAAAAATTACCCTGAGATACAAATGGCAAACATAAAGCCTTGTTTTCTGCTCCTGAAAATCCCTACCACTGTTAGAAGAAGGTAAGAGCCACAACCTTTTGGTACAGTATCCCAGTGGAAGTAGAAATGAATGGTCCATTTCAGCTCAATGCTTATTCTGAAAACGATCCAGGTCACTGACTCGGTACCAATGAAGTTCCTCTCAGTTACTTCAACTCAGTTACTAATGAACATCCTGATTGCCCTCAAAAGTAAACTGGCAGCTGTTTAGGTTCTACAAGAAATTTGTACCTTAGGCAATCCAACTATAGATTTCCGCCCTCAGTGTAGCTTCCAGATGGTCCCCCAAGGAGAGACTTAAGTAGAACATTTTGAATAAGAACTCTATCCCAGTAAATAAACAAACAAATAAGAACCAGTGCTCTGGATATGAGTTCTTTGAAGTTGGGGCGGAGGTGATTAGAAATGAGAGATCAGATATTTTCCCCTAATCTGTGCTTAAGCCTTTGAGTACATGGTTGAATTAAAGAGTGTGCCATCTTTATTTTTTTCATCCAGGAAAGACACTATGGTAGAAGGCATTTCTGTCCTACCAAATCAAATACTGCCACGATGGAATACTGATAGTACAGAAAAATTTTATGGTTTGGTGGGATCTCTTCATCCATAATGGGTTCAAAGTCATTTGGTTGATTTACAGTTAATGTCAGTGTTCACTCAATGTCTGTAAACACATACAATGTCCTAAGCATTATATATGATTTACAATATTCTAAACACATTAAAGTATAATTATAATTACTATAAGGATAAGTTAAAATGAGTTTCTACTAAGATACAAGACAAGAAAGAAGTAGAAGCACAGAATTATAAAGAAATATTAGTATATGAAAGGGGATAAGAATATGAATAAAATATCACATGAAGATAGGGCTAGTTAAGAAGAATTTCTTATTTTTAAATAGGTGTTATCGTTTTCAATGTATATTCCCCTAGATAAAGGTATTCAGAGGCCAGACTTCTATACATACCACAGGCCCAAAGCACACCAACTGACAATATACTGAAACCTTTCTCCACATGGGGCAGTAACACATCTATGGGAAAAATCACACCTTCAAAAGTACCTGAACAAAGATGATCAGATGAACTTTTCTGAAGCAGTGGGTAGTGTAAAAAGGTCTAATGAAAATTGAACTTTTTATTGAAACGACAGCTAGAGTTAGTTGCCTCGCCTTTTCAGAGCTGTCCTTTTTGGTTTGGTAATTATGAATCAAATATAGGGAGGGACATGGATGACTGGAAGTGTGGAATGTAGTGAGCAGTGTGTGTGTGTGTGTGTGTGTGTGTGTGTGTGTGTGAAGGAGGGTGTATGAGTTGGTGGAAAGTGTGACGTGTATGCAGATGAGGCATTTAATTTTGTAATGAGCAAATCTGCTAAAAACCTCAATTTTCTGTTTATTGGTGATTTACCTTAAAATTTCCACTGCATAATCTCTGCATATACTTCGTTTTATTTGATAAAGGTACTGCATGTTGATGAACAGACTAAATTAATTTTATTTATAACAATCACTAGTAGTCATTCTAAGCTGACAACGATTTTTCAAAAATAGTAACTGGGTTAATTAATACAAATAAATCACAATACATTTTAGGGGTTTTTCAAGTCCCCCAGTCTTCACAATTTATGGCACTTGTTATTTTTAATATCTCCATAGATTGTGGAATGTAATTAAGATTGAAAGTATTTAGTTCTTCAATGGAAAATGAATTTAAATTTTTTGCATGTAAACAGAATATATTTATCCCTCCGAACACATTAATTAGGAAGAGAAACACTTTACTAGAATGACTACTGACTGCAGTAAACCTTTTTTTCCCCCTCAGAGAGAAATGATTGCCTATAGAAATAATAATCCTTATTATTATAAAATAAAATAGATATTTTAACAAAATTGTTAATGCTTTAAATTTGTTGGATACAGTGAAGTTATGTAGCTATGTATTTAAAATATTTTTATGATATATTATGTAAACTTTCTGAGTCATCGTGACTTTTTTATTTTAAAATCTCAAGACTTACTTTAATATTCTACAGGGTTTTTTTTTTTGCTTTATTATTATTATTTTTTTAAATTGAAGTGTAGTTGATATACAATGTTGTGTTAGTTTTAGGTGTACAGCAAAGTGTTTCAGTTATATATATCTATTTTTTTAGATTCTTCTCCCTTATGGGTTATTACACAATATTGAGTATAGTTCCCTGTGCTATACAGTAGCTCCTTGTTGGTTATCTATTTTATATATAGTAGTGTGCATATGTTAATCTCAAACTTCCAATTTATCCCTTGCCACTTTTCTCCTTTGGTAACCATAAGTTTGTTTTCTATATCTGTGGGTATTCTTTTAATAGAATACTTATTTATGAATGTTGAAATTATGCTAATAAACATATTTCTCAAATTAAAAAAAAATTTCTGAATTCTATCAGTGTGTATTTCACTGTAATCTTTTCTGCATATAAATCTAGAGTTATGCTTATAGTTAGATGATCCCTGAAGAATAATAAATACCCCAAACTATTAATATTTGTAAAAAGTTCATGACAATGAATAGGTGAGATGATGAGAGAATTAGAATAATTTAATCTGCCTAAAATTTTTTTAAATGTGATTTTGACATTCAATTATAAGGATTCAAGCAGAATTAAAATAGCAATCCCTCATTTCAGGGCTTTAAGTAACATTCAGATTAAACATAATTTCTTTAGAAGGAATTAGAGCTTATTTCTGGAAATAGAGTAAACAGATAATGACCTAGATCTTTTGGCTTTTTTTGGGGGTGGTTTATAATTTCTTATAATTTTGGGTTTCCAAACTGCGGGTCTGTTAGATGGACGTTTTCTACATCTACCATAATTTCTTGAATACTACTTAGAAAAATATGTTGAGGAATATATGAGCTGAGATAAACTCATAAACCTATATAAATGTCCTAAAGAAAAGAGCAATATAACTTAGCATTTTCTGTTTTTCTCACCTTTGGCATTAATTAAAATGCTTCAGATTTCTGTATTCTATTAATTCACTTTTGAAAAGATATTTGGTATACTAATTATTGTGGCTTTTTTTTTTTTTTTTTTTTGCGGTACGCGGGCCTCTCACTGCTGTGGCCTCTCCCCTTGCGGAGCACAGGCTCCGGACGCGCAGGCTCAGCGGCCATGGCTCACGGGCCCAGCCGCTCCGCGGCATGTGGTATCTTCCTGGACCGGGGCACGAACCCGTGTCCCCTGCCTCGGCAGGCGGACTCTCAACCACTGTGCCACCAGGGAAGCCCGTGGCTTATTTTTTATTTCAGTTTTTATGTGACTTGAAATTTAAGGATTTCTAAGGAGGCCCACCCCTAGATACTGGTGTTCTGTGCCTCTAAAATAGATTTCCATGATTCTTCTTTAGTATGCAGTTCTGAAGTCTTGTTAAAGACAAAAAGTGAAGTAACGTGCAGGCAAATAGGACACAGGTCTTCTGCTGGGTGATATGCTTAGTAGTCTATCAAGAACAGTAAAGCAGTAATGGGTCTGGAGTTCCAGTTCGTTCCTTATAGCTTTCATTAAATTTATTTTTGGTTGAAGCATGTATTTTTTAAAGTTCTTTGTTATTCAGTAGTAGATTTCATGCTAAAATTCAAAAGCAGCATCCACAACTGAGCCTATTTGAATCCCTGATTACTGAAGAGAAGTATGTGATATCCACTTAATCTGCCGACACTGGGACAGTGAGACTTTCAATCGGTTCCTTATCTTCTTCAAAAAATATTTTGTTACATTTTTCTTCATGGGTTTTAAACTCTATATGCCTATTTTATAATCCTACATTTTCCTGGCCTTTTAAAGCATCCATTTATATGCATTTATTCTATTTTTATTCTCTCGTATCTCTATTGTTTTATCAGGCAGTTTCAATATTCTGGTACTATATATGCTTTTCCCCTTACTCAGGCACTGTAGTCTATAATAATAGCAATCAAGGCCGTTCATTCTGACAAATGTGTGTCAGAAAAAGCCTGCTGTGACTTTGAAATATTGAAAGTGACTGATAACATAATGTGTGAAGCAGAATAAATGCATACAAATGGAAGTTTTTAGCTGAACAGTCAAAGAATGAACTAAATACAGTGTCAGAAGCGGGCCCTGAAAGCCCTGGGTGCCAGTGGTTACAATGGCAAATTACTAAATGGACTTTGCAAAGTGTTTTATGAATAAAGCAGGGGCCAGAGCTTTATCATTTCTTTGTGCTTGGGCTTCCTCAGGAAGCACAATGAAGTGATGTTCCCTTGAAAACCTTCTGGTTTGGGAAGTCACACAGTGTTGAAGAAGAAGACAAAGCACTAAGGGGCAGTTGGGAAATATGATGAGAGAGGATGTGATCACTGAACACAGGATGTTTCAGGCTGGCTGCTGGACAGACAGACGTCTGCGCTACAATAAACCCACTTATTAAGGAACACCCAGGAAATAAAAAAAAAGGCAATTTGCTAAAACGTATCCTTATTTTTAAAAGCTAACTGACATTTAAAATGGAGTACGTTGAATAAACGGATAATAAAAATAAATCCTTCTAATATTTGAACATTGCAAAGATGGCAAATAAAGTTTTCACATGTGTTGAGACTCGCTGACTTTACATTATTTCTTGCTAACTCCTGTTTACCCTCGTGCAAAGCTCCTAATAAAATCAGAAACATCAATTTCATCTAGGTTCTGCAGGGACTGGACTCTCATCCAAGAGATAAGCCACATCCTTTTGCACTAAAAGTAGGCTGTTTAGAGAGAGCCTGACAAAGCAGTCAAATCGTGGAAAACAAAAAAAAAAACACCCCAAGCCAGAAACCTCTCTCTCTTTTCCCCCATTTTCCCACCTTCCTCTTCTCTCTTCCCCTCTACTTCTTTCTCTTAGCTAACTATATATTTAGAACGTAGCTTATTATTCCTCAGGGGTGTCAAGGTTAGAGGTACACATTAAGAGGGTTCGTGAACATTCCATTGGCAATTTTCACACATACAAAACAGAACACTGCTGGGCAGTGTTATAAATATAGATATTATAGAATATGCCTCAATCCATGTTCTTTTTAGAAGTGTGAATGAATTTAGTGTTCTCAGATCTCAGAGTTCAAGAGTCCAAGCCTGAGATACACTGGTGTTGGCAGGTGCCTTAGGAGATGTTGCCAAATATATTACCTCATAAAAATGGAATTTGCCTTCTCTGCCAGTGTAAATGTGGCTACTTTGAGAAGACTTAACCACTGGGGTGGAAATGTGATAGTTGTGGAGGAGGCCCAGAGATTGTTCTAACACCTTTGTCCTCATCTTTTGTCCTATAGCTGTTTTTGTTTGTTTTGTTCCACTTTGTTCTTTCATGTCACAAGATTACTTTTTTCTCCATTTCAATGTATTTTAGGTCACTATCATCTCTCATTTGGATTACTGCAATAAATTTCATATTGGTCTCTCAGCTGCTAGAGTCTTGCTTCCAGATAATCAATAATCAACACAGCAGGCAGAGTACAGTTTATAAAATGTAAGATTTTTATACCTAATCTCACGTGAAAAACCTCTGATGGTGTCCTGTCACCCTCAGGATGGAGCCTCAACTCTTTGACTAGGCTTCTCAGGCCGTGGCGGAGGTGGCGGAGATTTCCCCCCAGTGACCCCCCGTGCACCTCGCTAGGCTCCTTTGCTGCCACTCCCTCAGTCACATTCAGTCCACAGGGTGCCTCTTCCTCCTGTTCCTTCTGTCGTATAGTATGTACTTTATTTCAGCAACTGTATTAATCTGCTAGGGCTGCCATAACAAAGTACCAAAGACTGGGGGGCTTAAGCCACAGAAATTAATTTTCTTGTAGTTCTGAAGACTAGAAGTCCTAGATCAAGGAGTCAGCAGGGTTGATTTCTTCTGAGGCCTCTCTCCTTGGCTGGTAGATGGCTTCTCTACTGTATCTTCATATGGTCTTTCCTGTATGTGTTTGAGTCCTAATCTCCTCTTCTTATGAGGTCATCAATCAGATTGGACTGCGCTTGCCCTAGTGACTTCACTTAACCGTAATTACCTTATCTTCAAATGCAATCACATTCTGAGGTACTGGGGATTAGAACCGAAACAAAGGAGTTTTGGGAAGACACAATTCAGCCCATAATATCAACCGAATTCAATTGCTCTTTAAATTGTTCAGCATCCGTTTCCCCTTCCTGATACATTTCACCAGAATTCTATATTTATTGCCTGTGTGCCCAGAACACAAATCACACTGAACAGAAAAGATTCCTTTTACTTTTTTACCTTTCCTTCTAGAGAGTAAGCAGCTTGGAGGCTGGGACTGTGTGTAGTTCACAGCTATAGATCCACTGCTTACCATAGTGTCTGGCACACAGCAGGTGGTTAATAAACACTTGTTGAATGGAATGAAGCATTGCTAGTTTGCGTTTTTTTTCTTCTCTTTTCAAATCAATTTACATTAACTTGAAACATATTAGGTATACCATATATGGCTAATTCCACTGATTTCAGCATGAATTTTCCTTTTAGGTTAACTTTAAAATTTTTATTGTATTTTATTTATTTTTTTGGCCACACCGCATGGCTTGCAGGATCTTAGTTCCCAACCAGGGATCCAACCCCAGGCCCTGGCAGTGAAAGTGCTGTGTCCTAACCACTGAACCGCCAGGAAATTCCTTAACATTTTTATTGCATTTTAAACTTATTTTTCATATTGGTCCTGTGGTGTGACTGTATCGAAATAGGCATACAATTGGGAATATTGAGTTAATGCAAGGTCCCCCATTCCATGTTCTGCCTAACAGCAGTTGCATGGATTTCCAAAGTGTAAAAATACAAAAGAAAGGACAGCTTAAGAATTCAAAACTGCTATTGACCAGGTGTTTCATTGTGGAGCCTCTCTGTTGTGTACAAAAAGTTCTTAGATTTAAAGTAGGACACAGAATTCTGCATAAAACATCCCAAAGGAATTTTTGTTTTAAATGTAAGGAATGTGAAAGCAGTCAGCAGCATCGGCTTAGAAACGCCTGCGTTTCACATAGTACCGTGAAACAGTTCTGAGTTTTTAAAGCACTGAGTTGCTTTAAAAAGGAAATAAGACTGAGGGTTGTGTACAAGTTGCTTACATATTTATTATGGTTTTTTTGGTCTCTCTTCCCCACCTTTGCTCCTCCACAGTCATTTTGAGTAAGGGATATGCAATTCTGACTTTTAAATTTCAGAAAGTAAGTATTTAGGGGATTTGACCAAGGTTGCTCAATTTTTATTTTAAGTGAGGACATTAAAAGAAATCTGTGCTCATTTCCTAAATGATAGGACATTTAATTCTCCAAATATAAGATGGATATAATCTCAGAACAAAAGACAACTCTTTAAACTGAATTCATTGAGTTAAGATTTGACTACACTGTCCACCCCCCCTTTTTCTTTTCACTTTACAATGGGCCAGTGAACATCTGTTCAGAGCTGGTATCTGTTTGTGGAAAGGCACCTGAAGTTGACAAAAGAGACTGGATCTCACCTATGAGCAGGCCATCTAAACTGAGGCGGGGAGTAGAGTAGGAGTTAAAGAAGAGGTGAGTGCAGGAATGAAGGCCCTGAGGCAGAAGCAGGCACCAGGAACAGGCCTGTACCTTGGGATACAGGTAGTGGGGAAGAAAGAGGTACAGGATGAGTTGGGAGAGGTGGGGAGAAGTTAGACAAGAACCACCTTATGGGATCCTTTTTATCGCTTGTTTCCTTTTTGTCTTCATAGTGCCTGATTCAAAGCTTACATATCTACTTTGCCTTCAGACATCTCAAAGTTTTGGAACTAGATGAGGATTTTAGGGGCAGAAGAAAGTCACAAGACTGATAGCAGGGAAATCTGGAATTTTCTGTAACTCAAACTCTGCCAGATTATGACTATGGCGCATTAATCTCTCATCTCAGGGATTTTGTTTCCTCACGACCTGGATAAAGATGGTTGTGAAACAGATGACAAATTATGACTCTTGTAGTTTCAAGAGTCTATGGCTATGTGATTTTAGGTTAACAAGGGACCTGTGGACTTTATGATGTCATGCAGAGGGAAAACACTGGAATATAGCCTTGAACATATAGTAGGGAACTTGCTGTTTTCCTTCTATAAGCAAAAAAAAAAATCTATTTTATTAGTAAATTTTTCGTCACCCTCCTTGAAAACTGGATAAAATTTAGTGACTATAAGAGGCAAAGTTTCTACTTTCAAGAAGTTATTTTGCTAACAAAAGAAAAGAAATAAGATATTGCAATATTTTATTGGGATAAAGATAATGGCCAATTAGGAGGTAGGCTTAGGTGAAAATCTGGAAGACTTCTATCCAATACAACAGTTAATATTATTTTGTTAAGTCTCTATAGGCAAAGCACTGTTCAAAACACCGGATGAAGTTACAGAGAAACCAGCTAATTAATAACAAAGATTCCAGAGAGACAAAAGGAACAACCACAAAAGGATTTAAAAATAAAAAGTTGCGTGCTATGTATTCCCAGCTGAGGTTCAACAAAGACCTGCTCTCTTGTCTTATTCCAGCTCTCATATTGTAAACAAGTGTTCTTTTTGCAGTATGTTTAGTGCTACTTAAAAAAAATTTTCTTCATTATCTTAATTGTGGTGATGGTTCCATAGGTGTATATGTCAAACCTAAACTGTATACTTTAAATATATAGTTTTTATATTGTAAAAAAAAAACTTGTGTGATATGATCAATACAGCAGTTACAAAAAGTGACGTTGGCTGTTTAGGAAGAGCTCTTGGTTGTTGAAGTGGAAGGAAATCAACAAGTGGAAGTGAGGAAGAAGTGCAAAAAGACGTTATAACTTTAACTGGTCATCCCACTATATAATTTAGGTTTATAGAGTCAACACCAAAGTATTTTTCCTTTGTGCTCTCTAAACCCTAGTTCCTTAATCTATAAAATAGCTACAATAATCCTTCCCTCAGTGAGGTTTTACAAGAATCAAATGAGATAATACAGATTGTAAGTGATTTGTACATGACTGAATATGAAGATCAACAATGGAAAAAGGGGGAATAGAGTAAAGAGGCAGGACAAAAGATGCAAGGGAGAGAATGAGAATAGTACACAACAAGGCTGTCAGAGCCCGTGTATTAGAGCAGCAGGGCCCCAAGTGAGGACTCACTCTATGAAGTAGCAGCAAAAGCTTCCGCTGGAACTTGTTAGCAATGTAAATTATGCACACCTCCTGAGTCAGACACTCTGGGGCCGGGGCCCAGAAATCTGTGTTTTATCAGGCCCACCAGGGAATCTGGATGCTTGCTCAAGTTTGAGAACCGCCGTTACAGAAAACCATGAGCATGGTGCAGGCAGTCTAGAGCAGCAGTTCCTGTACTCATTTAAGAAACAGTTATCAAGCACCAACTCTGTTTCAGGACTGGTGTAGATTCTGAGGTTACAGAGACGGCGTCATTTGCCATCATTACTCACTAGGCACTTTTCAAGTCACTTCTTTCCTAGTGCTACTTTAAAAAATTTTTTCTTCATTATCTTAACTGTGGTGATGGTTCCACAGGTGTATATGTCAAAACCTAAACTGTATACTTTAAATATATACAGTTTTTATATTGTAAAAAAAAATGTGTGATATG